>NC_135784.1:122719427-124004427 GCF_051106095.1 Pogona vitticeps | reverse complement strand
GACATTTGTTTCATAACTGCAGACCTTGCATGCAGAGTCTCCCTACATTTGACAGGTAGGATGATCTTGTATGTACATCAGCGCGTGTCTTGAAGCTGATTCCAAAATTTAAATGGAAGAGTTATCTTCCACTGATTGGTAGGCATTGTTATTCCTGTTGATGTTGTTACATGGCATCAAGTCACCTTTGACTTATAGAGACCCTATGAATGAGCGATTTCCAAAATGTCCTGTCCTCAACAAACCTGCCCAGCTTTGTTTATCCTGTGGGTTCCTTTAGGGAATCAATCCATATTTTATTTGGTCTTCCTCTTTTCCTCCTACCTTCCCCAGCACTATTGACTTTTCCAGAAAATCCTGCCTTCTCATGATGTGCCCCAAGAAGGACAGCCTCAATTTCATCATTTTGGCTTCCACAGATAGGCCAGTTTGATTTGCTCTATGACCTACTTGTTTGTCTTCTGGCAGTCTGAGGTACCCACAAAGCTCTCTTACAGGACCGTATTTCAAACGAATTAATGTTTTCCCTGTCAGCTTTCTTTATCATCCAGGTTTCACACCTGTTCATGGTGATCAGAAATAAAAGAGTGTGAATAATCTTAGTCTTGGTCTCCAGTTACACATCCATACACTTGACAATCTTTTATTTATTTATTTATTTATTTATTTATTTATTTATTTATTTATTTATTTGATTTGATTTGATTTGATTTGATTTGATTTGATTTGTATCCCGCCCATCTGATCAAATAGACCACTCTGAGCGGCTTCCAATAAAAAGGAACATATACAATAAATATTATTATTATTATTATTATTATTATTATTATTATTATTATTATTATTATTATTATTATTATTATTATTATTATTATTATTATTATTATTATTATTATTATTATTATTATTATTATTATTATTATTATGTTGCTGCCAGTCTTCTTTTGATTTATTGGGTGTACCAAGGTATACAATATCATTCTACACCTGACGCCATTCTTCTGATGAGGGAACAGTTATCTTGAATTTGGAAACTAAGCTGCATTCCAGACTGCACTTCAGACCAGTATCCTTGTGTAAGGAAGAACCACATTCTTAAAAGGGGGAAATGTAGCCTGATTTAATAAATAATAATTAAGTTAATTATGGTGACCCTTTTCAGGATTTTCTCTGTAGAGATTTCTCAGAAGTGGTTTCCTATTCCCATCTTTCGGGAGTTCCCTGGGACTGTGCAGCCTGCCCAAGGCCACTCAGGCTGGCTCTACAGTACTTTACAGAAGATACAATGGGGAATCAAACTCCTAAACTCTGGCTTTGCACTCAGATACCTAAACCACTGAGTTATATAGCCAGCTCGCTTGGTTTAAGGGTTGAAATTTTATATTTCACCTGGTGTTGCCCAGTATCAATGTATGAGACAGGGCTGATCCCAATTTCAAAGTTGTTGTTGTATAACATGGATGGTGAAACTAGACCCTTTGACACCAGGTTAACCCCTCCTTACCACTTCTGATTATACTTACATCACCCATCCTGGTTGAGGCTTTTGGACTTCTTCTACAGTGGGGTCTTGACTTGAGAACTTAATCCGTATTGGAAGGCGGTTCTCAAGTCAAAAAGTTCTCAGGTCAAATCTGCATTTCCCATAGGAATGCATTGAGAACCATTTGATCCGTATCTGCTCTTTTCCGTCCATAGAAACTAATGGGAAGCTGCTATTCTGCCTTCGACCACTAGAGGGGGATATTTTGTTTCTTTTTTTTCTTAGGTCAAGAAAGGTTCAGGGAAGGCAGGGAAAATACAGTCCAGGCAGTACAGTACCAGGCAGTCCGAAGACTGTCTCCCAATCCACTCTCTAAACGCTGGGAGGAGTGAGGAAGCAGACAGGCACCCTTTTCACTGGCCAACAGTTAACTGAAAGTTCAGTTTTTGCACTTTCCCTGCCTCCCACGTGGTTTTTTCTCAGTTCTTAACTCAAATCTAAGTATGTAAGTCAAGTCACTATTTTCTTTTGAGAGTGGTTCTTAAGTCAAAATGTTCTTAACTCGAGCCGTTCTTAAGTCAAGACCCCACTGTATTTTTTTTCCTGTGGTGGAATTCTTATTTTATATCGCTTCCTTTGCTTTTGTTGGTATTTGCTGTATTACTACAGAGTTGTTCCAGAAGTGATAATATTGCACTCCATTGTGAAATACAAAGAATTATAGGAGGTGGGAGAAGTTCTCTGAAGGAAGGAGATTCTGACTCCTTCCTGCAGCGTGTGGGTCAGAAGACTCTTGAAGCAGAAATTGGCTGGTTCTGTGAGCCTAGTGCATCTGTAATGGGCAACCTCCTGAGATTTGAATAACCCCGTCCGTCCGTCCGTCCGTCCGTCCGTCCGTCCGTCCGTCCGTCCGTCCGTCCATCCATCCATCCATCCATCCATCCATCCATCCATCCATCCATCCATCCATCCCTGGACCTTGAACAGCCCCTCCTGTAACTCCTCCCCATTTTTCTTATATAGAGTAAATGTCTGTTTTTACAGCTTTTTTAAAAAATAAAAGCACTCATTACTCTCTAGTGGTAATTTCCGTTGGGGTGAACTAGAGGGAGCACACACTGAGGCAGCACAGATGGACCTTATGAGCCAATCTGGGGCCTTCGAATTGTGCATCTGTACCCCTGGGGGCCATCTCATGAGAAGAGAAGACTCCTTGTAAAAGACCTTGATGTTAGGAAAGTGTGACGGCAAGAGAAGGGGACGACAGAGGGTGAGATGGCTGGACAGTGTCATCGAAGCAAACAACATGAATTTGACACAACTACGGGAGGCAGTGGAAGACAGGAGGGCCTGGCGTGCTCTGGTCCATGGGGTCACGAAGAGTCGTACACGACTAAACGACGACAACGACCCCTGGGGGCAACATGTGGCCCATTGGCTGTATGTTGCCCACCTCTGCCAGATAGGGTTAAGTGTCATTGTGGTAGTAAACCTAGCTGGAGAAGATGAGCCCTTTCCTCACAGTAAGAAGGCTGTGCTTTTCAGCCTTCTTTCTTCCCTATGTCTGGGATTATAAAATTAATCCTTGTGTCACACCATGTAAGGAATTTGTGAGTGCTCTCTTGCTGGATATGGAGAACTCAAATCCTCTCTTCCCAAGAGCAGCAGCATCTGTGAATTTAAGATCCTTCCTTTACCCATGCTTGCTGAGATGTTGCTTCTCACATGTATTTAGTAGGAATGCCTAGGATGGCAGAAACAAAGGATCCTTTTGCTGAAAAAGAGACGGAAACAGAAGGTTTGGAATTAATTTGGGAAAATGATTTAAAGACAGAAATTAAAATAGAGGATTGGACAAAAAATTGGAAGATAAGAGTTTTAAGATTAATGTTGGCAAGAATAAAGGAAATTAAAAAAATTAGTTTAAGGTGGTATATGACTATGGTGAAATTGAATATAATAAATTCAGACTATTCTAAGGCCTGCTGGAAATGTGGTGAAGAAATTGGCACGTGTTATCATATGTGGTGGAAGTGTAAATGGATTCAGAAATTTTGGAAAGTGATTTTTAAGGAAATATGTGATATATTTGGAAAAGATATAGAATTCAATTCTAAAATTGCTTTGTTGTCAATTTTTGATAAGATAGAACTTGATTATTGCTCAAAGGAATTGATTTCCAATTTTATGACAAGTGCTAGAATATTAATCCAACATGAACCTGACACAACTCCGGGAGGCAGTGGAGGACAGGAGGGCCTGGCGTGCTCTGGTCCATGGGGTCACGAAGAGTCGGACACGACTAAACGACTAAACACACACACACACACAGAATATTAATAGCTAGATTCTGGAAAGATAAAAATGATATTAAATTAGAAGATTTGTATAATGAAGTATGGGACATTGCATTAAATGATAAATTGACTACTGAATTTAAGATGAAAAGAGGAGACATAAGTTCAAATATTTTTTATGCTATTTGGGGTAGATTTGTTGAATTTGTATTAGTGAAAGGAAAGGGGAAAACCTCTAAACAACCATCAGTTCAATTTTGGAAAGAGGTTCATATTAAAAGTATTGTTCCAAAGGGTCCCGTGGGTATGGGGGAGCACTGTGGTTTAGATTGAATTAGTAAGTACAGTATTTTATATTTTTGTATTTGTTTTTGTTTTGGAAATTTAAAAAATAAAAAAAATATTTTGTGAAGAAAGGATCCTTTTGCTGACCTGCATGAGCATTTATTTCTTTTTAGAGATTATTAAGAATTGAATCCCAGAGCCTTGTTTATTCATTCTTTAGGTGAGAAGTGTTAGGCATGTGTGTGTGTGTGTGTGTGTGTGTCTGTGTCTGTGTCTGTGTCTGTGTCTGTGTGTGTGTCTGTGTGTCTGTGTGTGTGTGTGTGTGTGTGTCTGATGCTGATAGCCGTGTCCCACCAGCAACTGGCGAAGGGGAAGGGGAGGAAAGTGCTGCTGTTCTTCATAGACAGGGGGCAGAGTAAGTGTCCTGGCTAAGGCATCCTTATCAGGAGGCTAAGCTGTGTTATCATTTATTGTGTATACAATGAACCTCCATTTTAAAAAAATGACTGTAGATTTTTGGAACAGCAAGCAGCTCCTCAAGAACAACACAGTTTCCTTGGGGACTTAAAAGGCAGACAGCTTCTAATGGCCTAATCTTTCCTTGTTGTGCCTGTTTGCTTCTGGAGAGCTTGTTCTTTATTCTCCTCACATTAATTCTTGTTGAAGCCCAACAGCAGATGCGGTTATAGCTCTAGTAATTGTATCCTTGTACTGGATTGTATAGTTGGTTC
The DNA here is from genome assembly GCF_051106095.1 of Pogona vitticeps. Taxonomy (NCBI): domain Eukaryota; kingdom Metazoa; phylum Chordata; class Lepidosauria; order Squamata; family Agamidae; genus Pogona; species Pogona vitticeps. Next base: position 123,999,631 of record NC_135784.1, on the reverse strand, counting down.
GAGTGTCACTTTAATGATCTCCGCTCCATGTTCAGTTTACTGCAATGTGAGCATCGTCCCTAACATGTCCATTTAGTTCCTGTCAAGAGATGAATCAGCCATATGACTTGCTTGCTTTCCACCCCTACACAGTGTAAATCTTTCTGAAGGCCACTATGGACAAAAGGCAACAAATTCCCCTGGTTCCCAGCATCTGAGTCACTTTCTCCCATTTGGCCCATCTCCAGGATCAGGCCAGGGAGAGAGGTGGGAGAAAGTACAGCCTGTTTTGTTACTCTGTCATTTTTTACAGCTGAAGCTGCTCAGGGAGATAAAACATCTTGCGTTTTCTTTTCATAATGGCACAGCTTAAACAATGGTGCTGTCTGTTTGGTATTTTCTAGTAGAAAGAAGCAAAGGTGAGCTTTTTCCTCTGCTTTGAGCCAATGGATGCTAGCAGCAACCATGTTTTTTTTTGCTTGTAATTGTTTCTCATTAACTCTGCAGTTATCTATTTGTAGAGAGCTTGCTGTCAGGAAGAACTTGGGTTGCTACTTGACTGACATCACATCTTCTCTGAGTATTCAGGTCCCACTATGTTTATGATACAGGCTCTGCTCATGGGGGATGATTTTGCCTTTGATCTGTAACTGTTTATTTCAAGGTAAAGGTGATGTGGCTCTCTTACAGACTCAGTGCACAGTGGCTGAATGCTCTGGATTGGATATGGAGGGTACTCAGGCAGGGAATTCTATGGGAAGAAAAGAACCAGCTTGGTCAAACAGAGGGACTCTTTTGCTTTTTTGGCACTGCAGATGGCTAACATGGAAATTGGCCTGGATTTGCAGGATCTGACACAGGCATTCAGTGAAACGCAGCAAAAGTGCCAAGCTTTCAAGGATTTCTGAAATCTGCATTCCCTTGTTCCCCACCCCCACCCCAGAAGCAGTCTAATAACAGCTTTGGAGTGCTTCAGAGTGTGTTCTGTACATGGCCGCAATCCATTAAAGCAATAGGGCAGGTTTGGATATAGAGAGATGAATAATCTGTCTTTCCTGGGATAAAAGGTTGTGAGCAGAAGATGCAGGTAACAGTCTTATTTGTGCTTTGTTCCGTCTTGCACCCGCTTTTAAGTACTGTATCTCATAGAAAGTTCTGGTGCTCTGCAAGAATCCATATACAGCACAGTATATCCATATATATATGCAAAGTGCAAAGTTGGCCAAAGGCAACACTCATGCTAAAGACAAAAGAGGGTTCTTACTTCTCATCCTGTTGTAATGTGTCGAATAGTCTTTAAACCAAGTTATGCCTGATAAACACAGATGACAAATGAACTCCTTCTTGGGAGTTCTCTCCCAAGAGAAATAATCTTCTTCTTAGTCTGGATTGCACTCTTATCCTTTTTAAAACACGGATATGACTCTGGCAGATATCATGAGATAATATTCCTCTGGCAACTGCTCACTGTTACCAGGACACACAGGCTGGAGATATTAGTATACAGTACTTCAGACTTGGCAAGGGAGCGGATGGAGATATGATGATATTATAAGCAGTAATTGGCAGGGAACTAACTGAAAATACTGTACAGGGATGCTTATAGATCCTGCCTCATGACAGTGTTCAGCCCATGCCATTCTGCGATATATTGCAGGGTTTTGGTGGCAAATCTGGTTTAAATAAAAGTGAAATTTTCTATCTAAACTAGGATTCTTCTGAAAAAAGACAGAGCAAGAAATAGATTATGAGAAACCCCTGTCTTGCCTTTTTTTAAAAAAAACCATTGAAGTGTAGGGAAGAGTGGATCTTTCTGCTATTTATCACACTAAAACTACTCTGGCACGAAAGAATAATACAGTAATAATAATAAGCCTGGAATGCTGCAGACAGGAATATTTACTTAAGTCATTCTTCCTGCCATTGCATCCCTCCTCAACACACCCTAGAAGCATTACATCTGGCAAGATCCTGCGGACTAGGTTTTTGTTTATGATATGTTCATCGGTATTAACAAATGGAGATAGTCTGAGAAATATGAATCAGAAAATGCAAGATTTTCAGGATAAGACTCAATAGATAGTAGAAATATAGGAATCTTAAAAGCATCATGAGTATTAAGATATGGGTTATCTATTTGCATTAAGATTTCATAAAATAACAACAAAGGGAAGGAATACTTTTTACAGTAAACACATTTCATAGTTTGATCATGGAAGAAGAGAGAATATTTTTTTTTGTTTTGTTTCTCACGCTTCTCAAAATTGGGGATGAATTAACTAAAAGTTGTCTTGAAATATGTCGCAGATTATACAAAAACCCATCAAAATGCCTCTGGGATTTTTTTTAAAAAATGAAATACAACTTACTTATAAAGTAGTCTGGCTGAGTCATTTCAGTAGGGAGAACATAAGCACTAGAACTCAGTGTCCTTGTTCTTCTATATGTAAATTGGGATGGTGCTTCCTCTGCTAGGGCCCTGCTTGACCTACCTACACATCCTGGCATGTGCGTTGATTCTTGCTCTGTATACTAACTGTGATATAACTACAGATCAGAGGTAGAGAACATCTAGGTATATGTTCCAGTCATATGGCTCTAAGGTTTTCTTCCATAAAGGTGCCAACTGCCCATCCTGATCTAAGTGCTGAGAAAAGGACATACATCACCACAATGGATCAAGATTAGCAGCCAGGAAGAATGCAGAACAGAGATTAAGATGGAGTGGCATGGGGCTCTTTTTCCAAGGGGTGAATGTGCATGTATCTCAGACGTTTGGAAAAAAAGGTGCTGAGTGTGCTTCTAATCAACATTGCTTTATTCTGCAATATCCTCTGAAGTGTGGGTGGCGGTATTAAAATTATCATATAATAATTGTATTACAAATAAATTGCTTTTAAGACAATAAATTACAAATAAATTGCTTTTAAGACAGTGGTTGGTGCCTGTCCTCTCTTCAGGGAGGGCAGTTGGCACTTTCCAGATGTTTTAGTTCTACAGTTTCTGTCAGCCCTAGCCAGCCGTGTGTTATGGGCATTGTAGTCCAAAAACAAATGAAGAGCCAAAGTTGACAATTTCTGCCTTAGACGTTGCAGCTGCTGGGGCTTTTTCAGCCGCTGTTTTTCTAAGGCTCCATTGTGATCATGGCAATAAGAGAAGGTATGTGTGCATGTCCATACATTTATATGTATGAGTGGCTAGAAGTGATAGTAAAAGTGTGGCTATTGCCTAAAATGACAACTATTTGTTCTTGCTATGCCACTGTTCTAACAAATCTTACCTTTACTTATGTCTTGACCTTTGTGTGGAAGAGAGGTTCAGGGTGTTTTGACACAATAACATGTTGGATATACAAATGCATCATGCAGCAGCCATGCACACCTCTTATCATGTTTGGCTTCAGTTCCTTGGGGGCACTGAGAATGTGGAGAGGATTATTTGCCCTAGAATATGCAGTTTACTCATACCTGGTCCTCACAACCTGTCTAGCACTGCAGATTATGCTAACTGCAGCAAAAACATTAGCTCTTTTTCCTGCTGCTTCCCGTTTTCTAATTGCTGATTGCAGAAATATTGACAGTAGAGGTAAGATCTTTGTTCACATCGCTCATGGATTTGTGTAGGTTCTTTGCCAACTTGCATGAATTATTTATTGCACTGCTGCATCGGCAGCTGGTTAATGCCCTGTGCGGAACATTGTAAAACTGCCAGTGTCTGGGGAGCTCATAAGGAGCAGTGCAGCGTATTGTTTGCTTCTCTCGGTTACAATTCTGTTCAGTTCCGTGAAGTGCACAATTCTGTGACATCAGATTCAAGCACTTATTGTGAGAATAACAGTGTTATGAGAATAACAGCGTTATTGTGATGTCATATGATAGTCAATTCTTCGGAAAAGACAAATGGTGAGCATCTGAAGTGGAATTACATCTGGACAATTGTCCTGATGTCAGGCAGCAAGATAAGCCTTGGCTGGGAGTTGATAAGTTGCCTGGGGCTTGACATGGGTAGCTTTTGGAGAGCCGTTCCAGCTCTATTTTTGATTGCATGAGATGTTTAGGGTTTTTTTAAAAAAAACTTTTTTGCTTTGTACAAAGTACTGTACATTCATCTTTTTTTAAAAAAAAAACTCATTGCCTGTCCAGGGGCTTTACCAGAGGTTGGAAATTTTACTTTTTTTAAAAGACTACAGCTCCTAGAGTCTCCCAGGCAGCATGGCTATTGAGAGTTGAAGTGCTAAAAATTAACTTTCCCAAATTCTTGTTCTTACCAAGGAAGAGAGAACCTATGTGTGAGTGTCAGTGTGTGTTTGAACCAACCTCTTTTCTTCAACACAGGAGTATTAGATGTTATATCCAGGCCAGACCATTGGTCCATCTAGCCCAGAATTGTCAGTTGTGACTGGCAAGGTCTTTTCAGGGTCTCATGCAAATGTGTCCCATCAGCTGCTCCCTGGTATGTTTGCTAGGAACTGAAAATGTGATCTTTGGTGTACAGCAGATCTGGCTTACAATTCTAAATGTTGCCAGTTTGAAAGAGGTACTGTAGTCTTTCCTTCCTGTTATTGTTGTCTGACATCAAAACAATAACAAAATATTGTTTGTTCACTCTTTATGTAATGATCTCATAGGAGGTTACAATCCATAAAGCAGAATTAAAACAGTTTAAATAGTTTTAAAGCATTGAAATAATTCATCAATTTAAAGAAAAACTATAGTTCAATAGACTGAAAATCAAGCCATGATCTCACTGGGCCCAAAGTGCTTGAGTGACAGGTTTTAACTTGGGACCAAAATGAGTTCAACACCTGCCCCATTTGAGTCTTCAAAGGGAAGACATTTATTATTGCAGAGCATACTAGAGATTTTTCTTCCTGGTTGCCAGAATTAAATTTATATGTCATAACTGGCAGGGTAGACCTCTGCCTTGTATCAGAAGGGTTCAAACAAAAGGAATTTTTTTTTTTTTGCAGACCAGGAAGAAAAGTGCTGCTTGTATATTGCTCACATCACTTAAATGACTCTCTGGGTGGTTTACAATTAATTATGCTGGCTCATATTGCCCCCCTCCTCAGCAAGACAGTGATGGGATCAAGAGCATGTGAATATCAGAATATGTAGGAGAAAAGGTTACATGGTCCCAAAGGGGTAGAGTATTACTAGAAAAGGAAACAAGGATAGAAATCTCATTTTGCCCAATGTATTTTGAATCAAAATTGGAAAGGACATGCATTTATTCAGAAATATTTCACTTCACTGCCTTTTTTTATGTTAGGATTCAGCTTTGTAATCTTGCTCCTATTCTTCATGAAATCTTAACAACAGTAGTAGTTCCAGTTATGGATGCCTCCATTATTGTTACTGAAATAAGTATTGGCATATGGTATTTCGAACTGGTATGATGTAGATTACACTAACCTTTGCATAAATGAAGAAGCAAAACGTTGCTCTTTCAGTCACACTGACTGTGATGCTGGTACAATTTTAAATCTAGATCAAGGACAGCCCATGATGTACTGATTTTCTTTGCCTTGATGAGCTTGCAAATTAAAACAGACTCTGATCGAAAATGACCTGCAAAGAGAGGAGAGGAATTGCCTACTACTCAGCACATTTAGAAATGTCACATGAGCGTAGGTACCGTATTTTTCGCTCCATAAGACGCACCTTTCCATAAGACGCACCAGTTTTTTAGGAGAAGAAAACAGGAAAATATAATCTGTTTTCTTCGCTCCATAAGACGCACAGACTTTCCACCCCCCTGTTTTGTGGGAAAAAGTGCGTCTTATGGTACGAAAAATACAGTAATTATTATATTACTGCCTTCCCTGATCTCAGGATTTTCAGTGTGAGTGGGATAGAAGTAAAGGTTCAGAGTCAATGGTGGTGGTGAAGGCTGTAGTTGACATTCTATTATAACAGTGGTGTTACCATTGGATATTGCTGTATGCCAGTGGTGCAAAGCCAACTTGGCTTGGTGTTCACAGTATGAGAGTGATAAGCATTGGAGAGTTGCTTAATGTTATGACTCAAATCCAGTAGTAAGTTGCAAGTGAAGTTGGCTCATTAAATCAGTGATTTGATTTGATGAGTCAACTTCTCTATAAGTTTCAGTGGGTCAACTCTGGTTCCAACTTGCTACTGGAGTTCAACCTATGTTTAAAAAAATATGAAAAACATGGTATATTCTGTCATAGGGCCGTTTCAGACCAGTAACAACACAGTGTCTATGATATTAAGTACTAAAACCATACTAGCTCTCACTTCATCCGTGGTGGTGGAGGTGGTAGTACAGTAGTGTATTTCTATCCCACAGTTTGGAAGCTGAAGAGAGCTTAGCCTTTTGGCTAGCAAAATAGTAATCTACAAGTAATTGGGGATGTACCAAGTATGGTGTACTTTTTGATACCAGATGTGACAAACCCAGACCTACTGGGATCTATCACACAGTTACTAAGCTGCCACCAACCATTCCCTATAATAAGTCACACAGACCAGGGATGGATTTTTAAACAACAAAAGAATAAGGTTTATTTTAAATACAAACAGGGTAAATAAAACAATCAGGTGAATAAAATAAAGTAACGTGGCTTATTCTCACACACACAAGCATACAGTTTGGTTCACCTAGAACCTTTAACTTAAAGCACAGACCCTGAACCCATCAGTTCTGGCTAACCCACAGACACCTGAACTTATCAGGTTGGTACTCTGACACACAGTAGTACCCTGTCAGACACCCAGACTCCCACAACAGCTTCTTCTTCCCCAGCTGCTGCTTCGTCCCAACCCAGTGTCTCACAGTCTGTCTCAGCATCTACTCTTCACCACACAGGCATCACATATTTATACAGTACAGCCCCTCCTCCTGATGTCCCGCCTTCCACTCCCCATAGGATGGAACTTTCCCTCCAAACCCATGACAGACAGGTAACATCAGTGCTGTTATGTAACACCTCCCCTCTTTAAAAGTTGTTTTGTAGGGGGAAAGCTAAAAGTGCTTTTCACCAAAAAACAACCTGCATAAAATACACAACAACATTTATACATACCATATAATACTTACATATACTTACACTCCAAGTTAACCATAGCAAATATGCATTTAAACATTTTACCATATACAGTACATCAATTTACCTTTATTAATACCAACCAAATTCAAAACCAGGTACATTTTAACTTTTTGTTTTCATTATATACATATAGTCCATGTTCTTTCGCCGTCTTCAGTCTTCAGGTCTTCTTGATAAGGCGTCAGCAACACAGTTCACTGACCCTCTGACCACCTTCACTTCAAAGTCATAGTCCTGTAAGTTCAAAGCCCACCTCATAAGTTTGCTATTGTGGCTTTTCATTGTCTTTAACCATTGCAATGGTGAATGGTCAGTACACAGAATAAAATGTCTTCCCCAGATGTAAGGCTTGGCCTTCTGGATCGCGTAGACTATGGCCAAACACTCCTTCTCCACGGTTGCCAAATGTCTCTCACCTTTTTGAAGTTTCCTACTCAGGTAGGACACTGGATGCTGGTCACCATTCTCATCCTCTTGGCACAGAACTGCTCCTACCCCGCTGTTAGACGCATCGGTGTAGATGATGAACTCCCGGTCGAAGTCTGGAGCACGCAGGACAGGATAGTTGATTAACGCCTTCTTCAACCTCTGGAACGCCGCCTCACAGTCGTTGGTCCACGGGATGCGGTCATCAGCCTTCTTCCTCGTCAGATCGGTCAGCGGAGCCGCAATCTCGCTAAACCTCGGGATGAACTTTCTGTAGTAGCCCACCAACCCAAGAAATGATTTGACTTTTTTCTTGGTGTTGGGTCTGGGCCAATCACGAACAGCTTCTATTTTGGCCTCCAGGGGTTTTATCACTCCTCCCCCTACCTTGTGACCCAAGTATTTTCTTTCTGGGATACCCAGCTGCAGTTTGCTCTCTCTGCAGAGCCTAGGCCAAAGCACTTCCTCCCCTGGGTTAAAGCGCCTCTCCCTGCCTTCCTGGTCATCCCAAGCTTTCTTTCTGACCTTTTGAGCTGGCAGGGTCTCTGCTGCTAGCTCTAGGTTTCTCCTTAGGTCATTCATCAAGGTGTCTATGTAAGTCACAACGTCTTGTGGGTCACCCTGGGCGATCTGCCCCCAACCCTGCTCGATCAAATCAAGGGGCCCCTTCACCCCTTTCCCAAATAAAAGTTCAAATGGACTGAACCCGGTACTGGCTTGTGGCACTGATCGATAAGCAACCAAAAGGGATTGCAGCTTCTGGTCCCAATTGTTTGGATTCTCTGCCAAGAAAGCCCTAATCATGCGCATTAGAGTCCCATTGAACTTCTCAGTTACCCCATCACTTTCAGGATGATAGGCAGTGGCTTCCCTGAGCTTAATTCCACAGATTTGCCATAAGCGTTTCATGAGCTTTGACGTGAACGATGTGCCCAAATCTGTGATTATCTCTGAGGCAAATCCCATCCTGGACATGTACCCCACCAAAGCATCGGCCACTGTGTTAGTTTCGATGTTTGTCAAGGGTATGGCTTCAGGATACCTTGTGGCATGGTCCACAATTGTTAGAATGAACCTATTCCCCCTCTTTGTGGCCTTGGGCAAAGGTCCCACAATATCCACCCCTATGCATTTGAACGGAGTGTCAACCACAGGCAAAGGGCACAACTTTGCTTTGGTCCTGTCGCGGTTATTCCCCTGCCTTTGACACACATCACATTGTTTACAGAACTCCCTGATCTGCTTCCCTATGTCAGGCCAGTAGAAATTCTGTGTGATTCTCTGCTGTGTTTTGTTTACTCCTAAGTGTGCAGCAAACATGTCAGAGTGACCTCTCTGTAAGATCATGGGGCGATACTTTTCAGGTACCACCAGCTGACTTCTGATCCCATCTCCCCCTTTTGAGATATTTCTCAGGGTTTCTCTATATAAAATCCCCTTTTTCTCCAGAAATCTCACTGGGGTTTCAGGTGTTAGTTGCGCGTCAGTCACCTGTTCAAAACACTTTTGGAGAGTGGCGTCTGCCTTCTGCTCCTGTCCAAATCTGCTGTCTGTGGTTAAGGTTTCCACCACAGCTTCTGAACTCCCCTCTGCCTCCGTCTCTGGCTCATCATTACCCCCCTGAACTGTCCCTGTGGTGGCTTGTGAGCGTGTAATCACTAGCACCCGTTTCACATGTTCAGCCAGGTCATTTCCCACGAGCACGGCTGCTGGCAGAGTCGATGAAATCGCTATCCGCCAATCTCCCCTCCAGCCTTGAAAGTTGACAGGTACCTCTGCTACTGGCAGAGAGATTACCTGCCCCTCAATACCTGCTACCTTTATGCTCTCATTTGGGATTATAAACTCCCGGGGAATAATATCTGGATGGCACAGGGTTACCTGGGAACAAGTGTCCCGCAGCCCCCTATACTGACGGTCAAGTATTCCTACGTCCACTCCTGCTGTCTCAAACAACGGAGAATCTGTTTTTATCAGCAAGCAGCGCTTTACCTCCAGAAGAGGACCATTTTCCTCAGCCTGATCAGCAGAGGTAGCTGTTCCAGCCTGAGTAGCTATGGCAACAGGCTCCCTCTGTGACACTGAGCCTTGCTCTTTCTGGACACAGAACACAGCTTTTGGCTTGGTCCCACTAGAATTCTGAGGCACCATTCCTTTTAGCTGCTTTAATTTTTCACACTCTGAGATTAGATGACCCTTTCCCTGACAGAAATAACATTTTCTAGTGTATTTGGATTCTCTCTCCTCTTGTTTCGGTTTTCCCTCCAAATTCTGAGGGCTTGGTTTCATGCCTGAGGGCTTCCCTTCACCATGGGCCCCTCCCCCTTGCTGGCTTTTCCCTGGTCCCTGAGAGTACTTGCTGTAGGTTTCTTTGGGTTTACCTACAGATTTCCCCTCACCCAAGGGCTTTCTTATTTGGGAGATAAAATCCGCGATTTCTGCGGCTGCTGCCACAGATTTCGGTTTCCTTTCCCTCACCTGGAATTTCAATTCCCCCTGCAGGACTGAATAGAACTGTTCCAGGGCTATCAAGTCTTTAAGCTGCTCATAGGTCTCTATTCCCTCCTGCGATAGCCATTTCTCAAGCAGCCTCACCAATTGGGCCCCCACTTGGGTAAAAGTCTGTTCTGGTTTCTTGGTGAGGGACCTGAATCTTTGTCTCAGCTGCTCTGCATTTATCCCATGTCTGGCAAACACCAGTTTTTTAAACTCTGCAAAATCTTTCATCAATTCCTCAGGCATCTCGGCATAAACCTCAGCCAGGCTACCACTGATTAAAGACCGCATGATGGTCATCTTCTCAGTTTCCCTTACTGAGAAGTCCACAAACGCTCTTTCCACTAAGGAAAAGAACACCTCAGGACAATCTCCCTTGTGGTACACAGGGAATTTCTTCAGGTCAGCCTTAGACAATTGGCCTCCCTCAGAATCCCTATTATTATTATTGTTCTGGTTCATCAGTTCCAGTTTTCTTAATTCAAACGCCATTTTCTCTCTCTCCAATGCCAATTCAAATTGTCTCTGTTTCTCCCTTTCCTCTCTTCTTTCTCTCTCTAATCTTTCCTCCATTTCCCTCACCCTCAGTTCATGCTGTTGGGCTAGGAGTATTTTTCTGAGTTCTGGGTCCTGCTCTCCTGTGCTGTCACCTTGCACTGAGCCAAATTCATCCTCAGAACCTTGGTCAATCTGGGGGTCTTTCACCTCACTCATGTCTGCTACTTGGCTTCGAGTCAAGGGCATACCCCCCCTCAGAACAGGCTGCTTTAAAAAGTCAAGCCTCAAAATAAAACGACCACTTTTTTCCTTTTACCTCAGAACCAGCTCTCCCTAGAGATTGCTGCTGTTCTTCAGCACTAAAGTTGCAACAGTATCGAGTCAGAGCCTACCCCCCTCTGCTGGGCCTCTCAGCTGGCAAGCTAGCTCACTGTTGCTACGCAGATTTTCCTCAGCTTTTCCCGCCAAAACTAGGCTGCCTCAGAGCACCTTAATCTAAGTCTCCCCAGTTGGCACGTTCTTCTACTAGCGCACCTCCCCGTGAGGTACACCTAGAAGATTACCTACGCGCCTCAGACTGTCCCTGACTAGACCCCCCTTGCTCTGGGCACACCTGCCAAGGCTTTGCTGGACCGCTGGACAACTGGACCAGTCGTATCCCACACGCTGGACACCAATCAATGTGACAAACCCAGACCTACTGGGATCTATCACACAGTTACTAAGCTGCCACCAACCATTCCCTATAATAAGTCACACAGACCAGGGATGGATTTTTAAACAACAAAAGAATAAGGTTTATTTTAAATACAAACAGGGTAAATAAAACAATCAGGTGAATAAAATAAAGTAACGTGGCTTATTCTCACACACACAAGCATACAGTTTGGTTCACCTAGAACCTTTAACTTAAAGCACAGACCCTGAACCCATCAGTTCTGGCTAACCCACAGACACCTGAACTTATCAGGTTGGTACTCTGACACACAGTAGTACCCTGTCAGACACCCAGACTCCCACAACAGCTTCTTCTTCCCCAGCTGCTGCTTCGTCCCAACCCAGTGTCTCACAGTCTGTCTCAGCATCTACTCTTCACCACACAGGCATCACATATTTATACAGTACAGCCCCTCCTCCTGATGTCCCGCCTTCCACTCCCCATAGGATGGAACTTTCCCTCCAAACCCATGACAGACAGGTAACATCAGTGCTGTTATGTAACACCAGGTACCAGAAGACCGTTCTCCCAAGGACTGGGGGTGGTGGTGTGCATGCTTGCATGTGGGGGCTGTGTGGGAGTGCATCTGTGTGTGCATGTGGTGTGTGTGTGCATTCAGGAGGCGGGCAGATGTCCGTGTGTGAGAGGATGGGTGTGCATGCGTGCATGTGGGAGTGTATGTGTGCATGCGTGCAGGTGGGCAGGAGTGTGCACACACGCAAGTGTGCACATTCCTTTGGCTCTCAAAAATCTCTCGGCAGTCTGGTCCTTCCAAGGCCATGGACTGGTCCCAATCCGTGGCCTGGGGGTTGGGGATCCCTGGTGTAGTGGATAGAAAGCTGGACTAGGATGCAGGAGACCTAGGTTCAAATCTCTGCTTGCCATGGAAAGTCGCAGTATGTGTGTGTGTAACTGTTGAAACTGCTTAAATATCTCACTTACCTTGAAAACCGTGTTAGGCTTTCAGTAAGCTGAATACAGTTTGGCAGCAGATAACATACACAGTGGAAAAATGTTACCTGGCAGGCATAGATGATATAGCTAAGGAACCACTGATTGATTCCTCCATAAGAAATGGTCATCTGTTCATTTGCTGTACAAAACTAGCTTTGTCTAGAAAGCTCTGTAGGATGAACACACACTGGTCAGGTTGGCTGTATTGTGTCTTTCTTCCATTCTTTAAAACTAATCAGTCTGTAAAAATTAAAAAGAATGTCTGAGATACTAGATGGCATACTTCTCTTCTCTGTTCCAGTTAGGTAATCACCAAGGTGCATGAGTAAATTCTTTTGAACTCATGTTGTTTCTTTGTCTTACATGGGAATCAAATGCACTTTTAAGCTCCCCAAAAGTGGCTGGTTGCCCACAGGCACATGTTTACCAATTCAGATGTAAAATTTATCAGGGAGACTGAAGGGTGTAATTGAAATCATGAGTATTTCATGCATTTATGTAATACACATTGTTCCCTTGGATACAGTATCGTTGTTATGTCAAAGCCACACAACAAAGTGGTAGTGGGACAATTTATTTTTGCTTCTTAAAGATCTGATTGTCAATGCACAACCTGGGTCAGAATTCTTTTGCTGAGTTGTCTAAGTTTGGGTCTGTACATGACGGATCTTACTGACATTCAGAAGAAGGAAGTCCTGTTGCCTGCTCAGCTTTCCAGAGCTTTATGCTTCAGGAAGTAGGGTGCTAGTCTAGAACTCTAGGGTTCTGGCTTCCTTTCCATCCACTATTTTTATTCAGCTGGATCTTCAAGCAAGTTAAACAAGACACTGTCTTCTGCTTCTAAAGCATCATCCAGTGTGAAATATCACACTCCCTCTTTTCAATAGGATCCTTGTGCTGCTAGGCGAGACAGGAATAAGCGCAGGCTAAGGAAGTTATATCTGTGTGTGCACATGTTCCTCAAAGGGACACAGGAAAATATGTGTGTGTGCATGTTAATTGCGCACATACACAAACTTGCATAGGCTTTTTGGCTGCACATGCGTGCTGTCACCTATGAAACTGACAGCTGAGAGCAATGTGCAGGCACAATTTCACAGCAAGTCAAGTTCATGGCCCAAGGGAAAAAATGCCTCTGGGAGGCCAATTGCAAGCCCTTCTGTTTTAAAGTAAAAGGGATATTGTTCTCACAGAGCTTAAAATATCAGGAGTAGTAAAAAAAATTGTTCATTGGGGTTGAGCAAGCACAGCTCACTTGGCTTTAAGCACTACCATCATACCCTTGCTAGTCCTTTTACCTGCCAGCAATCGTTCAAGGAGGCTTTTCTCTGGCTTAATTGCCATCCTGGTCAACTGTGACCAGTTTCCTGTAGTGGAAGGCAGTTGCTTTGTCTTGATTGCTGTCATTGTTGCTGAATGTTTTGAGCCTAGATTGTGACTGCTGATCTAAGAGTTCCTCCATTTTCATTCTCTCCCGCTCCCTTCCTCTCAATCGCTCAGTCTCTTTCTCTGTATACTGGCAAGTTGGATTCTCATATGGTTTTCTATATGAATATATCTAATTAGTACTGTCTAGCTTCCTTTCATTCTCCTGAAGAATCATAGATCGAAATCTTTCCTTTTCCTTTTTCCTTTTTGCAGAAAACGCAGCCATGGGGAACTTCCCTGTTTACCTATCTTTAAATTGAATGGTTATACATGGGGAAGACATGCACTGAACAAACCCGAAAAGCTGTGATGTCAGAAAAGGGAAAAAGTCAAGGAAACTGAGGCAATATAAAAATCCTGGTTTCTGACAGAACAAAGCATGTTCATGAGGTTCTTAGAATAATGGACACCTGCAAAAGTGTGAAGGCATTATGTAATGCCTGAAGGTTGTGGTACAGAACAGAGACAATCTGCATTACGCTAATTCTGGATCCAATAGTTTTCATTGCAATGGATTCTGAATCCTAAAATGTGTTCTTGTATACACAAGTAAAGATGCTAGTTGTGGAACAGAGAGAGTGAGAGTGATTGATTGATTGATTGATTGATTGATTGACTGATTGACTGATTGACTGATTGATTGATTTACACACTTCCTGCCGGTTGCATTGTACCTGTCAGTACTTAATGTAAAAATAAATCAGAACTTTGCACTAAGAAGATAAATATCTGCAACCTGAATAATTAATGCTGGCCACAAAAACCATGGTTTTGATTATTTTTGGTATATGCTCTGATTCTGGCAATCACAAGCAAGGACATGCATAGTATACTGAAGTACTGATACAGTGGTGCTTTGACTTACAAACATCCCGACTTACGACCAATTTGAGTTACGACCAGCTCCGGCCGCAAAATTTTGCTTCGACTTGTGACCAGAATTTCAAGTTATGATTGAAAAAAGGTGGGGAATTCAAACTGCTAACCATTGGTGCCAAAGAGGCTGCTTCTTTGTAGCTTTTTCACCCCAGCGGTTAGAGAGGGTGCGTTTGGAGGAGGCTTCGGACTACTCTGTAAGGAGCTGCTTTCTGCTTTTTAAAAACTGCCTGTTCTGGTGGGGTTTGCAGTGTGGTTTTGGGTTGGGGGGTTATGTTTCTGTGCTGTGATGGGTCTTGCAGTCTTTGTTTTTTTCCCGCGTTTCCGATGGGTCTTGCAGGGTTTGTTTGCTTTTTGTTTTGTTTTTTCATTTCCGATGTGTCTTGCAGGTTTTGTTTGCTTTTTGGGTCCCCCCCCCCACAATTTCTGATGGGTCTTGCAGGGTTTGTTTGCTTTTTGGGAGGGTTTTTTCTTCAGCCAGAACGAATTAATTGCGTGTCTGATGGGTCTTACAGTGTTTTTTTCTTTTGGTGCCAACTGCCCATCCTGATCTAAGTGCTGAGGAAAGGTGTTTTTTTTTTGGGGGGGGGGATTTATTTTCCGAACTGCATTCCTATTGGAAATGGTGCTTCGAATTACGACAATTTCGAGTTATAACCATCTGCTGGCACAGATTAAGTTTGTAAGTTGACGCAGCACTGTACTAAAAAATCATACTGAATATCTGTGAAGATTCTCAGTCATCTAGGTGAGGTTATCTGGAAGTTGAATCATGGTAACTGGACTTCTTTCTTATTAGATTGAAATGTTTCACTACATATCCAAGTAGCTTCTTTGGTCATACTGAGTTGTAGGCATTCTTCAGTCTCGATAGACTATGGTTAACGTGCTCTGTATGGAGGTCTTGGAACAGCGTCTAGTGTGGCTGAGAAGGCCAATTTGAGAGTGACAATCCCTTCCACACTGAAGACAAATACAATCTGTCCCCTGTCCAGCTCCCTGGTTTTGCTCGTTTCAAGACTGCCTCTTTGCCTTGCCCTGCTGGACAAGGGTCTCTTCAAAATGGGAGAGGCCATGATGCAACGCCTGCCTCCAGGCTGAAGGCTCAGACGTCAAGGTTTCCCATCTGTTGAGGTCCATTGCTAAGGCCTCCGGATCCCATTTGCAGATGTCCTTGTATCGCAGCTGTGGTCTCCCTCTGGGGCGATTTCCCTGCACTAATTCTCCATACAGGATCTCCTGGATCTCATACTGAGTAGTATTGTCGTTTTGGACTTGTCACTGGTCCTTAAAATTTCCCCCCCAGCTTTTCTTAGAAGAACAAGAACAAAACGCACAGCATTCTCAGGAAGCTGAATTTTCAAACTATATGGTGAGGGAGTATTCTTGTTCTGGTTGCTGTGATTTGTCAATGATACTTAAATATTAAATATTTGATTTGAACTGTCCAGAGCTCAAGATATGCTCATGAACCTAGCCAGAGATGATGGAAGTCAAAGAGGAGAAGTTTAAACGATGTGCACAATGTTTTTTGTCTTAAAACCTACAATTTGTATCTGCTGGGGTACCAGAGATAGCATACATGTCCAGTCCATGCATATATGCAGTGGTGTGGAGCAGAATGTCCTTTAGTATCACTGAAGGAAGCAGGAAGCTGAAGTCCTTATCTTGCATCACTGTCATCGCGGTTTCTCTGCCTCCATTAGCAAAGAAACATTGAAATGGACTGTATTCAGACAACTGATCTCATTGTTGGAATTGCTCATGCAGCTTTCAGAGTACAGAAATGCGACTTTCCGGGGAGCAAAAAGAACATTCTCACTTAGGCCACACTGGGGTGAAGAAAGCTCTCTAACCTTTTGTTGTGATTTTATAACTTTAAGTAATACTTCTTTAGCACCATTTATTAATGATAACTTGAGTTCTGTTCCAGGACTCAGTTTTTAAGCTATGTAATAGCTGTTTTGAGTGGCTATCTTGTCACATGGAGAGTGGCTTCACAGTAAGCCTGGAAAGGGTATGCATTATGAAGTTTTTGTTTTTGTTCATTAGGAACATGGATTATTTTCCTTCTTAAAAGTCTGTTCCAGGCATTGGTAATCCATGGAGTGTAAAGACATGATCCGTGCACATAGAGTTGTAGCCAGGGACCACTCATGAGCATGGCCCTGTGACTGAAAAATATAGCCTGTAACACAGACACTTGTGGTGCTGTTCCTGCTATCTACATGTTTCCACAGGGACTTGTACACGTCTCTGACAAAAGCCATTCGGGCTGTGTTTCTGAACCCCTGTTGTCCCTCTGATTTTGGAGAGAGTGAATAGCCACATTGTGATATCCAAGTTCTCAGCTGTCAATTGCTCAGGCCAAGGGAGATCAGTTTCTGCCAGATGGAAAGGGATGTCTGTGCGATTAGCGGAGTTAGGAGGTCCAGCAAAGCGGATTCATTCCACATTAAAGGAGCACTCTGTTGAGAGTTCAGCATGGACTTTGAACTTGACCATGAGGAATTAAATCCAGACTTTTGCTCGAAATGCAGAATAGATTCCTGTTGGTAATAATGTGAGTCCGTTCATTTTAGGATGTGTGGTATCTCCACACTTTCTGAGGAATTTTGGGAGTCTAAATATGTGAGTATGGCTGATCCCAATGTAAAAACTAACTGGCTCAAATCCACTAGTAAGTCAGAATTGGAGTAGGCTCACTGAAAAAGTGGAACTTGCAGAAGAGATGACTCACCCCAGTGATTAAAGCCAAAAAATGTCTATTGGCTGACACAGCCCGAATGGCTTTTGTCAGAGAAGTGTACAAGTCGCTGTGGAAACATGTAGATAGCAGGAACAGCAACACAAGAAGTGAAAGTAAAGTCCAATGCTGCACAACACATACAATTGGAACATGGAACATGAGAAACATGATTAAAAGAAAACTAGAATCCATAAAGCAAGAAATAGAACATTTAAGTGTTGCAGTGCTGGGTGTTGGTGAACTAAAGTGGACTGGGCTAGGACATTTTCAATCATAAGAACATAAGAAGAGGCCTGCTGGATTAGGCCAAGGGCCCATCTAGTCCAGCTTCCTGTATCTCACAGTGGCCGCACCAGATGCCTCTGGGAGCACGAGACCACTAGATACCTGTCTCCTGATACCTTCTTTTTAACCCTGGAGATTATACATCCTCATCATGGCTTGTAACCTATGATGGACTTTTCCTCCAGAAATCTGTCCAGTCCCCATCTAGGCCAGATGCCATCACCACATCTTGTGGCAAGGAGTTCCACAGATAACAAATTGCTGGGTAAAGAAATATTTCTTTTGCCTGTTCTCACTCTCCCAACACTCAGTCTGAGTGGATGTCCCCTGGTTCCAGTATTGCGTGGAGAGGGAAAAGACCTTCCCTCTGTCCACTAGTCAGATAACTACAAAGTGTTTAACTGTGGAAATGACAAATTCAGAAGAAATTGAGTGTTTTTAATACTCAACCAAAATGTAGCACAGTCAGTGAGGGGCTATAATGAAAGGTCTGACTGAATAATGGTCTTCAGACTTCAATGTAAGTATCATCAAGTCTGTGTTCCAAATACAGATGCTGAAAAAGAAGATGAAATGGAAACCTTTTGTGCAAGCATCCAGGAGGAAATTGATCACATGCCAAAGTAAAACATGCTTATAAGTGACTGGAACACAAAAGTAGGAAACAAAGCAGAATCAAATGTCATTGGAAAATTAGGTCTAGGGGACAAAAACAAAGCAGAAGAACAACGCAGAGTGTTTTGTGAAGCCAACAATCTGTTTATTGCAATTACATGCTTCAAGCAGATGAACAGATGACTGTACATGTGGACAGCTCCAGATGGACAAAACAGAAATCAGATAGACTATATAATTGGAAGTAGGAAATGGACAAATTGTATTTTGTCTGCAAAAACAAGATCAGGAGAAAATGGTGGTAGTGATCATGAACTGTTACTATCAAAAATTAGAGTAAAGCTGAATAAGAGCACCAAAAGAATCCTAGTGCTAAAATATTATTTATCCAACATTTCTGATGAATTTAAAGTCCACATAAATAACAGATTTACATTGCTAAACTCAATTGACTGTGAGCCAGGAGAACTGTGGACAAAAATCAGAGGTACTATTTGGAAGTAATTCAAAAAGACAATTCCTATAGTAAATAGAAAACAAAAGCCTAGATGGATGACAGAACACCTAAAATTGTAAAGGACAAATGAGAAGCAAAAGGTGACAGAAGTAGAGTCAGAATCCTGAATGCAGTTTTTCAGTGGCTGTCATGGAGAAACAAAGAGAGCTATTTATAAAGGCCAGTTGAAAGAAATGGAACAACAACAAAAATGAAAAAACAAGTGATCTCTTCCAGAATCTCCTGGCCATAGGAAGGAGATGCAGAAGGAATCCATCCTGGCCTGTAAAGGGTGAGGAGTTAAATTTAAGTTTGAGATGGAAGCATCATCACCAGCAGGGGGAAATCGCCTTTTAGAGCACAAGGGCTTATTGCTCTCCTTTGAATCTCTAGCATTCTGCGTTCTTGTGACCTCTAACAATGTCTGCTTTGATCCCTGGCCTCGTTTCCATTGTGCATTGTGGCTAATCTGTTGGCTCCAGAGAGTTGAGATTGTAAGAGCTAAGATGTTTTGAGAGTTTATTTGTAGGACTACTCGTGAGAAAGGCATAGATGGAACCTATCAATCAACTTTGGGAAGACAGTACTGTATTGCCTAGGCATTATAGCAAAGGGGCAGCAAGAGATTGGCCTCAGGATTACCCCCCCCAAAAAAAAAAATAGAAGGAGGATAGTAGTGCTTGGTGTTCAACAGAGTAGCAGTTACTTTGGACTACAGCTCTTGTAATGCCCTGGCCAGCATGGACATTGTCTGTTTGGAAGAGACTTCTGGGAGTAACTTTTTCAAGCTCTGCAAGCAGTGAATTGTAGTCACAGCAGTTTGCTCACACCTTTCTGCCATACACCATGGAAAGACTGAGAGAAATTATTATCTGCATATTTGGCTCCCACCCCATGAAAGCTATAGCTGATACAGTATATGAAAGAGATAGCTAGCCTTTTGATCTGATGTCATTAAAAGGGAACGCTAGAGAAGGATCCTTTTGTGTGCCAGCTGGGCTGGCTTTTCCCAGGCCTCTAGGGCATTCTTAAAGCTGTTGTGTAGACAAGATAGCTGCCTTCCTTCTATAGCTACTCTGAGTGCTGGTCCCAGAGGGGAGAGCCCTATTTCTGAGAAAAACTGGCAGAGAGTAACCTAATGTATTTCATATACAATATAGTATTAAAGTTCTCACAAATTTAGATTTTAAACCACTGCTTTAGACTCTGGATTGCTATGAAATCAAGACCTGATCCAGAGTATTATGAATAAAACAAACTATCTCCAAATGTGGCTTAGAGAGTACTTGTTTCTTTCTTTCCCCGTAATATATTGCCTTGGTTAAGCAGACTAGGCTATAAGGCATTCATAGTAATCTATTGAACATAGTGATTACTGCAGATTTCCAGACGGAAATAATGCTTATTTTTGCAGTACTAGGAGGACAATTAATTAATTTAAGGTTATCATATACATGGAGCAGCACTTCTTAGGTATCATCAGAATGTATTTGATCATAGCATGTATCATAACTATCAACTGCAACAAAGTGTTTCCGAAGCTTACAATAAAAGGACAACCAAAATACATGAAAGACATCAGTGTTTTGGTAAGTTAAATGCCTATTTGGGGGCAAGGAGGTGGAGTTCAACACATTTAGGTCACGTTGATGTTATTGTTGTTTCATGCTATCCAGTTGGAACTGATTTATAGCAAGCATAATAGGGCTTTCAAGGTCAGTGTGATATTTAAGGAATGGTTTTACCAGTTCTACTCCCTAGTCTGTTCCCATGGCTGAGAGAGAATTCGAACCCTGTTCTCCAGAGTCCGTCATTCTATCCACTACACCACACCAGGAGCTCAGGATACATACAGATGTACTGTATATAATTTTGCATGGTGAGCCTAGTATAGAAGTTGTTGTTGTTACATCCTATCAAGCACTGCCAACTTAATGACAGACCTAGAAATGAACAATCCCGAAAATGTCCTGTTCTCAGCAGCCCTGCTCAGTTCTCATAAACTCAAGCCTGTGACTCTCTCAGTAGTGTCAATTCATCTCATATTTGGTCTTTCTCTTTTCCTGCTGCTTTCAACTTTTCCCAGCATTATTGTCTTTTCCAGTGAATCTTGCCTTCTCATGGTGTGCCCGAAGTACGACGACCTCAGTCTTATCATTTTTGCCTCCCGAGAAAGCTCAGGCATGATTTGCTCTAAGATCCACCTGTTTGTCTTTCAGGTAGTCCAGGGTATCCACAAAGCTCTCCTCCAACACCATATTTCAAATGAATCAATTTTTCCCTGCCATCTTTCTTTACTGTCCAGCTTTCACAGCCATACACGGTGATCATAAGTACAAGATTGTGAATTATCTTTGCCTTGGTCTCCAGTTATGCATCCTCACATTTTATGATCTTTTCTAATTCTTCCATTGCTGCCATCCCAAGATTTAGTCTCCTTCTGATTTCTTGACTGTAGTCTCGATTTGGTTTGATGATTGAAGTAAGGTTTAAAAAATCTTCTAACAATTTCAGTGTCATCATTGTAAACATTTAAAGCGTGTAGTTCTTCAGTAGTCATTATTTTGATTTTTTCTAAATGTTCAGCTGCAGTCCTTGGCTTTCTTTTATTTCCATCAACATTCATTTCAAGTGACTGTTGCTTTCTGCCAGTAAGATGGTGTCATTTGTATATTATAGATTATTGATATTTCTTCCATGAATTTTCATTCTTCCTTCATCTAAATCTGGTGCAGCAATTATATAAATTATTTGATCTATCTTTTGACCATCTGGAGATGTCCACATGTACAGTCATCTATTCATTTGCTTGAAGCATGTATTTGCAACAAAAAGATTGTTGGCTTCACAAAACATTGTTGTTTTTCTGCTTTCTTTCTGTTCCCTAGATCTAATTTTCCAATGACATCTGATTCAAATTTGTTTCCTACTTTTGCGTTCCAGTCACCTCTGATTATAAGCATGTCTTGCTTTTCTGTAATCAGTTTCCTCCTGGATGCTTGCATAAAAGCTTTCAATGTCATCTTCTTCAGCATCTGCAGTTGGATCATAAACTTTGTGATGATTATGTTAATAGTTTTACCCTGATGGATATTATTTGGTCACATCTCACATTACAGCCCCTCACAACTTGTGCCACATCTTGGCTCAGTATTAGAAACACATCCTTCTGAATTTCTCATTTCAGGATTAAACACTGTATAGTTGTCTGGTTGGAAATGTCTCGGTCTCATCCACTTTAGTTCACAACACCAAGCGCTGCAATATATAAATGTTCAGTTTCTTGCTTTATGGGTTTCTGTTTACCTTGAGTCATATTTGTCATGTTCCATCCAGTTGTGTTGCACAGCACTGGATTTTCGTTTTCTCCCACACCATTCCCTGTAATCTGGCCTTCGGGGAGAAGTACTTCTCAGGGCACAGATTGTCCCTCAACATGCATGTCTAATCCAACCTCGCTCATCTGGTCTGTCATAAAAACGATTGTGGGCTATCTTGGCTTCTCTCTGCAATTCAAGTTCGCGCGGTGCCACGATCACAGTCCATTCTTTTGTTAGGAACTGGGTTGGTTTGGCTTCCTTCGGGTTGGGTTCCGGCCAGAGTCCTCCCATCTTCAAGTCTGGGAAGTCTCTCAAGAGTCCTTGGGTTCTTACATAGTCTCTCTCCTCCGCGCTTCTGCCCTCTTTTTCTCATAATCCGCCACAACTGAACTGAACCAGCGTACTCCTTTCTCATTTATATCCTCCTCCCACACTGCTGGGGATGTGGTGGCGCTGCGGGGGACGTGGTGGCGCTGCGGGCTAAACCGCAGAAGCCGGTGCTGCAGGGTCAGAAGACCAGCAGTCATAAGATTGAATCCACGTGACGGAGTGAGCGCCCATCGCTTGTCCCAGCTCCCGCTAACCTAGCGGTTCGAAAGCATGCAAAATGCAAGTAGATAAATAGGGACCACTTCGGTGGGAAGATAACAGTGTTCCGTGTCTAAATCACACTGGCCATGTGACCACGGAAGATTGTCTTCGGACAAAACGCTGGCTCTATGGCTTGGAAACGGGGATGAGCATCGCCTCCTAGAGTCGAACACGACTGGACAAAAATTGTCAAGGGGAACCTTTACCTTTACCCACACTGCCACATCTTGCTCCACCCTCTTCCCCTTATTATCCTCTTCCACTGAACAAGCCTCTACCTTTCCTGCCTTCTCCTTGGATTCATCTTCTCCCGCCTCTTTCGCAACTGTCACATCTTTAACCCCTTGCTCCTCCTCACTCTTCTCATCTTCTCCTTCTTCTATGGACTCTGTCACTATGGACGGCTCACTTGTACACACTCCTCCTTCACAGCTATAATTAGCTTGAGTGTTAACAGCCATTGTCTGTGAAAGCTCCTCCACCAGAATCACCTGCAACTACTTCTGCTGCCCGGGAGCTCCAGAAGTTTCCCGCTCGCATCCCCATTGGAACTATCCAGTTGATGCTGCTGTTACTCCTGAAGTAGGTGGATGGATCTTATCTGGCACCTCAGCTTTGACCTTTCTACCTTGGTGGGAATCCGGACTGATAATGGGGTCCAACTGCCTGATGGCATTGCTCTCAGTTTCTTTGACATACTCAACCCCCCCCCTCACCACATTAATATGTGCATCCAGGAAGAGATAGACTATTGAAAAATGTCACCCAAGTGATATTTATAATTACACATTTCTCAGCCAGAGTTTTACAATAAAGATCTTATTTTATATTTAGAGAACAATGTTACCTTGGGTTATTGTTAAGGAACAGAAGAGACTGTGAAGTGAGATGCATAGGAAAATTAAGATGTAAATAGCATGCTATAACTGAATAAAAACACTGATTTTAAATGCAGATGGAACATGCCAACATTAGGGGAAATCCTTACAATTGCTGTATTTCTCTTTCAGGAACAGCTAGGATAAAGTATCTTGTTTAAGGTATCACTAGTGACTTGGTGCATCTAGTGACCTGGGCCAAGCAGAATCACTGTTTTGTTTCAGACAAGAACAAGGAAAGGATAACACACTTTTAGGACATATACACATATATATCATTTTTCATGGTGGACGTAGAGTAGAAAACATTGTCTGCATTGTGCACCTAAACAATATTTTGTTGGAGACTGAACTCTAGGGAAATGTGTTCTGCATATTTCTAGCAGATGGTGGCTGTGTATAGCACTAATTGGCTATAAATCAGTGGTTTCATCAACCCAGCCATTCTCATATACCAAAACACTTTTTAAATGGCTTTTAATAAATAAATGAAATAAAATGAAATCTAGTTTGCTTTACAAAGGAGGGCTATGAAGGCTATGAGATGTACAAGCACCACTACAAACTTTAATTGCATTTAGTAATGTTATTTCTAAACTTCCATTTATCTTGGATTGTGGCTTGCAGAAGTTGAAAATGCAAGCAGAAAATGAATGTATAATCATCTGATACATTGACCAGTATATGTGTTAAGAGTGTAGTGAGGGAGGGAGAGAGGTAAAGAAGCAAAGTAGCCTCTCAGTGTCAACCAGACCCCTTTTAGAAGGAGTTTTGGTTTAGATGAAGAGCTGTATGGGTGACGTAGCCTCTCCTTCCTCAGGTGGTCACTTTCATGTGTTGAAAGCAACAGTGAGAGCAGGATTAGCACATTCCCCTTAAAGTATGTGGGCTTCATGCACTGGAATGAAAGCATAAAGTGAATATATACTGTGTACTTACTGTATGCCAGCCTGATATCACTTTAACTACCATAGCTCCATCCTATGGAATCTTGAGATTTGCAGTTGACCAGGTGCATCAACTAATGAAACATTAACAATTTAACTGAACAGGGGTCTTTTGGTGTAAGTAGAACAATATTTATTTATTTATTTATTTATTTATTGGACTTATATACCGCCCCATAGCGCTACAAGCACTCTCCGGGCGGTTTACAATTTTTTTTTAATTATACAGGCTACACATTGGCCCCCCAGCAAGCTGGGTACTCATTTTACCGACCTCGCAAGGATGGAAGGCTGAGTCAACCTTGAGCCGGCTACCTGGGATTTGAACCCCAGGTCGTGAGCACAGTTTTAGCTGCAGTACAGCGTTTTAACGAAAAACCCACAAGACGAATGGTTTTTGCAATCGCTGTGGTGCCTTACAAGATGGCTTCTTCTATGGCCATGCTTCGCAAGACGATTTTTTCTGCAAGACCAATGCCTCGCAAGACGAAAATAATTCATTACAATGCATTCCTATGGGAAACCGCTTTTCGTAAGACAAAAATTTCGCAAGACAGCGCTACTCGTGGAACGAATTACTTTTGTCTCTCAAGGCACCACTGTATGCCCAGGATTTCTTTGCCCTCTCAGTACACAATGCAAATGCTAATTCTTCCTATCAGTTCCTATCCCAGACTTAAAGCATCCTCTTCAAAATTGAAAAACAGCATGGCTTCTGGCACTGAGACCTTCTGGGTTTGTCTCTTAAGGAGGCTGTGTATAAAGCAATGTAGACCGCAGACGTTTTTCTCAGGAAAAAAGTTGCTACCCAAACCTATACAGTATCTACCGTGTAGACTTGTATGGTAGTAGTTTAATACTAGCTTAACTGCTACAGTTTCATTTGAAGGAATCTGGCGATTTATATTTTGGCGAAGTGCTTAGAATTCTCTACAGGTATCTTTAGTGCATTGAGCCCCTGAACTACAACAGAGAGGTCTACATAGCTAAGAAATCTTGTGAAAAATGCATCATAGCTGTTGGAGTGATTACATATTCCACTACATATAGAATTAATTGTGTTCACAGTAGGGGGCCATGGGAATTTTTCAGACATGTACATAAAGTCTCTTTTTCTCTGGCTAGGGCATATGAAACAGTGTAAGGGAAGATGAATAAATACTGTACTTTGTCCTCTTTCCTGCAGCGTGCTACTGTGTGAAGTTTCCTCCCCCTGATGCTGACCTCTGTAACTTGGAGCTTGCTGCTCTGTGTTAGGGTCAACTCTGGCTCTAAAGGAAGTAGGGGTGAGTCAGCAAGCAGCTCCATTTCCTGCATTGCATCAGGAGGTGTCCAGAACAAGCATTGAGGTTGTTTAGACTGTGACCTGGCCTGATTTCAAACTAAAGCAGAGTGAGGCAGCAATACATGTACACATCCAACTGTATGAAGGCCAAGCTGCAAGCATGCTTTCTAACACTGGAGCTTAATACTGGTGCCATGGAGGTCCCTTTGTTTGTTCCCATATCGCCTTGGGACAGCTGCTTCCAGGGGAACTTGGTCATAGACCTCCAGGGCTGTACCATTAAAAAAAACACAACAGATTTGTACCTTTGGAAAAGTCACTCAGGGATTGTTAGCTGCCTTTGTAGTCAATAACTTGTTTCCTCTAAAATAAGACCTAACCTGAAAATAAGCCCTAGTATGATTTTTTCAGGATGCTTGTAATATAAGCCCTACCCCAAAAATAAGCCCTAGTTAAGTCAAACCCCACCCTCCACCATTGTGTAGCAACCAGAAGATGATGACATGATGTATTTGAATAAATGTACAGTAGATTGTTGTACATAAAAAAGGACATCCCTTGAAAATAAGCCCTAATGCGTTTTTGGAGCAAAAAATTAATATACAGCCACAGAGACTGGCGAAATGTCAGGAAGAACAACCTTCAGAACATGGCCAAAGAGCTTAAAAACCCCACAACAACCATCAGATCCCAGCTGTGAAAGCTTTCGAGAATACATACTGTGAGTTTTTGTTTTTTTTCATTCTGAGGCTTTCTAACAGCATAAAAACATATGGGACTGAAATTTCTGCTTCCCCTATAGTGAATCAAAAAATGCCCACTGCCACCAACAAACTTTACAAGTGTAGTTAGTGTGTCTTGAGGATAAAGAAAACCTGAGAAATGTTATCTGGCTCAGTTTTGTTCATATGAGGGAGCAGAAGAGAAGAGTTTAAAGTGATCATACTGCATAAAACATTCCACCAAAAACCAAAACTAATTAGAAGGCAGAATTTTGTGAGTCCTTGGGAGAGAAGGAGAACTAAAAAGATAGTATTCTCCTGTTATGTCATGTACAAAAGTGGTGATGGATTGTAAAAGACCACAGCCTAGGCAGTGAAGTCTGCCCTATTCCTGTGTAATCATAGCCCTGGTTCCCACTTTTCTCTGGTTGTCTGGCCTGTTTTACATCCACTGAGATGCAGATCTCCTTTCCCACCCTTGGTCGTTGATGTGTGGTGATCTAGTGATCTTTGCTCTAGCTTAACTAATAAAATACAAATACAAAAATAGGTGATGCCTTTATAGACCACTAAAAATCATCGTGCGATACACAAGCTTTTGTGGATTAAAACATCAAAAGTTCAAAAGTTCATAGCAGAATGGATTTTGCCAGGAAAATTGCTCTTAGGTGTAAAGTCCAGAAGTTATTGGAAAGATCGAATTTGCCAGGCATGTCTTTCTTAGATGTACTGTACTGTAAATTGGAAAGTGGTGTGGTTGCTGTTTTATGGTTACAGCTGAAGCGGCTGTGGATTCAGTGTAACAACCCAGTTCTCCAAACAGAGAAGCACAGGCCATGCAGGTACACAAACCTTGCCATCTGGCTTTTTTTTTTAAAACCAACATGTTTCTTCTTGGCCAGGAAGTGGGGGTGTTACAGAAAATCTGAGTCTTCCATCTGAGAATTGGTGTGATAATTTAACCAATTGGGGGTCAGATTAAAGCCAAAATCATATTACCTAGTGATTGCAGTCCTGCTCTGCTGATGTGGAGAGTCCATGTGTTGTTTTGTTGGTACAGGGTGTGTGGCTAATTTTTGGCATCCTCCCACATTTCTCTTTACTTTTCTCTGCTACACAAGGAAGCTATGTTTTCTGATATGAGCTTGGAGATACATCTGAGTAACTGCTTGTTATTGTATTTTTCCAAATAGGGGGATAGCTGTTGCTCTTTGCCTGCACCCCCCCAGCACCTTTTGATTACAATACATTGGAAACAAAACATCCTAAAATTGTTTTTCACTCAGCACAATCGATTGCACCTTTGGTTTGACACCTTCTGCATACTATAAAATCTGGGCCCTGTCGTCAGTTGTCTGTCTTTCTTTCCTCCACAGGATTTTTGACCACATTTAATAAACATTTTGAAGAACTTGAAAAACTTGCTATTTTCATTGTTTTACATGGCAGAAATGTACTACCCTACACCTTTCCATGATTTTTCAAACCGCGTCCCCATCCCCCCACCCCAGTTCATTCAGAAGGGAGATGGGTCCGCATGTGGCAAGTCAGCAGGGGGACCCGTAGGCCACATCATTGCTCCCTTCAGTTGGCCTGTCTTCCGGTATCGCCAGCAAATACAGGAACTCTGTGAGGAAGTGGTTTGTTTGCACACAGGCTGGAAAGGCTGTTCAGATCAACAGGCAGGAAATGAGGGTGTAGCCAGCACACAGTGGCACGCAGATCAGAACGGTTGGTTTGCTGTGCCTCTCCTGGGTCCAGGATGTCTCTTTCGGAGCCGGACACAAACTCTGAGCATGACCTGGAGGTATTGCTTTTGGGAGGGAAATATTGGGAGCATGGGAAATAAAACGACATCCTTTCGCTCTTTAATGTAAACGAACAACTGGAGGTGGAGGACATTGTGCCCGTGGTAGCTAAAGGAGGTAGATTGTTATGCCAATAGGATAGCAAAGGCAGGGTAGGAATCCTAGTCTAGATGGGAAGTAAGGAAAAATAACATTACAACGTGAGTATGAGATGTGGATATTTACACAAAGTATATCATTAAATAGGTCACTTTGGAATTGTTGAATTATCTGTATATAATGCATGTTACATCTTACACTGTTGTACACTGGTTTGTATAGTTTGGAAAAGCATGGTCTCTTTTCCTTGCACATGTAGAGAATGGTTATCTGTGGATATATTAATCAAGGATGGACAATATGTAGGTGGTAGGCTGCATACCACAGCATTCAAGGCCCTGTCTGGTCTGTAGCATCCCTCAAAGAAAGTTGATGAAAAATTCTCAGAAAGTCCGTTGGTGCTCTTGACAGGTGCAGAGGACACTCTAGCACCACTGTAAATTGTAAATTTTTGCCACTAGAAAATTGGTGCTTTTTCAATTTAATTTTTTCCCTAATTTACAAAAACCCATTGTAGTAACCTTTACAGTATATAACCATGGCCTTAAAGTTTATAAGGAACAAATACGCAAATTAGCCCTTTTAGCTTCATCAAGCATGGCCTTCAGCCTATCATCACATTTGGAAAATGCCCATCAGCTCCACTGAGGTCATCTGTCCCTGACATAAAGAGAAAGAAGGCTTCATAGCTTACAACATGAGTGGGCAACCTATTGCCTGCCAGGCTGCATGCTGTGGTGGTTTGGTTGGTGGTTACTGAGCAGAGACAGAATCAAGCAGATTCATTCTTTCAGTACAGCGTACAGAGTGGGAGAGTTTTGAATACTATTAACTCGCCTATATGTTCCTGCTGTAATTGTGCTCTGTACAATACTCCGTCAACTGAGTGATGGTAGGAAACACAGCAATAACTTGGGCACCCACACATGTCATATGTTACCCTTATGTGAAATGTAAGAAGCAGGAAGTTTTGTAGTTCTAGGTGTATGCAGACAATATGCCTGGGTCTAAGACAGCATTATGTTTGTTGGAAACAGGAGGAGTGATTGATAAACTACCATTTCTTGTCTAGTGGCAGAAATGCTGCATTTTAATGTCATCTTCTCTTCTCCATTCTTGACATCTTTTAAATACTATTAAATGACTGGCAATGTGAGAACATTAAATAATACCTTACATTTTCACACTCAAGAGTGTTTAAAGTATTTTACAAAAAATGTCATACAACATTCCTGCAAAGTGAGGATGAGAAAATTGTGGCTTGCCTTTGGCCAAGATTATTAATATTAAATTAAAGCAGTATGAGCAATTGATTTAAATCACTTTTTTAAATGCCACGTGATTAAAAATACCTGTGCTAAATAGTCACAAATTGGAATGAACATGTACAGAGTTTAATAAACTCTCTAAATATGATGAGCGTAACACTTCAGTGAGCATGGCAAGTAGCTAATGCAGTCCTTTCCCCCAACTTCAGAGATGCAGAGGTGGGTGGGATCATGGGCATAGTTGTGCAAAAATCCTGGCCATTTCTGAAGTTGGAAGGAAGATGAGAGAAGGGTTTGGTGGGTTTCTGGCCAAGGCACCCACTAAATTGCACTCATGCAGGGTCAAACTGGCAACCTTATTTCCTATGCCCTGGGCTGCCTTAGGACAGAAAAGGAAGGACAAGGAACATCTTTGGGAGAGACAATCAGCAATTTGGGCCCTTACCTCATCTAGCCGTCAGCTTAGGAAAGATGGGGAGGAGGAAATGTTGAATGTTATGGCCTGAAGGTGCAAGGGGCTACTTTGGGCAGCAGTGCCTAACATAGCATGCTCCTCCTGCCTTTCCCAAAAGAAATGTCTGCTTTGTGGATCTAACACTTAAAGGCAGTGGCAGTAAGGGTGTGGTGGAGTGATGGCTACAACTGAGAGCTTTGCCAGCAAGGACAGAACTGTAGATTTCTGTAGAAATTTCTAACACACTAACTAATTGCAATTAAAATACACAGATTTACATCTAGTTAGCAGCTTAAAACAGTTGAGGAGCATGATCCAGCACACCTGTATAGCAGAGTTACATCTCTTTTGAAGAGGAGACAGACTTCTGATTTTCTGTACATATGCAAGGATAGTAAGTGACTAGCCTGTAAGTGTGCACAACATCCAGAAGCAAGGGCTCCTGGTAACTCTGCAAAACAATGTTTCTCCATGAGCTGGAATGGAAATTGTCACATTGCTTGGTTGATAATCATATTTGTTCATAATCTGAGATATGAATAAATTGCAGAGCTTTGGTGGTCAGGAGTATAAAAAAGGACCACCTGTGTGATACTGGTGCTGGATAATCCTCTACTGCAATTGAGTGCCTGTGATGACTAACTTGTCCCTAAGTATGGCTGCAGGAATGGGTTTGGTTAAGCTTTTTGCATCGAAAAGTGGGTCATAATATGCATCACCACCACTACCCCCGTATATGCATGCATATTATATGTACATGTATTTGAAGAAGCTGACTTTCAGATCTCAAGTTCTTTCTCCTATGGTTCTAATAGAGAAAATAATCTTTTAACATAACATCCTGTTTCAGATCTAATGTTATAGAGTACTATGTATTACATGCATAACATTACATTTAGCATTGTATGTGTGAACGTTGTGCTCAGCTACTATAAACATCTATTCATCTTCCAGTGAAGGCACAAGGAAAGGAGGATAAATTTTGCTTCTGTTTTCAACTAACCTTCCATTTACAGTTATTCTGTACTAAGTGTTAATTGTGCTTAATACCTAGCCTCATATTTTGACCTGTTTCCCCTCGTCTTTTACAGAGTGATCCAGGCAACTGGTCAGTGCTGGAGCAGCTGGGTTTGGATCAGAGCTCAGATTTCTCAGACACCAGTGTGCAGCAGAAATTGGATGAAGAAAAGGAAAAGATTAAGCGTGAGATCCGCAAAGAACTGAAGATAAAGGAGGGAGCAGAGAATTTACGCAAGGCCACCACAGATCGCAAGAATCTTTCCAATGTGGAGAACTTGCTCAAGAGCTCCAACCGCAAGCTGGAGGCACTGCACCACCAACTGCAAGATCTCAATGCACATATTGTCGTCAAAGACCCTGAAGAGCTGGGGGGTGAGTGTGTGCAATGTCAATGTTCAGGGTGCATGGGGGGGGGACCACACTGGGAAGTCAAGGGTCAGGAAGTCAAGAATCAGATACTGCGTGGAAGCAAAAAGCAAGCAGAGATTCAAGGCACAAAAGGGGGGGAATCGAGAGCAAGATGCACAAGCTAGATGTTTTAAATCTCTTTCTGGTATAATAATTTTTTAATTGGTTGTTGTGGGTTTTTCGGGCTCTTTGGCCGTGTTCTGAAGGTTGTTCTTCTTAATGTTTCGCCAGTCTCTGTGGCTGGCATCTTCAGAGGACTGGAGTCAGAACTCTGTGGGGGTGAACAGAGCACAGAGTGCTACCCCTGCCCTCTGAAGATGCCGGCCACAGAGACTGGCATAGCGTTAGGAAGAACAACCTTCAGAACACGGCCAAAGAGCCCGAAAAACCCACAACAACCAGTAGATCCTGGCTGTGAAAGTCTTCGCGAATACAATTTTTAAAATTCTTTGATTCTCCCCCTCCCCAAAAAAAGACCACACACTAAAGGACAAAATACTTTAACACCTTAAATACTAACCTATTTGTTTTAGTATGATCTTTCTTGGGTCGAAATCTGCTCCCTCAGACACAGGTGTTACAATATTTTGTTCTCAGGGTGGGGTGGGGTGGGTGTTCCTGTTCTTTCCTTTTAGCCAATTGGACTTATAATGACAGTATTTGTGCTTGTTGTTTATCTGATGGAACTATTTTTTAAACAATGCTTTATTTGGCAAAAATTGCACATAAATAGATTTAGAAATTTCCCCTTATATAACACTGATGGCATCTGTGTGCCTCCCAAAGGCATTATTTATTTATTTATTTATTTATTTATTTATTTATTTATTTATTTATTTATTTATTTATTTATTTATTTATTTATTTATTTATTTACCGCCCATCTGGCAGCCAAGGCCACCCTGGGCGGTTTACAGCAAACAACAAAAAACAGAGTAACAAAATAGCAAATCAAAAATCACAAAATGAGGTGAAGATAAAATATTAATATAATAAATACAATTAAAAGCGTAGAAAAATAAAAACGGAGCATGGCAGTATGATAGAAGTTATATTATTGGACAAGATTGCATCAGAGTAGAGAGAGAGAGAGAGAGAGTGTGTGTGTGTGCATGTTTGTATTTTTAGGCATACAGAAAGAAAATCTGTCTTGAATACAGTACAATTAAGATATTGCTGCAGGGAATACCAAAACCACATCATCTCCAAACCACAATGATCTTGAGTTCCTAAGTGTTGATCACATTAGGAATAGAACTGAAAGATTTACAGGTATGAAATAACTGTATTTAGCTGCCAGTCACTGTTTGTTTAAAAGCTGTTCCTACAGATCCACACCCTATTCTGCGGGAGCCTTTGTATATAGCAGATGAAACTTTATACCTGGGCAGAACTGCAGAGCTTCTTTTAGTGCTCCTCCCCAACTTTCTGTTTCCAGCCCTTTTCCCTAATTAATGCCAGCCATATCGATCTCTCATTGTAAACAGAAGTACTGGTGGAACAGAGCCAGTAAAATGATAGTTGGCCTGACCTGGTGGATGTTTAACCAATGAAATAAGCAGCAGCAGGAAGAATCTGACATACTGGAGAAGCAGAGCCACATGGCGCACACATACACATCTGCTTTGTTCCAGTCCATCCTCTGCAACGTCTGTGTGCTCTAGAGTGGTTAGGCAGCCCTTCCAATTCAGGCTAGCGTGCTGCACAAAACTGGCGCTGCACCATATGCAGAAACAGTTGCCTGTGAATGCAAAGGAGGAAGTGGTTGCTGCTATACCAGACACCACTCTAAAGGATAAGCCACAAAAGGGGGGGGGGGGAGGAAAGCCTGCACAGTAAACAATTGGACTTGGGAGTGTGTGGGCCGTGGACGTGGCCATTCTTCTTCCCTGGGGAAAACAAATCTGTAAGAAACAGTTTGGTTTTTGGAGACAGAACTCCCTTCAAGGATAGCCAAGAAACAATTCTGCCTGGAAAATGTTGCCACCTCTCGACAGAGCCATTGCCCTAACCTTTGGGGTCTAGTTCTGGCCACAACAGTTGGTGTGATAGAATTCTGGACGGGCAAGTGTTTAGTTCTGCCCACATCAAATGAAGTCTGTGGTGTTACATACAGCACTGCAGATAATTCACTTTACACAACCGTTTTGAAAAACTAGGATTTACTCAGGGCTGCCCTGGCTTAACAGATGTGAGCTGTTCTTTTTCTTCAGGGATTCATTCCAGCTGGCTGCCTTTTTTACACTTCCTTGCACAGCAAGGAGTACCATCAGCCTTTCCCAAGAACAGACTCCCAATCTCATAGTTGTTTCTTTGTGTCAGAAAATTAAAAATAAAGAAAACACTAATGGAGTGTTGCAACCTTGCCCTGGCCTAGTGCAGTCTCAGGATTTGTATGTTACCTCCAGCTCTTTAGAAATAAGAAATCTGTAGGCCCGTGTCTTTCAACAACAGTCTCCTAGCCTAGCAGTAGTCTTCTCTAGAAAAAGGTTGTTGTCCTTTGCTCATCCTAAATGAATATGACTCTTTCGTAGGTTAGACCAGGCCTGTATTAGGTTGTTGCCTATTTCTGATAAGCAATTTTTTTTGCCCTTTTGCCCTCTATGTAACAGATAACATTTTATGTGAGGCAGTAAATGACATCAGAAATAGAAGTACCAAAAAAACCAGTGGGCTGACGTTTGACCCTTCCTAGACACTCTTTGAGCTCAGAATTTCATTCCTTAAAAGGGTCATGTTCCAAAAGGAGGCCACAGTAGAAATACACCAAGAAATTCAGCAAGTTCTCTCTAGGCCTTAACAAGGCAATGGTTTCCTGTGTCACTGTTGTTACAGTTAATCCGGTCACCTTCAAATTATGGCAACCCTATGAATGAGTGATCTGC
Source organism: Pogona vitticeps (assembly GCF_051106095.1). Lineage (NCBI taxonomy): Eukaryota > Metazoa > Chordata > Lepidosauria > Squamata > Agamidae > Pogona > Pogona vitticeps. Next base: position 123,965,354 of record NC_135784.1, on the reverse strand, counting down.
AAAATGTCCTGTCCTCAATAACCCTGCCATTGGGAACTCAAGGCTCTGGCTTCCTTTATGTTGTCAGTCCATCTCTTATTTGGTCTCCCTCTTTTCCTGCTGCCTTCAAATTTTCCTAGCATTATTGTCTTTTTCAAAGAGTCTTGCCTTCTCAGAGTGTGCCCCAATGTGGCAACCTCTGTTTTGTTATTTTTGCCTCCAGAGGTCATTCAGACTTCATTCACTTGTTCATCTTTCTGGCAGTCTAAGGTATCCACACAGGGCCTCCTCCTGCATCATATTTCAGACAAATTATTATTTTTTGTTTAGCTTTCTTTACTGTCCAGCTTTCACACCTGTACGTAGTGATCAGGAATACTGTACAATAATGTGAAGGATCTTAAACTTGGTCTCCAGTGACACATTCTCACACTTGATCTTTTCTAATTCCTTCATGGTTGCCCTCGAAAGTGTCAGTCTTCTGATTTCTTGGCTGCAGTCGCCATCTGATAATTGAATCAAGGCATATAAATTCTTTTAACAATTTCAATTTCTTCCTTATCAACTTTAAAGTTGTGTAGTTCTTCTGTACTCATGATTTTGGTCTTCTCCATGTTCCTGCTTTGGCACTTTCTTTTTTCACTTCCATCAAAAGTTATTTCAAGTCAGTGCTTCTTTCTGCCAGTAAGAAGGTGGTAGCATCTACATATCTTAAATTATTGATGTGGCTTCACCAGTTTTCACTCCTTCTTCCTCTTAATCTAGCCTTGCTTTCCGTATATGTTCTGCAAAGAGATTGAACAGATAAGGAAATCACCACCTATTCTCTGTTAAAGTTCTTTTTCAGCCAAGACCAACACACCTGACACACTTTCCCTGCCCATCGGTTTTTCCCCATTTTTTTTTTATTTTTCTCTTTATAAAGGTGTAGGGTAGGGTAAGGGGCAGCTGGGGTAGGGGTACCCTCGGAGGGGGTGGATTTGAATGGACACATTACAAATCAATATTTTTCATAGTAATTCTATACATTCTCTTCTAGAAATAGTTCCACATATCATAAAGAAATATAGACAGTGTGCAAGAGGGAAAATCAAATTCAGACAGATATTTTGTAATTCTTGTGGTTTATTTTTAACACTGCCATTTCACCAAATTCTTTTAATTCCACCATTAGAGCTTCTATTGATTCCTTGGGATTTTCAACTACTATGAGCAAGTCATCTGCAAAGGCCTGAACCTTGAATATTTCTCCTCGTATTTTGAGTTATTTAATTTTATCTGATATTCGTATCTGCTGCATTAATACTTCAATTACCATTTAAAAAGTAATAGTGATAATGGGCAGCCGTGTCATGTTCCTTTCTGTATTTCTATTTCTTGTGTAAATTCTCCATTAATTCTTATCTTTGCTATCTGTTTGGAATTGATAATCTTTATTATTTCTGTGAAATTCTGACCTGTCCGCATTTCTTCTAATTGTAATATCATGAAATTCCAATTTACATTATTAATGCTTTCTCTGCATTGATGAAAAGAATTGCCATCTGTTTAGCTGGGTGTGCTTCATAATATTCCAAAAACTTAATGAGGTTCCTCACATTGGATCTTAAATACCTCTTCAGGAGGAATCCTGCTCGATCTTGATGGATCCTGCCCATTGTTTTAAAAGCACTCTAGAGACACTGCCACTCCCTCCATCTGAGTGTAATTAGGCACAAAAAAAGCTTAGGAAAAACAAAAATTAGTTAGTCTAAAGGGTGCTTTAAGACTTCTGGTTTCTCGTATCTTATTCAGTTTCAAGTGAATCATGCAGTAATTCCTTTAGTGAGTCTGGCTGTGCATTTTAATCATATGCAGCTTGCCTATAGTACATAGTATTTGTTTTCTGTCAGGATGTTGGTGATGGCCTATAGATGAAGCAAGTAGAATAATAGCTGTGTGTCGTCAAGTTAATTCTGACTTATGGCAACCCTTTACAGGATTTTCCAAGTATTGAATACTCAGAAGTGGTTTACTATTCCCTTCTTCAGGGGTGGCCTGAGACTGTACAGCTTGCCCAAGTCCACACAGGCTGGCTCTTCTGGGATGGACACACTGATCAAAATAACAACAATACCACTTACAACAGTATTTAAAAAATACAACCCTAAAGGAATCGTCAGAACGGAGGATATATCACAAGTGTCACATTGTAGTGAGCACTATAAGCCTGGCTACTTAAAAAAAACAAAAACAAAAAAACAACCTAGTTAAACTGGGCACAAAGTGATTGACTCTGAGAAGAACATTCTAGAATTGGGGCACCCTTGTTGGTAGCATTGGAGGAGAGCTTTTCACAATGGTAAAATTTAGGCCAGATCATGTGAAAGCATATGATTTTTAGGGTGCCTAGATTCCAAGCCGTGTAGGCCTTTGAAAATTAAAAAGCTGCACTTTGAAATGAGGAGGAAGTCGGTGAAGCAGTTTTGAAACTAATTAAATGAGTTCCTAAACAAATTAGACCTACTGGTGTGTCTTACTTTGTTAAGCGGCTCAGAAAACTCTACACTGCAACAGAAATGGCTCTAAATTGCTCAGCCGTTTGATTACTCTTTTCTGGCAATGATGGTGTTGATTTGAAAATATGTAATGGAGCTGAGGTGGGGCGTAAGGTTGCATAGGTCGCTTTGCCTGTTTTAGGCAGTCTCTACCATTGAGACTCTCATGCTTTGTAAGCATGTGACAGCCTTTTCCTACCCACTACTCAAATGTTGGGATTGTTCCTTTGGTGCTTTTCCAGGATTTGTGTCCTCCAGACACTACATTAGTCTTCTCTGCTACTGGTCATTTTTCCAGATGCCCCACAGTCTCCAGGCAGCCTCAGCCAGTCAACAGCTACCAAAAATCGGATTGCTGGTCTGGAGAAGCAGCTAAATATTGAGCTGAAGGTGAAACAGGGAGCCGAGAACATGATCCAGATGTATGCCAATGGTGCTGCTAAGGTATATAAGCTGATTACTGCCATTGTTCCCCTCTTGCATACTGTAAATGGCTAAGGCTCTTGCTGTCTTGGCTAAGCCCTGCACACTCTTAAGCTATGTGTCTTTACCTCTCCCACAATGTAACTCCCGCTTATAAACTGCTCAGTCACAAGCAGACATACATACAAAACATCCTGATCCGGAATCTGACCGCTGGTCCCTCAGGGCGGATAATATGCTATCAACCCATCCTACAGGTCCCCCAGCAGCTACACATTTAAAAAATGTTTACCTTTAAAAATGCTTTTTGGCTCAGGAAATCCCATGGTGCCCTATGAGATTATGGGGGACAGTTATGACATGCTTTGAGGGTACCCCAGAGTCTCTTCCCATCCCAGGTTTTGAGGCTTTTTAAGGTGAAAAGCCTAATTGCTGTAAGAATAAAAGGGGAATTGTGGAAGTGGATGAAGCCCTTCAAGGTCCCGGGATGGGTATGTCCATTCTCTGTATTTCTGGATGTTGCCCATCTCATCTACCCAAATGTTGTCCAGTGCCACAAACAACAGATCTTAGGATCTGAGATAGAGGTCTTTCACAACCCTGCTGCTTTAAGATGCTTTGATTTCAGAATGGTGCCACTCATGCAAGTATATGCTAGCCTGATCATCTCTTGCCTTTAACAAATCAGGAATTGCAGTCAAATTTATGTTTAACACAAACAAGAAATTCTTTTAAAAAAATGAAACAACAGCAGGTAATTCCTGCTGAGCAATACAGTGGTGCCCCGCTAGACCCTTACCCCGCATGACGTCAAAATCGCTTGACGATGACATTTTTGCGATCGCTATTGTGATCGCAAAACGATGGTTCCAGTGGGGGAAATCCGTTTTACGTTGATTAGGAGCCTGTTTGTTCTGACTCCGCAAAATGGCTTCCCTCCCTTCTCAAAATGGCTGCTTTCCGGTTCCGCAAAATGGCTTCCCTCCCTTCTCAAAATGGCTACTTTCTGGCTCTGCAAAATGGCTTCCCTCCCTTCTCAAAATGGCTGCTTTCCAGACGGAAGCTTCACATACAGTGGTTTTTAACAGCTGATGGCAGTTCTCTAGAGGCAATCTTCGCTGGATGATGAGGTATTTCCCCCATTGGAACGCATTGACCGGTTTTCAATCCATTTCAATGGGGATTTTTTTCGCTTGACAACGATTTCGCTTAACAGTGATTTTGCTGGAACGCATTATCGTCAAGCGGGGCACCACTGTATATGTTTCGTTCAATCAGAAGAAGCTGTCTGAATAAATTATTCTGACATGATTAAACAATTGTGTAGCATTAGTTTATTTGAAAAAAAATCTGAAAACAGTTGCTTGATTAAATTTAATTGAAAAGATACTGCATTTGTCTGCATTAGCCAAAGTTGTTCCAGATATAATTTCTTATGAACTCATCCTTGAGACCAAGATGATAACAGCTGTCTTAGTTGGTGTCAGAATAGCAATTTTGAAATCTGGGAACAGCAGATGCTTTTATGAGTCACTTAGACGTCTTTGGTATTGATCCCGCTATAAAACAAAATAAATAGTTTCTGCATTTTCAGAATCTCTGGATTTCTAAACCTACCCCAGGAAAACTGGGCCATTTTTTAAAAAGCCAGTAGTGATTGGAGAAGCAAAATGTCCTTTTAAATGAGACTTAATACTTGCAGACCTGATAGGCCAGCCTCCAGTAGCATTTCCAGATCCTAGGATGTGTCCCCAGCTCTGTGAGTCGTATGCAGAGGAGGAGAATGTAGGTTCCCAGGTTTAAAAATGAAAGAAGTGTAATTTTTGGTAAGGTTACAAAATAATATACAGGGAATCAGATGGGCAAATTCTGCCCTTGAATTTGAGGGCATTCTAATGGTTAATTCTCTTTTCCTGACCCTGCTAATCTTCACTCCCCCCCCCATCCCATTTCTCTCTAGGATCGGAAGCTGCTACAGACAGCCCAGCAGATGCTACAGGACAGCAAGACGAAGATCAATATAATCCGCATGCAGATTCGCAAGGCTATGCAGGCTGATGAAGTGCAGCTGAATATGGAGGATGGGCAAGGTGAAGAGGAACATGAAGAAGACAGTCCTTGTATTTTGCCAAGCTTTCTTGGCACAAACAGGCGGTCATGCTGCAATGATTCTGCCTTAACCTTTAAATTGCTCTTTGGAGCTGGGGAATATTCTCTGGAGGGATTTAAAAACAACAACAACACCCTCTGCCCATTCGCCATGTGGTGCTGTGAAACCTCCATTTACTTGAGCCTGGGATGTAGGTCTTCTGGGTTCCCTGTACAGCTCAGCTCACTCTATCATGAAGAAGCAGTTGCCTTCTTGTGGTTGTTGTGGGTTTTTCGGGCTCTTTGGCTGTGTTCTGAAGGTTGTTCTTCCTAACGTTTCGCCAGTCTCTGTGGCCGGCATCTTCAGAGGACAGCAACCTGTTCTCTGGAGTGCTGTCCTCTGACAGCAGGTTGCTGTCCTCTGAAGATGCTGGCCACAGAGACTGGCGAAACGTTGGGAAGAACAACCTTCAGAACACGGCCAAAGAGCCCGAAAAACCCACAACAACCATCAGATCCCGGCCGTGAAAGCCTTCGCGAATACGTTGCCTTCTTCTTAGTGCAGAAATGGGAGGCCTGAGTTTTTCATGTTACTCGTAGGAAACACTGATCTGAGTGCCATAGAATTGAGGATTGAGGAGCTGCGACATCACTTCCAGGTGGAACATGCTGTGTCCGAGGGTGCCAAGAATGTGTTGCGCCTTCTGGGTTCCAGCAGAGTTCAGGACCGCCATGCCATCTCTGAGGTAATGAGGGCTTCTCTGGAATTACACAAAGAAAACACAGGATAAAATATGAGTGATTTGAGGTCAGGGGGAAAGTAATGTAAGACAGCTAATTATCCTAGAACTACAATAAAGTTAACATAAAGTTCACCCACCTTTTTGCCACTTCTTTTCTCTTTGCCACTTTTAATAAAAGTATCATGAAGAAAACTCCTAATGAGCAGAAATGTTAATGGCATGTATTCAATTTGTCAGACTCTTTATAATCATGAGTCTGGTAGAAATTAATAAGACCACACCATTCATGCATGCTGTGCTTGAAACTCACCAGCCTGTGTGCTGTGGGGCTTACTATAGATTGACAGCTCCAAGAAGTGACCCAATCCTTTCCGTTTGAGTTTTACAAAGGCATGCTCTGATGCTGAGACTTGGCATAGTACTTTTGAAAACACAGTGGTATGTGAATCGGGGGCTTTAGATCTCCAGATTGTGTAACCATGCCAAAGGGAACCGTGTCTCCATGTCCTTGTTCATATCTCACAAGGACTGTGGTGTTCATGCGAGGTTGGGAGCTGAGTGGGTGTGGAAAGAAGGTGAGAGGTACATCAACCCCACATTAAGTAGCCATGGAAAACCATGTTTTCATCTCACTGTCTGAGTCTCTGCTGTAGGCACAGACCAAGCTGAATGAATCAAGCCAGAAGCTGGACCTTTTACGGCACTCTTTGGAACAGCGCCTGGCTGAGTTGCCCCAAGATCACCCAAAAGGTTGCATCATCAAAGAGGAGCTCATTCTAGACTCCTCCCCTACCTTCAGTGTCCGCAACAGCACTCCGTATCAGCACAACCACTACAACACCCTCTCAAAGCCTTCTCCACTAACAGGTAATTTCATGGCTGAGCTTGGATTAATATGCTTCCAAAGCTCATTCAGTTCACAGTTTTGGGTGGTGTTCACACTGTTCTTCTTTCTCCTTGCACTCCCTTTTCAAACATAAGTTGAGCTATAGGACTTCTGATTCCCATCCTCTGGCTTAGTGTCACGAGGATTAATTGGTCCATGACTGATCTGTTTTGAATGTTCCAGATGAGGGTCCATTGGGTCTTCCCCTTGGATTCTTAGCTGTCTCTTGTTGGCAGGGACCCTGGAAGTGCAGCTGTTGGGCTGCAGTGGGTTGCTGGAGTTTGTCCCAGGACGCACCCGTGGATCCACCGTCTCCCTGCCTTGCAATAGCCCCGGCTCTTTCATGAGCCGCAGTGGGCGAGGATTGTACAGCCGGAGTGGCAGTGTAAGCGGACGGACTACCATCAAATCTGAAGATATCAGCAGTGAGTAGTCTGGGAGCCTGTGGGTGTGGTAGAATGCAGAATCGAATGACTTGAAAGGGGAAAGAAGTGGCAATGAGAGAGAGGGATGTTGGTGGGCCTTCCGATGCTGCATGGGGTCAGTGCCTCTGTGGCCTTCTCTTAGCGGCTCAGCCAACATTAAATGGAATCCTTACATTCTCCTTTTCGTTTTAACTGTTGTCCGTCGCCTTTTGAGCTTATTGTCCCACTTTCTCTCGTAGATGAGGTGAGTGCTGTGCTGAAGCTGGATAATGCAGTTGTCGGCCAGACAGCCTGGAAGCCCTGTAGCCTGCAAGCCTGGAACCAGACTTTCACAGTGGAGCTGGAGAGGGTATGTGCAAAGATGTTGCCTTCCATAGTGTTTCTGACTGCTCAGCCAATCTGTGGTGAAGGGACATTCCTATTTTGCATGCCTGTGGGGGAAAAATGGGCAGGGAAGCCTCATATAAGTGGCCTCAGATTTGCTGTTTACTCTCTTTCTCTCTTTGTTACTCCAAAGTCAAATGTGTAGCTAACTTTGGGAGAGAAAGGAAAGTCTGTCAGATATCATATGCTGATACATACAGTAGTGGGATCTGTTAATTGCATGTGCCAAGGATATAGCATGAATCAGTAAGATGTTTTGCCCTTCATAGTCATCCTGACAGTGTTCCTGGTATTTTTCTGAAATCTTTGAGAGTCTTTACTTCAGATGGAATAAAATGAGAAGAATCTGTTGGCCCACTTTAATCGAAAATGTTGATTGGGTCCAGGTGTGGCAGTTGTGGGTGGAATGTAGAATCCACACCTACTTGCTGCTGACCTTCCTCATGGATCATTTCCCTCTGTATCAGGCAAGAGAGTTGGAGATTGGTGTATATTGGCGTGATTACCGTAGTCTCTGTGCCCTGAAATATCTTAAGCTGGAGGACTTCCTTGACAACCAGCGTCATGAAATCCACCTGGAGTTGGAGCCACAGGGTACCCTCTTGGCAGAGGTAATGAAAAAGGGACTGGAACAAAACTGGGAAGAACTGAAATCAGACATATAAAAATAATGAAACTGTATTCAGGGATTTAGATAGTCTGGTTTCTTAGATGGATGAGAGGAGTCTTTTATAGAATGGGGAATACAAGTACAAAATATCTGACAACGGGAGAAAAGCAGTCTACTCACAGATGTATGATGTCCCCTTATTTGCAAACTTCTTTTCAAAGTAGAGGCAGCCCTCGATATGACAATGGACTTTATCTCCTATCGGCCATAGCTAGCAGAGTTAGAGTGCAAGGAATTTTAGTCTAAAAACGTGAGGAAGGAGACAATGTCTCTTCCAGTTTTAACTGTAAAAGCATGAGGAAGGTGACAAATTGGCTCTTCCAGTTCTAACTGTAATTAATGTAGGATAAGTTATTTGGTTCTTAATTGATTCTGGTTCTAAAGAAGCATTCACAAATACCCCAGTGTCCAATGTTTAAATAGTACCTTATGGTAGATTATGTAAAAATAAAAACTACCATGCAAGAGTTGTTTGTGGGCCCTCTCTCCCATATTTATTTCTATTTTTCACATTAACTGGAATATGAGGGATTGGGGGGAAAGGAAGGCTGGAGAAAAGGAAGTGGTGCAGCTTTATTTTTGCTGACAATATTTTGGGAAGTTCTTCACAAAATACTGCAAAATTCTAAGTAAACTGAGATAAATAGCAAATAAATTTCAGGGATTGCATCACCAGAGGTAATGGCCACACATCCAGGATGAATATAGGGTAGAACAATGGCCTTTGGTGGAGACATAATAAAGACAGACTCTGTAGTGGCACAAAGAACTTAACACTGACAATAGAACTTGTGACCAGATTTAAACTAAAAAAAAAAGAGTACAAAGAAGGTTTAAAGCAATGAAGACTTCCACAGAGAAGTTACTTTATGAGAGCCTATGTTTGTTTATGGTTAATCTGGGCCTTGGGATGCTACCCAGGGAGACAGTGGAGTAACTGAAGTCTAAACATCTTGGCTTTTGTTGTGTTTGTTCCTAACTGAATGAAGCAACAAACTCTGACCTATGTATGCACTCCAGAAACAGCATTGTGTAGTTCTGCTTTTGAGTTCAGGATTTAACACAAAGTTGGAAAGAGATTTGCCTCCTATTCTTTTAAGCATTATGATACTAGTACTGATAAAAAAATTATTCTGCTAAGTATTCATCTGTTATTCTCCCTGCTTTTAAACTGGTTTTAGCATGATCGTAATATATTACAATATTCTGTTCTTTACATTGTTTCTGTTCTTGTATTTATTATTTCCATGTATGTGTCCATCATTTTTAGGCCATTTTGAATTCATTTATTAAAAATAATCAGTATAGAACTGTTTTAAGTAAAATATGTGTTCTAACTCTTACTCTTCGGTGCACAGCAGGCAGAAAGAATCAGGTCCCTCCAGCTGGCATTGGGCTGCCATTCCAGGCATCTCTGACCACTGGCTGTGCTGGCTAGGGTGGATGGGAGTTGGCATCCAACAATAGTATCTGGAAGGATACTGGATTCCACTCCTGGTGGAGAAGGTCAGTGGTCGAAGGTGTATCCCTCTTAAGCTGGCTCACTTTTTAAGCAGTTGAGAAAGCTGTGAGCCAAGACCCACCATGGTTTCAGATCAAGAAAGAAGGAAATCTTTCATAGCTGGTACTGTGGTAGAAATACAATTTCTCTCCTCACAGGGAGACCACTTAAGTTTTGCATTATGATATATTGCTGTCTGTACAAGAAACTGCTATCTGGCTCAGCCTTATAACCTGCATAATAGCCTGGGCTTTGATGCCTTTTTTGTCCTGCAGTAATGCTATGACAGGAGATTTCACCAAGTGTGCGTGCCACCCTTACCTAGCGTATGTTATTTCCCCTTGATATAGGTTACATTTTTTAACCCTGTCATCGAACGCATACCCAAGCTGCAGCGGCAGAAGAAGATATTTTCCAAGCAGCAAGGTGAGAAACTGGGTGCACTCCAAGAAGGGGAAATACAAAAAGATCAACTACAGCCTCCCCCATCTAGCTTTGTCTGGACAGGATGGGCCCATCCTTAGCACTCAGCATTCACAGATTGGTTGTGTCATGCATTTCTGTCTGGAGGTTAACATGACATATCATGAAGGGTGAATGTACAGGCTTTGCTGGCACTTTGCAAGAGAAGAGTTGCAGTAGTGGTCAGTCCAAAAATATTGCTGGATTTGTCATAAATGGATTGAAACCAACCAGCCTTCCTCACTGCAGTTCTTGGTGCCTAAATCACTGTTTTAATATAGCATTTAAATGTTCTTTTTTGAAAATTGATATTGTCATAATACTACATCATGATTTAACTTCATTTTTTAATGTACAAACGTATATAGCAAGTTCCTAGATTCAAAGTGTGTCAGCACATTAGCTCTGTAAACCTTACAAGACATAGTGCTGCTGTTCCTATAATGCATAAGTAGAAAACTGCTAACCCTCTGGGTCTGCGGCCTGGTGCAGGTCCGTGGCCTTGGCAGGACCAGGCCGTGGAGACAGATCTCCCACCCACCCCGCATACCCACACGCACGCACGGGTTCCCCACCCACCCCTGAGTGCGCCCCGCCCATCCACGCATGTGCACAAGTGTGCCCTGCCCACCCGCGAGTGTGCCCTGCCCACCCACAAGTGCACCCACCCATCACCGAGTGCACACCACCCACTGCAAGCACCACTGCCCATGCACGCAAGTGCACCCCGCTCATGTGCACCTCGCCCACCCACGAGCAAGTGTGCACCTCGCCCGCCCACGAGCGCCCCTGTCCACCCGCGAGTGTGTCCCACACGTGTGCCCTGCCCACCCACAAGCTCAAGGGTGCCCCACCCCCCACATGGATTCCTGCCCTCCCCCCACCGGTCCATGGTGCGGAAAAGGTTGTGGACCACTGCTCTAGATCATCCCTGATTCCCAGCATTTCTGACCTGTAGCCACACAGCTCACTTTCTTGACCATGACACTGCATAAGCCTTTGTATGAGTATGGATTTGCTCTTTTCAGAAGTCCTTACATTTTTTGTATTCAGTGTACTTGGATTTAGAACAGCAATGTCAGGAGAGAGGATGGTATTAATCTGGGATCTTTCAGGAGAAAAACTATTAACAGCTGCATTAATTTGCACTAATGAAGGCAGGAATGAACTTGCCTTTTCTATTAACAGAAGTATCTTGTATGTTCCAGGTTTCACCTGTAATCTGTGTATCTAATTCTTTGACATAACCCTAAAACCTGATTATCCAATAAACCTGACTGGTGCAACAGATAAAAGGAAGCATTTTTTCACACAGAACCTAGTTAACTAATAATAATAATCATGTGCTGTCAAGTCAATTCTGAACTATGGGGACCCTTTTCAGGGATTTCTAGGTAGGGTGTCCTTCCCCTTTATTGGAGGGCACACTGGGACTGTGGCTTGCCCAAGGCCACACAGGCTGGCTTTTCTGGGATACACAGTGGGGAACAGTACTCCCAACCTCCGTCTCCATAAACAGATACCTATTCAGCCAATTTAGTTAACTGATTGAACGTTTAATTGTGTTGTTACAAGATGAAGTGGTGTTCATTAGACTAGACAGAGATTTTTTTAAAATTGCAAAATAAATAATAATAAAATAATAAATAATAATAAACATGATGGCTCTTTATTACTCTAAGAATCTGAGACCATATGCTTCTGAGTGGCAACAGTGGATGGCAGAAGCAGATTTCCAAAAGGTCGGCTTGTGCCTCTGTGGAAACAAGATGGTGGACTAGATAGGCCTTTGGTGTTGATCAATCAAGGCTCCAGGGATTTTACCTCAGGCTTAGTACAGAGGAATAATTTAATTCTTTGCTTCCTTTTCCTAGGGAAGGCTTTCCTGCGTGCCCGCCAGATGAACATTGATATAGCCACATGGGTGCGACTCCTGCGGCGCATCATCCCCACCACTAATACCACAGGGACTTACAGCCCCTCAACACAGATGCCTCCATCGTCTGGCTCAGAAAGTAGGCACAGCTTCAACTCTGGGTAGGTGTCCATGATACCTGATGGTTACATCGCTTGGCACTGTAAGAATCTCAGTTTCTACACTGGGACGATCTAAGTTCTGTTCTTTGTGCTACTCTTGTCTCCTTTGTTAGGAATAGAGACAGTTGAGTTTGGGAGGTTTGGGAAATACATTTGAAAAGGCTGTATTGAGATATCCTATCTTCTGACAACTGTCACACTCAAAGCCCCCCTTAGCTTTAAAGGCCATTTTTACTACCACCAAAGTGACTAGATGTATGTGTGTGTGTGTGTATATATTTTTATGGAAGCTCGAGAATATAAGGATTATTCTTTCTCTAATTCAAAGTTGTGCAATAGGCAGGCAGTTTTTATTTTATTTTATGACAGTTTCCTTCTAGGACTCAGTTTACAACAGTCATATCACTTTTTCTGAGTAAGTACTTGCCTTTATCTAAGATGCTGGTTGAAATCCTTTTGTGCACTTGCATGAACAGTGTAACTTTTGGAAGCGAATTCCAGTAAGTTAAGAAATCTCTATAGACATTATCTATTGAATACTGAGTTGTGAGGCTCGGCCCGCAATAGGTAATGTTTATAGAGATTTCTTAATTAATGGCAATTTGCCTCTAAAATTACACTGTTTGCGTAATTGCCCAACAGGATTTCAACCACTGTCTTGAGGGCAGAGCTCATATCTTCACCAGTCAAAGAGCAGTCTATGCCATGCGGAGGTGCCAGCATCTTCTGGAGATAAAGACCTAGTTGCTGTTTGCTCCAGTTCGTCACTAATATTTCCCCCTCTCCAGGGACATTGCCATTGAGAAGCTGAGCTTGGAAGGTGATAGAGTTCAAATTGGACAGGAGGGCCAGGATGACAATGACCTTTCTGGAAAGGTCTCATTGGTAAGTCTCTGTTTTCTTTCTCTTATTTGATTTAGCTGTCCAGGAGCTGATCTCGCCCCTTTGCATTATAAACCCTTAAGCCCCTGTTTCCTCATGCCTATGTATGACTTTGTCACATGTCTCATTTTTCAGGGGCCACAAGTTGGGGAGGAGATTCCCTTCCAGGTGGAGCTGGGTCCAGGAAGTGAAGCCAGAGGATCTGAGGGCATTTTTCACAGGTAAGGGACAAACATTTGCCTTGCCGCCAATGCATTCAGGCCCTTGCTTTCCTGTTGGCTTACTTACCTTCTTCATTTACTTCCAAAGTTCCTTCTAAGCTGTGTATGTGCACACACGTGATTCCGCCTCCCTCTGCACAGCTTTCTCCCTTCTCCGTGCAGTGATCGTGTTCAACCCCTTTGGGGTCATGACAGAACCTTGTGAACTGGGAAGGGGTGGAGTCACATGTCAGAACTAGAGATTACGTTGGTTATTTCTCTTTGCTCTAATATGGCCCTGACCTATGAAGTAGTAGCTTGCTTAGCATGTTGCATCTTTATCCCTGTTTCTTCATCAAAACATACCTATAGAACTTGACATTCTTTTTCTGGGATGTTGTCTTGAACTGAACATACAAACTAAAATACCCAGCCTTATAGGATCTTTGTAGGAAATAATTCTGTACTTAAATGGATAGTGCAATTTTTGTGGGTCACTTATTGCACAGCATCCAGGTGTCTCTTCTTTTTTCTTACAATACCTGCTTCGTTAACTCCCACAGTATACTGTGGCTTGAAAATAATGTCTGGAGTGTTGTCTGGCATGTGGACACATTAATGCTTCCAGTGCTTAAACCTTGTGATATCACTGATGACAAATGACTTGACTTTCCAAGCTTGGCCTGTGGACAATGCATTCCTATGGCAGCTGCTGTAAAAAGACAAAACACGGAGAAGAGCTTTGTTTTGAAAAAATGCTTTTCTCCCTCTGCTTGTCCTCATGCCAGGGAATGCATGGTTTGTGGGCTACATGTGGCCCCCAAGGGCATTTTGCACTCCTCTAAACCATTCCAGACCCTACCATGCCAAACAGTTTCGAAATTTTTGATCCATATTTCAAGTGGATGGGTAAAAGAAATGTTTCCTGCTTCCTGGATCCCTCTGAGTGGTGGTTTTTGCTTTACCATGCATGATAGTGATAGTGTCTTCCACACACCCCAGCCACTGCAAGAATGAAAAAGCAGAAGTGATCATCTGGACAGTTTCAGTTTTGTTCTGTTTTTGTGGGGGAGGGTATTTCAGCCATTTTCAGTCCTAGTGTGACATGTGGAGGATACTGGGGGGTCAAAACATGACCCTATATTAGACCCGCTTTACACTTGTTGGTAAAACTGTGTGGATAAATGATAGCGGTTATACAAGGGACCAGTTACATATTGTGTAGCTGCTCTGAATATGTCTTTTTGTCATTGTGGTTGCCAGTAGTATCCTTGCTCTTGTCAGCCTCTTTACCAAACAATGGCTTGAGTCAGTTTAAATACTTTCCAGAAGAATTTTTGTATTAGAAATCTCTTCCTTAGCTACATCAGTCATACTCGGGACAAAGGGATGCCCAGAGCTGATTGTGATAATGATTATTATTAGTAATACTTCCTTAATGACCCCACTCGCCTATGGGAGGGGGCAGGGGAGAGATGCCATCTTTGACTTGTTCTTTTATCTTGTAGCAGCCACTTGAGAAAAACACCCATCACTGTGGATGATTTCCGTTTTATTGCTGTGCTGGGTCGAGGCCACTTTGGCAAAGTGAGTACACGCATGTGAGGTCCTAGTTGTTCCCCCTACTCCAGTACTTCCTGATATCTATCTACTATCAAACAGCACACTAGTCTTTTTCCATCGTAGCAGAAAACCATTTATCACGTTGCAGAAATTGAATGGGTGGTGGTGGATACCGCTGTCTTGTCCAGTCTAGACTCTTTCTGACATAGTCGTTTGCCTTTTTATCATTCCTGGGTGCCAGCTCTAGTTACTGATCTGCACTGCCCTTGTCTTTCTGGCGTTCACTTTGGGTACAGGTGCTGTTGTCGGAGTTATACCGAACAGGGGAACTCTTTGCTATAAAAGCTTTGAAGAAGGGTGACATTGTGGCAAGAGATGAGGTGGAGAGGTGAGTCCAATCCTTTCAGCCAAATAAATTCATAAGACCTCACTCTATTAAAAACAAAAAATATGATATCACAATCTGAGTAAGATCCCAGTCGGAACCCTCATTTTCCAGTCAGTTGATGTAGAATGAGTATCTGGCAGATATCCTTTGATTTGTATTCCACCTGTCATATGTCATTTGATTTGTATTCCTGCACTGAGCAGGTGGTTGGGCTTGATGACCCTACAGGACCCTTCCAACTTCATGATTCTATGATTTTACAATTCTATGAAGGCTTGAGGACACACATTATGTTCACATGCAAGGGAGATACGTAAGAGAATGGAAAAAGCTTGTTGCAGTCTGCAGGTAGAGAGCAATGTGCTGATGAGGCCACAGGGGAAAGTGGTTTGGGACCATTAAGAGCTGTGATTCCAAAGTTGTTGTCACCTCCTCTCTTCTATTCCTGCAGTGGTTCACCTTAGCTCCCATCTTCCATGCTATGCCTACTCCTCTCTTCATCTCAGCAAAGAAATGCTTGGGTTCCTCCATTCTACACATATTCCCCAGCCTACCACCTATTTTTAGGTCTCTAAATATACGGAGTCTCCCCTCATATATACACATGATGGAAATGCAGATACATTGAATGAGAAATTAGGGGCTCGTGGGAGGAAGGGAAGGAGCAAAGGAGGCTGTCTGACAGATCTCAGCTTCCAGGCCCACACTATCCCAGTGAGGGCAATCTTATATTCACACATAGGGATGCACATACAACTGGGAGTATGGTCATACGTTAACAGTAGCTGTGCAGAGTTGAAGTTATGAAGGTGATAGTTAACATGATTGACTGTCAGTCAGCATATGATTGTAATGATCTGGACGTGGCATTTTCTCCTTTCCTGCTAGCTTAATGTGCGAGAAGCGGATCTTTGAGATTGTGACGCACGCCCGGCACCCCTTCCTCGTGAACCTCTTTGCCTGCTTCCAGACACCTCAGCATGTCTGTTTTGTCATGGAGTACACTGCAGGTGGAGACCTCATGATGCATATCCACACAGATGTATTTACAGAACCACGTGCCACGTAAGTGCTTGTGAAGGGAGAGGGAGGCACATCCAGCAAGACAAGCTGGGTTAGAAGGTTCTCAAAAGCCTCTTGCTTGGTACCATTTTAGATGTCACTCCCCTTCCAGCATACTGATAGAAGATTCAGGTTTCTTGATATCCAGCCTTATTTGTTTCATTTATTATATAATGTATAAAATCCATATGATTCCAGCTACCTGGGATCTAGGTCACACCCTATTTATTGTTGACTTCTATAATAGGTTTGGGTATTACCCAAGGCTGAAATGGGGTTCTCCTTTGTTTTCTTCTATAGATTTTATGCTGCTTGTGTTGTCTTGGGCCTGCAGTTCCTTCATGACCATAAAATTGTATACAGGTAAGTATCACAGTTTAAGCTATTCTCTTGAAAAGCCTTCGTTCTTCCACAGTCCTTACCATATCCTTCCCTGTCTCATTATTGCTCTACACAATTTCCTCTTCCTGTTCATATAAATAGGGAACCAAAAAGATGAGTGGTATTCTTTCTTTCCTGCCAGGACTGTTGGATAATACTAGTGTCTCCATGTTGTGCCACCAAAATAACTCAGGATACAGGGTCCGAGTCCTATACTACAGCTCTTTCAGTAATGCCATAATCTGCCTCTGTGGCAATAGCAAATAATTACTGTAGAACATTAACAATCCTTTCTATCAATATTTTGCTTATCTTTCAGAGACCTGAAGCTAGACAACTTACTGCTGGACACCGAGGGTTATGTGAAGATTGCAGACTTTGGCCTCTGCAAAGAAGGTGATTCTTTCGGATGGGACATACACCTCTTTAGTAGGCCTAGCATCCTCTAAATAAAAATCCAAACACAATACAATCATCTTGGAGAGGTGATAACAGGTGAACAGCTGTTGCCGTGCTTACCACTGAAGCGAGCTGCAGCTAACCCATGAAGGGTTTTGCCCAGTTCAGTGCTCTATGAAGTCCAAATACTACGTATATTGCACTAGATGGCAATGTTAAAATCAAACATTTAATTGAGAAGGAATATCCTCTTTTCTTTTCCTAATTTCACAATCCCCATCCCACCCTAAATTTCCAGATGCATATTTTTCCACACACTTTGTAAATGACTGTTTGAGAAGGCATGAGTTAATAACAGTTTTCTCCTGTTTTGCCAGGGATGGGCTATGCTGACCGCACCAGCACATTCTGTGGTACGCCAGAGTTTCTTGCTCCTGAAGTGTTGACTGACACATCATACACTAGAGCAGTTGACTGGTGGGGCCTGGGTGTGCTCATTTATGAGATGCTTGTTGGCGAGGTGAGTCCCATTTACATGATTGTGTATAACAGTGAGTGAGCGAGTGAAAGAGACTGAAGCAGATATTTGGAGGTAAGCCATACATGTACAGTGGTGCCCCGCATAGCGACGTTAATCCGTTCCAGGATTAACGTCGCTATCCGGAAACATCGCTATGCGGGGGGGGGGGGAACCCCGTAGGAATGCATTAAACTCCATTTAATGCGTTCCTATTGGGGAAAAACCTCACCTACCCCACCCACACCGGCAAAGTGCCGCTTTCAGAGGCTTCCCCAGTGCATTTCCACTGCCTATTTACCTGCTGGGAAAGCTTCTAAGAGCACCACCGATCAGCTGTAAGGCGGGGAGGGGGAGGGGCTGGAGCCTGGAAGATGGCTCCCGGCTCTTTTCTGGGACGATCGCTTCCCCCCCTCATTGCAAGCTGTGCAAAAATTGGGCATTTGCGATGGGGGGGGAAGCCATAATCGCAAAGCAATTTTTCCCTATAGGGAACATCACAATGTGATCGCAAAAGCGATCGCAAAATCTTCATCGCTATGAGGATTCATCGTTAAACGGGGCGCCCGTTAAGCGAGGCACCACTGTAATTGTGTGTATGTCCTGTTCGAAGGCAGCAGGACTTGAATATCTTGGGTGGCAGGGGTGGGAATGTTAAAGTGGACGTGTTATTTACAAGAACCTAAGCTGGAGGAATGTGTGATGAAGTGGCTGTAACTGTTTTGAGCAGAACATGCTGTGAAGTGCAGTGTAGCATGCCAACATATTTAGTTTTGATGGGTGTCTAAGAAAATGGAAGTGGAAATAAATGAAGTTCCTTCTGAAGAAAAGTAAGAGGACTGGTTTAAATAATAAGAGGTCTGGTTTTAATAAAAACGTGTACATCATTAATATCTGCAGGGAATTCTTCCTTTTCCCACAGTGGAAATTGATCCACTATATGGAGACATAGGGAAGGGCTTTCTCAGCTGTAGCCTTGCATTTATAGAGTGTCTTCAATTTAGATACTAAACTGGCCCTAAACTCTAATCTCATTTCAGCACCGAGTTGAAATATGGTTATTCACCAAGACCGTTGGGGATTAAAGATCATGACTTTAATAGGCTGTGGAGGCTTTTATCATTGTTGGCTAATGTTTATGAAGTTTTTAATGTTTTAAATGTTTCTAAAAGATTGAATTGTTTTACATTATACTCCACCCTGAGATTCTATGATGTCAGGCATAATATAAATGCTTTAAAGAAATAAAATAAATAACACCTGTTTCAACTGACTTTGTAGTCGCCATTCCCTGGAGATGATGAAGAGGAAGTATTTGACAGTATTGTCAATGATGAGGTGCGCTATCCTCGCTTCCTTTCTACAGAAGCCATTGGCATCATGCGCCGGGTAAGACTGGGTATTTCTTGGCCTGAGGGTAGAGCCTTGCCAGAGCAGGGGAGAGTGTCACTGCCATCATATTAACAGCAGAATGGGACATTGAAGGGAAGTGGGGAGAGGGGTTGGAGTCTTAAGCACACTACCCAATATTTTATTGCAGCTGTTTTGTATTAATTCACATCTGAATAATATAAGAAGATGTGGTGCACAGGAGCTCATAGAATACACATCCCTGGCTCCAGAGATGTGGCAGAAAATGGGAACCTGTTAACCTGTGCAAGTTTGCTTCCCATATGCTAGCCCAACATTTTTGATCTTTTTCCATTCAGCTATTACGACGAAACCCAGAACGAAGGCTAGGCTCAAGTGAGCGTGATGCTGAGGATGTGAAGAAACAACCATTCTTTAGGGTCAGTGTGAATCTGTCTCTACTTTTCCTATTGTCTTACTTCAGGATCTACTGAGAAAATCCTCCCTTGTTTTTCTGGTTATGTTTCAGTTTTTTAAACTGGAAAGCACTTATTTGGGGCTATTCCTTATTGATGAAATTTTAGAACCCCCTTACCAAATCAACCGTAAGAACTTACATGATGTCCTTCCCTTCTTTTAAAGGAATAGTAATGATAGTCTGTTTCAGTAAAAGCAATGATGTGCCGTGTTGGATCCTTAAAAGATTTTATGAGCAAGTATGTGTGTGTCATTGCTACCAAGTTACATCTAACATAGCTACCCTCATAGGCCTGTCAATATATGTGAGAAATTGAAAGGCTGATTTTACCAGTACCATCCCTGAGTCAGTTTTCATTGCTGAACAGTCCATGAAAGTCAATGTCCAAGTAAGTCTTGTGCCACTTTTTTGCATTTGCAGTGACCTTATTGTTTCCCAAAGTTGGAAACAGGTTATTGCCACCTTACAGGTGCAAGAATTCCTTAAGCACTTTGGGTGCAGGCTGAATTAAAGCTAAATATTTTATTGAATTATTTATAGCTTGCATTTTACCACATAAAGGGACTCAAGGCAGCTCACAGTATTAAAAAGGATAGAACTGAAACACATTAAATTATACATTAAAAATAATATAGATTTAAATACATTAAGATTGCCGGAAGAAATATCAACAACCTCCGATATGCAGAAGACACCACTCTGATGGCAGAAAGTGAGGAGGAACTAAAGAACCTTGTAATGAGGGTGAAAGAGGAGAGCGCAAAAAACGGCCTGAAACTCAACATCAAAAAAACTAAGATCATGGCCACTGGTCCCATCACCTCCTGGGAAATAGAAGGGGAAGATACGGAGGCAGTGACGGATTTTATTTTCTTGGACTCCATGATCACTTCAGATGGAGACAGCAGCCACGAAATTAAAAGACGCCTGCTTCTTGGGAGGAAAGTGATGACAAACCTTGACAGCATCTTAAAAAGCAGAGACATCACCTTGCCAACAAAAGTCCGAATAGTCAAAGTTATGGTTTTTCCTGTCGTGATGTATGGAAATGAGAGCTGGACCATAAAGAAAGCTGACCGCCGAAGAATTGATGCCTTTGAATTGTGGTGCTGGAGGAGGCTCTTGAGAGTCCCCTGGACTGCAAGGAGAACAAACCTATCAATTCTAAAGGAAATCAACCCTGAGTGTTCACTGGAAGGACAGATCCTGAAGCTGAGGCTCCAGTACTTTGGCCATCTCATGAGAAGAGAAGACTCCCTGGAAAAGACCCTGATGTTAGGAAAGTGTGAGGGCAAGAGGAGAAGGGGACGACAGAGGATGAGATGGATGGACAGTGTCATCGAAGCTACCAACATGAATTTGACCCAACTCCGGCAGACAGTGGAAGATAGGAGGGCCTGGCGTGCTCTGGTCCATGGGGTCACGAAGAGTCGGACACGATTAAACGACTAAACAACGACGAAAATACATTAAATGATTAAAAATATTTAAAACTTTTAAAACACACTTAACTTTAAAAAAACAGCATTTGGGGACTCTGTTAGCTAAGTAACAAATATTGTTAGCTAGCACCTTATAACTAACATTTATAATTGCCACTAAAACATCTAGCCAAATGTGTGGAGTTTCATGCTTTTGAATAACTGAAAAGCTTGCATACTACTGTAGAACTGTACTTGATTCTAGTATAAGTATTGCCTACTGTGGATTTTGTTTTGTTTTGTTTATGGTCCAGCTCAGCTATACCAAGTTTTGTATCTACAAGAAGTGACTTCTCTTGGCCCTGCCTAGACAACAGCATCTCCTAGTGGTGTGTCTTTGAACACTGAAATGCAGGCCAATTCTGAAAAGACATCCTCTTGCACTGAGCTTGCTGGCCTATATATTGAAAGCTCAGCAGCCTTTAGTACCATTGTTCATGTATCCTTCTGGGCTGTCTCTCTGGAAAAGACTTGGAGGAACTGTTCTATGGTCGCTCAAGTCTTTCTTGGAGGGGAGAACTCAGAAAGTGGTGCCGGGGGGGGGGCTCCTGTTCTGACATCCTGGCCATCGGCCTGTGGTGTCCCTCAGGGTTCTGTTTTGTCACCTATGTTATTTAACATCTACATGAAACTGCAGAGAGAGATTGTCCAGAGTTTTGAGGTTCACTGTCACCAGTATGTGGATGACACCCCAAACTATCTCCTTACCATCAAAATCCAAGGAAGCTATTTCAGTTCTAGATCAGTGTCTGATGTCAGTAATGGACTGGGTAAGGATGAATAAATTGAAACTTAATCCAGACAAGTCAGAGGCACTCCTGGCCAGTCAAAATGCAGATCAGGAAATAGGGATGCAGCCTGTACTGGATGGAGTTACACTCTCTCTGGAAACACAGATGTGCAACTTGGCTGTGCTCTTGGATTCATCTTTGAGCCTGGATGCCCAGGTTTTGGCAGTAGCCAGCAGTGACTTTGCACACTTAAAACTATCATTTTGTTGCTTCTAAATCTGATTTTAGTAATGCTTTTGTCTAACATTTTAATATAATGTTATTGATTCTTTTTAATTTTTTGAATAATTCAATGTTTTTAGCTTTTAATATTGTATTTTTAATGATGTAGGTTCCTTGGGTACTTTTTTAGGGAAAAGGAGGAGTAAAAATATTTTAAATAAATGAATAGATTAACATCTATTCCTATTTTTACTGCAGTATCCATTACATCATTCAGTTTTTCTTACAGACCTGCTGTTTCAGCCAGAGAATTCATAGCAATATTGCATTTTTCACCTTTTGTTTTCTTGCTCCTTTTCTTCCACAGATCATTGACTGGGAAGCCCTATTGGCTCGTAAGATTAAGCCACCATTTGTGCCAGCGATCAAGGGACGTGAAGACATCAGTAATTTTGATGAAGAGTTCACAGCTGAAGTAGCTATGCTAACACCACCACGTGAATCACGGCCCCTCACTCAAAAGGACCAGGATTCCTTCAAGGACTTTGACTATGTTTCCAGTGCCTGCTAGCTCTGGGCATGGGGGCAAGGAGATCCTCCCACTGCCGAACACTGCCAACTCTCTAGGCAGGGTTCTGCTCCACCAGTGACTCAAGATGCTTGCCAGCCCTGTCTCTGGCTCCAGGAGCGGAGCTGGGAAAACCCTGCCACACTGCCAACCCTGTGGGGGACAGTAATGTTCTCCAACATGTGCCAGCTCCAGGATTAGACAGGGAAGGCTCCAGAAATATTTCTGCATCCTTCAAAACACAGTATCAGTCATGCAGAAAGATGGAGTACCTGGTAGCTCTAAGGGAGGGGCAGAAAGAGAGATAGTGAGAGAGAGAGAGAGAGAGAGAGAGAGAGAGAGAGAGAGAGAGTGTGTGTGTGTGTGTTTGCGTGAGAGAAAGACACTCTGCTAGTCTAGTATAGCAGGCTCTGTTGACCAAGAGACTTGGGCAGAGGAGTCTTCATGGCAGTATATTTCTCTCCACTGATCTCCAGATGTGCTACTGAAAGAAGCAAAAATAACTTTCCATTGTTAAGAAGGCATCCGTGTTGGAGATACAGCCACCCCACCTCTAACTCACAGGCACTTGTGAAAGTTCTTTTTAACAAACAGTGCTGCAAAGAAAAAGCTCCCCTTTCTGGTGCTATTGTTGAAACCTATTGATTCAGACTCCTAACAAAGAAAGAAACCTTCATATCTGTTTTAATACCACAATCTTGCATTGTCTCAGAAAGTCCCCAGATAGTGGTGGGGTGGGATGGGGTTGGGGGATGGTTTGAAACTCATGATGGCTTGACTTTGAACAGTGCTTAATTTACAAGCCAAGCATTTGTAAGAGGCTCTTCGTTGTCCCTCCCCTCAAGATTGTAATGTTGGCACATGGGTGCCTGTAATGCACACAGGTGTGTATCATGTTGTTTTTCTTGGAATTTTATACCTACAGAAACGTCTGTGTCAGAAAACTGCATAGAAGTTCATGACCCAACCTCATCCAAGATAAATCTGAGAACTGGAGAGGTTTTTGATCTCAATACAGTACAAGAAACTCATACAATTTCTGAAAATAAAATCAAACAAATGGATTGAGCCCGGTAGAGCTGGCACTCACCCCAAGAAAAATATTGCTTGGTTACACAATCCTGGTCCCAAAACCTGCATCAAACAATGAGAATTTCACCTTGAATAAGTAGCTAGTATTAAGAAGTATCTGGATCTACACACTGGCTGAATTTCAGTGCTTGGTCCACTGGACTATGCTTGCTTAGAATGTTGTGTAACATTTCCAGCTAGAGAAGAACTTCTCAGGGGAGATGGCACTTGATATGTAATGCAACTTAGTATTGCAAGCTGGATTTTTTTTTTTACTGAGCAGGGTAATTATGGATTTCATCAACATCATTAGTTCATATTCATCACTGGAATTTACCAATCTGGCCTGTGCTCTATTCACCCAATTCCCTCACTTTGTCTCGGAGCACTATGGAGCACTAGCTACTACCATGCTAAGGAAGTATTTCTAGTGTAGGGAGAGGAGAAGATGTTGAGACTTCATGTGCTTGGAGGCATGAAGTTCTTTGCGATACCAATCAAAACATGTTATGTATTACTGTCTTTTTAAGAGATTTTCTGTAGTACGAAAAATCTGGGGGGGAAGTCTGGAGGGTAACAAATGGAATATATCTTGATACCTTCCCCTTAAAACTTAATGAACAGGCAAAGTAACTGTTCAGAAGCACCTTCAATGGCTGTATATCACACTTAGTTTGATCTCTAGCTTTTCTGCAATACTGCTCTTTCAGTGCTAGAAAAATCTTCATCCTTGCCTGGATAGGTTCTGGATTTGAGTACTAGCAACTGAAAAACAGCAAAGCAACTATGGAAAAGAGCTGATGAACAGTCTTGGCTGACATGGCCACAACTGCCTCCTCCCAGAAAGCCTCTTCAAAGTGTAAACTCTTAATGGAAGCAATAGCTTTCCACATAACTAGTTGTTAATGTTCTTATTTGATGTTTTCCAAATCCTAGGCACTGATACTGCAAAATAACCTGTCATCCCTTGTGCAGTGCCTGCTGGAAACATGCTGTTTCTTAACCTAACCTGATTCTCATTTCTTTAAAATGTTGATTTGAAATCTTTTGAGTGTGGTGTAGGGGTAAACAGAATTAAGTACAGATAGTTATTGCTGGATTATCTCTCTCTCTCTTTTAAATGCTGGTAATCTGTGCTTGGTGCTGTGAGCTATATCCCTGATAAACGCTGTGGCTCATATCACATTAATGCTGTGATGTCCTTCTATATGAGATTAGTTAATTTGGACTAGTGACCATTTCTTTAGTCAGTTACTAATTCTGATTCAGAAGCTGCACTCTATTTACAAATATATATCTAAAAATGGGAAAATTAATTGGTCTAATGCTCATATCATCTAGATAATGAGTACGAAAGTTTTGGTAAGAGCAGTAAACACAGACTAGTTATTCCTTGAATGTTTTCTGTTATATATCATCAAGTCACATTAGACTTGCAGCAACCTTAATAGGGTTTTCAAGGTAAGTGAGATAGTTAAGGGGTGGTGTTACCACTGCCATCCCCCAGTGAATTTCCATGGCTGAGGAAGGATTCACATCTGCTCTTGAGTCCTTGTCTGTCACTCTATCCACTACATTGGACTGGGTACCACAGTGGGTGCTCTTTGAACATGCACCTTTTAAAAATAAAAAATTCTGCAGAAGCTATACCTCTCTCCACTTACTGTGAAAAGATATAAGGGAGCAAGGCCTTGTTGCTCATATAAAACATGGCAAACTTTTTGTACCCTCCAACTTGCTCTCAGGATATCCCTCTTCTTGAGTGCTCTCCCTTTTTTCAGATTTAAATGTTTTCTTTCCAGTCTCATGCAACCTTGTTTCATGTTTTAAAAATAAGACCTGGCAGCCATTTGACTTGGAAAAAACAATGGACTATCCTGACCTATGATAAGAGAAAAATTATCTTTTGCCATGTATGGGTACAAACACTTCTATATAACAACAAGAACTGTAGAGCTGGAATGACTTTATGGATCATTGAGTCCAGTCCTTGTCAAGGAGGCATTGGGGGGGGGGGTCTAGATTCCCAACCTTTGGCTCTGCAGCCAGGTAAACTCCACTGAGTGTCAAGCATAGTTGCAACTTTGGGAAGAGCAGGACCAAGAGTTTGTTTTGTGTTTTGCATAGAATGAGAAAGGCTTTGTTACTTGAGTCTCTGGTACTGAGAATGTAGCAAAATTTAAATTCTGGAGTGAGACTCAAGCCTATCTGGCGTTTAAAACAACAAACTGCATTTTGCTCTTATCTTTATAAATACCTTCTTCTGTCCAGCTACTTTTATTTCTTTTTCACACCATTCCAAGAGCTAAGTCTACTTTTTTTTTAACATAGTAAACCTGGTTCAGAATTGGGATGTCTGCTTCTACCTTCAATTGTGTGAAGGGGAGGTCCTAGGTTATGGAGGATTTGCATTCAAGATGTCACTGTTTCACCTTGAACTCTGGATAATGGCATCTGTTCCCAGATATGCTGTTAACTTGCTCTGTGCCTCTCTGACCACTTACATTGCCTCTTATATCTTCACTATGGCCATATGCAAGCTTAGTACCTGTATGGATTTTATGATAGAAGATAGTATCATTCTATGGACTTGAAGTTTTGTCTTGTTTACTGAGTTTCCTTTCTTAATGTAACTACCTCTTGTAGTCTGCCTAGAATCGTACTGTGGCCACATAAATGCTGCCTGGGTCTTTTATTTCTCTGTTACAAAGCTGAAATTATAAACTGTAGAGATGTCAACACAAATGTGTTTAATCTAGCAAAGGCATATTAAGGGTATGTGACAAAAATCCCTATAAGTGAGCAGGATCATTTATCAGTTGAGAGGCATGACTTCTGGATACTATTCCCAGCTGTCTTGGATTAATTCCAAGATAATTAAGTTTCCATTCTGAGCTCTCACACTGGCTTCCTAAATTTGGCACAAGAGGGGAAACTACCCATGAACCACCATGAGAAAGCATATTGTACAATATTTAGATGCAGAATACCATGCTGAAACTGCCAGATCTATGGACTGGTTATGTGCATTACAATAAAATCAGAAGTATATGCTCTTCTGTAGAAACATGAAGTTTCTGGATAGCTTTAGGAAGCTTACAGTTTTTCACTGGGCATAGAATTCTGCACCTGAAAGTTGCAGCTTTCATTTTTCCAAATTAGAACGTTTCTAACTCTGATGTTGCAATCATTATCTTTAAAGTGCGTGCACAATGGCTAGTGGAAATCTCAAAAACCAAAGATGGAGCTAAGGCCTTCTAGGAATCCAGACTTCAGGTTCTTTTTTAGCTTCCTTTGCCTCTTCAACATAAGCATATGCATGCGAAGTTGCCTATTTTCTGTAAAATAATACAACTCACATGCTTCATGTTATCTCAGTATTAAAACTTGATTTTAATACTGTATGCATGCATCCCTGGTGTGTAGGGTATTGTGAAATGATAGTGAGAATACAACATGGAAACACTGGGGAGGAGTCTTCATTGAGGGGGTTTGTTGGTTTTTGAAAGAGGGTTTGAGAGAATGAATTTGGTTCTTCAAGTGACTTGCTAACTTTTAACTGATTAACGTTCTTCTCACTAAACTTTCGCTGTGCTCAGTTTTGCATCTGTTGTTAAGGTTTATACCATTTTAAGGTAAAGATTAAAGGGTGCGTTTGCAAAGCTGTACTTCCATTGGCACTTATCCTGTCATCCAACAGATATTCCCAAATGGTCTTGGTTTCTTCTCGACTTAAGAACCCCTTATACTGTGCCTTATGTCTGTAATGCCACTTACAGGTAACAGTATGTTACATACAGCAACAGGCATCAACATGTTTTTGGGAAGATGGAGCATAATGGAATGTAATAACATCATGTTCAGAAAACCTGTGATGTTTGGTATTCAGACCTTCTTTTTCACTGCAAGACGGCTACAGCCTGTGTACAGTACCTGGTTTGTAATGCACAGGGTGGAACTAGATATCTAGTAATTGTAGAAAGCTGCTATATGGTTCCACACTTGGCAGCTGGAGAACACTAGCAGTCTAGTTTGAGCAGGGAAAGGAGCCATACCTCGCCACTATGGAGTGAGCCAATATTCTTCCTGGTTTAGATCACAACTCCTAGATAGTGTACTGTTTGTTCTCTATATTGGCCTTTTGTATAGACTGCCCCTCCATCATTGGAACCAATAGAATTAAATTGTGAACTGGTGTGCATTTATTTTTGCTCATTGGATTTGATACAGTAGTTTTATTGCTGGTTTACAGGCTGATTCTAAATGAAGCTGATTTCTGTATTGCCACTGCATGCATGAACTTATCAATAATAAGGGTATAATTTATATATCGCCTTCTGAGGTGAACTCAGTCAGGCAAGCCCATTTCACGTTTTTTATACTGCTGGTTACCCACAATATCTCTAACTAGTATAGTGTATATCTCTATAGAGTAAAATGTAGGAGATTATAGAGTAATGTTATGGTAATTGGTACAGATAAAGAAATCAGCAGAGATAGCAATTTCCTGTATTTAGCTCATACAAACCCTCCTGTTTGCATGTGCTCAGGCAACTCTTTCACTTTCCAGCACTGTACTTTCATATGATGTTGAACTTTTCAGATGAGTCTCATATAGTCTGAATTTAGCTTGAAGTACAGAATTAGAGAAGTCCATAGCTAGATTAAACTCTTTCCTCAGATCAACACAGAGGATGATTCTTAATTTTGAGGTACTTTTACAGTATTATAGGCCTCTTAAATTATTAATTTCTGCTGTGATACTTATACTATATAGAGCACATAAAAGGATATTGCTGCGGATACAGACCTTTCAAACTGCCTAATGAAGTGATCCACACTAAAGTAAGGCATGAGTTGCCTTTGGCAGGGTTTTATGGTTAACCTTAGTCACTCCTATGGTTCTGACTGCCTGAAAAAGATGGACAAAGTCAAGAAGGGGTTGCAAAGAAACATGTGGGAAAGATCTGTGCTCTGGCTACCGTGGTCTTCATCCTTTCTGACTACATTTGAGGGCCACATGGTGAGCGTTTTCTGCTCATCATGAATTGGAAGGGTAGCATTCCATCTACCACCCTTTGTGCCCTTTTCATGTGGGAACATTAGAGAAATCTGGATTGGTTTGTTTACCCACACTTCAGGAGGCTGACCCTGAAGAGGGAACAGCAAGGTGAAGGGTACCAGTTTAAGAAAAGCAGAATAGCTGAGGTGGAAGAGAAGAGAGCATTTGCTGAGACACGATTAATTGTTCAATGGGAACTTTGACCTATCCCACTGAAAGGAAGAGGAGGTGCTTGGGGATTAATCAGTGCTTTTGGTAGAAGCCATTCAATAAGCATAGTATAAACAAGATTTGATAACTTATTTCCCCAAAAATAAGACAGGGTCTTTTATTAATTTTTGCTCCAAAAACCACATTAGCACTTATTTTCAAGGAGTGTTTTATTTTTTTCATATACAACCATCTATATTTATTCAAATACAGTCGTATCATCTTCTGGTTGCTGCACAATGGTGGAGGGTGGGGTTTCACTTAACTAGGGCTTATTTTGGAGGTCGGGCTTATATTACGAGCATCCTGAAAAATCATACTAGGGCTTATTTTCAGGTTAGATCTTATTTTCTGAGAAATGGTATCAACAGATAGGGAACTGAGAAGATCTCTAAACTTATTCATATTTTTTGCAAGAGTTAAAAGATTTCATTCTTTATTGCTCCCTTGAAGAGGGTAGATCTCCTGGAAGTTAACTGGCAGGACTGTAGTAGATGAGAGCTAAAATCGAGGAAATGTTTTCTGCACATCTCAAACTCTAAATACTAAACCAGAAGAGGCTGTTATGCCAATGGAAAACAAAAACAATACACCTTGCTGAATGGGTGAATGCTGAAGAATGTCTCCCACCAGGAGAAAATTCTGGCAGGACCATCTGGAAGTGAAGCAGGAATATCAAAGAATAATCTAGTAAAATGGCCCTACTTGGATACAGGACAAATTTTCTGTGACAGTGGAGAAATTCAATCAATGCAGCACTTACGTGTATGCTATTTATGTCCCACCAAGTGTACAAAAGACGATCTAGCAAATGGCTGAGAGAATGCTATTGAAGTAACCCTGCTTATGGTCAAAAATAGTCTTAATTGTCTTAACATTTTAATTTGTTTTTAATTTTACCTTTATTTCATATACACCCGTAATTTGAATTGTGCAATGTGCTGATAAGAAAGAAATAAACACTTTGCTACTTCAAATGGAGGAGAGTTATCAACCATCTCCCTCCTCATGTTGCTTTTGTTCTGTGTTGTCAGCATGCCTCTGACTTATGACGACCCTATTAATGAGTTACCTTCAAAATGTTCATGGGACTCCAAAATGCATTTCTCCTCTTGACCTAATTAGGCAGAATTGAGACGGACTGTTCAGAGCAGCAGTTGGTAGGAGAAGGGCTTAAGGGCCCCTTGGTCCTATCAGATCTTGTGTCTATCTTTTATATGCAAGATGTTCTGAAAGCTATTGATGCTCTTCAACTGAGATCCACCTGTGATCACTACCTTTTAGCCTGCTAACAACTGTATCTTCGTTGCTATGCCCAGCTGTTTTGGGCTCTCCTCTAAGAGAAGAGGAAGCCCTTCCTGCTTACGTAGAACACACTGCCAGCAAAGAGGGCCTCTTCTCTTTGAAGCCCAATGACCATCTCTTTCTGGAAAAGTCCATTTTGGCTGAGGCTGGGGACATCCCAATTATAACCTTAATGTGTGTGCACTACCCTTTGCATCGGTTACAAATGGGTTGCTATTTCTTTCCAAATATTTCCACATCACATAACATCTCTAGCACTCAAACATCTCTCTATAAAATTGTATTGATCTCTATTGAAGTTTTGATAGTATCCCCTGTGGTTCCTATCCATCAGTGCAACACATCTCAGTGTACCCACTAAATAAATAAATAAATACATAAATAAATAAGCAGAAAAACTTGGTAGTACAAAGAATATACCATCAGAGTATAAGAATAAATCTTCACTGGGAGAAGGTGGTTTACGGCCAAGATCCCAGATGACAGAAACAAGGTTAACTCTATTGGCCGTCTTATGGATCTCATTTTCAATGGTCCTCTTTTTAGATGTTCCTGAGCATCTCTCAATAGTCATTATTCATTAGCACTAAAAGTGAAAGCATTCAAAGTGTCATCCAAAGTGTAGCATGTTGGAAGCACTGCATCCAGGTAATGCAGAGACATGTCATTCTGTAAACTGATTTTAAAACCAAGCAGACAAAACTGCTAAAAAAACCTGTGAGCTAACCCAAAGGCTAACAGCAGAGATGCCTACAGCGACGGTGTAAAGAAACGTAGAAGGCAGGCAGACCTTGTAAGCCTGGGGTTGGAAACCATTAAGAATGTCGGGGCGGCAGTTGGAACATCTCCCTCCCCCATCCCCAACTGTCAATGTGAGGGAGTGGACCGTTTCAAACTGTGAGAGATCACAGTAAGTATTCTGAGGGTGAAGATTAGGACTGAGATGGAGGACGCATGCTAGGATGAGGTTAAGAAAACTCTCCACCAGAATCCACTGTCGTGTCTAGGGATGAGTCAGGCTCCAGAACTGCCTCCCTCCTCCACACACAATGTAGTGTGTCTTACTGTTAGGCAGTAAGAATTTAAAAAAAAAAAAAAAAAAAGGGAAGAAGCTTCAGTACTTAGCATTGGTTTGATTGCCTTCGGATGGATCACTGGAGCTTGTGTGTCAGTTTGTAATATTTTCGTTTATTTACAGACATGCTGTCTGAGGAGAAGTGGCAGCAACAGTCTAAACATTCCAACACGGCAAACTACACTGCCCCCTCATCAGATTTTCAGAGAGGCAACACCATATGTTGATGTCTTTCAGAGGCCAAAAAAATAATCCTGCTCCCTTTTGGTGTATCCCTCTGCCAACTGTAACTGTGTTCATTCTCTCTCTCCCTTGACTGTCTCACACACAAACACGTATACACAGGATCATCCTTAAAGAGGATGTGTGCTTCAACAGCAAAAAACAACCCCCCACACCTCTTTTGTAAAGTGTTTACATGGAGTTTCCTTTAACAGAAGATAAACCCAGCAACTTGGGCACTGACTATTATAGAAATGTCCAATAATCTGGCAGGTCTAATTAGCTCTCACTCCTATCCAAACCTCCCCTCTTTCAACACTACCCCAATACGCACAGGAAGCCTTTTACTGCACACCACAAAAGTAGAAGGGGAAAGGACAATCTATCCCACGTCCACTTCAAAGCTCCCCTCCCTCCCTCGCCCCCAAAGAAGCCACTTCTTGTTCTACTGTAGTTTTTCTTCTGTCAGAACCTGGACATCATCGTGGCTATAGCGATTTCGGGTGCAACAGCTTTTAATAGCGATGTGGTGCTACATTCAAACCACCCCCCAAGGTTCTTCAGGAGGTTATTTTCTTTCCTGAGACACTTTCCCCATTGATTTTATCCTGAATGATCAACAGTAACAATTTAAATTTTTAAAAGTATCTCAGTTTGTGCATTTTATATGTTTTATGATTTTTGTTCTTTATTAGTTCATCTTAGAACTCCTTCAGTGGTCATTCTTTTAATCCAATAAATTCTTAACATCCTACTGTTACAAGCGCGCTGAAGCCTCTATTATCTCAGGCCTTCAGGAGGTGCTCACTCTTCTTCACAAGTTGCTGCCACCAATATCAATTCAGTACCAATTATTTACTGAGACATGTGTTGCTTTGAAACTTAAACTTGTTTATTTGATCAGTAATATATATTAAGTAAATCACAAGTTGCTAATCAATTTCTCTCACTGAACTCACTGACACACAGAACCCTACTCTCACTGACTTTCTGGCTCACTCTCTCACAGACTCCCAGATCTCTCCAAAACTCCTTCTCATCCTCAATACACCCCCCCTTTATATCCCAGCCCCTCCCCCTTTAGCACCACCTTCCATTCACTCATTGGCTCCTTTTCCACTGCTCAGCTGTGACGGACAGGTGAGAGCAGGGCTGAACGCTACAGATACAAAACTGCATTTCAGAACCTTCTTTGTTATAGGTTCCTATGCTTAAGTCTAAGATTCTTCACCATACAGTTGAACCAACAATACATAGCACCATAAAATGTATATTAAGAACTTTTAAAAAAATTGCATATTGCATTTTTTATTAAAGGAAGATGCTCCAGACCATCTCCATTATGATTACAAACTCCTGTTTTAAGCTAGCTAATACTGGGAGGAAGGGAATACACTGCAAGCCCTGTTGCAGAGGCCCACTCGTACAGCACATATGCCTCCATACATTTTATAATGTAAACCTAAAGATGTCTGCATATTCATAAATGTCTACACAGGACTAGCTCCTGCACTGTCCTAGCTCTACCGGGGATAGGTGGGTGAGTGCAGTCCCAGCATTACTCATTATTGTCTATGCTGACTTGAGTTGGTAGGAGCTGCAATCCCGCAAGACTTTGCTCACCTCTGCTTTGACAGGACAGAAGAGATGAGGGCTTATCTTTCACTAAGTGCCTATGGACCTAATTCTATTCTCGACAGCATCTCTAAGAATGGGTGTGCTACACTGATTCTTAGTCTTTTATCTTTCTTTTGGCAGATTCATTGATGCAAGTGCTTGAAGATGGCAACCAAGCAAGGGTATGGTGGCACCTCGGTTGCCTCTGTGGATGTTCCGTCTTCTAGTTCTGAAGGAACCTTGAGTCTCAGTCCTAATAGCCCAGGGCTGTGTCTTCTCTCACCTCCCGTTACAGAGTCCCACTGGCTCAGCAATGCTCCAGCACAGCCCAAGTCACCTTCAGAAACGAATCTTACCCTGGAGGAGCTGCTTGCTCCCATTACGGAAAAGTTGAAGTATTTGCTGAAGAAAGCAGAGGACTTCCAGACATATCTCCTGTACAGGTGGCACAGGGCTGGGCAAATGGGGTAGCCTTTTGACCTAGGGTGGGGAAGCTTTGGTTCTCCAGAGAGTTGGAGCTTCAGCGCTCAGAAGCCCCGATCAGCAAGGCTAGTGAAAAGGAATTGTGAGGCCTGTAGTATAAAACATATGGAACACCAACAATTCCTCACCTCTGCTTTTGATAATCAAGGCAAGTTCATACAATGCTCCCTAAAACCAGATTTTGACATGAACCATGAAAAAGTTGCAGTTTAAAAAGAAGAGCTTCTGTGTTGAATCTGCCACTCTAGTGCTGAAGGTTGGTCTGCTGGAATATCACTTTAGTCCTGTTCTCCTTTCCAATTATCAAGTTAAGAAGTCCAAGAGAAATATAAATTCTTGTCAGAGAAGTAGCATGCCACCAAGTTGTCTGGTGTGCTTTTGCACACACTGGTCAGTATCAGGCAGAAATCAGATTTAATACGAAAGATTTAAGCCTTTACTCCAAGGGAACTTTCCCCCCTTCACACCAGTGCTGCTTTTGAGACATGAGCCTGATATGTGTTACGATATAATGTACACAGTGGAACTCTAATTTTCTTAAGAGACTCATGCTACTGTAACTACCACCATCTCCACAAATACTGGAAGCATCACAAAAGAGACAGAGTAAGTCCAAACTTCTTTGCTCTTTATAGAGCCACAAAGGTCCTACCAGGGCAGAGCCTTATGAAAGATATAGTCTGTCTCTTATGATTTACTCTGGCTTTTCTGAGCACCTAGTGCAAATTGTGGGTCGAGAAGTTCTAGCACTCTAGGGTCTTATGCAACATGCAGATTCTTGTAGAGCATTTTCATTTGTATGCTGGATGCCTGGAAACTGCTCAATCCTCTTGCATGCTGATCTGCCTAGTGACCTGCAGGAAGTAAGAGACTGAGCCTATCCTCCTTCCCAGTTCTTTGCAACCTGTCCCAGGAAAAAAGGCAGATGGGGCTTTTTTCAACCACTCTGCTCTGGTGGCTGGGTTTGCTGACTGCAAATGGTGGGAGCTGTCGCTGGAGGAAGTCAGGTTGACAAAAACATAGCCAGCTGCTCTGTCGGTTTCCATTTCTTGTTTTGAAAAATATATTTTCCAAAATGCTTTCAAAATCCTCAACTCTGCCCTGTTAACCAGGCACCTTTTGAGTGTTTGTGTGTGGGCAGTGGCAGCTGATTTGGTCAAGAAGAGTTCTGCAGGGAGCAAACTTTATGTCCCTGTTTTCTCCTTCAATTAGAGACAAACTAAAGGAGAAGCTCAGCTTACATTTAGACAAGGAGCACTGTAAATAGTGAAAGTCATCTGTCTTCACATACACATTTCTCACCTTCAGAAGCATCTTGCCAATTAAGTAGCTTGCTTTGTTTGGCTACTGATCAGCAGGAGGTAAGCATGGGCTTCATTTGCAAGTCTGCTTGCTC
This sequence comes from Pogona vitticeps, assembly GCF_051106095.1. Lineage (NCBI taxonomy): Eukaryota > Metazoa > Chordata > Lepidosauria > Squamata > Agamidae > Pogona > Pogona vitticeps. The sequence goes on along the minus strand of NC_135784.1, from coordinate 123,930,556 downwards.
AGCCATGCAGCTCCCAGAAGCTCTTGTTACTGGAGGACAATCAGGCTATCAGCATCTGAATCTCAGGAGGCTGTGTTTTTGCCCTCCTTTGCCCTAAAGGCAAACCGAGCATCCTGTCTTATTTGAGCCTCAGTGCTACAAATGAACAGCATGTGATGACCAAAGCACGGGTCTCCTTTTTCCAGCAGGGACAGAATGCAGAAGGAGCAGTTTGCCAAAGCTATGCCGACATTCCTACACATGTGCCAGCCCTACTTCCACTACCTGGAATCGACAGCACGCAGCTGCACACCTTATTTGAGACTGCCCCAGGAGCCAGTGAGAAGGCGGGTGAGTCTGCCTGTACGAAGAGGAGAAGGCCTGGAATGGTCAGGAGGGAGACTGTGTCCAGGCAGGTTCGAACAGTTTAACTCTGCTTCACAGACACCCAGTTTACACCTTTGCAGCCCTAATCTGAGAAGGGACTCAAAGGAAAGGAGAAGGCGATTTGCAGGATAAGAAGTGGCCAGGATCAAAATCTTCTCCATTTGGCTTGGGAGGGGTCCTGGGATTAACTCAAAGAACCTCCGCAGCCTCTTTCTAAATCAAACATTTTGGTCTTCATTTCCAAAATTGTATCTGAAATTACAGGTGTTTTCCTTGTGATCATTTAGTTAGTGTATTCCTGGCCATGGTCCCTTCCTTTTTCTTTCACACTCACAGCACTTATGAGGATGACAGGGAGAAGTTTCCATCTTTACACTTTGGAGCAACTGTGCAAATAGATTGCACTTCAGAGCTGAAACCTTTGGAGGGATGAAGTCCTTGAGAAAAAGAGGCTATACTGGGATGTCATGAGATAAGGGGAAATAAATTGAACTAATCTCAAGGAAGGAGAAATAGAAGGAGCATTTGTGCAAATCCACCTTTAGATTCTAAATCATACTTTAAAGAGGAAGGATAGCAGGCTTATTAGATATGATCTACATTAAATGAGATATGGTAATATTTCCCAGCAGTGGACAATTACACTTTCAATTCCATCAATAGCAGTGATGAGGATGGAGCATCCAAGTATGGGAGACTTTTTTTTAAATCATAAAGTTGCTCAGCCCTATTCAAGAATTTGGCAGAAGTACAGAGGATACTGCCTTTCATTTGTAAGCCTCTTGAGTGTACGTACCAGTGCTTCCTTCAGTCCTTTTGTCTTACCAAATGCGTCTGCCTCTTTCTGCCTTCCTAACTTTGCTTTTTTGCTAGCCAACCCACTGCTTGCTCAAGCTTAAGGAGTGTGTGCTGATTTTCTTCTGAGAGAGGAAAAGGAACAGCAGGAAACATGGATCAGTCCAGCCTGTCACTTTCCAGGACCATGGCTGTAACTGAGACTGAAAGGACAGAGAATCCTTTCCAGCTCAGTAGATTAACTCTGTTTTGGAAATCTCAAGAACTGCATTCTCATGGCAGGCAGAATCAAAAGCGAAAAGGTTCTGCAAGACATGCCAGCACATTAGAACTTCAAGCTGTTGCTGTCAATATTAGGGTAGGCACTTCAACTTTATTTACAGGGGAACCCCCATACAGCCAACTGGAAACCACCAAATGCCAGTATTACAGGCCAGGGATACAAATCCTTCCTGCTAACCCCAGACCAGTGATTTCCAACCTTGGGTCCCTAGATGTTCTTGGACTGCAACTCCCAGAAATCCTGGCCAACACAACAAGTGGTGAATGCTTCTGAGAGTTTTAAGTGTAAGAACACGTGGGGACCCAGGGTTGGGAACCACTGCCCTAGAGGGCTGGATTGGGTCTGCACAAGAAGAACAATGGTGGGCAATGAGACAGTTCATGGTAATTGACCCATTCTCAGTTAGTACTTGACTGCTATTACTGAAAGTTCTGTCTTTTCTACTTCCAGACTTTTTAAAAAAAAACCATCTAGCCCACATTCCCTTGTCAGTTCTACTCTTACTTTGTAGCTTTTGGAGATTTCTCAGCAGCTGGTTTGTCAGCTTGAGCAGTTGGTGCTGATGTACGCTTCATTCAGCTTTGTCTCCCTAGAAGACACGGACCCATCCAGGTACGAGACAGACTTGAAGGAAGGTCTAGCTACATATACTGGAAGAGCCTCGTGGTGCAGTGGTTAAACTGCTATACTACAGCCCAAATTGTGCTCATGACCTGGGGTTCAATCCCAGGTAGCCGGCTCAAGGTTGACTCAGTCTTCTATCCTTCAGAGGTCAGCTCATTTTACCGACCTCTGAAGAAGACTAAGTCAACCTTGAGAGCTTGCTGGGGGGGGGCAATGTGTAGCCTGCATAATTAACTTGTAAACTGCCCAGAGAGTGCTTGAAGTGCTATGGGGCAGTATATAAGCAGCCCACTTTGCTTTTTGCTTTACTTAGTCTGCTGAGGCCAAGAACAGGAGTCTCCTGGTGTGGTGCTTTCTAGTCACTACAGTTTGTAGAGTTGAGGAAAATTGGTTTTTCCAAATGAAATCAGTAGCATTATTTATACCATTAAGCACAAAAAAGTACTCTACAGATAAAGATGTTTTTTATGAATAAATGTGATTAAATTTCTTTCTTTTGCTTTAATGCAAAACAGAGCTGGATTTCCTGTGCAAGTTTTTAAACCCACAAATCTTTCTAAAAATACTCAACATTTTATTTCAAAAATTGTTGGCTTTCCTCCCTTCACTGTACAACTTTGTTTTTCAGTTTTGGGCAAAAGTATTATAAATATAATATTGAATTACAATAATCAAAGTTCTGTTGAGCTATTTTGGGGACTGTCCCTAAACAGAATACCTATTTGCTGATGTTTTGTACAAATTTGGAAAAATATTTATTTTGGTTTTGAAACTATGCTTCTCTCGTAAGTCCATTTTCCACTGTTCATGCACCTACTTGTTCCTCTCTGTCCATCTCCAAATCTTCACCAGTGTCTCCTGTTTCTTCTGTGGGAAATTTTGGCTGAATGAAGCCCGACAGGTTTCTATCTTTCAATACTGCATCTCAGCACCCTATACAGCTGCCCATGTTCCTCATAACCTATACAAGAAGATGCGCTGGAACCTTGACATCTTGGAAGGGTCTGCTGGGCGGAATCAAACACCTCAGACAGAATAGTGAGTTGCTGGACATACTGATGGGCAAAGGGGCTGGAGGGAACAGTATGGAGAAACACTGCTACCCACCACCACGTCTGTCTGGTGTTTGAAGAGTGGGAGATTCTACAGGCGGTGTTGAGCTGCTGCAATTCCTGCTGTGAATCTGCTACACATTCTAGGGTGACTGGCTTACCTAGTGCCAAGATATTTGTGGCATTTGTTAGCCTTTAAGGTGCAAGAGGACTCGTTTTTCCTACAACAGACTAACACAGCTCCCCTTTGAGATTACTGCTGTTATTTTGAGGTTCCCTGAAACTTCCTTGACCAGACTTTCTCATCCTTTCTAGACTCTATGTTATCTTGTCCTTCTGTTTTAGTTACTTTCTGTGCTTCCGGGACACAGGCGATGAAAAAACAGTCAAGATGCAGAAGCTCTGGTCCATTGGACGTTGGGTGCCCCTAGATCCTGACAGTGAACACAGCTCTGATGTGCTTTCCTGGTAAGTATCCAGAACAGAAGTGCTAACCAGAGTAAGCTTTAGTCCTGGGTAGCCTACCTGCCAGGACATATACTTTTTAGCCAACAATACTGGATCTCCAATCTCTGTGCAGTTCAGGCAGAACAGAAGGTCAGGTTATAGGACTGGCAAAGTATACAGTAATGCTGTTTTCTGACCTCTACTCTCAGATTCCCTTGCTCCTGCCAAAAATTGTTTTCCCTGGGGGGGAAAGTGAATTGCTGTTCTTGGAAGGCTTAGGAGTTGCAATTCATCTATAAATAGTTTCTAGGCCTGCCATATTATTTAACAACATATATTTTTCAAAAGTGGACACTTGCAGTTTTGTATTTTTCCATATTTGGTGATCCATGCAGCCCCCGAAGGATTCTAGGGGCAGAAACATGTGTCTCTGGATTCTAGGGGCAGAAACATGTGTCTCTGGATCCATCAAAATTACCTCTCCCTGAACTAAATGAGATGTCTGGAATATCTAGATGAGATGTTTCCTGAAGTGGTCAAAGATATACTCACAGCATATGATGTTACTCACCTACTATTTTGTTTTTAACATTCTGTAGTTCCTCCCTGGAAGGGAAGAACAGGCTTACTTTGCAAGTCTGAGCACTGAGGAATGGATGTCTGAGGAAATCCCACTGTGGGAGGAAAAATGACATAATTTAATCAAGCCCTCCCATTCATATGGAATCACTCTTGCCATGTAGTCATGGTATAAATTCAGAGAGCCAAACTCCCAGAGAACTTATCTGAACAGTGCCACAGCCACTGCTGACCTGACCTGTTTTCTCCACACAGGGTACTATGTCATCAGCCTATGGGGGATTATCAGCAGCTCTTGACTATTGGATTTGAGGAACCTTCCCACACTTTAGCCACGGACCTCTTGGTACAAATGCTAAATGCTCAGAGTACTGGCGCTCAGAGTACTGGTCCACATAATCGCGAGACTTCCTGCTGGGTGAGCCCAGGGGAACAGGGGCAGTAAAAAGCAGATATACTTTCAAGGCATACTTAAAACTGCAGCTTTCCTGATTCCTAATGCCACCTGCACTGCATTAGCAGAGGCCAGCTTGTAGCTTCTTCATATTAGGCATATATTAGTCTTGCACAAGGAGACACGTGGCCTTACCAATATGTCACTTTGAGATTCTGGTAACATTGTTTTGAAATAGGACAAAAAAGGATCTTGGTCCCCTGTTGCATCTGCTTCTTATCCCATTGTATTTATGCTACTTGCAAGACAGAGTTCCATTATACAGTATTTTTAAATAAGGGCAGACGTTGATGTTCACTGCTTGCCATCCTCTTGGGTTTCTATGCTTGGCTATTGAGCCGAAACCATCCACTTGGAGCTAAACCATATGACATAAGGCCCTTGTGACCCTCCTATTCCCAGTGGGATAGAGCTGAGAGCCACCTTGTACTTCTTCCAGGTAAAGATTCCAGCCACAGACTCTTGATAGTGGTTCAACACTAGACACAGGTCTGATCCTGCCAACTTTGTAGCCAATTTATCTGAAGGTGTACAACGTCTGATTCCTCTTGCCTGTTGTGCTCTGGTCACTTGACTGTCTAGTGTAATGAGGATAAACAAAGTATCTGAGGAAGCTAGGAAGAGACATCCATAAAATCTGGCTATTTTAAAAATGTATGTTATAGCTTATTGAATAATGCAATAAATGCAGGTTTTGCACATCTTTCCATGCTAGTGACTGTGTTCAGTCTTAACATTGGGTGGGGCTTCTTGCCTAGCAAGGTTGTTGGAGTGGAGACTATCCTTTCGGTTCATGACTTTTCATCCTTCAGTTCCAGTTGCATTTATTAATTTTATTGACTAGCATGCATGCCTAAGGTGATGCGCAAAAGAGAAAAATAAACACCATTTAAAAACAACAATGCATAAAAGACAGGACAAGATCAGCAGTAATACAAGGTCATTCTCCCACTGCTCAGAAAAACAAATTTGTTGGTGATATCCCCAGAAAACTCACAATGGTGGAAAGGTACCATTGTATAAAGAATAAACAGTCCTGTGTGTTACAGTATTTCAAAGGAGTTGCGCTAGAGGAGTCAGCACGGTTGTATTACAAGCACAGAAGCCGCTAGTTAAGGATTGGCAAGGCATCAAAAGGGGCAAAAATGCTGAGTCAGAAAGGCACAAAGGAGGATGAAGAGAAGCTCTGCCACCCAGTGGCCAAAACATCTCTCTCCAAGTTAAGCTACACCGATACTGTAGTTAGTTTCCTTTGGTTACGTGCCAAGATACATATAACTGGAAATGTCAAACATGGAGACAGAGAGCCATAATAAATGCATACAAAGAAGAGAAAGAAGTATAATTATTATAATAGTGCTCACTCCTAGGTCTGGCAGCCTGTACAACTGCTTCATCTCACAATGCGGGCATCAGTGAGATAGGAAGGCCAAGCTGAGTTTCAGTAAAGCTTTGCTATTTTTTAAAGCCTCAACAAGGTCAAAATCTACACAACAGAATGATTGAAGCTTAGAACATTCCTGTTTCCTCATTTGTTACACTGAGAACAATTTCCAAAAAGTATACACCTCTCTTAAAAATTCAGTTAAAAATGTATAGTACTGAAAATGCTGCAGGATGTCATGGTTCAGTAACACTTCAGAAACTGGTCTCAGAAGCTGACATAAACCAAGGCAGGATCAGGTGGCATGCAACTATCCTTTTCCAGCTAGAAGGATCATAATAAATTCCTGAAATTCTGAAGCCAGATTGAAATTGGTTGGTGTTACAACTACCAACATGGGATGTAAAACGAAGCAGTGCGCCGAGTTCACTATTTGCTTACATTCTATCAGGTGTTTTTGTTATGTACTGTAGTTTCATTATGTAACTTATGTGATATTTACAGAAATATACATGGTGATTATAAGATTTAAACTGGACTTAATGTAAGCACATGGCAGCACTAGTCAGGCCAGAAGTGAATCTTGTTTGCTGTCGCATCCTGGAATGATTAGGTAAAATTAAACCAATGGCTCATCTACTATAATAATGCCTGCTTAAAGACTGTAGCCACAGACCTGGCTAGTTCAGTCAAATCTCTGTACTATATTTCCGTAGCACAGAAAAACTGGAAATCTTTAAAAAGCACAAACATAAGGTCATAATCACAAATAAAGCAGAAACAAAAGAACCCACATACCAAACTAAAACCAAGAGTAAGCCAGATGTTTAAAAGGGAACATGCACTTTTTAGAAAGCTGAAAAATTAAGAAACCTAGAGGAATAAAAAGCTTTTTCTTGATGCTCAAAAGACTATGATGTAGGGAACAGGCAAACATACCACTGACAAGTCCCTCTTCCTAGTAGCCACTCACCTCAGATCATTTGGCTGGAGCATTTACAGTGGGGTCTTGACTTGAGAACTTAATCCGTACTGGAAGGCGGTTCTCGTCAAAAAGTATGTAAGTCAAGTCTCCATTGACCTACAGTGCATTGAAAACCGATTAATCCCGTAACAGGCCATTTTTGTTCCATTTTGGTTTTTTTCTGGTCTGTAAGTCAAATCTCAGTCTGCAAGTCAAACCTAAATTTTGCAGCCAGAGAAGTCTGTAACTCAAAAAGTCTGTAAGTCAAGCCGTCTGTAAGTCAAGGGTCCACTGTATAGAAGGGCCTCAGAAGGAAGGTAGATAGGTAGCAAGCTGAACAAGCAGTGGGAGCTCTTTAATCACTGAAATTCTTCCTGGCAGTGATGCCATCATCCTGATGCAGGTATAACTTATGCAACAGTACTTGGGCCACCATTTCCTAGGCAACTGATATGTAGCTCAAGCAGAGTCAAGCATCAGCAAGGGAGTTTCTAGGCTTCTCCAGCACAATGTTTTGGACTACTACTGTGTCAAATGAATGGTTGGGATGTTGGAAATTATATATATACACTATACATCTGAGAAAAACCAAGGGTAGGAAAGAAGCATATACCGTGTTTCCCTGAAAGTAAGACAGGGTCTTATGTTAATTTTTGCTGCAAAAAATGCATTAGGGCTTATTTTCAGGGGATTTTTTAAAAAATATATAAAACAATCTACATTTATTCAAATACAGTCATGTCACCTTCTTCTGGTTGGTGCACAATGCTGCAGGGCAGGGTTTCACCTAACTGGGCTTATTTTGGGGTAGGACTTATATTACGAGCATCCTGAAAAAATCATACTAGGGTTTATTTTCGGGTTAGGTCTTATTTTCAGGGAAACAGGGTATTATTCTCTATTGCTGAAGTGTGATTGCATTAAGACAAGCACTCATGTCAGCAGCACTTTCTTGTTATCTGTCATCAAGTTGTCCTTGATGAGCCTATGAATGAGTGAAGAGACACAGTGTAATATAGTGGATAGGTTAATGGACTATAACTCAGAAGGCCCGATTTTAAATCTATGCGCAGCCATAGAAACTCATGGTGCATATGTGTGTACCTTGTAAAATCATTCCTTAAATATCTCACTTGCCTTGAAAGCCCCGTTAGGGTTGCTACAAGTCAGTTTGGACTTGACAGGACATAACAATGAATGAAGGACTTCCAAAATGCCCTGCCTTAACAGTTCTGCTGAGCTCTTGCAAACTCAAGGCCGTGGCTTCCCTTCCTGAATCAATATACTTCATATTTGGCCTTCCTGTTTTCCTGCTGCTTTCAGCTTTTCCTAGTATTGGCTTTTCCAGCATTTTGTCATAATATGGCCAAAGTCTGATATCCACAGTTTCATCATTTTTTTCACTGAGAGCGAGTTTAAGCTTGATTTGATCTAGGACCTGCTTGTTTGTCCTTCAGACAGTTCATAGTATCCACAAAATTATCTTGCAGAGCCACATTTCATATGCATCCTGTCAGTTTTCACATCTGTACATAATATTTAGGAATACAGTACAATATTGTGGATGGTCTTGACTTTGGTTTCCAGTGATACATCCTTACATGTGAGGTTTTCTACTTCCTTCATAGCTGTCCTTCCAAGTATTCTTCTTCTAATCATTTTGGCTACAGTCTCCATTTGAATTGATAATTGAAGCAAAGTATACAAAACCTTTCCATTTCTGTTCCTTCACTGTCAACGTTAAAGCAGCTTACTTGCCCCTTTGCCCCTCAACCTACAGTCCATACATCTTCCAGGAAGATAACAGTATTGGTCTACCATAGTAGAAGTAACACAGGCTTATGGAAGAAGCAATAGAGTGGTTTGTATAGATTTAAAGATTACAATATTTACTGTGGCATTTATTTTGGTGGTGTACTAGAGCACTTTTTACCATAAGCATGAAGTCTTAGCCATAATGCATTTTTATTCCATTCATCTTCCAAGAAGTTCACAGTAATAGACTTAGTTCCATCAGCATACACAATATTCCATACATAATAAATAATATGCAGAGAGATAGAAATACTGTATAGGAAACTTTTCATTGTCGACCCTGAAAACGATCAGACAAGAAGATGGCATATCAAAAGATGGACGGACAATCCAACAGCCACAGATCTGCAGAGGACCAAGCCAAACCATAGCTCTGTCACCTGACTGTCGCCTTGGATCTGCACAGGTTAACTCGCTTGAGTGGCAGTTTGGTTTCAGGTCTCAGGGGCATCACAGGTGTCCCACTGTTTAGCCTTAAACCCCAAGATGACCGCGGCTTTGCCTGATGAAGACTTCTGGAGAACTCGAAAGTTCACTGCGTTTGTCCCTTTTCAGTGAGCCAACAGAAGCGTTACTCAAGCCGAAAACTGGCATTAAAAAAACGAGCGACGCACGCTTATACGGCTCTCCATCCAAGGTGGGCGATAGGCTACCCTGAGCCCAACTGCTCCTTTAAAAGAAACCCTAAACCTTCCGCCCCGCCCCCTTCCCCTTCCCTTTCTCTCGCGACGGCGAGACCATCCCCTGAACCAGAACGAAACGAGGAGCCGGATGTCTTTTAAGCCAATCCGTCAGCAGGAGAACTTGATTGGCGGCTCCGATGACCTAGTTTTTCCTCGTCGGGTGTTTTGTAGAGAGGCGGATCTCAGCCCGCGGGCGGCCAATGAGAATCGAGCGTACACTGCTTGCTTGCAAGGCGGCGACGGGTTTGGCTCTTCCTTTCCAGCGCGGTCGGCGTCAGTGAGAGGAACCGGGGGGGGGGGGGCAAGGGGCCTCTCGGATCGCATCTAGTCGGGTAAGGGCGGCGGCGGGGGCGCGCGCTCGGGGGAGGTGAGGGGAGCGGCGTTCCAGCGCCCTTCGGGGGGGGGGGTCTCCGGCAGGGCGACCCGCCCTCGCGCGCCCCAGTTTAACCCTTCAGTTCCTGGCAGCCTTTTCGCTGCAGGTGGGGCGGGAGTCGAGGCTGAGCGCCCGGGTTGGCGCCCGGTGGAAGCGGTGCTGCTTCCAAGTTGTTCCCGAGCTCGTTGGCTTCCCGTCCCGACAACCGCTTTGCCGCACGTGATTGCAGTTGGACACGTGAAAGCGGCCTGGCGCGGGAAAGCCCTTTTCGGTCCGCTGGTGAGGCGGAGGCAGGCAATGCGGGGCTTTTGTTTTATTTTAAGGCCGCCTCGCAGTGAGGAGGAAGCGGGAGGCCTCGCTCGGAGCCGCTTCCGTTCCCGCGCCGACCTCGTGGCGGGCTCCTGGCTTTTGCCGAGCTTCCCGGGCTCGTGTGAGAATCGGGAAGGATGGGCAAAAAATAGTTCGGAGGAAGAAGGGCACGGGCAGCAGCTGCAGTTGTTGTTACAGCCGGTGTTGAGAAGTTACAGCCGGTATACATACAGGAGCTGTCCTTTTCTCGTTACGTTAATCCACTTTATGGGTCTGGTGGAGAGAGTATCATTAAAAAAAACCCAAAACCCACCATCCTCCGTAATCAGAAAAAGCAATCAATTTGTGACCATTGATGGTCCTCTTCCTAGATGATTTTGCTCCTCTTTTTGGGTTGTTTTGCATCCTCTTCTGTTGAGGGTAAGACTCTGGGGATGGTGAGAAAACTGCCCTCATATGTGTGCAGTGAGGGTTTTCCAGCATCATGTATACACTCTGGTATTGATTTCCTGATCTGTATATGTGTATCTGCACACATACTGTACTTTTTAAGTACTTATAATCTAGGAACTACTGTAATTGTAGTAAGTTCAGAGAAAGGCAACATGGATGATCAAGGGTCTGGAAACCAAGCCCAATAAGGAAAGACTGAAAGGATTGAGCATGTCAAGCCTCAATAATGGAAGGCTGAGGGATGATATGGTAGCACTTTTCAAATACTTGAAAGGCTGTCATACAGAGGAGGGTCAGGATCTGTTGTGGATCATCCCAGAGTGCAAGACATGCAACAATGGGCTCAAGTTGCAGGAAACCAGATTTAGATTGAATATCAGGAAAAACTTTGGTAAGACAGAACCAATTACCTCGAGAGATACAGAGTTCTGGAAGCATTCAAGAGAAACTTATACAACTACCTGGTAGATATCCTTTGATCTGTATTCCTGCATCTAGTAGGGGATTAGACATGATGGCCTTATAGTCCCCTTCCAACTTCATTATTGTATGATTCTATTAAGAGGAGTGGAAAAAACAGCATGGAATGCAGGCCTCAGGGGAGGCTCATAGATTACTGTATTTGAAGAACCATGGCTTCAGAGAATTGGGAAATGGTGCCAACTTTTTCTCCTGTTAGCAAGATTTTTGGTAAACACAGATGGTTATGGAGAGCTTTGAACCAGAAGTCATTTGTGACTGCCCAGTCTCACCTTTATAAGTCTTCCTCCTGCTCCTTGGTTGTCATTGATTTGGCTCTCCTTTTGAAAATGTTCCTGCTGATCCACAGTTTTCCTCCTGTTGTAGGACATGGCTGAGCAGGATGTGGAGAACGAGTTGTTGGACTATGAGGAGGATGAAGAGCCTCAAGCATTGCCTGATGCAGCCCCTGTCATTGCTAAAAAGGATGTGAAGGGCTCTTATGTCTCCATTCACAGTTCTGGCTTCCGTGACTTCCTGCTGAAGCCAGAGCTCCTTCGTGCTATTGTGGACTGCGGCTTTGAGCACCCATCAGAAGGTAGGAGCGGAGCCAAGGCCCTTGGCCCCCTCGACAGCCAGCCCAGCCCACCCACCGGGGAGCAACTGCCAGTGGTGCCACGCGGTGCAGGGTGAGAGCTGGGGGCTGCAGGGAGCAGTGGGGTGGTGGGGGAGAGGGTGTTGTAATGGGAAGGTTTTCCTTGGCCTCAGAGTAGTCCTTGAAATGCCTGTGCTTTGGGGAGCTTTGCCTAAATAAGGGGAGAGGGATGTGTAGCTTTGCACATTTTGTTGATGCTCATCAGCCCTAGTCACCTTGGCCAATAATGAAGGATGCTAGGGGTTGTAGTCCAGCAAGATCTTGAGGGCCAGAGATTCTCTATGGCTGCCCTGATGGATGGCATTCAATTTTTGTACATGTTAGTAGCTGGATAATTTTTTCACTTTATTGTTAAAAATAAATTTCATTTAGAGCTGAGAAATCTCACTGTTGCATTATGCTGGCCAAATGGAGGCTCTCTTAGTATATTAATTTGATTGACACTCAATATGAAGTTGGATTCGCAGTGTGGTGTAGTGCAGTGGATACAGTGATGGACCAGGACTCTGGAGACCAGGGTTCAAATCTCCACTCAGCCATGGAAACTCACTGGGGGAGTGGAATTGGTAAAGCCACTCCTTAAAGATCTCACCATGAAAGCCCTATTAGGGTCACTAAAAGTCTGTTCTACCTTGATGGCACACACCAGCCCACCCATGAAATTGGATGTAGTTTAATAGTTAAAGGGAGAATATGCAGTTTTTCAGGTTCTGCAGCTAGAATCTTCTGTGCAGTAATTAGTCCATACTGAAGTCCTTTATGCCTTGTTTGTTTCTAGTTTTTGATTCAGAGTGATAAATCTGTACAGTCTGTGAGAATAGTATTGCATCTTTCTGTAGGAAGTGTGTAGGGAAAAAAAGAACATGATTTGGAATTTCTACATTGTAAGAGGTGGGAAACAGCTGGAATGGAGGCTTCCTTGAGGCCATTCCACTAGTTCCGGGTGCTCTCATTGGCCCAGCGCCTAACAGAATCCCTTGTGTGACTACTTTTTGTTCTTGTCCTCTCAGTGCAGCATGAATGCATTCCACAGGCAATCCTTGGCATGGATGTCCTCTGCCAGGCTAAGTCAGGCATGGGCAAGACGGCTGTTTTTGTATTGGCGACGCTACAGCAGATTGAGCCGGTGGATGGACAGGTAGGTAATGGGGATGCTTCTGTGTTTATGTTCCCTGTGGTTCCTGTTTTGAAAATACAAGAAGGCTAGGTAGCAAAAAGGCCTCTGACAGAGGTGCAATCTTAACAAGAATGAAAGTAAGTTTTTGATTTAAAGTCTGCTATCTAGAAAGGGTATAGCACATGAGCTTTCAGGACATTTAGTATAGGTTAGAGGTTTAAGGGGCCTTTCTTATTATTGCTGTGACTTGAACCTTGGGTGAGCCTTTAAATGGCTTGCTGCCACTTTTCTCAGGTAGAATATTGAGTGGGACTTCAGGACTCATTTGAATAACTTAACAGTTGTAACCAGGTTTGGTAATCCTTCTGTTTCTGTGAGGCACACAGAGCTGAATTCCTTACAAGATGTTGTTTGTTACTTTGTCCAATTCCATAGTGACCTCAGGCAGTAGGAAATCTAGCTAAGGGTACGATCTGTTCTGGACTGGTAGTTGCTTTTGTTCTGTGTCCAAATTCCAGCAATTCCATGGGATATGCCACCAGATCTACAACTGTTTATTAGGTGGTGATCTAAAGTATTGGCATGGATAAAGATCAGCTATGAAATAGAGTGATGGTCTGACTGGCACTGTCTATGCTACTGCAAATCAACATATTCTAGAAAGAAAGCAGAGTGTTTATTGAGGAAATCCTAAAAAATTTCCTTGCTGCCTTCATAGAAACATGACCTTTTCTTTCTGGTAGGTATCTGTGTTGGTGATGTGTCACACTCGGGAGCTGGCCTTCCAGATCAGCAAAGAATATGAGCGCTTCTCTAAATACATGTCCAACGTCAAGGTGAGGGGCAGTGTGTTGCAAGTAGGTTGATGGTATATGATGGATAGTTCCGATTGTGTCGAAGGTCAAAGCTTCATTCCTAGCTCTCTCTGGGCTAGACCAGACTTCAAAATAGACAAAAGTGAGAGGGAGGGATGAAAAACAAGTAATAACCAGAAACTGGAAGTCCTCTGTTTTTGGTTTTGGTTTTTCTGATTCATGTAGCCTTTTCAAACTTGCAGAGCTATGATATCCTTTCTCCTGCATGCAAAAAACACTGTTTCTTCATGCCTCCAGATGAAGATGGGGTGGAGGGAATGGTTGAGGCGAGCTGGATGTGCCTCAGAAAAGTCTTGTGTGGCCATATGCCATCCATAGGCCACTGTTTGTTTGCCTCAGTATATAGAATATGCAGCAATGTTGTGTCTGAGGAGCAAGCATAGGTGATGGAAATGGAGTGTGTAATTTGGGAAATGCCTTGTGGTGGGGGTGAAGAGACAATTGCTTATTGTGCCACTGACTTCAGTACTTCCACCTCTGTTTGCTGGCACAAAGAACCTTCGCTTCAGAACAAATGATAGCTTGTGGTTCCAAAGATTGGCACTTTGTTGGCTGTTATAGGCCAGTGCTAATACATTACTACTAGTTCAGATCCTGTTATATTGAACGGCTATAACTCGGCAGGCGGTTTATTTTGTTTTTTTGTTGTATTTCTGTGCTGCCTTTTTCCCAGTTAGGTTGCCACATTTGTGCATGCAGAAGCTCTGGTATCCGTCTTTGTTTCCAGTAAGGGTTAGGAAAGGATCCCTCTGAAACTATGGAGAGCTTCCACCCGTCAGTGCAGGCAGTCTTTAGCTAAAAGGCAGCTTCATTAGTTCAGGGGTTGTATATAATTTTATCTGTGCCAAACTGCTTTAAAAGGAATAGGATATTTTGTTGACTTGCTCAGTGTGGATGTTTTTGACGCCTGTTTGACCTGCAGGTATCAGTCTTCTTTGGTGGCCTTTCTATCAAGAAGGATGAAGAGGTGCTGAAGAAGAATTGTCCACATATTGTGGTGGGGACCCCAGGCCGTATTCTTGCGCTGGTGCGCAATAAGACACTCACCCTGCGCAATGTCAAGCATTTTGTGTTGGATGAGTGTGACAAAATGCTTGAGCAGCTGGGTAAGAACGAGAAGTAGCAAGCTGGAGACAGTTTGTGTGAACACACTGTAGTTTGAGTTGTTCTAATGTGAGATTCTTGATCTGTTGGGCATGAGAGTTCCTGTCTCTAGAAATTAATGTGTTTCAAGGTCAAGAAACTAAGGATCATGCAGACACAGGAAAAGTAATGTTGCTTATATGCAAAATCTGCCTTGGGGCATTTAAAGAGTTCGTGTATCTGTTTAAATCTAATTTAGGAAGTCTGGTCCAGGTCATTATTCTTGAAGCAAAACTACAGAACTGCTGCTTTGTTCAGCTGAACTAGAACTAATATGCAGGACTGAAACATAAACGGAGAGTGGGCAATTTTCCTAGGATGTTGAAGCATCTCTGGCGTGTAGAGAATAATTTTTAAGTGCCCAGACCTAGTTCCTGTCCTGTTTTTCTTCCACATCAAGGGGTGGGGGAAATAGTTGTGATAAGGCAGTAGTGAAAGACAAACTGCTTTGAAGGGGATGTCCAGATGTAGTTCTCAGACACGTGTTCCTAAACCTTCAGGCATCATGTCCAGCTTTTAATGACTGAGAAAACTTCATGTTCCCACTTCTCCTTTAGCATCAGTTGCATCTCCCAGATTTTAAATTTGTAATTTAAAATAAAAAAATCAACATTATAATGTACCAGAAGTTATTTTAAATTGAAAATAAGCACATGCAATGTTTCTTATTGCCTAGAATTAATTAAAATGTAATTTATCTTGAGAATGATGTGATTGACAGCTTACTGTTTCAGTGTTATCATGGCTGTTTTTAATATTACATAGGTTATTCTCAGAATTTTTAAAAAATATATGATAATTTAAGAGTGTTTTACATGAATATTGCAATAACCTTATAACAACCCTAGAAGAAAGTGCTGTGTTTCCTTAGAACAGTATATGGGAAGCTGAAGGTAAGAGACTGATTTTCCTAGAGTGGAGAGGAAGGATTTCAGCTAGAAACATTTTTGTTGTACTTCCATCCCTGCTTCTTCCATTAGATTTCCAGTGTTAGTAACAGGTTAGCATTCTCCTCTGGATTTCATCAGAACCAAAGAAGAATATATGCATCTTGTACTACTTGTTCCTTCAAGCCTTTGGCTACAAAATGCTGCTTTTCCAGGGCCCCCAAAACATGCTGCTCTCCCCTTTTATAGCTTACTGTCTTCAGGGGGCTAGTGCAGATGGCAGCAGAAGTAGAGGGAATGTATAGAAAATGATATCTTCCCTTCTGTGATTGCAGGGGTACACTCTCTCTCTCTCTCTCTCTCTCTCTCTCTCTCTTTCTCTCCATCCCCTTCCTTCTGTGGCTTCTTGACACCACTGCAGCTACCTTGTACCCTCTTTTGGTGGGCTGCCACTCATCTCCTCCCCACAGGAACAGATGCAGGGCTCATGTTTGCTGCCACCCTCCACCCAAAAGGCTGCTGCTTGTTGATACCCGAGTGGTTGTTTCTCCCTCTCTTCTGTCCTTTACCAAGCCAACCCAGAAGGTCTCATTTGCTTGCAGTGGTGACTCTTTGGACAGGCAACTTGAAGGTGGTGGCTGTTCTCCTCACCGGTGTGCCGCCTATTCCTGGCAGGGGTGGCTGGCACATGCAGAGGAAAGAGAGCCACCTGGAGCAGCACCATTGTCTGCCGTTGCTGGCTGGCAGCCTGTATCATTTCTCTTAAGCCACTTGTCTGGAGAGCCAACAAGAGCTACTGCCATAGATGAATGAAATTCTTTGGCTTGCTAACAGAACAGAGAGAACAGGGAGCCATGCCAGTGTTTACTTATGAGGTGATCTGTTCTTTACTGTACCTCCTCCTTATGTGTTGATACCTCACTTTCCAGGTTATTTGATCCACCCTGACACACACACAGACACAGAGAGAGATATTCTTCTTTCCTGCCCATGGGTAGCCCCCAGCCCCAGTTTGGGAACCAATGCCATTAAACCATTGTTCGTCATTATAAGACTCAGTCTCTCTGCTACTGCTGTGTGGCAGTTTGCTCGTCTGTCCAAATAAAGGGACTGTACTATGTGTTGCCTGCAAACCAGGGTTAAACTGCACTGCAGAAAAGTGGAAAAGATACCTCAACTTCCCAAACATGATGACCTCCAGGTGTTCTTGAACAACAAGTCCTATCATTTACAGTGGTGTCTCAATGAGTGCCCCGTTTAACAAAAAAATCGCATAGCGATGGCTTTGTTGCCATCGCTTTTGCGATCGCACAACGATCTTGCCTATGGGGATTTTTCCCCATAGGCACCATTTTCCCCCAGCTGAGCGGCGGGAGCTTTGAAGCCCTGCTGCTCAGCTGGGGGAAAATGTCGCCAGTGGGCTGCGGCCTCGGAAGGACCCCGAACCCACCGTCCCCTGCCGACAATTCCCTTCCGAGCTCCGGGGACAGGCTGGGGGGTGGACCGGGAAGCTTGAAGCCTCTCCGCGCCGCCTACCCCGGCCGTTCCCGGACTTCCAGAAGTCCGGGAACAGCCTGGGTAAGCAGCGCGGGAAGGCTTCAAGCTTCCCGATTCACCCCCCAGCCTGTCCCCGCCGCTTAAAGCCTCCTTGCGCCGCCTACCCAGCCCGTTCTCGGACACCTAGGTGTCCGAGAACGGGCTGGGTAGGCGGCGGGGGAGGCTACCGGCATCGGAGAACAGGCTGGCGTAGCCGCTGCGGTTACCCTTTAAGCGGCGGAGACAGGCTGGGGGGTGGATCGGGGAGCTTGAAGCCTCTCCGCGCCGCCTACCCAGGTCGTTCCCGGGAACGACCTGGGTAGGCAGCGCGGAGAGGCTTCAAGCTCCCCGATCCACCCCCCAGCCTGTCTCCGCCGCTTAAAGGGTAACCGCAGCGGCTACCCCAGCCATGGCTGGACTCTAGGGAGTCCAGCCATGGCTGAGGCAGCCGCCATGGGTCAGATCCAAGCCACAGGGGGGAGGGAAAAAACTGGATAATCCGTTCCAGTTGGAACGGGTTAACCGGTTTTCAATGCATTCCTATGGGAAATGGTGCTTCCCATAACGATGTTTTCACATAACGTGTTTTTTTCTGGAACCAATTAACATCGTTATGCGAGGCACCACTGTACTTATAATTAATTACAGTTAAATCCCGTCATTGCTCCAGAGAGCTGTGACTATTAGCATGCTAACTGTTTTTGTGGGCTGTTGTAGTCCAAAGTATTTAAGGGAGGTTATTACAGTTGAGAGAGGTCCCTATAGCTAATCAGATAAAAGCAGATAAGCTTGCCATAAATTGGGATTGGACATTAACTTGTGCATGCAAAGACAAAAACAGTCAAACTTCTAGACCAGGGGTCTCTAAACTTTTCAGAGAGGGCCACAACATATATGTTTCAGATTTTCAAGGGCTGAATATGTGCATGCATATTCATGCATGCACTCTTGCACGCGCCCACACCCTCATGCTGGCTGGGCCAGATAAAAGGGCAAGGATGTGACCTGCAGGCCATAGTTTGGAGACCCCTGCTCTAGACTCATACTGTCTGAACATACCTTGAAGTAGGTATCTAAATACTTTTTTGGAACTTAGTGCTGTTGAATTCAGAGGGACTTGATTCTGAGTAGTCTCGTGTAGTGTTATGGCGAGTCTTTGGAGAGAAGTGTGTGGACAAAAGAAGTTCCTTTGCTACAAGAGGTGCATTGCTTTGAGAGGGTCTTTAAGGTATGTAACTGATGGGTGAAATTGATCAGAAGGGTTTCTTCAGTTTTCGGCCCCTGGGCTCATGGATGCATTGAATCTCAGAAGTGAGGAAAACTTGGTGCACCTTTGGGTTCAGAATGTAGGACTTGGTGAATTTTTGACTCTCCCTCCTTTTTCTTTAGACATGCGCCGTGATGTGCAGGAGATTTTCCGACTGACACCCCATGAGAAGCAGTGCATGATGTTTAGTGCCACGTTGAGCAAAGAAATCCGGCCAGTCTGCAGGAAGTTCATGCAGGATGTAAGCCCTAGTATCTCACCTCTGCTGCTTTTTTGTTATATGCATTAGATGTAGAAAAAGAGTGGAATGTCACAGAGAGCCCCTACTTGTGGCGCTACCTGTCATTGGCTGTGCTTGATCACTACCGCTATGTGTCAACCATTCTTCATAAGAAAAAAATACCTCACATAACTCAGCGCAGTAGTGGTGTCAAGATTTCAGAGGATCCTTTCAGATAAAGTTGCCAGGGATTGACTGTTGACTCTTACAGCAAACAGAATATGTTTTTCACCACTGAGTGGTAGCCTTTCATGGCTGAGAAGGGCGAGCTGCTTCATTTCCACTGTATTTAAGATAGTTTGCCTTAACAGAGAAAGAGAGGAAGGTTGGGCACAATTAGGGTTAATGTTGTTTAGTTAAGTTGTGTCTGACTCTGTGACCCCATGGACCACAGCACGCCAGGCCCTCCTGTCTTCCACTGCCTCCTGGAGTTGTGTCAAATTCATTCTGGTAGCTTTGATGACATTGTCCAACCATCTCGTTCTCTGTCGTCCCCTTCTCCCCTTGCCTTCACTCTTTCCCAACATCAGGGTCTTTTCCAGGGAGTCTTTTCTTCTCATGAGATGGCCAAAGTATTGGAGCCTCAGCTTCAGGATCTGTCCTTCCAGTGAGCACTCAGGGCTGATTTCCTTCAAAATGGATAGATTTGTTCTCTTTGCAGTCCAGGGGACGCTCCAGCACCATAGTTCAAAAGCATCAGTTCTTTGGCGGTCAGTCTTCTTTATGGTCCAGCTCTCATTTCCATACACCGCTACTGGAAAAACCATAGTTTTGACTATGTGAACCTTTGTCAGCAAGGTTTTAAGATGCTGTCTAGGTTTGTCATCACTTGCCTTCCAAGAAGCAGGTGTCTTTTAATTCTGTGGCTGCTGTCACCATCTGCAGTGATCATGAAGCCCAAGAAAGTAAAATCTGTCACTGCCTCCATATCTTCCTCTTCTATTTGCCAGGAGGTGATGGGATCAGAGGCCATAATCTTAGTTATTTTGATATTGAGCTTCAGACTTTTTTTTTCACTCTCCTCTTTTGCCCTCATTAAGAGGGTAATTCTTCCTCAGTTTCTGCCATCAGAATGGTATCATCTGCATATCGGAGGTTGTTGTAATTTCTTCCGGCAATCTTAATTCTGGCTTGGGATTCCTCCAGTCCTGCCTTTTGCGTGATGTATTCTGCATGTAGGTTAAATAAGCAGGGAGACAATATACAGCCTTGTCGTACTCCTTTCCCAATTTTGAACCAATCAGTTCTTCCATGTCCAGTTCTAACTGTTGCTTCTTGTCCCACATATAGATTTCTCAGGAGATAGATAAGGTGGTCAAGCACTTCCATTTCTTTAAGGACTTGCCATAGTTTGCTGTGGTCCACACAGTCAAAGGCTTTTGCATAGTCAATGAAGCAGAAGTAGATGTTTTTTTCTGGAACTCTCTGGCTTTCTCTATAATCCAGCACATGCTAACAATTTGGTCTCTAGTTCCTCTGCCCCTTCAAAATCCATCTTGTACTTCTGGGAGTTCTCGGTCCACAGACTGCTGAAGCCTACCTGGCAGGATTTTGAGCATGACCTTGCTAGCATGTGTAATGAGTGCAATTGTACGGTAGTTGGAGCATTCTTTGGCACTGCCCTTCTTTGGGATTTGGGATGAAAACTGATCTTTTCCGGTCCTCTGGCCACTGCTGAGTTTTCCAAACCTGCTGGCATATTGAGTGTAGCACCTTAACAGCGTCATCTTTTAAGATTTTAAATAGTTCAACTGGAATGCCATCACCTCCACTGGCCTTGTTGTTAGCCATGCTTTCTAAGGCCCACTTGACTTCACTCTCCAGGATATCTGGCTCAAGGTCAGCAACCACACTATCTGGGTTATCCGGGACATCCAGATATTTCTGTTATAATTCCTCTGTGTTTCTGTTCAGGAACAGAAACAAATGGGTTAATAGTCTAGGGTAATACTGAAAGACATACAGAATGTACATAGTTTTAGCCAAGATGTAACGCCTAGCTTGTCTTTCATTATATCTCCTGTGGATCAGAGATTGTTTACTTCAGGATCTTGATGAAGTGTGTGATAACTACCAATGAAGTTAGTTTTCTTTGCTGCCAGGCACTTAAATCAATTTTATAGATAATTAACAGTAGTGGGAATTCTTTCTACCATGTTTGGCAGAAGGAGTTCTTCAGCATATGGAGATTTCATCTATCATCCTACAGATGAAATAGTTTTGCTATCAGCCTCTAGCATTCACTGTCATAGTCAAAGTAATGCCTGTTGCTGTGGGAATTTGCAATTCTTAATTGGGAAAAAAACCAAGTGATTTTAAAACACGACTTATATGTATTTGGAGAATTAACTGTCATTCATGGTAAAAGGTCACATTGTCTTCCTTCACTTGCTTGCAGCCCATGGAAGTCTTTGTGGATGACGAGACCAAGCTGACTCTGCATGGCCTCCAGCAATATTATGTGAAGCTGAAAGACACAGAGAAAAACCGCAAGCTCTTTGACCTACTGGATGTATTGGAATTCAATCAGGTCTGCATAGCTGAGGGCTGGCACAAGGGGCCCCTGATCTTGAGGACAGGAGGCTTATCAAGGTCACAGGACAGGGGACTAGAAGGCCAATGGGAATCCCTAAGCGTTTCCAAATTAAGCCCGTGCTTCCTTTCCCTATGCTTTTACAGGTTGTGATATTTGTGAAGTCAGTGCAGCGCTGCATGGCATTAGCTCAGCTTCTGGTTGAACAGAACTTTCCAGCGATTGCAATTCACAGGGGCATGTCCCAGGAGGAAAGGTGAGTTCAGAAAAGTGCCTGGGACAGGAGAGGCAGTAGTAAATAAAATATCAAACACAACTGTTTTTTTCAGGATGGGAGGTGGTGATGAACGTAAGTGTTGGGATGCCTTGAGGATTGGCAGCTGTGTATTGTACACAGATGAGCAATGATCACATCCTTTTTTATGATAGGCTGTCAAGATACCAGCAATTCAAGGATTTTCAGCGTCGGATTTTAGTGGCCACTAATCTGTTTGGCCGTGGGATGGACATAGAACGGGTCAACATAGTCTTTAACTATGATATGCCTGAAGATTCTGATACCTATTTGCACAGGGTAAGTTGGGGAGCGAGGGGTGTGTGGGTGGGAAGGAATCACAGATTTCCTGGGAAGTGCTTGCTTTGATACTACTTCCTTGCCAAAAGCACAAGGAACAGGCAATGCTGCCAGCTGAGTATTTTTGTTTTTTTTTTAACTTTGGAAGTTGAAAGTGTTTCTTCAATACTCTTCACAATGCTATTTTATGTAATTTCTAAGCTGTAAGAACAGGACACCTGCCTGTACATTTTCTGAACCTCCTGCAACATGCAGTTGTCTCACAATTATTATGAATATTTTATTCAGTGTTGGTTGAACAGATTACTCCTTCCCTTTCCTTTTAAGGTGATACTTTTGGAAATCTGGACTCCAAGGCACAAGAAACTTTAAACTTCTCCTTGATTCCAGGTGGCCCGAGCCGGACGCTTTGGCACAAAAGGTTTAGCCATTACTTTTGTCTCGGATGAAGGGGATGCCAAAATTCTCAATGAAGTGCAGGATCGCTTTGAGGTCAATGTGGCTGAGCTCCCCGAAGAGATAGATATCTCCACATATAGTACGTATTGGAAGCAGAGTTGGGTTGGCTTATCTTCACATTTGCTGCAGTCCTTGTATATGCTCCTCAGAAGTAGAATTAAAATCGGCATCACCTTACTAAGAGTACTCTCATAGCTTCTGCTCATGTGTGCAGCATAGTTACAGAGAGTGGGGACAACACGGTTGCTTTTTGCGAAGCAGCCTTTTGAGCCAACCTGATCAGTGTATAAACTGCAAGGCCTTTGGGTTAGCCCTTGTTTTGTGGGGCTGGAAAGCAGATTTCTTTTGCCTGCCTTGGAATGTTAGAGGCTGATGGTAAAATGTTTCCCATGTTCTCTTGGAAAGGTAAGACAGGTTTTTCTTAATTTAAAACACAGGTCTGCTTGATAAAATCTTCCTTCTAGGGAATCATACTGAACAGTTTTCTTTGCCCTTCTAGCTCAGTTCTGTTCTGAGTTTCGCAGCAGTGATGAGGCTGTTGAGACAGGGAAGGCTGTCAGAGTGCCTGTAAAAAAGGCTGCCAGGCAGACTTGGAGTAGCTGTTGCCATGAGGGCTCTTCCTCACCAACCAGGTCAGAGAGAGGGAGAATTTGTAAAAGGCAGCACCTGTTGAACTGCCTTGAAGAACCTTAGTTTCTGAGAACTGGTAAGCCAGAGCCCTGTTTAGCAAAAGGCAGCAGTCATTCATTTGCCACAACGTGGTCTTGCTGGGGATGTCTATTGATCAGTTGTCTTGTCTCTTGCAGTTGAACAGAGCCGGTAGCATGCCTTGGGTGGATTCTCCATACCTCGACCAGTGCAGAAACTGTGGCCAAGCGCACCGTACCGCTCTCTCCTGCTGAAGCTGGATATTTCCTTTTTTAAAAGGGGGCGTAAAAGCCTACTATTAAACCTATAGGGGTATGTGTTCTAATGCCAAATGTATCACAAGTTGCCCATGTGATATTTTGCCTCAGGTTTACCCTGTGGCCTTTTAAAAAATTAAATGTTTCTATTTTCTGAATAGTAAGCCTCTCTGGCTAAGTGTTCTAATAAATGAAAATTTTAAAATACTTTTTTTTTCATTCTTGAGGCATAATTAACCCGGTTACTGATATTGCAATCTTTAACTCAATTTAGGTTTCATGTTTTCACAGAGACCAGAGGTGGGCAAACCTGAAAGGCTTTCTGCGGACTGTAAGGGCGTGTCACCAAAGGGGCCTAATTGCTTTTACATATTTGTTTTTTTTTTTAAAAAATAGCTGCAGTAGTAATTCCCATAGACTAAAGTGATTAAGTTGCTGCAATTTTTAAAATTCTTAAAATATATTCTAAGCCTTTAATAGTCTCCTTAATTTTATTAAAGGTTTTAGTAAGGTTTGTTTCTTAAACAGCTCTGTGACAATGCAGAGTTAACCTATTTAGCTATTAAAAGAGAGCTTGCCACTTTTTGTCTAAAAATATGTTAATTGAACAAGGAAGTCTTCAGGCATCAATTAACTTTGTTGATGGTGGTTACAGGATATTACAGACTGTGCAGTCTTGCTGGTTAGGCACTGGTTGGGCATGGTAGAACCACGGAGCTGCAATTATCTGGTGCAATGCTTCCTAACCTTTTCTTTACCATGGACCCCCTTTAAACACATTTTGTTACTGTGGACCACCAAGACTTAACTCAGGACTTAAAATCCTAAAGTGCATCAAATGTTTTTTAAAGTTTCTCATGAAGGGTCTCATCGACAGAAATTCCTTATAACAGTGACGCTTTTTAAGATGACTGGAAGAAGCTTCATTTTGCTTTGAACAGGATGCATCCTCAGCAACAGCATCAATTCTTTTATGTTTGAAATTCAGCTAGTGACCCATTCTGAAGCCCAGCCAAAATGTGTTGTTAGGAAATTCACTGCAATGATATTTAAGTCAATTTACCGAAGAATAACCAAATGGTTTTATTAGCAGAAATTGAAGAAGGAACACGATCATGCAGTCTGTCCGAACACTCATACTGACTGACTCCAACTGTCTCTTCCTCTGGCTTCTGTATGTCTGTGTGCACAGTAGCAAGAAATGTCATCTGTTCTTGTCAGCCACTCAGCGTCATTCACTTGCATGTTCTCACCATGTGCTGAAATATCAAACACTTCTGTTTTCTTTCTTAATAGAAAAAGATCAAAAGGTTTCTTCAAGCCATCACAGCTCACCAGTGAGGACATCATGCCCCCACCCGAGGTCTGCAGACCACAAGTTAAGACCCTGTGCTCTGATGCATAAATAGCCCCTAACCATTGTGCTTGTTAAAGTACAGTAGAGATCTGTCTAATAATCAAAACAGAAGGCAGGAATCCCCAGGAAGTAAATAAGGTAATGGAAGACTTTTGTTAACAGTTTTCAAGACAAAGAATAGGCACTTTAGGCAAAAATAGAAGTGGTAAAGTAATGCTAACTTTGCAAATACATATATATTTGCAGAGTTAGCATTAGTTTGCCACTTCTACTTTTGCCTAAAATGCCTATTCTTTGTCTTGAAAACTGTTAACTAAATGAAAGTCTTCCATTACCTTCCGTTTTATATATATATATCTTTTGTGTATACAGTGGTGCCTCGCTTAACGATAATCCGTTCCAGGAAAATCACCGTTAAGCGAAAACATCGTAAAGTGAAATTAAAAAAACCATTGAAACGCATTGAAACCCATTCAGTGCGTTTCTATGAGGTAAAAACTCAACTGTCCAGCAAAGATCCTCCATATGGCGCCCATTTTCGCTGCCTGTATAGTGAGGAATCTGTCCCTAAACACAGCGGGGACAGCCATTTTGAAACTGCCGATCAGCTGTTAGAAAAATGTTTTTCAAAGAATCAGTTCCCGAAGCAGGGAACCGATCATCGCAAAGCGAAATCCCCCCATTTAGACCATCATTTTGCGATCGAAAAAATTGTCGGTAAGCGGATTCATCGTAATGCGGGGCAATTGTAAAGTGAGGCACCACTGTACAGGCTTCCTTCAGTCACAAAACTTAGCTTCCTATTGTCAGGAGACTTAGCTTCCTCCAATCATGAGCCTTATGGAACTAACGGCAGCTGATGTATAAACCAATGGGAACATACCTCGTTGGAGGTGGGGCCTGTAGGCAGTGCTCAGATTCAACAGGGACTCTTAATGTCTGAGCGTTCTGAGCCCAGATGCTGAATCCTCAAAGCTTAAGTTTTAATTTTTAGGTTAGAAAAGGAGGGGGTATCTTATAAGTGGGGGTGTGCTATAAATGGGTAAATACGGTATCTTAAGTTTTTCTTGAATGCTTCCAGTGTTGGAGCAGTCACCAACTCCTGAGGTAATTAGTTCCACTGTTGTATTGCTCTAACAGGAAGTTTTTCCTGATATTCCACTGAAATCTGGCTTCCTTTAACTTGAGCCCGTTGTTGTGTGTCCTGCACTCTGGGATGATCAAGAACAGATCCTGCCCCTCCTCTGTATGACAGCCTTTCACATATTTGAAAAGTGCTATCATATCACCTCTTAGTCTTCTTTTCTCAAGGGTAAACATGCCAATTTCTTTCAGCCTTTCCTCATAAAGCTTGGTTTCCAGCCCTCTGATCATCCTTGTTGTCCTCCTCTGCATTTGTTCCAATTTGTTAGCATCCTTCTTGAAGTGTGGTGTCCAGAACTGGACACAACTCTCGAGGTGAGGCCTAACTAGTGCTGAATAGAGGGGGACTAACTGTTTACCTGGCGGCCATTTTGAAACAGCTGATCAGCTGTTAAAAAATCATCGTTTTGGATGAGATGTCTGGACAGTGTCTGTGAAGCAACCAACATGAAATTGACACAACTCCGGGAGGCAGCGGAAGATAGGAGGGCCTGGCGTGCTCTGGTCCATGGGATCACGAAGAGTCGGACACGACTAAACGACGAGCATCTCATGAGATTTGGAAATTATACTTCTACTAATGCAACCTAAAATAGCATTTGCTTTTTTTTTTAGCCACATCACAATGTTGGCTCATATTTAGCTTGTAATCTACGACAATTCCAAGATTCGCTTGTAGCTTTGCTGAGCCAAGTATCCCCCATCTTGTAACTGCAATTGGTTTCTTTTTCCAAGGTGCAGTACTAAGCACTTATCCCTGTTGAATTTCATTGTTGTTTCCAGCCCAGTGCTCCACCCTATCAAGGTCATTTTGAATGTTGTTTCTATCGTCTCAGGTATTAGCTATTTCGCCCAATTTGGTATTATCTGCAGAATTGACAAGCATTCCCTGTTCTCCCTCATCCAAGTCATTAATACAAATATTGAAAAACACTGGGCCAGGACTGAAATTTGGGGAACCCCACTTGTTACCTCCTCCCAGTTAGAGAAGGACCTATTAATCATCACCCTCTTGAGTACAATTCTGTAGCCAATTGTGTATCCACCTGACACTTGACCTATCAAGCCCACACTTAGTTAGCAAGCTAATCAGGATATCATGGGGCACTTTGTCAAAAGCTCTGCTGAAAGCAAGATATACTACATCTACAGCATTCCCTCTATCAGGGAGGTGACCTGAACCAAAAAACACGATCAAATTAGTTTGGCAGGATTTGTTCTTGACAAATCTGTGTTGACTTCTAGTTATCGCTGCATTGTTTTCTAGGTGCTTGCACAATGACCACTTTATGATCTGTTCCAGAATTTTGCCTGGGATTGATGTCGGGCTGACGGGCCTGGAATTCCCAGGTTTCTCCTTTTTGCCCTTTTTAAAGATAAGGACAACACTGGACCTCTTCCAATCCTCTGGCACCTCCCCCGTTTCCCATGATTTCAAGAAAATAATGTACAGTATAGCGGTTCTGAGAGTTCTTCAGCCAATTTCTTCAGTACTCTCGGATGCAGTTCATCCGGCCCTGGAGATTTGAATTCATTCAAGGTGGTAAGGTATTATTTTGACCTTACAGTGTCTTTTGCTTAAGAGGAAGGTATGAATAAGGACCTGTCATGATTTGTGTAATTGCTGTCCAAGAAAGAGGCAGAAGAAAAATTGCAGTTTATTTGTTTCCTGTCTACCCACATGATGCTGGAATGTATGCACCTAGATTTTTGCAAATCAAGTATAAGCCAAGGGAGCTGAGCTTATTTGTTTTGCTAAGAAGAATCCCTTTCTTGAAATGCTGCCTATCAATTTAAGTTACTGGCTAAAATTCCACACACACACCTCAAGATTGAAAAGAGAACATAACAGCCACACAAAAATATTTTAATTAAATGTACATTAGGTATAAAAAAGTGGTAGAGACACAGATATTTTATTAAAATCTTGCTTGTGCAAAGATGCCCCTTAACACTATTCTTAAGTGTGAATATCAAGGAGCAGAATTGCAGCTGTGGCACAAGAGTAGGAAAGGTCACATCTTGGAATTTAAATCCATTGGTTTCCTTCTGTCCGAATACAGACTGGCAGAGATCATAATACTGCAAGACTCCGCATTCAGGTCCAACTAGGGCCAGCATTAAAGACTAGGTGGATAAACCTGTGGTTGGATCATAAGATTAGCTTTTGTTGTATGTTCTCTTCCCCCCCCCCCACTTGTGCACATTTAAAAAGAACCCAAAATAATGAATTTTGATTTGTTCAGTCTAACATCTGTTGGCCATATACATGGCTATTCCAGTGCCAAAATCCTAGGAGTAAAGTGCATCTGGAATTTTAGCTTACATAGCCAAGGTCCTTGGCAGGAATATGAGGAACTGGGCAAAATGGGAAATAATCCTAAATAAATTAGTCTAAACAGGAAGCTCAGTAAAGCTTCAGTATTTAATGTGAACCACTAATGTGGGTCAGTTCATTTGCTTCCAAAAATCAGTCTCTTCTTCCTGGGAGTTTGTAAGTGCTTCTATTGCTGTCTTTGTGTATAAGAGGTTTTCTCGTAGGTTCTTCTATGCAGAAATGCATTGATTGCTGCATCTTGTATTTTTCCCTTTGTCCTTGTGTTTTGCTGACACTGTACTGGACCCCTGGGGATAACAGGGAACTGAAGCACAACAAAGCATAGATATGTGAAAAAGGGAGTTCCAAAAAGTATGGTAGGGAGATTTAAAAATAGTGTAAAAAATGATGCATTAAGAAATACTGTACAAAAATACATTAGGAAAATATGCATACAAATGCCTACTCATTTCTGCAAGGGAAGAAAACTTTTTGCAATGTGATGGTAAGGAAGGGTTGGTGCTGTAGTTGAAATACAGAGAAGTGCAACAAAGGTGAGATTTGGATAGGTCTTTGAACCGCTAATTGTAAGTACACGTTTATGGGCATGAGGCTTCAAACCCTATAAACTGCTCACAGCTTAAAGTGGTGCAGATCAAAGTTCAGTATTTCACTGAATACCAGATCTCACTTTTTTGTTGTTAATCCTACAGACAATTGAGTTGACAACCAGAACAACCTTAGTCTATGTACTGACACCCTCCCCATTACTCCTGTTAAGGCTCATCTTCTGGCTCAAGAGCAAACTTTGCACAGAATACTTTTTCTAAGCTGCAGTTGGGCTTGTTTGTGCTGCAGTTCATATTCTAGGGCCACATTAAAGGGAAATGCAAGAATATTGAATGGGCAGTTCTCAGTCCTTGCAGCTGGCAATGTATCTGTGACCAAACTAAGCTGGAAAGTAATTGAAAAACACTGGCCAAGGTTCTTTCACTGAAGAGCATGAAGATGATTGAAAGGAGGCCTTCAACTACCAGGTGAAGTTCACTTCAGGGTTCTGATGATCTTTTACTTCTGCATCAAGAGCTAGACCTCTGGCAGGACGCTCAGCTATAAAGGCCAGCCAGTATCCCCTGCAGGGGCTCTTAAAAAGTGTCGTGTGTGCAAGTACCTCTGTGTACAGACTTAACTCCCATCTCTTGATGAGAGGATAGTCTTAAAATCGAAGATGAAGACCCGTGCTGAAGAGGCTTGTGTCAACGTCTTCTCAAAACACTGGCCCAGTTCAGAGCTTGCTATGTAGGTTCCCTGTGCAGGTTTCTGGCCATTCTGTTGTCCATGTTGCTGCTGTGAAGACCCGCTTTTAGCAGGTGCTTCTGAGAAAGCCTACCAGAATTGCAAGCATTGTTGGTCACGTGCAAAAGCAGCATCTCTCAAAGTTGCATCTCTGGAGGCCAGCTACATTCCAGATTCTCTGAAAGATTTCTGTGCCTGTAGGAGAGAGAGCGAAAATGCAACAGCAGTCCTAGAACAGCTCCTTCTTTCTACCAGAACAGTCTGTGTTGTACTGTACTGGCTGTTTATAACCAGCAACCAGTGACTTGAGCTCGATATGTTTGTAAACTCCTTTCCAACAGTACTCTGCAGTGCATAACAAAGGAGTCTCTCTGGCTCCAGCACTGGTCAAATGGCAAGCCCATAGGTTTGCTCCCTCCTCCCCATCACAGTTTATGGTCACACATTTGAATGAGCTGCTTCTTTTTCTGTGCTTTTAGCCATTTTATTTCATTCAGTTTCACAAATTGCCATTTTATATATATCCCTACATCATTCTACATTTATATTTATGTTCTTGCGTTATATAAGTAAAAACTATTTAATGGATACCTTATATCTTATGGCATATTGTTGTATCACTTCCCATACAAAAGATATTTGTGTTTCCTACATTGTAACGTGTGTAGGTTCAAACTCTTGACTAAAAGGCAAAACAGCCTCTTTACCACATCCTAAGCCATCCTCTCTGAAGAGGGAAAAATGCAAAGGAAAAATATACAAATCCTCAGAGCCACTGGCTTTATTTCATGCACTTATTCTAGTTCTAGTTAGATCCCAGTGAGTTCATCACATTTAGGTATTTTGGTTGTTCGTCTGAACCATTATTGTAACCTGAACCTCTATCTGATACAACAGACATTTACAGAGTGCGATTCAGGAAATAATTAAAGGTTTGGTGTGACTCCCTGTATTTTTTCAGAAGGAATTTGAGAAGCCACTGCAAACGTTTCAGCCCAGACTTGGTGCCAAGCTGTTGCTGGGGGACAAGCAGGCAATTGACAAGTGCAGTGACCAGGTGTCAGGGATGCTTGAGCTGCAGACTTCTTCCTTTGGCAAGGGATTGGACCTGATGACTCTGAAAGTCCCTTCCAGCTCTACCGTTCTCTGACTGAATAAAGGAGAGTGATCACTGGTTGACAGGCCCCAGCATGGAAGAAGCAATGGCATGCGCGCGCGCGCGCGCGCGCGCGCGCGCGCGCGCGCGCGCACACACACACACACACACACACACACACACACACACACACACACACACACACACACACACACACACACACACACACACACACACACACACACACACACACACACACACACACACACACAGAGAGAGAGTTGTTTTCTCTTACCCGTAATGTGTTGGAAGCAGATGTGGAACTGAAGTCTGAATACTTGTCACTGCCTTGACCCTTGCTACACCTACTCTGACAGAACCACCTGTAGTAGTCGTCACGCACCTAGGCACAGAAGACAATAAGCCCATATGTTAGCTTTTAGTGAACTGAAATTTCCAGACCAAAGACAACAACCCATAGCCAGGCATTTTACTGTAATGCCTTTAGGATTTCCTGTGCCACCTCTAGCACTACTGAATACCAAGCTTACATGCCTTCTTGTGCATATACACTCGGAAGACCCTCCAAAATTTAATGGGCATCAGCCTTAGAGGCAGTTTCCCCACCTCTTTTCCCTTCCTGCATTACAGGTACCTGTTTCTTGAGCAGACAGTGGAGAAGGAAGATAAACAGTCCCTGC
Organism: Pogona vitticeps; assembly: GCF_051106095.1. Taxonomy (NCBI): domain Eukaryota; kingdom Metazoa; phylum Chordata; class Lepidosauria; order Squamata; family Agamidae; genus Pogona; species Pogona vitticeps. The sequence goes on along the minus strand of NC_135784.1, from coordinate 123,899,375 downwards.
AGGCTGTTGAGGATGGTGAAGATGTAAGACATGACAAGGGTGTTGTTGCTGATCTGAAACATGCCGAAGATCCAGGTGGTGCCCAAAATACAGAGTTGGGCAATAGCGGTGATTGTGAGTACCCTGGTGGAAAAGAGGATTAAAAGGGAACTTAGGCTGACTTCCATGACACATCATCTCATCAAGAACACTAAGGAGTAGTTTTGGTACAGAAGCTAGAGAGGTACGGCTGCAGCAGAGAGTCTTAGATCACAATATGATGCATCTCATTAGTTGTTCACATTAGGTGTCCAAGATAAGAGCAGGTTGGGGGCTTTGAACTACTCATATCCATTCCATCAGTCAAGCTGTTACATCACCAGACGGCTGCTACAGGGAAGGGCTACTGTTGGTATTTTGCCAATTGTGAGTTCTTGGCCTCTTTAAGGTGCCAGAGGGATCGCTTTTTCCTCATTTGCTTACCTTTGCTTTTTCAGTTTAGTCATGTCGGGATTGATGTCGGTAAACTTCTGTGAAAGTTTCCAGACAGTAACCACAAAAACAACAGCATTGACCTGTGCCAGAAAAAGTTTGGGTGTGGATGTTAGTAAGCTTCTAGGTAAAAGCCGGCCCTAGATAACTTTGCATACCCCACTTCTTCTAACTTCCCTTCTGGGGGCTCAAAAGTAGAAACTTATTTTCACTAAGTAAATAAAATGTAGGGGGGAAAATATGTGCAGCTGTGTCACCTAAGAGTTGCAAACAAGAGCAGGTCAAACGATTGATATATTCTAGCTGCCACTCAATCACAAGTGGCATACAAAATGCTCTCCAAGAAATCTGGAAACTTTTATGTATTTTTTTCCCCTGTTAGAAGGAACGGACATGAAAACAAAGAACTTGGGAGCCAAGTGGAGTGGGGATTTTTTGTTTGGGTCACTAATTGCTTCCCTGTAATCATAGCAAGGGAGGCATCAAGACAATGAGGAACAAAAGAAGGTGGTGCCAGTGCCAGAGAATGGGCAGAACAGGAAGGATCGGACAACAAACAGAGTGAGCAAACGGGGAGAAATGGAGGAATGTACCTATATCAGTTGCTCACTGCAACCACAAGAAAGTGAATATCAACCAACTAGATCCATTCACAAGAGCAGATCCGTTCACAAAGTTAGTCCACAGAGGAGCTTGCAAACTATGGCTTTAGATAGCCCCAGCAGATGTCAAAAGAAAGGAAGGATGGTGTAGGTATGTATTAAGCGTTTACCATTATGATGAGGGAGACAGGTCCTAAGAAGCTCCACAGGAACCCATTTTCTCTTGAAAGCCAGCAGCTGCAGGGAACAAAAGAGGGTGAATCATCCTGTAGGCCCTGGTGTGTACATGTGTTTCCCCCCTGCACAAGGTAGGTCTGCTCCCTTGGTCCCCTAGAAACCCCACTCTCCCTCCACACAAGAGCCCCTAGAGGATGAAAAGCTCATTGTCCATCATGCAGGCATGAGAGGTCGGCAGAGACGGGCTGTGTCCTTGCCTGCACCGTGCTTTAGATTGTGCATTTCTCTGCTTACCTGCGTAGCCTTCCTGTTTTAAGTACAAAAGCATGACACAAACACTGCCAGGTTACCAGCATGCTACAAAGCTGTGCACTTCCTTATTCCAGATTTGGTACTTTTGCTTCAAATATGTTTAGTCCTCATGGGTCCACTCCCAAACCCCAGGACTCACTGTTTGTTGCCATAGCCCTTGCTATTTATGGCAGCTGAGAGGCCCACCAAGATGGCTGGCAGTCCATAGCCTACGAAGTAGAGATGCCAGTGTTTGAGGCTGTGGGTTTTGAAGACTTGGACCACCATGAGGTAGAGTTCCACGCCTTCCAACAGCATCCAGCAGAAGACAGATAGGAAGAAGTAGTGCAGCATCCCAGCCACTACAGCGCACACCATCTGAGAGGAGAGAACAGACCAAGAGGAGATCACGAAGGACCGACCTGATCAAGCCTTTGGTACACGTCATCTTAAGCTAGAGGAGCCAAAAGGGATGGCTGGTCCTTCAGATGTCACTGCACGGTAACCTCCATCAGTTCGACCTGGCATCGTTGCCTTTTCTCTTTCCCACAGACAAGGCCAGATGGTGTATGTCACAACTGAAATCTACTCTCTTGCTGCCACAAATGGTACCAAGGTCTCCCACTGGCTCCAGTGAAAGGGGCAGGACAACACTGTCAGGCAAATGGCTATTCTGGTAAAAGCTGACAAGAGTTTGGGTGGAGAGAGAAAACTGAAAGTGGGTTGTTGTCACACTGTTTCCCTCCATATGATAATTCCTTTCTAAGCACATCTGATCCCTCGCCCCTTCTCCTCTGGTCTTACTCTTCACCCCTCCCTCTTTCTTTAGTCTTAGGACTTGATGCACATTGTTGCGATGTCTGCCAATCCCGTGTCAGCAAATCCCGGGCTCTCGAAGGAGGTGAAGCTACTCCCCCCTCCCGCTGCCCCCCACCTGTGGCGCATCCACTTCCTTTTTGCTAATGCTGGCCAAAATGTAGTAATCCATGATGATAACCATGTTGCATTTCCACCATATTGTTACATCACAGTGTCTGGGAACACAGACTGAATTAAACGTATCATGAGACCAGAACCTGCTGTTCTGCCTCAAGCTATGTGCCCAGGATCAGCTGTGATTTTACTGACATGTTTTACTGCCAAAAAGGAACGTGCAATGATTTAGAAGGATCTAGTTGTGGCGAAATGAAGGGGAGGCTGCAATAATGGAAGAGGAGAAACAGCTGGGGAGAATGGAGGCACAGACAAAGACCTGGCTGGAAAGAGGGTGTCCTCCCATCACACAGATGGCAAACACCCCCCCCCCCAATTAGGGATACATGTGAAGGATGTCATCACAGCCTGAAACAGAAGACTCCCCTCGGAATACTGACAGACTGCACAACAGGAAACCAGCTCAAAGATGGCTCATCTTACCACTTCTTGCTGGTTCAAAGAGGGAATGACAAACTACAGCCAATTGCAAAACATAAACGGCAACAAGGCATACGATCTGTGCTTTAAAGAAATGCCTTTGCAAGGCTACCGGGGAACATGCTCTTCCCTATCTGCATTCCCCCAGAGCCTCCAAAATACAGCTCACTCTGTTAAAAGCTTCAATTTCACAATGACATAAAAGAAATAGGTGGCAGGTTCCCCTGAACCTCAGTCTTCTGCCCCAGATTATGACATCTTCCACCCAGAGGGAGTTACCAAAGACAGGAATCTGCAGGAACAAAGGTAAGGCCCTCCTCTTCCATCACTCCAGTGTCCAAAGCCAGCCTTCAAATCCTATGTTGCTGAAATTTGCAATCCACAGCAGCCAGCCGTTCCTCAGGCTTGCCTGTTCAGAGTCACGCCTCCTTTCCTAAAGGCATCAACACCTGTCTTTGTAATGCTGTCCGCTATACTTGGGGAAGGCTGCTTGGCAAGAGAAAGATTCCACAGTGGTCAGAAGCTGGACATTTCATCCCTTCAACAGAAGGCCACAGAAGAACCCCGGACCTCAGTTTCCCCTCTCTTGCCAGTAGTTCCCTTTGGATCTCGCCCGCACCCCTGTACCACCCCAGCAAGGTACCTTGTTGCTAGGATTCCCAGCTCCCAGCAGGAAGATGACATGGGCCACAAAGAGGGCCAGGCACAGGTGGAGGTGGAGGGTGGTGCGGATGCCCCGGATGGCGCGGCAGAACAGGAAGGTGAGGATGGAAAGGAACAAGCAGACCAGAGACACGACCAGCCCAATTTTGGTGATGATGGTCAAGTTCCAGTCCTGCCAAAATGACAACATTTTAAAACCATGTAATGTAGGCTCCATCTCAGCAAAGGTCAGCAGAAGAACCTCCTAAAGAGGAGAACTGCCCTTCAGGTAGGTCTCAATATCCAGGAGACTGCTTCAGTCACATGGCGAAGGGGGTCGGGGATAGATTTCTGATCCTGAAACTTTCATGCCACAAGTAGGGCGGCTTAGAAAAAAGAAGGGGGGGGAGAAAGAGAGATGCTGGGGGTAGGGGAGAGCAGTAGGCTGAAGATTAGTACCTTCCCTGCACTTTGGGCAGCCTGCTTTGATTTATCCCCGGTCCGCTGGCAAATCTGCTGTTGAAACAGCAGGATCTCACATCTGTCACTCACATTCAACTCCTATCCTTCTTCCTGTCCCTGTCTCAGTGCTTTCTCCATAAGCTGAGAAACTAAAAGGCAAGCTCAGCTTCTGTTCTGCAGGTCGGAAGACTGGTAGGGCTCCTTTCCCCTCTATTTACTTGGTACCTGCAATAGGAACGTGTTGATACAGTTTCCCTCTCTCTCTCCTCTTCCCCACCCCATTTCTGTCTCTTTACCAGGTAGCCAAGCAAGCTAGGCAAAGGCCAGGTCTGTAAGAGTCTCTTCCTCCTACTCCTCCTGCTCCCAACCCTTCCTGTCTGTCCTCTCTCTGTGCCCAGCTGCTACCTCTGGCTTCCTTCTTCCCATACTGAAGGGCTGTCCTGAATTCATCTGCTCCGATTAGGAGAATTTGCTCCAGAGGAGGAAGCAAGCTGCCAAGCAAGCAAGACAATGAGTAGATAGGAATAGGTGACTGGGCAGGTGGGCAGTTAGTTGTGGGGCAGGTGCCTCAGAATATGGGCTGACTGAGCCATTTGGCCCTTTTGCCATTTCACCTTCAAAAAGGGCCAGACATTCTGCTGCCACCACCCCACACTCTTTGCTAACGGCTGCTTTGCCTGCTCCTCTCAGCATGAACACAGGGGCTGTGCAACGTGTTTCCCTGAAAGTGACTGGCTTCCTGCTATTCCTATAGCTCTGGAAGATGCTGCTTAGGTTGACTGCTGACTCCCTCCCATCTGTCAAGAAGCCCCCATCTCTGACATGCACCCAGTGCTTCATGCTCCAGATGCAGCATTCACAGAGGAAACCCTCACTTCTTCCAGCAGGGCACAGTGAGCTTTTCAAGGTTTGCTTCAAATGTCCCCCCCCCACACACATAAATGGCTCGTGAAAGTTGCCTTTCACACCTACAGCATGGTTTATGAGACCACACTTTAGTGGCTTTTTTAAAACAGGAAGCTCTGCATCTGTTCTGTGATGAAAGACAGTGCATACATTGCAGTGGAAAGAAACATGGATATTTCTCTTAGAACATTTTATAGGGGAAGCAAATGTAGCAGATTCTACATCAATCATGCACCTCCTTCTGTCCCTTGGTTGCAATGCATGAGCCCATTCTTCACTTCTGCCACTGGACAATTTCTGTCTCAGATCAAGGCTTTACTTGTGGCTTCATTTCTTCTGACCCTTTTCTTCCACTCAGCACATGAGAAGTAAATAAAGGAGTGGAATCAAAGATCACGTCCTCAGATGGGACTCACCTCCACATCATAGAAGGCCATGAGCACCGCAAAGCTGGTCAAGTGGTCACACTGGCAGTGCGTGGTGGTGGCTGTGCTGGTGTTCAGACGTGTGCAACCTCTCTCAGACCAGCGTCCGCTGCCATTGACAGGCTGCCAGAAGGCACAAATCACCTTCACATCAGGTTTTGAGTCCTAGCAGGAAACATGAATGGCAAGCTGAGTTGCTTGAAAAGGTTAGGAGGAGAGAGCCAGGATTCACACTTCGTGCCTCCGTATCACACAATGTCCGAAGAGGGACTCTGTGCCTCTGGACACAGCAAGCAAGGAAGAATTATACATGTGCCAGAGCTTGGAAACGACTCCCCCCCCCCCCCCATGACAGTCTCCCATCCCACACACTGGCTGGGGATTCGGTGAAGCGTTGTCCCAGAAAGTACTTCATGGCCCCATGATATGTCAACCTCTGGCCAGATGTGCCACCACCCTTAGGAGCGGATATGCCAGGACTTTCCTCCTCCTTCAGCATGTCCGTCTCCTAGGGCAAAAGGGTAGAGAAAACCGGGGTAGGGAAAGGGCCGCCAAGTGTTATTAGGGAGTGCAAAGAGGAAGGAGAGAAGGGAACTACTCACTGCATTCTGGTGGCTGAAGGTGACCGTGACAGGAGCACTCAAAGAGCTGGTCTCGCTGTGGCCCACAAAAGCTGCGGCCACCCTGGACAACACTTTGTAGGTGGGCTTGCCTGCCACTTGCGCCCACGGGGGTGACTTTCCAACCTGCTCCCACACTTCCCCTTCCACATCAGCCTCAGTGAGGATGGACTCGAAGCCACGGTAGGTGATAAGGCCTATGAGGCTTAAGCCTGAAAAGGAGAGCAATTCGAAGTTCTGGGCATACGATGGCAGGACACAACACCAGGGCCTGGTCTACAGAGGCCTAAGGAGGAGGCACCGGAAATCTTGAAACTGCAGAGAGGACTTAAAACAGCCAGTGGAGGCAAATCTCACTTCTGAAATTCACCCTCGAACAAGGAAGATCTCCCTGCCCACACAGAACGAGCACAGCCGGGGATGGGCTGGCCTACAGCCTCTTCTCTTAGACATTTTGCTCTTTTCCCTTTACAGGGAATTTACTCGAGGACAAGGGAAGAATGTTTAGAGAAGAGGCATTCCCAGACTGAATACTGTGGTATATTTATACCACCTTAACTGCAGGGCATGTGTGCTCTAGTCCTCAGAAAAAAGATCAACAAAGGAAGAACCATTGGTCTGGACTAGACTGGAGCCCTCCTGAGGCACCAGAGAAATGCACAAGTAGGGCATGTTGCTCCCACCCCATGCTAAGCAGTCTGTGTCACTAGGCATGCTCAAGTGGTGACCGTTCTTTGTTCAGAGGCCAGGATGGAACAAGATTTCTATTAATGTTCATTTGTAGGCAATGCAAATTTCAATATGATCAAGGAGCCTTACGAGAAAAGAGAGAGAGAGAGAGAGAGAGAGAGAAACTTTCATCTAGAGCAGTGGTTTCCAGCTGTGGGTTCCCAGAGGTTCTTGGACTACAACTCCCAGAAATCCTGGCCAGCACAGCTAATGGTGAAGGCTTTTAAGTCTGGGGACTCAAGACGGGGAACTACTGCTCTACCACATTTTTTTTCTGTTAAAAACAAAACTCTAACATCTGTCCCTCCACTCTCAAGAAGCCTTCTACCCATTCCATCATCTTGGTAGCTCTGTGATCCCTAACACTGTAGCTCCCCCAAAACTCAGTGATGCCGGCTTCCAAAGGAGCTTCTCAGCCTCCCTTTTGTCTCTTCTCACTGCCCACCCCCACCCCCCCCTGCTGTGCCAGAATCCGGCTCCATCTGTTGTGCAAGAGGGGTTCTTTACCTTCCCCTTCTTTGCTTGCTGCTTCCCAATTTAGCTTCATCTGCGTCTGACTGTGTGACAGCTGGGCTGGGCTTTGGCTCCAATTCCTAGGTGTCCTAATCTCCATGGTCAGCTCTGGAATGAAAGAGCACAAAACAAAACTCAAGCCAAGGCTGACATCCAGCCGAAAAGGGCAAGGGGCAAAATCTCTGGAAGAAGCACTGTTGTCTTCAAAACATCCCAGCCAGCCCACTTATCGTTTTATCCAGCACCACAGAGACTCTGCTTGTAGGGAGCTGTACAAAGGACAGAATCTTTCCAGAGATTCCACTGTCAGCCTCCCTGCTCTAAACGTGCTGAGTGATACAAGGTAGGTGCACCTCTGATGGAAAAAGGAGGAGAGGCCAGCAGGATGCTCAGGTCACCCTCAGAGGCTGCTTACTCACCCGTGCCTTTGTTGTGCTCAGTACGGAATGCCCTGCGTTGGGAAAATGCCCAGACTCTCAAGAAGCCTTCCACCGATTCCATCATCTTGGTAGCTATGCGGTGCCTTTGCACCGGGCTCTCAGCCTCTAGTTCTTTAATTCCTTCATCCAGCAGAGTCAAGAGAGCCTAAGATGGGAAATTTCATGTCATCAAAGCACAAGGGGAGAAGAACAAAAAACAAACAAAAACTGGCATTTTGTGGCTCAGGCACTCCTGGGAGAAAGAAGGTTGATGGTGGAGCAACATAAACACTGACCCTGGTAAGTCAGCTGTCAGTAGTAGCCCTGAGAATGGAGACTCATGGATATGAGCAAGATTGTAAAACTCAAGAGTGGCACTCATCCTTGCAAATTATGAACTTGTACATGGATTTTACAACAGTCACTGGCTGGGAAAGTCTGAGTCTCTAGGTTGACATATAAATTCTTCTGCAATTAGGGCTGGAAACGGAACAGTGCAACAGATCCCCTGTGAAAATAGCTGGCAGCGATGTGTATATTCAGACCAACTTAGAACTTCCCTTTTCAAACGTAATACTTCCCCTGTCACCCTCAACTTTGTTAAAAAAAAGAAAAGCTGAAAATCAGAGACTGCAGAGAAAAACCACACAGTACGAATCAGGTCAACACTGGGAAAGAAAATTAGAAAATGCTTTTCACAGCAACCCTCTCAAGAAAACACAGTTACTTGGCAATAAGCCCCCTTGATTTCAGTTATATTTATTACTTTATATGATTCTTTAGGATTCTACCCAAAAAGTGCTCAGCAGTAATGAAATATTTGTAGCAAGTAGATACTGATCTCATTGCCTTTACATCTGGAACAAAATGTGCACTTCACACTTCCAGCCAGAGCAAAAGAAAACTAGTTTACGCTCACCTCTGTTTCCTATGTGGTTTCAACGGTTGCAATATAAATTGTATCTGCCTTTTTAAAGAGTTGAGAATTGAGCCCAATCTAAAGCCACGGAAGCACTCTGCTTGAGAGAGGAGGGTTTGCATGAATAGAAAGCTTGCATGCTGCTACCTCCTTCTGGACCACATGCTCTTATGGCTTCCTGATAACCATATGCATTATGTTTGAATGTTGTGAGGGTGTTTGGGTTGGGGGGAGGTTTCTCTCTCTCTCTTTTTTGCACTTTAGAAATCATAAGATTATGTTTGAAGTAATGATGTATATTTGGGCTGTAGCTCAATTTTTAAAGGCATTAATATGTTTTATGCTGTATCTTTTTTTTTTTCTGAACACCAATAGCTTTCTGACAGTTAATTGCCCTTTCACAGTGGCTTATACATTTACTAATCTTCCAGTTGCCAAGTGAAATACATTGGGCTCTCTATGATTCTTTTTGTCAGAATAGAAGCTTTTTCCAGCAGCCACCCACTTGAAGCTAAATTATCTCTCTCATGTTATCAACAGAAATTAATACAGCTGGAGTTGATCTAAGTCACTCATGCAATCTAGGCTGATCTTGCCAACACTGTGTAAACATAATGGTTGTGCTAAGTGACAGCCTAGAGAAGGATGGAAGGATCTATGAATGCGGATGTGAGGAGGTGGTTTTGAAAGTAGGGGACATAAACAATGAACTGTTCTTGAAGAGGACTCAGGGAAGGCAATTAAGAGAGGACAATTATCAGTGGGCATGATGGGTATAAAAGGAAAAAAAGCATGCTGGTACATGTGTGTGTAAAGAAAACAAAACACCCAAAATAATTTTTCCTTTTTCATTTAGAAAGAGAAAAAACTTGAATTTCTAATAGTACAGGATTTAAGTATTATTCATATCCAAGCTGTTACTGAATATTTCCTACATCCCAAATGGATCCGCAACCATCTTCTGAGGATGTTTACGCAACTTTCGTGTCTGGAATTCATCCATTCCAAATTCTGATGAAGTGGCATGGATAACAAAATCAAGCAATTTAAAAATAAAACATACTTTGCTGTCAACACTGGCAGCTGATTTGCTTTACAGAGGCAGAAAATGGGGGAAATTATTTGAAAATTGGCTGTGATGATAGTCCAAGGGAAACATTTTGTACTTATCTCTATCGAGCAACACAGGGTGGAGGAAAACAGAACCATAACACACAACCTTCCCCACCAGCTTACACCTTTCTTTTCCTATTGTATCTAATTAATGGCTGCAGTCAACCTAAGGTGACTTGGACCTTGCATGGAAATGCATTGTAAACAACATAGGATATGGTACACACTGCGGGAGCTCCCAGTTAACTGTGGCTCCCTGCAGTAAATTTTCCCAACATAAAATGCGTGAAATACCACTTATCTTAATACAGGATGCATGTGTGTGAGAATGTGGCAGGTGACAGGAGGCAGAAAAAAGTCCTGGCCAGAAACTACCACCTGCTGACTTGTCCCTACACATTTTAATGAGCAGCACATTCTTCTAATCCCTGCAGCTCTGACCTTTGGAATTAAAGCCACTGCAAGAAAAGTCAAAGAAGAAACAAACTTGAAAGCCACAACATACCATCAAAAGCACATTTGGATCCTTTAACTTCTTGGCACTCAGGGACGACTGGCAGAGATCTCCCAGATGCTTTTCAAAGTTGCAAAGGGACGTCTGAAAAAGAGAGGGAGCCAGGATGAGTGTTGCTGACCAAAGTTCCTGTGCTTGTTTAAAAGTCCAGGGTCCAAAATGACAAGGGACACCACACCGTGCATGTCTTTAGGCCGCACTCAGCTGATGAGGGACTGTGGGTTGAGAATGGAGAGGTGTAGGACTTGGACCTCACCATGGTTCCTGTCCAGCTTCCTCTCAGCCCCGTTCTTGTCAACTATCCGGAGTAGGAGAAATTTTTAAAGATTTACTGGTGTGGATTAAGCAACAGGAAAAGAGCCACACGAAATGGAGGAAGTGGAATTTGAAATAAAAACGCATGGCTCTTATCTAGTAATAGGCACAGAAGACCCATTTGGGACAACCAGACGGTGGGCATGACAACCAAAAGTTTTGCTCTGAAACATTTAACAGAGAAATTTAAAAAAAATAGGGCCCTCCTTTTTTTTTAGCAATGGTTCAAATCCAGTAGCAATAAGCTGCAACTAGAGTAGGCTCATTGAATCAGTGGGGATTTGAGAAGTCCACTTCTACATAAGTTCCATGGATTCAATGGGACTACTCTAGTTGCAACTCACTACTGGATTTCAGTTAATGATTGAAATATTCCCATTTTCAGCAAGTTGAGGTTTTGAGTGCTTATTTTTAGGGAAGCAAACTTTTGGGCCATTTTGATCCAATAGCTACACAGAGATTAGCTGCAACACTCCGGGTGAGACAAAAAGTCTTTGTGGTGGGCAGTGCACGGTAGATGGTTTCCAAAATACAAGAAAGCCACTGCTCTGGGCAGCCATAAAAAAGTAACATAAATGGACAAACATAATTAAATTAATAAACAAAAAAAAACAAGAACCCAACTTAATGACTTCCTCTCTAACAAGCATTACTAAATCTCAAGATGGCAAAATTAAGAGAACTGAATCAGTCGTTAGACAATAAATCAAAGCTACAGAGCCAACATGACAAATAAGCTGTCAATTTTGTACAGTGGCACAGACCAAACATAGATATTACACTGTGCACAGAATTTAGCAGCCTGAGAATCTTGGCTGCCCTCTTTCCCTCAAGAAACAAGTTTCTGGTCCTCTAGGCTGGAATCCAAAAGCATTTGCTGGTACATGGATGAACAGCCTGAGCCTCCTAAGAGTCATGCTAGGAGAACAGCAGGATTTCTAATGGTCAGGGGGTTCGGTTCCAATGTCATGAAGGGCTTTTTACCTGTTTTGATCCTAAAGTAAGTTATGCCAACGAAGGGAACTGAAAGAAAGGTTACTTACCTGTAACGATGGTTCTTCAAGTGGTCATTCTGTGAATTCACACAAAGGGTTAATACCAGCGCCAGCGTTGGGCCTCTCGGAACGTTTTCTAGCTGCAAGAGAAAAGTAACAATGTTTAGGACTACCCCTACTGCGCACGCCCAGCCTAACCGTCCCTCAGTTCCATTTGTCCGCCATAGGCCCTCGAGTCAGAGAGATGCCAGTGACAGACAGACAGAGGGGAGGCCGGGCGGGATTGTGTGAATTCACAGAATGACCACTTGAAGAACCATCGTTACAGGTAAGTAACCTTTCTTTCTTCATCGTGGTCTTCTGTGAATGCACACAAAGGGTGATTAGCACGCTTACTAACCGGATGGTGGGCTGTCACTGAAGAGCCGATGCTAGCACTGCCCTCCCGAATTTGGTCTCCTCTTTTGCCCTCACGTCCAATCTGTAGTGGGTTATGAAGGTAGAGGCATTAGACCACGTAGCGGACCGGCAGATGTCGGGCAGGTCGACGCCACGAAGTAAGGCAGTGGAGGAGGCAACAGCCCGGGTGGAATGGGCTTTAAGTCCCTGTGGAGGATCTCTGTGGTTGAGCTCGTAGGCAAGGGCGATGGTAGACACGAGCCACCGAGAGAGCGTGGACGGCGAGGCCGGGCAACCCTTCTTAGGGCCAAAGTGGCAAAGGAAGAGTCTGTTGGCCAGGCGAAAGTCTTTGGTCCTGGATACGTAAAAAGCTAAGGACCGTCGAACATCGAGCATGTGGAGCATGCGTTCAACATCAGTCGTCGGAGACGGAAACAAAGTCGGCAGAATAAGTGGCTGGTTGACGTGGAAGTCGGAGACCACCTTAGGAAGAAAGGAGACGTCCAGGTAAAGCATAACCTTGTCCTTAAAGAACTGAAGAAAAGGTTGGTCATGGCGGAGAGCTGCCAACTCGCTAGCTCGACGAGCAGAGGTAATAGCCACTAGGAATAGCGTTTTTAAAGAGAGCATTTTGAGGTCACAGGTAGCCATAGGTTCAAATGGGGGTCTGGATAGGGCATGCAGAACCAAATGGAGGGACCACTGAGGGAGTGGAGGACGAACGGGAGGTCGGAGGTTAGAGAGACCCCTCAAAAACATCCTGACGGTAGGATGGGAGAAAAAGCGGGATGAGGGAGAAGCTCTGGGCTGAAAGAAGACAACCGCAGCCAGGTACACCTTGATAGTAGAGATAGACAGGTGGAAATCAAACAGGTAACGGAGATACTGCAGAAGTGTGGAAAGAGACACAGGTGAGGAGGTGAGATCCCTCTGCTGGGTAAATTTCAGAAAGCTGTTCCATTTGTAGGCATACAAGCGAGACGTGGAGGGTTTGATGGCATTGGTCAAGACCTCCTGAATTTCTGGACGATCCTCCACGCCGTCAGATGGAGCGTGTCGAGGTCGGGGTGAAGGACTTTGCCTGCTTCCTGGGTCAGTAGGTCTGGCCACATTGGAAGGGTTACTGAGTCCACAGCCATGCTGACTAGAGTGGGAAACCACACTTGGCGAGGCCAAAAGGGTGCGATGAAGATGGCCGGAGTCATCGAGCGTCGGAGTTTGATCAAGGATCTCTGTATTAACGGGATCGGTGGAAACATGTACAAGAGACCCTGGTTCCATGGAATCATGAATGCGTCGCCGAGCGAGTGGTGACCGAGACCTGCCCGGGAGGCATAGCGGGAGCATTTTGCGTTGTGAGGGGATGCGAACACGTCCAGCACTGGGGTCCCCCACTGGTTGCAAAGGTCCTGGAAGACCAGAGGGTTCAACTCCCATTCGTGAGTCTGATAGTGAAGCCTGCTCAGAGTGTCGGCAAGTGTGTTGTCCTCCGTGGCTACATGGATGGCCACCGGGTAGATATGATGACGGTAACACCATTCCCAAAGGAGGATGGAGAGATACAGGAGTGAATGAGAGCGGGTTCCTCCCTGCTTGTTGACATAGTGCATTGTGGTAGTGTTGTCCGTCACTAGCTGAACTCCGCGGCCGCGGAGGAGAGGGAGGAAGGACTTGAAGGCCTTGATAACCGCCAGCAGTTCCAGGTAATTGATGTGGAACATGGCTTCTTGAGGCGTCCAGAGGGCGTGAATGGTGCGGCGCCCGCAGTGCGCCCCCCAGCCGGACGGACTGGCGTCCGTTGTAACTTGAACGGTGAGACGGAGTGGACGAAAGGGCCGGCCAACCGTGAGATGGGGTGTGTACATCCACCACTGGAGTTGTCTGGTGAGCTCCGGGGTGACACGAAGGCGTTTCCTTTGACTGTCGATCATGGGGTCGAAAAGGGTGAGAAACCAAGATTGGAGCGACCGGAGTTTGAGGCGAGCGTGCGCTAGCGCCGGCGTCGTAGAAGACATCAGGCCGAGGAGGTGCTGGGCATGGTGGGCTGTCACCCGAGCACCGGGGAAAAATTTCCTGATGGCTCGTCGAATCTTGTGTATTCTTTCCGGGGGAAGAAAGACTCGACCCTTTACAGCGTCCAAGCAGACCCCTATGTATTGAACTGTCTTGGAGGGAATGAGCCGGGATTTCTGATTGTTGACAGTGAGACCGAGATTGGAAAGAAGATACAGAATGAATCTTGTGTCTTTCAGGGATTGCCTTCTCGAGGTGGAGACTACGAGCCAATCGTCCAGGTAAGGGTAAACGTGAATGCCCCTGAGACGAAGGTAAGCCGCCACCGGAGCCATAACCTTGGTGAAGGTCCGGGGAGCTGTGGACAGACCGAATGGCAGGGCCTGGAATTCGTAGACCGTGTCCTGAAAGATGAACCGAAGGAACCTGCGGTGGTCGGGGTGAATAGTGACGTGAAAGTATGCGTCCTTTAGATCTATAAGGACGAACCAGTTGCTCTTTTTCAGCAAGTGCATGATGGACTCTAAGGTAAGCATCCGAAACCGTCTGGGTCGCAGGTAAGTATTGAGGAGTCTTAGATCGAGGATGGGTCTTATGCCTCCTCCGCTTTTTGAGACGGCGAAGTAGCGGGAGTAAAACCCGCATTGTACGTCGTGAGGTGGTACTGTAGAGATGGCCTCTTTTTCTAAGAGAGATGATATTTCTTCCTCTAGCGAGGAGTCGAAGGGAGAATGAGTTATGAAACCTAGCGGAGGAGATCTTATAAACTCCAGCTGGTAACCGTGCTGAATAATTTTTAGAGCCCAAGTGTCGTTTGTGATGACAGACCAGTTGTGAAGAAACGGTTGAAGGCGGGTGGTAGGTGGTGAGTGGGTGAAAACGGGGGGCCGAAAGTCAAAGATACTGTTTTTGTTTTCTGCCAGGTGGCTTAAAAGGTTGGCGGCGATGGGGCGGACGAGGGCGGTATCCCTGATAGCCCTGGACAGAAGAAGAGGACTGGCCAGAGCGCTGCTGAGGAAGGTGTTTGTAAGGACGGTATTGTTGGGAAGATTGATACTGTCCATAAGATTTACGCCATTGAGGGCGTCGCTGTCTAGATTGAGACTGAACAGAATAAGACTTAGCAGTTCTCTTAGCCTTATGAAGGTCCTCCAAATGGGAGTCGGTCTTTTCGTTGAACAGCCCGGTAGCGTCGAAGGCGAGGCTTTCAACTTTTGATTTGACGTCCTCCATTATGTCCGCAGAACGGAGCCAAGCATGGCGCCGGATAGAGATGGCAGACATGAGGACTCTGGCAGAGATTTCTGCTGCATGTCTGATGGAAAGACGTTCATACTTGGATACCGTCTGAGCTTCCTCATATGAGTTGAGAAAAGCTTGCCTGGTGTCTTCAGGTATCATTTTCAACCCAGGCAAAAGTTTGAGCCACAATTGTTTGTGATAAGCTCCCAAAACAGTTTGATAATTTATGACTCGAAGTAGCAAGGTGACAAGGGAGTAGATTTTCCTGCCGATGAGTTCCAGCTTTTTACCCTCCTTGTCGACTGGAGTAACATGAGCCTTGGCCGAAGGCCTTGAACAGCTTGTTTCAACAATGAGTGAGTTTGGAATGGGATGCTTGAGCAGAAAATGAGTATCGGCCCCATGAATCTTGTAGAAGTGTTCTGTGCGACGAGGGACATTAGGTGTAGCCGCAGGCTGAGCCCAGAATTCCTTGATGGCCTCCATAACTACAGGCACAAAGGCTATACTGGGGGGAGCGGTACTGTCTCGTTTTACGTCTCCAAAGAACAAGTCCTCTCCCGGAGGGGAAGGGAGATTCAAGTCCAATTTAAGCGTCTTGGCAAGCCTGGACATCATCTGAGAGTAAGAAGAAAAATCCTCAGATGGAGAAGGAGCGTGAGTATCGCCAGTATCGGAAAGCACCAGATCACCCGGAGGTAAATCATGCGGTGGTAAGGGTGGGGGTGGCTCCTGATCGGAGTCAGAAGACCGCTCCGTGGACACCTCATCTGGATCAGAGGAGAAGACGTCCCTCTTCTTCCTTGGAGGGGGCTTCTCGACGTCGACCTGCGTTGTCGGGGGTCGAACGGGGACCACGGTCGGTGCCGAGGTGGGAGGGGCCGGTTGCGGTGGAGGGGCAACCGGTACCGGAAGAGGGTGGTCTTTGGCTCGAATGGCCCGGCGTCGGCGTCGAGGTCGGGTCGACTCCGAAGAAGAAGAGACATATATGTACCGGATCTTTTTGCGGTACCGGTCTCGAGAGGCGGATGTCGACGACGAAGGAGGAGACCGCGAACGGCCGCGTCGACGTCGATGGTGCTTACGACGCTTAGGGCGGTCGGAATCCGCCGAACGGGAAGAAGAGGACCGACGTCGGTGCTTGGTACGACGTCGATGAGAATGGTGCTTCTTCTTAGAGCGTTTACGCTTAGAGGATTTCGAGTCCGAGCGATCGCTAGAGTCGGACTGAGTGGAAGCTCGATGCCTCTTCTTCGATCGTTTCTGTCGAGGAGACTTCGACCTCGAGCGGCCGGAGGACGGGGACCGACTCGGGGAGCCATGCTTCTCCGTGCGAGAACGTTTGCCTCGAGGAGATTTAGACCTCGAGCGCACAGGTGATCGAGGTATCTTCTCTCGAGGAGATCTCGAGTCCGAGTGTACGGACGAGATCGACACGGGAGGCGACCCCTGGCCCGCAGGAAAAGGGCTATGTGGGGCAGAAGCGAGGCCAGTAGTGACGGCGACTAACTGGCTCGGCGTCGGGGAAGACCTTCCCGAAGGCGGTATCACTTCAGTACGTCGAGCAGGAGGAGGTGCGGGTGCCTCGGCCGAGGCCCCGAAGCGCCTCGACAACTCCTCAAGAATTGGCGATGGGATGGAACCCGAGCTCGGAGAAAGTGGAATCGATGTCATTTTAAGCTGGGCAGCCGCCTTAGCTTTGGACGATTTCGACGGCTTAGCTTTCGGAGCCGGAGGCTCGGGTGAAGCAGGAGCGGCCGATTTCGACGACGCGGATTTCTTCGACATTTTGGAAACTTTGGAGACGACTGAGTGAACAGGAGCTGCTCGAGAGGTGGAAGCCATTTCCCCCTCAGAGGGCGCCGTGGAAGACAACGTTGACTCCCACAGATGAAGTTTAAGGCGCTGTTGGCGAGCCTTGAGAGCGGCCTTAGTGAAGGCTTTGCAGTGTGGGCAAGCTTTGGGATTGTGCGACTCGCCCAAACAATACAGGCAAGTATCGTGGCCGTCTTGATGGGGGATTTTGCGGTCGCACACCACACACCTGCTGAACGGCCCTGAAGGGGACATAGGGTAGTAAGGAAACCGAAACGACAAGTCCAAGGATAAGGCAGAGCAGTCCAAACACAGTCCGAGTAAGCCAGAATATACACCGGGTCGTCAAGTTGAAGGGAAAAAGCGCTAGGGTAGTCCGTGAGCGAAGCAAAGGTCAAAGCCAAAAATCAGATAGATCGCAATAACGCAGCAATAAACGCAGCTAAGACGAGAGGCTCCAAACCGCTAGGCGGAAAAATGGAACTGAGGGACGGTTAGGCTGGGCGTGCGCAGTAGGGGTAGTCCTAAACATTGTTACTTTTCTCTTGCAGCTAGAAAACGTTCCGAGAGGCCCAACGCTGGCGCTGGTATTAACCCTTTGTGTGCATTCACAGAAGACCACGATGAAGAAATATACTTTACTCAGCCGGCACAAGTTATACAATCCAGCTTTCCTTGGAGTTACTATATACCAATGTAGTTTTTTAAAGGCCAAATACAAACAGTCCTGAATCCAACTGCCAACTACTCAAGTTAAGAGAAAGCACAACATATCGGGGGTGAGGATGAGAGCCACAGCAGAATGCCCATGGACAGGGTGGGTGTTTAGGGGATCCCCCTTCTCTTTTTATTTCCTTCAGCTTATTACAAGGGTAGGGATCAGCTAAGCCCCCTCCTAGGAGGTGTTGTATCAGGCCTGATCAATGGACATGTTGGGCAAAGGAGAGGCTGTTGGATCCTTTAGATCCAAGCCTGTCCTCAACATGACCCAAGAGCATCCTGTTTTGGACTTCTCATTCCTAGAGCACTATCAGAGCTGCACCGACACCAACTAACCTTTCAATAGGTGCAAGTGCTAACCAGTGGATGGACCTCCCTTTCTGCCTAACAGCACAGATGCTACATCCTACACTTGCACAGCTAGGCTTGTGAGATGTTTAGGGGTGTCCTATTTGCCTATACATTTATTCCATTGGGTCTTGACTTCCAAGATCCAATACTGGGACTCACCTGTGTGTTGGAACAGTTGTCCTCTGAAGTGACTGGACAGCTGTTTTCTGGAGACAGAAACAGACAAGGAACAAAACAGTGTTGCTTTTCATTCCTTTCCATGAAACTTCCACTTGCCTTTTTGAGAGCCCAAACACTTCATTGATGTATTTAAAATATAGGACTTTACATTGGTCTTTATATGGAATGGCTCATAACAGCCCCAATGACTCTCCTGTCTAAGCCACAAGAGTTACATATGGCTGAACAAAACTTAGCACAGATATGATATACTGTGGGCCAGTGCTTGGGAGACTAAAGTCAGACCAAAGAGATTTTAAGAAGTCCCACATCAGACCCAGTTGGTAGACTTCAGTCATTTTTCCATTGCTTGGGGGCTTAACTGTAGAGCAGGGGTGGGATAGTGCCTGACGTTTTTTTGCATTAAAGTTTTTTTGGTTTTGTTTTAGTTCTCTTATAACCCTCTCAAAAAAAAGACTCTATCATTCCCATTTTACAGGTTTGCAGAATTTGTCTGAGGTTGACATGCACACCTTTCCAACTCTAAGAGGCAATGTAAGTTAGCAAAGAAAAGTTAGACCTTGCTAAGGGAGAAAGGAACGTGGTGGCGCTGCGAGTTAAACTGCAAAGCCTCTGGGCTGCAAGGTCAAAAGATCAGCAGTTCGAATCCACGCGACGGAGTGAGCTCCCATCGCTTGTCCCAGCTTGTGCCAACCTAGCAGTCCGAAAGCATGTAAAAATGCGAGTAGATAAATAGGTACCACCTTGGTGGGAAGGTAACAGTGTTCAGTGTCTAATCACGCTGGCCACGTGACCACGAAAACTGTCTACAGACAAACGCTGGCTCTACAGCTTGGAAATGGGGATGAGCACCGCACCCTAGAGTCAGACACAGCTGGACATTTGTCAAGGGGAACCTTTACCTTTAACTTAAAGGGAGAAAGGAAGAGCATCAATAGTGCACATGTGGACAGAGATACCAGGATTCAGTATGTGGTACCTCTAGTTAATGCTGTGAAAGATCCCTGTCCAAAATCCAGGACAACAAGAAAAATTAGTGGGATCAACCTTCCTAAACCAGTGTTGTCCAGATGTTTTGTACTGCAACTGCCATCAGCTCTAGCCAGTATAACCAACAGGATAATGGGAGTTTTGTCCAAAATACTTGGAAGAGATGAAGATGGCAAAAGCGGAGCTAGATATACCAGTAGGACAGCTTCCTGTGAGCCCCATCGTCAAATTTCCACTTGGCCATAAAGTTCCTTATTTTAGAGGATTGTTGTGGTGGTAACATAGAGAAAGGCTGCTGCCCTGAGCTCCTTGGAGAAAGAGAAAATTCTGTGCTGTCACTTGAGAATGACCTTCACGTTCTAATGATATGCATCTGTGCATGAGAACAGATTTAGAGAAGAATTCACAGTCAGTGAGCACGCTATGTTTTCATAAATTTTCTTGTGCTGACCACAACTATGAAGCATTTTGGCTCTCCTAGTCCAAAGTTTTAAATTATTGAGAGCTGGATGCAGATTCAAATATTCTTAATCACCAAGATGTTCTGGAAATTGTGCAAGGCACTAAGGTGTCTCTTACCCTGATGGCAGCTTGCTGATTTCCTGGTCTGTAAGAGATACCATTTGGAATATGCATAATGCACGGGCGAAAGGCACCTTCCAGCATATGTATGCAGGGAGTACATGAAGCCAGCCAGCCCTGCTTATGCTAGTCCCACAATCTTCCCAATGCAAACTGGCGGAGGCCTGCACAGATGAAGATTGCCTGGACTACAGGCATCGAAAGAACAATGCTGCTAATCCAGAACAGTCTGAATGAGCCAGAAGACGTGGAGAGCTGAGGGTGGCTAATTGTTGTCAATCATTCAGGCTGGAAGAGGAAGCTGTCAAAGCAGAGTTCCAGGGGAGTACAAACTAGCCACCCCTGTGGAGATGAGCCATCAGTGGCGGTTGTAAGAAAATAATGCACCTCAGTAGCCTAGTTAAATGTAGTCTGAGCAGAAAATGATCACTGTTAACACATCTGGAAGCAAATTGTCTTTGCATGCAGGGAACCACTGAAATAAGGTGGGCAAGGTAAGTAAGTGTTTTAGGTTTATAGAGGCAATCAATAGAACATTTTCTGCTCTTTCTATCTCATGTGGATTTAACTTTACCATAACATTTATGAAGCAAACAGCAGCGCCAGATAAAAGCAAGCAAATGTAAATGTAAAAGCATCTCTTGGAACGCTGGCTCCTGCTCCACCTTCTTTTTCCAGCCTCCTCCATCAAAATTCACCTTTGCACTTGATTATCTCCTTTCCATCCAGGATGTCTTTCTGATATTGGAAATACCCGTTCCGACATTTACACTTATATCCCCCTGGGAAGTTGGTACAATTGGCATTTTTATCACAAGGGTTTTCTGGGATACATTCATTAATATCTGAAAAAGAGAAATTAAAAAAGAAAAAATACAGTAGTAAGAGACCTGAAAAGGGAAACGAGAAGCACACAAAAGAAGGAATGCCCAAATATCTTCTACTTTCAAAGGCCTGTTGCCATCTCTGAGTAAATGGTAACAAACAGAGATGGGCATGAATCAGAAAAATTGTGATTCGTTTTGATTCATGATTTGTCAAGGTCGCTGACTCAGAAATTTACAATTTTTTCCCTTATGAATTGGTGAATTAATTCATTTTTGCCTTTAAAACTCTGCAAAGCACTCCCCAAGGCATCTAGAGATACCAAATTATCAAGAAAGCTCCCCCCAAGTCTCCTCTACAAGTCTTGAAAGATTGGCGAAGTGTGGGTTTTGGACATCTGAGTTACACACCCACAAGGAGGGCCCTCCAGGAAAGTTTTCCCCAGGCACCTAGAGACACCAAAATCACAGAGAAGTCTCTACCCACAATTTGTGGGCACTAACTGAAAAAAAAGGCAAAATTCATCAAATATCACTAATTCATCATATTTGTATGAATCAATGCCCCCGAATGAATGTGATTTTTGGTTTGTCAATTCACTGGGCTATAAAATGCCCTCCCAAGAACCTAGAGCCACCAAATTAACAAAGGAGGTTTCCCTGGCTCTCCTCTACAAGCCCTCTAAGGTTGGTGAAGATTGGGTTTAGCACTTTCCTGGGGGGATCCACTTTGTGGGGGGACCCACAAAAAAGAGTGGGCTTGGGGAAACCCAATCTTCACCAAACTTGGAGGGATTGTAGAGGAGAGTCAGTAGAAGCTTCTCTGTGGTTTTGGTGTCTCTAGGTCCTAAGGAGGAACTTTCAGGGAGGCTCTTTATGGGTGTACAACTTGGATGTTTGAAACCCAATCTTCACCGAACTTGGAAAGTTGGTAGAGAGTCATAGGAAACATCCTTGCAATATTGGCATCTCTAGGTGCCTGGGGGACCATTTTATAGCCAAACAAATCCATGAATTAAAAATTGCTAAAAAATCCACTGATTCGTATTCATCAGGGGCACTGGTTCATACAAATACATATTGACAATTTAATTATTTTTAACAAATTTGTGGGTGGCATATAAGCAAAATAAATAAATAAATAAATAAATAAATAAATAAATAAATAAATAAATAAATAAATAAATAAATAAATAAATAAATAAATAAATAAATAAATAAATAAAATTCATGCCCATCTCCACTAGTATCCTATCCATGGTACAAGACCAACACCAGAGCATGGCAGAGTCAACAGAGCCCACAAAAGTTACTGGTCTGGGGTTGTAAATTCCAGGATTCTCCAGTGAGGACAGCCAGTGTCTATGCTTCTTGGGGATGTTATGAGAGTTGTAATCCAAGAAAATAACTGGTTCAGACGCTGGCCACAATCCTGTTCTGTCAATTATGGCTGTGTAATGGTGTTGATGTCACTGGGAGGAGGAGACTGCTGGGAATTAAAGAGCTCTGTTTTGATCCTGGGTTTCAGCAACTTACCTGCAGCCAGTCTCATTTTGGCCTCTGAAAACTGAACACCTCATGAAAATCTAATGCCTGTAATGAAGACCAGCTATTTGACAGGGTCTAATCTGACTTTTGTCTCTCTTTGGCAAGTGATGCTTGGATTGGGTCCTCCTAATAGAAAAGAGCTGCTTTCATGAGCAGAGACATGCATCTTTAGTTCTCCACCCCCACCCCATTATTTCTTCCTTTGATTGAAATCATACCACTTTTCCAAACATCTCAAGGCAAGAAAAACCCTTCTCCTGATTGTTATCGTCTCATCAGTCCTGTGAGGAAGGTTCAGCTGAAAGGCAGTGAACTACCCAAAGTCAGCCAATGAGGTTCACGGCCATTCACACTTGTTGAAAAACAGCCCTGACAATTGCTTTGTGTTTGAGTGAGAAGGGGTTGGGGAAAAAAGTCTGATTTAAAAAAAAGTCAGCTTTTGGGATTTTCCCTTGCATTTGTCACTTTGTGAATGGCAGTGAAGGCAAGAGGGTACCTTGTAGACCATCCTGACTGCTGCTAAACGTGGTTGAAAAATGAATTGCAAAATTAATCAAATATCACTAATTCATCATATCCGTATGAATCAATGTCTCAATAAATATAAATCAATGAATTTTAGTTACTTTGATTTGTTAATTCATTGGGCTGTACAATGTCTCTCCAAGGACCTAGAGACACCAAAATTATAGAGAAACTTCCCTGGTCTCTCCTCTACAAGTCCTCCAGGTTTGGCGAAGATTGGGTTTCAACTGTTTGAGATATTCACTCATAAATACCCCCCCCCCAGGAAAGTGCTTTTTAGCAGCTGGCTTGGGGAAACCCAATCTTCACCAAACTTGGAGGGATTGTAGAGGAGACTCAGAGAAGCCTCCCTGCAATTCTGGTGTCTCTAGGCACCTGGGGGCCCTGTTTTATAGCTAAAAAAAAAAAAATCTATGAATCAAAGATCACTAAAAATGCATTGATTCATATTCATCAGGGCATTGATCTGTATGAAAGCAAATTGATGAATTAGCACTTTTTTAAATGAATTTGGTGATTCCTTTTTAACTTCATGCTCATCTCTAGTAACAAAACATGCAGGTCACTGAGAGAATGAACTAGCTGAGATCTGCTGCAAGGCATCCTGAATAATCCTATGTTTGAACTTCACTTTTATGATTCTGTGCAATGCATTCTCGTGGTCTGCAGTGGGGTTAAGTCTCCAATTGTCCTTTTGTTGGGGGCAAAGTGAAAGCCCCATTTGGAGAACCTTTTGAAAACTACTGTGTTACAGGCTACAAGTGGCCTCTGGGTCAGAATGAGAACAAGAGGAAAGGGGATTCTCATTATCTTCTACACCAGAAAGGGCTCCATTTGCTTATATGGATTTTCCAGCGTTTGCAACTGTTCCTCTCATATTCATAGAACAGAAACAGAAAGCACACAAATACTTTTAGTAGGAAACTTTGTTGGTGGTGGTGGTGGTGGGGAAATCCACACCCTGTGCTCTCTAAAAAGCTCCTTGCTGACACACACGTTTTGACATACACACGAGCACCACTAGACTGGCCTCTTGCCTTTGTCCATTTATCAAGAAGATTCTATGAAGCATTTAGTCTGGACCTCTGCACAAGGTGAGGGCGCGCTTCCACCGGCAACTTAAATCCATCCCTGTTCTGACTTTTTTTAAAAATTGGGTCCAAGGCATGTTGTTTTAAAAACAGTAGCCTCGTTCCCGTTTGACTGAAAATTAATTGACTTATTTCTGGTAATTACATTGGTTTTGGCGGCTACAGTGATGAAAAGGACTCATTTCCTTTCGGTTTTAGGAGCACGCTGCTTTAAAAGACGATTTTCTTTTCTTTTTTTTTAAAAAAAGGACGCAATACGTTGCTGAATTGAGTGTCTACGAAGGGCCGCCTGGTGTCATAACTGTCACTAGAAACTGCAGGGCAAGCCCTGGAGAGTAGAGCCCCCCCAGCCAACTAAAGATGGAAGGATGGGAATGGGAGAGGGAGGTTTCCAGTGGGTTCAACAGGCAGGGAGCTGATGCTGGGGCTTTAGTCCCTGCCCTGCTCTCTCAGATGTGGCTTCTCAGGGGTGGGGGTGGGGGATGGCCGCTCTGAGTCTGTTCTGCACCCACAGGTGGAGAGGTGATTGTAATGCTGAACATCCCGATGAAGTGATGCAGTGAAAAACATTTTAGGAAAGAATTTTTAAAAAAAAATCAAAGGAAAAATGCCCGTGCCCCTGCCACCCAAAATCCACATAGGCGCAGATTAAAATGACAACAACATTCACATCCACAGAACTGCACTCAGTTGAATCAATTTAGAAGTGAGGTATTTCAAAAAGCCCCTGCCAGCCAATTGGAAAAAAAAAACTCACGTTGAAGTCCATATAAATCCATTTCATTTCTGCCTTGTGTGCCCGGGAATTCACACATTGACTTAAATCATGTTGAAATCAATTTAACTGTGGTTCTTATTGCCAATGGGGCCACACCCTGATTAGTCTCAGAGGCTGAGACTACCCAACATGAGTTTTCAATTGAGCAAAAAAGTTACGCCATGCTTAGTACTGTGAGTTTGCATCATTAGTGCATGCATTGCTGTTGCAGAAGCAGAGGGAGGTTTTTCTTCAGGGGCATCACCACTGCGTTATTCAAGGTTAATAAACTAGTGGGAGTTATGGGTTAGTGGAAGCTCCCCAGGACACAGGTTTTTAAATTGTCTACCATGTTTCCCCGAAAATAACACAGGGTCTTATATTAATTTTTGCTCCAAAAATGCATTAGGGCTTGTTTTCAGGGGATTTTTTTTTTCATGTACAACAATCGACATTTATTTGAGTACAGTCCTGTCATCTTCTTCTGGTTGCTGCACAATGGTGGAGGGTGGGATATCACTTAACTGGGGCTTATTTTGGGGATAGGGCTTATATTACGAGTATCCTGAAAAAACATACTATGGCTTATTTTCAGGTTAGGGCTTATTTTCAGGGAAACAGGGTAATTACTGCAGTATATGTGCCCCGTTGCCTTAGCTCAGTGGTCCCCAAACCTTCTGACGCTGCGGACCAGTTTAGCATGCATGTAGGGAGCGGTGCGTCTGTGCATGTGTGTATGCATACATGAGTACATCTGTGCATGTGTGGGGGGTGTACATGCGGGGGTGTCTGTGCATCCATCCATGCCTGGGGGTGTGTGTGCATCTGTGCATGCATGGGGAGGTGTGCATGAGTGAGGGACATGCATGTGTCTGTGCGTGGGGAGGCAGGAGATCTGCCTCTGTGGCCTGTTCATGCCAAGACCACAGACCGGGACCAGTCCATGGATTGTGGACCCCTACCTTAGCTGGCTGCCTTAACCTGCTAAGAGTTAGGCCAGCCCTGATTTCTCACTTCCTAGCAAAATTTGCTCAGTGTGCAATAGGAGCTTGCCTCCTCTTTCCACTACTTTACTAGCAGAGACATATATACTGTATTTTTCCATGCATAAGATGCCCCCCCTTTTCTAACCCCAAATTTCTTTCTTTGCAAGAAAGTGGAGGGGGAAGGCAGGGGTCTAAGTACTTTCATTCCTGCTTTCCCTCTCACTTTCCTCACAAGAAAGTGGAGGCGGAAAGCAAGAATCATCAAAGCTCTTTGATGATTCCTGCCTTCCTCCTCTACTTTCTTTTCCTCTCCACTTTCTTGCATTTTTTTGCGAGGAAAGTGAAGGGTGAAAGTACTTTCCTTGCAAGAAAGTGGAGGGGGAAAGCAGGAATCAAAGCGCTTTGATTCCTCCCACTCCTTATCTCCGTTTATAAGATGGACCTCAATTTTTAATCTAAATATTTTAGATAAACGTATCATCTTATACATGGAAAAATAGGGTACTGTTGTCATCAAATGTCATGGAGTTGTTTAGGGCTATGCCAACCTTCTATGCTGTTCATGCCATTCTGGTTGTGGACCTGAAGCTGGCTGCAGCCTCTTCTGGCTGCCAAAAAGTGAGCTCTAGGCATCTAACATTTCCATTCCCAACTAACAGCAGCTCAAAGCTAGGCTCCTACTTTATGAGTACTAATGGCATCTCCAAGATCAACTCATTGGCAGCTTCTTACTCTTGTTGGAGTAAGAGAATGAGAGAGAGAGAGAGAGAGAGAGAGAGAGAGAGAGAGAGAGAGAGAGAGATGCCAGGGCATAAGAAAGAAGAGGGCTCACAGAGAAGAGAGAGGATACTAGCGTGAGAGCAGGACTAACAGAGGTTTAATCTGGGCAAAGCTAAAGTCTTTTGCCCAGTATAAAATATGTGGACTATTCTCATTACCTACCAGTGAAACTCTTTTGAACAAAGAAGAAAAGGACAAGAGAGGAGACGGTAATCTCTGTGGTGACTCAACATGAAGCAAACACATTCAGATTATCCCAGACAGAAATCTGGAGTTTCTGTACACGGAAGTTCTAATCCCCACAAGCATAAAGCATATAAAAATACAGACAGATAGTTGTTCTGGCTTTACCAAGTTTCTGTTACTAACATAGAGCTGTACATACAATATGGTATATTACTGACCAGGGTCAGCCCCAAACATTTGCTTTTCTGAAGGAAGGGATAAAATGGCACTGAATCCACCAACATGACACATCGCTGATTCCTATACAAAATCTGACCACTCTGGCAGTTTAACATCATTTCTTCACTGGTGACACAACAATGTGTTTTCCTGCACCGGAGCATATCACATGGCATGTGCAGCTGTATCTAATTCGAGGCCCCATTAGACCTCCCTCCCTTTGCCAAATGCCAGGGCTTTTTAAGCCGACAACGGATGCTGTACTTAAAATGAGTGTTCCTGATATTTATCAGCTTGTTATGTTTATATATCAGTCCTCTTTCAAAAAGCTCCGATCAGTTTAGGCTATCTCCCAAAAAAGCACCAATCATGCCAAGACCTGTTTTACTTAGTACACCATCATGTGTATTTTACCCATTCGCTAGGCCCAAAAACATCATCAGTTCGTGTCCATTTCACAACACCAGCTAACTACTACTAAGTACTTAGTAACATATGAGGCATCATTGTCCATGCTTTCCTTTGCAAGTGTAAGAAAGAAATATTGTATCTTCATTGCACTATACCTCTGCATATCTTTCTATCATTTTTTTGGCTCTTCACAAATCCTGGCTTGCATTTACAGTGGTAATCTCCTTTGATGTTGATGCAATGTCCATTAGGTCCACAGATGGAGGCATTTTGCTGGCATTCATCAATGTCTGTAATGAGAAAGCTGCATCTCCATGAAACTAGCTAATTGGTCCTAATTTGCTTGGAGCATCTCACATCATGGTGCAGAAGAAATGGTTGGGGACTGCAGAAAGACAAGCTGTTCTGATCCCAGGGCTGAAAAAGTCTGCCTTGGCTAGGCCATGCAAAGCAGCATGCTGTGAAGTGGGCTCGAGGCTGTCTCTGTGTGTGTGTGTGTGTGTGTGTGTGTGTGTGTGTGTGTGTGCGTGCGTGCGTGCGTGCGTGTGCAAAGCAGCATGCTGTGAAGTGGGCTCAAGGCTGTGTGTGTGCGTGTGTGTGTGTGCGTGTGTGTGCACGTGTGCGCACGCGTGTGTGCACGTGTGTGCACGTGTGTGCGCGTGTGTGTGTGCGTGTGTGTGTGTGTGTGTGTGTGTGTGTGTGTGTGTGTGTGTGTAAAGTTTTTTCCCAGCAAAGAAATGGTGCATGGCTGCTCCTGGAAATATCCAGGAGCCACAGCTCACCTTTTAAACACGTTACACAGTTTCCCTCTGACATTTAATACAGAAAAAAACCTTTTCCTCTCCAAACTGGTTACTGGTTACTTTTTTGGGCATTTGGGGCATTTTGTGTGTGCGTCCCCCTGCTCAACAAAAAGGATCCTGAGGATGTAAAATTAGCCCCAGACTATCAGCCATCCTGGAGCACTGATTCTCAAATGGTGCATTGCAAGAGCATTCTAGCTGGGGTGTCTGGCTGCTAGCAAGGGCCAGAGGGCTTTTTATCCTAGTGAAAGGCCAACATTGATAAAGATTTGACTGCTAATTCCAAACTGGGTGATCCAATGACAGTCTAGAGCAGGGTGTTGACTACCCACATTCCTATTATTGGGTCTGTTCCTACTGGCACTAAACACTGGACATCGGACTATAGCTTGAAGAACCAAGAGAAATTTCTAAGATGTAGTAAGGATGCAAACCAGTCCCTTGTTGCATCCCGGGAAGCTATAGGCAAAGAAGCAATTAATTGTAAGCCAGAGCTTCTTTTCTTGCCATGGGGTACATAACTAGAAATTAGGTTTCCAGGGGAGACAGGAGCCACTCATTATCCAAGCGTGAGGGGCATCTCACCCCTCAATGTTGAGGTGAAGTATCCCCAAACCACTCAGACCACAGGCTACCTCTGCAAGAGGGAGTTGCTGTCAAATGACGCCATAACCCCTTTCATCCATCTATGCAACCATTTCTGCTTTGGGTGCCATTCCTCACACAACACGGAACGCAGGGTTCTCTTTACTTCAGAGAATCTTGTAGCACCTTGAAGATGAACAACTTTTACGTAGCACAAGCTTGTTTACATGATACAAAAACATTTTACAGGTTTAGCCCCTGGGATTCAATTAAGATGAATGAATTCTGAAGCTTTCCCCACATGTGAATTTCAGTACTACTCAGATGAAAATAGCTCAGAACACAGCATTTGGACATTTAAGCATTTCCTGCTAAAATGTGCAAATCAGTCTCCCTCAACTTATTTTCAGGATTGCCTTGTTTCATTCCAGTCCTTATTTGGAATCTTGAAACTTTTCAAACTATAAAACAGTGGAATGAAGAATTCACACACACACACACACACACACACACACACACACACACACACACACACACACACACACACACACACACACACACACCCCGCACGCGGACACACACATATGCACACGCACCCAGCAACTCTCTGCTTGTGCTTCTCCCTGCCAAATTATTTTATAAAGTTGTTTTTTTGCCTAGGATAGTTCTAAGACCGACAAGTTACCTACCCGTAATTGTAGTTCTTTGAGTGGACCTCTGTGATTCACACTATGGGTAATACGCGCATATGCAGAGCCTTGTCGGAATATTCTAGAGCTTCTGCAGTAGCAAAGGAAAATACATTAGCATAGAACCCTCCCTCTGGTATATCTACCTTGGCACCAAGGCTCTCCCTTCAGTTAGGTCAACCGGCGCATAAAGAAAAGTGTGACAGTGGGAAGGCCAGGTTGGGACGTATGAATCACAGAGGTCTATTCGAAGAACTACAATTACAGGTAGGTAACCCATTGTTCTTCTTCGTGGCCTCTGTGAATCACACTATGGGTGACTAACAAGCTACCCTACCTGGAGGAGGGTGTCACGCCAAGGTAGATGATAACACAGCATATCCAGTAGCAGCATGAGATTACTGATGAACATCCAATGTGCAGTGATTGATAAACGTGGACAGCTGTGACCATGTGGCATCTGAAGGATTGAGTGTGGAGTATGTAAAAGCCAAAGCCTGTCTTACATCCAGAGCATGGAGGATCCTATGTTGATAAGTAGTAGGAGATGGAAAATAGAAGGAAGAACCAAAGGTTGGGATAGGTGGAACTGGGTGACAACCTTGGGTAGAAAAGTTGAACCTTATCTGGGTAAAACTGGAGATAAGGGTAGTCGTTAAGGCCGCAAGTTCACTAGGACGTCGAGCTGACGTGATGGCCACAAGGAATATCATTTTGAAGGTAAGTAACCTGAAGTCAGTTGACGCCAGCAGCTCAAATGGGGCCCTTGTAAGTTGTCGAAGGACCAATGTCAGTGACCACTGAGGTGGCGGAAGGGGGACATTTGTGGTACAGGTATGATAGTCCCTTGATGAAAGGTTTCAGAGTAGGCTGTCTGAAAAAGTTAGTTGCCTGAAAGGTTGGTGGTTGATAAGCCACAATTGCAGAAAAGTAGACCTTGAGGAATGAGAGAGAAATACCCTTAGCTTTTAACTGCAATAAAAAAAAATAAGACAGTGGTAAGAGAGGAGTTGGTTGAGGAAAAAGATGACGCTGCAGTAAAAGCTTGAAATTTTTTCCATTTATACACATAGGCCTTCCTGGTTGAAGCCTTCTTTGCATGATGAATGATATACATCAGGCTGAATCCTCCACGCTGCAAGATGAAGAGCAGGGAGATCTGGGTGGAGAATTTGATTTTTGTTCTGAATGAGCACGTGAGGTAGACGGGGCAGGTGATAAATGTCGGATGACAGCTGGTGGAGAATTGGGAACCATGGCTGTCGCAGCCATCATGGAGCTATCAGGATAGCATTGGGCCTGTCCTGCTGAAGCCGACTACAACTCTGTGGAGGAGCGGGAACAGAGGAAACAGGTAAATGAGTGACTTGGGCCAACGGCCGATGAATGCATCTCTGTGGGAGTTCTTGCCTACTCCTGTGTTGGAGCAGTAACACTTGTATTTTCAGTTTACCTGGGAGGCAAAAAAGTCGATGGTGGGTGTGCCCCATTGTTTGCACAGGGAGAGAAAAAAAGATTGATCTAGCTCCCATTCGTGGGCTTGAGATTTTTTTCGACTGAGGAAATCTGCCAGATTGTTGTCTTGACTGGCTACATGTATTGCCGTGAGACAAATGTGATGAGAGAGGCACCATTCCCACAGGTCGACAGCGAGGTGTAAAAGACGTGGGGAGTGAGTGTTCCCTTGTTTGAGAATATAATATATCACGGAGACATTGTCTGTGGCTATTTGAGCCATTTTGCTGACAAGATGATTTTTGAAAGCTTTGCAAGCTTTTACTACTGCTAAGAGTTCTAGCTCGTTGTTATGGATCAGTTTCTCTCTTTGTGACCACCGGGCATAGATTTGCAGAGATCTGCAATGGGCGCCCCAGCCGGTAGGGCTGTCATCTGTAGTAACATGGATTTGTGTGCGATGGTGAGGTTGATGAGGTGGAAGTGCCTCCTCATCTGAAACAGAACTGACACAGATGAGGTTCCCAGACTCTGGTGGTTGTGGAGTCGAGGAAATGGTTGTGGAAGGCTTCGATTTTGAAGACTTAGCCTTCTTCAGAGGTGACGGTTCTGGTGCCGAGGAAGCATCCATGCAGTATTAGAGGCTGTTTTCGATGTTGAGGGTTTTGACGTTGAATGTTTGGCTTTGTGCACTCACGTGACCATTGATATCGAGGGCAGAGTAGGTTGTCCATGATCAGAACAAGGTGGAGTAGCTGACGGATGCTGTTTTGTCACTTCGGAAACAGCTTCATCCATGGCTTTAGGGATTGCTCTCAGAGCCAAAGCTTGAGTCTAGAGAGGCGACTGCGGAGAACTCAGTGTTTAAAGTTTTTGCAGTGAGGGGAAGAGGAAGTTTGATGGCCTCACAGAGGCAAAAAAGGCATTTAGTGTGGCCGCCAGAGAGCGGGATCTCATTATCGCAGGCTACACAGCTTTTAAATGGGCCTGAAAAGGCCATTAACGAAGAAACGGTTTAGAAAAGAAAACAGAAAGGTGGGAGGGGGGGACGCTTCATCCTTAAGGCCGGATCATATCCTTTGAAAATAATAAGGATAATAATAAATAAATAAATTTCAATAACTTTCCTTCTTTCATTTTCAGATTTCTCACAGAAGCAACGATCAAGGCTCGTTGAAAGAAACTGAAGGGAGAGCCTTGGCGCCAAGGTACATATACCGGGGGGAGGGGCCTATGCTAATGTATTTTCCTTTGCTACCGCAGAAGCTCTAGAATATTCTGATGAGGCTCTGCACATGTGCGGATTACCCATAGTGTGATTCACAGAAGCCACGAAGAAGAACAAGAATAACCCTTGGGAGAAAATAACAGTATCCATAATGTAAACTGCAAGAACATATAATCTGCATGCAGAAGGTAAACCCATCTTCATTCAAAAGGGCCTCAGGTAGCCATGCTTGGGATGACAGCATCTAGAACAGTCACATCTGCAGACTAGGGACAACTAGTCTGGATCGATAAAAAAATCTGACCCAATGCAAAGTGTTTCATACATTCAAATCAGCAAAATAAAGGTGATCTCATGAAGAAGGTTTAGTCACTTCCTGTAGAATAACTGATACACAAATGGGAAAGCTTCCTTATGTTGATTCTGGGCTGGAAAGATAGGTTTGACAAGTAATTGCCAGGGTCCCTGACATTTCATAGCAGTGTAGTACATCCCAGGGTGTACAACGCATGACCTGCGCCTCTCCTGTGGTCCCCAGCTGTTTTGTGCATGCAAGCAGTGCCATGCAGAAAAAAAAGCATGCAGTGTCTCAAGAAAAAGGAGATCCCAGAAAGCCCTTACCTGTGCAGTCATTGTCACTTTTATTATTGAAGCCACTTGGCCATTTTTTCGACTCAAATCCTGTTAGGCATTCACAGGAGTAGTTTCCCGGAGGTTCCACAAATCTGGCATGTGATCCACAACCGTCCAGCGGCTTTCCTTGGTCATCTGCCCAATGTAAAAATACATTTTGCACATCAGAGGCTGAACTGCAGGACTGAACCTTGGAAGCTAAAGTTCTGGTGAGATTCTCAGTTGTCTAACCCCAGGGAAGAAGGAAAGGAAAGGAAAGGACAGGAAAGGAAAGGAAGGAAGGAAGGAAGGAAGGAAGGAAGGAAGGAAGGAAGGAAGGAAGGAAGGAAGGAAGGAAGGAAGGAAGGAAGGAAGATCTTTCCAAGCTTTGCCCTGAATTATCAAACATAAAGGATTACCAATGACTTTAGCCATCCTCAGTGCACCTTTACTCAAGGCTTGGATATTAATGATCTTACAAGGGCAAAAGGGACCACCAAACTGACTTGGAAGAAACCAGTAGAGAGAAAACAATTTTAAACATCAGGAAGGTTTCAACTAGCAGGCCTAGTCCTACCATTAGACAGACTGAGGCAACTGCCTCTTGCAGCAGATTTTGCTTGTCAAAAAGGGCTGAAATTTGTACAGTTTATTCAATGTGTTATTACCAATTGATAATTGTCATGAAACTTAAAAGATGTTTCTCAGATTTTCTGTTTCAGGAGTCGAAATACGTAACACTACTGCACCATCGTGCAGGGGAAAGGGGGGGGGATTTGTACTCCGCCTTAGCTGGCAAAATCTCTGGAGCTCTTTTTTCATCCAATATCAATGGCATGGAGAAAGAGGACTTTCCACTACATGCTTCATATTCCAACGTGGCATCCTATTCACAAGAGAAATATTTAAGACCAGACAATTTAGAATGGCCAAGTGGTTGTTGTCATTGTTTTGATTTATTTCTTCTGCCCACTTGGTAGAGACAACAAGGGTCCAAAGAAGTGGATTCTGATCCACAAAAGCTCACACTGTAAAAAAAAAACAACTATTACAGTAGTCTTTTAAAGTGTCACAATATTTTGCCCTTTCTCCCCTTTTAATTTTGACAACATGTTAAGACACACGAACATGGCTATTTCTTTGGAAAAGGTTAGAGTGCTGTATATTTTACATTTATTTCAGTTTGGAGGGAAAAATTAAAGTTGGCATACTATAACTAGGAACATGAGTTTGACTCACGAATGCCGCATCTACCTAGGCCCTCATACAGTTCGAGGTGCCATTACTCTATCAGTTACTTGTCTGTCAACAGAGGAAAACATCATTCATGAGATGCTTTTGCCAGAAAAAATGTGTACCTAGGGTTTTCCTGTTTTGTCAGTTTGTTACATCCCAATACCTCTTATGTAGGTATGTCATAGTTGTAAGGAATCAGGCCTGCAAGAGTTGGGGTATCCTCTCTAGACAGTGATGTCTCTGGCATCAGGGTTACCTGTGCACAAGCAGAATTATCACACAATTTTTCTGGCCTTCCTAAAGGGGCTTTAGAACAGTTTGTTTCCACACAAAATTCAAGTTCTTTTTAAAACAACTTTTCTTCACTGAAGAAGGGTGTCACCTGTCCACAATATGGCACTACAAAGATATCCACAAGCCTGCTAGCTCATACAAGAAATGTGCCCTGGATGATGTTTTTTCCTGTAGCTTCCATCACTACCTCCTGGTCAGAACACAGGGCCCTGGAAGCTTTGTACACAAGATTTCAGTACTCAGCACCGCATCTCTTCCTTTTGGAACGCTCACAGCCACCTGCCATCCTCACAAACAAGTAAAACTATAGAACACAGGTTTAAAGTGGGACTTTTAATGCTGTTCTGAAGGCTTGTTGGTCCAGAGAAAACTTACCTTCTGAGTCCTCCACCCTAGCTTCAGATTCAATATAAACAACAAACAGCCCTGGAAGATAAGAAACAAAGAAAGCCACAATGTTAGATTTAATTCAAGTATCTATCCATCCTTCCTTCTTTCCCACCCTCCCTCTCTCCCAATCTTTCTCTTGAGACTTTGAGACAACATACATGATCTCTCCTCCTTTGTCACTGCAACAAGCTTGTGAATGAGTTTAGGGCGAAAGAAAGTGGCCATCCAAAGGTACTTAGCCGAGTAGGCTTCTGAGTGTCAGGCTGAGAGTACACAGTCAAATGTATCACAGTATTTTCTCCACTTATTGAATGGATTAATTCAAAATAATTTTTTTACTGATCATATTATGCAAATTGATTCGAATTGGCTCGGCTCTTTTTGTTCCCATGCAGCTTTTTCTCTCTGCTGCTGGGGTTGGGGATCTATTTTTTTCAAGCCGGAATGATCCGTACATACTTTTTCCTGTATGATCAGTTGATCTGTTCTCATTTAGTACCAGTGGGCTGTACATACATGGGGTGGGGCTCAACACACTGTCTAAATCTGGATTTTTTTATCGAGGGAAGTGAAAACAAAACGGAAGATCTAGGAGACGGGGAGCCTAGCACAAGAAAAGGAGATGCATGGACAGCAAAAGAGGGCAAGAACGAGAGTGTGTTTTATCAGGTGACATCTTTCACATTTCAGAACCTCTCACGACTACGTCAGGATGCAATCCATGCAATCCCGCTTGCCAAGCTCTGCAGCTAATTCTGAAGAAAACAAAGATCATTTCCTGTTCCGATTTTTTCTTTATTTGCAGTGCTCTTTGGGTAGGCATAGTTTTCTCAAAGGAGAGTAGTTCTACCACAAATCGAGCATCAAGAGATGACTTCCACAGCTGTTGACACTATAGTAGCTCCCATCTTGGCTGCTGATACAAACCAGTTGAGCCAGGAATTCTCAGAACAAAAAGCTGAAGTCACAAGCAACAAACCTCTGTATTCAGTATTCCATTGTAATTGTATTTCCATTGTATTTTGTTCCTCTATAATGGCATGAAATGTATAAATGAATGTATAAATAAATACCACTGCTCACAGAACCTGACAACACAATTGAGACTGCTATGTTTACCTTTCAGCATTTCCACAGTCATAGAATATTTCACAGGATTCTAGATTTGGAAGTGGCTGCCCAGTGTATCTAGTTCAAATTCTTGTTCTATGCAGTAAAAGCAGATCTATCTCCAACAGATGACTCCCTAGCCTTTGTTCAAAAACGTTCAGAAAGCTGACCCTTTGCTCTCAGAGTACTGAAAAGAAGATTCTTACTATTAAATAGTTTCTCCTGAAATTCAGTGAGAAAACCTTTCCTATACTTTTTGCCCATGAGATCTACTCCTGCCCCAACAGATTCAGTGTTTAGAATAATTTGCCCCCAGGTGTCAACATGTTTAAGGCCACAGGTCAGGATCTTTATGTGCACCCCATTGGCTTGGGTATCCCCAGTGACTTTAGGTTGTGGCGTTTAAAAAAAAACCTCCCCCCCCCCACAACACCTCTTGGGCATATGGAACTAGTGCACACTTCTTTGTTCTCAATATCCAAACCAACAGAAAATAACTCTGTATAATTTTATATACAAAACACACAAGGCTTCAGATACCTATTGTTACAGCAGACAGACTGGTTTCCATGGTAGATATTAAAAGCATGGAATTTTGACAATGTTGGTGAGTGCAAAACATATTTCTTTACATTAATAACAACTAGGTAAAATGCTAACAGATGGCTGTAATTTTATTTATTTTGGATAGATATATGTTGCATTTCTCAATTTGCCATTTAAACATCTTAACATTTGCAAACACTATGATAAAAAGATGTTTTTCTTACTTTGTACGTGTCATATTTGTATTCATTAATTCAGTTAATGAGACATCTGTATGCACAATGCATTCTTAATTTCCACATATTAAGCAATATGTTTCCCTTGTGAGAACCAAGTCCATTTTGAGGTCCAATTGTACAAGCAGCTACTGATAACCACTACGTGCATTAAGTGATCCTTAACAATCATTACTACTCTTCAGGAATTAATGACTGCACCAACAGAAGAGAATTAACAGTTCCAATAACGAAGCAGGTAGAAAATTCTTGACGGGGAGCCACTGAATAGCAGCAGGGAAGTGACATTGGCAGAAGATTTTCAACAGACAACTCAAGCTAACGTTATTTTGTTAGTACAGTACTGTGCAGAAGGTGGCAATGGTAAATCACTTCTGAAAAAGCAGAAAATATGGAAAAATCAAACACTGTAGGAAAATTTGGCCTAAGTTAGAAATGAAGAAGAGAGTGACTCACTGAATTTTGTAAAGCCAACAACACGCTTGTTCTTAAATGTACTTTCTTCCTCATTATTATTTCACAGATTTTGAAACCCCTTCTTGAAATAATCCCTTATAATAATTACATGCCATCAGTTTTGACTTAAAATAACCCAGGATTTTCTAGGTTTAAAATGGTCAGAAATGGTTTATCACTCCCATCTTCTAGTGTGCTATGCCTACCTTGACTTACAGTATGCCCAAGGCCACAAAGGTATAATCATATCCAATAGGGAGCACAGAAAAGTTATTAGCAATGACAAAAACTCCATGAAAACAATCCTGAAATATTCTCACAATATACTACAACTTTCCTAGATGCAGTGATTCATTAGAACACACAACAGTTGTGTAGAAATGACAATATTTTTCAACACGATGATAAATTCATAACACAAACTGTTGATGTTTGCTGGAGCTTAAGGGAGATAGGTTCCAGTGCCTCGTTAAAACACAGACCGTTTAGGTTGAAAGAAGTCAAGTCAGAGTATTATGAATGAAATGTATGTTACACAGTACTTTGAATTTACCATAGTGCTGAACAATATTGTGATTTCCAGTCCAATGTTGTGTATCCTAATGAATCACTGTATCTGGGAAAAGTTGTAGTATATTGTGAGGATATTTCAGCATTGATTTCACAGAGTTTTTGTCAAGGCCACACAGGTAGGAAAGCTTATAACCTTATCAGCTATACATATTCCAGGTAATCTCAGCTAGACCCTCTCTTAGAGGGCATAAAAGGGATTCCAACATCTTCACCATCAGACTGAATGTATATCAATAAAAAGCTTAAGTATAAATATTAGAGACATTTGATGAACTGAGCAAGAGCATGCAGAACATAACGGCAAAATCCTGCAGCAAAATTTATTTGGAAGTCTACTTGAAACAGATAGGCAGAACTTCATATATTTGACCCTTGCAACCTGAACAGGACACTGGGAAGCTCAGTGTCTTTTCGTCTTCTGCAACCCATTGTTGTTGTTCTTATCGGCTGTCAAGTCACTTCTGATTCAAGGTAACCCGACAAATAAGCAATCTCCAAAAGGCCCTGTCCTCAACAGCCCTGCTCAGCTCTTGTGAAGTCGATTCATCTAATATTCAGCTTCCCTCTTTTCCTGCTGCCTTCAGCTTTTCCCTGGGTTTTTCTTTTCTTTTAGCTACAATAATTGTCTTTTAACATTCTTCCCTAATAATATC
Source organism: Pogona vitticeps (assembly GCF_051106095.1). Classification (NCBI taxonomy): domain Eukaryota; kingdom Metazoa; phylum Chordata; class Lepidosauria; order Squamata; family Agamidae; genus Pogona; species Pogona vitticeps. Next base: position 123,861,364 of record NC_135784.1, on the reverse strand, counting down.
TCTGGTTTCAATCCACAGTTCTTCTGGGTCATGGCCAATTGAGTTTAGCAATGTGAAACTGTTTTTATGTGGACTTTAAATTCATCAGAAAAGTTGGATATTTTAGCAGCAGGATTCTTTTAGTGCTCTTCTTCAGCTTTACTTTAATGTTTGATACTAATAGTTCATGATCACTACCACAATCTGTTCCAAACAGGCTAAACTTCTCCATCTCCTGCTTTCAATTATGTAGTCTATTAATTTTCTATATTGACCACCTGGTGATGTCCATATACAATAATCTGTTCAGTTGCTTGAAGCATGTCTTTGCAATAAACAGATTGTTAGCTTCACATAAGTCTTATGAGTCATTTTCCTGTTTACTTTTTGACCCCTACACCAAATTTTCTAACCACATGTGATTCTATTTTGTTTCCCACTTTTGCATTCCAGCCCCCCATGATTAGAACGATGTCTTATTTTGGTATGTGATTAGTTTCTTCCTGAATGCTTGCATAAAAGCTTTCAATTTCATCTTTTTCATTTTCTGTAGATGGATCATAGACTGGGATCATAGTTCTTAGAGCCAACTGATTTCTTCCAGAGCTGTCATTTCTCATCACAAGGTTTTCAAGGTAAAGCAGAGGTTTCTGCACACTACTAACACAAGTTAGCTATAGTGTCACTGCTGTTTTCTGTGAAATATCGTCCTCCAGCCTCACCTTTAGCTACTGCTGCCACCAAGCAGCTGCCCTCCAGAGGTTTCTTTGCCCTGTCACCACTGCAACTACCCATTCTCTTCTGCTAATGCAGCTGAAGTGGATGGCTCAGCTGTGAATGTTCTGCCTTGAGTGACTCTGCTAGGAGTCCCGGCTCATAACAGAGTCTAGCCTTCTGACGGCATTGCTCTCGGCTCCTCTGACACACTCAATCCCCCCTCACTGTTTTAAAGTGTGCATCCAAGAAGGGATGCAACCAAACAGACATCAACAGCCTCCTTTCTCTAAGCTCCTTCCTGTACATACTTGAAGCGGAAAATGCATGATTAGAAAGGACAGTGATTCAAAAAAATCAGCCACATCTACAGCAAACTCATGTCTCACTACCATCTACTGTGACAGTGTTTCTCTTCCCCCCCCCCCCCGGTTACTCTCTCTTACCAATTAAAGCAAGTGGAACAAAAACAAAAAACACCCCAACCCACTGTATATTTCAAAGAAATGGATTGCTTGTGATTGGGATTTGCTTTTCTGCACCGCAAACTTTAATTTTTAGTACGGAAATTGATTCTAAATTGTTATCTCCAAGGACAGTCAATAACTGATTTATTAGCCCACATCTAAATAAAGTTGAGTGTCCAGAAAAAAAATCTGGACAGACAGTCTGATTTGCTCTTCAGTTTACTCCGGTGTTTGCAACTGGGCTAACTTTAGTACTTAGCACTGTTATGATTTTATCTCCCAAGTAGATTTACTTGCCATTTCCCTCAAACAAATCTATTATATTATAAAGCAATATTTATAAATCACTTTTGCTTTATTACTTCAAATCACTTCAAAACTAAGCACAAACCAGTGAAAAGGGATGCAAATTTAAGTCCCAGTGATCTGACACGAATAATAAGACAAATCTATCATATCATATAGCAATACTTATAAATATATTGCTTATGTGTTTCACTTCAGCTGGATCATGCCCACATAATGACTCAAATAACCTTATCAGTCACACTGCCTGCAAATCCATTCATTTTATCATCATGTTTCTTTAATGCATTTCAAAAACCAACTATCTTTCAATCAGATCAGTGGCTTTATCTTGCTCCTCTAGGTTTTAGTTACTGTAAATTTTACTGTAATCTCTTATCCTTCTTGTCTAGCTTTACTTACTTATCTCTTCTAGCTTTCTGATTACATTTCAAAATGTATTTTTCAGGGTATATCTTGTATCTAAACAGAAATCTTCAGTTCATCCGCCTTGGTCATCATCACAACACTGAACATGCAATGAAAAATAATCATTTTTCTCCCTATTATTTGTCAGAGACATTTAGGAGGTGGGAGAATTCGTATCTATGCAAACCTTCACTCTTGGAATTCCATGGTTATTTTCATGTAACAGAATTTACATTGAAAAAAGCTAAGTCTATACAGAAGCCCTTTCCTATATCAAGGCTCCTTCTTCTGTTTTGCCATACAGATCGGTCTCTGTGGCTCATGTACAGGATGCCAGTTAATGCTGCTGGTTCTGCTGACTCTTTCAGAATGTGGTCCAGTCTCTGGGGCAGCCGACTTGATACAGCAGGAGTCAGAAGAGGAGGGTGCTTGGTGCTATGAATCAGATCTGAAGCCAGCAAATGGAATGGGTGTCACAAGATTCACATTCCTTGACTTCCCAACTGGGGTATCCATGGTGGTCTTCAAGATCATCCTATTAAGAAAACCTCTCGGGTCTAGATGTGATAGACCACTGGTTCTTAACCTTGAGTTACTCAGGAGTTTTGGACTGCAACTCCCAGAAGCCTTCACCACCAGCTGTGCTGACTGGGGTTTCTGGGAGTTGCAGTTCAAAAGCATCCGAGTAACAAAGGTTAAGAACCACTGTGATAGACAACTACATACAAAGATGTACAGGTCTCTTCCACACCACACCATTGAGAACTGTTCATTATGTAGAGACACAGGGGAGTGCTTTCTCTGCTGTAACACCCCAACGGGGGAATGCCCTCCTCTTGCAGGCTCAGCTAGTGCCAACACTAGCATTATTCCAATGGCAAGTCAAAACATGATTATTTATTAAAGTGTTCGAGCATCAAGGATCTTGGTCTGTGCAAGTTTTAATGCAATGTGTTTAATGTTTTTATTTTCTGGTTTTTAACCTGTTAAATTCTAAATGGTTTTAAAGATTTTATGTTTTGAATTGTTTTATATGGCTTTGTAACCCAGCCTGAGATCCTGTGATATAGGGCGCACTACACATGCATAAAATAAAACACAATATTAAAAGACCTGCTGCATTTTCCTGCATAAATTACTCTTCCATGTTTCTGCTTCTCACAAAAAACTTGGGAATGTTAAACTCTTCCATCCTACTCCACTTATGCAAATGTCCAGCACGACTTCATTTCTAAACTAAACAAAGCAACAGAATTCTTCCTTTTGCAAATATTCATTTAAGAAAATGGATGCTACCTGAATCATACTGAGCTCTGCGCTCATGTATGGAGTATGAGACAAAATCTAGCCTTTCTGCCTCAGATGGGGCTTATGTACCACAGAAAAAAGAGATAACACAGTTCCTTTACCCGTCCCTCTGAAATAAACAAAAATATTTGTTAAAGCTCTAAACTGCACACTGATTCACTGCAAGCACTTAGAACTCTTCCAAAGAAAGAGTAGGTATGATTAGGGTCAATGAAGTTCATAACAGGACTTGCATCCAACCAAATGCCTTATACAGTACCCAAACTAGGCTACACCATCTTAGATATCACAGCCTCCTCACTGTCCATGCCAACATTTAATCCCAATCCCGTGTCTCATACAAGAAAGCCCAGTAGTCTATAATCAGATGAGGACTATGTTTCGCTCAATTCATATTTCTCCTTTCTCAAGGTCCTTAGTATATATGCATTTCAACAACTAGAGTGGCACAACACAATTTGCCTTTGAACATTGGTTCTTTGCCCATTGGATGAAGCTCTTAGTGATGGGGAAACTATCTCCTCTGCTTTCTTTATGTGAAAGTCAAAAGCCAATCCCAGAAATGGTCTCCAAGTAACCCAAATACTCCCTAATAAGATACTGTACAACACAGAATGTGTGTGTTCCAAAAACCCTCAAAGCTTAATAAAACTGAAAATAAATTTGAAAACAAACCTTGAATCTTCCTAATAGATTGCAAAAGCTAAGGTTTTGGTCAATGGTGAGACAGCCATCTGAGAATCTCCATCCCCACCTGAGTACTTGTTTGTTCGTTTGCGTTTGTTTCTTTGTTTGCTGAAAACATATGGCCTTTTTATCAAGGAGGTTCTTAAGCACTTTACAATACATTACCATCATTCAAAACAGATTAAAAACATTCCTTAATAATAGCTACAGTTATTTAAAAGTCAGTTTTAAAAACTGTAGGAAGAAGCACAGCTAAACATGGGGTTTACCTCTCTGTGGCTTTCAATTTGCACAAAATGTCCCTTTGTTAACTTACTATATTTCCCTTTTGGATGCTGCACAAATACCTAGCAATCACAAAATGTCAGGCTGACTGATCACACAGACACGAGTAAACCATCCAGGGCTACTATTCTTACTAGTTCGTGTAACAAGGAAATAGTTACAATATTTTTAAAAAACTGTGTTTAACAGAGATATACAAAAATGCAGTCGTGAAATGTATGAAATCTCTCAGAGATGGTCAATAGTATCTTGCATTGAGGATAAAAATATCTGCATTGTTTAACATTGCAAATGAGCAGAGTAAAGATTTATACCTATAGGTGGCGAAGATGGAAATAACATAAGCCATCTATTTTAGTAAGGAACTCTGTCTCGCTGCAGAATATAAAGGATTACCCAGACTGAGTATTCATTGTTGAAAAGTACCTGGTTCACCACTATTGGTACTTTTCCTGCCATCCATGTAACATAGGCCTGTCTTGGTAAAAACAAATTTGATCCCTTACCAAGTTCTCTTAAATTTTGTTTTGTTTTGTTTGTCCCTGCTGCTGCTCTCATGGGGGTCTTTTGTTCTGAGGATGTTCTTGAGGGTGGAGTTTAGTGCTAAATTCAATGAGTTGAATTGAGCAAAATCCTGTGCCACTGGGTTTTGATAAATTCAACTCATTGACCAAAATTCTATTGGTTCTATATTGACTTCAATTCAATTCATTGACCAAAAACTTTACAGTGATGTAGCACAAACAATTAGGTTGTTTGTGCTACATCACTGTAACCCAGTGACACATATTCTTCTGGACAGGAAACTTATTCTGTCATCTCTTCTATGGAACTTGCATAAAACCCCAGAGATTATAGAAAGGAGAAGGGTCTGCCGTTAAGTTCTGCAAAGATCAGCCACCTTAGGAAATATGACAAAATATGGAAAATAAACCTCACCACATCCTCACAACTGGGAATGTGCAACATTTTAGGCTGTCAGTGGAACAAAGTCAGTTGGGAAATGCACACAACCTACCATCAAGGCCTGCTTTGGTATTTCCTCCAGAAGAGGGTAAACGGAAGACTTGTATTACAATGTATGAGAAGGAGTTGTTATTCAAGCACCGAATACACAAGGAGACTATCCTGAAGTAGATTTTCATAGGTCAACCACAAGCCATGCTCTCTTGTCCCTGTCCAGAAACAATGAGTTTGAGGCTTGAGCCCATAGGACGTTAAAAGGACATGGCACTCCCAATGCCCAAACAGTTGGGGAGTCTTCCAAGTTCTACTGCATAGTGTGGGTTTCATTTGCTAACTCTGAAGGATTTCCTCCCCCTAACAACTTCCCCTAGCCCACAGCACACTAGTAGCTGGTGTAGTGAATATCCACGCCAGTAGCAAATCTTCTCCCAAGGACAGTTGTCTCTATTCCCTTGAAGGGGTGGGCTTCTTGTCTGAAAAACCTCCAGCATGTTTCAGCTGCCTTGGAACATCTCCACTTGGAGATGGTATGTTGACAGGCTGTAACTCCCAAACCCTACATGGTGGCTGGGCGATTCTAGTTATAGTCCTTTTCTGAGTTCTGGTTCTGACTGTAAGCTCTATAAAAGAATAAGAATGTTTGCTTTCTCTTTACATCATGAATTGACTTGGAGATTTGTGGTGGCATGACAAGTCTGAATAAAGTAGGGTCAGAAGCATATCTAGGAAAGCAATACCCTTGAAGATATGCAGTAAGTAACCAGGTGGTCTCGAGTCCTATCACAGAGATGGACAGACTTCAAGCTCGAAAGATCTGCTTCACTGTTATTTTTAATACATCTCTGCACCCCATGAAATAGGGGCTCTGGCAGACTCTAAAATCAGGGAACTGGGTGTCTCCAAGCACATCATGAGGACAGGAATTTATGACTGATAGCAAATTCAAGCTCACTAGTCCTTGCACAAAATAACTGTTCCTGATTTCTTCCCAAATGTTCTTTGAAACTGTTGTAAATCACTCAGATATCTACCTTCTGCCCACCTCATTCTACAGGACAGGGCCCTACTGAGCTGGAAATCTGTTTTCCTAGGACAATATAGCCATTTTATCTACTTGGTGATGTTCTATAAATGACACCCACACTGTGCAGCAGAATTTGGAAGACTCCCAGTCTCTTTGGGCAGTGGGAGAGACAAAAGTCTTCCAAAAGACTGTCCACATTGTTTGATTTATTGCATACAAGCAAGGATGAAAATAGCGAACATAGTAAGAAAATCTGTCTCAATGAGGAGTATAATGGCAAAAGATTGTTCTGGAGGACATACCAATGCAGGCCTTGATGACAGGCTATGGACATTTCCTAGCTGAGTTTTGTCTCAGGAGGCAAGAATCTTATGCTACAGAGAAGTCTGGTTGGGAGCCACCTAACCAACAGAGCCATGAAAGCCTCAATCGGAATCATCCTAACTAGAACTTTTCATAAGGAAAAGTGGCAGACACTCAACAGCTGGTTAACACCTACTGCAGGAACAAACTGAGCTGTGAAGTGGATGATGATCATCCTCTCACACCTGAAAGGGAATCTATGGATCATCGACTCCAGCCCGTCAAGAAGGCACAGCAGGGACTCGAACTCCTGCGCTTCCAGGAAGAAGGTCCAGAAGAATGCTGATTAACATGGGAAAGAAATAGCTTTTTTTGCTATAATCTTTACATGTAGAGATGTCAAAAGATTTGACTGACTGGAATGATTACTCTACATTTGGACTGTGGGGCTATGCGGTTCCAGTACCTACTTGGAGGAGAAGAGTTGTCTAAACTATCACAAAACATTTCTTAACAACTATATAGGTTACTGTTGTGTACCCAAAGTCTCTGCAAACAATGCTCATGGTTATTAAGAGAGCCACAAAAGTTCATTTCCTTAGCGCGGGAAGATCTCTTCCCCAAAGTTCTGAGAACTATATGACGTAAATGACAGATGTTGTTACATACTGTGGCAGATACAGGGAGCTGGGCAGGACACTTTTGCTAAGGCATGTTTCGCTATGCAAATGACTGCGACGAATGCTTGTTACATGGGTAGCAACTAAAAAGTCCATACTCGGTGACACAGAACTGTTGCTACACATCTCTCCAAGATAGATATCAAGTTTATTGTCAGCATCGCATTTCTAAGTCGTACAGTTGCCACTGCTGGGAAACCACACTTTCCTGCTCGTGCCAGCACTAGCTCACTCAGTAGCCTGAGACATTCACGTCGTAGAGCAAAAGTAAAGCAGAGGCAGAGAGGAGAATTGAAGAGGAGGCATTTCAGAGGAAGGATTAAATCTAGGGCTTTCCAGAACTGACACAGTTCATTGGACACAAAATAGTGTTGAGATGTGACCCAAGGACTCCAGCACTGGTGCATTCTGATATGCTAGACTTGCCAAAAGCATTGTTGAGCTGCCCCAGCCGGCCAAATGTCCCAATCTACCATGAAAAAAAAATTCTACCTTTGCATAACAACACCTGGAGGCACATCCACTTCCAGGCTACAATCTGCAAATCCATTGAGTCCAAGGGCTTCATTTCAAGTTTAAGCTTGCACCAAAACAACCTACATGGATTCAGTTCCCAAGCTGTATTTCCCTCTTCTCTACATTACTTATATGAATTTCCACTTGTTAAATTAGCTGTCACTCCTTTCTAGACAGAATACGTTGCACATTAAGGTTTGGGAAGGTTAGGGGCATCTAAAACAAATTCTTAGCACTACTAGTAGATTATAGATCCCTTGATTTTTGGAGCAAGGCATAAAAACCAACACACTTTTTAAATGGGCAGGATCACTAAGGAAGCTAATAAAGTGTACAAAAATGGGGGTAAGGGTGGAGAAATCTTTGCCGTTTCTCAGCTCCCAATTATTGCACCGCCAAAGCAGCTTTTAACAAAGAGACTATCTCATCATCGTCGTTTAGTCGTGTCCAACTCTTCATGACCCCAGGGACCAGAGCACACCAGGCCCTCCTATCTTCCACTGCCTCCCAGAGTTGGGTCAAAGTCATGTTGGTTGCTTCGCAGACACTGTCCAGCCATCTCATCCTCTGTCATCCCCTTCTCCTCTTGCCTTCACACTTTCCCAACATCAAGATCTTTTCCAAGGAGTCTTCTCTTCTCATGAGATAGCCAAAGTATTGGGGCCTCATCTTCAGGATCTGTCCTTCCAGTGAGCACTCAGGGTTGATTTACTTTAGAATTGATAGGTTTGTTCTCCTTGCAGTCCATGAGACTCTCAAGAGCCTCCTCCAGCACCACAATTCAAAAGCATCAATTCTTCGGCGGTCAGCTTTCTTTATGGTCCAGCTCTCACTTCCATACATCACTACAGGAAAAACCATAGCTTTGACTATTCAGACTTATGTTGGCAAGGTGATGTCTCTGCTTTTTAAGATGCTGTCAAGGTTTGTCATTGCTTTCCTCCCAAGAAGCAGGCGTCTTTTAATTTCGTGGCTGCTGTCACCATCTGCAGTGATCATGGAGCCCAAGAAAGTAATATCTATCACTGCCTCCATATCTTCCCCTTCTGTTTCCCAGGAAATGATGGGACCAGTGGCCATGATCTTAGTTTTTTGGATGTTGAGTTTCAGACCGTTTTTTGCGCTCTCCTCTTTCACCTTCATTACGAGGTTCTTTAATTCCTCCTCACTTTCTGCCATCAGAGTGATATCATCTGCATATCGGAGGTTGTTGATATTTCTTCCAATAATCTTAATTCCGGCTTGAGATTCCTCAGTCCACCCTTTCACATGATATATTCTGCATATAAGTTAAATAAGCTGGGGGACAATATACAGCCTTGTCGTACTCCTTTCCCAATTTTGAAGCAATCAGTTGTTCCATATCCATATCCATACTATCTAGAAATCGTTATATTATTTCTATGTCATATGTAGTTTAGACTCAAAACTTGCATAGTACAGGTGACCTCTGCTTAATACAAACCTTCCATGGTACAGACTGGCCTGTCTAAATAGCTTGAACCTTTTCCTCCTGATAATCAACCCTTGCACCTAAATCACTCTGTTTCACCATTTTGCTGCTCTCTATTTCAATGCCTGATATGCTATAAATGTCTCCTACGACAAATAGAAACAACGAAAGCAGAACAGTAACAGTTTCAATAAGTGTGCACCTCTTTTTCCAGTATTTTATGTTATATGTAACTTAACTTGTATTTACTGCCAGAAGATGTACTCTGCTGGATCTATTTAGCTGACAGGACAAAAAAGTTGGTTATCGGGTTTATTAGTCTTTGGAGCATACAGGAAACATATGGTTTCTAAGCACACATATAGGACAGGACATCCTCAGTTAAAGTAGCACTCAACAATATACATGACAAAAGCCGCTACAGCTGTCACATAAAGCCAGAGATGTAAACACTGTGCATGGCTTGACTTCCTGAAACATGCTCAGCAGCAATGTATTGATTTTGTTTGTTACACCACAATGCAACCATGGTTAAAGAGGTACTAATTTAGCAGTGGGATATTTGGGGAGAGGATATAAAAACCTGGAGTGCTGCTAGAAATAAAATAAGTTTTAACAACTTGTGCAAAAATGATCAAGGATGGCTAGCAGTAAGTTCCTCTTAAAATGACTCCATCCAGCTTCCCAGATTTGTAAAATTGACTAATTTACTAATGCAAATCTTTACCAATCAGGTTAGCTTACTGTTGCCAACTTCTTTTCTAACAGGGCTTTGGTGCAAAAGATTTGGAGTTAGCCCAAGTTCCACCACTCCATAAACTTCTGTATTATATTTCCTTTTCTGTTTGGAGGTCTCAGTAATGCATGTGTTTGATTTAGTAAAATGTCCAATGCAAGTAAGAGCAACCTTCATATATTGTTGGACTGTGACCCCCACAATTCAGTGTCATGTGCAACTCTGCCCCTCTCCTTATCCTGAAAATGATACATCAGAGCAGTGGTGTAGTGCCAAATTTTTTAATGCAGGTGCTTATTGTGACAGTCACCATAAGGTAAAGGTAAAGGTTCCCCTTGACATTTTTAGTCCAGTCATGTCCCACTATAGGGGGCAGTGCTCATCCCGTTTTTCAAGCTATAGAGCCAGCGCCTGTCCAAAGACAGTTTCCGTTGTCACGGCACCAGCATGACTAGGGAATGCTGTTTTTTACCTTCCCACCGAGATGGTACCTATTTATCTACTCGCATTTACATGCTTTCGAACTGCTAGGCTGGCAAGGAGCTGGGACAAAGCAACAGGAGCTCATTCCATCGCGTGGATTCGATCTTACGACTGCTGGTCTTCTGAACCTGCAGCACAGGCTTCTGCAGTTTAGCCCACAGCGCCACCACGTCCCTTCGACAGTCACCATAGCCACTCATAAGAGAAGTTAAAACATACAGGCTGCTAGATAGGTATGTATCTACCACAGAGGAACAAGTCTTTTGTAAACTGTATGGCTCTTGATTGCTCATTTAAGGCCAGGTTGCCCTGAACTACTCTGCATTTCAGCAAGAATAGTTTAGAACAATATAATGGCTGAATCCTGTTGCTTACTGTAGTAAGTCACATTGCAGTAGGCCCTTTGAATAGGTAAGAATTTGGTGAGTCAACTCCTTTGTAAGTTTTATTGATTTAAATGGGCCTATTGTTGTCATGACTTACTGTACCAAGTAACAGAATTTCAGGCATTGTTATACAATATTCTCCTTAACAATCGAGTTTGGCCCTGTACTTTCTTTGGCTCTATTTACATACTTCAAAAGCATTTTTGACATAAATAAATATGATAATGCTCGTGCTACTTAGTGATTCGTGAGATTTTTTTTGTGCTGCATGTAAAACAACACAATTCAACAGATATAAAGGGTTTTTCTTCATGCACTCCTTCTTATCCCCACTCTCCTCTACTTTTTAGATTAGGCATCCATCCTTCAGTCTTGAGAGACTATGGTAACATGCTCTGAATAGAGAACTTGGAACAGCATGGCCTTTGTGAGATCTATGAAGGCCACAAAGAGAGGCTGTCGTTCCCTGCATTTCTCTTGCAATGGTCTGAGGGAGAATATCATGTCAGTGGTGGATCTATTAGCTCGAAATCCACACTATGATTCTGGGTATACTCTGTCTGCAAGCACCTGGAGCCTTTTCAGCACAACACGGGCAAGCAGCTTCCCTACAACGCTGGGAAGAGAGATGCCACAGTAGTTATTACAGTCACCCCTGTTCTTGTACAACGTGATGATGTTTACATCTTTCATGTCCTATAGTACTCCACCTTCCCTCCAGCAAAGACAAAATACTTCATACAGCTCGGTGGTGATTATCTTTTTTACAGCACTTCAGCAGGGATGTTATCCTTCCCAGGTGCCTTGCCAGAGGTGAGGGAATCCCAGGCCGCTTTTATTTTTGCTAAAGTTGGTTCACTGTCCAACTCTTCCAAGACAGGCAGGCACTCAATGTTATTTAATGCGTCTTCAGTTACAGTACTACATTTTCTCAAGAATATAGCTCAGAGTAGTGCTCCACCAAGCGTTCCATTTGCTGTGCTTGGTCCTGGATGATCATGCCTGTAGCAGACTTCAAGGGAGCAGATTTCTTCTGTATTGGACCTAAAGCCTGCTTGATACCATCATACATTTCCTTTATGTTACCTGTGTCTGCTGCTATCTGTATCTGAGAGCAAAGCTGAAGCCAATAATCATTGGAACATCTCCTGGCAGTCTGTTTGACTTTGCTAAGAGCAGCTCGAAGAGCTTGCAAGTTGTACTCACTAGGGCAGGCTTTGTATGCTGCTAGAGCTCTCCTCTTATCCTCAATGGCTGGCATTAACTCCGCCGAATGGGCTTCGAACCAGTCTGCCGTCTTTTTGATCTTCTTGCCAAATGTGGACAGGCTGGTGTTATAAACAGCATTCTTGAAATGTTCCCATCATTCAGGTGCATTTGCATCACCTGAGCCTAGAAGGGTTTCCTCAAGCGCTTGGGCAAATTCCTCCACTTTTCTTTGATCACGAGTCTTGCTGATGTCAGTACATGGTCTTCCTTCCTTTTTCGTGTGATATAATCTCTTTATTTGCAGTTTTAATCTGCTACACACCAGGGAGTGATCGGTATCACAATCAGCACCCTGATAACTGTGTGTGATCATAATACTAGGAAGGCTAGAGTGTCTAGTGAGGATCAAATCAAGCTGATGCCAATGCTGTGATCTTGGATGTCTCCAAGAGACTCTGTGTTGAAGCTTCATATTAAAGAACGTGTTGCTGACACAAAGACCATAATAACAGCAAAACTCCAGCAAGTGTTGGCCATTTTTGTTCATCTTCCCAATGCCAAAACGGACTAGACAAGTGGGCCAAGAACTGTGATCAGCATCAACTCTAGTGTTAAAGTCTCTGAGAATGAACAGCAGCTCTCTCTCGGGTTTTGTTTTTATAGTAGCTGCCAGACTGTTGTACAATTTTTCTTTGACTTCTGTTGTAGACAATAGTGGTGGTGCATATGCACTAATGAGGGTGACCGGTCCCGCTGATGAGTGGAGCTGCAGAGACAGGATTCTTTCACTCCCCACAGTAGGTGGAACAATGGATCGCAGCAGAGTATTTCTGACTGCAAAGCCAACACCATATTCCCTGGTCTCATTCAATGGTTTCCCTTGCCAGAAGAATGAGAAGTTTTTTTATTTGACAGATCCTGAGTCTCGCAATCTCATCTCTTGCAGGGCAACAATGTCCATCTGCAGCCTACTCAGTTCCATGTCGATAACAGCTGTCTTGCACACATCATCTGTTTCCTGCAGGTCATCAGAAAAGCCAGGGGTCATTGTCCGAACATTCCAGGTGCCCAACTTTAGGGCAGAAGTTTTCTTACGATTGTTGCATGGTGCAGGGTTATCAATCTGCTTGTCGGCTTTCACCCTAAACCCCACGAACCCCATGAGGTTCACAGACTATGCCGAGGCAGCACCTTACTGGTTGGGGGCTGCCCAGCTTAAGGTGGGCAGTAGCTACCTAGTGAAGTGCAATGCCCTCTCCCACCATCAGAAGCAGCCCCTGGAGTCATGTTCTGCACCAATCAAGCAAAGACTTATAACTGGTAACTGCTACTTCCTGTGTTATTTCAACACTGTATGTGAAGCTGGAGTGTCCTCTCCAGAGCACGAAGCCTGGGTAAAATAATAAGGAAGATTGGGTGTTACCCAAGCAGCAAATCCCCCTCTCCATGTCACTGAAATAGTCCAAAGGAAAGGCAAGAGCCAATACAACTGGTTCCAGCGACGTTGCAGGAGTTGCCAGAACGGCACGAAATCTGGGACTCCGGCTCTGGGTTCTGCCTCGAGGTTAACTCCTGAAGCCTTTTCCATCAGTGGATATAGCCACAAGGCAGTGAAGGTTTGGAATCAGTTTTCCTTCTCCTAGAAGGGCTGCCTTCCATGGCTGACGAGCCCCACTTACCCAGGCTACTCCCTAACAGTGTGAAGATTAGATAATCTCCTCTACTTACCACCAAAGAAACAGTACAGTTACTTGTATGGGCTTTTTCATGTACAAGAATTATCCTCTATAGTGGTACTCCACATAGCGAGGTTAATCCGTTCCGGATTAACCGTTGCTATGGCGAAACATCGCTGTACGGGAAGTAAAAACCCATTGGAACACATTAAACTTCATTTAATGCGTTCCAATAGGCCCCAAACTTACCGTTCAGCGAAATTTCTCCATAGCACAGGCATTTTCGCGCCCTCGGTAAGTGAGGGCAGGGCGCAAAAACGCTGCTTGCTGCCATTTTGGGGCTTCCGGCGGCCATTTTGGAACCGCTGATCAGCTGATTCCCGGGCATCGCAATGCGAAGATCGGTAAGCGAAACACTTACCAATCATCGCAGAGCGATTTTCGCCTATAGGGGCCATCAGTATGCAATCACGTTTGCGATCGCAAAAACCTCCTCGTTATGCGGATTCGTCGTTCAACAGTGCGCTCGTTAAGCAAGGCACCACTGTATCCACATTTTATATGGGAAGAAACTGGCCCTCAAAGTTAATTGTTGTTTTTTTAAACCAAGACTGTGTTTCTGTGCATTTTAGATTGCACTGTGTCCTGTCTGGCCTGTCCATGCTAATTATGGAGCCTATAATTTGAACTGACCTTTTATAAAAACGGAGTTGTGATTTTTTTATTTTTAAGCTGGTACAAAACTGAATAAACTGCTACAGATTCTTACAGTCACTGAATCTCAATGGCGGCAAAAGTTTCACCCACTAATTACTGCTTATAGAGTTATAACTCATTCAGGGGAGGGATGTGTGATCTCTGTGCTCTCACAGTAACTTAGAAAATACAGAGTAGAAGGCAGTCTCATTTTCTTTCTTTTCAGCAGCCCCCAGAAACACAGAAATGTAGCAGGTGAAGCTCAGTCTACTACTCACATAAACATCAGAAAAAGCAATCTTCCCAGTGTCATGCACATACTCCTACAAGCTGCACTAGAGGAAGATGAGATGGGGAGTAACAGAGCATTCATTCGGACCTCCTGCTAAAGCTGCTCCATGAGGCTGGTATTCATCACTCCTTTCTTACTGTTTCCTGCTCATCATCCTAACCTACTGTTTAATGCCCCAGATGCCTGTGCTCACATCCTTCGTTCCCTTTGTGTTGCGTCTTTCACACCCAGGTGGAAAATCTGTGGCTTTCCAGATGCTGTCAGACCACAACTCCCATCATCCCTGACCACCAACCATACTAACTGAAGCTGAAATGAACAGGTATCGAACAACATCTGTCTTATTTTTATTGTATGCAAGCCACTTTGAGAACTTTTTTTGCCAACAAGCAAAACGTGGAAGATGGTAACCAGATGACGCGTTGAGCACCTGCTTCCTTTTCACCGATTCTCTGCTCAAAACTGCCCTTTACTAAATTTGCACTTTCTCTTCCACACACAGAGTTTCTTTTACTTTCTTTTTTAAAGGAACAACGGCTGTCAAGACATTTCTGTATATAGTTTGTCATTCTATCTGTTCCATGAAACAATGACTCCTCTTGTCACACTGCAGGCCTTATTGGGTAGTTATGTAAACCCCACCAAACACAGTGGGACTTAAGCTCTCGGCGGGGTGTGTGCGTGAATGGTCTCCAATTGGGCTTCACACAGCAGAACAGGTAACAGACCCATGGACTTTTCAAAACCTCTTGCTTTAAAATAAACTGACCAGGTAAAATAAGAATTGGCTCTGCTGACAAATGCGAAGGGCAGAGACATCCTGTTGGGCAAAGGGAGAGCAGTGTGGTAGACAAGAAAGTGTGTATCTTGCTGCTTGATCAGAAGTTCTAGTTTAGCCATATTATCATTCATTTTAAAAGCACACAGAGCTCTTAAATTAGCCACCAAAAGTTAGGCAGCAGCTGGAGCAAACGGAAGGGCAGAGGAGAGCCACAGCAGTGGGAATCACTGTGCAATCTGACTTGGCAAGGCTGATTCATTTCCTGAGCTGAATGATGAGAAGAAAGCAGAAATAACCACGGTACTTCCCCCACCCACCCACGCACGCACCCACCCACAGCCCATTTTCAGCAGAGTTCTAGAAAGAGAACAATAGAGAGAACTACTTTTGCAGGAGCAACCAAGCACCCAGTGGAAGGCATCATAACCCTACACTAACTAGAAATCTCATGCTTAATTATTTTACAAACAAGCTATGGAAAGGCAAATCTCCTTGTAACAATGGTAGGAAAGAGCATTACTGGGATTCATTAGCTATTATCTTCTGTACATAATCATAGCTTCCAAGTGGAAAAACAGTTAGTTAGTTAGTTAGTTAGTTAGTTAGTTAGTTAGTTAGTTAGTTAGTTAGTTAGTTAGTTAGTTAGTTAGTTAGTTAGTTAGTTAGTTAGTTAGTTAGTTAGTTAGTTTACTGCTCACCTTTTCCCCATAGGGGACCCAAGACCCGCCTGAAGAGGAAGGTCTTTGCCTGAATTTAGTGTAATTAGTCCAATTTACACTATCTAAAGGTCTGGCATTACTGACAACCCTCACCTAAATGTGGTAAGTTGAATTTATACAAGGTTTGAGCTCCACATGAGTAGCTGTATCAGCAGTTGAGACTAATCATTCTCTAATACTATTGTATTTCACATATTTAATCCAATATTAAGGCGTAGTCTTGGACAATCAGCATGATTCCAGGAAACCACAAGAAGATGGAACTGGTAAACCTTTTCTGAGTCCTTTAAATCTAGAAAACCTTGGCAGGATCACCATTAAGTTGGAATCAGTTTGAGGACACATTATTAATTAATTAATTAATTAATTAGAATACATTTTAGAGGGCTTCCTATAGATCTCGAGCTCACTATACAACAAATGATCTAGAAATCACTGCAGCAGCAGCACAGAGATTGAATCCAGGTAGGGGAACCCATCATGAATCTGCAACAGTCTTAAATTAGAACAAATCTTTTGCAGTGGTACCCATGAAAATATTGGTAAACATAATTATACAGCACAAAATGTATATGTGTAAATGTCTCTTTAAATACTGTATATGTTTGCAAGA
Source organism: Pogona vitticeps (assembly GCF_051106095.1). NCBI lineage: Eukaryota > Metazoa > Chordata > Lepidosauria > Squamata > Agamidae > Pogona > Pogona vitticeps. The sequence continues at coordinate 123,844,677 of NC_135784.1, read as the reverse complement.
AAGATAAGACTGTTGTGTTTTCAAGCACAGCATAGCATTCAAACTGATCAGAATGTGTCTGGATTCAGCCAGGCAGCTATAAAAGACAGTTGTCAGTTTAGACGTCTATCAGACAGGGTCCTAGACAATAAGTGACTTAGACCAGTACAAAACAGGTGTCAGATAGGGACATTTACAAACATGTGATAAGGTCAGACAGTGATAGGGTCTAACATATGATAGGCTAAGATAGGGACCGTTAAAAACATGATAAAATAGGCACTAGGAAAATATGTGTCTAAGAGAGAAACCAAGCATTTAACAGTGACAGGGACTGAAATATGTAATAGGGCTTGCAAGGTTAAAAATGTAACTGACAGAATTTAATAGGGCCAGATAGGGCTTACAAACATAATAGTATTAGGCTGAGAGTTAGTTATTTTGCTGGAGAAAATTATATCTGTCAATTATAACACAAGAACATGTATGACAAATGCCATATGTCTAAGCACTATGTGTTACATTTTACATATGTTTATAAATAGTAAACGTTATTTAATGCTTTAACCAAAAGCGCAAGTGATTGTTTTACTATCAACTGTTGGGACAAAACACAGATAAAGGAAAATGTAAATTTTAACTCTACCAAGTGGTGTTTTTTTTATCAGTACACTTCAAGCTGCTGTGTGCAGACTCTGCAAGCTAGAGGTGATATATTCTTTATTATAGCTATAAAGGCAACATAAATAGTCAGACAGGTCAACAACTGCTTTCCAGTAAAAGTTTGGAACACTTTGCCCCTTCCTCACATTCTCCGACGTGTGGGCCATGATGATGAGGCACCGCTGCTGTCCCAGGGCCTGAACATTCCAGGGGAGCCAGCGTGTCAGTCCAGGTGCTGAAAATAGCATGCTCGTCCCTTATATCGAATCTCAAGTGGAATTCTCTGCTCTTGTAAATAGGAAACCAATAAGGAGCAGCCTATATGCCTTATATTCAGACAGGCAACATTTGCGTTCAATACAATAGCAACCACAGCACCGGATTCTCATAAAACTGATTCCCAGCTCATGATGCTATACATACATCATCTCATTTTTAGGTTTACCAACTTATCTTCTGGCTGCTATAGCTATGCCTTAAGAACAAACATGTATGTGTTTATCTATTGGGTGTGGAAATGGGAATCCCTAGGTTTTTCTGTTCAGTTGACAAACCTGCTCACATCTTGTAGTAAGACAAAGCAGTCTTGAGAGCTGCTTTCAGTTTCCAAGACTAGCAACAAATCCAATTCAGTCTCCTTGTCTTCCAACAAATTTGTGATTTCTGGATTTCATTCTTAAATACAGGAAATTGTGTTCCTAATAGGAAAATCCTGAGCCTCAAATACTATTACCTCACTGTTTTTTAATTTTCACCAGACCCGCCCAGACCTCCTATCTGTCAGGGGTTTAGTGCAATCCAATATAAGATGGAAACAGTTCCATACACCTTGCCCCCCCTCCCCATGAGTACAAACAGGGCCAATTACAAAAGTGATCCTTAGTGTCACTTCAGGTTATCATAACTTAACATTAAAAAACAAAATACAAACAAGACTTTCCTCTGTGTACAGAAGATTTCAGCAGGAAAAAACACACACCTTTTTTCAATGACCATTCCTAAGAATCAATAAGACCATTCCCTCTGCTGGTGAAGAACTCTGCATGTTTCAGCCCATGAAAATAACTTTTCCCAGTCAGGATTAAACCAAGAAGCCTTTACTTAACCATAGTTTTTCATAAGCTGAACAGGAGAACTATGGTTATCAACTTCATAACAAGTCAAAATATTGAATCAGCTTGAAACAGAGACTTGTTCTGGACTGGGTAACCATCATATTCAAGTTCAAATGAAATTACATAATGTAGTTAGCTGAAGACCTCCCAGCTGTTTGGTTGGTTTGCTTGTACCATTAAGAAAGAAGCAAAGAACTGCACACATACAGTACTGTCTATCAGATTATAAAGCTGTGGCTGTTTGAATGTTGCCTACGACTCACCCTTTCTTAGCTTATGATGAGCTATAGAAGGGTGGCATGTGCTTTTCAAGTATCAGATATACAAAATCCATGTACAGAAACAAGCCCTGTGTACCTTGCAGAGAGATCAAGATAGTGCTTTTAGAAACCAAAGTAGAATCTATAAACTTAAAATCTAATCAGTTCCGATTGTTTATCAGCAGAGTCCAGACGTTATTGTAGCATATTTTACAGATACATCCTCGTGAGTCTTAATTGCCAGATTTGCTATAGTGACTATGGCTACCCTACGTTAAGATACTGTATTCTTAAGTTTTCAACCGCAACAACAATCTTGTTCACTGGAATTATAAGCCATGTGGAAATAGGTCCCCATATATATTTTTGACTATGTGGCTACGATCAGCAATGGCATCTATTTTATGGGTTTTTCCTGCATGAAACATCTTGATCAATAGCCGTTCCTACAGAAACTGTGCCACGGTCAGAGCTGGGTCTTAGCCTATATAACAAGATGTCTACAGGACTGGAACTTTGGGGACACATTTGCTCTGTGCACTGATGAAACCCAACCCTTCCTGGAATATGGCTGACGTCACCCATCCCACTTAACGGACAAAACCAACTAGGGTCAAAGAATGTGAAATTCCACTTCAGTCATCAACATGAGAAATATCAAAATACTTCTGAAAAGTGAAGAAGAAATTCTTCCCAGCTTGTGTCATGGACCCCCTCAACTGCCTTATGACGTATTCCAAGACTACAGGCAATACCCTGAGAACAGGATGGCGAAGGAGTAGGGACCGGTACAGAAAAACAGGACTGCCAGCTTCTCTCTTGGAAACATATTGAGGTCTAAGGGATTACAACTGCTCCTGCCCAGAAAAGGCTTCCTGTGTCTTTACAGTGGTGACAAACAGAACTTTGACAGCTGACATTTTTCCAGATCTAAAAACTTTCACCATCTATTTTTTTACTATTGCTATTGTCTGCTAGTTATATAAAGCTCAATATTTTACATGCCTTCTCAGTTATGAGTCCACCAGGAAAAGTTTACTTCCTGGTATGTGCGTACATGATTGCACCCCAAGAATAATCTATACAAATAGGTTCAAATTTACACAACACATTCTCCACCATGCTGTATTCACCCAGTACTGTATTCAGGAACAACAGAAGCAAACTACAAATCTTAAAAAGACACATTAAAAGAGAAATGGCCACAGTGAACATGAACATGGTGTACTAAGTTTTGCATAGGTAAAAAACAAAAACAAACGAACAGTCAACTCTAAACAGGTTACCAGGAAAAGTGATACATTTCCAAATTTGGTTCAGTGACAGAAATCCAACAGCTTATTCCAAAGGGTGCAAAAAAGAGTAGCAAAGAGCTGCAAAATGCCATGGGTGTTTTAGAAAAGAAGGTCTCAACCACCTTAGTCTTTTCATCCACAAAGGGCAGCACATAGAACTGCAGCTCCCAGGACAGTCTGCTTTAGGGCAGGCGAACGAGTTGTTCCCATTCCTAGGCACCAAGGTGAAGTGGGTGCCAAGCTGAGCTTGGCAACTCTGTTCATTGTACTGTTGGCAGTGAGCTGGGGCAAAAAAAAATTACAGCAAATGCTTTTAGCCCCTTTGTTATTGTTAAAATTCTACAGGTTGTTTTAGTCCTAACTATGAACAAAAACATCCAGCAAAACAGCTTCGAGGTTTATTCCCTTTAAAGTTTCAATTTGATAACACTCATTTGAAGCAAAAAAACAACAACAGCAGAACCCTTAAGACACAACAAAAAATATTATTATTTTAAAAAACCCTCTAAGCTGACCATGGGGAAGCAGGGTAGACTCCAAAGACATTCCTCTTCAAGGATGTTCTTTTTTTCCTAGAGCTAGCCTTACCTCCTAGGCAGCAGGAGGAGGATTTTAAATTCTCTTTTGAAGGAAATGGAAATGGGAGAAAGTAGAGAATACCAGAAGTGAGGCTAGTTTCAGGGTGGTCCAAAAACAAGAAGTAAAAATAAGAGTTATGGTGCAAGCTCTGTACATACCAAATCAGACGCCCCCCCCCCGCCGAATTCCTAAATAGGTGCATACAGTATAGGTATTGCAGCCTTTGCTAAACATACAGCAGATAAGTCATTGCTGTTTTTAAAGGAGAACTGTGTGTTTCATCTCTGTAGTTTTCTCTTTTCGTTTCATAGCTCTGTGCTATGCCAGGCAGAGTCATGGAGTTATGCCCATGTTTCAACTTGTGCCTTAAATCTAGCGATCTGACTGCGAGCATTTATTTCCATACAATATTTTCTAAACAGTATTTTATTTCTATTTACAATGTTTTCCCTTGACAGAGAGGGAGGGAGAGAGAGGGAGAGGGAGAGAATTAATTTTCCGAACCAGACTTGCTCATGATTTGTATCACTACTCTTTGCCTCATTTCAAGTTTTAAGACTGCCTGTTCCCAGAAGCATGTGTATTTATATATTTTGATCTGTATGCACAATTGGCAGTTTTATAATAATGGAAAGGAGGAAGGGCATCCAGTTTCCAGATATCATACACCCACCCACCCCTGCACACAAACAGTCACTTGGGCTGTAATTCCCACACTACTCTGCGGGATTTCCCCAACTCCCAGGAAGATGCACAACAGCTAAAGGAAAAGCAATCAGCAAAGACTGAGTGCCCACTCTGTAGTAGTGCAATCACTCTCAGCTATCTTTCACAAAACCACCACAGGATTTCACACCTTGCAAACAGTTAATTGACTTTTCTATTTTGCATAATGGATTTAAATAACATGTGTCCTTGCCATAATTAAATTCACATTCTAAGTTAAGTCTTACAGTATTTTACTATATACAGTAGAAGACTTTACCAGATCCTATTATAGAGCCTAAAATCACTTTTTAAAAAGTTGAACAAATGAGTGGTTACAATTTATATTAATAATTTACTGTTGTCCTGAGGAAATTTTTTTTAAAAATTAGAAATATGTTTCTTTTTTCGCGAAGGCTTTCACGGCCGGGATCTAATGGTTGTTCTGGGTTTTTCGGGTTCTTTGGCCGTGTTGTGAATGTTGTTCTTCCTGACGTTTCACCAGTCTCTGTGGCTGGCATCTTCAGAGGACAGCAACCTGTACTGGTTGCTGTCCTCTGAAGATGCCGGCCACAGAAACTGGCAAAACGTCAGGAAGAACAACCTTCACAACATGGCCAAAGAGCCCAAAAAACCCAGAACAACCTTGTTTCATTTTTGCCATTAATCAGGAACACATTTTCTGATCCGGCACAAGTCTGAGCCAGAATCACACCATTCAATGTGTTTCCTACATTTCCAACCACATTGCAAATCTCCAGGGTTATTATAGAGGTTCACAAGGCATGAACTAGGCCAGTGGTTCTTAACCTTTTTGAAAGAAACGCCCCCTTGAGCCATTGAGGAAGTTCTCATCGCCCCCCTCCCCACGGTGATGATATCTTGTTTGTTTGTTTGTTTGTTTGTTTGTTTATTTATGTATGTATTTATTTATTTATTTATTTATTTAGACACTTAAATCCAATGACCCCTGAAAACAAAATTCAATTCCAAGAGAATGAAATGCCCCAAAAAAGTAACATTTAATAATTTAGTTGCAAGTGAATTTTAAGGCGCAAAAAGAAATATAAAAAGGGCATAAAAACAAACCGCAATGCAGGAACTAAAAATTTCAAGACCAAAACTCTGAAACTAAATTAAGATTGGAGGAAAATATATATTCATGCATACTGTAAAAAGGCTGCAGCCATCTTCACAGGTTTGGCTTGCTCCAGCGCCCCCCTACCGCCCCCCTTTAGCTCCAGCGCCCCCACACCGCCCCTTTTCATTCTACTGCCCCCCTTAAAAATGAAATCGCCCCCTGGGGGGCATTATCGCCCACGTTAAGAACCACTGAACTAGGCAATCTTGGCTGGGCAAATGACAGCACAATCTTAAGCATACAGTGGTTTGCTGGAGCCAGTTGGGAGAGAAATTAATTTTTCCAAGAATAGTATATTACTGCAAGCTAGCCCTGCTGTAGCACAAAGAATCTGAAGGTGGCTTAATCTTGAATGGGCAATTTAGAGCCATGAGCTTTACTAAAAGACAAGACTCCCTGAAGAGGAGGGATCCAGTGGGCTCCTTATGGGGCGAGGTGGCTATGGGGACTGTCACAACGAGGCCCTGTGCTTCCACATTTACCACTACACTGTTGCATGTATATCTACATAGAAAAAAGTTCACCTGAGTCCCGTGGGCCAGTGTGCAAGAGGTGGGTTGCGGGGAGTCTCCCGCAGCCCTCCAGCCGAGTGGCAAGCTGGGGGCGACATGCCAGCAGTAGGGAGGGAAGTGGCGACAAAGGCCCAAGAGGGTGCAGCCACCCGGGCTCCTGCCACGCTGGGGACAGAGGGGCACACCCCATATCCTCTCCTACTAATAACGCCCTGCTGCCACTCGCCTATAGGCCTCAGCCCTCTCCCTGGCCCGGGCTGCTCTGGAAGGAAGGCAGCTGGTGGCCGCGGAGCGGAAGCCCGGCGCCCCAGAGGAGGAGGAGGAGGAGGAGGAGGAGGAGGAGGAGGAAGGCGAAGCCCCCGCTCAGCTGTTGCAAGGCTGTTTCCGGAGCCCCAGGGAAGGCGCTTCAGGCTGCGCGCGGCGACCTCCGGCCCTGCGCGCGAGGGGAATTCCGAGTCGCCCCGGGGACTTTCTCCCGCTCGGAGCCGAGGCGCCCTTTCTAGCGCGGCGGGGCTTTTTCTCACGGTCGCCGGGCGCGCAGCTCGGCCGACGGGCACGATCCTGCCGCTCCTTCTTCGTGCGTTCAAAGCCGGAGAAATGATCCTGTCACCCTTCTTGTAAGCAGGATGGGGGAGGGCGGCGGGCGCGTGGGAGAAAGAGGAGATCTCTCGCTCTTCCCGGCCGCTTGCTGTCCCCAAAATCACGCGTCCCTACCTGCTTTCATCCATCCCACCCACCCACCCCGCTTTCACACATTTCTCATCCCCTCCAGGAGAAAAGCAGCTGGGCTTGCTTTATTTTCCCGAAGAGGCAAGCGGGCATTTGGGGAAGGCAAAGGACCAGCGGGCAAGGAACCTTCTCCGAAGCTGCCGGCCCTTTGCGCCCGTGTCGCCGGGGCAGCTGCAGAAGGCGACGCGCGAACCTGCCTTTTGACAGAGGCGCCCCTGGTAACAGGTTTATTCCCGCTACTGGAGGCGACAGTCACGGGAGTGTCGGAAGGTGCTTCGAGACAGTTTCGTTGCTCCAAGGATTATTCCGATCCCCAGAGACAAGGCGTCCTCTGGCTTCGGTTAGTGCTACAACGTTTTAATGTCTGAGTCCAGGTACAAGGAAGGAAGGAAGGAAAGAAGAGGGGCACCAGCACTGAGAGCAGCGAATAGCGTTTGGGAAAGTGGCCGAACAAAGTTTCTTCAAAGTTAATCCCACTCTCGAGACTGGGAAAATCACGGCCGGTGCCCGCCGGGATCGACTTTGCCGTCAGAGTAGCCGCAGATCCCTGGGGATCCAGACGGGTCCCCACTCCCACCCGCCCCACTAGCTTCCGCACGAGAGGCAAATAGCCGAGCCTCGGACAGGAGCTTTCGAGGCGCCCGCCTGGCAGAACCGGGCGAACCAGGCACTCCAGCGCCGGGCGGGCGCCCCAAGGCCGGGGGCCGACTTACCCAAGGCCAAGAGCAGACACCGGGCTGGCTTCATCTCCCTTTTCTGGCGCCGGCGCAATCCAGAGGGTCCCGGAGGCTCGTGGCGCCCAGCCACCCAGTGCCGGAGGGAGCGCGAGTGAGAAGGGGAAGGGCGGCCTCTCCCTCCCTCCCGCCAGGACCCGCCCAGCGGAGTTGGTGCCGGGCAGCGGAAAGCGAGTGTGTGTGTGTGTGTGGGGGGGGGCAACAACGACGGCGGGGCTCTGGCCAAAGCTGCCTCCCACCGAGCTCTCTCTCCTTGACATCGGCTGCCTTGGCGGGAGCGGGATGGGAAAAGGCGGGCTCAGTCGGGCTTGCCTTCACCTGCAGAGCCGGTTTCTCGTGAGAAATCAGGATCAAGTGAAACCGAGCACGGGTATGAATTTCTCCTCGTGGAAGCGGCCCTCACGTACCACATGCGAGGAAAGTCCGGGCTTCCCTTCGGTGGGGATGAGAATTCGACCTCTCGTTCCAGTATAGTACAACATGATGCGATACAATACAATACAAGAAAGTTAGCGCATTCGGGAAAGAGCATTAGCTCCCAGGAAATTACTTGTGGCACCTCTCAATATCTCTGCCATCCTTCTGTGCCTCAAATTTCGGGTTTTGTTCCACCAAGCATGGGTGCCGCGAAACTCACAGGAACCGGAGGCACAGGTGTTGAAGGGGGAGGGGCTGTCAGTCTGAGGGGTTCAGAGCTAGCAACCTTTTTTTTTGATCAGGGAGGGGCTGAAAGAATCTGGCATGTGATGACAAATTATGGCCCTGGTAGTCTGTCTATGAAACCAGGGACATTCAGAGGCAGCCCAAGTTTTCCTGCTGCCTGAGGTGCTGAAGAAGAAGGCACCCCTCCCATCCCTGGTACAAAAGCCAGCTGAGCTGATGGCTGAATCCTGCTTCCCCCACCCCACCCTGTATTCATATGGGGAGAGGATCCTCCATCCCCCCTGAAGGCAGTTGGCTGGCACAGAGGACCCAGAGCAGGCTGTGCAGCCCACAGCTCTCTCCTGGCTGCCGCCTTCCTGCCTCTGACAGGGCCTCACTCTGAGTAGCAGGAGGACTTCAAGAGTGGCCGCCCTAAACAACGACAACAGGGCAAAGAATATATTAGAATCAAAGAGACCAGTCTCTTAAGGATTTGTAACCTGGTAGAACCATATTGACTGTGATCATACACTTCTTGTTTGTTTGTTTATGTTTTGTATATCAGAGAAGAGTTCCATGCCATGGATATGTACACTCCATAGGTCTAGGTAACTCACATAGCATGGTGTTCTTAAATTTCCTTGTGTTTTTCCAAACTGCTCATCTTATTATTCCTCTCTGCCAGATGTTGAATGTTAACATGGCTGTTTTTTTTCCTGCCTGCTACCTTTTTTTTTGCAGTTTTTATTTATTTTAAAATAATTTTCTAACATACAAAAAACCATAGGAACACAAAAAAGAGAGAGAAAAAAAGAAAGAAAAAAAAGACAAAAGAAAAAACCAAACCGCATATACAAGGAGAAAAAAAGGAAAAAAAACACTAACTAACCCCTCTATTTAAAGTACACGTGGTGGCGCAGAGGGACGTGGTGGCGCTGTGGGCTAAACCGCAGAAGCCTGTGCTGCAGGGTCAGAAGATCCGGCAGTCGTAAGATCGAATCCACGCAACGGAATGAGCACCCGTCGCTTGTCCCAGGTCCCGCCAACCTAGCGGTTTGAAAGCATGCAAATGCGAGTAGATAAATAGGGACCACCTCGGTGGGAAGGTAAACAGTGTTCCGTGTCTAAATCACACTGGCCATGTGACCACGGAAAGATTGTCTTCGGACAAATGCTGGCTCTATGGCTTGAAGAGCGGGATGAGCGCCGCCCCCTAGAGTCGGACACGACTGGACAAAAATTGTCGAGGGGAACCTTTACCTTTACCTTTACCTTCCCCCCTTTGGAGTCAGAGACTCCAGCCTCGTTAGCCCCTCTACTCTCTCTATATCGATTTCTAGTATATACTAAATGGACATACATATATCATAAATTTTATCCTACACTCCTGTCTTCTTCTGGGCCCAAGAATATATTAGTCCCCAGCTTTGTTTTACATAGTCTCTTGGTTGTTCCCGTGGTGCTTCTGATAGAGTGTCCAGTTCTACTATGTCCCATAGCTTCTTTAACAGCTCTTCTATCATCGGTACCTCTTCTGTTTTCCATTTTTGGGCCCAGAGTAATCTAGCTGCTGTGAGTATATACATGAGACAATGCTTCAATTTATTATCATTTACTCCTGAAATGACATTCAATAATGCCATTTCAGGTTTTATATCTAACTTCTGCTGAATAATTTCTTTTGCTAGATCCCATACCTGTGTCCAATAAATTTTGACCTTTTCATATGTCCACCACATATGCTAATAAGTTCCTGCATTTTTTTTACACTTCCAACATATATTGCTGTTACCCTCTGACATTTTTGCTAATCTTACAGGTGTGTAATGCCATCTGTAGAACATTTTGAGTATATTTTCTCTTTAATTTACTGATTATACATCTTACAGCTTTCTTTCCACATCTTAGTCCAATCATCAAGGTCCACACTGTACCCAAATTTTTTTGCCCATTTTATCATTGTCTCTTTCACCCTCTCATCCTCTAAATCGTATTCTAATAAGTATGTATACATTTTCCTAATTATTCTTTCATCCGTATATATCCACTGTCCACCTGGACTTTGCCCTCGAAAAAACCCACAGTCCTATCTTTTTTGTATCTTGATTCTAATTTTACCATTGACCACCAGTCAACAGCTATACCCATTTTTCGAGCTCTTGTTTATCCTTTATCTTCAGCTCTTTGGTTAATAGATTTTCATATGTGATTAACATTCCTTTCTGGTTCAGGGGTTTTAATGTGAATGCTTCTATCGGTACCACCCACAATGGGATTTTCTCATAAGTTTGTGCTTGAAATTTCTGCCATACCATCCCTAGGGCCTTCCTAATGGTATGTTCTCCAAATTGAGAGTATTCCTTGTGTCTCTCATACCATACATATGCATGCCATCCCATCTTTAAATCATGTCCCTCTTAACATGGCTGTTTTGATCCTGTATGTATCAGCTCTAAATAATGCTATATCCAAACCCATTTCTCAGGTTCTTTGGCCCTTCTTTCCACTGCTTTCCCCATTTATTTTACTTTGTATAACTGATACTTTCAATCCTCATTATGTGACCAAAGTATCATAGCTTTCTGCATTTTTTTATGTTTTCGTACATTTCTTTGGTCATTGTTCATTTGCTTTAGTACTAGCAAAGCACTTCTTCCAGCTTTCATCAACTGGCTGACTTTCACTCCCACAGAGAACATGACACAGAGATAGAAAAAGTGAAAATAAACAAATCAGAGATTGGAGGAGCGGTCCCCCCCCCCCCCAGTTCCTTCTCCTTCTCTCCTTCTGCTCACTCCTGGGCCTGAGGCATCAGGACTATCTCCCCTATCGTAGGCTCCATTGACTCAACAGGTGAATTGAGTCAGGTACCACAGGTTTTATTGGGATGGCAAACAGGCGACAAAATTCCTTACTCCCTGTCTCGTTCCCAGCTCCCATTAGCCTTTCCTCTTGGTGGAAGTCCACAGCTGGGGCTGAGTTACCATCACTAGCCCCAACAGCTAGGATTTTGTCTTTGTTGGCCAGAAGGCTCAAGTAGCAGCTGGTTCTCTTGCCACAGCTGCTTCACCCATTCATTCCTGGACCACTGCACCAGGAGTTGGCAGCAACACCTCCAGTATTGCTTTTGAGTTGCTGGGTGGCATGTCTCAACTGCACTGTGGTTGATGCTGTTGTTGCACTGGCCCTGCTCAGGTGGAATGTCATGCCTGTCCCACCAGACCTTGGCCTCAGGTAAAGGTTGCCCATAGCCCAGCCCAAGAGTCCTGAAGGATGAGAGGCTCACCTGCTTCCTTCTCTGGGGTGCAGCAGATGGGCAGTCGTCCTTCCAGTGCCTCTTGTAGTTCTTCCTCCTCCTTTATTGCTTCCTCTCCCCAATGTGCCACAGGATCTGTGGATGAGGCAGACAACCCACTGGAATGGTGGGGGCATCCCTTTTACAACTGGATAAGCTGGGTAGGTTTGGGTGGGTTGGCAGCCTACGACAATAATATGGTGGTACTTTAGAAACTGGATATAACGCCATGTAATTACGGCATTGTTCTGCCTTCTTGTAAAAAATAATCGGAGCCACTTAACAATGAATTAAACCACTGTCTAAATCTAAAATATTAAACTATATGCAGAAAACTCACACAAGCATCTCCAAAAATCAGAAGCATAATTTAAGAAACAAATAAAAAAAAAACAAAAAAACTGGCTTTAAAAAGGGACAAATACAAAAAATTATGTAAAGCCCACACCCTCTTGCTGTAACAAGGTACAACAAAAGGCTGTGAAGGACCCTCCTAAATGGGAAGGCCTTACATTTCTTCTTCAACATATGCAAGCAGAGGAGGTAAGTCAGGTATTTTTGTAGGTAGAGAATCCACAGAATCCACAGAATCGGAGCTGCTTTGCATAATAAACTAACCACCTGTCCCTTGGGGGTGGGGGGGCTTGCACAGAGCTCCTTCTACAGAGAAGTCGTGCAAAGGTGTTGCTTTCTTTCCACCTCCCAGCATGACAGTCTGTGTGGCTTTGGGGAATGTAGCCTATCTGCAATACAAAGAGTGTTAGCTATATCTAGAGTTTAATCTCCGACTTGACTGTGGTGCAATCTGTGTTTGCCCAGTACTTTCCCTCTCTATTGACTTAGTAGAGCAAAAGTATTAATAGAAGAAGAGATAGCAGTCACTGTGTTGCTACTGCTCGGCAGCATGGGATTAATTAGTACCTCTTTACTTCCCTTGAGCTGGGAAATGTACTACAGTTTTCTAACACGGTTGACAGAATTCTCAGAAGTGGGAGCAGAGCATATTGTAAAAGCTGGAAGGAGGACGTCTGCCAAAAAAAAAGTCACAGCACCAGAACTATTTCAAATCTCAGGAGAATCTGACAATCAGTAAATGAGAAATAAAAAGCTTTTCTGCTTTAGCAGCATTAACCTTCTTTCTGGAGTTTCACAAGGGCGACTGTAAGGGGTGGCTCTATCATTAGGCAGGGCAGCAAATAAAGAAGTTGCTCATTCCTTATTTTGTTATTATTGGCTTTCTGCTACAAGAGATGGTTGCTTGTTGGATTTGGGGGACCTATACATCTTGATTTAGAGATGAATGAGAGCAGAAATAGATTGTTGCAGGATTTTAAATTTCTGGTAACATTATTTTTGATACATAGTAGAAGCACAGAGACTCACAGATGAGAATAGCTACATGATCCCTAAAGTCCACCCCTTTCTCATTAACTGGCACATAAAGTCTCAATAATTCACTCTAAGACATTTGTAGAAGCAAGAATGAAAAACATTTCTTTACTTACACTTGCCTGAAATTATAGATTTGTGTATGCTCCTTTCTTTACTACGCACATACTTAGCAAGCAATCAAACAGATCAACAGCGAACAAACTACTTCCACCAATAGACAAAAAAGAGGAGGAAAGATATTTGTAAAACAGATGGCACTCTCTTTGAATTCAAAGGCAGAAGGAACAACGTTAGTGCTGGATTATTCACTCCAGCCCAAAAAGTCCCTACCAGTCACACAAACTACAGATAGCATCCAAGGTTGCAAATAAAACTTACATAGATAACCTGTAATTAGAACAGAGAGCACATTAAGGTCAGAAAAGGGTGACTGAGGTAGTCTTTTGTATTTTGGAAATTCAAATGTGGTAGAAGCTCTTGATATTTAGGTGCTTTCATTCATTACGAATTTTTCTGTTCAAATCATGGGCTAGCTATAATGTTTGTTTTCACCCTTTAAAGCTGTTTGGCCTTTGCTGCTGTTCTGTCTCAGGCTGCCAAATATCTGGGGCTACATGTGGTATCTGTACAATTAAGGGACAAAAACAAATTAAATAAAGATGATGAAATGGATTCTTCTAAAGAGCAAATGTGAAGACAGATCTGCATAAAATGATCACAGCTGCTGTGAACGAGGGGTTCACTTGCGTATGTAAGGGATGCTGGCTCAGAGAGATAGCCATCTCAGGAGCCATAACAGCAGGGTGTTGGTGCCATGTGGCATCTCTTGCAAATGTGTTTGAAGCGTGGTGTCACAGGCAGACATAACAAGTTTACATATGAAGTCAGAGTGCGTTTGAACAAGCTTGCTTATTATTTGTTGTTGCCGCATTTCAGCAACTTTGGAGTTCTTCCACAAGAACCAGAAGGCAGAAGCGGAATCCAAACAGGTTTTCCTGAGTCTAGAAAACATGCTTGCAGAACCAGCAAGCCACATGGACAGATGGTGCTTGGCAGATGACGGCAAATAAACTTGGAGGAAATTCCTGGCTGGAGAAGCTAGGGGTTTGGGGACAACGGAAGAATGATGATCACCATTCTTCTTTTGGGGGCTTCTTCCATTATGGACTGAAAGGCTGATGCTCCATCAACAACAACAAACTGACAAACAGGCATACATACATACATACATACATGCATGCATGCATGCATGCATGCATGCAAGCAAGCAAGCAAGCAAGCAAGCAAGCAAGCAAGCAAGCAAGCAAGCAAGCAAGCAAGCAAAGGAGGCATCTCAACATCTCCTGAAAATTTCAAGGGCTGAAAGTAGTAGGGTAGCATCGCATCTGTTAAAATGACTGATTATCTTCTTTGAACTTGATTATGAAGGGACCTATTCCGAAGAACTACAAAAAAATTAATGCCAGAGAAAACAGGGTATACTGGTCTCTTTGCTCTTGATAACTTGATCCACTCTAAATATGGTGGTGAAATTCTGTTCATTTCCCTTATCAAACATCCCCTTCATTTTAGAAACCCACCTTAATGTGGTGGTGTGTGTGTGTGGGTGAAGTTTGGATGGGGGGGGCACTTTTGGGCGGTCAAGTTCAAGGGGGGGCAATCAATCATTTTGACAGACACTATGCTACTCTACTAATGCTGAAACCAGGACAATTTGCATGCATGAGCTGTGTTTTTCCCAGGGTGCAAATGCAAGCTCTCTCAATGCATTTCTTAAAAGAGCAGCACTCATACCCCACAAGACTTAGTTTAATTAGAAAATTCCCTCCAAGTACAGCATTATTCATGGTACTACAGTATCTAGCTTGGCAGACTTTTGCTTCAGTTGCCACTTTTTGGGTCGGAATCCCGCATCAAGAAGCATAGCTTCAAAAGGAATTTGCTGAAACTAGTTAACTGAAGCAAGGGCAGCCCTAACCTGTGAATGACAAAGCAAGACGTACTTGAGTGGGAGGGAGATGATAACAGCGGGGAGGGACTGATCTATGGATAAGAAGGGAAAATGGCGGTCTGGAGTGGGGTTGGCAGGACTGCAGTAATGGGAAGGGTGAAGCCTGCTTTATTCTTCCCTCCCCTCCTCCCAGGCTGTTTTTCTCGCCCCTGCTGCTGGGGGGGGGACTATGTTCCCAGAGGAACAACAATTCTCCTGTGTCTACCAGAATCAAGGAGCTCCATATAAGGCATGAGAGGTTTTTGTGGATTTCTCATGAAAGTAGAAAGGAATTCCTATCTGCTGAGAGAATAAGTAGGTGTGAATTTTATCCAACAAAGCCCAAACTTCCTCCACCCCACCCCCGCAACCCCTTATTGGTTAAATGAAAAGTTGTCCAGGACACTTCACAACTAGTTCAACAAAATATTTCAGAACGTAAGCTGACTTATGGGAAAGGTAGAACAAACAAATTAATCAAGATCAATTCTCTGAACCATTCTCTGAGAGCTTCCATGTCTGAATGCATTTTTAAAATTCTTAATGGTATCTCTATGTCTTTCCTGGCTGCTCCTAAAAACCACACTCAAGTGATCATATTACATTTAATTTGCCAGTATTTTTGCCTTCCTTTGAAATATGCCTTGATTTTTAAAAGGTACATCTCTGCTTTTAATAAATTCTTTTATGCCACTGTTTAAGCAATATCAGTCTTTGTTTACTTCTTCCGAGATTTTATACAGTAATGCTGGTAATTTTAAACAGCGTCCATGCATTCCTGAGGGATTTTTCTCTCCCCCCCCCCACTGCCAGCCTTATAAACCATTCTTTCACATTATGTTTTAATTAGCATCCTCGTTTTTACATTGTTCCATTTATATGGAATGTTAAATGTTAAGCATCTCCTCCTTCAGAGTCTTCCCTTACAAGTGGCGGATTTGGGCCACTGTGGTATCTATTTCCTAGAAATTCAGCTATATTTACATTTTGAATCTGTTCCTGTGTGCCACTGAGGAACAAACTGAAGACTGGCTCTCCAGAACTAGCCACAGGACAAAGCCATAATATGTGATTTTGAGAAAAATCTAACTCTAGAACCATACTGAGATGTGAAACTTGGGGTTCTTCCTGATGGGCCACTTGTGCCTCTACTTTTTCACATTTCCTTCTGACAGAAATTTGTGAGATATACGGGAGTTGCCTATTGATGGGGAGTGAGTGGTCTGGTGCTGAATGGCTCCTTTGCTTCAAGGCCCTTGGCCGAGGAGCTGTGTGTGTGTCCCCTAAAATCTTTCTCCCCCTTGTCCTCTCAGCACAAAGGAGGGTCCTCTTGTGCCAAAAACTCAGCTGTTGCTATCCTCTTTCTGTCTCTGCCAGCACCCTCCTTGGATCCTTCATTTCCTCACATCACCACCAGCACCACTACTATTTGTTTTGGCCAGTACTAACTGTTGTAGGGCATTTATAGATCTGGGAAGTGTCAGAGAGCCTTTTCTGGATGCAAACCCCAGGTCCCTTTCACTGCTGAGAATAAAAAAAGGGGGGGAGGGAGGGGGGGAGGGAGGGCAAAGAGTGGGAAGGAATTTAGGACTGGGAAGGGGAAATAAACCAAAGAGTTTGGGACGGCTAAAAACTCATGCCAAAAAGAAGAAGAAATCACCCTGTGAATACCTGTACATACTGAGATAAGGGGGATGTCATCTGGATGTCATGAGAAATCCTATTAAGATCTGTGCTTGATGAGAACTTAAAAGGATAAAAGAGCCCCACCTGAAAGTCTCCTTTGTCCCTGAGAAATTAAAGTACCTTTTGAGCAGTGCATTATAACTGAAACGGTTAATGTATCTCCCACATTCTTTAGGATTAGAATGTCATATTAGTCTCCATATATGGAGGAGGAAGCGAGAGTATGCTGGGTAGTAGAATGGCTAGGTCAGCAGCATCCTTTTCTCTGGGACTTCTCGATCCAAGTCTTCGGTCTTTCACAGTAAGACGTAAGGCTTTTGTGATATCACAGAGGTGAGGCAGGCAAGGTCCCAGACCAATGGCTCATGAAAATAGGCAAGGGGGAAATCTGGGCCTATAAGCTAGGTAAAACCTGGCTTACAAGATAGTATGGCCATGTAGAGCCAGAGGAAAAGATAACTTTTTTTCCAGCAGCTGGCAGGTGGTAAAATGCATCCCGCTGCTAAACTTTGCACCCTGTACGTAGTGGTTACAGCCCTAAAATGACCTGTGCTGCTAACTGGGGCTTGTAGAAGCCTCACCTTCAGTCCACCGGGAGTTCAGATGTTCCTATGAAACCTAGCAAGGTTGCCCACTGGCAATGTTCCAATACGTAGTAGCCACCCAGCTTTGGTGTACCCCTGCGATCATGTTACCCAACAGGTGAATGCATGAAAGGATTCTGTAAAACATAGCTCAAGGGTCCAAGTCTCAAAGTGGGGGGGGGAGTGTCTCCTCACCTTGACTCTCTAGAATCAGGCACTCCCCCCCCCATTTGAACTATGGGCTGCCACTGCCCAGAGGGGGGTCCCCTTCTAAGTGTGCCACTGAGCATGTGGAAAATTGTCAGGAGGAAGTCACAGCTGTGCACTGATCTCATGGGCAAGGGGCCCGTAAGTGTTACTTTATTTATCCCTATGACTTTAAAAAGGGAAGAGATAATTTAGATTGAATGTACTTTCTCAGAATATTGTTAAATGTGCCAGAAGGCAGTTTGGCTAGGGGAATCAGTGAGCTGTAGTCAAAAACAAAACAAAACAAAAAACAAAAAATCAGGCAGCAAAATGCATGAAATGTGGCCAGCCCAGCTGAAGCTACAGCTTGGGGAGGAGAGGGGTCACCTCTGGGGGAGGAAGGCCATTTCTCTCCTGTTCTTCCTCAACTCAGCAGCCGCAGGCTCCTCTGGGCTTAACGAAATGCCAAAGAGAATTGCACCAGGCCACATAATAAGTCATTGGAGGCTTAATGTTTTCAGCCCAGAAACGGGATAAATCTTCATGTGAGACCGGAGACAGACTATTCTCTTTTTAAACAACCGTAACTGCCATAATAAAGCATTACTGGGTTGTTCTTCTTCTTCTGAGCTGCCCGACTCTGTGTCTCAGGGCCTGAGCCTCGGGAGACCTGGCAACTGTAAATATTGTGGCTTGGTGTGTAGGAGTGGGGGTGGGTGGGGGGGTCAGGAGGGGAGTTTTTGCATTTGTCTCTCCTTAGCCTTAGAACGATGCATCATGACTCACGCAAGCCCAGTCACTACTTCCAATTATAATTAGCCCTGACTGGACTCAATGGATAATTGATTTCTTTGTACATGTGGACAAATCTCTCCCTTTCATGGGGAAAGTTTGAAAGAAAGATGTTGAGGACACAGAAGAGACTAAGGCTGAGCCATTGGTCAAGCCACAAGGCATGGGTCAAGTCTTGATGGATCAGAGAGATTGCTAATACGGAGCAAGTCTGTCCTCATTTGAGGACTGCCACTTTCATTTTCCTGTTACCTTCGGGTCTGTCTAGCCAGCCAGCTGTGACCCTTTCTGTTATTCAAGTCTGGATTGTATGTTTCTGAAATAGTCTCCCTGCTGCTGTGCTGAGACCAGCAATTTCTAGGATGATCAGCATTCATTCAAAGTAAAGCCAAGTATGCTTCCCAGACCAGCTGCTGGAGTACATTTAAAATAACACTGGAAATAATGGCATCTTCTCCGGAGGGACTTGGAGCACTTGGTTTACCCAGATGATTGGTTAACTTTTAGCTAATTATTAATGGCTGCAGGGAAGACATGCCTGTTAATTACTGTTCACACTTGCCTTCGCTGCAAGTGTTACTTCTGGGGTGGGCAACATCTGGCTCAATCACTTGACGTACTTGCCTTATTAGTCATCAGGCAGGGCACAGGAAAAATCCCCATTGGAAACCCTGGGAAGCCAATGGGGAACAATACCAAGCTAGACGGACCAACGATTTGATCCAGTGTCTCACAGAGTTTCTGACAAAATCCTTTTTTAAAAAAAAGGAAAGTTATTTTGTTGTGAGAGATGGGGGTGGGTACCCTCCTCTGAACATGACCTCCAGAATGTACTGAAACAGTTAAGTCTTCCAGCAAAATCTGGGAGAGGAAGGAGTCCCAAGAAGATGCAGTGGATGAAAAGAGTGTTTCAGGCTTCTGTCCTAAGCCTCACTGGGAGCCAGGCTGAACACTGGCTTGCCAGGGTCAAACCTAGTGAAATAGACTGGGAGGCCCTGAGCAAATCACTCCTCTGTGTTTAATTGTCCCTAGCAGTTTGTGGCAAAGGTAAAAGTCTGTTCTGAGCCTTGTGGGCAAAGAAAAAGAGACATTAAAAATAAATATGAGGTAGGTGAAAACAAAATCATCAGTATTATGTAACTACTACAACTTTTCTCCTTTCCTCATCTAGAACCAAACCTTAAAAGTTTATGCAAGTTCATCTGTCATGTGAAAGTATCTTCTCCATCACTGTAAATTGTGAGGAAATGAAATGCTGAAGGCACATCTTAAAATTAATAATAATAGTACGAGGTACAGTTTATTTCCTTCCCATTCAAAAAGGAGGAGGAGGAGTTCCATATAAGCCAGGTGAAATGAAGGCAGTATAGGAATGATAGTTAGTGTCACTGTCCTTCTTAATCATCTGCTATAAAGTAATGACAATACTTTGGCCATCTCATGAGAAGAGAAGACTCCCTGGAAAAGACCCTGATGTTGGGAACATGTGAAGGCAAGAGGAGAAGGGGACGACAGAGGATGAGATGGTTGGGCAGGGTCATCGAAGCTACCAAGATGAATTTGACACAACTCCGGGAGGCAGTGGAAGACAGGAGGGCCTGGCATGCTCTGGTCCATGGGTTCATGAAGAATCAGACACGACCTAACAACTAAACAACAACAGCAACAACGAGCTATGTTGAGGCTCTCAACAGCCAAACCTAGGATCTGAGTTTGGCCAGTGCCTGCCTATCCTCATTGTCCATTCTCGCTGCCATGTTAAGACTGGCCTGCATGCCCCCAGACAAAGAGTACCACCCTAAAACCATGTCACATGGTGTCTGACTAACATAGGGAGACAAATGACTGTCATTTTTATCTACATGGTTAAGCCCAACCTATCTCTCTTGAAGAACCAGCCCTATCATTAGATCCTAATGACTAGACAGAGTAAGACAGCCAGCCCAGGAAGCTGGTTTTGGATACATGAAAGGACAGCACATTGTTTTATTGCTTCTCAGTTTACAATGATTGCTATATTGCTGCTCACAGGGAGAGGTGTTTGTGGGATTTTCTGTCTCAGGTGTCAAACTGGCTACATGGCTCATTTGGAGCAGGTTGGTGTGGGGTAAATAGGGTCACTTAAGGTCAGGTATGCCATGTGGTATGATTTTTTGCATCCACATGGCATGTGCTCTTCAAGTGGCCCTATTTGGTCCACCTCCTTAAAAAGCCCCTTTTGTGAAGTTGTGGGTCAACACAAGCCATTGCAGTGAAACCTTCAGCAGCCACCACAAGCCACATTCCGAGCTCTGTAGTAAATAACAGATGAGTGAGCCCATCCACCGCTGGACTGAAGAGAAAAAAACAAAACAACCCCCCCCCCGCAAGAAACCCCCAAACCAGAAATCACTAATTTGAGGATGCCAATATGCTAGCAAAGAAAGAAGACAAGCAAAGGAGTAAGTAGGCAGGTGTGGATGCATACTGCTAAAGCAGTGGCAGGATACTAGGAGGAAGATGAGGCCTTGGTGAGAATTTCAGCAGCAGCAGCAGCAGCAGCAGCAGCTGGGTAAGAGTGGATTTGGCTTGGAGGCAGGCTCTCTACCCAACCTGTAAAAACAGTCAAAGAAAAGGGGTGTGTGTGTGTGTGTGTGTGTGTGTGTGTGTGTGTGTGTGTGTGTGTGTGTGTGTGTGTGTGTGTGTGTGTGTGTAAGTATAATATATAAGTACAGTATATAAGCATATAAGGACCAAGAAAGGTACAAGTAGAAATGCTCTGGGAACTGGCTGGTTTGCTCTAGTAATTACATTGTCTGATGTCTGATCAGAGGGAAAAAAGAGTAAATAAGCCTGTCCTGTGGCAGACCAAGCAGCAGGACAAATGTCCATCTGAGCACACTCTTTGTTTGGTCATCCTTGAGCATTTGTGTGTTCACATCTGTACTCACATGTGAAATCTGCTGCTCTGTCCTGGGCAGCAAATATCTTGACCTGGCCCTTCAGCATTACAAAGTCCCATTCCTGCTTTGTTGAATTTCAGAATGGCACTTTGCAACACAATCGGGACCTTCTTGCACATACCATTGCAGAAGCCACTATGGAAGCCCTCTCTGGGTTAAGCATCAAACTAAGACTTGGGAGACCTGGGTGCAACTTCCCACCAGAAAACTCACTGGGTGACCATGGGCCACTCATATTCTCTCAGCCTAACACAGTTCATAGGCTTGTTATGGGTGGTTAAAGGGGGAAGCAAGAGAGCCGTGCATGCTGTCTTGAACATAGTAGAAGAGAGAGATCCAGTGTGGTGTACTGAACTGAGTGACAGACGAGGACTAGAGAGATCTGAGTTCAAATGCTGGCTTAGTCATGGAAACTCACCAGAAGAGGCACTGGTAAAACCACTCCTTAAATGTCTCACTTCCCTTGAAAGCCTATTAGGGTCACTACAAGTCAGTTCTGACTTGATGGCACATAATATCATAAATAAAGTAAATTATGGTTCCTTCCCATATCTTTAAACAAGAATTGTATAACTTCCCCTACTAATAAAATAAATGAGTAATTGTCTTTTAAGTAATAGTTTCACTATTTTTGACCTTGCTTTCTCCCACACATTCTGCTTCCCTCCAGGAAATGTATTCAAACAAGGAAAGCCAACGGAAGCTCTTTCCTGTGACCTTTTGGTGGAGTGTCTCCCCAGCTAAATAGATCTCTGTGTCTGAGATTGAGTGGCAGGCACACACGACTGGATCCATTTCTCACTGCTTACTACTGCTTCCCAAGGGCTCCATTCCTCCCTCTGTCTCTCTGATCTGATCTGATCAGAGAGACAGAGATCCAGATACCTATAGAACAGTGAAATACATCTAACGCCATATCAACCACTAAATCAACTCTTCAGAGCAGATGCCCAAGGACGATGAGAGGACACAACAGACAGGCGTGGCTGCAGTGATGGCCGTGGCGTCAATTTCGCCTTGTGCTGAGAGCGATGTCTCTGCCATCCTCCTTTTTGTGAGGGTGGAGGCACAATCCCTGCCGTGACCTTTTCCTTCTCGCTTCCTCTCTTGTTAGACTGATGGGAGCCGAAAGCACAAACAAGCAAGGCTGGATGGTTGGGAATGTGTGGGTGATTTCAGCTCATTTTAATCACACAATAAGGACTTAAAAATAAATATTTTTGAAAAATGAATCTGTGCCAACTATTTATAATCTCTCTTCCTGTGGAGAGGCTGCGTGGCCTCTGGCCTACACAAACGCGGGAAGGCTGCACCGAGAAGTGGGGGGGAGGACAGCCATCTCAGCCGAGAGGTTGGTGTTCCTTGAAATCAGTCAGCTGAAAACCACAAATCAGTGAGTGGTTAAGCAATTAGAACTCCCTGGGATGTGGAAGAATCAAGGGACCAAAAGGGATCAAGGAATCAGATTGGGCTGATGACTATCCTGTCTCCCCGAAAATAAGACCTAACCTGAAAAAATTCCTAGTATGATTTTTCAGGATGCTCGTAATATAAGCCCTACCCTCAAAATACTTCTACGCGGATTGCTGCCTTGTCGTGGCGAAGGGGCTTGAGTAACTCAGAGAAGCTATGGGCTATGCCGTGCAGGGCCACTCAAGACGGACAGGTCATAGTGGAGAGTTCTGACTAAACGCAATCCACCTGGAGTAGGAACTGGCAATGCCACTCCAGTATCTTTGTCAAGAAAACCCCATGATCAGAAACAAAAGGCTAAAAGATATGATGCTGGAAGATGGGCCCCTCAGGTCGGAAGGCGTCCAACATGCTACTGAGGAAGAGCGGAGGCCAAGTACAAGTAGCCCCAGAGCTAATGAAGTGGTTGGGCCAAAGCCAAAAGGACGCTCAGCTGTGGACATGCCTGGAAGTGAAAGGAAAGTCCGATGCTGCAAAGAAAAATACTGCATAGGAACCTGGAATGTAAGATCTATGAACCTCGGGAAGCTGGAGGTGGTCAAACAGGAGATGGCAAGAATAAACATTGACATCCTGGGCGTCAGTGAACTAAAATGGACAGGAATGGGCAAATTCAATTCAGATGATTATCATATCTACTATTGTGGGCAAGAATCCCGCAGAAGGAATGGAGTAGCCATCATAGTCAACAAAAGAGTGGGAAAAGCTGTAATGGGATATAATCTCAAAAATGATAGAATGATGTCAATACGAATCCAAGGCAGACCTTTCAACATCACAGTAATCCAAGTTTATGCACCAACCAACAATGCTGAGGAGACTGAAATTGACCAATTCTATGAAGTCTTACAACACCTTCTAGAACTGACACCAAAGAAAGATGTTCTTCTCATTCTAGGGGATTGGAATGCTAAGGTAGGGAGTCAAGAGATAAAAGGAACAACAGGGAAGTTTGGCCTTGGAGTTCAAAACGAAGCAGGGCAAAGGCTAATAGAGTTTTGTATAGAGAACAAGCTGGTCATCACAAACACTCTTTTCCAACAACACAAGAGGCAACTCTACACATGGAAATCACCAGATGGGCAATACCGAAATCAGATTGATTATATTCTCTGCAGCCAAAGATGGAGAAGCTCAATACAGTCAGCAAAAACAAGGCCTGGAGCTGATTGTGGCTCTCATCATCAGCTTCTCATAGCAAAATTCAAGCTTAAACTGAAGAGAGTAGGAAAAACCACTGGGCTAGTCAGGTGTAATCTAAACCACATCCCTTATGAACACACAGTGGAAGTGAAGAACAGATTTAAGGAACTAGATTTGGTGGACAGAATCCCTGAAGAACTTTGGATAGAGGCTCGTAACATTGTGCAGGAGGCAGCAACAGAAACCATCCCAAAGAAAAGGAAATGCAAGAAAGCAAAGTGGCTGTCCAACAAGGCCTTAGAAATAGCAGAGAGGAGAAGGGAAACAAAATGCAAGGGAGATAGGGAAAGTTACAGAAAAATGAATGCAGACTTCTGAAGAATAGCAAGGAGAGACAAGAGGGCCTTCTTAAACAAACAGTGCAAAGATATAGAGGAAAATAATAGAAAAGGAAAAACCAGAGATCTGTTCAGGAAAATTGGAGATATTAGAGGAACATTTTGTGCAAAGATGAACATGATAAAGGACAAAAATGGGAGAGACCTCACAGAAGCAGAAGACGTCAAGAAGAGGTGGCAAGAATACACAGAGGAATTATACCAGAAAGATTTGGATACCCCAGACAACCCAGATAATGTGGTTGCAGACCTTGAGCCAGACATCCTGGAGAGTGAAGACAAGTGGGCCTTAGAAAGATTGTCTAACAACAAGGCCAGTGGAGGTGATGGCATTCCAGTTGAACTATTTAAAATCTTAAAAGATGACACTGTTAAGGTGCAACATTCAATATGCCAACAAGTTTGGGAAACTCAGCAGTGGCCAGAAGACTGGAAAAGATCAATCTACATCCCAATCCCAAAGAAGGGCAGTGCCAAAGAATGCTCCAACTACCGTACAATTGCACTCATTTCACATGCTAGCAAGGTTATGCTCAAAATCCTACAAGGTAGGCTTCAACAGTACGTGGACCGAGAACTCCCAGAAGTACAAGCTGGATTCCGAAGGGGCAGAGGAACTCGAGACCAAATTGCTAACATGTGCTGGATTATAGAGAAAGCCAGAGAGTTCCAGAAAAATATCTACTTCTGCTTCATTGACTATGCAAAAGCCTTTGACTGTGTGGACCACAACAAACTATGGCAAGTCCTTAAAGAAATGGGAGTGCCTCAACACCTTATCTATCTCCTGAGAAACCTATATGTGGGACAGGAAGCAACAGTTAGAACTGGATATGGAACAACTGATTGGTTCAAAATTGGGAAAGGAGTACAACAAGGCTGTATATTGTCCCCCTGCTTATTCAACTTATATGCAGAACACATCATGCGAAAGGCTGGACTGGAGGAATCCCAAGCCGGAATCAAGATTGCTGGAAGAAATATCAACAACCTCCAATATGCAGATGATACCTCTCTGATTGCAGAAAGTGAGGAGGAATTAAGGAACCTTGTAATGAGGGTGAAAGAGGAGAGTTCAAAAAACAGTCTGAAGCTCAGCATCAAAAAAACTAAGATCATGGCCACTGGTCCCATCACCTCCTGGGAAATAGAAGGGGAAGATAGTGACAGATTTTACTTTCTTTGGCTCCATGATCACTGCAGATGGAGACAGCAGCCACGAAATTAAAAGACGCCTGCTTCTTGGGAGGAAAGCAATGACAAACCTTGACAGCATCCTAAAAAGCAGAGACATCACCTTGCCAACAAAAGTCCGAATAGTCAAAGCTATGGTTTTTCCTGTAGTGATGTATGGAAGTGAGAGCTGGACCATAAAGAAAGCTGACCGCCGAAGAATTGATGCTTTTGAATTGTGGTGTTGAAGGAGGCTTTTGAGAGTCCCCTGGACTGCAAGGAGAATTAACCTATCAATTCTAAAGGAAATCAACCCTGAGTGCTCACTGTAAGGACAGATCCTAAAGCTGAGGCTCCAATACTTTGGCCATCTCATGAGAAGAGAAGACTCCTTGAAAAAGACCTTGATGTTAGGAAAGTGTGAGGGCAAGAGGAGAAGGGGACGACAGAGGATGAGATGGTTGGACAATGTCATCGAGGCTACCAGAATGAATTTGACCCAACTCTGGGAGGCAGTGGAAGATAGGAGGGCCTGGTGTGCTCTGGTCCATGGGGTCACAAAGAGTCGGACACGACTAAACAACTAAATGACGACGACCCTCAAAATAAGCCCTAGTTAAGTGAAACCCCGCCCTCCACCATGTGCAGCAACCAGAAGAAGATGGCATGACTGTACAGTATTTGAATAAACGTAGATTGTTGCATATGAAAAAAAATGCCCCGAAAATAAGCCCTAATGCATTTTTTGGAGCAAAAATTAATATAAGACCCAGTCTTATTTTTGGGGAAACTGGGTATTCTTGTTAAGCAGGAACCTTTGGCAAAAGCTTGAGGAAAGCCAGTCCAGTGGTGCTGTGGGGCATCTGTGAGCCAGCTCAATGGTGGCGACAGGCAGCAAAGTTATGTCTTCTCTTGGGGGGGGGCTTTCCTTTTTTCACCTCTGCATCATAAGAGGTGTTGCTCAGTAATCTCTCTCCCACATCCAGGTCTCAATTTAATTGCATTAAATATGTGTCTCCCTGCCTGCTTTCCATGTGCCACTTGCAGTACAGTGTGTGTATTTGCATGGGGCGGATCTGCCAAGTTGTGTTTTCTGGTGGGTATACCTATGGGGTACGATGCTGTTGTATTCATAGTCTGCTGATAATAGAAACAAATGGGAGACTAATAACCCCTGTGCTGGAACCAGCCCTGAAATCCTTTTGTCTGTATAATACCAAGTTCCGGAATATAAGAAGAAGAAAAATAAGTGCCTCTGAGCATGTACAGAGAGCTAACTCCTCACTGCAGATTGCCACAGCACATTGCCACATCAAGGGACTACACCAGTGCTGACCTTTTTTGTGTTTAGGTGAAATATCTAAACTCAGAGCAAATGCAGATTCTATTAGCCACGAATATGTCCAGCTTTACAGAAACACAGCTGGGGGCAGGGGTCGTAGTTCAACCCAAGGCACGTATTACTTTATTTCATCTGTCCACTCTTCACATTTCCCCCTGCAAGCAAGCCGCAAAAGACAGCTCAGCCATGACTGCTTTCGAGCAACGTGTTGCAAAGGACACAACCCTGCCCAGCTGTTGCAATGGCACTTCTGGTTTGTGTGTGCAATTACTGTACCTAAGAACACAGAGGTCTTAGGCAAGTGGAAGCAGAGTGCACTTCTCCTTCTGTATGGCGCCAGCTTGTCCCTTCTCAGGGTGACTATGAGTAAGAAAAGGGGGAAGGCAGAAAATAGAAGTACGTACATACGAAGTCAGTTGCTGTGGAGGCAACGGCAGAGAAACCACAACTCATGGCTACACTGGGAGACCAGCAGCTCTGATCAGCATGATGACATGTGTTTTTGGATGGGTGGGGGCAGAGCATTTGGGCATTCCACACTATTTTGTGAATATCCAAGATTTTTCAAGAGTCTGGGTTTATTTTTTATTTTTTTGTTATGTGAAGTTATTGTCTGTATCTACATGCTCATACATTGTAAGCTGGCAGCTACACAGTCTTTGAGTTGATGTAGTTTAAGCTGGGCCTTTTCATAATTAAAAACAGAACTTGTGCCATTAATAGCCATTAGCGGTCAGAACTAAATCTCAACCATTTCCTGTTTAATAACACCAAGCTCAGTGCCATTCCAAGATCCTGAATTACACACGCACGCGCGCGCGCGCGCGCGCACACACACACACACACACACACACACACACACACACACACACACACACACACACACACACACACACACAAGTGGTGCGTATATACTGCTCCATAGTGCTCTAACTACTCTCTAGTCCACCCACCCTGTGAGCTGTGTACTCCATTTACCAACCTCAAAAGGATGGAAAGCTGAGTCATCTTAACTTCAGCTGCATGAGCCTGTTGGGATCAAACTCAGGTCATGAGCAGAGTCTTGACTGCAGTACTGCCAGACAAATCTAAGAGAATGCTCTCAGGTTCTGATTGCCATTTGTCACATCACACCTTGGACATGCTTATATAAATGCAAAAGAGATAATAACGTACTTTCCTTGCCATTTCATCATCATCATCATCATCATCATCATCATCACCACCACCATCATCATCATCTTCATCTTCATCTTCATCATCATCTTAGAACTGCAGAGCTGGGAGGGACTCTATGGGTTGTAAAGTCCAGCCCTTATCGAGGAGGCACAGCGGGGAATCGAACTCCCAACCTCTGACTCCATGAGTGATAACAGAATGGCATAAAACTTGGACATTTCCTGTAGACTATTTAAATGCTTCCTAAAATGCTCTTTTAAAAAAATCTGCAATTTGCTACTGGATTTCAGCCATTGAATTTTAGATTAGATTAGGCATCCTTCAGTCTCGAGAGACTATGGTAATGTGCTCTGTACGGAGGACTTGGAACAGCATCTAGTGTGGCTGAGGAGGCCAATTTGAGAGTGACAATCCCTTCCACACTGAAGACAAATGCAGTCTGTCACCTGTCCAGCTCCCTGATTGTGCTGGTTTTGGTACCATCTCTTTGCCTCAGCCTGCTGGACAAGGGTCTCTTCAAATTGGGAGAGGCCATGATGTAATGCCTGCCTCCAGGCTGAATGCTCAGATGTCAGGGCTTCCCATCTATTGAGGTCCATTCCTAAGGCCTTCAAATCCCACATGCAGGTATCTTTCTATTACAGCTGTGGTCTCCCTCTGGGGCGATTTCCCTGCACTAATTCTCCATACAGGAGATCTTTTGGAACCTGGCCATCAGCCATTCCCACGACGTGCCCAAGCCAATGTAGATGTTGCTGTTTCAGTAATGTATACATGCTAAAAAATCCAGCTCGATCTAGGACTACTCTGTTTGGAACTTTGTCCTTCCAGGTGATACCAAAAATTCAACCACTGAATTATTGCAGGATTTAGATGGTGATTCTTATGTTTTTGGCTTGCAGGAGAACATTCACCACTGGTACAGTATACTGCTGCAATTATTGACGGGTATCCAAGTCTCAATCTGCAATATCCCACACTTTTATTAACCTGCCAGAAACCTTTGTTGAGGCTGGTTTGAGAAGACTGCACAAAAGAGCTGCTATTAAAGTGAGACAAGCTGCATACAGCTTCCATGTTACTGGGGGCAGCATGTCATCTCCATTTCCAGCACTGAACAACACATTGTTCAAACTGCACCATATATCTGTTTGTTTGTTTGTTATATGTTTCTTACATTTAATATCCTGGTTTTCCTCCAGTGCGCTCAGATAACAGTATCATTGTTAATGGAATGGTGATCAACCACATCTGAACAGCTGATGATAGTAGCTGGTAACGTAGATTGCCCGGAAAGGTTACTTAATAAATCCAGCAAGGTAAGTCAGGAGCACAATTTAAGAATGAAAATATTTACGAAGGCTTTCACAGCCAGGATCTGATGGTTGTTGTGGGTTTTTCGGTCTCTTTGGCCATGTTCTGAAGGTTGTTCTTCCCAATGTTTCGCCAGTCTCTATGGCTGGCATCTTCAGAGGACAGCACTCTGTGCTCTTGTGTAGTTGGCTTTGGGAGTGCAGTATTTATGGCTGTGGGATAGGCTTTTCTCTTTTTCTGTAGATGGGTGATTAGTGTGTATTGTTAAGAATGAATGTTAAGAAAACCATATTCACTGTAATCGGCCAATGCAAAAGCAGCCCAAGAAATGCAGTGAAAGATCCAAAAGCAAAGTATGGAGTATGCTAACAAATAGAAGGGCCTTGGAATTTGTCTGAATGAACGGTGTGCATAGGCACACAATTAAAGCCAGAACAGAGGTGACCCCAAGCAGCCTCCTTAAGATGAAGAATGTAACATATAAGAGAAACGGAAAACTGGTTTTGAGAATGTGCGTTGTATGATGCTATGTATTGTTGGTCCTACCATATGGCATGGAACTGTGGACTCTAACATAGACTACTATGAAAAAGAAAAGACGGAAGCAATTTATGTGTAGATTTATCATAGAATGCTAAACATTTCTTGGACTGACAAAAATAGGCTACAAAGAAGTCATAAAACATATGCCTAAAGTCCAAGAAATCACAACACAGAATTTTGCAGTCACCTAATGTGAAACAATGAGGATAGATTGTACATTCTGTACATTCTGTACTTCCCTCCAGCCAATTCCTGATGTCCCCCTTTTCTGCCCCCCATTGTTTGACCCCATCTTGTTGAAATGTGTTCTATTATGTAAAAACTGTTTTATATATATACTTATTGTGTATTTTTATGCTGTAAGCCGCCTAGAGTGGTCTTAACCGACCAGATAGGCGGGATATTAAATAAATAAATACTGTATTTGCTGCCGTACAAGGCGACTGGGAGTATTAGACGACCTCCCCAAACATCCACTCAAAATCCACTCTGCTGCAGTGTCGCCGGCGGCTGCCCGGGGCTCTGCCTGGGCCCGCTCTAGAAGTTCATGGCCGGCGAGGAGGGCGAGAAGGAAAGGGCGAGAGGGCGGGCGGCAGAGGACGGGAAGGAGGAGCAGCTCTCTGGTGGTGCGCAGGCAAGCGGGTGAGCTGGCTCAACTGCTAGGGCAGAAGGAAAGGGAAGCGGGCGGCGGCAGTGGAAGGAGGGGGAGAAGCAGCTCTCCGGTGGTGCGCGGGCGAGCAGGCTCAGTGGCGCGGGGCGGCGGGCTCTGGCCGCTCAGGCATGGCCGGCTCTGCTTCCCTCCCTCCCTCCGTCTGGACCGACTGTCTGCCTGCCTGCCTGCCCGCATGCCTTCCTGGCCCAAATGAAGTGCACCTGGCGTACAAGACTTGGAGGCATGTTTTTGGGGCCAAAAAAGTCATCTTGTACGCCGGCAAATATGGTAAATAAATAAATAAATAAATAAATAAATAAATAAATAAATAAATAAATAAATTGGAAAAGATGAGTAGGAAAGAGAATAACTATTGGCTGCTGGTTTGGGATGCAAGACAGCATCATTTGAAGTAGTCAGGGTGACGTCTAGCCTCTAAGAAAAAAAACAACAAAGATAAAGGAGAGTTGAGACAAAGTACATGGTTTTCAATTTCCTACTTAATCCTTAAAACAACTCAGTGAGGTACGTCAGGATTGCAAGACGGGAACTGTCTCAGAGTCACCCAGTTGAGTTTCATGGCCCATTGTGGAGTGGATCTTCCGGGTCCCAAGCTAACAAAGCTCTAACCTTGATACCATTTATTTGCTGAGTAATCAATAACACTCCAAATCTTCTGCACATGATGGTGGGCCTGCATAATTAGTCAGGATATGGGAGCAAACTACAGAAAAACGCCTCTTTGAATAGTGTTATGATCCACGCAGATGTTGCTCAGTGCTGGTAGGACTGACCTTCCTCTACATGCAGTAAGGTCCCAGGTTCATCCCAGGACCTCTTCAGGCAGGGCTTATGCGCCTGCCAACCAAGGCAAGCAAAGGAGTGTGCAACACCATTCAGCTTTTGAACGTAAATGGCACTTTCTTCCAGGGCAACAAGAAAACAACTTTCCATGTTCCTGTAGTGCAGCTAATCCTTTGCTAGCACTCTGGGGATCATCTCTCTTTCACCACTGACTTAAAATAACATTTTGGGAAGGGTAATCTGATGTGGTCCAGCAGTTACAGAATCAAAAGAGAATTGGGGAGAGCTATATCCACTCAGCTGTGAAGTGCACTGAATGACACTGGGTTAGCCACTCCGGCTCTCAGCTGAATTGTTTTAAGGATCAAAGCAGAGGAGAGCCATACACGTTGAGCTTCTTTAAAGAAAATAAGGTATATAACCATTGGGATATAAATATAGGATTTAGTGAAAAGTCTGAAGCCGGCTGTATAGCTCAGTGAGTTAGATATCTGGCTGCCGCACCAGGAGTTTGATTCCTCACTGTGCCTCCTAAAAGTAGAACCAGCCTGTGTGGTCTGAAGTGGGAGTTATGGTGTGGCCATAATTGTGTCTTTGGAAGGGGTGATAGTCTTGGGGTCTTACATGTTATGCAACTGGTCAAGGTATTTCAGATTTTGCTCTTTTTCAAAGTAATATATTGTATGACTACTGCAGTCAGAACTTGATTTAAAGCAACAACAAATACATCTTCCAAAATGCCTGCCTAAGGAATTCTGGGAACTTTGTCCTAAGAGTAACTTTCACAGACTTTGACTGTAGTGTTATATCATTTCAGGAAAGAAAAACATTCTAGGCCTCTCCAAACAGGGATGCACAGATATAAGTTGATAGATAACCAGATAACTCTACAGTATCTTGATTGTAAGGACAAACCGGAAGGGTATTTTAAAAAAGGTGGCAGGGGGAGGGGAGGAGAAGCAATTAAAACAATAGAAATGTTACCCTTTCCTCATTTGGATGTAGCAGACACCATGCAGACTACAGGGATTTAAGACTAAGCCTTCCCCATGTTTGTCTGCCATCCCTACTTATCTTTTATAACACCTTGCTAATTAAGACAGAAATAATCTCAAGAGCTGCCTTGCTTTCTTGTACGTTTTTGGTTGGCTTAATAAAGGTATCATTTCCATTATGGATTTCATAACCTATATGACTTATCTCTGCTCCCCCCCAATAAGAGCATCTGATGAGTACAGTATTTTGAATAAAAGCAACAGCAGTTTTGACCCTGAGAAAGTACAAGGGATGTAAAAGGTCAAGAAAAGCATCTGTTCATAGGTGCACAACTAATGTCCGAGTAGGTTGTTGAGATCTGGAGGAAAAGCTTCAGACTCTCCAAAGTGGTCCAAGTTTCCCATCATTCAAGGGCCGGCTGATTTAGCAGAGAACAGTTCCTCATTCTCAGCCAAACAAAGAGCCAAATTGTACTAATTAAAAATAACTTCAAGTCCACCTCACACTTTTCAAACACCATCTGTCTTGATGATGTTTAAATGCTTTCAGCCAACAAAGTAACACATGGCACCTGTCTATTTTTAAACTACATGAAAAATTATGCTGCTAATTTAAGAAAGATGTTCTTCGTTCCAGTGTGGAAGCCACACAGAAAATATGTTCAATACTGTTTGCATTCTTCATTTCATTTGTAATTTTATGGCCTAGGTTGTTTTCTGTTCCAGAGGAGGTAACTAATCTTTATCATACAATCTGAAGGTTGAGAGGAATTTAGTGTGTGAGTCTGTGTGTGTATTTTTAATCTTACATTTCTTTTTCTAAAGAAGAACAAATCCTGTGGTTGAATCTTAGTCATTTCACTCCCTTGATACTTCCTTACAAGGAGTCATGGAAAGCGGAATGTGCTGAGGGACAGGAACACTACTAAAGAACATGAATCCAATGCACGCTTACCTGCAAGTCGCCAGAATCCTATTATTTATGTACACTGGTATAAGTAAAATGGTCTATATCACAGCAGTGAATTGCTGCCACTGCTCATCTGGTGCAAAGTCATGCAAATGGTGTGTGACATGAAGGCCTTCTTAACTAGTAGCATTTTGCCACAGCAGCTTAATGCTTGTGTGCAAAAGGAATAAGATTCTAGCCAGAAAGTGCCGCTGAACTCTGTGTGACTTACTTCCAAGAAAATGTGTACAGAACTGCACCACAAAAGTTTAATTCTGTCAACTCCAGTCTCCAGAGAAGCCTCCATAACTAGATGACCTAGTTTCATAAGCTGGTCCTTTGATTTCCGCGCAGAAGTCAATAAGCCGGTCTGCAACATTGCAAATGAAAAAGCCCCCCCCCCCCAAATGACAGTAACTGGCTTGATAGCTCAGATAAATTTCCTCCATGTTGTGTTTTGCAAGCGCTAAAAGAAGAACTCTGAAATGCTGGTTCCAGCCCCCCACCAAAAAAGCCCTGATACCTCTGTCCTAGCCCAGGAACTTGTACTGTTCCAAAAACACTCTTGTTGCTAATCTTGATTTTCTCTAAATCTCCTGTCCCTCCATCCTGCTCTTTCCAGGAGGCACTACCTCCCTGATTTTTTTTTTCAAAGTGTGGCTCTCTGCCGCGGAGCTCAATGAGTGATGCTGCTGCGATGTACGCCAAAGTTGGGCTTCACCCAAACGAAGAGACCTGCTTTCGTTCCATTACCAAGTGATGGATATGCTCACCTTCATTCTATCCCTGGGCTTCATTAAAATTCTCTACAACACTGAGAACGATGGCTCTTTCTTTATCCCAAGTCAGCAGGGAGCAGCATAGCCGCCACATCTCCAACTGCACAAAGATTTAGACCATGAATAGCTTAGTCAGCAGGAACACTCTCTAATGTTGCAGAGAATCTAAGGTGAGATATTGGGGGTGGGGGTAGGACCGAGTCTCTTCTGTTTTTAAAAGCCTATAAATATAGGTAGGAAGTGTGTGTGTGTGTGTGTGTCCTTGACTACCAAATAACACAAAACAAGACCCCCACCCTTTACTGAAATAACCAGATGCTCCATTTTGACATGGGCAGCAAATCTGCTCAGAGACAACCAAGCGGCATGTCAAAATACACAAAATGCAGCCCCTGATCTAAGTGCCCCATGGCAGGAACCCACTGCCTGCCCCACCCCTCAAAGAGAAGCAACTGAACCACTAAACGGTGCATGTACTGTACAAGCTACAATGTCCCCCCTAGGCACATTTCATGGGGAGCCACTTCTCAAGAACACCCTGGGACTTACATGTAAAGACAAATATAGGAATGAACTATTTCTTCCAGGATAAATGTCAAGTGCCTGTCATTTCTTAGGGTAGTAAAAATGGCTGGGGGTGGGGAAGGAAATGTTTGCTAGGTTTCCTTATGAATTTACGAACCTGCCTTGAACAGAGGACAATTATTGTGCATCCAGCTTACTGTTGTTGAATACACCGAGTGGCAGTGATTCTCCAGAGCCCCAGATGAGATGTTCCTCCAAGCTGGGACATGTTATTTACAGTTGTCTAGTGGCATGGTGGCTTGGTCTTCCATTTTCCCTCTTATTTCCAAGCACCATCCAGTTATGGAGACACTTCAACAGTTTTGGACGTCTCTGTTCCACCTTACGAAGAGGGCTATAAACCAACAAAAAAATATACAGTGCCCTGGTTTCTCTTCAGATCGTATAAATCTTTCGCCTTTTACAAAAACTCTTGCTGTGAATTTGGCTTTAAAGTGTGGCTGGACTCTGCTGCTTTCTCCCCATTCCACCTCTTGCAAAGCCTTCAGTATTAATTAGGGCAAAGCAAGGAAAAATCTGAAGCTGCTGTTGGAAAAGTGGAATACTGTACAAAGGCTGCTCTATATCCTATTCGGCCATTAAATAATAGTAATTTTAAAAGGTATATTAATTTTAAACAAATACACAGCTTTATATTGAGCTGTATCTCCCAGCAGTGTCAAAATAAGTGAGCCTCCAAAAGCTAGAACAAGTTATTTGGGGGATCTATAACTCCCAGAAAATGTACGTATGTACCGTATATGTTCAAGTATACATGGACCCTCAGGTGCAGCACTTGCAGGTGACCCTTCAGAAAGCAGGTATGGTTCCCATTGATCACTTTAAAGCAGAGTTATCCAGCTCTTCAGATACTGTACGTTCTCCACATTTTCTTTATCCCTTCGTACACTATAGCCACAAAGAAACATTCGCAACCACCTGCAGTTCCAAGAAATCATATTTTCTTTATTGTTTTAATTTTTTTGTAACTCAACAAGTTTCCATTTTTTTAAATATTTTTAAAATTTTCATTATTATATATTTTTTTCTGTTTAATGCACTCGACCCAAAATTGGTTTGGCATGTTGAAAGGAAGGGAAGGGAACTGAAAGATAGAGAAACAGAAAGGGAAGAAGACGGAGTGGATAAAAGCAATGGTGTGGAGATAGGAAATGGATCAGCACCAACTTGTAGAAGGGGACATTGAGGGAGCAAAGCAGGGGGAGAACGAATCACAAACCTTCCCAGCAGGCCCTGGGCTCCTGAGCACCGGCCTTCATCCTGCCACTCAAAAGGCACAGCTTCTCTGATAAACCTAGAGGGACATGACCGTGGAAACCAGGGTGGGCAGCTTCAAAGAACATCCTGTGGTTTGAGCAGGAAACTAACTTGAGTCTGTGGAAAGATGGCTGTTGCTTCCTATTCCGTCAGCAGGCATCCCTTCCTTTTGCATCCATTTCTGCTTCCAGGGAAAGCACCTCTGGTTCTACTGTGCCTCACTTAATGGTTCCCACACCTTCACTGCAACCAGGGCTACACCAAGATACAGTATTCAGTTGCCTGATGTGAAGGACAAGACGGTGCTGCTTGTCTGTTCCACACAGAGAAGCCAACTAGATTGGCTTCATCCAACTTTAGCAACGGGGCCCATCCTTCACTGTGCCAGAGGCAGCAGTCTGGTTCAGGGTCGCCAGGCCAGGTGGCATCTCTCTCTCAACCAACAAAGAGCCAGGGGCTCCTGAAGCACAGCCACAAATGGCTGCTGCCCCCCCCCCAGCATCTGCTGCCTGAGGCAGCCACCTTAGCAACGATTGGGTCCACCTGAAAATATTACCCCCCCTATACTGCTTTACACTTTTACCAGCAGTTCTGCATACACAGAGGGAAACAATCGAGAGCAGGTGGCCAGAGCTATACCAGGTGAAGTACTGCCTGCTGTAAGGAGCCCAGCTGAGGCGGCGGCAGGAGCAGGCTCCCCTTCAATAGATGGAGGCATCATTGGTTGGAGCACATGCCTGGCTCATGGCAGTTTAGGAAGGGTGGGTGATTTCTCTGCTTTTGGGAGTTGCTGGTTGTAGGTTCAGGCTTCAGAACGGTCCTTTCATGAACGTTGCAAAATAACTACCCTTCCCTTGAGGTGGGGATTTTGGAGGCAGCCTGTGAGTTCCTGGTAGAGAAGGAAGCACATTTCGTTCCTATGTGAGAATAGGGCATTGGTGCCACTGCTTCCAATGGTTAAGCTCAGAGTGGCTTTTAGAACAGCAGACTCCGAGTTCTAAAGTTGCCATAGAGGTAGTGCTGTCCTGAACTAGCTGATGCATAACTGACCCTTGCGTCAGATTGTAGGCAGCCAATTATGGAGGCCAGAGATGGCCTAGATGAGCAGAGTGTAGAGCAGGTGATAAGTAGGCATACAGGCAGAAATCCCCCAAATTGAGAATAGATTTGGGCTAATTTGCCAATCTGGTTTCATGGCACCAAGGCAGTGATGGTAGTGGGTTTTTCTGAAAAAGCTGGAAGGAATCTGTTAACTAAAGTGAGTTGAGCTCATGGGTTTGCATAAGAAGTCATAGGTGAAAGGGTAAGAAGAAAAAGAATAGAAGTACAGAGACTTCAGCTTAATGGACTGCAAAGAAAGGGGCCAACTGTACCCAGAGGTGTTAACAAGAGTAGTTGTTGAATGGTTAAGTTAGTGGGATCTCTCATTATTGGAAACTTCTACTCTCTTTCTGGCTATAAAAAGGGTGTGGTAGTTGCAATTTCCTGAAGATCAACAAATGAACAGAGCTGTCGGGGATATCCCCTTCTTCTTTATCCTAATTGCCAATTCTCTGAAAAGATAGAGTAGGAGTCACTCAATCTGCATAAGGCCTAGATAAAATCCATGCTGAACTCATTGCAGCTCAAAATGCTGCATATGTTGGAATTAATATATTTGGACTCGAACAATCCATACTGACCCAAGGGAAAACCCCAAGAAGTAAACCTCTACTCTCTATTAAATGGGGCACTTCCTTCAGTGCTGAGTTGGAGACAGCTGTTATTATCAGTGCTGTACAGATCAGGAGAAGTCACATTCACCGACTGAATTTGAAACCCCGTTAACAATAGAAAATGACACAGGAAAAATATTTTGGAATCAATGTGGAAAGTGCAATGGTACCAGCTTTCCTGTGACAGCTGATGGGCAGTTGATCCCCCCCTCCCTTAAAACAGCACATTCAATATTTAGGAAAGGGATTAAAGATAAAACAACAAATTGCAAAACGCCATTATATAAACCTATTGTTTCTAGTTTGAGAACATGGTATGCAATTCCAGATGGCCAAATCTCATCCCCAACACAGTATAAAAGGGGTCAAAAAGGGTGGGTAAAATTACCAGAGGCTTGGAGCATTATCCCTACAAAGAAAAAGATAACAAGGAAAGGGTTGGGGCAGAAAATTTATAAAATCGCGGTGTGTAGAATGAAGAGTAGAAGGCAGCATCTCAAAACAATTACAACCCAGGAAGATGTATTTTTTGCAGGTTTCTCCCTCCCAGTAACACTAGGTTGACTCTCTCTCCTATCTTAGTGTTAACCAAGACGTGACTAGACAGCTATGGTATCTGAAGGGCCCCCATGCAGTCTGGGAGCTAGCTCAGTCTTCTCACTCTCACAGGCAGTAGATAGAGATGTGTGCAGTCTCTTTCTCTTCTGCATCTGCCAGTAGGCAAGCATGCCCCTGGCCTAACCCCTCTCCTGTGGCCATGTCTTCTTGGCCTTGCCCTTCAGCCTAAGTTTTTACACACAGACAGAATGTGTGAGCATGTTCAGACTTAGATGCTAATATTTGCATTGAGGTAAACGGTAAGAAAAGAACTGGAGAAGGGGAAAAGCTATAATCAGCAAAAACAAACAACCCCCCACGCCTTTAATTTATGTGGATGCAGCCACTACCTCAACACTGGGAGCATCTGGGTTGATACAAACTGGACTTTACAGTTAACTCTGCAAAAGCCAGCTCACTTTCCTCATTCCTCTCACGCCAAAACAGGCTGTGCTGTGATACTGATTATCACCTGTTCAATTGGTCAGTTTCCCCCTTCCAGTTGATGCCAAGATCTAAATGGCAGTGTGGATGACCCACAGCTAACACTGAGCTGGAAAGTGCAAAGCTTTAAGGTTGGGCTCCTACCGATGCTCAGTCTTTATACTGTATCTTCATTCCTGACAGCATGGAGAAAGAGGGCAGATATGTCTTTGGTTTGTTTTGTTTTTTAGCATGAGGTTTCCAAATGGAGGTACCTCTTGGTAAGAAAGCCAAGGAGGTTCCTGAACTCAGGTCCTTCCTTGGGCCAATGCAGCAAATGCAAGCGGGGTGGTGGTGGTGAATAAGGCCATTTGGTATTGGGGAACGATTGATCAGAACCACAGTTTGTGAAAGAACAGGCAAAATGGGGTGTGACTGTTTTTACATGGCTAAGGGATCCGTCTAAGAACAAGTTAGATCTGGACCAAGATCAGAGGAGCGGCAAAAAGGCAATTGGACATACAGATGTTTTTCAGAAGTTACCCAAGTTACCTCTCCAACGTCTATGCAATGAGATCCCAATAAGAAATATAACTTAAGCCCCGTGAAAGAAGTCTACTCTGTTTTGAAAGTAGGACCCAGAGGGGAAAAAAACCCAAAATATTTCTACAGCATTTAGAACTGCTAACACTGTGGTTCCTTAATACAGAAATGTGATTACATTTGTGGCTTAGATGGAGGAAGGACCTCAAGGTGGAAAAAATCAGTGTAGTTCTACAATATGCTGCCTGTCTCCCTAGTTTCTAAAAGATGCCAGCTCAAGTTCTGTGCTCCAAAGCTTTTAGAGTTAGACTATCTTATCCTAGAGGAACACAGCAAGTGCACTTCTAAGCTCTTTTGTTGTTGCTGGCTGCAGCCAACCTCTATCTGAGCTCTTGGCAGAAAAGGATATGGACAACACAAAAAGTCCTTCTTTACCCCCCCCCCCCAAAATGATTTGGGTGCTCCAAGCATGCAGCAGCTAAGAGAAGAAAGACACTATCTGAACAGGCCTAGCTCATCAATGACAATGCAGGGGGTGACCGAATGGTTACAAACAAATAAATGTCTCTGAGGTCAGAATGTGGCTGCTCCCCAGATGGAGGAGGAGGCTACTGCTATATAGGGCAATTCACTATTGAATCCTTGGGCCTTAGCAGTGGCTATAGAGTGATACACAGAGGCAACCAGAATTTGCTGGCAGCTCTTCTTTCCCAACATAGCTCTGTTGGGAAAAATTCTGCCTATGACAAGAGAGCTGCTTCTCTGAAAATGCCAAATCCTGATTTTGACAATTTACTAGCTGGAAGGAGACAAGGAAATGAAAGCGAAACAAAAACAAGAAAACAAAGAATCGAGGCTTCAAGTAGTGAATCATACACCACTTCACCTTTTTGATATATTGAAACTAGGAAACTTCTATCTTGGAGGTTTAAAATAAATACTAATGTCTTGTTGCTTTTTAAAGAAAATCAAATGAAACAACACTCTGTCCCCTGTTCCTAAAAGTCATAAAAGCAAAGAATTCTCCTGGAACCTACAACATTACAGAATTACAGCATCTTTGGGTCTTGCAGTAAAAAAAAGTTTTTGTTTTTTTTTGTGTGATATTTTTACCACCCACAATTCCAAAGTGGCAGTTAATGAGAAAATAACCAACCATGTAGAGATGTATGGAAAAGGTATCTCATCCGGAAGGGGAAATGCTTCAAGGTCACAGAAATGTCGCAGTATATGTTATATATTACATAAAAATTGTGCCAAAATGTGTTTTTTTTCTTTTTCTTTTTGATTGTAAAAATCTGCTCTTGGTGGGGTTCCCCCTGTTCTCTTCATCAAAGCAGGGATTTTCATTCCCTCTCATGCTCCCATAATCACCCGTGGGGCCAGAGCAGAGCTGAGCGTCATATATCTATATGTATTTATATAGATATAGATATATTTAAAACCCAGACATAAAAGTTCGTTGTTGTTGTTTTCCTTTTTTTTTAAAGTGAGTAAATCAATTCTCTTTTGTTGTTATTTTTAGGATTTCATATTTACAGCATTTCAATTGGTATCACATCCCCCCTTCCCAACCCATTTTGACCCCGCCCACCGCCCGCCCCAGAGATAGGATGCCTCTAGGTGAGACTGGTTGCTCCCCCAACTCTCTTCAGGATGAGAGCCGGTGAGAAAAGTCGGAGTTGTGCTTGAAGAGGGAGACTTTGCTATTTCTTTTTCCTTTGGGGAAAAAAGTGCAGTCTGGGTTAGTGTTTTTGTTGTTGCTGCTGCTGCTGCTGTTTTTGTCATTTTTTTTTCTGAAGGACATACTATCCAGCTTGGAAAAATAAAAGTTCAACAGGCCTCTTCCCCCGCCCCGCCCCCATGTGGTCCCAAATGTGTTCGGATGGCAGCCATATTTGCATTTCAGGTACTCTTGACTTTCACTTCTTTGTAGGGAGGAATGAAACGGAAGAGTAGAGTTTTCTTCTTGCATCCCTGCTAAATGCTGGAGCAGCAACTCACTTGGCCTACGTAGGGGACTGACAGAACTGAGATCAAGGGATGGCACAGGAAGAACTGCCTCCCCCCACGCCCATCCCTCCTCCACTGCTATTTTGTGACATTTTATTTCACACCAGGTGGCCAGACCAAAGCAGCTAAGAGGGAAATTGCCACTAAATGCAGCCACAAAATTTATAAAAAAATAAAGTCCAAAGATAGCCATCTCAGTGCCACTTCCTTTTTCTTCTCCCAAAACAATGGTGCAAGTCAAACATTCCTACATGGGCTTTTAAAAATAAGAGAGAAACAAGGAAACCTTCCTGCTGCCCTGCCAATCTGAAAAAAAAAGAACCTAAGATGCAAATCTTGCTGATATATGTGACAGTCAACAAATACTGAAAGGCAGCTTCTGGGCTTAGCTTCCTCGGAACAACTCCTTCCTCTTTCCCCCCAAAACACCTTCCTCTTTCTATGGTACTTTGTTGTTGTTTTGTTTGTTGGCAACAGTTGTACCTATGCCCCAGTAAGGCCAAGTGCCATTAAGGCCCTGTTTGCTCTTCATCCTGACCTGAAAAGCAGGCCGACAAAGTCATGACGAGGGGAGGGTGGAGAGCAGGTGCTGAGCCAGGAGGCAAAGCGTTTCCCCAGGGTGCCCCGTTCTCTGCATATGTGGCACCCTCATGGCTTTGAGTTTTGTAGCAATAAAAAGAAACTTTTTTTTTGAAGAAAAATCTTTTTTCAATCTATTTTCCTCCCTGCAACCCGCCATTTTCTAGGTTGGAGGTAATGACAAAATAGGTCTTATCCTTTTAGCCTAGAAACTTCCCTCCTTCCTCCATTGTAATTGCCTGGAAAAAGAATCGACATAACCAAATAGGCCAAGTGTCGACTTCTCTCTGGAAAACTTCCATTGGGTAGAAGGAAAGCTGGAGAAAATGGCTGCCACCCCGTTGGAGAAGCCCTCTCTGCCTCAGCTCTTTCTTCCGCCACCTCCTCCCCTCGGTTCATTCCCCAGCCCTGCTCCATTCTCTTCTTCCCCACCCTTTCCTCCAGGAAAAAAAAATGAAAATGTTCAGGTCACGGCAAGGAGGCCGTATTGGGGTCAGGGGTATGGTCCCTCAAGTCCCTTTGCAGCCCCTCAGAGGCTGGTCACCAGCTGCATTTGGCCATCTCCCTCGACTGCTGGGTTTTCTAAGCTTCCTGGGACCAAATAGCCATCATTGCTGGGTCTTCGGACTTGGTAGTAGGCCTGGAGCTGGCTGCGTGGCACCAAGGCTGGCCGGTTGGTATAGTAGATTTCATTGATGGCTTGGGCGTGAGGAAGCACTTCCCCAACTGCCTCGGGGCTGCTGTCCGGGTATGGGGAGTCCCTCAGGTTGGTCATACTGGTGTACAAAGAGTCCCTGTTGGGCGAAGGGGCTTGGCCGTCACCCCCTTCTGTTAGGTCAGCTGTGCAGCTCTCCGACTCCTCCAGGTCACTCTGGTAGAGGATGGACTGTGCCCTCTGAAGCAAGAGCGGCTCCTCTAAGGCCTTATACATAAGTTCAATTTCCATGTTCTCCTCATGGGTCAAGGAAGGGGCATCAGGCACAATGGCGTCATCCTCATTGTTGGTGCCCCCTCCCCCTGCTACTACATTGGGAGGGGGAGGGGGCCCAGGAGGGTTGGAGCTCTCAGTGGAACCCCCGCCTCCCTTGACCACACCACTCCCTCCCCCCCTCAAGTTGTTATGCACCAACTCAGAGATGATCATTTTCTCAAAGGCCGCAGCATCGCTCAGGTTCCGTCGGCAGTCAGCCATCTTGGTGCCGTCGGCTGGGAAGTCGCCACTGCGGAGGGAGTAGCTGTTATTGAAGTTGCCATTGAGCGGGAGGGTGTCCATGCCACAGGCGTCTCGGCTGTTGTTCAGGGGGTGCTCTGTAAGAAGGGCGGCACAGATACAGGTGTTAGATGGGGGGTGGAAGGAAGACGGCATGGCCAAACACAGAGGTCAGGGATCACTTGGGAACAGAGATACACATGGCCAGACGGTCTGTCTGAGTAAAACTGACTGGTTTCTATATGCAAGGAAAACATGTGCCTGAGCAGTGTTTATGGCATGAGGTGCAGGTGCTCATAAACTCAGACATGTATGTTTGTGCTTCAGCAACAGAAGATAACTGACAATAATGGGGTGTGTGAACACCATACGGGATTGTCTTTCACAGAGAGACCTGGATTATGTGGCTAGTAAAGAAGGGCAGCAGGAAAAAGAATGGCTGAAAAAGCGCCCCCCCCCAAGGGACTGTGTCACTGATGCGGGAAGTGTAAATTGTTAAAATGAATTGTGGTTATCAATGCATTTCACCAAATAGGGCGCCTGCACCTTTTGAACAAAGTGCTCCCTAAAGGGCGATTTACACATTAAATTATCCAACGCCTGAAATCCTGCTGCTTATCCTTCTAATTTGCATCTAAAGTAGGCCTACTGAATCAATGCAACTTAAGACCAAATCCCTACTGGTTCTGTGGGAACTGGCTGACCCTCTTTCACTGCCTTGTTCTTTACCAAGGAACAGAAGAAGGGATTCGTAGTGTCAGAGTAAGAATTTGGGGATAAAGTCCAAGGTGCCACTCTGCAGAACGAACAGGTGAATTCCAGAAACACTCTGGGGCTACGTTAGCACTTTCAAAAGTCAGCAAATTACTACATAGCAGTCCAAAGAGCTCCACCTCAGATAAAACCTTGAAGTTCAGGTCTAAAATTGTGTTGCTACATCAACTGGAAGAAAATGCTACTGCAGGGGACAATGCCCCATTCTCTTCTTTGTTAGCAGGAACTGAGCTTTTAGGCAAACATCTAAGTTTTCCTTCGTGACAGAGTAGCTGTTTTCATCTATTAGGGAACAGCAGCTGCTCGCAGAATAACCAAGGCTTAGATGTTTTCCCAAAACCTCAAAGTTGTGGCTGCCTGTGTGCGGCAGCTTCTTATCTTCCTTCTCCTCCACAGGCCAGGATTTATTAGACTCTTGCTGAGCTTTTAAAACAAGCATTGGAGGATGCTGATACATACGAATGAGGTCTTAGGGGTCCTAGCACAGAAAGCCAAGACACTTGTCTTATATCAGCATAGGTTCAATGGTGTGTGACAGTGTGCGTGTGTGAGAACTGGTGCATTTATGGGTAAATATGAAAAAGAGGTTCATGGGTTAACTACTTTGTTAGTAAACAGGGTGTGTATTTGTGCGCATGTGTACATATGAGCGAAATGCAATAAAGGCATGATGTTGAGGAGAACAAAAGAGAATAGCCACATAGGCATGAACAGCCACACAAAGCCACATGCATTATGAAGCCAGGCATGTAAACTGTTTTGCTAATGGGAAAAGCCCACAGACTGCTCTGTGGCAAAAAGCTACGATTTACAGTTAGGGTAACATATGAGACTGGAGGAACTATAGGTCAGATATAAGGGCAGAGGGTGTGTGGTCTGCTGCACAACCCGGTGCTTCAACCCACTGCATGCAGGGAAGGGAAGGGTGGGTATTCTTCAGCTCTGTGGTTGCTTTTAGTGCCATCTAGTGCCCATAGCCAGAACAGCATGGTCCATGCCACCTCA
Source organism: Pogona vitticeps (assembly GCF_051106095.1). NCBI lineage: Eukaryota > Metazoa > Chordata > Lepidosauria > Squamata > Agamidae > Pogona > Pogona vitticeps. The sequence continues at coordinate 123,800,008 of NC_135784.1, read as the reverse complement.
CTTCACCATCCACTGAGAAACAGGAACTAAAATAACCAAGGTCCCATCCACACACCCCACACCCCACTCCACCCCAGCACTCCTGTTCTCTCTACAGGACTCCCTGCTGCTGACAGATGCAGCCTCAATACACCCACTCCTTGCTCACATCTGTGTTGCGCCCACCCCCAGTTTGCCAGTCAAACTAGCAATGAAAGAAACATTACTGCGAAATGGAACTGGAAAGGAGGGACGTACTGGACTCTCGGAAGCTCCCTGCAGGCAGCGCCAGTTAGGAAAGGGAAAAGAGAAAAGAAAACGGCCAGGGTTAACAACGCAGTATGAAACATGACCCTGATCCTCCCTACAGCCAGAGCCTACGGGCAAGAGCACATGCTTTGCATGCAGAAGGCAGGCCCCAGGTCCAATCCCTGCCTCTCCAGGGAGTGCTGGGAAAGAGGGCCACTTGGAACCTTGGAGAGCAGCTGCCAATCCATGTAGACAACACTTAACTTAAAAAAAGCAGGCAATTATCCTAAGAAGTGGAGCTTGGCAAAAGTTACTCTTTCTGACAACAACTCCCAGAATCCCCTAACAAGCAAAGGCTGCTGGTTGGAGGATTCTGGGAAATGTAGCCTCAAAAATTGGCAGCTTCCAATCCCCTGAATGTGTAGCTGAAAAGCTCCTGGTCCCACCTTCCAAAATCTTTGAGAAGTTACTCTTAAAATGGCTTTTCCTAGGTTCCAAATCAAAAGCAGAAATCACAGGCATTCCTTTAGCATGCCCCTTTTAATCTCAGCCAGGAAAATGTGGGCGTATGTGTGTGTTTGTGTGTGTGTGTGCATTTGTGTACATTTGTGTTTCTGTGGAACCCATATCTATATGGACATCAGAGGGATGGGTAAGGTCTGTCCTCAAGTGTGGCGATAGTCGTACCTGGGGAGTTGAAGACAGGGGGCGAGGCAGGGTTGAAGCCCACAGACTCAGCAATAAGTGTGTTGTAGGGACTGGTCCCGCCCCGTGTCTGCAGCACGGGGTTAGTCAGCAGGTGGTTCCCCATGGTACCTGCAAGAATTGGTATGGGCAGAAATATCAGCATTGTATAGGTTGAAGAGAATTTGTTCCCCCCACATGCAAGGAGGGGAAAAGGTTCTGTTTGGGAGGCGGTGGCGGCAAAACCTTCTTGGGAAAATGTCACTGCTGTGTGTCAAACAGACAGCTGAGAAGGAGAAAGGTGACCCATTCAGGAGAATCAGATACAGCATGGAAAGTACTGAATAGGAATGTCTTCCACTGGTTAGGGATTGTCTGGGAGGGTTTTGTGACTGCTAGGCTGAAGCAGGGACTCTTGTCTTCTTGTAAGGCTCAGTGGAACTAATTTCTCATCTTAGCATGTAGGTGCGTGGTCTCACCCTGGCTTCTGACTTGCTGCTGGCAAGGATGAAACAACAATGGCAGCTCACCTCGGTTAAGGGTGGGGGTGCTGTTGAGGTCACCTGCCATGAAGCTGGACTCAGTTTGTTTCCTTACAGTATCGTTCCACATTCTTCGGATCCGGCTCTGAAATGACAAGCCCACTCTGGAATCAGCTGGACAACTAGACACCGAGGATGAAGGATGCTTCCCGGTCTCTCCCATTCAATTCTCTCCAAACCCCTCAGGCCACTGTCACAATTAACACCACCACTGCCACTCTGCTCAGCTCTACCTGCGTTCCAGTGTAGTAACGATTGTTGCTACGGATGGCTGAAGTCTTGAGGGAGCCCAGAGTGGCCCCTGGTGGACTCCGCAGGCAGCAGGATGCATGTCGCAGGCATTTGCTGAATTCACGGTGAACCTGGTACAGATATAAGGAGGAGTGTCAGGGGGAAAAAAAAGAAGAAACACAGCATCCAGCTACACTTCATGCTTGTTCTGCTCTCTTTGCTCAACTACAGTCACACTTTTCATTCTCATGCAAATTTGGTCATGCCCTTCAGTTCTGAGTTAGGGCTACCCACCTTTTTCTGCAAAGCACAATGAAACACAAAGATGAACATGCCCTGGAAAGCATTGAAGGTGGTGAAGAGGTAGGCCATAACAATAGACTCCTTGTTGATGAAGAGGAGGCCAAATGCCCAGGTGAGCCCCAGGAGAAAAAGGAGGGTGATGGCTCCAAGTGCCCATGACCTGCAGAGGGAGACATAGCCAGTTCTGAGGAAATGTGTGTGATGAAACATCCTCACCAACCTGAAACAAGCTATTGTTCCATTGTTAAAAAATCTGTATAACCTATGGCACAGAGGAGGTACTTTGCAGAGCAAACTCACTGGCTTTCCAATGCATTCCCCCCATCTCATGCTGAGATGGGAGTCATCAGCTGGAGGAACCATGGCTTCTACTACCAATTCTGGTATGGAATACACCACAGAAGCGTATATCCACGACAGAGCAGAAGGAGAGGTGTTAATGCAGCTTTCCAGTGCCTCCTTTCATGGCAGTTTTAAAATAGCTGGAACTGGTCTTCCTCATAGAGGGGATCATGGGAGTTGTACTTCAACCAATTTTGGACAACAACAGGTTGAAGAGTTATGTTATACTGTCCACCTCCTATTCAAGCCTGTTTTGCCATTTCATCTTGTCTTGCTTTTTCTTGTCCACATGTGTCCCCAAAGAGCAAAAATGTACAGACAGACTCCTCCTTTTACCTTGAGGGAACACCTGCCACCTCGCTCTATTTAACTTCCAACACAAAAACAAAGCAACTGCTTTGAAAGGAAGAAGAAAGAAACAATCTGTATAACCGCCCATAATCATTGATCTCTTTCCGTTGTTTAATGAATGGAAGAGTTATACACCCACTCTATCCTTTGAGGAAGGCTGCTGCTGAAGTATGAATTGGAAAGAAATGGCTGAGAAGATGTGAAGTGGGTGGAGAAAGAACACAAGGCCAAGACAGTAAGCGTATGGGCAGGGAAGGAAGGCTCTTCCACAATCTACGGATGACAAGCCTGTCTATGTAGGCATTACCAGCCGAAACGCTGGCTGCAGGTCCTTCGTCATTCTTGTCCAATGCCAGTCATGTTCACTTCTGTAAAACTTCCTGTGTTCTGCCTTTTGCTATTGGCTTCTGCTTTCTTTAATTTTGTAGAGATGCATTCAGGGTGGACCTATTCTGAAACTAATGAAGCTTTAGAGGCCTTAATCCCAGATGAGCCTCAGGAGTGACTTTAGTCCATTTTTTTAAATGTGGCAATCAGTCGTGGATCAACTCCATTGAAGAAGATAACAATGGTTACCCAAACCTTGTTGCTAGTTGAGAAGTGGCCTTCATAACAGTTCAAGTTTCAGGGCCCCAAAAATGTAGGTCCAGAACTGGATGCACTAAAAAAAAAATTAAGGAACATGCCACCATATTCCTTTTAATATACCACAGTCTCAAATGCTAGTTGTTCATTCTCTGTCCAAATATTCTGCAAAGTTACAACTGGACATATCTTTTACAACTGAAGTGTAGAGTCATTAAAAATTTTCAAAACAAATTCTGGCCCAATGAAGGCAGCAGAAATGAAGAGTATTACAATACTGCAGAAAACAGGAGTCAGTCTCTAATGGAAGGCTAGCTTTCATTGATCTCAGATTCTCATAAATGTGATTTGATCTAAGTCTGAGTCTTCAAAATAAAATATAATATGGGCACCAAGTATGGGTGCAAAGATGATGGGGTCCAGGCCATTCTCTCTGCCAATGCTTAAGAATTCCAAGACATTTTATGTCTGCAGGGCACATGAAACTGGCTTTATTAGTTATTTATTTGTAATTCTGAGTGCAATTGTAGTGTTCCTTTATTTTTCTTCCTTTTCTGATACAAATTTCTTTTTATACCTGGATGACATGACTGTATGCTTTAAAAATTAATTTCTCACTAAAACATTTTCAAGCACAGGACTGCAAGGTTGAAAAATCTCTTATGTTCTTAGGATATTCTATAAGGTTTTGTTAAGTTTGATGTTTCTCGGCCTTGGGAAAAGAAAATGTTAATACACCTTTTCAATTTGTTATTTCTAGACATGGACTGAAAGGAAGGGCTCAGGTAATAAGGCACAGCATCTCCTCCAGCTACAGGACAACCCTGACTATTCAGATGTTGGTCAGCTTGCAACGGCAGCCTACCAGCAATTTTTTCCCATGAGGGAAACGTGTAAATGAAAAGTCTGATAGTGGGAAAAGTCATCCTCCTTCCCAGATCTGTCACACAAAGGAGTGTGTTCAAAGTTGTCCTATAGATTGAGCAGCTGGCTGCTCGCAACAGTGCGAGCTAGCAAAATTTGCTGTGTCAGGTAAAGCTGCAATCTGAAGCCTACTTAGTTTGGAAAGAATCACACTGAAATCAATTTCGCTTATTCCAACTTTATGTCGTTGAGCTATAAATAACAAGAGCAAGGTACATTTTGTAAAAAGCCATCTGCAAGTGAGGGTCACATAACATGTTGCACATTCTATAACTGGAACTCCCAAAGGGCTCTTGGGTGGGTGTGATCTGTATCAGGGCCATAGCATGGGGAAAACAAGGTCCCTCCTATCGTTTTCTCTGCTGAGTCTATGAGTCTCATATTTGAACTAAAATTCCCTGGATTCAATCTTGAATAAATGTAGAACTTTCCAGCCCTCTCCTGACCAAGGGATATGATCAGATGGCATCGTGTCTGATTGCACCAGAAAGGGTAGCTTTGCTCAGATTGATCCTTCTTAATACAACCCTTCTGTCCATGTGGAATCACTCCAGCCTGGCCTCAGAAAAGAGTAGCCCTGCCTCTGGTTGATAATTTCCTGCATTGTAATGTGATCACTGGGAGATGTCCCCCCCCCCCCAAAGTGATCTAACATGAGCTATTTCCCTATCTGATCATACCCTTGGTTTCTCTGGATCCTTTGGAGATTTTGTCAGCCTCTCTAGCACCTGTTCTAGCTATGCTTGAAAACTGCCAAAGGTTGATAGGGCAGGGTTAAAATCACTTATACGGCTGTTGTTATTACCTGCACTCCTCCTTTTACTCAGCTTTTTAGACACTAAACAAGATTATTTTTACCTGAACTCAGCATTAACCAATGTGTATATTTCCACCCTCAGATCACAATCTTCAGCTTATTTTGTATGAACAAGTATATGAAGATGTGCCCTTATGAGTAGCATGACTTCTGGCAGTCTGGCAATCGCAAACTGCTTGCAGCTTAAATCTGTCCAAATTCTTGCAAAGGAGCACGGATCTCACCTCATTTTTCATATGATTCATACAGGGGCTTGAAATTCTTTTTTGTAAGGTAAGAACATATATAGTTATGTGCTCCCAAGTCACTTCCAACTTGAATTAATGATCTCTAAAATATGGTATTCTTAAAAGCCTTGCTGAGGACTTGTAAACTAAAGGCTGTAGCTTCTCTTATTGAATCAATCCATCTCTTCTTAGGTCTTCGCCTTTTCCACAGTTCTCGCATTTTCCTAGCATTACTGTCTTCTTCCAGTAAGTCTTGTCTTCTTAGGACAAGTCTGGTTAATGATAGTTATATTAAATTTGGTTTCATCTGATATGTTCCACATCTATATTGAACAGATACGAGAGTTCAATTGCACCCTTGTCTGATGACTTTGGCAATGAGAAACCATTCTGTTTTTCCATGTTATGTCTTTTGTGCAGAGTATAGGCCATGCTTCAGGGCAATCAAATATTGTGGCCCACACATTCCTTTTAGAACTTCCCATAGTTTTACAGGATCCACACAGTGCAAGGCTTTGCTGTTATCTATAAAACACAGACTGAATTCCTTTCAGAATTCTTTGGTATGATCCAATAACTGACTCAATTTCTATCATCTTTTGCTTAATTTGTTGTTAGCCATTTTAACAGTTTAATCAGTTACCCACTGAGGCTTCTCTCTCTCTTTGACTACAGTGGGGTCTCGACTTACGAACTTAATCCGTATTGGAAGGCAGTTCTCAGGTCGAAAAGTTCTTAAGTCGAATCTGCATTTCCCATAGGAATGCATTGAAAACCATTTAATCCGTATCTGCTCTTTTCGTCCATAGAAACTAATGGGAAGCTGCTATTCCGCCTTCTGCCACTAGAGGGGGATATTTTTTCTTTTTTTTCTTTTAACCTAAGATGACTTAGCTTTTAAAAAAAGGGGAAAAAAGAGTTCGTAACTCGAATCTAAGTTCGTAAGTCGAGTCCATATAGTCCTATGAGAGCGGTTCGTAAGTCGAAACATTCGTATGTCGAGCCGTTCGTAAGTCGAGACCCCGCTGTACTTACACTGAGGCTTTTCTTTTCTTTTTGCGCTCCTCCCTTGTAATATCTCTGGTTTCCATCCAATTCTGCTGGTTCATGGGCTAATAAGTTTAGTAATGTAAACCTGTTCTTGAAAATCCTTTACAAATGTGATTATAAGTAAGTCAATTCAGTGAGTAATTCCTGAGTTTCATTTCTGACTCCTTGGGCAAATTCTTCAACAATGTTTAATTATGTCATTTCCTACTTTTGCATTCTAGTCACCTTTGATTGTCAGCACATTTCTATGTTGGTGTGTTCTCAACTTCCTCCTGGAGACTGGCATAAAAGCCTTCAATTTCTTTTTTTTCAGCATCTGTACTAGGAGCATCCCCTTCACGGATTGCTGCCTTGTCGTGGTGAAGGGGCTTGAGTAATTCAGAGAAGCTATGGGCTATGCCATGCAGGGACACCCAAGACAGACAGGTCATAGTGAAGGGTTCTGACTAAACGCGATCCACCTGGAGCAGGAACTGGCAAGCCACTCCAGTATCTACGCCAAGAAAACTCCATGGACAGAAACAAAAGGCTAAAATATATGATGCTGGAAGATGAACCCCTCAGGTCGGAAGGCATCCAACATGCTACTGAGGAAGAGCAGAGGACAAGTACAAGTAGCTCCAGAGCTAATGAAGTGGTTGGGCCAAAGATGAAAGGACACTCAGCTGCGGACGCGCCTGGAAGTGAAAGGAAAGTCCGATGCTGCAAAGAAAAATACTGCCTAGGAACCTGGAATGTAAGATCTATGAACCTTGGTAAGCTGGATGTGGTCAAACAGGAGATGGCAAGAATAAACATTGACATCCTGGGTGTCAGTGAACTAAAATTGATAGGAATGAGCGAATTCAATTCAGATGATTATCATATCCACTATTGTGGGCAAGGATCCCGTAGGAGAAATGGAGTCAACAAAAGAGTAGAAAAAGCTGTAATGGGATACAATCTCAAAAACGATAGAATGATTTCAATACAAAACCAAGGCACGCCTTTCAATATCACAGTAATCCAAGTTTATGCACCAACCACCAATGCTGAAATTGACCAATTCTATGAAGACTTACAACACCTTCTAGAACTGACACGAAAGAAAGATGTCCTTCTCATTACAGGGGGCTGGAACTAGAGACCAAATTGCTAACATATGTGGAACAGGAAGCAACAGTTAGAACTGAATATGGAACAACTGATTGATTCAAAATTGGGAAAGGAGTATGACAAGGTTGTATATTGTACCCCTGCTTATTTAACTTTTATGCAGAATACATCATGCAAAAGGCTGGACAGGATGAATCCCAAGCCGGAATTAAGAAATATCAACAACCTCCGATATGCAGATGATACCATTCTGATGGCAGAATGGTATCATCTGCCATCAGAATGAGGGCAAAAGAGGAGAGTGAAAAAAAAAAAAAAAAAAAAAAAAAAAAAAAAAAAAAAGGTCTGAAGCTCAATATCAAAATAATTAAGATCATGGCCACTGGTCCCATCGCCTCCTGGCAAACAGAAGGGGAAGATATGGAGGCAGTGACAGATTTTACTTTTTTGGGCTCCATGATCACTGCAGATGGTGACAGCAGCCACAAAATTAAAAGACACCTGCTTCTTGGGAGGAAAGAAATGACAAACCTAGGCAGCATCTTAAAAAGCAGAGATATCACCTTGCTGGCAAAGGTCTGCATAGTCAAAGCTATGGTTTTTCCAGTAGCGATGTATGGAAGTGAGAGCTGGACCATGAAGAAGGCTGACCGTCGAAGAATTGATACTTTTCAATTGTGGTGCTAGAGGAGACTCTTGAGAGGCCCCTGAACTGCAAATAGAACAAACCTATCCATTTTGAAGGAAATCAACCCTGAGTGCTCACTGGAGGGACAGATCCTGAAGCTGAGGCTCCAATACTTTGGCCATCTCAGGAGAAGAGAAGACTCCCTAGAAAAGACCCTGATGTTGGGAAAGTGTGAGGGCAAGAGGAGAAGGGGACGACAGAGGACGAGATTGTTGGACAGTGTCATTGAAGCTACCAACATGAATTTGACCAAACTCTGGGAGGCAGTGGAAGACAGGAGAACCTGGTGTGCTCTGTTCCATGGGGTCACAAAGAGTCGGACACAACTTAACGACTAAACAACAACAACTTGGAGCACAGACTTCAAATGATGGTTATGCTGGTAAGGTTTCCAAGAAATCTGAGTGAGTTTATTCAGTTAGACATTATGTTATAGCCCCTAATGTTTTGTGGTATACCTCCATTTTCTGTTATAGTCACATTGTTCACTCTTCTCCAGAGTAAAATATCTTTCAATTATTTGCTTGAATATATACTGTTCCAGTCTACTTTAGCTTGCTCACTTCCAGTATACCATTCCATTTCTTGTTTTATGATTCTATGCTTACTTTGATTCATACATCTGTTATTCCATGTTCCAATCATGTGTACCATGCAGAATCAGACTTTGCTTTTCCCTCTGTGCATGTTAGAAATAGTAAACATTCATTTAGCTAATCTGATTTCTCCATTAGTAATTGCTATTTGTACTTATCCTCTGCCTTTCTTCAATAGTTGACTGAGTGCCATCCTTCCTGGAAGTCCCAACTTACAGCAGTTTCCTTTGTTTTATTTTGCATTATCTCCACGTAGAATTTTTGAAGTTTAAAAATATTCAGAAGTGATTTACCATTGTCCTCTTCTGTTTAATACAAACAAGAGTGACACTTCCATTGTTTAGTAAGATTCTCTGCCAGTGTTACCATTCAATACTGCTGTTGCTCAGTAGCTGCACGTCTAGAATTTCTGTGGCCCCATTCACCATTGGAACTATCAATATTCTTCCTACTGATGTCAGCATTAATTCTGAAGGGGCGGATTCATCTTAGTCTGGTGTCTCAGCTTTGACTACTCTTGCCTTGGGTGATGCTGCTATGAGTCTAGGCTTGTATGGCTTTCTAATGGGTTTACTCTTGGTTTCCCTGACACCCTCAAATGCTTTCATCACATTATTACGTACATCCAAGGAGAATGGATATTCTCTCATATAGTAGAATAAAATCAGATTCAAAAGAATTCCTTGCAATACTGCAGTAGTGTCAAAGAATCTCCAGATTCTGCAATTCATTTTTGAACTCAAGAAAAACCCTTAGAATGAATGCAAACACATTCTTTACAAAAAGGGACAATTAATGTTTGAAAGACTATAGTTCCACTTGTCCACCTGTTAAAGAATCTTATTTAAAAGTCTGTTTATAGGAGTTGCACACGTATAGTTAAAAGAGAAAAATATTTTCTTTCACTTGCTGACACGCATTTGTCCTTCACAGCTTCTCGGCAACATAAACATTCCCATTGTTTCTCAAAACTCTTAGCAGATGAAGATTATTGAGACTGTTTAGCACTAAACATATACAAGAATGCTCTTAATCTATTCATCTGAGTTGGCATAGTAAATACTGATCGAATGCTTTTCTTTTTAGTACACTTTGAGATACCTTACAAGGAGCAATATAAAAAATTAGAAAATGTATTATTTTTCTCATTACAAGTGTGACAGTTGGACAATGCTGATTGCAAATGTTTTGGAAAAAGTCTAAGCAAACTCTTCCAATAACACGAGCTTGACAGCATCAACTGGCATGCTTCTAGTAACAAGCCTGATTAGATAGCTAATGTTTTCATTACATTCTTGGTGCCTTGGGATGCTTGGGATCAAGCTGAAGATGCTTGGGATTAGGAAAATGTCTAACTTTTATAGATACAAGCTCAGTAATTGGTGAAAGAAATAATAATACAGATATAGGCAAGAAGAAGTTATGAAGTCTATTGACTGATTTTGCATTTTTTTAAATGATAGTTTTCTTGTACTGTATATGAAAAAATTGGACGAAAACATATAAACTACAGTCAACCCTCGACTTACAAACGGCTCGAGTTACAAACATTTCGACTTACAAACCACTCTGAGAGAAAAATATTGACTCGACTTGCACACTTAGATTCGAGTTACAAACCAAAAAAAACGTGTTTGAGGTGGGGAAAGCATGAAGTTTGAACTTTCAGTTAACCGTTGGCCAGTGAAGAGGGTGCTTATCTACTTCCTCGCTCTTCCCAGCGTTTTGAGAGTGGATTTGGAGACAGTCTTCAGACTGCCTGGTACTGCCTGGTACTGCTGGTACAGTGCGGTACGGACTGTATTTTTATTTTTTGGCGCTTTTTTAATTTTTGATTTTTGGATTTTTAAAAGGTGTTCCCTCCCTCCTTTGCTGCCCCCCCTTTCCCCAAAAGGTGCTTGTATTGGCTTGTCTTGATTTAAAAGGTGCTTTTCAAGGTGATCTGTTGTCTGAAAGGTGCTTGGTTTTTTCCAGAAGGTACTTGTCTTGGCTGAAAATGTGCTTTTCAGGGTGTTCTGTTGAAAAGGTGTCTGTTCCCTCCTGCTCTCCCTCATTTCTTTCCTTTTTTTTTTAAACCTAAGTCATCTTAGATTAAAAGGAAAAAAGAAAGAAATTCTGCCCCTAGTGGTAGGAACGGATTAACCGGCTTTGCCTTAGTTCCTATGGGAAATGCCCCTCAACCTAAGAACCAAAAACTGCCGGAACAGATTAATTGGTTTTCAGTGCATTCCTATGGGAAATGCTGATTCGACTTACAAACTTTTCGACTTACAAACTGCCTTCCAATACGGATTACGTTTGTAAGTCGAGACCCCACTGTAGTATCAGCTCGGCTCATTCAACTGTCTATTCAGAGACGGTAGAATAGAAGGACAAAATGTCTGAAGGAAGAACTAATTCTTCATGAGTGATATTTAATTTATTCATATGCCCAGAAGAGAGCTTCATACAAGGATGTCCAGATTAATTTTTGATTCTAAAGTGCTAAGAACTATTTGAGTTCCAGGAAGACAAGGAAACTCTCCCCTGTGGAGAGGAATGTTTGCCATAGGAAAAATCTATGGGCTTTTCCGATCCCTCAGAGTTCCTGTGTCAGCAGGCTGGAGTGAAGTGTTAGAACCTCTAACCCTAACAGCAGAATTAATGATCTGTTTTATAACCTAAATGGTCATACACATACTTACAAATGTTACCAAGTGTAAATGCAGGTAGTAATTCATATCCCAGCATTTTAAAAGGCTAATTTCAACCCTTGAAACACCAGCCACTAGAATCAGGTCAAAAAAGAGACTCTTGTCCAGCAGGCCGAGACAAAGAGGCGGTCCCCAAACCAGCAAAATCAGGGAGCAGGACAGGGGACAGACTGTATTTGTCCTTAGTGTGGAAGGGATTGTCACTTTCGAATTGGCCTTCTCAGCCACACTAGACGCTGTTCCAAGACCTCTATTCAGAGCACGTTACCATAGTCTCTCAAGACTGAAGGATGCCTAATCTGAAAGAATCAGGTCTTTTTATTCCCAGCTGTTGGCCAGAAGAGACATATTGCTAGGACTGAGAAATGGGGACCACTGCCTCACAGTCAGGGAGAAAGTTGAAGGCAAATTACTAATACACCTTCCAGGAATTTGCGGTAGTTCAGCAAATCCCAATTTTTGAGCAACAGCAATAATAACATCATTTCTTCTACCTCAGATAGGCTGCTGAAACGAAGGAAGCCTAAGGTAATCTGCAATAGACATTTGCATGAAAGGCCTGTGAGCTCAGTTCAGTTTTGGTATTGGAAACACATTTTTAAGCTCACTCATAGTCACCCTGTTGTTTGATTCTAAGTTTATATATTTGGCACCAAACCTCTTGTTGGTGAATCTTGAGATTTTACTTAAAAGACAAAGAAGATCTGTGAGAGCAGGTGAGCTTGGGCTCACAGGAAGGGTCTACCTCTACATCCCATTAACCCTCCCACAGGTCCCTATCAAGGATACATATTGGGCATGGGTGGATCTCTGCTCCACTCCAGGTATTACCCCAGCATAGCCTCTTATTTTGAACCAGGAGGCAGGATGGATGATCAGGCATGAGAAGGAGAGAAAGGCTGGGAAAAGCCCACCAAGGAAGTTTTGTGCCGAAAGGAGGTGGTTGCCCTGAGCAGGGAGAGAGAAGATCTTGGGGTTGTTGGCAGGAAAGAAAAGGATCGAAGTAATACAAAGGACTGGGCTGGCACTCCAGAGTGGAGTAGTGAGGAGCTGGATACTGCCATGTAGGCTGGCTACGCTGACCCTGAAGGAACTCCTCTTTTGAGCCACATCCTCTCATTTTCCCTATTGAAAAGGGGCTAACAATAGACTCCAGGAAGGACTCTAGACAATCTGGCAGGGTTAAGATCAGGCCAGGAGTCATGCTTGAAGAAAGAAAAAGGACCCTGCTGAAGTGACTGAGCCAACTGTGCTGCTGGTGTCATGAGAGACAGTATAAGAGACTGTGACAGCTGGCTATGGATATTTGGGAGGAGAACCAGAGGGTCTATAAACCGTGACTTGAGGTTGGACTGCCTGGGCATGGGCTGCAATGAAGGCAACCTCGCCGCATCTAATTGTAAGTGACTCGGCAGACTAGAGCTGATTTCCCTGTGGTGACTTGAACTGGCTGGTGGAGAGAAGATGTAAATATTTTGAATAAACATTCTCTGTCCGAGTTGATGGCTGTTTCCGAGTCTCATTCAGGATGACAGATGACACTGGAGTGCCCCTCATGGCCCCCTACCCCTTCTGATGAGTCATGCCGCCCTGAAGTCTGACACTCTGGCCCATAACCTGGGCCAAGAGTCTGTCCCATTAAACACCAAGCTGGCTGCTTTCTCTGGACTACCATGATCCAGTGAACAAAGGCCACTTCTTGGTTGCCCCCTGAACTACAGTGGGAGGCTTGCCCTGTTCATGCCACAGAATTGCTGGAGAGCGCAATAACAATTTCTCTTTAAAGAAAGGGCAAGGAAATGGGAAACAGTGAAAGTGGATATGAGTCAGTATCATAATCCTCTGCCATAATAGGAGAGAAAAGGTATTTTTCTGAGGCATCTTCCTGGACTTCTTTCCCTTTGAGTTGATGGAAGCTGACTTACAGTTTGATGCCTTCTTACGTCTGGCTGTGTCAATTGATCTGCCAGAAGTTGGAGGGGAGGTGTATAAGATGGATGCTGCCACTGATTCACCTGTCAGTACCAACATGGCCTTCAATGCAAAAAGCTTGCAGCTTGAATGCTTCTATGCCAACAAAATTTCAATGACAAAGGTTTCATCTTGAGGTTTTTTGAAACTGAAGGCTTCAGTGAATGCTTTGATCCCAAATATTTGGACAAAATTTTTGGAGGAGAAACAGAAGTCAATGGAATTAACAGAAGTACCTCAAAAAACAAACAGGTTTCATGATGAAGCCATGAAGAGAGTCTTATCAGAGTGGCTTGATCAGTGGCTTTCAAGGATTAATCCCAGGCAAGTCAGACAAGACTCTTGTTGTTTTTTAGTCTTGGCTTCTACAAATGGAGGAGGGTTGGACTAGAGAGACTTTTTCCAAACAAACAAGACACTTAAAATGCCTGTCTGAGGTGACATTTTTCTTTCCATTTATTTATTTAAAATATTTTTAAATACCTACCAGTCTCTAAGTTATTTGATCACCACCATCTTGAATGTTTTTACTAAATGTTTATTGTATTGCATTTTAAATTATGTTTAGTATATGTTCATTCCTTCATATTATGTTGATGTTCACACTGATATAATTTAATGTTGTCCAATTATAATTGTTGATCATTGTTTTACTTCATTGTAAACCACCCAGAGTGGACTTCGAAGCCAGATGGACATTACATAAATTAATTAAATAAACAAACAAATAAATATTTTTACACTGCTTCTCTCCTTAAAAAGGACTCAAGATGGCTTACATAATTAAAATAAAATATTTAAAAGCTAAAAACAAGTTGGCAAAATTGGCAACAGGAGATGTAAAAATTGGGAGGGGGTCCCCTGGACATTGTGTAGGGCATTAACCCCAAAATATTGAATGAGAAGAACCAGATGTAGAACGAAACTGGAAGTGTACTATTAAGACACCAAGAAATCTGAATCTAAACCAGAGGATCAAAAAGAATCAAAATATTAACTCACTTGATGTTGTCCAATCGACTGGAATCTGGTTTCAGGACGGATGTGTTGCGGATCATCTTGTGCAGTGTGATCATGAGGAACACCAGGTTGATCTGGGGGATGTGTACAACCGGACATGAGCAGGAGAAACAAAGTCCTTTGCCCCATAGCAGCTCCCTTTTCCCTACTGGGGGCTTTCTCTTTGTTTGGTTTGGAGGCGATTCTGTGGGGAGAATTCCTAGCAAGGACCACTACATCCTCCCTCTCTCCCACCCCCAGACACTCCTCTGAGCTCTAGGACTGGTCAGGAAAGACTGGAGTAAGGGCACTAGTGCTCTTAAGGGAAACGCTGGTTGCTTATTTCCAGACTCACCACAATGACAAAAGAGACGGGTCCAATGAAACTCCAGATGAAGTAATTATCCACACGAAGCCAGCATCTGCCACAAAGAGGAGGATGGTGTCAGATGGAGGTAGGGAAGACAATGAATACCTCAAGATTCAACGCCTTCACAGCTTATTATTAGCATAAAGTGACACTGTCCCATACACTCCCTTTCTACTTCGTGCTCAGACTCTCTTAATTATTTTACTTGATCCTTCCCTTTGTCAGACTCCAAGTGCTGCCTCACTCGGTAGCTTTCAATGCAGCCTACACACCCACCTTCTGCTGTCATTTGCATAGGAATGTAGGAAACTGCCTGACAAGAGGACAGACCTTGGGCCACCCAGCCCAATGCTGTTGACTCTGACTGGCAGTGGCTCTTCAGGGTTCCAGGTAGGATTCTTTTTCCTTTCCCTACCTGGAGATCCCTGGTATCCCCTGGTGGCCTCCCTTCCAAGTATTAACCAAGCCTGACTGTGATCAGCTTCCCAAATCAGATAAGACCGGGTGCGTTCAAGGTGGTGTGGTGGCAGCTACCGTGATTTTTATCTCTCCTTCCTCCAGGCTTAGTGCTACTGGAGAGGTAACATACTAACCCCTCTCTGCATTTTATCAGTGATGCTTTTTAATAGCCTGTTTTATCCTTCCCACCCATTCTTCCCCAGCCATTTGCTCAGGCCTTCTGTGTACTCACGCTTTCTCGGTGCCATAGCTGCGGTAGTCAATGGCAGCAGCAATACCCACAACCAGAGCAGGGAAGCAATAGCCCCCTAAGTAGTAGTATTTCTTGCGGGAGTACTCGCTCTCGAAGACCTCAACCAGCATGAGGTAAAGGTGGATGGCCTCCAGGCACATCCAGGAGAATGCAGCCAGGAAGAAGTAGTGCAGCAGGCCTGCAAAAATGGGGCAGGCAATCTGGGATGGAGGAGGAAAGAATTCTCGTCAGCATGACTAGTCTTTTCTTTACTTCAGAAGGCGGGAGTATTCATTTGCTATATTTTAAGCACTTATATCCTGCCTTTCTTGGTAACAGAAGCAGCACCAAGTCAGCTGAAGAAAATAAAGGACAAAAAGCCCAGCATTGAATGAGGTAAATGTAATAATTATTTACAAATACCCAATGCATTTTGGAGTTCTTTTCCTTATTCAGAAACTGACATTTTATGCAATTAAAGATCTACACAGATCTTCTTGCTATCTGAATAGGTAACTCTCTCTACTGCTTCGGTATTCAGACGGGAAGAAAAAATGTCTGGTTGGCGTATAATTACTTAAAATGTCAATTTCTGAATCAGGAGTAGAACTCCAAAACATGTCTGCTGTTTGTAAATAATTATTAAACGTCATCTTATTCATCACTGGCCTTTTGTCTTGACAACAGGCCTACTTGATAAACTTGACAACAGGTTTTAGCAGGCTTTCAGAAAAGAGTATTTTAAATAATATTAGTACTATTAGTCATAGAATCACAGAATAATTGAGTTGGAAGGGGCTTCTAAGGCCATTGACTCCAACCCCCTGCCCAATGCATGAATTCAAATCAAAGCAGATCTAACAAGTGGCTGTCCAATTTTCTCTTGGGTGCCTCCAGCGCTGGAATGCTCACCACCTCCCTAGGCAACTGGTTCCATTGCTATACTGCTCTAACAGTTAAGGATTTTTCCTGATATTCAGCCTAAATCTGGCTTCCTGTAGTTTGAGCCCTTTATTATGTGTCCTGCATTCTGGGATGGTGGAGAAAATATCCTGTCCCTCCTCTGTATCATTTACCTTTCAAGTATTTGAAAAGTGCTACCACAACTCCCCTCAGTCTTCTCTTCTCAAGGCAAAAACATGCCCATTTCCTTCAGTCTTTCTTCACAGGGCTTTGTTTCAAGTCCCCTGATAATCCTTGTTGCCCTCCTCTGAATTTGCGCCGTTTTGTTGGCATCTTTTTGGAAGTGTGGACACAGTATCCCAGATGAATCCTAACCAGTGCTGAATAGAGGGAGACTAGTGCCTCGTGGGATTTGGAGACTATACTTCTGTTTTAGCATCCTAAAATAGCATTTGCCTTTTCTGTAGCCACATTGCACTGTTGCCTCATATTCAGCTTTTGATCTACAACAATCCCAAAATTCTTCTCACTTGTAGTATTGCTGAACCAAGTATCCTCCATCTTGTAACTGTGTATTTGGTGGAGTTTTTTTGCCTAGATGTAGAACTTTGCATTTATCCCTGTTAAATTTCAATCTGTTGTTTTCAGCTCTGTGCTCAAGCCTATGAAGATTTTTTTTTGAATTTTGTTCCTGTCTTCCAAAGTATTATTTATTCCACCCAATTTTGCATCATCCACACGTTTGATAGTATTTTCTGTATCCCCTCATCCAAGTCATTGATAAAGAACACCAATCCCAGGACTGAGCCTTGTGCTGCCCAATTGTTACCTCCTCCCAGTTTGAGAAGATGCCATTGATAAGCACTCTCTGAGTACAATTCTGTAACCACTTGTATCCATCTATGTTCCATCCAGCCCACACCTAGTTAGCCTGCTAATCAGAATATCATGGGGCACTTTGTCAAAGGCTTTGCTTAAGTTAAGATATATTACATCTACAGCATTCCCCCCAAATCCTTAATTATTGGCTCGCTTGCTAGTGCTGTGCACAGATTTGCCAAGCTGAGTTAAGATCCTCACTGTATCCTATTGTACCACTTGTCCCTTGGAGAGTCTTTTGCCTGCCTTCCCAGTTGAGGACTATTCCATGGTGCTTCTGCATTCTTGGGAGGAGAGATTTGTCACACACCTCATACTGTGTCTTATCGATGCCAATGAGAAAGAGGAGCTCTGTGATGAAGAGATTGATGCAGAGATTTTTGTGGATGGTGTTGCGGTCAGTCTGCAGTCCACGCAGAAAGCAGAAGGTGGAGATGCAAATGGCCAGGCAGACCAGGGAAATCACAATGCCCACCCACGTGATGACAGAGAGCAGCAGCTCATTGATGCGGCCCTGGTACTGAAAGAAGAAGAGAAATGAGGCTGGGTGCACACAGCTTCCCTCTCCTGCCAGGTAGTTTCTATTGCTCTAGGGCTAAATACTACATTAAAACCTAATATCCAATATCAGGGGCTGCTACTCAGACTGGCTCCATCTGACGAGCTGCCACGAGCATTTGGAAAAATTCTTCTGTTTTCCAACTGGCATGGGCACTGAATTATCATCGAAACAAACACACACACACACACACACACAAATGTAAAACTTTACCAAGCTTTGGCTGCCACTGCCCCAATTCGCTTGAGAGCAACAGGTAAAGAACAATACCTGTCATTTCCTATCGGCATCACTGCCACCCATGTGGGATCCATAACAGAAAGCACAAAAATTCAGAATGCATGATCAGACAGTGGCTGTCGTCATGGTGGCAGAAAACTGTTTCCTTCTAGCTCTCTATCGGGACCATCCCCCCATCACTACCTCTATCAATGGAAATGAGATTCTTACAATTTCACGGTGTGCCATCAGCACAGCGAAGTTGGTGAGATGGCTGCAGGCACAAGTGGTGTGGGTCCTGTTGGTTTCTACCAGCCGGCAACCCTGTGTGGACCAGTATCCCATCATGGAGCGTTCTGAGTAGTTCCAGAAGGAGCAGTTGGCATTGAAGTGGTTCTTGTCCTGTACAGAGAGAAGTATTCCTATGGCAGCTATCACTAAGGCAGGAGTAAGGCCAGGGTAGCAGAAGATAGAATCAAAAGACAGAATACAAAAAAAGTGGTTTGTTACAGGAAGAAGAGAGGATGGGTTTCTTAGCTGCAACTGTGGTCATTTGGAAATCTGTACATATGGATTCTGTGTCTGCGCAGAAAGCAGCCTTGGAAGTTTCTGAGGGTATGCATTTTTCCCCTCCCTCAGCACCACTGTCCATAACTTGGCACACGCTAACAGCTCTCACCTAGTGCTCCTCTGTCTGTTGCCCAAAGAGAAGCTGAGCATATCAGACAGAGGGAAGGATGTGTGAATTCATGGATGACCCTTCGAAGAACCACAGATACAGGTAAGCAGCCTGTCCTTCTTCATCGTGGTCTCTGTGAACCACGCATATGGCTGTCCAGCAAACTCACTTACTTGAGGAGGGATGTCACGCTATCACCAATGTGAGCATGAGCAGTGCTCATCCAAAAGAAGCATCTTGCTGTGAACAAATATCCAGTCTATAATGCTTGACAAAGGCAAGTGGCTGGGACTCTCGGAGCAGAGTGTATGAGGAAACTTGAGTGTGGCTTTAAAATTAAAAACTAAACTTCCTCTAATTATTCAGTGGATAAAATGGTTCTAGGCAGAACCTACAGAGCAGATTTGCATCAAGTCTCCCTCAGTAGACCACCCCTTATTCGTTAGTTTACCTCAACTGGCACCTTTTGTCTCAATAATTAATTCAGAGACTCTAGTAATGAGAAAGAATACAATATTTCCATTTACTTCCACTTCTCTGAAAATAAAAAGAAACATCATATTGTGTAAAAATCTTAACTTGTTACATCACTAGGTTCATTACCGAGTAACTGGTTACACAGCTGACAGAACACATCACTCTGTCTTCAGACTCCATTGCTAATAATGACAGAAATCTGATTGGAAAAAGATGGGAAACAAGATCTGAGATAGAGAGGAAATAGCTGGCTGCTACCGGATTGACTGACATACACCCCAGTCCAGAAAGGTCCCTCCCAGCCAAAATCTCTCAAAGGCACATATATAGGTTGCAATACATCCAGTGGGGACCAGGTCTCAGCCTGGCAGATGTTAGACAAAGAGAGTCCTCTTTGGGCGGCATAAAAGGTTGTGACAGCTCCCATTGAGTGGCTTTTGATACCCAGAGGTATTGGTTGATAGGACATCTTGTAAGCTAACTCGATGGTCTCTACCACCCATTTTGCCAGTCTTTGGATGACGCCAGGTTGCTTTTCCCTGAGGACCTTGGTAGCAGAGGAACATCAGAGAGATGTTCTGAAACTCTCTCGTGTGGGAGAGCTAGAAGGCCAGATCATGTCACATGTCCAAGGTGTGAAGTGAATTGTCAAGAGGCATTTGAGGATTGGCAACAACTGGTTGTGATATATGGACATAGGAAACAACTTTAGGTGAGAAAGAAATATCTGGGAATAATGTAACTTTACTTTTGTGAAACTACAGTCAACCAGGGCAAGGGGAATGGGCGCAGTTGATTGCAGGTGTTATCCTAGTCTTACCTCCAAGTGTGAAAGAGTGAAGATCACGGGGTCCATAAGGAAAACACGGCTGGATTCCTTATTGATAGAGGCAGCAATAACTTGTGAATTGACAACCAAGGAGGGACTGAGCGGACCAACCTCACTACCCAGTTTAATGGTGGCATTCTCAGTCGAGAGGAAAAAACCCAGATTGTTGTACAGGATAAAGACAACCTTGACCACCCCTGAGGAAAAAGAAAGAAAGAAAAAAAAATGAAAGCTATGCCATCAGGGCACATGTGACAGATGATAAATTGCAGCTGTGGGGGGAGGGGTTTTTTTAAAAAGAGGAACCAACCAATCAAATGAAAGAAAAAGAGTGAGAGAAACTTCCCAAACAGGCAGCATGGTTTATAACATATTCCGGGGAACTCTTTTATCAAGGTGCTGGTACCTCTCCCCTCCCCAGTCCTCAAATCCCATTTGCCATTCACCATTACGGCTGTTTTGCTTGATTGTATTGGCTGAGAGCTGAATGGAGTTTCTGGTAGCATATTCATTTGGGAATACAATATCTGGCACCTGTCCCTCTGTATTCAACACTGACACCTCCAGCACTGCAATGAGAGACAAGAGTGAGATGAGTTAAAAGAGAAAGCACAGACACAACAACATCTGGAACAGTTTTTAATAATCTCCTTTTTCTTTTGAAACTGTATGTGTTTCCCAATAGGCAGAGCATACAACGTCCACATGTTACCTGTCTTTGGAATGCTAGAGCATAAATGGGATGACTCTCTTTCAGACCGTCTTGTTATGCTAATTGCATCACACTCTGATCTCCAAATGGTTTCTAGTTGTCAAACTGCTATCTCTACCTTCTGGCTGCTAACACTGTATTTGATGATAGTCTGTTCTGTTTTGCACATATCACTATGGTGGAGCAGTGTGCTAAATGTAAAAAAATTGCCCAGGCATCTGCACCACTCAAACTTACTTTGATTTGTTCTCTTCACTTGTCTACACATTGCTATTTCCAACCCTTTATGGGTTGTTGTTTTCATTCTTCTATTAAATAGCAAGAGCTACTGTATTGGGGAGCTTTATTGCCTGCTCTGGGTGGTGTGCCACTTCATCCAAGCAGCAGCAACATAGAGACGAGGATTGGCAAAGGGCTCGATTTAACTATCACCATTTCTAGTTCTCTGGTTACATACTGATGCTGGAAACAAAAGGTATTTGCATACAGGTTGTTTGGAAAACGGTATCTATTTATAGTCCTGCTGTGGAACATGATTGCTGGAATTTTGTTCGTACAAGAGGCTACACTTCCGAAACAGTAATTGTTTGGATGCTCTAATGGCTCCAGCTGAGCTAATAACTCTTGTTAGATCTGTCCCATCAAATAGAACAGTTCAGACCATACTGTTGGAAGGGTTTGCCAATAGTTTTACTAATGGCTTTTACCGCATTAGTGGTTAGCCAGGGCCTGAGATGCAGAAAGGTATCTCCACCTTCCATAGGGCTGGCCACTCTGTTTAATTGGTTCCCTGGTTCCCTCCTGAGCTCTGACACAGAATCTTTCTCTGTTAGCCATACTCAATTCCTTTTCCTGACAGCATGTGCTGTGAATATCAACAGATACCGATATATTTTTAAATATGTCAGTATGCTGTAAGCCCAGCATGTGTATGTCTGCAGAGGACAACTGTACTGGAAAACCATCAAGAGCAAGAAGAGATACACATGGAATCAATGTTTATATACAACTGGCCAGGAAAATGCTTGTGAAATTCCAAAAGGAGAGAGGCTTTGGGAGATGGGAGGCCACCACTCCTTTCCTTCTCTCATTGTTTTTAATTCCTCCCCCTCTCTTCTTGCTTTTTTTGGCACCCCTAACTCAAGCTTTCTGCCATGTGCTCCATGCCTCCCAACCAGCCTCTAAGGGTTCCTCTCTACTTGCTTCAACAGCTCATACAGCACCTCTCACTTGATTGCCCAGGAGAAGCATCTTCATCCCTGGTATGCTTTCTCCCCTGACTTGAACTTGTTATGGCATCATCTGCCTTCCTGAAGCTTCTTTAGCTGGAGGAGCAGAATGATGACGTTCCGGTGTTCTCAGGATATGGGGAACACTTCACATCAACCTGGGAGGGGGTGGTGGATCAAGGCAATACATTTCCAGTTGTGCTTCTCTGCCCTACAAACAAGTTCCTCAGTAGGGCTGGAACCAAAATAAATCTGCAAAACACCAGGTCTCTCTCCAGTTCTTTGACAGCTACCAATCTTAGTTACATTTCTTGGTTTCTCTAAGCATTTCCAGGAAACCGAACTGAGGGTACTAGCTTCTTTATCTGTATAGTGGTTGGGATTTCTATTGTACTAATCTGTGTAGAAAGCACTTCATGATTTTTTCCCCATCTTACTTGTCATTGTAACTGTCTATCACATTTCTGCCACAGGTATTGCTTCTTGATGTGAGCTTGGCATCCATCACTTACCCACATTACTCTTGGCAGTGACAAAGCGGGCTGGCTCTTTGACATTGTCAGCCAATAAGAAGGCTCCCTCCTCCAGGATGTCCAGCAGCATGGTGGCTGTGTGCACTTGCTCTGTGGCATTCATGTCCTTCCAGGACTCTAATGCCTCCGGTCGCAGGAGGTTGTCCACTGTCTCTACCACAGCCTGGAATGAAAGAACTATGAGAGGACCTAGACACGTGTGCGTGCATGTGTGTGTGTGTGCACTTTCGGCAGTTTTCCTTGCACTCGTTATAGAAAACCTGCAGTTTGACCTCCCATGCTACTACCTCCGCTCACTGGAAGACATCCATATGTGTGCTTTTGAGAGGTGGGCATTTTTGTCTGTGCAGCAAATTCACACCCATTATTCTTTTGTTGCAAGAGATCTAGCCATTCTCCTTTGAAGCAGTTTTTGTTCTGAAAGGATTCCTGACTTGACTACTGCCAGTGAGAGCACACCCTGGGCATAACACCAGCATGTGGACACAACTTTTCCCAATTCCCTCCATCCTCCTTCCTTACAGTCCCTTGTGCCTCTGAAGGCTTGCTCAGTTGTCTTCGTTTGTCTTCCCGATAGCTCACTGGTTCAAAAGTCTTCCATGGAGAGAAGAAACCCTTCCCTTCACAGAAAGCTGAACTTGGATCTAAGCCAAAATGTTTTGTGAACATCCAAGAGTCAGAAAAATGTAATTCTTCCTCCAGATACCATAGTCATTGCTATCAATTGCCTTGGATAATGCAGCTAAATGTGTGCTACAGACACCTAGTGGGCACTGCATATTTTGTGCACGATGATGGGCAAAGCAACTCCCATGTCCAAATACTCACCCTGTTGGGGACAGTTGTAGACTGCATTCCCTACCAAAATGTCTTATACCCTCTCCTGTATTATTTATTATGAGAGTATGTATCTAGCTGCCTCTCAGCACCTCTTCTCCCCACAGAAACACCCTGCTCTTTTGTGAGCTACTTGATTTTTTTTCTTTTAAAAATGTATCTGAATTCAATGGATGCTTGATGATTGTTTAGGGAGGTTATGGAAAATGGCTGAAATGACAAAGCTATTAAATTTTATGACAATGTGAAAATGGACAGCAAATAGTTTTGTTGAAAAACTAGGTATTATTGGTTCATTACTGGAACAATAAATATAATAACAAGATACAGTGATTTTCTTTAGTGCGGGGTAGGTTGTCTTATTGTGCTATTCCTATAAAATTAAAAATCCAAGATGAGTTGTTTTTAAGGTTTTCTTAAACTGTGTTTCCAGTCCTACTACAGAGTCAACATTTCTCATGATTTTTGAACAGGTGGTAGTGATAATGAATATGATGCTCCTGCAGCAAAGCTATCTTGTTCTGTTTGTCACACGGATGGTAGGTACTATGCTATTTCCTACAGAATCAGGACTTCAGAGATGATCATACAATGCATATAAAATGTACTCTCCTATCATCAGTCTCATGTGGGGAATAGTTTGTCTGCAATCTCCCTCACATTGAATCGGTCATGTTACTGGAGCAGAGTGCAAATGAGTGTTTAAGCATTCTTTCTCATGTGATAACTTGGGAAATTTTCATAGAAACTATGTGTGTGTGTTTGTACATAGGCAAATTGCTGGATAGGTGGCTTAGGTCTCTGGCTGTGGAGCCAGAGGTTGAAAGTTCAATTCCCCCCTGTGCCTCCCTGACAGGGTCTCGACTCGATGATCCATAGGGTCCCTTCCAGCTCTGTAGTTCTAAGATGATGATGATGCTTATAGCTTCCTCCTTAAATTGAAACAACAACAAACATCCTCCTTCTTGTTCTCTTGTAAACTCAAAGCAATCCCATCATGGCAATTCTTTCTGCAGAACAAATCTCTGCACAAATCTCATTGTGAGCAAGGGAATTACCATCTCAGATTTTCCCTAAGAGCCAATGTTGTGGGGACTCTGCTTCATGGATGGTGTTTCCTTCCAGGGTTTAGAGCACAGGATATGTTAATCACACTCACCTTGATATAGTCCTTGCATGTCCTTTCTCTCTTGTGCATCTGTAAAGTAGAATGTACATGCCTAGATTCAACAATGATTCAGGTGGAGAAACAGCAAGGAAACAGTCAGTATGGAATTTCAGAAAGACCACTGGGATAGGGTTTTCCTGTGAGGTCCTTAATCACATTAGCATTGAAGTAACCAGAGGCAAGCAGAGCTATAACGAAAGACATATCCTGTATGAAAATGTGAATCCAAGTTAATTTAATATTGGGCATTTTAAATGCAACTGGACAATTAATTTTATTTCCACAGTTGATTTTTATTTATTTTCTATCTTGTTCTATTTTCTTATGGTAAAGATGGTTTCAATTATTAAGATATTGATTACACTTTCCGGGTCAGAAACAGCATATTCATACATCATTCCAGTGTAAAGTGGAGTTATAAATCAATTGGAAACACTCGCTGAAAACTTCTTGCTTAGCACAGTAAGTCACAGCTAAAATAAACCCATTGAACTAATGGAAGTTATAGGGGAGCTGACTCACCAAATCCCCACTGATTCAATGGGCCCATTCTGGCGCGGCCCTACTACGAGAAGCAACAGGATTTCAGCCACTGAGATATATTGTGCCAGCCTCAGAGATACTCTTGAAACTACTCAGGCACCACGAACCTTGTTGTAGTTCTTGCCAGCTGACTCTCTCTCGATGGGGCGCAGTGCCTGAAGTTGGGCATCCAGGATGTCCAGGAGCTGTTCCATCAGTTTGACAGAGGAGCTGACATCTCCAGCATAGATGGCACCACGTGTGTGACGGGCAAGCTCGCTGGCAATATTGGCTGCATTCTCTCCACTCTTGATCTGCCAAGGAAAGGGAAAAGAAACATGGACATTAGAAGAAAGGACTTGTGCAGGCAGGCAGGCAGGCTCTTCTCAATAGGAACAATCTGACTGACGACCACTGAAATGGAGGAGGGAAGCAGTACCTTTTGTGCCACCTGGTTGACCCAAGGACTTGTGCAGTTGCTGAGATCAGGCCCTCGTGGGTTCCAGATTCCAAGAGATGCAAGACATTGGAAGGAAGCAATGCCTGCACACAGGGAAGGGAAAGGCAAGGCAAGGCACAAGAGAGGGAGAGAAAACCATTCATTCCAGTCCAAAGCTGCCTGGTTTCACACTTCTGTCCGTACCACTAAAGCTAACCCAATCTCACAGAGCACTCACCACTGCAGCAGTGGAGGAGGGCCCACCACTGACTAACTGATGTAAGGGCTAAAGAACAGGGACACATGGCTTGGGATGGCTGCCACAGCAAGAAGAGCAGAATCAACTAATTCTAACTAAATGTGCCATCTGATGACAGCTCCAAGTCCAGTCGCTGCAGAAGCTGGTGGGAATTAATCAAGCCACAGGGGCAGTTTGGGCCTGCACTATCTCCTTGAGTTGAGTGAGACTGGAGCTTATTTACGCACCTAATAACTTGATGTCATAATTTATTAATTGTGATGTTGTCTAATGTGAAACATGCTTTGCCAAAATATCAGCTTCCCCCATCTATATTTCTTCTTCCACAAGGGTGGGCAAATTTGGAAGCTCGGAGGGAGGAGGCAGGGACAATTTTCTGCAACCAAGACTTGCCACAGGCAACCCTCAGACTCCCCATCTCTCCTGTTCCTCCCCAGCTGGTGTCGGGCTACCTCTCTCAATGCTCTTCCCAATTACCTCGTGTGCCTTTAGGACATGGCCTCTCGACCAGCATGCCTTGTTGGGTGGCCGGCCACTGCACACGCCGCACCTCCTTGGCCTCGCAGAAGAGCTCTGGGGTGAGATGCTGGTTGTTTGCTGGTGGGCGGCGAGTGCTGGGGACTATGGCCGTGACGGGGTGCGCCTCTGTACCCTTCTGATTGATGGCACCGACGGGATGGGTGGTAAGAGGTGCTTGCCGTGTAGTTGTTGTGGCAGCAGGTGAGATGGTGCTGGTTATTGTTGTGGGACGGATGGTGGTCGTAGTGCTGAGTGGCGTTGAGGTGACAGGGCCTACGGACAGAAAAGGCAGATACTGAGTTGCTGGCTCTTGAATATGAAATAAAAACCAAACCAAAACTACCCAACCCAAACTAGATCTGAGACTACTTTAGCCAGAATGGTCCGGAGTTTAAATAATGCACAGTGTCTATACTTTCCTACTACTGTATAGTAGAAAGAACAAAGCTTGGGAAAGTTACTTTATGAACGACAACTCCCAGAACCATCTAGCCAATATGAGGACTTCTGGAACTGTAGTTTTTTAAAAAATGTGTTGTCCAAGATTTGGAAAACAACAGGGCCACTGTTAGTCAAATACTATTGCTTTATTAGATCACATTTCCATAAGCTTCAAAATTTATGGTACTTCCAATAAACACCTATGTAAATATACATATATTTAATTCCAGATATGCCTATTAATTTTTTTATGCCCCCCCTTAGCCAATATATTACTTCTTGGAATCCTCTGTCATATCTTTCCTAAAGCTATGTGCCATAAAGGTCTATAGCCTTGCTCTTGCCCTTTTTAAATATCCAGACTTAGTTTCCCCACCACCACCTTAACATCTTATGCAAAAAGAACATTTTTCAAGCTAAACTGATCGGGCTGCATTCACACAAAGGCTAAATCCCGTTAACCTACCGCAGCATGTGCTATTAACTGCACAAATGCTCAGTTTGCTACACAGTTTGCAAATGCCACCCAGGCAACAGCTGTGTATTGGGGATGAATGGACAAAGCAGGAAAAACAAATTAGCTACACATTGTGCTACACAAATCTAGATCTGGCACCGCACCTGGGGCATGACGGATCTTGATTTTGCTTTATCCAGAATAAGCAACGGATACCCTCCCCCCTTCCCGCCACCACAGCCTTCAATCCAGTTTCAGAGAATTAGTTTTTGTAGACTCTAGGCTTCTGCCAAATACGGCACTTCAGACAATCCATCTCTGTCAATTTAAACTCCATGTGATGCTAACTGTCAGAATTTCAGGCCCATGCTGATTCTGTTGAGGTCACAGGGAGTTTGGATTGAGCTGAGTAGATTCTTTAACACTTCCTATTTGACTGGAACTCAAGTACCTGTTTGTGGCTAAGTGGCAAAATTAGAGAAATTTTCAAAAGCCAACACTAGGACTAAATCTTCGCTTTTTAAAGATTATCTTGTCATTATATGGTACAATGTTTCCTAAAATGGGGTGGATAGTGAATACTTTGGAGAGCAGCAGTTGGGGGAACACATTGACTCAAATTTCTACTACCTGTAGTACAGCTTAGATGGACGCTGCTTTGTTGGTAATTAGTTCAAACACAAACACGGTAATCTTAAAACTATGTGCATCTGGGGATTGCTGGAATATATAAGCTTCATGTAAAATATGTATTTAAAAGGCAATTCCAAATGCTATGCATCTATTAAGTCAAATTCTTAACTGAGGGCAACTCATCAATGAAATTTAGATCACTGGAGTTATGCCAACAGTGTAACTAACAACATTCTGGCCTATAAAATTTTTTTGAGGGGGGGTTGTTTAATATATTTGGAAAGCCTATAACGACTAGGAACAGAAACTATGGATACAGGAATTCCTGACTCTAGTTCCCCCCACCGCCAAACGGTGTACCGCAACGATGTCTCACCAGTGCTAGGGTCAGGAGGGCCAAATTCAAGGGAGTAGCGCAAGACAAAGTAGTTGTTCCATACATAAAGCTGGTTGTCACGGGGGTTGTAATCAATGGAGGAGATGAACTGGTAAGGGTTTGGGAAGGTCAGGGAGATGGGTTCTTCACGGTTCATGTTGGTGTTGAAGGCATAGTCAACACGGTTACCAGCTGCTTCACTGTCATCATCTACGTAGACTGTTCGTACCACATAGAGCACCCCACACACCATGAAGGCATTGGATGCTGAGCGCTTGTCGTAGCCAGTCTCCCAAGTGCCCTCAAAGCGTAGTGTGTAGGGATTGAGCTGGCTCACTACTAGCCGTCCGTTGTTTCCTTCAGTGGCGTAGATGACCCACAGCCCATTTTCATCCACAGCAAGGTCAATGTCAGTTTTGCCACCCCAACGGTAGGGTGAGGTATCATGATAATTGGCTGTATTGATAACTGTCTCCCCACTCTTAATGCGTGTCCGCAGATCATACTTGATAATGTTGCGTGTCCGCTCCTTGTTGTAAAAGACAGCTCCATCATACACCACAAAGCCGGTGCCGTCAACCCTGTTGGGTAGGCGATATGTGGTGGTGTGACGGGCACCCACATAGTCTTCCCATGAAGCGTACTCGGTCAGTGTATCTGTCCGGTATGGAATCCACGGCATGACATAGATTCGATCTCCAGCTTGAAGGGGGTCCTTGCACCAGGCACCAGACTGGTGTTCTGATTCATGGGTTGAGGTAGGTTCCAGGATCTTGTGCAGCGTCCCCGGGCAAACGAATACTAAGGAAGGGATGTAAGGGAGGAAAGGATGATTGGGTAAAAGGGGGAGGGAGGGGAAAATCCAGAGAGAGTGTGAACAAGAGGGAAAAAAGAAAGAAAGGAAAGAGAGAAAAGAGAGAAGAAAGGATAAATTTGTAAAAGGCTGTTTGTAGGAGAAGTGAAATCCGCGCTGAATTTTGATAGCAGCTGCAATCATGAGACTTTTATCTGTTATTGAGCAGAGACGGCTCACTGACAAGTTAAATAAATACTGGGGGGAAGGGCAGGGGGACATCAGAGGAAAGAAACACTTTCTCCAGGTCAAATTAAAATTTGGAATTTAGGGGTTCCAAACCATTCTCCCCTACTTTCACTACATTCTCTGGCATTAAGCATGGGGTGTGAAATTGCTTCCCTGAATCGGAGACTCCCAGAAATTTGAGCAGGCATTTTGCTGGCCCAACAATGCTATCCCTGGCCATATGCTCTACATCACCCTCTGGAGGTCTGCACATGGAAAATTTAGAAGTTATGTGAAAACCATTGACAAGAGCTAGACCCCCACATGCTCTTTCATCCTCTTGGTTGGGGCAGAAAGGGGACTCCAGGGCTCATGAACTAGATTTTCAAAAACCAAGAGGGCTTTTATCTAAATCATGAGGCTGTTTATGCTACAGAATCCACAAAGGAGTATATGCCAGAACTTGGAAAAGTTATTATTTTTTTGACCATCACTCTCCAAATCTTCTTGCTAGAGGGCTTGGGGACTGACAATCCAAATAACTAATATTTCAAAGTTCTGGTGTGTGCTTGTCTGCTTTGTGGCTCTGACAGAGCTAGGCACACTAAGGATGTTGCTAAGGAAAGGACATATTTGTTGTTTATTCCACTGGATTCCTAGACTACTTCTATCCCACTAGATTTTGAAGCAACTATTGCTTGTTTGGGGAGTTGCCTGTTTGGGGAGTTCCTTCAGAGTGGCAAGGAGTGCCTTTAAGGCTGGTTAAGATGAGCCATAGACCTTTGTATTTATAAGGTGACTTTCAATTTTACCAGTTCTATGGGCCAAGGCTAATTTATGCCAGTCATCAAGCAGTGTTTAACACCAGCATGCATTGGTATAAACATCAACAGCAGTGAGGCAGAGAGCTGCTGGGCCCCATTTCTGCATCTTTGTTCAAATTTTACACAGATCTTTGTAATTCAGTTCTAACCATTTGAAGGCCTTTCGAAATAGGCGCCTTGGCCCTCCATATTTCCTTGGGTTATACATGGAATGGCATTAATTTTATTGGAATATTAATATTGGAACTTTGATACTAGTGGCTATGCTCTTCTTTGGAAAAGCAGGTGTTTGCTTTAATAAAAACCACTAGCAAAGCTGCAAATTAGCTATAAAAGATTTCCTAAAAATAGAAACCAATGGTATGGTTGGGAGAAGGACTTGAAAGTATTGAGGGGTGTCCAGATCACAGCATGGAAAAGCCACTTTTTTTGGACTACTTCTGAATCTGGGAGTTACAGTCCAAAAAACCCCCCAGCTTTCCCAACCTGTGCTTCTAGCGTTACCACTCAAAAGACATTCTGCAGCCATTCTAACATCCTGAATGGGTTTTTAATGGAAACGGATGAAGGGAGAAGAAAACACTAGAGGGTTACAAGTAGAAGACCCTTGTTATCTGAACCTCCAGTAACCTTCCATGCATGAGGCAGGCAATTATATGACAAATCTGGAAGCACCCCTGGTTTCCATCTTTCATTGCTCCAAAGGCCTCAATCTCACACCTCTGGGTTCCAGTCTGTCACCTCTTATCCCTGCTTTAAGAACAGCTCCGAGGGAATGGAAAAAGGATGAGGGATGGCCAACCCTGAAGTTGCTCTCCTGCTATCAAAGTAATGTTGAATGGGAAATGGGGAATGAAAAACAATCATAAAGAAGATCCAGTTCCTGGCCACTTAAAACCCACTGAATAGAAAAGATAGAGGGTGTTTCCTCTTCCTGCTGAAACAGACTACTTTTAATCCCTGAGGACAGAGAACTGTAGATTAGCTGAGGGACTTTCTCCCTCCTGGAAAGCAGAACTAATGGTGCCATGGCAGAAGAGAGAAGTTACAAAAAGTGTCTGCTCCCCACATCCTGGGTGCCACTGGAGCAATTTATCAGCCAGGTTTGATTCAGATCAGCAAAGGACATGAGACTAGTGCACATGGCAGGGGGTGAAGGAGTGGAGTGACAGTGGGAGGAAGGGAGACCTGGATAATTGGGGAAAGGAAGACCCTCCCTTCCACCCCACACCCCAGCTGGCAGCCTGGAATCTTGGGAAAAGCCAGGAGGGAGAAAAAAAACATTGGAAAGGAAGACAGATCAGGCCAGGCATTCTGCAAGTGTCTGCCTCTGGTTAGCTGGAGCAAGGCTGGGAGAAAAAAAAGCATTTAGTGGTGGAAGGAGTGGGTGAAGTGGGGTGAGGAGAGCAGCGGCATTGAAGCAGAGAATTCCCCTTGCCTATTACAGCACAGTGTCACTGAGCAGCTAGAGAGGAGACACAGGAGCAGTCAAATCAAATCCAGGCTATAAGGCCTTAAAGGCTGCAGGGGATGTCAGTTAACCAGACCTACTGTTACAGATGGAGAGGTTTAGGGTTAGTAAATGGGTTTACACGTCACAGTAGAAGGGAGAAATCAGACCCCCAGCTGCCCAGTTTCTGTGGCGTGCTGGCCTAGCATTTCCACATGTAGGAGGGTGTGTCTTTCTCACTAGTGTCAGCTGGACTCTATGTGGACATTTAGTTTTATCTTGATCCCAGAAACATGTCCGAGAGCAGATTTTGTGAGTGCAGAAGTGAATTCTCTGCTCTGCCTTTATTACGCACACACAGTTGCTATGATATGCCACATCACTCTGGGTGCAGTTGTAGTCAGGCTTACTAGGCCTGGGAATTACAGAGATTCAGCTTCCTTGGCTGGAGTCAGTAGCATCAGAACACACTCGAAAGCGTAGGTGTATCAAGCACTCTAGAAATTAATAGCTCATTCAGATGGAAACTGGTCCCAGCCATGGAAGAGGAGCAGAGCACCACTACTGACAATGCCAGGTCAGGTCCCTATGAATATTTCTCAATAACCCACCACCCTTGCTCTCCCTGCTCCAGGCAGAACCTTAAGCTGCCATACCAGGACCCAAGGACAGATGTATTTCTCATCCACTTTTGCACAAAAGAAGGGATAGGAATGGGCTAAAATAAGTCTTATGACTCTGGGAACAAACTATCCCACATTTAAGCAAGATCAAACCCCACTGAAATCAATGGGATTTATGTGGCCTGAAGTGTAGGCTAGATTGTTGCCACTGTTTCCACCCGTCACAGTCCCTGGCTAGCCCCAGGAAGAGAAAGCAGGGCTGAGTCAGCAACCTGATGAGTTCACTCTTTTCCACAGTGTTTTAGTCTCCATGGAGATGTCATGCTGCATCCTTCTCAGTAATAATAATAAATAACTCTGATTAATAAGCCTTCTGTCATTGCAATTGCTGGCAAATTTTTCCTTCTAAGTTTGGTGGTAAAGATGGCCAGGGCGTGTGTGTGTTTGTGTGCTGGCATATGGAAGGGAAGAGGGGACTTGCTATGACTGACAATCATAGTTCCAGTGCTGAAGTGTTGACAGCCAAGAAAATTCCAACTAAAGGACTTTTATCTTTTTATCTCTAACTGCTGGGGACTCAGCTCATGAAACCAGTTATAGGTTCTTTGGGATCAGTTATAATAGTACCTATTACTGATGCATAGTGTACGTATATCTGGAAAAGCCCTACTATTTGATATACAGTACATGACTTTTTGGGGGCTGCATGTATGCTTTGGGAGTATCATGTGAGAACCCAATCTGTCTCTTCACTCCCTTTAACTTCCTATAGAGCAGGGGTGGGGAATGTGCAGCTTTCCGTATGTTCTTGGACTAGGCCCCTTCTCATCCCTTCCCATTGGTCGTGCTGGTTGGGAGTCATGGGGACTTCAATCCAGCTTCATTGTAGAGTCTGTTCTAAATTATTCATGGATGTGGCCGGCCAATGAGGCCAAGCTGTAAACTACCCCTCTTTTTTTTAATTAGAAAGAAAAAGACCTCCTCCCCCCAGTACTGTTCTCTTAGGTATGCAGAGAACATCAGCTTAGCCTTCTTGCATGAAAGCATGGCTATCGGGTGGGTTCTGTGGTGTACAGAGATGGATGGGCTCACTGTTAAGTGACAGTGAATGAGGAAGAAGGGGAGCTGCACGGCTTAGATGTCAATGACAAGGTCTGTTAAAGATCCCTGTAGTGTTCTCTGGTGCAGGTCATCAGACAAGAACAACTTAATGTGGCATAGTTGGATTTTGCAGCGCTGCATGATGTCTCGTGTGTTAGCTATTTATCTCTGTCTAGCCCATGGCTTTCAAACTTTGTCATATTGAGTCTTCGTAAGTTGAGACCAAATCCACTGGA
This sequence comes from Pogona vitticeps, assembly GCF_051106095.1. Taxonomy (NCBI): domain Eukaryota; kingdom Metazoa; phylum Chordata; class Lepidosauria; order Squamata; family Agamidae; genus Pogona; species Pogona vitticeps. The sequence goes on along the minus strand of NC_135784.1, from coordinate 123,766,696 downwards.
GACTCACAAAGTGCAACTGATGGCTGCTCAGGAGGTTTTGTATCCATTGACATAGGTCTTTTAAGGCTGTGCCAGTGTCATATCAAAATGGGCAAGATGCACGCATCACCTTCATCTTAAGTGAGACATGTATTTCTCCAAGAAGGGCCTACGCCATTCAAGGCTGCATTTCACAGCAAGCCAAGAACAGGTTTACTGAGGGTGAAACTGGATGGGTTTTATGGAATTTGTGTCTTAAGATCTATGGCTGGAATGTACTGTGAGCAACACCTGGAAGCACTCGGGATTTATTTCATCTCCCAGAATCTCACCAGCAGCATGGATCACTGGCTGTGGTGACTGGAGGATGATGGGAGTAGTGGTTCAAAAACTTTTCCAAGCTATAAGATATAGTAATCTTGAACAGCCCACCCTGAGGCTGTGAGAGAACAACCAGATCAAGGCCAGCAGCAAATGTTGAGAACAGAGAGAGGACTCTGTGAACCTGTGGATGGCTTACTAACTCCATCGCTCTCTCATGACCCCATTTTTCTGATGAATCCACTTACATAGATCCTAAATGGACTTCTTTTCTCCCTTCGGAAAGGAAGCTTTTTCCTTTTACACTTATTATGAGGAGGGGACAATGCCTAAATTCCCAGGGCCATAATGTCCCCCTCATCCCATTCCAGCCTACAGAAGACCAATGTAGCCATATGGCCAGGAATCCATCTTATGTTATGTCCAAACCCATCCAAATCTCCCTGCAAATTGACAGTCATGCTTCAGGGAAACAGCTTGGAACTGAAAAAGTCATTATCATCAAGCCAGGGTGGGGAGCCTGAACCTGTGAGCTCCAACAGTCATGGTCCCCCACTTATGCTTTTATCACCGGAAGCTCCTTACAGTCCTTCTTCACATTTTATTCCTTTCTCTATCTATGGATTATTCACTTGAGTGACAATTATTACCCCAGTACCCTCGGTGTTACTGAGCTACATATTGTGCCTGGTATCATATATGGTTCTTCCTTAACTATTCCAAAACAAAGCTAGGAATGGTTTTGGTCAATAATGAGTAGGAGAGTAGGCCATCTATCCAGATGGATCTATTCTGCTTCTTCAAAATATTGCTGTCTAGATCAAGTAAGGAAAACAATGATTTGGCTAGAGAGAGAGCGAGCAGTTGGATTGGAAAGAATAATGTGTGTCTCACTTGACTGATTTTCAACCTTTGGCTGTCCAAATTATTTAGATTTACTCCCAGATGTCTTAGGCAGCATGGTTAAGTCAGGGATTCTGGGAGTTAAAATCCAAAATATCTGGAGGACCAAAGGTTGAGAACCATTGTTTTATTGCACATCAGTTTTGCATGCATCCGGCAGCTACACATAGGGTTGCCAAATGATTTTCCTGCCCGTGGACTAAAAGGATGTGCTCATGGATTAGAGTGATACTTTCTTGTAGTTGTAGGTGTTTTGTAGGAGTATGTGAAATTTGTTCCAAACTCTATTATCCTCAAGTTTACTGAAAAAAAGCATCTTGTTTCTTATAAATGTTTGCATGTAATGTTATCCATTCATCTATTTCTGTGCTTTTATATGTCTCTGTTTGTACTACAATGTGTACATGTTTAATATTTTACATGTATATGCATATCTGCTGTTTGCTTAATGTTAGGCTATCAATTTGGTTGTGTTTGTATAGGTATTGTACATGTCACTTTGTAATTCTTCAAGGTGAATATGTTGCTCCTAATTTCCATCTACACACATCTACCTGAACATATCTGCATAGGTATGAGTTCTATGTGCCTATGATTTGTGTTGCACATATACATCTCTGTGCTGTTATCAGGAATGTGACATCCTCTATCACCTGCATATGATGAGCTGAAGTTAAGAACCTAGGTGTCACCTTTTGGCTCAGAGAGGATCAGAAGGATAGGGTAATATCCAGAATATTCCCAATTTCTAGTTTTGCCTGCCTGCTCTGAACACCTGCCTGGCAACGTTGCCACAAAGCAGCTTCATGGAGTCTCACAGGTTCGGCTCAGCCCAGCTTCCCATCAGGGTTGGTGGGGTGGGATGGATGACTCCTGGCAGCGGGGAGGAGAAACACACCATTAAAGAATGAAGCGCTGGCGAGGGGGGGACAGCACAAAGCGTTAACTGGTTCCGATCCCTCATGGATGGGGCAGTGTCGACTCAGCCTTCTAAGTCGGGATGGGGATAACTGTGCTCTGGGGTTGGGGGAGAAGATGTCAGAAACAGAGAAGGAAACAATCAGTAAAAAGCCACATCCAAAACCATGGAAACCTGTGGAAAAGAAAAGTATAAGTATATGCCTCCATCCCCAATCTTGGGGGAAAAGTTCCAAACCAATGCAGGGAAGGAGGGAAAAATCAACTGTGCTTTTAGAACAAACTAAACAGAGAGAGAGAGAGAAAGAGAGAGAAAGAAAGAGAGAGAGAGAGAGAGAGAGAGAGAGAGAGAGAGAGAGAGAGAGAGAGAGAGAGAGGAAGAGAGAGAGGGAGAGAGAACAGAGACATGGTTTGGGTAGAATCAAGCCTGGCTTTTGAGTTTTACTACTTTGAAATGAATTTGCTGGATTCTTAGAACTATCCTAATAGCTTGTCCCTTGTCAAGACAGGCTTATTGCAGTCGTGACTCCTGGTACTTACAGTAGGCTTATAATCTCCAGATCTAGCCATGATGTTCAAATTAAAATACACTGTCTGACCTCCCTCCTGTTCATGCACCACCCCCATCTTTCACCAATAACAGACAGAGTCAATGATCATGAGTGCAGCTTTTGTTAAAAAAAAGGCAGAAAAAATAATTTAAAGTAACACAATCAGGATTGATTGGGAATTTTAAAACAAAAGAAAGAAAAAGAAACATTAAACCGAGAAATAAAAAATCCCCACATCAAAGGGATAAGTATATTGGTATAAACAATGTATGTGTGTTTTAAAAAATATTACTTTCTATGGGTTTATTTATTTTCACATCTCAGTAGCAGATCCTACAGAACAGTTCAGAAAAAGACAAAAATTCTTTTTAAGACAATTCAAATCACTGGAGTGTGACTGGATCCTTTAGGGGAAAGATGGCATATAAATTCTTTAAATAATAAAAAAGTAAGGGGCAGGGGACTATTGAAAACTTAGCTTGTAAATTCTATCAACTGATGTTTAAATTTATCCAAACATTTGATTTAGCTTATTTTTCATAATGTGAACCATGATAAAATCACCCTCCTTTAAAATGATGCAATTTAACATGTACTTGTGAATACTCATCTTCTAAATGCATTCTTCATAAGCATTCTTCATTAAGAATGTGGGAGGCTCAAAAGAACACCTCCAGTGTGCTCAAGATCTGATTTGTAAAGTCTTTGGTTCAAGAGACCATTAAATCATGTGTTTTTCACCTTGATCATGAAAGGTGTGTGTGTGATCTCAGAGATGGAGTGGCATTTATTTTTGTGCCTTTATGGTATCTAGAACTGTATCTAGAGTAAAAACCTTCACTATAATCTTAAAGCCAGATTGACTATAAAATGAGAAAAAATGTATGCAACTGCCTCAAAACTGTGTAGGACATTCTGGAAGAACTGTTTGGAAATGCTCATTTTTTAATCAAAATAAAAACTTGTAAAAACCAAAAACACACCCTTCTGTTGTTCTTCTCCATTATAACAGATTATTTATATAAATAAATTCCAGGAAATTTTAAGCATCTCTCACCCCTCCCCCGAAAAAAACAACAGGATTTGAGATTAAAAACAAACAAACAAACAAACAAAATAAAACCAAAAAAAAAAAAAAAAAGGAAAGAGAGAAGTAGTGGTTGAGGTAGGCCAAGGTACCCAGTTGGTTGCCATGGAAACATGAAGAAAGGAGCAGAGAGAATCAGTTGAATGATAAAAGACGCAGAGAACGGTTTGGAAAAGTGCATTTCCCCTGAAGGAAGCAAAACTGGAGAAAGGACAGCCATAGCCCAGACATAAATGGTGTTTCCCCTCCACATGTAAGCAAGGAAAAATGGAAACGTTTGGAGGGGGCAGTTGTTAGATGACTGCTCGATAACCTTTATTTGCTGGGTGTCGTTCAGTTACTGGACGGGTTTTATTTCTACGGGGGAGGGGGAGGGGGGAGCGGGGTATGCCAATTGGAGTTAGTGAGACCAAAGAAAGAAGAGGTGGGAAAACCGAGGGAAGGGGAGGTGGGAGGTTAGGAAGAAGAGGATTGAGGAGAAAAGGTAAAGGAAGGTCACATTAAATATGGCCACAGAGAAAAAAAACAAGGTGTTGGGTTAGGGGTGGGGGGTCAGTGGTAATGTTGTTGTTGTTTACCTTTCTGTTCCACTTCTACTTTATGCATCGGAAGGGAGAGAAGAAAAATATATTGAAAAAAAAAGGTGCAAGAAGGAAAAAAAAGAGAAAAGAGATTAAATTGCTTTTGTTTCTCCCCACCTCCACCCTAAAGAAACCATATTTTCTTTCTTAAACTGTGAGTCTCCCCTCCCATCATCCCACGAGCCCAACAAACACCAGCCCCTCCCGCTTTGGAATCACTTCAAGGCAGAGAGCGTGTTGGGTTTGGTGGTGGTAATGGTACTTTAGCGTATTCTTTTCCTTACATCATATGATCGGTTTGAGGTTTACAGATTGGACTTTTTATTTTTGCGTTTTTTTAAAAAAATGTGCCGTCGACATTGCCCTTCAGAAGAAAAGTCAGAAATCAAAACCAACCAGAAAGGACGACAAAAGAACAAAATACAAAAAAGGGAGGCTGGTGGAAAGCATTGGGGAGGAGGGCAGAAGCAGACAGAGGGAAAGCAAGCAGAAAAGCAAGAAGGGGGGGGGAAGCAAGAGTTTGAAGGGGACTTGAAAATAAAATTCTCATTACTTTCTAAGAAATGGTGACTTATCTTGACCACAGAAACATCACCTAAACTTCTCTCCATCATATATCCCAGTCCATCTGTACATCTATCCATGCTCACACCCATGCTAATTCCTGTGATAAACTACCTCCTACAGTACAACATAGCAAGTACATGCCCATATACAAGCATTATAAATATGGATCATTAGCTTCTCCTGTCTTTTTCCCTGTTGGTTGCTACAGTCTCCCTTGCATGGTGTCTATGTCAGTATAGATGACAGTTTATAAAGTGCTGCCTTTTACAGTGTCAGCCAAATTACTGGACGGCTAACAACACTGACTGCCAGGAGCTCTGCAAGGTCTCTTAAGAAAAGGTCTTCAAATCATTGGGACCTAAGACTTCATGAACACAAGACAAACCATCTTGGCCAGTCAGGTGCAACCGCTCATTGCCTTTTCATGTACGCTACGACTCATACGTAAATCCCCATGATTCTTGCTTTCTCCTTGGTGGCTGTACAGTCATTTTTGTGGAGCAAAAACAGTGCCTTCCTCTTTCCCTAAAGCCTCTCCTCTTGATTTTCTGTAGCTTCAAAGGATAAGATCCAAAATGATGGATTCAAATTATAAGGAAGGTGGTTTGACACCTCTTGCTGTCAAAACAGTTTGACAGTAAAAGGTGTTTCACTGTGAAATGGACTGTCTCAGAGAATGGTGGACTCTCTTGGCATTGGAGGAATTTAAGCAGAAGTTAAACAGAGGCCACCTAAGTCAGGGTTCCATTAGTTGTGGATTTCCTGCTTCAACAGGGGGCTAGATCTGGCAGCCCTTGGGATCCCTTCCAGCTCCGTAGATCTGTGATTTTGCCTGGCTAGTGGCCTGGTTTCAACTTTGCTCCAATTATAGGTATGTGAATATAATGCAAAAGCACCGTGAAAAAAACACCATCAAAAGAGATCCTTGTTTTTCATGCATGCACTGTAAGATGGAGGTCACGCTGTGAACTCTCCCATTCCTACCTAAATGAGTTTCTCCATGCCCCTCTTAAGTCCTCTATGGTGAAATTAACTAAATCACACTTAAGGCATACATCACTCTTTCTTTAAAAGGATTAGCGAAGCACATATAGGGCTTTGTTTGCACCTTATGAAAAGAATATTTTTTTAAAACTCCCCAAAGTGCTCCAGGTAATGAAAGAGGTTAATAATCATGGATGATATAATACAGCCACCCATATAGTCAGATTACCCAACACACATCTGCAGCAACACTGTGCATCACATTTCTGGAACAGGCTTTCCAGAAGGCACAAAACTGGAAATGTACACTAATGTACACTACCTCTCTGAAATAAGCCTTTGATAAGCGATCACATGTACAGCCAAGGAGTAGAAAGGAAGCAGAGATGGAAGCCTCCGAAAAGGGAGAAAATTTTACATTCAGTTGAAAATCCTGCATATCATATTTTCAGTTTATTCTATGGAGCCATGCATACAGTTAAAACTCTCTCACAACATCCCTGTCTTACTCCTAGAGATGCATAAATGCCAGCGGAGATTGGTATTTGCTTTAGACTAAGATTTAATCAGTCATAAAATATAAAGATCTCCAGTTCAGTTATCACTCAACTTTCCTTCCTAGTGGGTACTAGTTTCTTGGCAGCGTCAGACTAGAGAGAAAGTCTAGAAGGCGGCAATAGAAATCTATAGGTGGTTATCTTCTCCTAGATCCTAAGCTTGATTGGGCATTCCCCTTTTTTATCCATCCTCAGCTGCCAGTTAGCAGTTGTCTTAGACAAATCAGACTTTGGAAAACTTTGTTCTATATGACTAAATGACATTTCCACACCTATATTTCATGTAAACATTCAGTGGAAATTTGATGAACAGAAATGAAACCTTCACAGCAACATTTAGTAATCTGCTCCATAATGTAATCTTTCAGGGATCCGGTACGACTGGAGTTGAAGTTACATGCCAGGATGCTTTCTATGACCTGGACAAAATTGACAGAGAAACTGATGGAGGAACAGACTGATAATGAAGACAGCAATGCTGTGTTAGTTCAACTGTGTTGATCACGGTATCTTTAGAGGGTTCACTCTCCCAGAGCAAGGTCTGAAGCAACATGCTTCTTGGCAGGCTCAGAAGCCTGAAGTCCTGACTTCATGTGATGGGGACACCATGCAAAGCAGGGATGCTGTCATATCAATGATGCTGAAACAACCCCTAATTCTGTAGATGGTTATGGCACAATGATCACACCAGTCAGGATCCCTTTGATTAGTTTGCCAACATATTGCCCTCCTCCAGAGTATGGGCAGTCATGAATTGCTCTGAGGCCGATGGGTTTTGTTCTTTGAGATCATGAGTCTGATAAGGGTTTGAAAACATGTCTGCTGTAAAATGGCTTTATAGATATTTACAAGAAGAATGAGAATGTAGCTTGCAGATGGCTCTGAAGATGTTGCTGGACTCCAAATGACATCAATCCCAGCCTGCAGAGACAACACTGAGGGATGATGGAAGATGTAGTCTAACAACATCTGGAGGGCTGCAGGCTTTCCATCCCTGCTTTAGAAGTGGTTTACAGAAATCCATGGAAACATATATAACATCAGGAGAGGCCTTCACAGGTGCATCTGATGGGGGCACAGGAGAGGGCCTTCTCTGTCATTGCTCCCAGACTCTAAAACTCCCTCCTACAGGAGGCCAGACTCGCTCCATCTTTGCTGTCCTTCCAGAAGCAGGCAAATATCTCTCTTTTCAGGCAAGCCTTCCCTCAATAAATCAGCTACCTGTGTGTGATTTTTAGATAGATTGTTATACATTATTGCTGTGACTGGGTTTTTAGTACTACTTGTGTTTTCCAGTTCTGCGAGTGACCTTTTTGTATACTTATTAAGTTTTGCCTTAATATCGCCTGTTAATGGTGTAAGATGCCTCCTTTTTCATTGTTCATAGTTTTAAACATTGTATTTTAATGATGTTAACCTCTGTTGTATACTCATTGTTTTCAAATTTAAATATTGTCTTTCGTTGTTTGCAAGCTGCCTTGGGTCCTTTTCAAGGAGAAAGGCGGGGTAAAATATTTTAAATAAATATAAATAGCTATTAGCAGTGAAACTTCTGTGGAACCTGCATGTTCAGAGACAATTCATTTCTGAACGCCAGTTGCGTTATGCAGCAGGTGAGCAAAAAGGAAGGACTGCTTTCCTTGACCTGACTGCAGGCCTTCTGAAAGCTTTTGATCGGCTATTGTTGGAAAAAAGGGGTCTGGGACAGAGGGGTCCTTGCTCTCACCTACGTAACTTATATTCTTATGAAAGAAAAAGAAGAAGATCATGTTACAGTTGCAACTTATCTGAAAAGCAGCAATAGTGGCAGGATTGCTGGAGGCAGACTTTGCCTTAGTTTTCTTAAGAAAACAAGTTGTAGTATGAGTGACAGAGTTGAGGAGCATGGAAAAACTATGTTTTGGACTCCAGTTCTATGAATCTCCTGACTAATGGCTTTCATATATGATTGATATGGATTCCGTATGTGGTATTTTATATTTGAAACTTTTGCAAAGACTGCATAGTCCCAGAAGACTGAAAACAGGCTATACAGAGGATGAGCTAGTTGACCATTATAGTTTCTTCAAACTCTGCCTCTGTTTATCCTTGTGTGGGGTTTGGCACACTCATTATGTAGGGCTAATCTCTTCTTGGTTGTAGGGAAGGAGTGAATTTCTCATCAGGACTGCTGAAACACCATAAAATGACAGGAATTAAGAAATAACATACTGTATATTATTTAAATTGAGGAACTTTTTTATGAATTGTGAGTAGTACATAAATTGATTAAATAAGTAAATGGTAAAATCCTTTTAATATTAAGATAAATGTGTGATTTGAAAGCTTTATTCAATTTCTAAAGTACTGATCTGTCCTTTGTGGCTTTCTTCACACTTTAACATTAAAAAGAAGGGGGATGAGATTTTCCCCACCACCTTGGATAAAAGATTCTCTGGATCTCAGATGTGGTTGACCTCAAATTAAGTGATAACCTGTAGATTACTTGAACTAAAAAAAGAAAAGTAAAAGTAAACAGATTCAAAAAGCTCCAACATCACCCCATAATTTACCTAACTGCTGCCATATAATCATCATATGGGTGCTTATATGGATCCTAGCTCCGCTCTATACTGCTTTTTGGAGTATGTGTGATAATTAATCTTTATAAGATTGCATTTCACAAGAGATATTGAAGCAAGCAAGGTTATCAGGGATGCAGACAAGACTGTTATTCAAACTAATTTAAAATATGTGTATCTGTGTCAGGCCTACAAGTAGGAAACAAGGCCAAATGAATAAGTGGAAAAGAAAAAAAAGTTGTAAAAAATCAAGCTATTATTCGTCATCATATGTTTGGCTAGGTCTGCTGGCTTTTGCATCCTCTGTAGAAAAATCTGTTAGAAAAAACTTTCTCAAAACCAACCAGCAAAAAGTGTCCTGATTTCACAAAGAGTTTGGCTTAACCAACTGTACAAATTAAAGACAGGAGTGAAATGACGTACTCCTTATGCCATTAATTTCCTCTTAGAAAAATATGAAAAATGGTCTATTAAATGTTGAAAAAGCTGGAAACATACTTAAATAGTCTACAGGTAGAAAAACAGCATGGAAAACATCCTTTTTTGAACTACAGTGGTCGCAATCCCACAGCCAATATGGAAAATGTGGCCGTATTGGCTGCAGGATTCTTCTGGTTGCAGTCCATTAACTCTTCCAAGCTCTGGAAAGGCATACTGTAGCTCTCTAAAACCAGAATTCATTTGTGCTGAAGACAAGTCCCAACAAACGAACGAGGAGGTCAGTTAGATGCTAATCTGTCAACTAGAGCAACCTTTTTCTAAACGAGAGAAACTGAGGTCCAGATAAGAGACCTGCCTTGTGCAAGTTGGACAATCAGCATTTGTGCCTGCATGTATTTCTATATTGATAACTTAGTGTACAACCCTACACTAAGCAGTTTAGACATAAAAACTATCACTTAGACAGTAACAATTAACCAAAAACAATTTTAAGAACGCAAACACAGCAACTAAATAAACCCCAAGTGATGACAGACTACAGGAGTGCCTGTAGAAATCACTTATGAGAAGATGCCCTTCCTGAACATGAGTCTTAAGCATCCTCTTAAATGAAGGGAGGGAGGAGCACTGAAATCCCATACTGTGTGTTGGTCCTGGGTCTGAAATAATTCTCAACATCCTTGGGTCCTGAAGCTGTTCTAGGAAGGCTACTTCCCAACCTTGCTACCACACTCTGCCTCACTCATTGGAAGAGCAGTCAGAACAACAAGGAAAAGCAGCAAGCAGGGGAGTGAGAATGTGAACGTCTGGTGTAAAGTAACACCAGATTCACAACAGCCCACAGAAGAAGTGATGGGACTGACACTCAGCTACTTTGGGTGCTGACAGCTGGGGTCTCCACTTCTGGAAGATCTGGAAGTGAACAGAAGGCAGGCGGGGGGGGGGGAATGGAATATGAGGCCTTGATGGTTACAATATAAAGCTCTTTACATTTTACCTAATTTATATTGAGACAAGCAGAACCCAGTACTATCTTTCTTCATATATATTTATCTTGCTATTTGGGGGGGGGGGAGAGTGGGGGAGTAATTCCTTTTTTCCAATACTCAGCTGCTCCTGTGGCTGCCACTAAGCCTAAATCTAATGGTCTGTACTATAAATCCATTTCTTTCAGTCTTACTTTCTCTGAAAATCACAGCTGTTATTTGACATCGTTATGGAATCTTAAAGTTAAATATTTGAAGACTCATTCACACCTTTGATTCTTTATTTTCCTTTTCAGTCTCTGGGTGGTCTTCAGCTTCTTCTCATCGTGCCTTCAAACTGATGCCCCAAATGGAACATAATAGGTTTTCAGAAGCAAATCTAACCTATGCCAAGAATGCAGCACAATCCTGACCACTGCCAACAAATAGCAATAATAGACACCTTTCTATCTTGTTTTTACTTCTGGATTACTCTCATCGCAACACATTTTGTGGCAGCAGTACTGACTAGCCATTCGCTCACTAGCTGTGCCCAGTGTTTCTCTGCATTTCTATCCTTCAGACAATTAATCAAGTTTTGGACGGGCTCTTGACTCTCAATCGTGAGTCCCAGCCAGACCACACCCAGCTCTACCTATCCCCACTAAGTCTAGGAAGACCACATGCCCCACCCCACATTTGCTCACACAGGTGATTGCACAGGCTTGAAAAACAACTTTATTTGAAGTAATCCTCATCACTCCCAATTAAACAGTAGGCTTTCTCTAAGACAAATCTGGAATGGACTCCCCGCCACCCCCAGTATGGATGGGCTGGATCGCTCTCACAAGTACATTGTACTGTATAGTCAACATTTTTTAGAGTGGTCCAAACTATCCCAGCAGGGAGATACAGTGCTAGACAAATTCTCATGCAGCCGGCCTCTTAGTCTGCAACATTAGGCTTAGGGATTGACTAAGGCTTGGTTGAAAGTTTTCACTTTGGATCCTGGAGTTCCCACTAAAACAGCAAATTCCAGATTCATTACATGCCAATTTCTCTGCAACTCTCTGCAATTTTCAGAAATGCTATCTGGCAAAACAACAACAACAACAACAACAACAAAAGGCCACTAATTTTTTGGATAGAACTCAGATGCTAAATAATGGTACAAGCATTTTTCCCCTTCTGTCAATGGTGACACTGCAACCAATCCCTTACCTGCCACGCCACAACCTATCATTTTTTAAAATCTCTCCTCCAAAGAGGGGAACCAAGCAGCCCTGACCTACTCAAAAAGCAGAGAAAGCAAACAGCAGGAAATTTGGGAGTGAGAGAAGAGAAAGAAAAGCTGGGGACAGGAGCTGGCAGAAGGTCAGGAGGGGTGGGGATGGGGAAGGTTGTTTTGAACAATATTGACACAATAATAACAATTCACATTAAAAAAACCCTTCAAAACCAAAAATCAGACACATAATTAAATAAATAGTTTTGTTTTTCCACATGTCAGATTGGCCCCTGAGGAAGGAAGATCAGTGTCTGGTTAGAATGGAGGCAGCTGCAAAGGAAGGAAGCAAAAGGGTCTGACAGCACAGGCACCCCTCTCCCCACTGCCCCTCTGCCATCCCTCTGTTATTCAACCCTCTTCCCCAGGTTCTTCAACTTCCTGTACTTTCCCCTCCCTTCATTTGCCCCAGCCTTGACCCACGACAGCAAACAGCACTGGATCAAGGCATTCCCTGCACAGAGACGAAGAGAGGGCGGCCAGCGGGACAGAGCGGTTGAAGCATCGTGGAAGCATCACAATGGGGAAACTATTACTGCTCTGGAAATGGAGTTTGATTTTTTTTTCAGGTTCTCCAGCACAAAACAAAAGAGACAACATATCTAAGCATGCCAAGATGCTTTTTTCTTGAAAGTAGCCCCACAAGGTGTGTCACAACTGCTACTCTTGCTTTCACCGCTGAAACAGGTTTTCCAGGGTAGGTAATATTTTGCTAGTGTATTTCCCAGCATTTGCTCATCTCCAATTTGAATTAGGCTCATGATTACAGAAATTTGAGAGAGAATTACCCTAAAATTTATACTCAGTTCAACTGCCTCCAGTTTGGGAACTGGTTCTCCCTCTCACTGTTTCTGGCTCCATTACATTTTCAACCATAAAATGGAAACCCAGCAGTCCTGATTGTACTAAATATTTACCAACGTGAGAGAAACAAAATGGCATGTCTTGAAGTATGGCTAAAACCAAGGAAATGTATCAGGCATAAAAATAAGTGGAGAAGAAGAAATAGCCTCAACTAGTTTGAATGAAATGCTGAGCAGCCTTCTGTCTCCTATCACTGTCAGAAAATCATCCTTATGTCAACTAACTCCAGAGGAAAAGATGAAAGTAAATGGACTGTAAAGAAAGATACCCTGACTTGATTTGGACATTTGGGTATAGCTTTGTATGGCTATAGCTTTGTAAAGCACATAAATCAACTGGACAAGAGAGTTTATATGTATAACTGCATATATGAACATATATAACTGGGTACACTAGTATAGTATATGTAAGAAAGCATAAACTGTACTAGCTGATCTATATGATGAGCATTGTCCATATATGTGTGAAACAGATATTTGTGTGACAATTTGCAAATATGGGGAAATGGGTATATATATATAGAAATATATTCAAGTCTCCAAACATAAAATTACATGAAGTCTGCATATTACTCTGGGAAATTGTATGCATATATGTGTTCATAAGCATAAGTTGCAAATATGCCTATGTGTAATAATTAACTAAACTGAACTTTGCATAAAATGTGCTAGAATATCTAAAAGGGGTTGCAGTGGTATTATGCACACTAAAGTCACCAGTTCTGATGGGCACCCTTGCATCAACAGCTCCGCCATGCTCTGCTGCAGTCCCTACACATTTGCCTCACTCTTGCTCCCAATCCCCATCTCTTCCTCCTCCCCCCTTCACAACATTGTGATTTAAGGTCCTTTTGCTGATTTGGTGGATCCCCAGTGCTGTTAACTGTAAGGGATCATGACTGGCTTACACCCTGAGATGAGAGTTGATTGGTTTGTTTCGAAGCCACTTGGTAGCTGGAAGGAAAAGGGGCAGGAAGGAATGTCAAAAGGTTAGGAGGTCACACCTGCTCTGCTCGACTCCACTTCATCTGTGAGGAGAAACCAAAGGGACATTAGCGGGGAAGGGGAGGGGACTCATCCCGTTAGACTGACCCTCCCACATGGACCCTTAGTCCCAGCGGAGAGTGTATAAGACACCAAAGCAAAGGGACCACAGCTCTCCGTAACACTCCCCCCCCCAAGCAACATGAGTAGGAAAGGAGGAGGGGTGTATGAGTGACTGACCCAGGGAGGAAGGATGCCCTAAGCCTGGCATGCTGGCTTTGGTTCATTAGATTCATGCTGCTGAAGCTTAGGAAATCAACACAACAACAATAAGAGTGGGACAGAATTGATGCACAAGGTGCAAATGATTTCAATTGTGATCTGTGTGGCTGTTGTGGAGCATGGAGTGATTCCACACCAACACCAGTAAAGAATCTCATTTTAAATAAGACACCTGACAACCCAAGCATGGCTTTTCCGCATAGGCAAGTTAGGAAAGAGTGACAACTGTAGGGCAAAACATACTAGACTTGTGCCATCAGTATAAATGAAGCAGAATGATTCCATAAGAGAAGGGACACTCACAAGTTAAAAATGCTCCCTACTGCTCCCTATGTTTCATGGCACCTGGTGATCATCTAACAAATCAGAGATTCAAACTGTATGCTTATCTCTTTCTCTCTCAGTATTTTAAATTTTGCATCTTGTTTCCTTTGAGAAAAATGATTGCCTTCTCCTTTGTCCTAGGAGCAACGTTGCTGTTAAGCTTGTTCTTAAAACCACAAGAGAGCTATAGTGCACGTACATGCATGCCCACACATGTCCACATTCCATAAACATGCATATCCACACATATAGAGCCATCAGTATAATGGTGCTCATGAATTCACACACCATATGTGAGCATTCATAGCAATAATCATAAATAGATTTAGATGCACACAAACAGTCATCCATCTGCCTACAAGCATTCAGAGCGCAAGCGTGAGGCACTGCGCTAGTCCTAGGGAGCAATGGCAGCCATGTTTCTGGAGAAGCCATATCCCATAGTCATACTCAATCTGGCCCTCTGCTGGGAAATGCCGGGCAGCACTGCTGCCTTCTGCTGCTGCGGCTAGACAAAGAGCAGGCTCTCTCTTTTGCCCTCCCAGATGAATACTACATCCCTGATGCACACAGAACCACTCCAAAGACAAGGAAACATGCATATGTACACACAGTCAGTTTGTGTGCCTGCCCTGCACACAAACATAGATAGGGCCATACCCTTGAATGTGCATACAAATAACATTGTCTCCTCCATATGGGCATATAAACAAACCATGAACAAAATATACTCAGAGCACGTAAAGCACAAACATACAGGATTACATGTACTGGATGTATTGCCCACATGGACACCAATGTAGTGTATCGAGTGCCCTGAGGATGAGTCAAGTGCCACAGTACCACACATACTTCATAAATGAATACACACAGCTGTTAACAAACATATAGTATGCACCAAAAGCACCTCTTTCAAACACCGGCACCTTGCGCACACCATCATGTGTGGGCTTACATGCACCTCTTGGTTCTCTCTTCTAAGAGCCTCTTGAGTTTTTGCTCTCAATCCAACCTGAGTTCAGGAGGATCTCTCAGTCTGCCCCTGCTCCTGGTACAGGCAGAATGGAGAAAGGCTGGAGCTGAGGGAAAACCACCCTAGTTTTTTTAAATGGAAGAGAGCCACAGGTGGTCTAATTCCAGCCTACTGAGGCACTTCTCTTAAGGGGTCTGAGAACAACGAACACCAAGCTAATAGAGCCAGAATTCACACCTCCATCCCCAAAAATGGCCAAAAAGGGTAGGCTGCCCCAAAATATTGTGTCCCCAAATTAGAACCGGAGCTTATTATCTAGCCACGTACACATGGCACCCCAGGTACACCGTTTGTCAATGGAAAGACCAGAGAGAGACATTAAGCAACTGCCACTCAAACATGGTGTGTTACTGATAGAGTTGCAGGTGGAAACTAGGAATCTTTTTGCCCAGTTATCTAGATTTAATTCTCTTTGCAAAATCTGGGGGTGGGGGTGGGGGGTGACAACTTTGTTCAAGGCAAGTTGCTCCTCTCTTTGACACCACAGACATAAATGCCTGGGCTCGTTCTTTCGTTTTGCCTCTAGCTAGCATTTCATCTAAGTACATCCAGTCCTGTTTGGATGGGAATTTGGGGGCCAGCCTGTGGAGTCTCTCCTCCCTGGGTCAGAAGAGGATCTTACAGAAATCAGATGAGGCATCAGAGTACAATGAGAAATGGACTCACTGTAGGGGACACAGTCATACTGGACCTCCAGGTATTTGTAGGTGCCGGGGCAAGGGTCTGGGAAAGCATCCGAACCAGCCACCACAACACATTGTGTCCGATTATTGCACCTGAAAAACAAAACAAAACAAAACAAATAAAAACCAGAAGACATGGTGGATATAGTTCTAAGGGCAGCCGCTAGATGGCACTGACTGCCACCCCAAATGACATTTGAATCCCCGAATGTGAAAAACTGCTGCACCACTATTTTGTCTGGGATACAAATGATAATTTCAGGCCTGAAGATTCTGTACGGGGATGAGCTGGCACAGACAGGCATGGGATAATAATCGACACCTGCTTCTGTCATAAGGATAGGAAGCATTTCACCAACCCCATTCCCAGACTGGTCTGCAAAAGATTTGGTGGGCATCAGACATCCCTGTTCTCTTGGACTTTCTCTTCCATGAAAAAGACTGCCAACAACATTTGATTGTTTTTGCCACTGTATTATGAGGGGCAACCTTTTGAATAAGGGATATGTCTGACTCCATTTATACACCTGCAAAGAAAGCTTGACAAATTCAAACTAAATGCATAGATCGTATGTTTAACACTTATTCAGAAATCCACAGATGTATGTATGCAGACTCCCATGTGATCATGAGCTGTATCTCTTTGTTTGCTCTAAAACAACATTAAGCATGTTTTTGTACAAGCACGCAAGAAGACATGCAAAACTCATATATATATGATTAAGATTTTACTGCTCTTTAAGCCCAAGATGCTGTCTTATAGGAGTGAAATGTGGTTCTTCCATTCCCTCCCTTGTCAACAGATAATGGGTGCATCTAGCCCAAGATGGCCGCATCCTGTCAGAAAATGCTGGGCAAACTCATCACTTTCTGACAACAAACAGACTGCTGAGTGGGGAGGGATGGGGGCTCCTACCTGCTCTGTAACATGATCAAGGCCATTTCCCTCTAGCTAAAAGAAATCAGATCACAAGGGACTGGTCAAGGAGTCACTCTTGTTATAGCCCACTACTGAATCTTGAGACTCTCACTCTCACTCAGGTCCAGAAGGAGAATAAAGAAGCAGTGCCCCCACCACCTCTGCCCCATTTCCCACTTCGTTAGCTCCTGCCACCTGCTCTCCCTTGAAAGGCTGATGCAACAGGCAAGGGAGGTTGGATGGGGGACTCCCAGGAGCTGTCAGCTGCCAAAGCAACTGGAGTTGGTATTAGCCCAGGCCTTCTGGGACAGGGCAGGCGCCACCTGCTTCACTGAAGCTGAGTTTGCCTATAGAATGGGTTGGATGAGGGCTCCAGTGGTGATGCTGTGAGCTCCAAACAGCCCGTCAAATGCTCAGTCACTTTTTAAAGAGGTTGCTGTGTGCATACCTAACCAGCAAACCCCTTATCTTTCAGCAGTGGACTCAAAGGATCCAATTCCATGATTTGAGGATGTCAGTCTTAAGGAAGATTGCAGTAACACAACTGACTGCAGGCTTATATAATAGGCTGGCATGTTAAGGCCTGGGGAAAAGCAGGGAGCAGTGGGGGAAAGAATTAAGGGACAAGAAAGAAGAATGTATAACATGGGAGTGGGAATGAAATAAAAAATAACTTTCCAAATTCAATACTAAGGTACAGATCCTTTTCCCCACCAGGAATTGTGTAAGAATCTTTCAAATGTTCAGTTGGAGAAAATGTTCTTTAAGCAGAGATAGGTCTGTAACAGGCGGAAAATTAAGAAGGGGGCTGCCCACTGATTTGAGATGATGTGATCTCATGGAACATCCATGAACATTCCTAACTATTCAGGAGTTCCTTGCTTCCTTTCAGTGACATAAATCTGATTCACAGTGCATCTACTTTGAGAAATGTGTATTAGTCAGCCTGAGAAAACTTGTAAATAGATATATGTATGATATACTGACATTTGTTGATAGTGCTAATTATGCACTATGAGAATTTTTAATATATTTACCACTGTTTATGATATATTTTAAATTGTTAAATTTTTGCCATTATAAGACACTTTAGCCACAAATCGGATGGGCAAGTGGCATACTAAGGAAGGAAGGAAGGAAGGAAGGAAGGAAGGAAGGAAGGAAGGAAGGAAGGAAGGAAGGAAGGAAGGAAGGAAGGAAGGAAGGAAGGAAGGAAGGAAGGAAGGAAGGAAGGAAGGAAGGAAGGAAGGAAGGAAAGAATGGGTCCATTCATGCATGCTGTTGACAGAAAGGGGGAAAGAGTGTTGTAGGTCAGACTGGGAGGCTGAGGGATGGGAAGCTAAGTGGGAACACAGCCCTAGAGTATAGTGGTTGGAAAACAGGGACAGTTTTGCAACAAGCAGCCAAACAAGATTTTAAGAGAAGACTGTTGGGAAGGCAAAGACAAATGGTGAAAAGACGAAGAGGTGAAGAAAAAGAACCAAGGGGAAAATTCGCATGGCATCTAGAGACAGCCAATGTTGGGTAGCATGCTGCAATGTCAAGTCAGCCATGTAGCAAATAATTCTGCTTTTAATTAAAAGATTTGAAATGTTTACACAGCTGCAGCAGCTGTATTGATCTGAAATTGTTTTAACTATTTTAGCAAATTTTGCATGCTGGATTATAAAGTGTTTTAGATGGCTGTTTTAGTTTTATAACATTAAATCAGTTGATTTTAATTATCTGCATTTATTTATTTTGTGAGTGAGCCACTTTGGGAGGGCTTTTTGTTGTGAAAAGATAGCACAGAAATACCAATCATCCATCCATCCGAACTGAAGGGAAAGGGAGTCAGAACATGAGCAGCAGGGAAGTCTGAAAAGCCCAGTGGTGGCAGTTTCACCTACTGGGTCTGAAGTAAACAGTCCAAATTTAGATTGCAAGTCATATATGAGCTATAGCTGCAGTTTAAGCCCTGTCTCAGAGCCTCCCCTGGCCTTGTCTTAGGCATCATTCTGCTATATATCTAGGCAGTGCCCCCATCACCAGAGTAGTATCCTTTGCTCTATATAACATGGGATTAATATACTGTACTCAAGACAGCAGATGGGTTCATAGTCCCATTCATGAAATCCACAGTCCTTTTCATTTACTTCCACAAGGGTTGATTCTTCGAATACAAAGCTAGTTCAAGATGTTTAGTACACAAAATGTTTATTGTTTCTTAAGCATGTATTGCATTTATGAAACCAACTCAGTCCACCATGAGTAGCTCTTATTCTTCTTCTACCAGCCATAAAAAACTAGAAGAATGAAGCTAACCGTGTCAAACCAAACACGACACTGCTTGCTAAACCACGGTGCTGGAGTGCTCTAGACCACAGATCACTGGGATGTAGTCCTGATAGAATCTTTTCAGGCTTCCTTTGTATTGGGCATGGCAAGAAAAATGCCCACCAGCTTAGTACGCCTCGGCTTTTGAAGACCAGCACAAAAGAGAAAGTAGATGTTTGCAGCACAAGCATGAATATGTTGCTATGTTTGGAGGCAATATAACTTTAAATGAAACCTCTTGCCAAACGTGCATTGAATCAAAATCTGTACTTTCTAGCCTAACTAGTCCTTTCCCTCTGCAATGCATAACAAAATGATT
This sequence comes from Pogona vitticeps, assembly GCF_051106095.1. Classification (NCBI taxonomy): domain Eukaryota; kingdom Metazoa; phylum Chordata; class Lepidosauria; order Squamata; family Agamidae; genus Pogona; species Pogona vitticeps. The sequence goes on along the minus strand of NC_135784.1, from coordinate 123,747,273 downwards.
TCCACCTATTCTACAGCTGTCCCTTTAAACATCTAGTTGGCATCATGGCAAATGTCACAGCCAATGCCCTGGAGACTTGGTTACTACTGCTACGAAGATTTCAAGCAGTCGCATACTTTTTCTCATTGCTTCTTCCTCATTGTTTAATCTACATATTAATTAGTTCAATATTAACTTAGAAACGTCAACATGCTAGTAATTCTGATCCATTTGGGATCACACCTGTCTAGATAAAATCTTCCATATCTTGCATTTATTGGCTCAGATGCAGTGCTAACTTGCAACTAGAGTGGGCCCACTGAGTCTGTCGAATTCAGAGAGGAGTTCTCACCAAATCTCAAGATTCAATGGTCCCACTCAAATTGTGACTTACTACTGGATTTCATCCATTAGCTTACAAAATTTAACCTAGAAAGTCAATCTACCATGTATCCTGTTAACATTATACTTCTAAACCATTTATTTTTGGGGAGAACAAAGAGGGGCAACAGGATTGCTCTGGAAGATAATGTAACAACTGCTAACACAATTGCTTTTGGGAGAGACAATGAGTAATATTTACTCACTATTTTAATACTTATTTCTTTTATTACTTTGGAGATTCTGGACCATTATATGCTTTTCCCCCACAGATTTTTGAAAAAGAAAACGTTAGCAACATCCCTCTAAGAAATAACATTACTTGTGAGTAATGTATTACTTTCATAAAAAGTAAAGTGGCTGGAATCCTATTGGCATTTGCCTAAGATTTATGTAACTTGATGTGGGTAACTGACATCTCAGCTGTGCAATTTGGTATGTGACCGGGCACATGATGGAATGCTTGACTACTCATGGAGGTTGATATTGAGCTTTCTATATCACATCCCTGGTAGTTTCCACTGCGGAAATCACTGGTATCTTTCATGCAGAAATGATCTATCTCCTCAGTGCAAGAATCCACAATGGGTAAAATTTTTGTTGGGATCAGAGCCTCCCATTCTATGAACACCATCCTCTTCTCTGCCCTTTCCCTTAATCCCTCCTCTATTGCTTCCCTTCTTTTCTTGAGAGAATGTGTATAGTTACAAGTTCCTAGCAATTCAAACTCACATGTGCTTGTGTGCCTGCTGATATGTGCATCTCCAACCCTACACCAAACTTCTTCCCTTTCAAGGTTCCTCAACCATGCCATAGGGTCCAGTTCTGAATGCATGTGCCTTCCAAGTGCATTGGCTACCCTTGTTGCTTCATAATTGAGAGAAAAGATCAGTACCACCAGCAGGACAAACCCAATAGTGCAAGAAAGGGATGTTGGGAGGAAGCTGCACAAGGAGCCCATCAACATGTAGGATCCCAGCCCACTGACCTCTGCATGCCTTCTCTCCTTCACAGTCTCCTCCTGACTCCTTGCCCCTTCTGCAGTCTTTTCCCCCAGGTGCTCTTGCACCCCATTCAGTGTTCCTTCTAGTGATCACAGATTACTCCAAGAGCAATACACATGAGCAGGGTGACTGCCACTTGGGCTGTCTGCACCCTCTCTTTTTGGTGAGCAGCATGGTGATCTCCTCCAAAGGATTTGAGAGAAACAGCCAGTTTGCCACTCTCCCACCCTCTCTTGCATGCCCTCCACTAGTTTAAGGAAGAGGTTTTAAAAATTTGGACAGGTGATACAGCAATAAATTGAAGCAATGACTTCTCAGCCGACACAGGCAATCGCCCATGGTGGAATCCAAAGCAAAGCAATGGGAGCAGAATCACCACAAAATAGTAGCAGCCCTGCCAGCCGATCAAAATGCATTAAGTGCCCATGGGAAAAAAAGACAGGGCTTCTGCACAATTTGTTTTGCATCATGTAGTCAACAAAAAAACACTTTGATTTTATTCATGCCGACTCCAGAAGAGGGTAAGGTTACAAGCCATGATGAGGATGTATAATCTCCAGGCTTAGAAGGAAGGGACCTCCAAATGCCAGATGCAGGGGAAGGGGTATCAGGAGACAGGTACCTAGTGGCCTGGTGTGCTCCCAGAGGCATCTGGTGGGGCCACTGCGAGGTAGAGGAAGCTGGACTAAATGGGCCCTTGGCCTGATCCAGCAGGGCTCTTCTTATGTTCTTATGTTAAATTTTGCTGCAGTTGGGCCCCAAGACACAGTCCAGCATCTTGTCTATTACAGTAGCTACAATCAGCCACAACAAGTTATAGAAACCTTAGTTAAACACCAATAAGATTCTGACCTCTATTAAATTTTTCTTGTTCCTTTATCAATTTCCAGGGAACAGCTCAATTGGCACTCAAATATTTGCAGGTCACAATACATGGTCACCTCTTCAGGTGTAAAGCTACACAGGAGCATCGTTCTAAACCACTGTGTTTACTCTGATGAGTTTGGGTTCAGGAACATAGGAGCTCTGTAAACATATTATAGGAAACATAGTTACAGTACAAAGTTCTCAGACTTCTGCTCAAAGGTCCAGAACGTTGTTGCATGGGAATGTTATGGGGCAACGCTGGGCTTATATGCACATCCATGTCCAGCAAGCAAAAACTAGGGCTTACATGATTGGTGGATTACATTTGACCTGAGGAAAATCACTGCTTGCACTGGCATAAACTAGGGACTACTAAACTCTGGCTGAAATTCAGCACTAGCATAAAAACATAAGAAGGTCCTCCCTAGATTAGAATAATCGATTGATGAGAGGACAAAAGTTTTCTCGTGGGACTCTCAAAATATACATATAGTTGAAGGTGACCAACGTGGGAAATTGGATGCTGGACTAGACAGAACGACAGCCTGAGTAGAAATTTCACAATAGGGCTTGATCAGAGCCAGGGCTGAGGGGACATAGTCCGGACCAGTACAACCTATGTTCTCTGTCGAAAATCCTGCTGACTATAAAAAGATCCTCTTTGGGGTGAAAAGGATTGTGCATGATAGTTCAGGAAACAGGCATAGCTGCTTAGCAACAGAAAAGCCATTTGTATAATTAGTGAAAAATCCTTGGTGAGATATATGGAAATCTAAGCAGCATGCAAATGCCTTGGAAATGGTATCAGCAAAAATTAAAACATTTAATATTGTTAATAACAATTAGAGATATTTTGCAGCAAACAGCAGTTCCTCTTATTTTTATTTATAGACCCATCTGCAGCCCTCAGAGCTTTTTGAGCCCACTTGCTTTACTCCTGTTGCTGCTGTTGCTTTTGTGGCTGGTTCTGTTGGGTGCAATGCTCCACTGATTCCTGGCAGAATCAAAAAGAGGAGTAAACTGGTGAGCACCCACTGGCCAGCTAAAGTGAGCAGGAGTAAAGGAAGCCAGTGCACAACCTACAAGGCCTTTGCCAGTCCTGAACAGAGAAGACCTGGACGATTACGGAATTCTTGGCAAGTGGGTGGGATATTTAGGAAGCCACAGCTGCTTAGAATGAATAATGTATATTTGCATATCATGGGCAGACATTTCTTGGTGCTGGGGAGAATCAGAAAATGCCAAATGTATGGGCAAATATGCAACTGCACCAGAACTGGTGGCTTGGTATGAAGATAGGCAATGAAACATTCCAGTGCTTGGTTTCTAAAAATAGAGCTGTCGAGCATCAAACTGCCTGGAAGCCAGATTCTCTGACTTGGGAGTCCTTATCCTGCAGTCCCAAATGTGTAGAAGGCACATGCTCAGAGTCACTCTTGTCCATGTTATTATTTGCTCTACTTGTTTAACTTGGGACCTGGCATAGAAACCATGTTATCTGGAGCTCAACCCTAATGAAAGAAAGCTTAAATTAGGCCACGAAAAAAACGTCTTGTTTTTATGTGCTGCTTCTAATACATGGTGACTCTGTGAATTAACTACCTCCCAAACAGCATGTTATTGACAGCCCAGCTCAGCTCTTGCAAACTAAGGACTACGATTTCTTTTCTGGAATCAATCCATTGCACATTAGGTCTTCCTCTTTTCCTACTGCCTTTCACTCTTTCTAGAATTATTTTGTTTTCCATAACTCTTGTCTTCTCGAAATATAAGCAAAGTACAATAGCCTCCTCAGTTTAATCATTTTTCTTCTAGTAACAGTTCAAACTTGATTTGTTCTAGAACCCCCTTATTTGTTTTTCTGGCAATCCATAGTACGTGTGAAATCATCTTCCAATGCCACATGTTGAACTAGACAAGCACATTAATAAAAGACAATTATATGACACTTTTTAAGGAGATAAGAAAGATTTGGAAAAGTGGGACAAGTTACAACACAGCTGTTTGGCTGTGTTCTGGAGCTTTTTCCTCCAAATGTTTCACCAGTCTCTGTGGCCAAAATTTTCAGAGGACAGGAGTAAGAACACAGACTGAAGATGCCAGTCACAGAGACTGGTGAAACGTTATGAAGAAAAACCTCCAGAACACAGCCAAACAGCCCCCAAACCTACAACAACCATCGCATCCTGGCCTTGAAAGCCTTCGAGAATACAAATAAATAATTCTCTATCAGGTCTTTCTGAAATCCATGTCTGTAAACTTCAACTTTGGAAACCCCTTCACAAACAATATCCTGGCTTTGTATCCCATTACTTTCCCTGTTGTTTTCCAGCATTTTGTACTTCCCAAGACTGCCTATCAGCTGTCTCTAACCTAGTGTCCTCCATGTGTGTGGCACTACCTTTCGTATCACCTCTCCTAACTAGTATAGTCAATGTTGGGAGATGTGATGGGTGTTACAGCCCAACATATATAAACGGCACAACAGGTTAGGGAAGATGGCTGTAAACATATGACGTGGATGAATTGTAGGGTGAGGTGGGGACTTCAGATCCAAGGGATCCCAAGTATTCCTGGTTCTAAATGTTTTTTTTTTTTAAAGGCCAAAGGGGGACAAACACTGCTCTTGCCTCCCTGCTAACAAGACTCTATATGCTGTGCAAGATGCAATATCATCTCTATGTTGGGTATTAGAATTGTGCTACCTATTTAAAGGACCCAGCTTGCATTGGGAAATCCTGTTCCCATTTAGTTAATGCAAACAGGTGAAAAGAAGTTTAGAACTCCCACCTAGAACATTTAGGAACAACAGCTAAATAAAACGAGAAGCTAAGATTTGTGCTTGACAGACGTGTCCGTTGCAGACTAATGGAAGCATAATTCTGAATCTCCTGGTTTCTAAAATAGAAACCCTAAACACACACACTGGATGGAAGGATGTAGAATAGAGCAATCTTTCTGCTGGTGGAAGACCTTGAAATGGGGCATTCCACAAATGGATCAGAGGTCCCCAAAGAAGACCTACAAGGCCCATTACCTATAATAGCCTGGAGCTGGTTTGGGTCATTTCCTCCCTGTTGAAACAACTAGGGAATGAATCTTGGGGAATTGTGTGGGGGAACAACAATTCCCCCAAAAAACTTGCATCTAAATTAGTGGTGCCAACCTTGGGTCCTCAGATGTTCTTGAAATAAAACCCCCCAGAAGCCTTCATTTCTGCGAGTTGTATTCCAAAAACATTTGGAACCCAAGATTGGGAACCCCTGATCTAGATGCATCCTAAATTTATTCTAAGTGCTCGAGTTACATTTATTTCCTTTATCCTACTAAGTAACAGTAAACTGAATTCTTTTCTAAAAGGTGAATGACAGTCAGGTATCCATTTTTGCTCAGCAGGGAAGTTGAACATCCACTGGCAGGCAAGGAGCACGAAGTCAAAGATAGAGATGGATCCTAGAGGCAAGACAGGCTACCAGGGAATCAAGCCTGGCTTTTCTTCAAGATGGTTTTAAAGACAATTCTAACTTCCACTGAGAGGTGCTCATTCAGTAAATATCTTTACTGCTGGATTATCTGGACTATAAATACATCAGAGATTATATGGTCTAAATCAAAGACTCTCAAACTATTGTGCACAGGGTCCCATCACTACTTTTTTCATGAGTGACATCACCAGTTGAATTTCTTCCTGTAAAGCAGCCAATAAAGGCACAGGACACCTGCCGCACACAAAAATACGATGATAATGTCTTCTGTTTTAGCTACCATTGGGAAGGCTTAGGGAGAGATTTTCTTGACTCCAGAGGCCTACTAGGAAAATGTTTGAGAATATTTGATGTACTCCTTTCAATTCTATAGCACAGGATAACCTCGGGCTGTGACATAAATTGTGTCTGTTACACTGGGAATCATATTTATATGCATTCCAGAACAGGATATTTAGATGCCAAAGACACATGGGGAAGTGTGTAGCTTCCTGACCTGCACACATTAAGGAAGATAGGAAGACGTAATGCTCATTGTTGACGAGGAACAATGATCCAGATGGTTGATTGCGGGGGATCTGATGAAAGAAGGCTGAACTTAAGCAAGGAGAGAGGACTGACTCATTGCTTAACTTTTTCTTCCCCAGCAATGCAAGATTTGAATTGTTGAGTAGAAGTCATTTCCAGTGCCATAGATTCTACCTTTGTAATGATAGGGCAGCTGAGTGGTTCTATGTTAAGGCTGGGTCAAATGAATCACTTTTCATCATTTTAAGCAGAAATCAGGGAAAAGGGTCTATGGCTATTATAGCTTATGCACAGAAAATAGCTCTACAGATTGATCTGTAACTTGGGAGTCTAAGACAGGTCCCTTTGCAAATGGCTGGTGCTGATTTTGAGGTTTAAAAAAGCAACAAAGAAAAAGGCTTATCTATATTTTCATGACTGGCCTTCGGCCATTTGATGGATTTTGTCTTCTTTCCATAGACTTTCCTAGTACTAGATTTGTCACTAGATTGTTCCACTTCCACAATGTCTTTGGGGAAACAGTTTATTGTTTCAGGTCAGGGAGAAAGTCTAGTGTGTGCTGTGCTCTACCTGTATTACAATGTGGTTTCATTTTATTTTTTAAATTTAAATTTAAAAAGTTCTTTCTTCCCAGTCCTTTTAGGCGCTTATAAAAGTGATACCTTTACTGGAACATACTGTATATCTGCAACCTTTCTGTGGTAAAGCCCAAGAGGGAAGGGGTATAAAATGGGAGTAACTATTATTGATTATTGGTTGGTAGGTAAGAGAAAATATAAGGACGACCCCAGTTTAACTTAGGAAGAGAACCTACATTTCAGAAGAAATGTACAATTGTCCCACATGCTAGAGAAAGAGAAATAACTTGAAAATGGAAACAACTGCTGCACTTGAGTATTCCCAGTGTGGTCTAGTGCAGCGATCCCCAACCTTTTTGGAACCGTGGACCAGTTGGGGGGGCAGGTTCTATGTGTGGGAGAGACAGGGGCACCCCCACACTCGTGGGTGTGTGTGTTGTACTCGCAGATAAGTGTGTTGCGCTCACCCACCGGGCGAGTAGGCGGAGATCCATCTCAGCAGCCCAGTCCTGGGAATCCCATGGACTGGTACCGGGCCACGGACCAGGGGTTGAGGACCCCTAGTCTAGTGCAGTGGTTCTTAACCTTGGGTTACTCAGGTGTTTTTGGACTGCAACTCCCAGAAGCCTTCACCACCAGCTGTGCTGGCTGGGGTTTCTGGGAGTTGCAGTTCAAAAACACCTGAGTAACCCAAGGTTAAGAACCACTAGTCTAGTGCATAGAATGATGGACTAGGATTCTGAACAACAGGGTCTGAAACCCCACTTGGCCATGGGAACTCACTGGGGGAGTGGAACTGGCAGACACCTCTCCTTAAATATCTAACCTACCTTGAAAGCCCTATTAGGATCGTTATAAATAAGTTCTGACTTGACAGCACACAGCACCATTGCACTTGAATGACTTAACTCATCCTTGTTTTTGCTTGTTATACTGAGTTATTTTCATAGTTCTTATTATCCTTAAAGAGTCTGAAATCATGGTGGTGAAGAACTTAGCAGTTTCCAAGGAGGGATGAGATCTCACTATAAAATTACTCAGAGGAAAGCTGAATTATGGAACTCTCTGCTACAAGAAAATCACCGCAGCAAAGAATCTTGCCATTTCCAGAATGGATCTAGATTACCAATATAAAATTAAAATTTAACCAGTAATTTCGGCATGGGGCAAAACTCCACTTCTATTTGCTGACATTTTGTTCCTGATTCTGTCTCTACATGACCATGTCAATATTTCAGGCATTTTCATGTCTCTTGGGGAGACCATGAGAGCTGAAAGTCTGAGAACCCCTCATTTAGAGCATGGTGCAAATAACATCAATGCCATGAAGTCAGTCTTTAGGGAAGCCACTTTAGCTTCTCCTCTTCCCTTCCAATGTTTCAAACATCCACTGAGATTGTCCACTACTTCAAACCTCAACTCACCTCCCTGTCTTGTTAAATTATTTCAGCTAAGCCTTTTCTTTCAAAATTTCCCATGGAAGAGAACGTTCCAGAGGCTGAGTGAAGTTCCTTCTGTTGCATCCAGTCAGAAGACCCTGGAAAGCTTTCAGCTCCAGCACCTCCGATGTTATATCGGATTCCTTGACATCCAATGCCCCATCCAGAAACATGAAGGAAGAATGCCTTTCTTCCCTCTGAAAAGGAAGTTGCTCGGTAGCCTGAGCTGCACAGACTCCAAGGGCTTGTTCCAGTAAAAAGATGAATCTGAGACTTAGATCCTCCGCTCTACTGCTGACTGCCATGCCTAAACCACACATCTGTTACAGGCATGGCTCTTAACAGCTGCAATTTCCTGGCCTTCTGGAACATAAATGAATGCAGAAAGGTCTTAACACAGCATGTTAAATCAAATGTTTTATTTCTTGTTAATTCGGCTAACCCACTCTTTCTGCCCATTTAATCCAAAGCTTTACTACTTGACTATAAAGTGAAAATTGCTGTCTAGTTCTGCAGTTCAGCAAATCTTCAGAATTCCTCAGATAAGCTGGGAGGATATAAACACATTTCATGAGATTTATTATTTATTATTACTCTTTATTATTACTTTTTTCTTTGCATGGCTAATTAGCCATTCTTGTGGCTAATTGACAAGGTGCTGGGGTGTGTCACACCTGTGTGCTTGGTCACTGGTTAAACATAGCTAATTACACAGACCTTATGCAAACACAAGAAAACCTCGGCTTCCCTTTGCTTTGAGTATGTAACCTTTTGGCACTGTGGTTAAACTGCTGTACTGCAGTGAAGGCTCTGCTCACGACCTCAGTTCGATCCTGGGCTTGAGGTTGACTCAACATTCCATCCTTCCAAGGTCAGTACCCTGATTGCTGGAGAGGTGGTTGTTGTTTAGTCGTTAAGTCGTATCCGACTCTTCGTGACTCCATGGACCAGAGCACGCCAGGCCCTCCTGTCTTCCACTACCATCCCGGAGTTGGGTCAAATTCATGTTGGTAGCTTCAGTGACACTGTCCAACCATTTCATCCTCTGTCGTCCCCTTCTCCTCTTCACACTTTCCCAACATCAAGGTCTTTTCCAGGGAATCTTCTCTTCTCATGAGATGCCAAAGTATTGGAGCCTCAGCTTCAGGATCTGTCCTTCCAGTGAGCAGATGGTAATGTGTAGCCTTCATAATTACATTGTAGACTGCCCAGAGAGTGCTTTAAACACTATGGGGCACTATATAAGCAGCCTGCTTTGCTTTGTTTTAACTACTCATGAGTATGTAGAGAGACTTCTTCATAGGAGAAAACCCTTAGAAAATCTGGGTGAAATGCAGGTGGTGGTTACCACTACCACCCCCATCATCACAATCACCGTTATGAGCAGGAGCAGCATTTATACCTCATGCTTTCTTCACAGAGCTGAAAAAAAGAGTTTCTCCCTGGTTTATCCACACAATGAACGTACAAGATAGGATAAGTTGAGAGAAAGTTATCAGCCCACAATAGTGTAGTAAATTTCATGGCAAATTTGAATTGATCTCTCTAGTTCCAGTCACTGCACAAGGAATAAGAAAAGGGTGGCCCTCCAGATAGCATTGGCTGGCAACCCTCATAATCGCTGTCTGCTGCCCAGGGCAAACTGGAGGGGCGGGGGGGAGAGGAATTGCCATTGTTTATAGAAAATCATTAGAGGTTACTAGGCGCTCCTCGGTCGTGAAGCCAGGTCTGGAGGCCCTTCATGTGCGGATTGGGGCTAGGGATGGTATTGGGATCTTGCTGGGTTACCGCGCTCCCCGTGACCCAGCCACCTCCCTTCCGGAGCTGGCGGACTTCGTCTCCGCGGCACTGTTGGAGTCCCCGAGACTTCTGGTCCTGGGTGACTTCAACATCCATGCGGAGGCGGAGGTATCCGGGCCAGCTCTTGAGTTCTTGGAAACTATGGCTTCCTTGAACTTATCCCAACATGTCAACGGTCCCACGCACATGGGTGGCCATATGCTCGACTTGGTTTTTTCCACCGAGTGTAATGAGCGTGGTCTGATGGTGACTGACCTTGTGTCAGTCCCCTTGTCATGGTCAGACCATTACCTAATAAAATGTAACCTCGCAATGGCGCTCTCCCCTCAGAGGGAGCATGGATCTATTTTGATGGTCCGTCCTCGAAGGTTACTGGATCCAATTGGTTTTCAGGATACCATGAGAGGGATACCAGCAGAACTGTCTGGCGCTCCTGACGAAGCTCTGGTCTCCGCCGCTACTAGGGCTGTTGACACGATCGCACCCAAACGCCCTCTCAGGAGCAGAGCTCAGCCAGGACCCTGGTACAGTCAGGATCTACGAGCGATGAAGTGAATAAGGAGACGGCTAGAGTACGCTTGGAGAAGAAACCGACGGACTATAATAAGATAGCTGTCAGGATCGCAACTAACCGTTACCTAGCCAAGGTAAAGGCTGCTAGAAGATCTTATGTCGCTGACCGGATAAGCGAAGCTTCCAACCAGCAGGCGGAACTTTTCTGTATAGTTCGCGATCTATCCAGAATTGGTCAGGGTGAAGGGCCTCCCACTAGCATCTCACCTGACCAATTTGCAGCGTTTTTAAAATCTAAAGTGGAGGCCATCCGCCGTGACCTTTCTCCTTTTTTAAATACAATGGATCGTGCAGAGATGTCCAGCGCTCCGTCCTGCTCGGTTATTCTCGACTCCTTTCAGCCTGTAACACCAGATTTGGTAGGCAAGGCGCTTGATCGCTGTCGGGCCACCACCTCTTCTCTCGACCCTTGCCTGGCCTTGCTAATCAATGCAGCCGGGCCGGCAACAACTGAATGGGCCACTGCAATAATTAATGGGTCTTTCCAGGAGGGCAAGGTCCCCCCTTGCCCTCAAGGGGACACTTATTAGGCCCATTAGGAAGAAACCAAATTTGGCGGCGGACGAAATTGGCAATTATAGGCCCGTTGCCAATGTTTCCTTCCTCAGCAAAGTGGTTGAGAGGGTGGTGGAAGATCAGCTTCAGGCGCTCTTGGACGAAACCAATGCTCTGGACCCATTTCAGTCGGGCTTCAGGCCGCGCTATGGTACAGAGACGGCACTGGTCGCACTGTTGGATGACCTGTTGAGGGAGGCCGATGGGGGCAATATGTCCTTGTTGGTCCTTCTCGACATCTCAGCTGCCTTTGATACCGTCGACCACGGTATGCTCCTGGGGAGGCTCTCCGAGTTGGGAGTCGGTGGCCTGGCACTTGCCTGGCTCCGCTCCTTCCTGGAGGACTGCCCCCAGAGAGTACAGCTTGGGAGAGGGTCTCAGCCCCATGGAATCTCAATTGTGGGGTTCCACAGGGGTCGATCATCTCCCCAATGCTGTTTAATATCTATATGAGGCCGCTGGGCGGGGTCATCAGGGGGTGTGGGGCATCGTGTCATCAGTACGCTGATGACACACAGCTCTACATCTCCTTTACACCAACTTCAGTGGATGCCGTCCGGTCCCTCCAGCGCTGCCTGGAGACTGTACTGGAATGGATGCAGTCAAATGGATTGAGGCTGAACTCGGACAAGACAGAGGTCTTGAGGGTGGGTGGCCCTTCTGTCAGCAGCATAGGTGGCTCCCTCTCCTTTGGAGGGACGACCCTTGCCACAAAGAGTGAGGTCCACAGCTTGGGAATACATCTGGACCCGGCGCTTGCCATGGAAACCCAGGTGGCGTCCGTGGTCCGCTCCACCTATTTTCATCTATGGCGGATTGCCCAGCTGCGACCATATCTTGATCGGGGGGCCCTCACTACTCTAGTCCATGCGCTCGTAATCTCGAGATTAGACCATTGTAATGCACTCTACGTGGGGCTGCCTTTGAGGCTGACGCAGAAACTTCAGATGGTCCAGAATGCGGCAGCCAGGCTCCTTAGTGGGGTGAGAAAACACCAGCACATCTCCCCCACTCTGGCTGCTTTGCACTGGTTGCCCATCCATTTCCGTGTTGACTTCAAAGTGCTAATGATCACTTATAAAGCCCTAAACGGTTTGGGACCTCAATATTTGGCAGACCGTCTTCTCCCACCCAGATCTACCCGAATCACCTGGCATAGCCAGCAGGGGCAGCTGAGGGGTCTGACGCCGAGAGAGGCCCAGAAGAAAAAAACAAGAAACCGGGCCTTCTCAGTGGTGGCCCCTCGGCTGTGGAACGCCCTCCCAACAGAAATTCGGCTGGCACCCTTGCTGGGTGTTTTTAAAAGCCAGTTAAAAACTTGGTTATTGAAGCAGGCCTTCCCTCCAGTCAATTAAGTCTTTCTCCTTTTTTCTTGTCTTTGCTATTCCATCTTGGTAATCCTCTCTTTAAATTAATTGTTTTAAATTGAAATTGTAATTGTAATTTTATGATTTTATATATTTTTATACTGTTCTGTTTTATTTTGTAAGCCGCCCTGAGTAGACATGGACTAGAGGGGCGGGGTAAAAATCAAATAAATAAATAATAAATGAAATAAATAACTGAAGTCCAACCACCTCTCTGAGGACCACCTCTGTTCCCCTTCCCTTGAACGATACCAGACTCATTCTCACTTTGAAACAACTGCTTCCCTGTGGAATGGAGCCTCATTCGTAAATGGCCCGGTCTCTTATTTTCCCAAAGGACCACATAATGATTTCAGAAATGTATTGGAACTTAGTGGCACACCTCTCGTTACAAAAAGGAGGTATTTTGAAATCCCTGGAGCAATCTGAAAGAGAAAGTCACTGAAGGGGAAAGCCTCCTTGACTCACCCCATCCTAGCCCAAATTTTACAGTGTCTCTTACCTTTGGGACATGATTTTGAAAGCATCTGGAAGGTAGCACTGGACGTTCTCCATCTGGAAGGGATCGGCGTCACAGATCTTGTCGTCCGTGCGCCCATAATTGGCATTTTCCACCATGATGACATCACTGCCTGGGCAGCGCAGCTCAATAGGATAGCCCTCGCATGCCAATTCCCGTCGAACCAGACCGAAAGGTAAGCCAGCCCGGCTCAGACCTGCTGGAATAGGAGATGAAAGAGAGAGTGAGGCTACCAGTTCATCTCCTGATTGACTGCTGCAATTTCCTCCCATCTTTAGGTATGCATAACACATAGCATTAGACCAAAGCATGAAAATCAGGGCTCTGGAGTTGTTTTTCCCACTCTACTGTCTACAAGGCCATGAGAAAAAGGGCTTGGTGCAAACCAAGCTTTTCTTTTCTGTTCTCTTTGTCTCTTAAGTTCTAGTCCTGTGCTGTGAGATATGCAATATATCTCTCTCTCTGTTTTTAAGCCTCTATATTCCATTTTAATATTCGAAAGAGAACAACAGGGGTTTGGGATTCCTTCCACCCACACTGTGGCATGTCTGGTTCCCTCTCAAATATGAAGATGCGCTTGTCCTGACACCACCCAAGAAGAAGAAGAAAAAAAGGAGATTTAGCTCCCGTCTGGAGGACTGAGCTGTATACTCAGACTAAGCTCTGCAGATTCAAGCAGATGTGTCTTTAAAAACCCAGACATGTTTTTCATAAAGCTCCTGGCTCCCCGCACCACCCGTGACCCACTTTAGAAACAGCAGCCGAGGAAAGGGTCTGGGAAATGTGCTGAGAAAATTATTTGCAATCCTCCAGAATTGTGCAACATTCTGCAAGACTAAATTGCTGGGAGGGAGGAGTAAAGAGAAGGAGAAAACCAACTCAAGACTAAACTCAGATATTAGGGAGGGTTCCAGACATATTGGTGTGAGAGGTTTCTGCTCATCTGTATTACGGGGAGGATGTTAGGGGAGGAAGGTTATATCGTGGATACACTCTTGAATTGCGCCACCATCTCTGCAAGTAAGGAGGAAAGAGGAACAAAGCTACGTAGCATCTCTCTTCACAGCTAGGTACTGTATTCGGGGTTGTAGGATAGTGGCAGGGAAGTATTTCACTCCAGAATTCTTTCCTCTGCAGTTATTGCAATAATGTAGGTGACAACTGTGGAAAGCTTAGGCTATCTGGGGAGATTTCTGTTCACTGGAATACCAGAGACACACAACAGTCCAGTCAGGTTGGGTCTCCTTTCCCCAAAGGCCCAGGTTCATCCCTTCTCTGCTAGGACAACTGGTGTAACTGCTTAAGGACACCCTGTGGTTATAAGCATCACTTTGGGCAGTGCAACTGGTTGTAACAGCTGTATTCCCCCCATACCCATTTTGTTACTCCTAAAAAAAATTTAAGGTACTGAGGTGGTCTCACAACCTCATGGTATGCTCCTCCGTTACAATGAGAGATGGTTGGTAAAATGAGGACTTTGGTCAGTTAGTGGCCTTCAGTTTACTTTCACTCCCCTGACATTTCCCAGTCCCCACCGCTCCCTCTAAATCATGGGGTGTGAGGCTCAGCACTGCTCTGGTAGTTGCCCTGCTCATTTTCTGGAAGGAACAGGACACCTCGCATACATAGTCCCCACAGGAACGAGTAGGAGAGACTGAGTGAGGACTGACAAAATGGCCAGGATAGCAGCCACATAAGTGGGGAGGACAGATGCGAACTGACAACGACTAATGCCCTGGCTAGTTGGCATGCACGGCAGTGCCAGCGCCGGCGTCTTCATCCAAATATCCCATCTCTTTGCTGCCCCATTAGCTCTACTCCCACGATGCTTCTGCCATGAGAATCTCTGCATTCCATCAGTTTTGTGTCTTCTCCTTTCCAAAGGAGAGGGAAAGGAGCCAGCATGCTCGGCGAGAGGCGCTGCTCCGTTGCGTGTGGCCATCTACCGTGGCCCTGCCTCTGGCAGGACATCAGCCCTCCTCCTGGGCTCCTCAGACCCTCTTAGCTTGTTGCAGCTAATCAGCCAAGAGGCCTCTGCCTTCAGCTGCAAAGGGCAAGACTCAGAGTCCTTCGTGGGGAGTGTACATTAGTGGCACTCAGGGCTTTAAAGGGAAGCTGGAGAGGGGACTAGGAAGCAAGCATGTCATCGCAGCTCTTTGTGCAATTTTTTCCCCTTCCCCCTTGCTGGGTTAATGGAAGGGTCCTGTGGAGACAGTCTGTAATTAAACCATTAGCTGAGTAACTAACTAGTACAGCTTGGCACTGGTGGTTGCTTGCGGGTGGGGTAGGGGAGCCCAGCAGACAAGAGAAAGTAGGAACTGAGAAAGGGTAGCTGTGGACAGAGGACAGTGAAGGAAGGAAGGATGAAGCGGCTTGACATGAAGTACGGCAAAAAAAAAAAAGAGAGAGAGAGAGACAGGGCTGTCAAAGCTGTGGATTTTCATATCAGAAGCTTGAGGGTCAACAAATTTAAATAAGGGCCAGTGAGGCTCCCCAACTGCATTGGGATGTGTCTGTAATGAGCAAGAGCTTTGCACCTATCTGTTTAGTTATCTACTGGTAGGTCTCATCGTGCAGGGCAGACGGCTGCATCAGAGCAGGCTGGAGATTTTTCAAAAGGCCTTCCCAAGGGCATGTGATTAGGGAAGAACGTTTGTCTTCAAATCCTTATT
Source organism: Pogona vitticeps (assembly GCF_051106095.1). Classification (NCBI taxonomy): domain Eukaryota; kingdom Metazoa; phylum Chordata; class Lepidosauria; order Squamata; family Agamidae; genus Pogona; species Pogona vitticeps. The sequence goes on along the minus strand of NC_135784.1, from coordinate 123,731,525 downwards.
TCATCAGCTGCTAGTGCTGCCAGCCTCCTGCTGCATGGCTCTCATCTCCGACAGAAAGGGGATCGCCGATTGTACTAAGGTTACCAGGTCTAGACCCAGAGCAAAGGTTTTAGGAGGTTTCAGTGCTCCAACCAAGTGTGACAATGCTCAGCAGTGCCACAGCCTGCCTGCCTTCCTTCTCTGTGGCCCCGGCTTCTTCTGTCTGCTTTGCTTGCTGTATCTAGCTGCATTCTCATTTCACCTCGCAGTAGCAGAGGGAAGGTAGATAAATTAATATTTAGGTACCAAGACAAGTTGGCTGGATTGAAAATAAAACAGCCAACATTCTAATGTCATTGTACAAAACGCTAGTAAGGCCACACCTGGAGTATTGCGTACAGTTCTGGTTGTTGCACCTCCAAAAATACATCGTGGAACTGGAAAAGGTGCAGAAGAGAGTGACTAAAATGATGACTGGGCTGGGGCACCTCCCTTTTGGAGAAAGGCAACAGTGTTTGGGGCTCTTTAGTCTAGAGAAAAGGTGCCTGAGGGGGGACATGATTGAGATGTATAAAATTAGGCAGGGGATGGATAAAGTGGATAGAGGGAAGCTCTTTTCCCTCTCACACAATGCCAGAACCAGGGGACATCTACTCCAATGGAGTGTTGGGAGAGTGAGAAGAGACAAAAATAAATATTTCTTTACTCAGAGTGGTGTTAGTCTGTGGAACTCCTGGCCATGGGATGTGTTGATGGCATCTGGCCTAGATGCCTTTAAAAGGTGATTGGACAGATTCCTGGTGGAAAAGTCCATCACAGGTTACAAGCCATGATGGGGGTGTATAATCCCCAGGCTTCAAAGGAAGGTACTGTACCTCCAAATGCCAGATGCAGGGAAGGGGTATCAGGAGACAGGTCTCTAGTGGTCTGGTGTACTCCCAGAGGCATCTGGTGGGGCCACTGTCAGATACAGGAAGCTGGACTAGATGGGCCCTTGGCCTGATCCTGTAGGGCTCTTCTTACGTTCTTATGTTCTCAGTGGTTTAGGTCTCTGGCTGCAGAGCCGGAGGTTGGGAGTTCGATTCCTCACTGTGCCTCCTGCAAGAACAGCCAGCCTGTGCGGCCCTGCGGACTGTTTGGGGGGAGGGATGGCACGCTTGTGCGCATGCGCATGGCAATGCTCACAGAGGGGCAGGAGATTTGTGCCCATGGCCCAGTCCTGCCTAGGCCGCAGACCACTGCCGGGTCGCAGACCGGGGGTTGGGGAACCCTGGTATAGTGAACCAAGTGAAGGACTAGGACTCAGTTTTGCCAGTTCCACTCAGCCATGGAAACTCATTAGGGGAGTGGAACTGGCAAAACTGACTTGATGGCATAAAAAACAGAGAGACAAGACCTATTTCTGCTCCATGCTGACTTACTGCCCCAGATCCTAGCATTCCAAAACAGAGCCTCTGACCCTCCAGATGTTTTTGCAAGTTCCAGAAACTCAGCCAGCATGAGTGATGAGGGGTTATGAAAATAATGCCCCCAAACATCTGGAGGGCCAAAACATCTCTACCCCTGTGCTAAAGAATGGAGTTCAGTCTCTGAATTTGAACATGGCATGGTGGTGGTCTCCATTTTTGCATACCTATTCAGTGCTTCTTAAGAAACGAGGTAAAAGGAGAACAAAATGGCTTTTTTAAAAACCTTGCTTCGGATAAGTTCCTTTTATAAAATGCTGCAAAACCAACGGGCCGTCACTAGCTACTTCATCCTGGCGCTATCCGCTCAGAGCAGGAACGCCACTGTATCCTATACAATGAGGGGCATTATGAGGGGCATTAGCAATCCTTACCCATGCTGTCAATCTCAGCCATGCATACAATGAGCCAAGGGTTAGTACAGATAACTAGTTTTATTTAAAGCCACCCCCTGCCTATCCAAACCCATGTGGCTGATGCTTTGAAGCTGGACCCAAGTTCTGTGCCGTTGCCCTAGGAGAGGAACACAAAGGGGCCTGAAAGATGAAACACTAGAAGCAGCTGCCGCCGCAGTGCCTTGAAGTGGGAAGCATGGGACAGAAAAGCATTGATTAAAAAGAAGGCCAGGTGCATTATGGGAAGTTCACCACTGACTTTGGCTGCTAGGGCCTTCTCCAGGAAAAAAAAAAGGGGGGGGGAAGGAAACACTCCTCTCTTATAGCAATCTTCAGCAGGGTCAGTCAGCTCAAGGCATTCTGCAGCCCAAGGCAAAGGACAAGACAGTGCCTCACCCTGCCTCGCTCTTCAATCTGTATACAGCTGGCCAGTTCAGAGCTGAAACCTTGGTTTGTCTTTGGTCATGAATAGAGATGGGCTTGAACCGCAGTTCATCAGTTTGTGCCAGTTTGGTCCTCTAGATTAAAGCCTAATGCAGTGATCCCCAACCTTGGGCCTCCGGATGTTCTTGGACTACATCTCCCAGAAGCCTCCAGCACTGCCTCTTCTGGCCAGGGTTTCTGGGAGCTGAAGTCCAGGCATATCTGGAGGCCCATGGTTGGGGGGGGGCCACTGCTCTAGCACACAGCTGTTCCACAGGTGCCCTGGCTTCCAAGTCCTGCCTCATCTGGCAGGTGCCCACTCAAAGGCAGTACCAGGGGGAGGAAGGGATGGGAAGCCGGGACACCCGCGGAACAACCCTGGCAGCCAGAGGACTGAGCCGATGCTTTGTGACCATCGCTAGCCATGAAATGGGCTCCATCACCATACCTGAAGGGAAGCTAATTTAGGGAGTGCAAGGCAGGATAACTGCAGTGTTCTCCAGAAACGGCCAAAATATCCAAAGAGATCAGCTAAAATGGTTCACTACCTTGGGTGCCCCAGGTGTTCTTGGATTTAAACTCCCAGAAACCCTGGCCAGCTAATGGTGAAGGCTTCTGGGAGTTGCCATCCAAGAACACCTGGGCTACCCAAAGCTGGGAACCACTGAGCTAGAGAGTTCATACTGGTGCTCCTCAGCATTTGCTGCTTGAGGTACCTGCCTCCCACTGGCATGCACACACATGCCCTGCCTGCACCCCTGCACACACTCATGCCCCACACACGCATGCACACACAGAGACGGACACCCACTGCCACCCCTGGTTCTTGGTCCACATAGTCAAAGATTTAGCTGTAATCTATAGACTAAATCTTCTGTAATTCTCTGGTGTGCTCCAGTTCCTTTTTGGATTCCAGCTTGAACATCAGGCATTTCTTACTCCATATAAAGTAAAAGCCTTTGTTGCAACACCTTGGACATCACTTTACTTGGGAAATTAGACCAATGGTCCTTTAGCTACTGCAGGAATTGAATATTTCCAGTCTGTGGGCCACTGTTCTGTTTTCCATATCTGTTGGCATATTCTTGTTAGGATTTTGACAGATTCAGTCTCTGTGGCTTGAAATAGTTCTATTTCTAGCCCTGGTGATTTATATCTTCTCAGTGATTCCAAAACAGGTTTCCTTTCACTTCCCAGAACTACAGGTTCTTCATTATAGGATTCACATTCCTTTGTTCTACTGCATGAGCTGACTGAGAGCTTTCAGACCTGGGAGTCTCATTTTATTTATTTATTTATTTATTTATTTATTGGACTTATATACCGCCCCATAGCGCTACAAGCACTCTCCGGGCGGTTTACATTTTTAATTATACAGGCTACACATTGCCCCCCCAGCAAGCTGGGTACTCATTTTACCGACCTCGGAAGGATGGAAGGCTGAGTCAACCTTGAGCCGGCTACCTGGGATTTGAACCCCAGGTCGTGAGCACAGTTTTAGCTGCAGTACAGCGTTTTAACCACTGCGCCACGAGTTCTCTAGTGTTGTCTCTTGTTTCATTTTGGACTGTCTCATTGCAGGGTTTTTAGGGTACGAAAGGTTCAGCAGTAGTTGACCACTGCCTTCTGTGCAGTACTAACAAAAGTTTGCTTGAGTGTTGCTGCCAATGTCTGTGAAAGATCCTCCACCGGCATCTCCTTCAGCCCTTCTGAAGCTTCTCCACCCCTATCACCATTGGAACTATCCATTCTTTTCTGCTGATGCAACCATTACTCATGAAGAGAGTGGATGCATCTTAGTCTGGTGCCTCAGCTTTGACTATTCTGGCTTGGGTGACCCTACTAGAAGTCCAGGTTCATAACAGTCTAGCCTTTGGCACTGCTCTCAGCTTCACAACGAAACCCATTCCCCACATTAAGGTATGCATTCCAGAAGGGAATTATATATGTATAATTTAGATATACTCATACTGCTTCATTTCTGTTACCTATGAAATGCTCAGAACAGATAATAATAATAAATTTAAAATCTAAGTACGTAAAAATCATGCAGAAAAGACATGACCAGTTGCTCTTAAGAGCTGCAACAGATATGGGAAGGGCCTTTATATAAAGGATGGAGTCAACAATATCCTGTGAGAAAGCTTTCTTGAGTTCACCATTAAATGCAGAAACTGGGCAAAAACAGCAGCCAGGATCCTACTGGTGTTCCTGTATGGTTTGTATAACTTGCTGCTATTTGCAGCCAATTGAGAGGTGCCAGGATGTGTGCTGGTTGTGTGCCTGGTCATGTACCTGACTGTGCAACCAAGATGCATCCCACCAGCTTGCAAATTAGTCACAACCAGTTATCCAAATCTTCTGCAAACACCAATAGGGTTTTAGCTAGCATGTAAGGAATCATGCCCATGGACTGTGTGTATCCTACATTTTACAATTGTATTGCACAGGCACTGAAACTGCAGTAAAGCAGAAATATTCACAGTCTTGGAGTCGCAGAGACCAAGATCTGAGTCTTCTCTTTATTCTTCTCAGACCCCTGGATAACAAATTACTTGTACACAGGGAAAAATAAGAACACTGAGTCTAAATCCAATCCTTGCAAGAACGCCAATCAATGATAAATTCTTTAATGTCAGACTGAACGTGAATACAAGAGATTAATATAAACCAAGGTCCGGGCCAGAGATTGATTGTTAAGTAAACTCCTTAGATAAAGTGAAGCTTTTCACCTCCCCATCCTTTTCACTCCTTCACTGTATATAAAGACACTATGCTGCTAAACTATATGCTCAGATGATGTATGTAGGACACCTACTTTCTTGACTAGTAGCAGCTATAATGCAAAGTAAGCAAATATATGCAAATGCACACAATGTACACATCACAGAATTTGGCCTTTCGGTTCAGGATTTTTCAGGCGTTTTCTTTTTAAATAAATTCTGGGAATCTCATACAGTTGTGGAACTCCTTTCATCTGAGCATTTGCAAGCGTGTCAGCATTTTTAGAAAGCTCTCTCTAAATAGACTGCAGTGGCTAGGGTAACTGTGAATTGTCTTTGCATCTTCTACTTATTTATTTATTTGGCTGGTTGGTGTCCTTGTGTATTTTAAGATAAGGCTTCCTTTAGATCTCAGAATGCAATCATTGAGATATATAAACTAGATCAATAGCAGGAGGCCCAAGTAATCTGTTTTGCTACTGTGTATGCATGTCATTTTACAGAAGGCATGTTTCTATAAGTTATGCCTATGTACTGATGATGATGAAGCAGCTGAGAGATAATGAGCACAGTTGGGAAAATTATTTTTGAGGGGGCTATGGTGAACCCAAACTATCAGAATTCCCCAAAGCAAGCAGGAGTGCTGTCCAGGCTAGCTGGGGATTCTGGGAGTTACAGTGCCAAAAAAGTAATTACAAATGTGGACAAGTGTTCACATACAGTCATGTACAAAAGAAAGTACACCCTCTTTGAATTCTATGGTTTTACTTATCAAGACATAATAAAAATCATCTGGTTCTTAGCAGGTCTGAAAATTAGATAAATAGAACCTCGGATGAACAATGACATATTACACTGTGTCATTATTTAATTTACAAAAATCAAGCCAACAAGGAGAAGCCATGTGTGAAAAACTAAGCACATGCTTATTGCTTCCATAGGAATTAAGTGGCTAAGTAGCAGCCAGGTGCTACTAACCAAACATCCTTGAGTAACTGATCATCAGCAAGTGTGACCACCTGTATAAAAGCTGATGTTTTAGCAGTTTCTTGGTCTGGAGCATTCAGGTGTATGTTAACACAATGCCAAGGAAGAAACATATCAGCATTGATTGTAGAAAAGCAATTGTTGCTGCCCATTGATCTGAGAAGGGTTATAAGGCCATTTCCAAACAATTGAAAATCCATCATTTTGCAGTAAGGAAGATTATTCAAAAGTGGAAAACATTAAAACAGTTGTTGTCTTATCAGGAGTGGATGTCCGAGCAAATTCACCCCAAAGTCAGACCATGCGATGTTTAGAGAAATTGCAAAAAAACTAAGAGTTACATCTCAAGCTATACAGGCCTCAGCAGGTTAAATGTTAAAGCTCATGACAGTACGATTTTTGCATTGTTTCGAAGGGATGCCAGGAGAAAGCCTTTTCTCTCTAAAAACACATGGCAGCACTGCTTAGGTTTGCAAAGTTGTATATGGAAAAGCTAAAACCCCGCCAGACAACCGTCAGACAATGCGGTTAGGGAGAACAAAGGTCAGCCTAGAAGAAAATACCTCACCAAATAAAATGTCCCGTCCCCCCGCAAAACACAGCTCACCTTCTGCCTCAGCTTCATCCTAGCCCCTTTCCCGAAGAGGAAGCTGAGGCAGGAGTTGAACTGTGCTTGGGGGGACATTTTATTTGGTCAGGTATTTTCTTCTAGGATGACCTTTGTTCTCCCTGACTGCATGGTCTGGGGGGGTGGGGTTGTAGCTTTAAATGAGTGTGCACACCTAATGGCACGCAAAATTCTCTGGTTATATTTTTGACTGATTTGGTAAATAGGAAAGCCAAATAGCACTGCATACACCTGGGGGGCAGGAAAGCTTTAGGGGTACAATTATACTTCTGCACTATTAGGGAGCAGGCCGGGTAGGTAGGGCTCGTCAGCCTTGGAAGGCAGCCCATCTAGCAGAAGGAAAATTGATTTCAAACCTCCACTGCCTTGTGGCTATATCCACTGATGGAAAAGGCTTCAAGAGTTAACCTCAAGGCAAAATCCAGAGCCAGAATCCCGGAGGCAGTTCGTGTCGTTCTGGCAACTCCTCCGACGTCTCTGGAACCAGTTGTATTGGCTCTTGCCTTTCCATTGGACCATTTCAGCGATGTGGAGAGGGGTGATTTGTTGCTTGGCTAACAGCCTATCCTCCACATTATTTTACCCAGGCTTCATGCTCTGGAGAGGACACTCCAGCTTCACATACAGCATCGAAATAACACAGGAAGTAGCAGTTACCGATTATAAGTCTTTGTTCGATTGGTATACAGCATGATACCAGGGGCTACTTCTGACAGAGGGAGAGGGCATTGCACCTCACTAGGTAGCTACTGCCTGCCTTAAGCGGGGTAACCCTCAGCCAGTAAGGTGCTACATCGCCACAGTCTGTTAACTTCACGGGATATGTGGGGTTTATGGTGAAAGCTGGCAAGCAGATTGATAACCATGCACCATGCAACAATCATAAGAAAATTTCTGCCCTAAAGTTGGGCAACTGGAATGTTCGGACAATGACCCCTGGTTTTTCTGACAACCTGCAGAAAATAGACGATGTGCGCAAGACAACTGTCATCGACATGGAACTGAGTAGGCTGCAGATGGATATTGTTGACCTGCAAGAGACGAGATTGCCAGACACGGGATCTGTCAAAGAAAAAAAAACTTCTCATTTTTCTGGCAGGGAAAACCACTGAATGAGGTGTTGGTTTTGCATTCAGAAATACTCTGCTGAGATCCATTGTTCCACCTACTGTGGGGGGTGAAAGAATCCTGTCTCTGCAGCTCCACTCATCAGCGAGACCGGTCACCCTCATTAGTGCATATGCACCACCACTATTGTCTACAACAGAAGTCAAAGAAAAATTCTACAACAGTCTGGCAGCTACTATAAAAAAGTCCCTGAAAGAGAGGCACTGTTCATTCTCGGGGACTTTAACACTAGAGTTGGTGTTGGTGCTGATCACAATTCTTGGCCCACTTGTCTAGGCCGTTTTGGCACTGGGAATATGAACGAAAATGGCCAACACTTGTTGGAGTCTTGCTGTTATTATGGTCTTTGTGACAGCAACATGTTCTTCAATACAAAGCCTCAATACAGAGTTTCCTGAAGACATTCAAGATCGAAGCATTGGCATCAGCTTGATTTGATCCTCACTAGATGTTCTAGCCTTCCTAGTATTACGATCACACACAGTTACGAAAGTGCTGATTCCAATACTGATCACTTCCTGGTGTGTAGTAGAGTAAAACTGTGAACAAAGAGATTGTATCACACGAAAAAGGAAGGAAGACCAAGTATTGACATCAGCAAGACTCACTATCAAAGAAAAGTGGAGGAATTTGCCCAAGCGCTTGAGGAAACCCTTCCAGGCCCAGCTGATGCAAATGCACCTGAATGATGGGAACATTTCAAGAACGCTGTTTATAACACTGCCTTGTCCACATTTGGCAAGAAGACGAAAAAGATGGCAGACTGGTTTGAAGCCCAATTGGAGGAGTTGATGCCAGCCATCAACGATAAGAGGAGAATTTGCCACTCAGAGTGGTATAAAAATACCAGATGGGCGGGATATAAATCAAATAAATAAATAAATAAACTGTAGCAGCATACAAAGCCTGTCCTAGTGAGTACAACTTGCAGGCTCTTTAAGCTGCTCATAGCAAAGTCCAACAGACTGCCAGGAGATGTTCCAATGATTATTGGCTTCAGCTCTGCTCTTAGATAGAGATAGCAGTGGACACAGGTAACACCAAGGGAATGTATGATGCTATCAAGGAGGCCTTAGGTCCAATACAGAAGAAATCTGCTCCCTTGAAGTCTGCTACAGGCATGATCATCAAGGACCGAGCACAGCAGATGGAACGCTGGGTGCAGCACTACTCTGAGCTATATTCTCAAGAAAATGTAGTAACTGAAGACGCATTAAATAACATCAAGTGCCTGCCTGTCTTGGAAGAGTTGGACAGTGAACCAACCTTAGCAGAAATAAAAGTGACCTTGGATTCCTTTGCCTCCGGCAAGGCACCTGAAAAGGATAACATCCCTATTGAAGTGCTGACGTGCTGTAAAGAGATCATCACCACCAAGCTGTATGAAGTATTTTGTCTTTGCTGGAGGGAAAGTGGAGTACCATAGGACATGAAGGATGCAAATATTGTCACATTGTATAAGAACAAAGGAGACAGGGGTGACTGCAATAACTACCGTGGCATCTCTCTTCCCAGCATTGTAGGGAAGCTGCTTGCCTGTGTTGTGTTGAAGAGGCTGCAGGTGCTTGCAGACAGAGTCTATCCGGAATCACAATGTGGATTTCGAGCTAATAGATCCACCACTGACATGGTATTCTCCCTCAGATAGTTGCAGGAGAAATGTAGGTAACAACGACAGCCACTCTTTGTGGCCTTATAGATCTCACAAAGGCCTTTGATTTGGTTAGCAGGGATGGCATTTTTAAAATACTTCCCAAGATTGGATGTCGACCTCGACTCCTTAACATCATCAAGTCCTTTCATGAGGAGATGAAGGGCACCATAGTTTTTGATGGCTCAACATCAGATCCCTTTGACATCTGAAGCAGAGTGAAACAGGGCTGTGTCCTCGCACCAACCCTGTTTGGGATAATTTTTGCTGTCATGCTGAAGCACGCCTTTGGAACTGCAACAGAAAGTGTCTATCTACGGACTAGATCAGATGGAAAGCTCTTTAATCTCTCTAAATTGAGAGCAAGGACCAAAGTCCAAGTGAAAAGCATGTGGGACTTCCTCTTTGCCGATGATGCAGCCATTGTTGCCCAATCTGCTGAAGACCTCCAACAATTCATTAATCGTTTCAGCAAGGCCTGCCAAGACTTTGGACTAACAATCAGCCTGAAGAAAGTACAAGTCATGGGCCAAGGCATGGACTCACCTCCTTCTATTACCATCTCCGTGCAAGAATTGTTCATGACTTTGTGTACCTTGGCTCAATGATCTCTGACACTCTCTCCCTAGATGTCTAGCTGGAAAAACGCATTGGGAAAGCAGCTACTATGTTCTCTAGACTCACAAAGAGAGTATGGCTTAATAGGAAGCTGACAGCATATACCAAGATCCACGTCTATAGAGCCTGTGTCCTGAGTACACTCCTGTACTGCAGTGAGTCCTGGACTCTTTGTGCACGGCAGGAGAGGACGCTGAACACCTTTCATATGCGTTGTCTCCCACGGATTTTTGGCATCACCTGGCAGGACAAAGTTCCAAATAGAGTAGTACTAGAACAAGCTTGAATTTTTAGCATGTATACACTACTGAAACAGCGACGCCTACATTGGCTTGGGCACGTCATGAGAATGGCTGATGGTCGGATTCCAAAGGATCTCCTGTATGGAGAATTAGTGCAGGGAAATTGCCTCAGAGGGAGACCACGGCTGCGATACAAGGACATCTGCAAGCGGGATCTGAAGACCTTAGGAATGGACTTCAACAGATGGGAAACACTGACATTTGAGCATTCAGCCTGGAGGTAGGTGGTACATCATGGCCTCTCCCAATTTGAAGAGACCCTCACCCAGCAGGCTGAAGCAAAGAGGCAGTCCCGAAAGCAGCAAAACCAGGGAGCTGGACAGGGAACAGGCTATATTTGTCTTCAGTGTGGAAGGGACTGTCACTCTCAAATTGGCCTTCTCAGCCACACTAGACACTTTCCCAAGTCCTCCATACAGAGCATGTTACCATAGTCTTTTGAGACTGAAGGATGCTTACACATATATGGACAAACCACAAGGTTTCTGGAACAATGTCTTTTGGACAGACATGACCAGAGAGGAGATGTTTCGCCATAATGTACAGCACCATGTTTGGCAAAAAACCAACACAAGCATATCAGCTCCAATTATCAAGCATGGTGGTGGAGGAGTGATGATTTGGACTTATTTTGCAGCCACAGGACATAGGCTCCTTGCAATCATTGAGTCGACCATGAACTCCTCTGTATACCAAAGTATTTTAGAGTCAAATGTGAACCCATTTGTCTGACAACTAAAGCACAGCTGAAATTGTGTCATGCAACAGGACATTGATCCCAAGCACACCTACAAATCTACAACAGAATGGCTGAAAAAGAAAAGAATCAAGGTGTTGGAATAGCCCAGTCAAAGTACAGACCGCAACCTGATTGGAATGCTGTGGCGGGACTTTAAGAGAGCTGTACATAAACAAATGCCTGCAAACCTCCATGAACTGAAGCAATGTTGTAAATATGAGTGGGCCAAAACTCCTCTGCAACCATGTGAGAGACTGATAAAGTCATATAGAAAACAATTACTTCAAGTTATTGCTGCTAAAGGTGATTCTGCAAGCTATTGAATCATAAGGTGTACTTGGTTTTTCACACATGGCTTCTCCATTTTGACTTTATTTTTGTTAAATAAATCACAGCACAGTGTAATATGTCATGTCTGTTGTTGTTCATCTGAGATTGTACTTACCTAATTTTCAGACCTGATAAGGACCAGATGAGTTTTATTATGTCCTGATATGTAAAACTATAGAATTCCAAGAGAAGGACTTTCTTTTTCACATGGCTGTTAAGTTCAGGTACCTAAATATAGCCACCCTCTGGAGGATCCGGTAGACAATATTCCATTGCCTGCCCACTACGGAACATAGACTCAAGGGAGACCAAAGCAAATAAAGCTATCAGATGGTATCTCCCTTTGGGATATAACTTAGTATGCAATAATCCATGGAATCCCAGCATTTAGTGCCCAGTGAGGAGAGAAACTTTTACCTTTTCTTTACACCAAAAACTCCTAAATTTTCATAGATCTTGAATCCAAGCATCATTTGACTAAAGGGAGACATCCTCTACCCTCAACTCAACGATGCAGATTTCCTGTTGTTGTAGGAGGAGACGGAGGACTTCCAATCAACCCCATTCTCCTCCTAGCCAGATTCATCCATTCTAAAATTAGAGTGTGAGACAGATGGTGCTCTGTGGATCCGATTAAAAAAGAAATCTTCTTCTATTCCCCCCACCATTCCAAAAACTTAAGAGGTGGAATCCTATGTTCCTAACATAGTGTAGAATTTAAGGGGGTAGTGCCATCTTATACGATTGCCAGACATGTTCTTGAAGGATTAATGTGAGAGACTGAATTCCTATATGTGTCTCTCTTATCTTAAGACATATCAGAAAAGTTGAAGCATTAAATTTCCAAGGAATATAATGAATCTCCTCCTCCTACCTACACATTTTTTCCTTTTTAAAAAGAAAACTGAACTAGCCGCACTTACCGGCAACTCACCCAGGTGCTAATCCCTGTTTCACATGCCCTTCTTCCTCCGCAGGCTGTTCTAGCTTCAGGCTGCAAGTTCAGCATTCAAATTCATGCCAGAAATCAACACTTCCTATCTTCAGCAAGAGAACAAATTCAGCTGAACATGACAAGGGCAACCCAGGTATGCAACCTTGGACCCGAAGGGCATACAAATAAGCATCCTATGGGATGCTATGGCTGAATGTCCAGCACTAGAGAGCAAGATGGAAAGGGCCAAAGACTATCTGGTCAGTCCTACCACATGGCCAAAGGAAGGCTACCCACTCTGTCACCAGGTTTGAACATGTACTTTCTACAAACAGAAAGCCATTGATCCCAAACATAGACTGTTTACATACAGGACAAACCACTCCTGATGATTTAAGCAAATGAGTTAAGCCACTTGATGCAAAACAAGGTAAGAGGGGAAAAAAACCTAAGGAAAACCATCCCCCAAAGCAACAACATATAGAGAACATGCTGCATCAAGTGACCTAATTGTAACAGGAGTGGTGGGGAAAGGGATGGAGAATTACAGATATGGTAATGAATTGGGTCCTGAACAAACAAATTGCATATGTCTGAAGAAAATCACTACAAGGGGCCAAACCTCTGTAGCACCCACCTCCTAATATCTAATGTATACTACGCTCAAGGAGATTAAGTGCACTCTCATGCATGATAGATCCTTTGGGGGTGTTAGTGGGAACTAATGGGGGGGAATCACTGCTCAAGAGGCATGCAGAAAATTGCTGTAATTTGTTGAAACATCTTTGTATGTAACAGATAAAATGTAAGAGATCACTGAAAGGGAAAGTACAGACATTGAGGTACAAAGTGGACTTGGAAAATGCACAGAGTTCAGTGAAAAGATCAGCCTCTTTCTCAGCCCTCGTGCTTAACTTTGCTCTCTAACTACTATGTCACAAATTACATGTTGTTGTTGTTTAGTCGTTTAGTCGTGTCTGACTCTTCGTGCAAATTACATGCAAGATGATAAATCAAATATATTTTGAGGCTCCATTGGGAATGATGGAGAAAAGAAATGGATAGCAAAATGGCTCAATAAGTGTAAAATGAAACATATCAGCTGACTCAGGAAAGAGGAGGGAAAATGAAAGACAACTTTAGCTACCTTGAACACTATTTTAGTGAAAAGGTGAGACATTTCACTAACTAAACAACCAACCAACCAACCTAGGCTTCATCTCTGTCTGCTTGCTTTCTATCTGGTTTTCTATTTGGTTTTCTATTAGCATAGATTGTATCAGTGAAGCCTTCCTTCACCACTCCAAATCAGGAAATTCTTCTCTTGCAGATGTTACATATACAGCTGTTGCACTTGCTACTCTCAGAAAAACAAGAGCTGTGTTATGCAATGGAAACAGAGAAATCTGAGGATGGTTTCAGACATAGGGAAAGAGTTGATACCACAGGGCCATGATTGAAGCCTATAAATTCTGCAAAAACGTCATCCCCACAGTGAATATACATCCCAACCTATTGATAAAACTAAACTCCCCGAGTAGCAGCTGTAGTTATTTCTTTATGTGGTTCCATTTTCAGATTTTTGGCTAATTTCAATATGTTTGTTTAACTTTTGCATTTAGATTGTGAATGGGCAACCTGCAGCCTTCCACAGGTCCATGGAGTACATCACCCATTACCCCCCTCTTTATTGGGTATTCTTGCTAAGACCAATGAGGCTAGAGTCAAATAACATCTGGAAAATACAAGTTGCCTATCTCTGAATATAGATTCACACACTGTAGGAAAAAAACAGATCTAGTTTAGCAAGCACCCGAAAAGATGGCTTTTTGCACTTGAGGAGAAAACATCTATTTATTGGGAAGGGTTAATCTTAAACACTGTTTCATTGCACACTTGCACGCACGCACACACACACACATAACTGCAAAGCATTTTACTTTTCTAAATAAAGTACTTCTGTTTCTAGGACTTAATTGGAAAATATTTTGACATGCTCAACAAAAGCAATTATTAAATGCTGTTCTAAAAAATTCTTTTCACTGTTTATTCTAAAAGAAATAAGGTTGTATTTCAGAAATAGCAGAATGGCCCACTTCTTCGGTTTGGTACCCAAAGAGAGCTTTGTTTCTTTTCTGGATCCTCCCAGCTCATGCTGCGGCCGTGCAGTGGAGGTTTACAAACAGATTAATCACAAGGCCTGCCTCAAAGCAGAGGTGGTCTCTTGCCTTCCCAGAGCTGTCTCTCTCTCAAATTTCCCCTTACCTTGTGTGGCTGAGGTGACAAGGATGGTGGTGATGCAGAGACTCCATAGGGCGTGGATGAGACGGGCCATGCTGCATTCAGTGCTGGAGCTGTCAGCAACTGGGAGCCACTCTGGTCATCCCAAAGCAGGATACACAACAGCAGGCCTGTGGGAGGGAAGAAAAGTTTTGAACATGGTTAGGAACATAAGTATTGCAGAGACTATTTTTTTCTTTCCACCCTTATTTGGACGCAGGTGAACACCTCTTTCCTCTCTTCTGTTCTCTCCTCTGCAGCCTTAAGGATTCCAAGCAAGCCCTTCTCATTCCAAGATGCTCCCCCAGATCAGCATTCTCATTCATCACCATACCATACTCATTCTCTGTGTAGTGCAAGTCTTCTCCCTTGCCCCTGTATCGTCACAACATTCCTAGACAACAACCATGAAGTAGATCAAGACTGAGAACAGGTAACTGCCTTAACTAAGTTTCATGGTTCTGCAAGGATTTTGAATCTGGACCTCCCAAATCCCAAGCAAACCCTCCAACCTCTCATCTTCTCTAGAAGGAGTGGTTTTAACAGGACTTATACAGGAGCCTGAACTCCCTCTAGAAGCAAAAATGATGAGATTGTGACTGATGTACTTTTGGCACATCATGAGAATTTAAGACTGACTCCATAAAAGAAGCCACAACCTTGAATTTGCAAGAGCTGAGCAAAGCTGCTAGAGGTAGGGCATTTTGGAGGTCATTAATTCACCTGGTCTACTCTACAGCACATAACAACAATACTGGAGTTGCTAGTGGAACAGTTAGGTATGAGAGCCTGATTTCCCACTGCCCCTCCAGGGAACAGACCCTATCTATGGAGTCCTGGGCCAGCGGCACAGTCTTAAGGAATGCCCCTGGAAGAAAGGAATAGTAAAAAAACTACAGAGCAGTCTTCATTGGGTTGTCATTAGCCAGAATTGATTTGATGGCACAATCTTAATAATGGAGTTTGTCCTTTCATCTCAAGGTACAAGTTCCATTAAAGTAAAAATTTAAAGCAGACCATACCAACAGGGCTGTACCAGATTCTGCTCGAAATCCAGGCTAGATTTGATCCACTAGCAGGGTGGATAAAATTACCGGTAATGATTTAAAAAATAAAATAAAATAACGGATTTAATTTTTTTAAAACCACATACTGGCTTTTATCTACCCTGCTAGTGATTTAAATTTGATTTAAATCAAATCCATCCTGTCAAAATTTCTTCAACTGGACATACTGTGTTATTACACCTCACTGTCACCCTACGTAAACTGAGAAGGTACTCTTAAACACACTTAACACTCTCTGCGGAAGCCTGTCCATCATGAATAAACTTCCTACCAAAGAACCACTAGCACACATCTGAGGAACCTCAGGTAGTACCAGCGGACGCCATAAACATACTAGCAGCTCCCCCACACACCCGGCCACAAAATACATGGAACAACTAAGGAGCATATGTTGGCCTTCATTTCAGGATTTGTTGACAAGCTTTTTATCTAATGGTGATTTTTAACCCCAATCCTGAAGGAATCCTTGGGAAGCCAAGTGAGGCGAAATTAAGATCTGCTGGAGACCAATACAGTGGATTTACTGCTTTGTGAGGTAGCTAGTACTCTCTCAGGCAAGATGTCTGTCAATTGCTTGATTCAGCTAAAGGGCAGCTCAGGAAACACAGACTCTTAGCCCGGTTCAATCTAGCGCCCTTCAGATGTACTGAAATATATAGTACTACCTCCAACAAAGGCCAGGCTGTCTCTGGATAATTTATTTTATTTCAAATATTTTCACCTTGCCTTTCTCCTTAAAAGGGACCCAAGGCGGCTTACATCCTTGAAAGACCATGTTTACAGCTGAAAAAAAATGAGTACTGTATACAACAGTGGTTTACATCATTAAAAGGCAATATGTAAAGCTAAGAACAATGAATATAAAGAGGCAGCTCACATCATTAAAAGACAATATTAAAGCTAAAACAGTAGGTATGCAAATACTAAGAAGGAACAAATAAATAAATAAATAAATACCGGATGTGTGTTCAAACACATACAGTATCTGGAGGGTTCTGTGCTAGCGAAGGTTTGACTGGGCCACCATCAGCCGCCAACTTAAGGGAAGTCTTATAAATTTGAAATGTCTGCTGCTTTCCAGATTATAAAACAGAGTTGGGAAAGGACGGATGAGGATCCCTAGAATAAAGGACTTCTACTATATACACTTGTGGCGTTCGCACCTCATGGCCCCTGCCTGACTCCCACACACAGAGCACATAAGGCAAACCAATAGTGTACTCCTTTTCACACGCTGCCACCAGTTGATCACTAAACATACTTTACTTATGGAAGGATGAAAATGAAGGTTCAAACCTCACTGTCTTTTAAATAAAACAAGTTCATTGATTACAGATGTTTTGATTATCATTCATAAGTATTTTCTTCATGTTTCTCAATCATTAATAACAATCTTCTATTTGATATAACAGTTACTATTCACTCTTCTTACTAATCACCTCAGATCTCCCAAATATCACACTCTATCTCCCTCTCCACTCTCATCTCCCACTTGACTCCGACTGACTCACTCTTTGACCCCACCTCTTTTTACATATCTCTCGGCTCCGCCTCTCAGCAGTATTAGCCTGCAACATGAATATGCATGACTACTTAACATAATAAGGGTGAATGCTACAACACTTAATATTTTCCCCCCTCCTCTTTTCTGGTATTCTTAAAGCCTGCTTTGGGCTCTGGGCTAAAACTCAGAGTATCCCTTACTCAGGTTCTGCTCAGGTACTCCCCTCCTTTAATTTCAAAAGTTGGGAACCAGTCACATAACGACACCCTGTAGCGCACTAAGAACCATTTCAACACAGTCCTATGCCAGTGCTAGAGGAAACCACAAGTGGGCACAGTGATCAGGCTCTGGAAGTAACTAATCACAAGCAGCACACTCACTTATGTGTTGCTTTAATTTATGTGTCAATTACAGCATGCTTAAAGGAGGCAATAATAAGAGCTTTGTTGAAAAAACCCTCCTTGGATCCCACAATACTCAAAAAGCCGCCCAGAGACCTTTGGGTAGGGTGGGCGGCATATAAATTAATATAAATAAATAAATAAATAAATAAATAAATAAATAAATATTCGCTAGTCTTTAATACTCCATTTTTTGGCAAGGCACTCGAACAGGTTGTGGCTTCTTAGCTTCAGGGGTTCCTGGATGAGACAGATTATCTAGATTCATTTCAATCTGACTTCAGGACTGGTTATGGGACAGAGAAAGCTTTGGTTACCTTGGTGGATGACCTACATTGGGAACTGGACAGGGGGAGTATGTCCCTGTTGGTTCTGCGGGACTGCTCAGTGGTTTTTGATACCATCAAACAATATCTAAATTACTTATAATTAATGAGTAAGACCTAGATACATTCCAAAGTTACTTTTAAAAAGTTTATTAAGAGATTTTTTTTAAAGAGGAATTTCACCAGGCAAGTTTCAGATTTTATGCTGTTCTTTTTTCTGTCTTAAGTGACAAGGGATTCACTCTTCGGTTTTGTTTACTGTATTTCTATACACATTTCCAAAATGTAATATCTGAATTGGTGACTCCATGCCTTGGATAGCTCAGTGCGAAGCCAGAGGCTTTGAATTCAATTCCTCACCTGTGTCTCCTTGACAGAGGTTGGATTTGATGACCCCCAGAGCCCCTTGCAGCTCTGCAGTTCTAAGATTATTATTATCTGGGCATCGGCTAAGTAATATGCAGTTGGAACAAGACAACAGAAACCTGGTTGCCACAAAGTCATGAATATAACTAGTTCCTTTTAAGTTTTAACCTTCCAAGCCCTGAGCTTTCCAATTGCTGGAATTTTAAGCCACAATTATTTTAAAATTGTATGTAAAAGTAATCAAAAGCTGTATGTAAAATCATAATGCCTGCAGTCTAACAGATGTTTTAACCTCTGCAAAACACTTTAAAAAGGGCTTCAACACTCATCCATAGGTTGTCAGATAACACAGAATTGGTGGTCAACTCACTACTGAAAATTAACAGCACACACACACACACAAAAAAAATACTTTCATCGTATGTAGAACTATTTCTTTTATTAGAAGAAACAGATCTATGTACCATAATAAGAGCAAGATTGGGGAAGTTTGGCCCTCTAAAGCGGTGGTTCCCAACCTTGAATAACCCAAGTATTTCTAGATTGCAACTCCCAGAAACCTGGCCAGCACAGCTGGTGGTACACACCAATTACACCTGAGTTTCCCAAGGTTGGAAATCACTGTTCTTGAGGTTTACCTATAACTCCCATAATTCCTTATTTCTGGCCAGACTAGCAACACCTGATAGATATGGCCAATCAAAACATATGGAGGCCCAAAGATTCCTTATCCCGGCTGTAATGATGGTTCATGTCTGCATTACAATATACAGCAGGAAAGAGATAATGTCACACACCAGACTTTGGAAACAGAATCTGTCAGATAGGAAGAGCCATGCCTATCATGAATATTTTTATGTAACCTTTTCTCTCAGAACCCAATATGGTATCTCTTCATTTCAGTAATCCTGAATTCTTGCCAGTTTTTCTACCTCTCTCTCTCTTTTTCATCTTGTTCCTGAAAATCATGCTTATTCACACTTGTGATCATGTGCACCGCTTTTTTTTTAAAAAAACTGACCCTTAAAATACTTTCAGTTCTCTCTCTTGTTTTGTTTATAAACTTCCATTTCAAACACAATACCTGAGATACTTCTGGTTATATAAAACTCTGAAATTCTCACTAGGCATATAGAGAGCTTTGGTTTCTCTGTTTCTGACTTTTTTGCTTCAGAATTGTTTCTTCCTTGTTTTATATTTCTGCAGTGTATTTTTTAAAGGATGTTTACCCTCTCTTAAACTCTAGTCGCAGATACCTGCTCTACCTTGAGCCCTTTTATATTGTTTTTTAATGTGTAAGAAAATATTATTGCACCTTGAAGTCTAAAAGATCTAATTCAGTGTGACCTTTTGTGGATTACGATGCGTCATACAACCCATTTCCTCAGAAACATGGAGTAATACGTTTGACCAAAGGTTTGTGTACAAGTATACATTGTGGAGATGGGGATCCAGTAAAGAGAGGATATAGGAACAGAAAATGAAAATCAAAACGACAACCCAAGTAACGAATGCTGAGAGTATTCACTACATAAACATCCTCACCATAACTGAAACTTTCTGTTATTTTCGGTTAACTGATGTTGATTTAGAAACCAACTTCTGAATCATCTTCCGATTGTGGAGCTATCCTAATAACTTATTATAAGATTGCAAAGAAAATTGTTTATATGGTGATTTAAAAAGCCATAGTCTTTATTTAAGCCTTTAAATACACTGGAATTTGGAGATACGACTCTATTTCTCTCTCTCAGATCTCCTCTTCCCTTTTTAATACAAACCATCTCAGGCTAGTAACAGAAGCCAGAATCATATTGCTGGTCTATATTTGTGTCTGGGAAATTGTGTAAGTCTTGGTGGTAAATTGTTAAGAGGGTACTGGTTGCATTATTGGGGGTAAGCCCTATCATGCATCTGGTGCACACCTAGAAATGGAACTGTTACTTTACTAATTGTCAGCCACTTTTTGCCAAGATGTAAGTGTTTTCCCGTATGCAAGTGTGGATGGCAATAGTATTCTGGCCAAAGTGTCCTTCGGAATTAAAATGTTTGGAAAGTGGCTTTTACATACTGTACCAAAGTTTCTTATCTTAGATTTCTGTACATATTATTTTTTACGCCCCACACCAACCAGCCGTTCTGTTGAAGTGGATCCCAAACATGCCCACATGGAGAGATTCCTCAAACCCAAACACTAGGTCTGCCTTCCTTCCTTTGGAATATGTTGATCTTGTGACTGCAGGTGCTCTTTCTGCTATAGACAACTGGGAACTTCGCAGTAATATGGACATTTTCCAGCCTGAAGAGTAAATGATGATGATGGACTGGAGATCATTTTTTTAATATTAACCCTCACAGCATTTATTTAGATCTTTGAGATCCTTGGTGGTGAAGGCCTATGATTTCTGTTGTACAATGACACAGTTTTTTTTCCAGCAAATCACTTTCTACTCATCTCTGCAGCTTTGCTTAAGTATTATGGCCACCATAATCTTATATGGTGTAAAACATCTTGAAATTCCAAATTTCTATTGGTTTGACAAAACCGACCCTATTTCTCTGAAAATAAGACCTAACCTGAAAATAAGCCCTAGTATGATTTTTCAGGATGCTCGCAATATAAGCCCTACCCCCAAAATAAACCCCAGTTAAGTGAAACCCTGCCCTCCACCATTGTGCAGCAACCCGAAGATGACATGACTGTATTTGAATACGGGTAGATGGTTGTACATGACAAAAAAAAAAACATCCCCTGAAAATAAGCCCTAATATAGTTTTTTGGAGCAAAAATTAATATGACCCCGTCTTATTTTGGGGAAAACACGGTATTTTCAGATGAAGAAACAAATGAGGGAATTGAAGTGTTCCACAAGATGAAGATCAACCTTAACATCCTTCTTTAACTTGTATTTACTTGAACTGGAAGTTTTTCTGAAAACATGTCTACTATGACCAACTTTTTTTCTGGAACATATTCACTGTGGGGTTGAATTTCACTCTTCTTATCTGAAGATCTTGACACTGCAATGGTACCCAGCCTATATTTTTTTCAAGATCACTGAGCACTTATGGTTTGTGACAGACCTTGGAAGTGTTGTTGTTTAGTCGTTGTCGTCTCTGACTCTTCGCGACCCCATGGACCAGAGCACGCCAAGCTCTCCTATCTTCCACTGCCTACTGGAGTTGGGTCAAATTCATGTTGGTAGCTTCGGTGACACTGTCCATCCATCTCGTCCTCTGTCGTCCCCTTCTCCTCTTGCCTTCACACTATCCCAACATCAGGGTCTTTTCCAAGGAGTCTTCTCTTCTCATGAAATGGCCAAAGTATTGGAGCCTCAGCTTCAGGATCCGTCCTTCCAGTGAGCACTCAGGGTTGATTTCCTTCAGAATAGATAGGTTTGTTTTCCTTGCAGTCCAGGGGACTCTCAAGAGCCTCCTCCAGCACCACAATTCAAAAGTATCAATTCTTTGGCAGTCAGCCTTCTTTATGGTTCAGCTCTCACTTTCATTCATCACTACTGGAAAAAACATAGCTTTGACTATGTGAACCTTTGTCGGCAAGGTGAGGTCTCTGCTTTTTAAGATGCTGTCTAGATTTGTCATCACTTTCCTCCCAAGAAGCAGGTGTCTTTTAATTTTGCGGCTGCTGTCACCATCTGCAGTTATCATGAAGCCCAAGAAAGTAAAATCTGTCATTGCCTCCATATCTACCCCTTCTATTCCACCATATTACAGTGTTAATTTACCAAGAGATAGTATCATACTTTTTAACACGGCAATGTTTTAGTTATGTTTCCAGTTACAGGGCTGTGGCCTCACAAACTGATAGTAGAGGAATCCTACAAGGGCAAAGTACTAGTGTGTAGTGTGTTGTAGGAGTTCAGGCAACAAGGTAGACAGGAAGCGAGTGCATACTGTACCACAGATCAACCGTGTTGAACAGTGAGGTTTTAAAGTGATTAAAAGTTACAATTCACTTTAAGAGATAGGAAAATTACTTTTTTAAAAATCATAACCATAAGTATCACTAATTGCTAAAGAACATGGCTTGGGACTGTAGCTGTAACTAATTATTTTTAAAGTAACCCTCCAAGTTCTAGACTCTGAAGAATCTGAAAGAAAACAGACCTCACTGGAATGTGCAAAATGTGTGGCATCCCCCAGTACTAGCAATGTTTTATTCTAAAGTCTTTTCATAAATATATTTTCTTTCACTAGTAAGAGTTCTAAGGCAAGAGGCAACTTGTACCTGCATTCTGTAGCATGCAGTAGAGCTTGCCTCTACTGTGTGGCTGCTTGCTTTAGCAGGGAGATCACTATGGCTTGTATCTTGGTATCATATGTCAACTGTAAAACTCAAGCACTGAAGATCACATCCTTTATCACTGGAAAAATGCGTAGATTCCTAATCTGGCCCCCAAAACTAGGACATGGTGAATTTTAGTAGCAGATTAAGTGGTTGTGGAGATGTGCTGTAAAGTGATAGATCACCATTCTCAGAAAGTATCTTAGGGACTGACTTAATGGCCATTTGTCTTGCTGTTTGGTCCACTTTGGGGACAAGCTGGTTTGTTCCCTTTGCTGCCAACCAGACAATGTACAGTAAGTGCCAGCATAAATCAGCCCATCCCCAGAACATTCCTACCCACACCTTTCTAGCTCTCTGTCAAGGGCTACTCTTTTTATGTGCAGGTAAGATTGTTTCATTTTGGTTCAGTTCCAGCATCGGCAATTGCTGGGATTGAACCAAAGTGATGCTTGCTGACTTAAATTTCCCATGCAGTTTCAGTTTCCCAACATCGTTAAGTTTAGCCACTTAATGATACTGGAAAATGTAAAACTTATTCTGCTTCTTTGTGGAGAGGCAGAAGGAGAAAACAAAGTTTTTAATGCTTATTAAGGCAATGCTGATGTGCTGTACCTTTTGGGGGGGGGGAATGAATAATTGAAAGCTTCCTCCCAGAAAGAGGAGAAAAGAGGGATTTTTTCTTGTTCCTATTGTTTCCTTTCTTTTCTTAAGGGCGGTGGGCCAAATAGGGTTGCCTGGGGGTGGATATGTCACCTGGATGCAAGGAACACTGCAAATGGCATACCAGACCTCTGAGCCCAGAGAATGGAAACACTAATGGGGTGATATAGAAATGGAAATAAATAAACAAATAAACATGCAACTTTAAACCAATCTGTCCTGTGCAGGCCAGCCTGCTCCAATTGAACCGTCTAGCTAAGCCCTGTGTTGTGTAGCATTAGTCAGTATGCCCAACTTTACAGTGGCATTTACTTTTTCTGGATAATGTTTGTCCATACTAATGAGATTATTTCTCCCAAGAACTCTGTTGCATCTTGGTAAATATGCATTTATCCTCGTTTAGCTTGAATCCCAATGCATGCTCTTGATTCAAGACAATAGCTTGTGTTTTATCATTATTTGCAACATACAGTATATGCCATATAAAACACAAACTAGTGTCTTCAATCAAGTCCATGAAAATAACATTTTTATCTCTCTGAGGAATTATCTCATCTTTCTTGGAAAAAATCATGGGAACACTTGTGATCCCAAATGGCAAATTCTGAAAAAAGAATCTCCCCAAAGCGGCGACAAATGTAGCCAATTTAGCAAATATGGCAGTTGCCAGTCTTTGAAATAAAGTAGTTGAGACCTCCAACAAGGAAAGCATTTTGGCTTCTGACACTTCAGAAAGAGGCTCAACAAAAACAAAAGGATGGGGCCACCTTTAAGGCTAACAAATTGTGAGCTTTCGTGAATTACAATCCACCTCTTCAAACACAAGTAGTATTCCAATGCATGAAGAAAACACTAGGAGGAAAAGACCCTCTTGTGCTGGAAGGAAATCTCTTTCCAAAATTAGGTTCCCCAAGCTTTTCATTCCTGTGGCGTTCCAAGCTAAACCTGTACCACTCCATATACATTTGGTCTTTAAAGCTGCTTTTCAAATTGACTTTGGGGATTGTTTTCAATCTGTTCCTGAAGGAACATTTGCTTTTTCAAAATTGGCTTTAAAATGTTTTGTTTTTAAAAGGAATGTTCTCATCTATTTCATTGCAAATTGCTTGGGGGCCCTGGTGGGCAGAAAAGTAATAAATACTTTAAACAAATAAATCAGCTTTTAAGGATCAACAAGAATGCATATTTTCCAGTGGTTCTTAATGCCTGAGATGACTGGGGTACATCCTGAAGAAGTTATGTTTCTTCATCTTTTCAGCTTCATTTCCATCACATGGAGAAAGAAAGTGTCCCACTGAACTTAAGTTTCTCACATACAGTGAAGTTGGGCTCACATCCTTTGCAAGGTGGACATGTTCTGGTTACCGTATTTTTCGCTCCATAAGACGCACCTTTCCATAAGACGCACCAATTTTTTAGGAGAAGAAAACAGGAAAATAATAATCTGTTTTCTTCGCTCCATAAGACGCACAGACTTTCCACACCCCTGTTCTGTGGGAAAAAAGTGAGTCTTATGGTGCAAAAAATACAGTATTTCTGGATCTCCCCACTGTTGGCATCTCCTGAAGATCAAATAGTTTGCAGAGGAAATTGAGAGCAATACTTTCTATGCTTCAGCATCAGGTTTTACAACAATGTTCACAAATTCTACTCATTTCAGTTTTCTAAGCACTTTCCCCTGCCCCTTATTATTTTCACCAATTTCAAGTGGAAACTATGTCATGTGTCAGGGGATCATCCAGTTTATGACCCTGTATCAATACATGGACTAGTTTTCTATGTAGCATGTTTGAACGGTGTAGCACCCATAACAGTATAGAGTCCCCTCCACATCTGTACAAAATAGTTTCCACATCTGGTGGCATCCTGGAACTCCGTTTAGGTTTCCTGTGAAATAACTCCCAAAGCTGAGTATGGAAAGTCCAAAATCCAGTTGCACATTATAATTTATTGAAATGGACTAAAATTCAAGCTTTCAAGTTCTCCACAGGTATTAATCAAGCTAAGTGATACAAAATGCAAGTGATGGAGGAACAGGCAGAAAAGTCAAAAGGCTGGAACTGATATTATCGCTAGGACTTCTCCATCTCAATATGGAAGCAGCTGTCTGAATGAATCAGAAATGAGAAAGTACTGTATTGGAAATATCAGATTACACCTAGACTAAGATTTCTGAGAGTGAGCAGTGATGATCACTGTTTCTCGGGATGTTAAAGGCTGGTTGTTGTGCAGGTCTATCTGTTTTGCCCTGAGCACAAAATACAGCCTCCTGTGCAAGTACAGTGGCATCAACGTGCGAATATATTTTGAAATTAATGGTTGTCCCACAAATAGTTAATTTTATTTTAGAAAGAGGAAGAGTCATTTCCTTCACAAAACAAGATAAATAGGAGAAATCTTCTGGTCTGGTTCCTTCTTGCTGTCAGGAAATTTTGCAGTTGAGCAACCCTGTCTAATTTTATGGACCTTTGACATATTGTGTATGCTATGTCATAGGCTGGCCTTTGTCTCGTTGAGTGCTTTCAGAATGGCCAAACTCTTTTTCTTTCTCCTGAACCTCCTTTTCTTCTTCCTTTGTAGAGGACATGAGGGCTGATTTTGCCCTCTTCAAAATGGCTGCTGCAATTTAGGAGAGGGTGCCTTCTTAAAGTTATATTTATTGGTTTTTATGTTTTTCTGAGGTCAGATTGTCTAGCCATCTCTATGGCTTTGTGAGCAATGAAATCCTTTATTAATGACATTTTGTACAGAATTCCAAGTAACAATCTATCACTATGGTTCTCTTCCTTTT
Organism: Pogona vitticeps; assembly: GCF_051106095.1. Lineage (NCBI taxonomy): Eukaryota > Metazoa > Chordata > Lepidosauria > Squamata > Agamidae > Pogona > Pogona vitticeps. Next base: position 123,705,518 of record NC_135784.1, on the reverse strand, counting down.
AATCAACACATTTATAGTATTCAACCTGTTCTATACAAGAACTAAACAAACGACTTAACAGTTTCTTAAGTCTTCTGAGTTCTTTGATAGAAGCAGGCCTTCTCATAAACCTAATTCCACTTGGGGATGAAGTGGGCATTAAACTTGGCCAGAACATATTCATATTCATCATACTTATGGCCCTCTTCACCAAAAGTAAAAGAATCATAAACCTTGCTTGCTTCTCCCCCTGGGCACAAAAGAGTGAACTTTCATAATCCCTTCATTTTCACTGAGTTTTGCAGCTAGGATAAAGCAAACAAATACACCTTTCCACTCAGGCAACATTACAGGATTATTAAAGCTGAAGGCTTTCACTGCAGAAAACAGGACCATTTAATTTTTTGCTCTTGTCGACCAAGCTGAGGGGAGGGACTCATCCTGAAATCGTGAGATAATGACTACTCCGTCCCGGACCATGTGTCATCACCAGCACTTATTTAGGAGTTGTAATGTTGTAATCTCACTTCTAGGACTCAACCTCAAAAGTTCTGGAAGATTTCCCAGTCGAGAAGCAACCAAAGAATATTGTTGTCTCTATACTTTCCACCAAGAACAGTCTACCCAGACATAATAAGATAGTCCTGTTTCTACTGTATAGGGGATAATCCTCTCATAAAATGTTGCCCAGTCCAAGTCTGTTTTAAACACAAACTCTATAAAGGGTAGAGCTTTGAAGTTGCCTTTCAAGATATCGCCTCTGAATAGCTGACCTGTTACTAACTCAGTCTTTCCTGCTACGGTATATTGAGAGCTGTGCATTTATTTTATACACACAAATGCCTATATGCAAATTTATGCCATCTTATTATCCTGTTTTGAGAATAGTCTCCCTTAGCATACAATTAAGTCCAGTGCAACCTAGTGACCAACACATATAAGCACACTACATTACACACTCTATACCAGCGAAAGCGAACCTATGGCCCGCATGCCACAGCTGGCACGCAGAGCCCTCTTTGTGGGCACGCAAGCCATAAGTTGCTGGATTGCTACCCCTGGCAGCCAAACCTGAGGAGGAGGCTGCAGCCACTGTGGTGGTGCCCCGACAAGCAGCGGGCCAGGATCTGGAGCAGCTGGTGCTGGCGGCAGCGGGCCAGCCAAGCTATAGGCAGTGGCAGGTTGGGCATGACTGGAGGCAGATCCGGAATGGATTCTGGAGGCAAGTCAGTGCTCGGGATTCCCACTTCCACTGCCACTTCTACCACTGACACCACTTCTGCTTCTGCCACCACCTGCTGGGTTGTTTTCCCCCCGTTTGGGCACTCAGACTCAAAAAGATTCACCATCACTACTCTATATTCTCTATCCTGGCTAGCCAAAATATGGAACCCTCTGAGGGCCCCATTTGAAATGTTTAATATTTCAAGAACACCAAACTACAGAGAAGTTTTCACATAAATAAAAAATAAAATAAAAATATAGTAATTTCCAGGTCAATTTTTTATTTAATTCACTATACCTCTCTCTCTCTCTCTCTCTCTCTCCCTCTCCCTCTCCCCCCTCTCTCTTAACCCTTCCTTTTCTCTTTCTACTCCACACTGCTTTCTTCTGCATTATATTACATCCTCATTCTCCACATTTCCACCTGTTACTCTTTTTTTAAAAAAATTCCTTGGGCATCCATCCATCCATCCATCCATCCATCCATCCATCCATCCATCCATCCATCCATCCATCCATCCATCCATCCTTCCTTCCTTCCTTCCTTCCTTCCTTCCTTCCTTCCTTCCTTCCTTCCTTCCTTCCTTCCTTCCTTCCTTCCTTCCTTCCTTCCTTCCTTCCTTCCTTCCTTCCTTCCTTCCTTCCTTCCTTCCTTCCTTCCTTCCTTCCTTCCTTCCTTCCTTCCTTCCTTCCTTCCTTCCTTCCTTCCTTCCTTCCTTCCTTGTTGCTCTTCATCTGTTCACCATCACTGTCACCATTTATCTACCTTTTTTAAACTCCTCGATGCATTTGAACACCAGAAACCACCTGGAAATTTTGGAACAAAAGCAGAGCAGGGACAAGAGTCCCAGTGACACGTTCCACTTCTTGCTGGAACATCAAATCTGTAAGTTTCACTCTTTTCTCGGGCTGTCCCCTAGTCTCTATTCACCAATGAAGAGTGTAAACATGGGATTAAATATCTTTAACACAGAATAAGCAACAACTAACTCCCCAGCCATAATCCCCATAGCCAAGTCTAATAACAGGCCCCTGCTGATAGACAGATGCTCTGGCAGCTGCTACTCGCCCCCCAGCTGAGTTTCAATGGGCCCTTGGCTGAATTAAACACAATGACTTCTCCATCTTCTAGGCCACCTCCTGCGCTATGACCCAAAATACCAATCCCATTTGTACGCTATGAACAAGGAAATGTCCACTCTAATGGGAGAGTACACCATGTCATTGCTAAACTAAGAAAAATCACCACCATCTTGCATGAGAATTAATCTGTACTGAGAAGTCTAGAGGATGTGTCAGGGAATGGATTTCACACCAGAACTTGAAAGCCAGGAAGGAAGAGGGAGAGCATTGTCAGGACTCCCAAATTCTACACTGCTTTACATACCCCTGTGTTTGAGTTCCACACAGTGGCGCTCCATAAAAGATTCCATGTTTTGGGATGGAGGCATAATAAATTGCTTGACAATTTTAGTTGAACACTATGGGCAGGAAAAACAAAGGAGGTGTTGTCTTTGTACCCCATGTTCCATGCTGCTGGGTTTCTCAGTAATGAGAGCATTTGTTGCCGAGCGCTGTGACTCTGACAAGTTCCCCAACTTGGAGAGATGCTGACAGCTACTGCACAGAGGAAGAGAGAGATATGGACGTCCCACTCTTGGCTTTAGTGCCTGGCTCCCTGGCACTGAGACAGTGATTCCCCATGAAAGCTGAGGACACAACATGAGCAAGCAGCAGTAAATTTTCTCATAGAATAAAAGAGAATGGCTTCGCTTAGAGGAGAACAGGAGATGGAGTGAAATAGGATGGTATATATCACAGCCAGAGAACACTGCGTTCCGAACAAGCAGGAGCTATTCTCTTAACGTTCTCTTCTTCTGCCCATGTCTCATACAGGATGCAGGCACAACACGGGCTCATGCAAAAATGTCACCCCCTCCCTGGTAGCACCCTCCATAAGCCAACTCGACAACTATTCAGAAAACTGTGAACAGGCTTCGTCCTCCACTTTCCAAACTGTGCAGTTATATGAAATGGTATAGTCACAGTGGAGATCCAAGGAGGCTGTACCATGGAAGAGAATGAGAATCATCCTGCACAACACCTAAAATAAATGGACCTGTTCAATCTTTGCAGCACAAGACTTGCCCTATGTGCCCACAGGATACCAACAGTTGTGCCCCGTTTAACAATTACCCTGCATTATGACGAATCCGCTTCACGATGATGTTTTTGTGATCGCAATTGCAATAGCAAAACAATGTTTTAAATGGGGGAATTTCGCTTTGCGAAGATCGGTTCCCTTCTTCAGGAACCGATTCTTCGCATTATGATGATCAAAACAGCTGATCATCGGGTTTTCAAAATGGCCACCGGGTGCTCAAAATGGCTCCCCGCTGTGCTTAGGGACGGATTCCTTGCTATACAGGCACCGGTAATGGCCACCGTATGAAGGATCTTCGCTGGACGGTGAGTTTTTAGCCCATTGGAACGCATTAACTGGGTTTTAATACGTTTCAATGGGTTTTTTACTTTTGCTTTACGACATTTTCGCTCTACAGTGATTTCGCTGGAACGAATTAACGTCATTATGCGAGGCACCACTGTATACTGAAAGAGAATGCCTCCCAGAAGTTCTAATACCTATGGCACTGAAGTCTCATAGACTACCACTCCAACTCTGTTAAGATTGATGGGGTCAATTTCAGATACGTAGAAGTGTGTGGACAGCTATATACACTGTGGAAGTTATGATTTCTACAGCATACAGCCAGATGTAGGTTTGAGGAAGTGGACTTGTCCGTGAATGCTTGCCTTAAAATATGACAGTCTGTCTTTCAGGTGAAACATTTTTGTCTTTTTTTTTTTTAAATTGTTTTGTTTTTGTCATAGCCATGTTTATATGACCGAAGTGTTCATTCACTATCAGTATTGGCAAAATAACACCCTAAACATAACTAGTTGCTGTGATTATTGATAGTAATTCCTCTAAAGAAGAGTGTTTGGAACCTATTCATTCTTCATAGTTGACATGCTGCTGCTTTGTTACACAACAGCTGAAACTTAGGGAGGTGAATTACAGTAAGTTAAGAAATCTTCATAGGCATCATCTCCTCATGCAACTCGGCACACCGACAGATAACGTATATGGAGATTTCTTAACTTATGTCAATTCATCTCCAAAACGTATACCTTTTGTGTAACAGTGCAACAGGGTTTCAGCCAGTATCTTACTGGCATTGTTATGATCCTGCAGCAGATGGAGTTAGCACCATTCACTCAGTTTACTGCTCTGGAAGTAAACATGATGACGATAATGACATTGCTGTTGATGATGGTATGAATGTATACAGTACTTTTAAGATGAAAAGCACTTAGAAGACTGAGCGGCTGTCAGCTGAAGTCACTGTCCTCTGCTTCACAGCAGCATTGGACTGAAGCCTCTAAGGCTTGACTGAGCTCTCTTCCTTTACATGACACCACCCCTTCTTTCCTTACAAGACAATTCTCCCTTCTTTACTGTGTCAGTACTAAAACTGATGGAGGAGATTATCCCTGAAAAGCCTTTCATGTTAATTTCCTGCTCTGCCATGCAAACTAACCCAAACCCTGACCAAAGTGTATCCCAGCTTAGGCTAGGGAAATTCACAAGCAGCAGGAAGGCTGGCCCCATGCCTACTCCTTCCCATGGACTGAAAGAATGCCGCCCCATGTCTGCCTCAGCAGGGTTCCGAGCCTTTGTCCTTGCAGCACTTCACCTTGTCTGCTATGGGCTTTGTGAAGCAGGGCCAGGAAGCTGGTTCCCCAGGCAGGGCTGTGTGCATTAAAGACACTTTAATTTTTTTTTTTAAAAAAAAACCTCCCTAATTATGGATTTATCATCTCTCCACAAGGCTGCTCTCTTGCTTGCTCTCTCTTGGGAAAAGACACCGCTTCTTAAGAAACTGCCTAATTACATCTAAAACTGCCAAATTATTGCATTACCCCCAAGAGGGTGGCGATGTACATATCTCAGTAATGTACACCAGGGTGAGACAGCAGCCAGATGTAGCCTGAAAGAGAGTGTTACATAGGGGAAGCGTAAGGGCATTTGTACCGTGTCTGGCTGGTGCAGTGTGATCCAGTGACTGAACAATCCAAGTTGGAGCAAGGACAATATGGCTTTGATCCCCGGCTTTGGGAGAAGAGTGGGATTCTTGGCTTGCTTATTGCTCCAAGAGGCACATCTTCCTTCCTCACCTCTTCACAATTTATTCAGACAACAATTTCAAACCACATGCCTTCTTCATTTCATCTTTTGCAGAATAATCCTTGGGTGGGGTTGGGAGAACCATGGCTAAATAGCACAACACAAGTCTTGCGTGTAGATGGATTCGTTCAATCCCTAGAATCTGTCATCGACAACAGAAGAAAAAGTGGGCAAAAGAGGAAGACCCTATAAAACTGCTGCTGCTCAAAGCTGAGTTGACAATATCTGGAGGTGCTCTCTATATTAAGGCCATTTTCACAGAGGATTATCATTCAGGCTCTGTATATCCGCCATCCAATCTTGCACCTTTCTAACTGGGGCCTCTCCAGCTCAGCCAGCTGAGTCATGTGAGCTTTCTCTAGACCAGTTGATCATGTTAGTCCAGTGGCTCCCAACCTTGGGTCACCAGATATTCTTGTACAGTACTAAAATTCCCAGAAGCCTTCACTACTAGCTGTGCTGGCCAGGATTTCTGGAAGTTGTAGTCCAAGAACATCTGGAAACCCAAGGTTAGAACCACTGCACAAGAAAGGAGTGAGGGTGGACAAAGCTCTGATTTACAGCAAGGTGCGTTAGATATACGGATGTATACGGGCTGAACAAATTATAATGAGGATATTTTAATGAAAGCTTAATGTGATTGGTATAAAAATGAACTATTGCTTTAACAATTAACAATTCAGTTAATTTCTAAAATCAATGTGTAAAGATTGAGTGGGAGGTAAGAGAATGTGGACTGACTTCTCTGGAGCTTGCCTCTTGGTCAATTTTAGACTTTGCGCAACTCCTTTTCAAGCAGAGGTAGGATCACACTATGGTGCAATCCAGAACTTAGATAAGTTATTTTTCCAAGGAGCTGTTCGAAAGGAAGTTTGGGCACTTAAATGCAGTATGCTTAAATACTGTAGTGTCCTTTGGTGAATGAGTTGATTAACTAATTTAAAAAAAAATAGAATAGTTTGGGAGGAGGATTAATTACAGCCTTTAGACTCTCCATTACCAACAATGGTCAATGCTGGTTGGGGGAGATTCTGAGAACTGCAGTCCAAAGAAGTAACTACTGTATTCCAAGCTGTTTGGGGTGGGGGGGAAGGTGAATTGTTGATCGGAGATCATTCCCATGGCATTGTCTGCAGACATGTGGAACAGCTTCCTTGGGTCTGGGTCTGGTTGGTGATTTGATGGGAGAAGGTATCACTCTGATTTCTTTTCATCATGGAAGAAAGGCAGGATATAAATAGGGGAAGAATCGTGAACACGGGGGGCACTTTTTGGTAGTTGCATAATCATATTCAGCCGTTTAAATTGCAGTGAGCCCACCAGCTCAGTGAAAAATTCCATTTCCCCATCAATGAGAAACTGCAGCTTAAGTAGCTTGTCAATGCAATACCCTTCAAAGAAAAGTGCTTCCTAGCAGGAAATTTATTGTATCCTGCACAACTAAAACAGTATTGCTACTACATATTCTTTGTGTGATAAATTGATCATCTGGAAAAACCTTTGCTTTTGGCTCCTAAAAACTCTTTTGTATAGACAATATACCTGCAAAGCTACATCTGGCAGTATGGGACCTCAATAGTTTAAATAACAACATGCTCCCACTGATCAATGATATGACTATGATTTGGAGAGCATTACTTGCGTTTGTAAAATCATTTGATGGGTGAAAACTACTTCTGTCCCATTCTGTCAAGCCCTCCTCCAGCTTTTGGGCTGTGCTGGGTTGAATATTCAATAAACTGAGCAAAGAGGTATGAAAAAGGCATGCTCTTTGAATTCAAAGTGAGGCCAGCACCATGGATTTACTGACATGTAGAGTCCGGGTTCCTCTTCTAAATACCAAGATGCCCCAGCAATTCCCGGTATTAAGCTCTTTCCCCCATCATGTATCCTGGGCTTGGCATAAGCTGAGTTACTTTTTTTTCTCTCCTAATAAGACAAAACGCAAAAGCCTCATGGACAGGCATCTGGTATGGGATTTAGGATTTTGTCCCTCTGTCTTCAGCTGTAAAAGAACGGCAGAACCTACTGGTTAAGAAGACGACAATGTGCTTGGCATTCTTGGTACCCTTACCTTCCACTGCCTGTAGGTAATCCAGTTCACCTCACCCACTCAGCATCTGATGGCACTTTCTAAAATAACACATGGGGCCTTTCAAGGTGATTGACAATCTCTACCTCCTGGGTGGGAAATGGGTAGCCCTCCAGATGTTATTGGACTGCAACTCCCATCTATCTCAGCCAGTCAATGCTTCAGAATCATGGAAGCTGCAGGCGCCACCACCCCAAGCTTTTTAATATCATGTTGGTTAGGTGGTGTGCTGGGAGGGAAAAGACAAGAAGCGGCCACCACCACTTAGTGGTGACCAAGGAGGGAAACCCAGTGTCATGTGAGAGTTGTGAGAGAGCAGAGGATGCAGTGCTAAGTTGGTAGGCAGCTGCAGCCCAGAGCTTGGAAATAATATGTCATAGGTTACAAAGGACTGTAACAAGTTACTTTGGGGGGCAACCAAGGGTCTGATGAAGTTCTATTTCAAAAAGAACACAATAGGTAGTATCAACATTACTTCACATGTCAGGAAGAACAGTTCCTAGTTACTTTCAAGACCTTTGAAAACATTTTTGAAGCATTATGACAGGAATTTTTTAAAGCATTGCATTACTCTCTTATCAATCCTAAAACAATCCTACTCTGTCCATGCTGCAATCATCATGCTAGATGGGGTTCCTAGCTAGTCAACGGATAAAAACTGTGCAATGCTGATTCTGACCTCCATCACAACCTCCATTTTCCAATGACAATCACAATTTGACTCTCACATCCCTATACACTGTTTCTTGATTGGCTGCTACCTCTGTCCATTACTCTTGCAATAGTAATGTAATATCCAGTCCAGGCATGGTATTTGGGAGGAGAGGAGTGGTTGAGTTTTCTACATATTTTGAAGCAAGAGGAGATGCACATTTGAGCTCAAGGTTGAACTGTGTAACAGTCCAAATGAGAACAAAATAATTATTAATAAACAGTCACATTTCCAAACAGAAGGACATTGATGGGTGCAAGAAACAGCTGAAGGGGAGCTCTGCTGGCATACAATTTTTAAAAAAATAAGGATAAAAATAACATTGATAGAAATCTTCCCATGACTATGTGGACAGTTACAGAATGTTCAGCCTAAAACACTTCACTGTTGTAAGAATAAAAGTGTGAAGTAGACATGTACACAGCTGTGAATCTTTCACAGAAGGATGGCAAACAACAAGAAGAAGTGATACAAAGAGGAGAATTTTCAGAATTTTTAGAGCAACAAAATATTGCAATTTCACTGCTACATAAATGAGTACCCATGATGTATTTCATTATACTTTAAAATCAGTTTTGCATTCATTAACCTCTCACAGCTTTCAAAAATCATTATGAATTCTAGTTTGTTAGAGATACAGATAGCTTCTTATTCGAAACCGCTAGTTAGTTTACAGAACTATAATATCCAAGGTGCTTCTGTGGCTTGGCAGCAATGACAAATGAACAGCAGATAGTCCTCTGGTGGCACTCTATCCTTGGCCTCCCCAATAAGGCAGAATGCTGGCTATAGCCAACTTGGATATCACACTGAACAAACCACAGACTGAAGGCGCCTTGTTTATGTACCCACCCCTGCTACAAATGGAAGCAACTCAATAGTGTCCACCAGCATGATGCTTATCCTCAATAGTCCAGGGTTTCTGCAACTTTCTTGCTCAATTTGATGTTCAAAAGCAGTCACACTTTGCTACCCTCCATATGAGGTGCACACAGAAGGCTGGCAGAGTTTTTCTGGATTGATTTGACCCATGAGATTTTGAGGCAATTCTCCTTCCAGCTACTACAGTGCACATAACACCAGTTAGATCAACCCCTGAGCAATAGCACCGGTGGTTCTGCCTTGTGCAAGTTGATGCCCAGCAGCATCTGGGGGGAGAGACATGGATTTCCTAGCTCTACAGTACTTTAAACTCTTATGGTATTTGCTCAGTCACATGAATCAGAAAGAAGAGTAGGGAGAACAGGGAGGGGCCAGCACTGTGGCAGATTTGGCTAGTACTTTAATGGATGGCTGCAAAAAAGATACCTTTGTATTTACATAGAATAAATTAAGCAAACAAACAGTAGCTGCAGGTGTTTTCTCCCGCACCTCACCTTCCATAATAAAATTGGCCTTCCTAGTGTTAACCTTATCAGTGGATTACTTATTTTGTTTTCTGGAAGTCAAGTTTTCTACCCTCTTCGGGACATTTTTTTAAAAGAAGAGTGTCTACTTACTGTCACATTTGTGTGAAGTCTGCATCTTGCATCTACCCTGGGCGACCTCTCTGTTTCCTGTCTTGCTGGTCTAGATATACTGAACTCTTCTAATCTCCCTTATTCAATCCTCTAAACCACTTTAATCAGTTTGTTTCAACTTCTCTAGATTTTCTCCTCAATTGATTACATTTTTCTTCCTCCTCAGATTGGGAGGAAGGAACGTCTCCAGGACGCAATTGATGGAACATGTGATTTTCATTTGATGAAAAGGTGGAGGCACCTTTCTGCCCATAAAGAACTAATTTTCTTAATCTTAGAGTCATTTCTTGAAAAGTCTCTTTTTCTTTCACTCATTTCTTTCACTCATTTCATCCATCTTACCAGTACTCAAAGGAGGGAAAGGAAAAGAAAATGCTCCTGGTGAGCAACTGGTTACAAAGCTGGTGCTGATGTGAGGTATTTGGATTTTGGAATAATAAACTATGTTTCCTGAAAGATGGGATTGCTGTCAAGTGATGAGTTGCAACCTCACAAGGACTGGGGAGAATATATTTGGCCACAGCATTAAGAAATTCATCAGGAGGGCTTTAAACTGAATTGGAAGTGGAAGGGTGATGCAAGCTCAGAGATAAAGATAGATGACGGCTTATGAACAAAAAGAACAGACTAAGCAACTCTAATGGGGCCTGATAATAATCTTCAAAAAACATGTAGGAAATAAAACAGGCCACAAATCACACAATCTCCAGTGTGTATACTGTATATCAATACTGTACCAGGAATATGGGAAACAAACAAGAACTGGAAATCCTAGTTCAGGAGGGTAAATATGATTTGATAGCGATAACTGAAACTTTGTAGGATGACTTCCATGACTGAAATAGAGTAATTGAAGGATATAATTTTTTTAAAAAAATATTCTTTTTAAAAAAGGAGTTGGAATAGCAGTATATGTCAAAAAGTTATTCCTGCATAGAAATACAGGAGGATGAACTTAGTTGTCCCACTGAGAGCACCTGGGATAATATTATTGGGTCAAAAATCAAAAGAAACATGGTAGTTGGTGTCTACTATCATCCAGTAAAGAAGAAGATGTGGAAGAAACCTTTGAAAAACAAGCTGCAAGAATTTCAAAGAAACATGATGCAGTAGTAATGGGAGATTTCAATTACCGTGGTATCTGTAGGGAAACAAATTCTGCCAAATATGAACCTTTCAAGAAATTCCTGGGTTCTGTGCCTGATAATGTTCTCCTACAAGAAATTAGAGGAGTGGCTGTCCTGGGTTTGATCCTAACTACTGTAATAGAGATTACTTCATGAAAGAAATGGAAGCAAGAGGAACTCTGGAGGAAAGTGACCATGTTCTACCAGAATTCTTGATTTTAAATGAAACAAAAGCAGAATATAATCCGATGTGCATACTGGATTTTAGGAAAGCCAATATTAATTAACTCAGAACAATAAGTCAGCTCCCAGAATAGGCAAAGGAGTCCAAGATCAGAAGAAGTTTCTTTAAAAAAGAAATTCTAAAGGCACAATTACAAACAATTCCAATAAGAGACAAAGGTGGAAGAAAACAAAAAAGACCAATGTGGCTTCACAAAAAGCTCAGAGAGGGCAAACAAACAAAAAAGGACACATACAGGAGGTAGAAGGAAGACCAGCCAACGAAGGAAGAGTACAGACAAGTAACAAAGAACTGCAGGGATGGCGCTAGGAAGGCAAAAGCTGATAATCAGCGGAATGCAAAAAAGCACTCTTCAGGTTTATGCATAGCAGAAGACAGAGAAAATAAACAGTGGCTCTGCTACTCAGTCGGGATGGGAAAACAAAAACAAGTGACAAAGAAAATGCAGAAGTGCTCAATTCCCACTTCAGCTTGGTCTTCTCCCAAAAGACAATCTATGACTCTCCTGGCAAATGTGAAATCAAAGGAAGGGAATAGGACTGCAATCTGAGTTTGATAAACAGACAAGGAAAACCATTTTTTATTTATTTTGGAATGAGTTCAAATCCCCAGGGCCAGATGAATTTCATCCAAGGATATTGAAAGAACTGGCTGAAGAGATCTCAGAACCGCTGTCTACTATTTTCTTGAAATAATGGAGGATGAGTGACGTGCTGGATGATTGGGGGAGGGCTAGCATTGTTCCTATCTTCAAAAAGGGCAAAAAGGAGGAACCAGGAACTGCAGACTAATCATCCAGACATCAATCCCAGAGAAAATTCTGGAACAGATTATAAAACAGTCACTCTGTAAGCACCTTGAAAACAACAAGGCCCGGTGCTCTTCAATATTTTTATTAATGACTTGGATGAGGGAGTACAGGGAATGCTTGTCAAATTTGCAGATGATACAAAATTGGGCAGAATAGCTAATACCCTAGAAGACAGAAACAAAATTCAAAATGACCTTGATAGGATGGAGCACTGGGTCGAAAGCAACAGAAGGAAATTCAACAGGGATAAGTGCCAAGTACTGCACCTCGGAAAAAGAAACCAATTGCACAGTTACAAGATGGGGGATACCTGGCTCAGCAAAACTACGAGTGAGAAGGATCTTGGAATTGTTGTAAATCACAAGCTAAATATGAGCCAACAGTGTAATGTGGCTACAAAAAGGGCAAATGCTATTTTAGGCTGCATTAATAGAAGTATAGTTTCCAAATCCTGTGAGGTGTTAGTTCCCCTCTATTCAACACTGGTTGGGCCTCACCTTGAGGATTGTGTCCAGTTCTGGACACCACACTTCAAGAAGGATGCTAACAAATTGGAACGAGTGCAGAGGAGAACGACAAGGATGATCAGAGGGCTGGAAACCAAGCCTTATGAGGAAAGGCTGAAAGAACTGGGTATGTTTAGCCTTGAGAGAAGAAGACTCAGGGGTGATATGATAGCACTTTTCAAAAATTTGAAATGCTGTCATACACAAGGAGGGGCAAGATCCATTCTCAATCATCCTAGAATGCAGGATGGGCAACAATGGGCTCAAGTTAAAGGAAGCCAGATTTCGGTTGAATTTCGGGAAAAACGTCCTAACTGTTAGAGCAGTACGACAGTGGAACCAGTTACCTCGGGAGTCGGTGAGTGCTCCAACACTGGAGGCATTGAAGAAAAATTAAGATAATTGCCTGGCAGATATGCTTTGATTATATTCCTGCATTGAGCGGTTGGACTTGATGGCTTTGTAGACCCCTGCCAACTTCACTTTTCTATGATTTCTATGAACACAGTAATAACTAGAAGCCAACATGGATTTGTCAAGAACAAATCCTGCCGGACTAATCTTATCTCATTTTTTGACTGGCAACTTCCCTGATAGATAGTGGGAATGCTGTAGAGATAATATATCTTGACTCAGCAAAGCCTTTGACAAACTGCCCCATGATATTCCGATTAGCAAGCTAAGTAGGTGCAGGCTGGATAGAACAACTGTCAGGTGGGCACGCAGTTACAGAATCATACTCAGAGAGTGCTTATCAATGGCTCCTGCTCAAACTGGGAGGAAGTAACAAGTGAGGTACCATAAGGCTCAGTTTTGGGCGCAGTGCTCTTCAACATTTTTATTAATGACTTGAATGAGTGGGTGCAAGGAACACTTATCAAATTTGCAGACAGAAACAAAATTCAAAAAGATCTTGATAGGCTCAAGCACTGGGCTGAAAACAACCAAATTAAATTTAACAGGAAAAAATGCAAAGCTCCACACCTAGGGGAAAAGCACACCAAACACACAGAAGATGAAGGCTACTTGGCTCAATAATACTATGAATGAGAAAGATTTTGGAATTGTTGGAAACCACAAGCTGACTATGATCTAACCGTGCTATGTGGGTCCGAAAAATGGCAAATGCTATTTTAGGCTGCACTAAGTATAATTTCCAAATCCCATAAAGTAGTAGTCCAACTCTATTCGGCACTGGTTAGGCATAATCTAGAGTACCATGTCCAGTTCTGGACCCTGACAAATTAGAACTAGTTTAGAAGACGGCAACAAGGATGCCAAACTCTTTGAGAAAAGAGTGAAAGAACTGAGCATGTTAAGCCTTGAGAAAAGTAGACTGAGAGGAGATACAATAACATATTTTAAATATTTGAAAATTGTCATACAGAGGAGAGGCAGAATCTGTTCTCGATCATCCCAGGGTGTAGGACACATAATAATGGGTTCAAGTTAAAGGAAGCCAGATTTCAGTGGAATATCAGGAAAAATTTCTTCGTTGTTAGAGCAATACAACAATGGAACCAACTGGTTAGGGAGGTGGTGAGGGCTCCCAACACTGGAGATATTCAAGAGAAAATTAGACAGCCATCCATCAGATGGGGATCCCTATACTGAGCAGAGGGCCTTATAAGTGCCTTCCAACTCTATTATTCTATAATTCTATAACTTTCTGAAATCAAATCTTGCCTTGTGAACCAAGGCAGAACTATTTAACATGCTAAGAAGACATGCTAAATAGTTTGGGGTTAATAGTAGGTGCTACCAACTCAGATACAGCACCAATCTTAAATAATCCTGATTGTTCCAAAAAACACAGACCTCAGAATATTAAGATATGCAAAATTACAGCAGATTCAGTGCTTTTTCAACAAGAGGAGTCACAGTACCTCAGAGGTAATCTCTCAGAAACTGCCATCAGTAAGTAGGACCTAAGCTACCTCATACCATCTCTTCCTTTCTTGAGATTGTCACCATCTCACATTATTTGTCTTTTTTTCTTAAGAAAATCTAGAGTGGAAACCTATATGATATGTTGGTGGTCCTGAGAGGGAATGTGTGGGAGAATCATTTTCAGTCACCACAATTCTTCTCTCCCTCTCCCTCCCAGGCACAATCCATCTACCTACACATCTACATCCATTCTCCCTCCCTCTCATTCTCTCTCAAGCATACAACATCTGTTCTCTCTCTCTCACACACACACACACACGCACACGCACACGCACGCACGCACGCACGCCAACACCGGCACCAGGAGAAAAATGGAAAGATGGGGATGTAAGCATGTGTAGATCTAAGCTAGGAGGTGGAACATGATACCCTCCATGGGTTTCCAGGTCGCAAGGCAGTGACTGAAATCACTTGAAATTGCAACGTTTCTCTAGAAATCCAGGCAGGAGACAAATCTCAAGGTCAGTAACAGCTGAGGAAGAAAATGTTTTATATTTACCTATGAGATGGCTTTAAAACCTGGGCACCTATCTATAGCCCTTATCAGATAACACCAACACTCATTGGCTCAGCATAATGGTGTCTCTTTGTGCGCTGCTCATGCACAGCAGTGGTTCACCAAAAAGCCAAAAAGGAGGAGGAAGGACCAAGGAAGGACCTGCTGAGTGCATGCACTTGGCTCCATTGTACCATTTAAAGCAAAGCAGGGAGTGGAGGACTCATGAGTCTTCTTGCTGCAAAAAGTCCATTTACCCTGATTCCCCCCCATACCCTTTTCTACAACCAGCTTGCCCAGAAGCAGTTTCACACTCCCACCAAACCTTGGTGGGTTTCTCATCAGCCCGCCCCATGACATCACAAGGCAGCAGGATCTGGTCTCTAATTTTGACCTGAAATCTCAGTGGAATAAGGTGCTGCTGACTAGGCACCTCTTCTCACCTTTTGTGGTTTTTTGAGCTCTGAGCTCATCTATGATCCTACCTGCTTCTGGGTCTCTCCCTCCATCCCTCCCTCTCTTATTCTCCTTGTTTCAATGCTGGTGGCTAGATCAGGAAGGAATGGGAAATGCAGGTGGCTGCATAAAATAAGGCCAGAGGTTGGATGTGGCTCACCAGGCAATCTACCTATTACTTAAAAGAGATAAGTCAGAAGAACAAAACGTAAAAGTGAATCCTGAAAAAAATGTTATAGTCAAAGAAAGGATTTTCAAAAAAAAATTATAATCCACACTTGGAAAAATATGAAAAGAATCTGACATAAAATATCATGGGTTAAAACTTTGGGAAGGACAAGAGGTGGGTGGAATATAAAGAACGACACCTGGGCAGTCTTCATGAAAAGAGGTTAGTCTGTCTCTCCAGTGTAGAACGTAACCCCCATTACAGATGGATCTCTCTTTCTCAAAAGATAGATAGCTTCAGCCTCCAGTTCTCTACTATGACCTCAAAGGCACATTCCTGTCCTGACTACCTGGACGGGATGAACAGTGAGGCTGAGACGTTGGGGTCCTGTATCTGCTCACTACCCAGCACTACAGGGCTTGAAGCACAAGCAGGACAGCTCTGTAATAGAAACAGTAATGTCATCATCATGCTGGGAATAATTCACACTCCTTCTGACTCTATTTGCACGGGGCTGTGCATGGATCAATATAAGCCAATGCACTTGCTGGCTGATAAATTATCCTCTCACAGCTCAGAGCCACAGCTAAGGTGTAACCCTTTATCTACCTGATATGTAGGTCTTAAATTGGATGCAGGTCATCAAGCCTTTAGCAAAGAGATAAGGCTTCAAAGGAAAGACAGATCACAGAACCTACCACCAAGAGTTGCTATCCACAGAGTACTGGGTTACTACAAGCTGTGTTTTCCATCCTGGGTGGATTTCATTGGGAAATACAAAAGCCAGAGAAGATAACAAGCAGGCTAGAGCCTGCCTGTTACAAGTTAACAGAGATGGGGCAATGGCCTCAGGGCACACGGGTCTCGTCTTAAAGGAAAAGGAGGCTTTTACATCCACACAGATAAGAGCTGTACACTAATTCAGCTCTAAACTAAAGGCAGGGTTCAGAGCAGGCAAGAGATAGTGTATGTGGTATACATGTTTGGACTCCTGTGCGATCTGCGGAATCCTAGAAAAACTGGGCATTCCAGGGCCTGGACCCAAAAGTGGCAATAAGCTCATATAACTTGTACATGTGAGAGAGGTTATATCTTTCCAAAGTTTGGGCAAGGAAGCATTTGACACCTTCTTGTGCAAGTGGTTCTCTCCATCCTCCATTCTGTTGTTTTTTTTTTTCAGGCACCGCCACATACAACTGGGTGCTCAGCCGCAGCTCCACGCCCTCACGAGGGGACGAGAAAGCTTCTGATTGGCTCAACCAGGCTCTGCAGATGTTAGAATAGTCTGCGCCTGAACTGAACACGTCCCTTTTCCTTCCTGAGCCCTAAATGCCATGTTACATACAACAGTAGGGCTTTTTTTACCCTCCCCTACACTGGCTTTCAACCCAAATATTTAGAAAGCAAAATTCTTATTCCTGTTGAACAAATCTTGAAAAAAAAACAACGATGGTCATGCATAAAATATCAGCATGAATTTGACCCAACTCTGGGAGGCAGTGGAAGATAGGAGGGCCTGGCGTGCTCTGGTCCATGGGGTCACGAAGAGTCGGACATGACTTAACGACTAAACAACAACAACAATGCATTAAACAGCCCAGAGATCAAAATATAAATAACCAGAATTCATGTATGACTCTGGCATCCTAGACATCTGTACAATAGTGCCTCAATTTATGACCATAATCCATTCCAGAAGATGGGCGTAGCTCGAAATGGTATTAAATGGAAGCACCATTTCCCATAGGAATGCATTGGAACACGATTAATCTGTTCCAGCAATTTTAAAAATACCAAAAAACAAACAAAAAACCCCCAGCCAGCTCTGATGGGGCTGGAAAAAAACCACAAACAAACAGAGCAAGCCCCATCAGAACACGATGGGGCTGAAAAACACACACACCAAAACACCAAAAAAATATCATAGCACAGAAACATAACCCCCCCAACCCAAACCCACCCTGCAAAACAAAGTAAATGTACTTACTCAGGAGCAGAAAGCAGCACCAGGCAGTCCGAAGCCTCTCTGCAAACACACACTCTCTAACTGTTGGGGCGAAAGAGCTACAAAGAAGCTCTCCGCGGACCAACAGTTAGTACTCTAATTTGAATTCCCTGCCTTTTTTCCCTGCCTCTTTTGTTTGCAACTCGAAGCTCCGGCCACAAGTTGAAGCAAAAGTTTGCGGCTGGAGCTGGTCACAACTCGAAATGGTCATATGTTGGGAGAGTCTTAAATTGAGGCACCACTGTATCATCAGTAAAGCACATTAAGAGATTAGAGGCAATCCCAAAGTTGAGTGGGGTCTTCCACCAGTCCCTGGCAGGACTGGAAAGTACAGGCACTTTTAATTTTTATTTATAAGTAGTAAGTTGCCATTACAAACGTAAGACACACAAAGTAGTAAGCTACTACTAAGACTTTTTAAAAAACAATTCTTTATTTCACTGTTTCTCAAAAGTGTCCAAAATCTTTTAGTTGCTGTTTTAGGTCAACTGAATGCTGAAAACTACTAGCCTGTAGCACAAAATGTGCTTTTTTTCTTGTCCACCTTAACACCCAGAATAGAGCATGAGGCATATCACAAACCAGTATTCAGACAATGTGGTACTTCTCTTCCACAGTGAAGCCACATCCCTTTAGTAAGTATTACTAAAGGTTACAATTACACTGTAAATAGTCAAGTTATTGCTTGCCAAGTTACAATCATAATGTAACCTAGCTGTATTCAGCCATTGGGAAAAGGAAATAATTACAAAGAACTAGGCGCTTGTAACCGGAGTCTTCCCTTTGGCAATTCATGAGTAAACAGTATCATCGCTGGATTCATATATTTGCATATCTCAAGAAATGTACTGCATCAGAGCTTACAGTTCCTCTAATCTTATTTTTTTTGTCTAGTGGTGTGCCTCATACTTAAGGAAGTGTATAACAGCAAAGGGTATTAACAGAATTCTGCAGTCCTCATCAATCACTGCCAGTTCCTGACAGCCTAATGTTTGGGGTCAGCATCTGCAGGAAGCAGAGTGGCCTAACCATCTTTGTCAATAGCTGATGATTCTGTCTTCCACAGATATGCCTTGCCTTCTTTTTAACCAATTATACACTTACCCATCACCAATTCTAGTAAATATTTGTGAAAGAGAAAATAATTTGTTTCCATGCATTATGTTTTATATTCCCAACATCTCCAACCTGAGTTGTCCTTTTTCTAAAGAAAATAACTTTCGTTTGTTTTTTTTCTTGTGTACTGTGTGAGTTATTGAATCTCTTGTATTTATTGCCTTTATCCATTCTTCTTCTAGTTCTTTTAAATCTGCAATAATGATTTAATTGCACACAACTGTCATATACCCTTCCAAACATTATTGTTCTAAGGTTCATCCCAATGTAGTTAAGTTACTGCAAGTTACTAAAAGCAGGTACCTACTGCTCCAGCTGAGGCCCATGCACATCTGGCTGCTCATTTTTAGCATTCAGCTGGGCCCTGTTGATATGGAGACGTGTGCATGGGTATGGAAATAGACGTCCCTAGCCAGAATCACTTGTTTTTGTATGAAAGCAGGATCAGGTTAACAGGGTCAATGCCAGCGCTCCCAATGATATTTCCTGTAATCTTTCTTAGCCTTGGAAAAAAAGTCCCAGAATTATTTGCATTTTGGTGGCAATTACATACTGTACAACTTTTTTGGATGCTTTGGAAATGGTTCAAAGATCTATTCACTACATATTTATTTATTTATTTATTTATTTATTTATTTATTTATTTATTTATTTATTTATTTATTTAATATCTCGCCTATCTGGTCAATTACGACCACTCTAGGTGGCTTACAACATAAATTACACAGATAAATATAAAAAGGATTATTGCATAATAAACAAATTCAACAAGATGGAAGGCGAACAATAGGAGAAGAGAGGAAAGGAAAACATCAGGAATTCATATACTGTATAAATAATTCAATAAAAGCTCCAGTAGGGTGTAATATGGTAGGAGTTATTCCACCCAACATTTTTGAACTTGCATCTACCTTATCAGGGTCTAACTCAGAGATCAGAAAGGAAGGGCTAACACTTTATCATGAACAAGCTAAAAAAAATCTAATTCACTTACATTAGCATTACAAACGGAGGGTTTTAAGCAAATATCTTAATTTTCATTTGGTGTTTAAATTTACATTATATGCTACACTAAAGATCTTATCAAAAATGAAGGTGGAAAAAACTACCCGTGATTTAATATTCACAAACTAGCTGTCAAATCAAAGCCAGTGTTTTAAATACATGTCTGTGTATGCTTCATATTTGGAATCTGAATGGTTAAGTTCCTTATTTCTGTTTATCACTTTCATTTACTTGCCCATCTTTTCACCAATGAGCTCAGGCAGGGTACACAGCTTTCATCCTCCCCATTATATCTTAAAAACAACCCTGTAAGGAATATCAAACTCAGAAGAGAGAGACTGACTAAGGGTCACCTTATGTATTCTACTACAGTTTTCTGTTACTTGAATCTGGATTTCCTGGAGCAGGCGAGCCCTGCCTCATCTGAGCAATCTGTGAAGAAAAGAGTCTTCCCCCAACGCTGCACCCCTGCATCTTCCACTGCTTTGGAAAGAGCACCTACATAATGCTAATAGTAGCTTAATTCTAGAGAAACTTCAGTTTTTTAAAAGAGAAAAAAGGAAGTCAACCACTCTCATTAAAAAGCAAATTGAATTGCATTGCCTCTTCCCATTAGTAAATTTCCAAATCAATTCATAACTGAATCAATGTTAAGAGTCGCTGGCCAAGAATGTTGTGGAACAGTGTGCTGTCTCTCCTTCCCCCAGTGCTTTCAGTTTGGTGTTTCATTTGCTTGCTTTTAAAACGAGGAGTATGTAGTTTCCACAACTGTGATCAGCAAAAGAAGATTACAACAGGGAGCAAAGTTCAGGGAGAAAAACATTCTCTTCCGGCTATGTTTTTCTCTCTCCACTGTATTCAGAAAAAGGCTTAGGGGAAGAGAAAATGCACTAAAGGGCTCCCTTATCCTAGAACAACCAGCTGGAATGGTAAGCATGTCTTTGGAGTCCCTTCTCAGGATGCTCCTGCCTTCAGATGTTCGGTGGGCAGGTATCTAGGAAGAGGGCCTTCTTGGTTATGGTGCCTCACACATGAAGCTCCCTCCACAAGAGGGGTATCAGCTCCTACAATATGACTTTTCTCATGTGAGGTAAAAGCCTTTCCATTTCCTCAGGAGTTTTACAATCACAGTGCAATTGGCCTTGAATCAGCAGTCTTGTCAGTGCAATTTTATGCTTTCTTTGCCTCTGCTTCTGTATTGTGGCCGATTTGCTAACTCTACTCCATTTTAACAGTTTTATTATGTTAAGCCACTGAGAAAGCAGTAACA
This sequence comes from Pogona vitticeps, assembly GCF_051106095.1. Classification (NCBI taxonomy): domain Eukaryota; kingdom Metazoa; phylum Chordata; class Lepidosauria; order Squamata; family Agamidae; genus Pogona; species Pogona vitticeps. Next base: position 123,684,587 of record NC_135784.1, on the reverse strand, counting down.
TTGAACAAAAGCAAACATGCAAACAAACAAACATGTGTGTGTGTGTGCGCGCGCACATATGGCATGCACAATCTTTAGGGGCAAGATTGATGATCCTTTATGCAGAACTTACAAATTACCACTTGTTTCATTCTGGTATTCAAAGGCCAATGATCTCACCCTTGTGATATCCCCTTGCACAAGTTTCCCTTTCCTCCTAATCAGAATTACCGTAGATCTAGGCATCTCATGATTTCGTCACTCTGAAAAACAGGCTTCTCTTTTGCTGCTTTTTTGAACTGCCTTAATTTGACCAGATCAAGCAAGGAACACATTTTGAACATGGAGCTCCATCCAAAATGCTTAGGATTCATTCAGGACGCAAAACACTTAGGAATAGCTTGCTCACTCCTGACTCAGCATTTAAGAGTTCAATTTACTGCAGAATAACCATGATGTTTACGAAAGAAGACAGAGAGTAGGCTGGAAGAACAGAAAAGCAAAAGGGGAGCAGGGAGAGGTAATCCTTAGCCTAGGAGTCCCATCTTGGCATTTAAGATTTGTAATTCTAAATGTAGGCCTCCAGCAATATCTCAAGATATAAAAACTCCTGCAGTCTACTTGCATCTATAAAAGGCCAAGACATTCCTGTTTCTCTGAATATTTGCCGTTGCGAATATTCGCCTTCGCGAATACATTCCTGTTTCTCTGAAAATTCTTTGGGACCAGCAAATTCCTTACTGGCTTCAGTATTACTATGTTTATCATCATCATGACCATCAACATGATCATCATCATGATAACCATCTTTGAACTTTAGAGCTGGAAGGGATCCTATGGATCATTGTCCAAGACGCCAAGGAGGCACAGCGGGGAAACTCCCAACCTCTGGCTCAGATGCCTAAACAACTGAACTATCCAGCAGTATATGCCTATCACTCCCGTGGCAAGGTCTTTTAAAAAGAAAAAAAATGGACTTAAAAAAATCCTCTCTATGTAAAATTTATTTCACATCAAACCTCAACTTACTGTACTATTTAACAGCCAAAAAATGCATTAGACTTGCTTATAATATATCTAGAATACAACTGTTCAAAAGCTGAGGGAACAGTACTGAGGTGCGTGTCAACAAAAACTCTTCCAACCTTCTAGTTCTTTGAAGGTTTTGGAATATTTAATACAGCCAAATGGCTAGCAGCTCTTCCAACTGGTAGGAGTTCTCCATGATGTCAGACAGGCTTTCCCAACATGGCTATACCAATTATTTCACCCAGAGACAATACAGAGAGAACTGGGTACCGTAACTTTTTGTCTCCAAATCATATGCTCTCACACTGACCTAGTGTCAAGACCTAGCCCACCAAGGCCTGAATTCTGTTTCACAAGGACCTTCCCTTGGATACTTTCTCTAGTGCTGCAGGTATGTGAACAGAAAGACTCCCTCTGCGGGTGATCAACTGGGCTATATCAGGGATAGAAGACTTTCTGGACAGAGGAGGACACTGTGCCTATGCAGACTTTTGCACTGGGCTACGGATGGGTATTGAGTACCTCCCCCTGTCCTCATCATCCTTTGAGACCTACAAAATCAGTAAAACAAAAAAATAAATTTAAATTTAAAATATGCAGATTTTCTTGTGCAATGAAATGGAATGTACCTTTTTTAAAAGGCAGAAACAAGCAAACAAAGAAAAAAAAGTGAAGGGCGATGCTGCATTTCATGCCTCACAGCCTTCTTGGAATTTCTTCACACCTGCCTGAGAGGCTCACTCTCCAGTTTAGGGACCAGTGCTTCAAAGCAAAGAGAAGACAAAAATGGTTGCAGTTCATTAAAGGGTAGCACACCTGGCATGTGTTTCTGTCTGTCTACACAGATATACTACCCTTATTGGAGAGGGAGCGTGGCAAGTATCACCACCTTTGAAACACTGTCCCCTAAAACAGTATCCATTCACCTTCAGCTGACAAATATCCTGCTTTCCCCATCCCCAGCGATTATTCTCACTTCTGTTTTATCTCTTTACTCAGTGTGGTGTAGTGCATAGAGTGACAGGATTTGGACTCAGGAGGCCCTGGGTTCAAATTCCTGCTCATGGAATCTCGATGGTAAAACCACTCCTTAAATACCCCATTTGCCTATTTCGGTTCCAACCTGATGGTAAAAACACACACACACACACACACACACACACACACACACACACACACACACACACACACACACACACACACACACACACACACACACACACACACACACACACACACACACTTATCTTGTAATGATGGTTTGGTGTTTTATAGTTCTTTATCATTATGGGTTGTTGTTTTTTTGCTATTTTTATCTACTTTTAATATGAACTGACTGGTGAGCTTGTGGCATCAAACAGTATACAAACATTATCAGCAAGACCACAGTCATTTCTAAATGGTCAAGTATCCGGTTAGCTAGTTATGTGCTGAATTAACTAATAGTGACCCTAACTGGGCTTTCAAGGTAGGTAAGATAATTAAGGAATGGTTTTACCAGTTTCTACTCCCCCAGTGAGTTTCCATGACCAAGTGGAGATTCAGACCCTGATCTCCAGAGTCCTAGTCCACCAAGCTATCCACTACACCACATGGGGTACCTGTCCAGGGGTATATAGTATTTTGCCACAATTGCATGTATCTGAAACCCAATGGGATCACCAAAAGGACATAATTAAAGAAAACAAGCAGCTGTGTCTCTCACACATGAGGATGTGCAGAGACACAGGTATGTACTTTTTACCTTACACTAGAGATTATCTCTGAAGGTTTCTTTCATTCCTTTTTTTTAAAAAGTCAAGTGTGAAGTGACCCTAATTGATATGAGCATGAGTTTTCCAGCAGGGTGGAGGGCCTTTGACCGCCAATTACCTTCTGTGCCCTGAAGCATGATGATTTATCACTCTCTTCAGGATTTGTAAGCATGAATTATTCTGTCTCTGGAGAATTCTTCTCCTACCCATGAGTATGTGTGTGTGTGTGACACACACACACACACACACACACACACACACACACACACACACACACACACACACACACGTGCACATCACTAATTTTTCTTGGGAGCACACAATCTCAGAAAGTGGCTCCTTGAGGAAATTCTATAAAGTGAAGGCCATCAACATGGCTGTTCAAAGAAATCTTTTGCTAGGGAGAACCACAATGGTGCAGTAGTTAAAATGCTAGACTTAGGACCCAGTGACCTTAGTTTAAAAATCCCATATTTAAACCAGGTTTAGTGTGTTTTAAATGGATGTTTGTTTGTTTTTTCAACATGATACACATGGAAGTATGGTTTATTTTGACAGGGAATCTTGGTTTTTTGAGCATCAGCAAGCTTTTTTTAAAACTCTTCCACTAGAGGGTCCTTTATTTTAATTCCGATGTCAAACCAATTTAATTTTTATCGATTTGCCATATATGAGCACCTCTAGCGGCATACATTTTCCCAAATTGTTTTTGTCTGTCTTTTTGAATGCAAGTGAAGAAGGAATGGACTGAGCAGGTGCAAAAAAGGAGAGGAAGCTACCACCAGTATCACTGCCACAACCAACACTGATGCTGCTCAAGGGTTCTTAGAGTTAAAGACTCATAAAGTAACTACTCCAAGCTTTGGATAGAACCCAAGTCTTCCCATTCTTTGCAGTGGCAGCACTGATCCCCTTTCATCTGTGTAGAAAACTTATTGACAGAAATGGCACCGTGTGTTACAATACATAGTGTAACAAGAAGCACATCCAGTCTAGACATATAACTACTCAACAGATTTTTTATAAGTGTGCACTGCCATAACTCCACTGTTTTTACATACCAAGATGCTAGCACAGACTGACAGGGCAGCCACATCAAGGATGATACCTGTTTGTGCTCAGTGTGGTTGCCATTCCATTCTTTTGTTTAGAACAGGTGGGAAAACCTTGTTTTATTGTGTTTTATTGGCACCCAGATTTAACAGCAGGGGCAACGGATTATGTGTCTTATGCCAGCAATTCAGAAGAAATGGCTACAAGGCACTAAGTGGGATAATGCCTAAATTTGATTCCTGACTTAAAATCTTGCCTGTGATGACAGAGGAAGTGTGAAGTAAAATGGCAGACACAGGAACATCTCAGAAGATTTGGATACAGAAACCGTCCTGGAGTCTTTCTGTGCCAATGATCAAGCTGATCCTGTCCAAGCATGCTGAGGACATACAGCTGCATATCCTTCAGAAAAAAAAATCTGTTCATATTATCCTCAATGATGGCCTTGCTGTAGAAACAATGGGACCATGACAAATTTCTACACTGTAATTTGCTTCTTTCCCTGAATTTTGAGCTACTTCTTACCAGAATCGTCTATAGAAGTGGTCCCCAACCTTTTCCCAACCGCGGACTGGTTTTGGGGGGCGTGGTACACTTATGCAATGGGTGTGTTGCGCTCGGGGGGATGTTGCGCTCACAGGGGCCAGGGCACGCTCACGGGGGGAGCGCTCGCGGGGGGGCAGGAGATCTATGTCCGCAGCCCGGTCCTGCATAGCCCGCGGACCACTGCAGGTTGCAGACCAGGGGTTGGGGACCCCTGGCCTATAGGTTTATTTTATTTGTAACCAATATGCTCATTGAGTATATTGTACCTTTCAGAGCACATCTCTAGCTGTGAACATCTAAGCAAAATAGAAACTACATCTCTGTACTGTATTTAGAGAGACCTTGTTGATCAAACAGTCCATCCATGATATACAGTTACGTGCAATCAGTGGCATGCAGTCCTTGTGGCAGTTCTTGGACTTGGGGAAGGAGACGCAAAGCAAAAATTTCAAACAAAGCAAAAATGTTCAAAACCTATGTATGTGGGAATACATTGATCTGTGCTTCAAATAGCCAAAATATTATTCTGAAGGTCCTTGCTATACCCAGGAGTCAAGGGTTGTGGAAATGCTGGGCTTCCAGATGTTTGGACTACAATTCCTACAATTCCACAAACTCTTTGGAATACAGTTCCCACAATCTTTTACATGTTATATGTTTGGCTAAAGATCAAACCAAAGCCTCTGCATCCATGTCTAAAGCAACACACAGAATCGTCTTTTCTTTCTGGGCCTGTGCTCACAATTGTAGGTGCAAAGAGTTCCATGGGGCCAGAGCATGGGGCAGTTACTTTTTTAACCATCTCAGGGGTCACCTAACCAGTGCTCACAGGCATGGGGGCAGCAGGGAGAGGTCTTGATATTGCCGTCAAAACAAGAAACTTTCCCAGGTTTTGAAAAGGGGTCATTAAAAACAACATGAATGCCTCATTTTTCTATTGCACCTATTTCTGGCAGACAGCCAGAAGTATTCTGTGACAGGGAAGGTATGAGGCCACTCCTGCAATGCATGTTCCACTAACTGAAAAGCACAGTGGTTACAATACGATTCTTCTTTAAAGGAGAGACCATGTCACTATTCCTTCCGCCCTTTAAATCTCACAGTAGAAACAGCACAGAAGAATGGAGTGTCAGACATTTAAAATTCATTAAAACTAATGTTAACAGTTCACATTAACAAATTGCTTTGACATCAACTGGATAGCGCTGTGGTTTAGGTAAAGTTTGATTCCCCACCGTGCCTCCTTGACAGGGTCTGGATTTGATGGTCCATAGGGTCCCTTCCAGCTCTGCAGTTCTAAGATTATTATTATTATTATTATCAGCAGAAGAAGAAGCTGGAGTGGAGGACTTGATATGACATCAATATCATACTGGTGTTCCTGAATGAGAGCAATGGCCAAGAACTGGAATGCCACTGTGCTATTTTGTCATGCTCACATCTCATTCTGATGGCTGTTTTACACAGTACAAGCCAAACCTTAAACATGGGGTTGGTATACAATCCATTGTGCAAATAAAAGCTCTCAAAATGTTCTAATTCTAAATTCTAGAGAACATTTGTCAACTCATAAGTGGATGTATTAATCCAGTAAGAAATAAGTGTAAAATGCAGCATTTTAACATCAGCAGCACCATACACTGAACACTTTGGAAAAGGTGAAAATGACATATTGATAGTATGTGGCTCTTCATGGATTAAGCCTAGTCAGAGGAAGAAATCTAGAATTAATATAGTAGTCAATGAGATACAGACTAAATAAACTGACTGAAAAAGGAAAGGCATTCCAGGAGCTACCACATGTGATGACAAAATGGTGAAAAGGAAAAGATTCTGAGCATAAAAACTTAAATCTACAACTGAAGTAAAAAATCAGTGCACATAAAACAGACTACACCTATGCTAGCCTCATGCCTGGATTATATACAAAAGGGATAATCGTAAATTAGACAGTGGCCCCATTCAACCAGCACATCAAAAAAATTAGGTTTTCCATCTCAGCTTTGTTTAGTGATCCATATTGATGAAAGCACAGTGAGATTTCCCCCCTTTTCCCTATCATGGATTCTAATGTTGTTAAAGGTTAGAGCCTCATTAAGTAGCAGAACATTCAGCTAGCAACCACTCACAAGCTGGTAAGATACAATTATCCATTCTTTCCCTCCCTCCAAACCCAACATGCTTTTTTTTGGGGGGGTATCATTTTGACTGATGAAGAGATCTCAAAACTTTGTACATATTTTGTGCCATTCTGGTGGTGCTAATAAAGACAGATTTTACTTTCTTGGGCTCCATGATCACTGCAGATGGTGACAACAGCCACAAAATTAAAAGACACCTGCTTCTTGGGAGGAAAGCGATGACAAACCTCGACAGCATCTTACAAAGCAGAGACCTCACCTTGCTGACAAAGGTCTACATAGTCAAAAGCTATGGTTTTTCCAGTAGCAATGTATGGAAGTGAGAACTGGACCATAAAGAAGGCTGACTACAGAAGAATTGATGCTTTTGAACTGTGGTGCTGGAGGAGACTCTTGAGAGTCCCCTGTACATAAGGAGAACAAACCTATTCACTTTGCAGGAAATCAACGCTGAGTGTTCACTGGAAGGACAGATCCTGAAGCTGAGGCTCTAATACTTCGGCCATCTCATGAGAGAAGACCCTGGAAAAGACCCTGATGTTGGGAAAGTGTAAAGGCAAGAGGAGAAGGGGACGACAGAGGACGAGATGGTTGGACAGTGTCATCGAAGCTACCAACATGAATTTGACCCAATTCCGTGAAGCAGTGGAAGACAAGAGGGCCTGACGTGCTCTGGTCCATGGGGTCATGAAGAGTTGGACACAACTTAACGGCTAAACAACAACAAACAAAGATATTACTAAAATACTGGCTATAGATATTGTTTTCTTATGGCCTACCTAAGTACCCACACTATCTATCTGATCTACTGCTTTTAGGTCTATGTTAGAAGTATTAGAGCCAAACATTCTTCTCAAGATTTTCACTGCAGGGCAGCAGACATATGCTCTCCAGCCACATTACCTTACCTTACCTTAGAACGGTTTCACCATCTACTGTACTACAGTCTAGACTTCTTGCAAGGCCTCTTCCTACCTTGTTCCTATTCAAATAGAGTTCTTGGATTCTCCAGGAGTTTATGGTTCAGAAATGTCTGAAGAATCCATTCTAACATCATTCTTAAGAAGGAGCCTGCTACATGAAGCAAAGTGTGCTGCTTATATACCACCTGATAGTGCTTTAAGTGTTCTCTGGGCAATATACAATTTAATTATGTAGACTACACACTGTGTGTCCTCCACCTAGCCCCAGTAAGCTGACTTGCTTTACTGACTTTTGAAGGATGGAAAGCTGAGTCAGCCTTGAGCCAGCTACCTGAATCTGTTGGGACCAAACTCAGGTCCTGAGTAGAGCCTTGACTGCAGTACTGCAATTTAACCAGCAGTTAACAATGTGCAAATACTACCATCATGGTAGAATAACTGAAGCCTAGCATGGTAAAACGGGTATAGCACAGCACTGTACATTGCTTTATCACCCTTACCACAAAGATGAAGGCACCAAAAATACATGCTTCTGTTGGGAATACTTCCACATTATAATCAGGAGAGTACCTACCTAAGTCCGACCAGTCCTTTGAACCAAGCCATGTGTGTGCTATGTCCCATTAAGGTGCATCCAACTTATAGCAACTTTGATAGGGATTTCACAGTATGTGAGATATTTAAGGAATGCCACCCCCTCCCCCAGTGAGTTTCCATGGTTGAGCTGATATTTGAACTCAGGTCTCCTGAATTCCAGCCCATCATTCTATCCACTATACCACACTGGTTCCCACACTAGCTAAGCTGTGTCTGTTGTCTAAAGGGACAGGACGCATTCTGAGCAGAAAGTTTAACAAAGCCGATCAAGCGTGCAAAACTAAGTGGACCTATTTGCCCAGCCACATCACAGACAAGCTTCCAGTTTGGTCCCCAGATATATAACTTTGACTTACTTCCTGAAAGAAACTCCTGGGTTTTAAAACATTAGGACACTCATATGCAAACATCTTGCCTTGACTCAATGACAACTTCCATTTCCAGCTAAACCAGAGTTTTAGCCAAGCAAGCTTCCTTCCTATTTTGCATTCTCCATCTATGCCTCATTCCACATCCTTTTCCCTTTCCCCTAAATAAATATCTTCCTTCTTCAAAATTTTACTTGAGTTTGCTTCTGATTATTCAGAAGCTTGGGCCTAAACCCACATAAGACTCAAATTACTCAGTTCTATTTTATTTAAATAATAAAGCATTTAGGAAAGCGGATGCGGAGATTGAAGACACACAACATGTTAAATAAAGAGGAGTCCTTAGACTTCATCTCAGTTGTCGACACCAGCTATCCTTATCTACCTGTAATTAAATATATGGTAAGGCAGTACCAGCTGCTCTGACTGAAGTGAGAGTAATTTAATTTCCTCAGACCATGCGCAGGGAACCTTTGGTTTCTAGATTTTTAATTTTTTTAATTTTTTACCTATAATGCCCATCAGCCCCTTTCTTTATTTTGCTAGCCCACCACATTGAGAAGCAGCTATGTCTCTCTCCTCCTATGTAGTTTCACCACGGTGTCCTGTGGGAAATTTTCAGTGGCTCTGTCTAGCTGTCACCTTAATTCCCCACAATCCCTCAATATGTCACCATGCTGCACTGTAGAAATTTTACAGGTGGCCTGGAAAGCCCAACGCTGCTGCTACTGGTTGCCGCTGTTGTTAGGACCTACAAAGGAGGGGGCCCTGGACTGTACACTGTAACTACCTTTGTAACTATATCCTTATTTATCATTTTTCTCCACACTACACAAGATACTGGTCCATGCCTGAGGAAGTAAATTTATTCACAAAAGTTCATGCTAAATGTTTGGTTTTTTAAGGTCTAAATAAAGGTATCACCTCTCCTACATGTGTATTGTGTAAAGGACTACATGGTTCTCTCTGTTAGATTGTTTGGTTTTTGGGTTTGTGGTGGTTGGGACTTTGGAGGACACTTGGAAAAGCTGCCCCAGCACCACCACCATGGATACTACCTGGATTCATGGCCTTCAGACATCAATCAAGCTAGACTACAACCAAGAATAACACCTGCTTGCAAAGCTCACCAGGTAAGAGAATGATTTGGAATTATTTTGGCTTTGATTGGCTTTTTACTACCCAGGGAATTAATGAACATTTAACCCAGCTTTAGGATGGTGCGGGCTACGTTTCTGTGTGGCCTTTTCCCCCCTACTCAAATCCCCAAAAAGAAACGTGATTTCCATAACAGGCAATATGAGTGGGTAAGAGGGGTACATCTGGGGACTACCTCCTAGCCTGGATGCCGAGTGGAAAATTTCAACCACATGGCACCAGAGGTGAAGCATTTAAACACACACCCATACACACACATTGAAAGCAGCTCTGAGGCTCACCTTAAGAAGTACTGTATACAGTACCTGGCAGATTTCTGCCATCAGAACTTTGGGACATTCATTTATAATTGTTCTCCACACTCCACAGCATATGCCTGAGGAAGTGAATTTATTCATGAAAGCTTGCACTGTTTGATTTTTAGTGGTCTATCACCTCTCTTACATTTGTATGGTGTACCGGCTTTCTCTGTTTATATCCTTCCAGAAAGTTATTTCATTGCCTGCTTCTGATCTTCCGCCCCCTTGTGAACATTTGGTTGAGGACAACTGGGGCCCAAGGCAACAAGGGCTGCAAACAGGCATCCCTCCAGATGTTTTTGGGCTGTAACTCCCATTCATCCACAGCCAATGGACAAGCATGATGGGGAGCTGCAGCCCAAAAGGATCGGGAGGGGGCCCATTCCCCCCTCCCTATGTTACAGTTTTACTTTGTTTATTTTTATTTTCCACCTGCTTGATGGCTTTTGTTACTGGAAGTCTTGCTGGTATCCTAGTTATTGTTTCACTGTTAAGTGGTTTCATTGTTGATTTTATGCACATTTGACTCTTTAATTTTGTTAGCTATCTTGAGTGCTATTGTTGAAAGGAAGAGGTGGGACCAAAATGGTTTAAAATAAATAAATTAAACAAAACCACCTGCCTCCTTACAGCCAGCACAATGGGATTTCATTAAAGGAGCCCAGGAGATACAAGTAATCTTGCCCACACGCATGTGAATGGAGTGACTCATGGTCCCTTGGAGATACATGAAGGGGCCCTCCTGGCAGACATTTGCTTTGGGAAATTCATGCACACTGAGATCCAGAAAGGAAATCCGGAGATTCAATTGTGGTCTGTGGGCAAGGTTTGAAGTTGCCATTGTCTCAGACTGTCTGAAAATACAGGCGGTGGTATCACTGCAAGCGTGTCTCAGGCTGGAGAGGCTCCCCTCCTAGGCAGATGCTTTGTAGTTCTGCTCTCTATATAAGAATTAGAAAATTGTTTTGTGTTCTTTTTAATCCGCTGCTTCATAATTCTCAGCGCTGTTACTTTGCCTCTTGAGTTTTTCCTTTCCACATCCATTGTGTTTATTTTTAATGAGATTTTAGGTAGTAAATAAAGGACAAAGGAGGGATGGTCTCAAATCAATTAACCTCAGACTGAAAATGCCTCTAGTAGGTCAGGATTCAGGAGTGGGAGCTGGGAGTTAAGGTGGCAGCAAACCTACAGCTAGAACTTCAGGCAGCACATAGCTAAGTGGGAGACAGATCTCATCCTGTTGTGCTACCAAAAAAGGCGCGAACTATGCTGTGATAAGCTGGGGTGCTATTTAGAGATGACGAGTAAGGGTGAAACCCACTGCTGTGAGCCTACTTTATACTTTTTATTTTTTTATTTTTTTATTTTTTTATTTTTTTATTTTATTTATTTATTTATTTATTTATTTATTTATTTATTTATTTATTTATTTATTTGCTTACTTACTTACTTACTTACTTACTTACTTACTTACTTACTTACTTACTTACTTACTTACTTACTTAATTTATATCCCGCCCATCTAGACCAAAGTCTACTCTGGGTGGCTAACAACATACAAGAATGATAAAATAAAATAAACGACAACATTTAAACCATAGGATAACGATAAATTAAGTATTGACAGGAGGGAAGGCCTGTCTAAAGAGCCAGGTCTTGAGTTGGCGCTTAAAACCACCCAGTGAGGGAGCCAGACAGATCTCTGGGGGCAGATTGTTCCAGAGGCAAGGGGCCACTGCCGAGAAGGCCCATTTTCTTGCTCTTTCTCTTTGGGCCTCCTTCGGCATTAGGCCCCTCAGCTGCCCATCCTGGCTAGAACGAGTGATACCTTTGCACAAGCTTTCCTTAGAGTCTTTGTCACTCTCTCCAGGAATCTCACATTTCCCATCTGTACACTTAAAGTTCTACCATCTCAAGACACACACACTGTACTCGTTCTGTGCCAATCCAGATGTTTCCAGCCCTCTTTCTCCTATACGCCACAAGAACATAAGTTGCAATGTTCATTATTCTCCATCTATAATGGCTCCTAATCCAGTCACAAAGATGGCAGATATCCTTTTCACACCATGATGGAAATCCTGTGGTCCTCTACATCAGTGGTCCCCAACCTTGGGCCTCCAGATGTTCTTGGACTTCAACTCCCAGAAATCCTGGCCAGCAGAGGTGGTGGTGAAGGGTTCTGGGAGTTGTAGTCCAAGAACCTCTGGAGGCCCAAGGTTGGGGACCACTGCTCTACATGTTACTGGAATATATTTCCCAATTTTCCTAACCACTGGCCCTGCTGGCTGGGACAGACAGGATTTGGGAATCCAATATCTGGAGTGGTAGTTCTCCCTCATTGCCTAAATGTAATGTGTTGTACCCCCCATCACCTGGTGCTCTGCGCTGTCCTCTGCATAAATATGCAAGTTAGACTATATATCATTACTAAAAGTGTTGATAGGCCCATTCTCCATAGATTGGTCTAATTTTAAGAGAAACAATCCAAAATAATAAGAAAATGTTCATCATCACATTTGTGAAGTGCATTTTATAATATATATCCTGGGTGAAAATATCCTAACGTTTTGAGAAATGGTTTACTGCGAATTTATTCCAGAAGAATTTCAGCCACTCTCATTTAACTTGGTAAAATAAACTTCCATCAAAAAGAATACCAAAGGAAAAATTTTGGGGGGCGATTTCTAGATGAGATTCAGATTATTTTGTCTAATTTACTCATGAGGCAGCTGAGGCTTGTGTGTTAATGTCCTGCCTTTTATGGAACAATCATCTCTGCGGTAAGCAGCAGCTTCCCCAGCTTCACCCACTTCAGTTAAAGTCAGGCACATCGTAAAGTAACTTCCTTCAGGGGTCTTTTTCAAATCAGGAAGTGTGGGCAGCCAGTCCAGCTGTGGAGTGATGGGAAAATGTATAAGAAAACACTCACACCAATGCAGCACCCTTGGCCATCTTTTTAAGAGAATGGAAATCTCAAATGGTCTGTGTATCTACAAAAAATTCTAAAAGGGCCCTTCATGAGGAAATTGTTTTTAAGGGAAATTAGAAGACAAACTATAGCATATTAGTAGCATAACTTTTTTTTCCCTTGGGGCTGGAAACAACACTATCCTCCTGCATTTCTGCTGTACGGCTTACAGGGATGGATCTACATTATAACTATCTGTAGTACAGACAGACAACCCCTGAAATGTATCACTCAGAAGTCCTGGGGAAGGGGCTGAACCCTAGAGAATGACAAGAAATGTGGAGTCAAAATTCCTCAGAAGAGATTTTTCTGATGAATACTTAGTTTTATTCTTCTTACTTCCCTAGCAGCAGAAAGCGACTTTGCTAAATCATTTTTTTAAATGTCCGTACCATTTTTTTTCATGACCCCCTCTAACATCTAAGAAAGACATTAGTTAGTGGATACTACTAGGAACTGAATCACAGGTGTCAAAAACAAGGCCCGCGGGCCAAATCCGGCCCGCCAGACCTTGTCTGATAGCCCACGGAGCCGCCGCCAGCCTTGCAGCCTCCCCCCCTTTTTTTTTTCAATGAATTTACTCTGTGCCTGCACGGAGTAAATTCATTGAAAAAATGGCTCAAGTTAACAAGGCTACGTCCTCCTTCCGATTGGCTGTGGCGCTGTCACTCCTTTCCTCTCCCTCCGCCCCCTGCTCCCCCTCCCTCCTTCCCGTGCCTGTTCCTCGCTCGCTCTCGGCCTGAGGCGAGAGCCGTTCCCAAGGCCGCGCGAGGAGGGGGCTCCGCGCCGCCTCTGTCACCCCGAGGGGAAGGGAAGGGGAGCAGTGGGAGTTCCTGGCCAGGCTCCGAGGCGGAGGGAGGAGATGCTAGGGGGACGCGGGAGGCAGCGGCCAGCGCGGCCCTGAGGAGAGGGAGAGAAGAGGGAACGCGGAGCGATGCGCCGGCCCGGTTGGGTAACGTCGGAGGCGGCCGTTCGACCCAGCCGCGGAGAGAAGGGAGGGAGGGCGGGAGGGCTGGCTGGTTGCTCGCTTCCCTTCCCTTCCCTTCCCGGACATTCCGTTCTCTCTCTTGCTCGAAAAAGGCCTGATTTCTGTGAGGGGCCAGCGGGCGACATTCCTTGGCAGCAGCTTTTCCGCCCCCGCAGGGAGGTTGAAGGGAAGTGGGGTGGGAATCTATCTCTCTCTCTCTCTCTCTCTCTCTCACACGCACACACACACACACACACACACACACACACACACACACACACAGAGAGAGAGAGAGAGAGAGAGAGAGAGAGAGAGAGAGAGAGAGAGAGAGAGAGAGAGACAGACCCCGGCACTTTCCCTTCCTTCACACACACATACGCGTTCTCTTCCTTCCTGTAACTCTCTCTGTCTCTCTCTCTCTTTCTCTCACACACACACAGAACCCGGCACTTTCTCTTCCTTCACACACACACACACACACACACACACACACACACACACACACACACACACACACACACACACACACACACACACACACGTTCTCTTCCTTCCTGTATCTCTCTCACACACAGAAACACACACACACACACACACAGAGAGACCCTGGCACTTTCTCTTCCTTCACACACACACACACACACACACACACACACACACACACACACACACACACACACGTTCTCTTCCTGTATCTCTCTTTCTCACACACACACACACACACACACACACACACACACACACACACACACACACAGGCACTTTCTCTTCCTTCACACACACACACACTTTCTCTTCCTTCCTTTTCCCACCAAGCCGGATGAGGTCCTTGCAAGGCCATCAGTACAGATACAACCGGCCCTTTGATGGGGACCAAACTGCTGATGCGGCCCCCGATGAATTTGAGCTTGACACCCCTGAACTAAATGGTTGCCAGGTTGTGAAAACAGTTGCCGTTGGTGTCACATATTGTCTTTTAATGATGCAAACTACCTGTGTACAGTGATGCCCCGCATAGCGAGGTTAATCCGTTCCGGATTAACCATCGCTATGGGGAAACATCACTATACGGAACGGAAAAACCCACAGGGCCCAAAACTCACAGTTCTGCAATGTTTCCCCATCCGGCCGCCATTTTCGAGGGCAGGGCGCGAAAACGCTGCGCGTGGCCATTTTGGGCATCCAGCGGCCATTTTGGAACCACCGATCAGCTGTTTTAAAAAATCGCTATGCGAAAATCGGTAAGCGAAACGCTTACCGATCGTCGCAAAGCGATTTTCGGCCATAGAAAGCATTGGTATGCGATCGCATTAGCGATCCCAAAAAATGGATCGCTATGCGAATTCATCATTAAACGGTGCGCTCGTTCTATAATGTCTTTAAATGATGTATGCCACCTTGGGTCCATCTTAAGGAGAATGGTGAGCTAAAAGTATTTTAAATAAACAAACATGCCGTAGCAGTGAAAAAAATCCTAAAGGGAAAAAGAAGAAAACTGCACAGATACAGTAACAGGTAATGTCATCTGAAGAGTTTTTTAGAGAAATTGCCTGGAAAAATTCGGTGAAGTCTGATGTCCTGGATAAATTTCTTTATCCAAAAACAGGGTGAACTTCAAAAAGCCATTTTGCATAGATAAAAAGATTACTCTTTGGGCACCATTCATTATTTCATACATTCTTACAATTCTGCATCCACCATTCTTCAGAAAAACTGAAAAGACCCTACTTCTTGACCCTTCTTTTGGAAGAAAGGTATTCCAACACTTGACTTGAGAACTTAGCACCTTTTAAATCCATTTCACCTCTACAATATTCTTTCTTAAGCTGCAGTGACCAGTGCTATATGCATTAAGGTACAGATTGAGGGAAAACAAGATACTGTGCCGTAGTTTTCCGTGTATAAGATGCTACTTTTTCCTAAAATCATTACACTAAAAATTGAGGGGTATCATACACATGGAAGTTGAGAACAAAACTGCCCATACCTTGCCTCTGTAAACAGGCTTTCTTCAAGCATGAGGTTTAGCTGCCTCCAATTACGAGCCTTATGGAACTGACGTCACCTGATGCTGAACAAACCAACTGGAACACACCTTGTAGGAGGTATAGACTAGAGGCTCAGATTCAACAGGGACTCCTAATGCCTGAGCATTCTGCACCCAGAGGCTGAATACTCAAAGCTAAGTTGTCTTAATTTTTGTGTTAGAAAAGTGGGGGGAGAGGGGCGTCTTCTAAACGGAAAAATACTGTACATCTACACTCTGCCGGCTGAGGGTTTCTGAGAGTTGTATATCCTGAAAAGTAACCTTTTCATGCTAATATATCATTGCTGATATTTATAATATGATATTTATAATATGATACGGGGGACACTGCCTATGTGTATTGTTTCCTTTGCTAAGAGCATCCTCTCTCTCCTACTTGTATCCTCCAGGGACTCTCTTCCTCCCAAGCCCCATTCCCATTACTCCACTGGTAAATTCCTTCCATTCCAGCCTACCTTGTGCAGAATGTACAAGATTCTGACCCTTTACATCCACAGCTGACTAGAGACATTTCATATATATTGTTTAGTAGTAATAGAAGGACTGCAGAAACTGGAGATCAGGATTAAAGGATACTGATAAGCAGCCTTGGACTGATTTAGCCAGGTCTGTTTCCCTGTGCATGCTCGATATGCGGCCTCTCCATTTTCAGCACAGCCTGCAAAGCCTTTTAAAAAAAAACATTTGCAGGAATCTCTGCCCGAAGGAGCGTTTCTCACTAATGGGCTGAAATAGAGCTGGGACACGGCTGACACTAATTTCCTTGTCAGCTTGGTGGCACCATTGTTGTGGGTGATATGGTGCTCCCTCAATTTAGTTCTTGTGCCAAGAATTGGCATTTGTTTGGAGCTCATTAGCATGAAGGCACTGGAACTGCAAATCCATGAAAGGCGTACCGCTCCCTAAAAGCTGGGGGAAATGGTTAATATCTAGGGAAGGGGCAGCATGGCAGCCGGAGGGAGGGACAGCAGAGAGATGTAGTCCATTTTGTTATTTTTTCAAGAATCACACTCCACATGTCCTACACTTTATGGGGGCAGGTGAGAAGCAGAAGCATGGTGCATTTCTGGAGCAGCCAGAGTTCCTCTAGGATTTACCTTAGTTCTTTCTTCAAATATCTCCTCAGTTCAGTTGATGCTCTTTCACCCCTGGCTCTATTCCTTCTTGTGATGCAACCCAGACCTTTCTCCATTGCTATGCCACAATGAAGGCCTGCTGTTCTAAGAGTGGATGTGTCTGCTATGCGCCTGCTATGTCCATCTCACAGAGACAAGGCTAAAGGGTCAAAGAAAATAGATTCCCACCATAGCACTATACTCTTGTCAAAGCTGGGAATGTGGGGAAGACCAAGTCCATCAAATCCCAAGAGCTGCCAAGAATGTAAAGTACTTCCTGTTGTCTAACGGCTAACAGAAGGGGAGGGAGAGAAACAGAGGCACGCCCAAGACTGAAAATTCCCTTGTCTGCCCAACTTAATGGAAGCAGTGCAGAGCAAGAAATCCAGCGAGAATTCTACCCAGAATCCAGCAAGACCAGAGTGTGAAAAGTGTTGTTTTGGACTATAGTTCCCAGAATTCCTGAGCTAGCATGTCCTCGGGCTGGCTGAAGAATTTTGGGAGTTAGTAGTTCTAAAAGTACTGTCCAAGCTTTTGCCAGAAGATAGATGGGCATGGATTAGAAAGAAAGGCTCATCATGGCAAAGTATACATAAGAATTACTAAACTATCCACCAGATGCAGAAGCCACTTTATTTAAAACTTTCTTAATAAATGATGAAGGCCAGATTGCAAAGCTGCAATGTAATTGCTACCAAGAGAAAAGCAGGGCTCATGGGGAGGGGGGGGGGGAGAAACTCTATTATAATGGATACAAATTCTAAGAAGTCAGGTGCTTCCTGCATTTCTAGGTTCAGAAGACCCTCCACAAAGCATCAGCCAGACCAGCCTTCTCCAATATGTTGTCCACTAAATGTGCTGAACTACAGTCACACTACCATTTGCAGCCAGTGTGGCCAATTGGTTAGGGACAGAGCACTATGCTGAGAGAAGGCAGTTCTGGTCTAGACACTTGTCACAATCATCGATCTACTAATGCTTCATAATCCAAACTACAAAATTTAGATAATTCTGTATCACAAACTGGGGAGAAGGAACACTCTGAAATCATGCCTGCAAATCAGCAGGCCCACAGGACTTCAAGCACCCATCTGGCTATGAAACCAAAGGTTGAGAGTTCAATATCCTGCAAGGTTTCCCAGGAGAAGAGCCAGCCTATGCAGCCTTGAGCACAGCCCCAGAGCATCCACAGAAGAACGGAATCGTAAACCTCTTCCGAGTACTCTATACCTAGAAAACCCTGAAAAGGGTTGCCATACAGTATATCACAGAAGTGAGTACACCCCCTCACATTTCATAAATATTTTGGTATATCTTTTCATGTGACAACACTGAAGAAATGACACTTGGCTACAATGTAAAGCCTGCGAAGCAACCAACATGAATTTGACACAACTCCGGGAGGCAGTGGAAGATAGGCGGGCCTGGCGTGCTCTGGTCCATGGGGTCACAAAGAGTCAGACACGATTAAACGACTAAACGAACGAATGAACAACAATGTAAAGCATTGAGTATATAGCTTGTATAACAGTATAAATGTGCTGTCCCCTCGAAACAATGCAACACACAGCCATTAATGTCTAAACCGCTGGCAACAAAAGTGAGTACACACCTAAGTGACAATGTCCAAATTTGGCCCAAGTAGCCGTTTTTCCTCCCTGGTGTCATGAGACCCGTTAGTGTCACAAGTCTCAGGTGTGAAGGAGGAGCAGGTGTTCTCGCTCTCACTCTCTCAGACTGGTCACTGGAAGTTCCACATGGCACCTCGTGGTAATGAACTATCTGAGGATCTGGAAAAACAAATTGTTTCTCTACATAAAGATGGCCTAGACTACAAGAAGACTGCCAAAACCCTAAAACTCAGCTGCAGCATGGTGGCCAAGACCATACAGCGGTTTAACAAGACAGGTTCCACTGAGAACAGGCCTCGCCATGGTCGACCAAAGAAGTTGAGTGCCCGTGCTCAGCATCATATCCAGAGGTTGGCTTTCGGAAATAGACGTATGAGTGCTGCCAGCATTGCTGCAGAGGTTGAAGGGGTGGGGTGGGAAGTCAGCCTGTCAGTGCTCAGACCATACACCGCACATTCCATCAAATTCATTTCCAGGGCCGTCGTCCCAGAAGGAAGCCTCCTCTAAAGATGATGCACAAGAAAGCCCGCATACGGTTTGCTGCAGACACGCAGATTAAGGACATGGATTTCTGGAACCATGTCTTGTGGTCCAATGAGACCAAGATAAACATATTTGGTTCAGATGGTGTCAAGTGTGTGTGGCGGCAACCCGGTGAGGAGTACAAAGACAAGTGTGTCGTGCCTACAGTCAAGCATGGTGGTGGGAGAGTCATGGTCTGGGGCTGCGTGAGTGCTGCCGGCACTGGGGAGCTACAGTTCATTGAGGGAACCATGAATGCCAACATGTACTGTGACATACTGAAGCAGAGCATGATCCCTTCCCTTCAGAGACTGGGCCAAAGGGCAGTATTCCAACATGATCACGAACCCAAACACACCTCCAAAATGACCACTGCCTTGCTAAAGAAGCTGAGGGTAAAGGTGATGGATTGGCCAAGCAGGTCTCCAGACCTGAACCCTATTGAGCATCTGTGGGGCATCCTGAAACGGAAGGTGGAGGTGCGGAAAGTCTCTAACATCCACCAGCTCTGTGATGTTGTCATGGAGGAGTGAAAGAGGACTCCAGTGGCAACCTGTGAAGCTCTGGTGAACTCTGTGCCCAAGAGGGTTAAGGCAGTGCTGGAAAATAATGGTGGCCGCACAAAATATTGACACTTTGGGCCCAATTTGGACATTGTCATTTAGGGGTGTAGTCACTTTTGTTGCCAGTGGTTTAGACATTAATAGCTGTGTGTTGCATTATTTTGAGGGGACAGGACATTTACACATACAAGCTGTATACTCACTGCTTTACATTGTAGCCAAGTGTCATTTCCTCAGTATTGTCACATGAAAAGATATACTAAAATATTTATGAAATGTGAGGGGGTGTACTCCTGTGATATACTGTAAATTTGAACTGTCTTGATGGCATGCAGTCATTATTATTATGAGCAGGAAGGGTAAAATACTTGTACATTCTTCTTGCCAGAAGAACCTTCGAATTGCAAGTACTACACTGAATTAGTCCTTGAACAAAAGCTTTCCAAGCCCCCAAAGCTCTGAGAAGCACAACATCATGCCACCTGATAAGCCAGCCCTTAACTGAGAAATGCTCAGGAGAGTCCCGAGATTGCACGTGGGAAAATCAGAGTGTGAGATACATTTGAAGCCCCAGCACAAGAAAACTCACACTGCAATACTGAAAATAATTACTATGAAGTTGCTGTTAAATATCTACTGTGCTTTCCTTTTTTGAACACACAGCAAGCTCTTCAGCCTTCTCATCATATACGATAAATGTTCCACTGCCGTGATCAAAACGACTACTTACCTTTGCACCTTTTCTATGACGCATTCATCCATCCACATACATAGATGACCAAGAAACAGAAGTCTGTCCTTGGATGTCACAAGCGCCTTCTAAAAGGCCAGCAACCCCCTTTCTATTTCAAATATTTTTAACCCTGTTTTTCAAGGTCCTTATATATTGCATAAGAACACACATGAAAGAGCCAGCAGTGGCTACAGATCTTTCTGGGTATATATTTTGGTATGGTTGGGGCTCCCGCTACATAATGCTCCCAAAACAAGGACCAGGAGAAATACATAATATCCTACGCGTGTTTTCACAGAAGTTAGATTCTGTATTCAAAGGGGATTCAAATCTGTATTCCATGGGGATTATTCCCCAAAAAAAGCTTGTTTGGGAATGTAGAAACTGAGTCAGAGGAGAGGTCAGAGGACATATTGCACAAACTATCCCATTTCAAGTAATCCGCCCACATGAACTATGCAAGTTAGGAGTGGGAAGACCAATGAGATCACCCATTACTCTCCTCTATGAAACAGAAAGCTACAGCTTGCAATTTTTCAGACGATAGAGATCTGATTGGCACAAGTCTTGTGCGTGTTTAACAGCATGTTACTCCACTCATATCAGCTGATCTTCTCTGAGAACACCGCTTTTCCACATACTGTATTGGCTTCAGATATCTGATCCGGGCCTCTGGAAACTAGACAACCCTGAAGGAAGCCTCTGTTACAGTCCTTCAGAGGTGGTCAAGGATACAATCCTACCACCAGTGCTGAAGTAAGATTTAGCCCGTGGTGGATTTGGCTTCTTTATATGAA
This sequence comes from Pogona vitticeps, assembly GCF_051106095.1. NCBI lineage: Eukaryota > Metazoa > Chordata > Lepidosauria > Squamata > Agamidae > Pogona > Pogona vitticeps. The sequence goes on along the minus strand of NC_135784.1, from coordinate 123,663,394 downwards.
TGGATGACATTTTGTTAATTGTTCCAGCTCCTAAAATGTCTTGAACCTGTATGGAAAACAGAACAACACGTGGCAACAGCAGATCCACTTCTTGTGCATATCACTATAAACCTACAGATAGGGAAAATTACAATTTTGAGCAGAAAAGCAGTTACTGATGGCAGAGTACTGAATCCTCCCCTTTGCCTCCCACAAACTCTGCCCCAGCAATGTTATTCTAGTAAGGCTATATGATCAGATATCAGCGCTTTATAGGGATGAGATGGGAGTTGCTACAGAAGGAAACAATGGGCCAGAGGAGAGATCAACAATAGACCTACTGTTGCTTTTTAAGAAAAATCACACCCACTCATGCTTTCTTTGACATAAATCAGACATTACATGAACAAAGTATATTCATATTGCAGATTTACAATGGTGGTTTATGACAAGTACCAACATTATGTATTCTCGAAGGCTTTCATGGCTGGGATTCGATGGCTGTTGTAGATTTTTCAGGCTGTTTGGCCGTGTTCTGAGGGTTTTTCTTCCTAACGTTTCGCCAGTCTCTGTGGCTGGCATTGTGGCGTTCACCTAAGTTATGCAATATGAGTTGTGCATTATTCATGTTATATGTTAATATGGTTAAGAGGTGGGGCCAAAGGAGGTGCTAAAAAGGCAGAGCCTGAGAGGGGAGGGAGTCAGTCTGAGTCTGGAATCAGAGATAGAAGGATAGTTTGGGGTCTGAGGAGTGATTAGTTAAGAGTGTAACCTGTGATAATTCATATAGAAGGTTAATATTGATGATTGATGAATCCTGAAGAATATGCTTATGAATTATTCCAGAAACCATCTGTAATTAATAAACTTGTTCTGTTGAAATGTCAATACTGGATGGATCTTCATCTTTTGTAAGTAAACTAATGTATTCTTGAAGGCTTTCACGGCCGAGATCTGATGGTTGTTGTGGGTTTTTCGGGCTCTTTCGCCGTGTTCTGAAGGTTGTTCTTCCTGAAGTTTCGCCAGTCTCTGTGGCTGGCATCTTCAGAGGACTGGAGTAGGAACTCTGTCCATGCTCTGCTGGTGTTTGTTGGACAGTTGAGTATTTATAGCTGTGGGAAACAGCTAAAAAGATAAAAGCTGTTTCCCACAGCTATAAATACTCAACTATCCAACAAACACCAACAGACCATGGACAGAGTTTCTACTCCTGTCCTCTGAAGATGCCAGCCACAGAGACTGGCGAAACATTAGGCAGAAAAACGTTCGAAACACAGCCAAACAGCCCGAAAAATCTGCAACAACTACCAAAGTTATATTTATTGTTAATATTTTTTCTTCCATTTTTTTCCCTTCTCTTTTTTAGTTCAATTTATTTGTGTTATCGTTTTATGTTAAAATCTGCAAAAATGAAAAGTTAAAAATCAATCAATCATATATTATAGTAATGACAGGGTTTACACAGAACAGGAGTTCAGATAATAATTAATCATAATAGGGAACGGTTACAGCATTGCCAAGTGTCTAGTTGAGGATCCTTGCTTGGCAACTTTTAAATGGTATCTGTAATGTCATTGTGAAGCTAAAAATAGCACCCTAATGAGAAACCAGATGAGGCTAAAGAGAATCTTCTATTTGTAACTCCTTTTCTAATAAGCTAGGAAAGAGCCAAACACTCTGGAGGGGAGGAATCACCACCATATTACTAATCTCTTCCATTCAAATGTTACATAGAGTACATAGCTATTTTACAAACCTATGCTGTACTGCCAAAGTCACTACAAGGAGAGGTAAGAACAGAGGGGCTATTAATCCCAGTTTACTGGAATGGTTTCAATGCAGGCTAAGAGTAGTTTGTTCTGTGCCACCCAGCTGAAGTCACAGCTTAGGCATCATTGCAACTTACATCTCTTAAGTCTTTCCAGTAATTCATATTATTCATATCTATTTTCCGCAAGATTTTGGCTAAACATTATGACATCATCTACCAACAAGATTGTGTCACAGAAGTGACACAGAGGCAGAAGTAATACGTTAAGTGTATGTGCAAGTGGACACACACACTCCCCAGATAAAAATATACAACCTTATAAACTGTTAATAACCTAATAAACCAAGTGAAGAGAAACTTTAATACCCTAATAAAACAAAGTAAGAAATCTATCCCAGCATAACTTCTACATCTCACATGCAAGCTACTTCAAACTAAAAATATTAGTCTCAAGTAGAACAGATTCACTGAAACAATGTGCTTTTGGTAAATCAACCTGTACACAAAGCTCTGGCCCTCACAAACACCCATTTCTGTTGATTCTCTCCTAGTCTCCTTCACTGATGAAGATTCTTATCTGCCTGTTTCATCCATTAGCTCTCCAACAACTTACCACCCTGCTCTCTGAAGCAGGTATGTTATAAATTGACCATAAAGAGCTTCTTTACAACAACAGCCACCACACTCCCGCAATGGCCCCACTCATATTTATTAAAAGACTGCCTAAATTTAAACACACTGAACAACAATAATTGTCTTCACTGGCATTTATGCTGAGAAAGGGAAGGGGGGTAGTAGAGTGGCATTTTGTGTTCATGCCAGTGAGCACTAGAATCAAAACATATATATCCCCATTCAGATACTTCACTTCCAGAGATGTAGGGATAGAAATGGAAGCATGACAGTCTTCAACGTCCACATTCAACATCTTGAAGATCTATTCAACATCCTTGGTGAAAGGCAAAATTAAGGGACAGAAATTTTCCAGGAACAAGAGCCAGGATTACATCAGGAATGGCTGGAGGTTACAGAGCAATATTGTTACAAAACAATTAACACAGAATTATAATTTAATGGCCAAATGGATATTTACCTAGTTTATGTGGGATGGAGGCTCTTAACATTTTGATATATGCAGAGAGTGCATGCATTTATTAAACAGCACCGTTATTGGCTGGTTTGGCGAGTTTACATACAGTATTCATTTTGCATCTTTGGATATAAAATCCACCAAGACATATTTGCACATTTCCCCCTCCTCTCGCCTTTCAAGAAGTCACTGAAATGAGCCTTCAAAAAGCATCATGAGACGATAGCTATCTTAATGGCTCTGCTAACTGTGGGAGTGTGCCCTTTGAATTGTCTCTGGGCAATGTGATTGATAACTGTTTTGGCTTAGCTGTTATTAGTAATTTACATCTTTTCTTAGCTTTGCAGCTGCTTAGGGTTTTTTCCCCCCTTTTAATCTTCTATAATCTGTTTCTTTATTTCGAAGCTGTATTATTGAGATAGCCTCTAGACATATGAGGACTAGAAGTGGGTCCGGGAGAATTTCTTCACTGGAGAAAAGGTGAAAAGATCTCAGAAACAGTGGTTAAATCAATTTCCTAGACAGCAAAAAATAGCTATTGTCTGTGTTGGTCAAGCTGTTTTTAATGACTTGCCTGATTATGCTGCCTACACTTCTGTCCTTTACATAGACATAGCAAGACATTTGAAATAGTCCCTGGATTTACAGATCCACAGCAGGAAGAGGGCAACAAATAGCAGTAGACAGTAATTTCATTTGGAAAGGACAAAGGAGTGGTAGAATGAATTAAAATCACTACGACTACGTAATAGTTTTGACACCTTCACAAAACCAATATATGCTACAATTTTTGCAGACGTCCTCCAAAAACATTGGAGTTGCTGGGCTAGATTTACACTTGAGTAGACTCACTGAAATCAATGAAACTTCAATTAGTGTACTGTATTCTCGAAGGCTTTCACGGCCAGGATTTGATTGTTGTTGTGGGTTTTTTGGGCTCTTTGGCCGTGTTCTGAAGGTTGTTCTTCCAGACGTTTTGCCAGTCTCTGCGACCAGCATCTTCAGAGGACTGAAGTAGGAACTCTGTCCACGCTCTGTTGCATGTCCAGCTTGTTTTAGGGCATGTTCAGCTACTGCTGATTTTTCTGGTTGTTTTAGTCTACAGTGTCTCTCCTGTTCTTTGATTCTGGTGTGAATGCTGCGTGCCCACAAGCTGGACATGAAATTCTATTTCAAAATACTGAGGTACTGGACAACACCAGCAATCATTATGTTAGACTGCACAGGGAAGCCATTGAAATCCATAAACATCAACAGAATTTCAACAAAAAAGAAGAAGGCCTCAAACTAAACAAGGCCTGGCTTCCAATACTGAATAATACAGCCTGCAAAAGGTCAACGAACTCTACCTAGCCACAAGGACCAGGGATCATTGCACAAAAAAAGAGCAGCTAACGACACCCATCAATCACAGTGACAGATAATCTCTCCCCCCTTATCACAACAAAAACACGCTGATCGTACTATCTCTTGAAAAGGACAAAAGCTGTTCCCACAGCTATAAATACTCAACTATCCAACAAACACCAACAGAATATGGACAGTGTTCCTACTCCAGTCCGCTGAAGATGCCGGCCACAGAGACTGGCAAAACGTCAGGAAGAACAACCTTCAGAACACGGCCAAAGAGCCCAAAAAACCCACAACAACTTCAATTAGTCACAACAATCTTAAGACCTCTGTTCTTAAGTAGGATGAAATCCGAATCTAAGCCAGCAGAAAGAGTAATAGTTGGAAAAACAGATGGCACACATGCAACTTCATCTAGAAAACCTATCCATCTTTGGAAAATCTTGTATAAAAATTTCACTTCTTATAAATAAAGGCAACAGATTTCAATGCTTCCTTTTCCAATTCAAAGGTGTTTTATCAGCCAAGATAAGCCTGTTCTCACTGGGGTGGGTGGGTGTCTTAATTCTCATAATTTTGTCATCTGGTTCTTTACTGCTCCAGTCCTACTAGCTGTGGAGGAATCCTGGAGCACTTTCAGTCTGCTCAGAAACAAACAGATAAATATAAAGAGGATCTGAAGAGCTGAATGAAAGGTTTTATTTTTATTGTTTAGTGTGCGGGAGGGGGGTTAATAGCTCAGCGCTATGAGCACATTTGTTCCATTTATACAGCCTCAGGTTCTATCCCTGGATCTACAGTTAAATGGATATAAAGTGGCCAGAGTGGTATAGTAGTTAGACTAGTGAACTAAGTCTCTGGAGGCCTGGGTTCATCTCTCCACTTGACCATCAACACTCACTGATTATGGGCCAGTTGCACCTTCTCAAACTTTACAACATTGTTAAGAAGGACATTATGGCAGAGTTGTTACTGGCAGTTGAGCTAGATTCAGTGCTGTAAACAAGGCCTGATGGCTGAGTTGATGCACTGGGATTTTTAGATGAGCAAGGACAACTACTGTACATTAAAGCTTCCCTACTCCCTCTGAGCTTAGAGGCAATCCTTATAGTAGCTGGCGGGGAAATGGATCTCCCCAGTGTAAATTTACAGTAGCAAGCCAAGTGGTCCTTGCGGTAATGCAAAGACAGCTTGGTCTTAAATGACCAGTTTGTTACCATGGGATTCAAGGAAAATAAAAAGAACTGTTGGAGATTAACGCTGCTAGAATTGGTTTGTTTATATAAATAGCATCACTTCCTGCATTTCCGGACCTTTTGGAGTGGGGTGGCTATGGACTACTATAAGCACCTGCACTTCAGATTTTACTATTCTACCATGGGCTGGATGGACCAACAGTTGAATATGTAGTTTCACATTGGCACATAACAACAACAGCAGCATTACATGGTGGGAAGACTGCTGAAAGAAGAGACAGTGTATTTGGCTCTCTCTCCTCTGAATGAGGTATGAGGGATGAACACACCCTGGAGTGATTGGCTACATAGAAAGAAGTGAGAATAAATCCCTGGTCAAAACCTAATTGTAAGACCATCAGGGGAGACCTTTCTTTCAGTCCCACCACCCTCACAGGTACACTTGGTGGGGACATGGGAGAGGGCTTTCTCTGTTGCTACTCCCAGATTTTGGAACTCCCTCCCACAGAAAGCCATGCAAGCCCCATTTTTGCTGTCTTTCCACAAGCAGTCAAAGACCTTTCTCCTCCTTTAATAACTGCCTGCATGAGTGGGTTTTTTAAACGGATACTGTTTTGAATGTTTTTGTTTACTGCCTTTTAGTGTGGTATTTGTTTGATCTTTGTTACTATTTGTATACTAACTGTTTTTAGCTTTCAATATTGTCTTTTAATGATGTAATCTGCCTTGGGCTCTTCTTAAAAAGAAAAGTGGGATAAATATATTTTAAATAAATGAATGAATATGTAAGCCAGTCAAATCAGACATCCCTTTGGGCCACCGTTGTGGTTCCCCAACAGCATGGGGCCTCCAATCCCACCCCCATGAATACATATTTTTTGGGAACTGCTCTTTTTCTCAAATAATCTGTTCTCTAGGGGAAGTGGGGCAATTTTTCCATAGTTCTGAGGAGCCCAGCATCTCTACGGCTCCAAAAATTTTAGGAAAAAAGGGCGGTTTACAATTTAATTATACAGGCTACACATTGCCCCCCCCCCAGCAAGCTGGGTGCTCATTTTACCGACCTCGGAAGGATAGAAGGCTGAGTCAACCTTGAGCCGGCTACCTGGGATTTGAACCCCAGGTCATGAGCACAGTTTTAGCTGCAGTACAGCGTTTTAACCACTGCGCCATTATACAGAGGTCCACTAGAGATCCAAAGGGGCTTTTTCAGTTTGAAAAAAGACACTTTTTACAACTTAAGCCTATATTTAATTTTTTAAAGAAATCTTTTGCAGCAATCTCTACAATAATTAAAAGTATAGTGACATGCAAATTAATTGAATATTTAATAAGATTAAGCATGCAAATTAATTCTCTTGGCCATATTCCTCCTCTCTTAGCCCTCTTCCCCTGAACAGTGCAGCTCTTAGCTGGCTGGGAAATCAGCAAAGTGACCCTCTGCCCTGCTAAGATCACCCAACCCTGATTTAAGAGCATATCCACCCCAGCTGCCTGAATGACTGAATGATTATGGCAAGTTGCTCTTAAAGAGACAGCTCTCTCTGTGTTCCTTGGCTTGGCCTATGGCAGACACTGATGGTCACATGGCACAAATACTTAGCAGAGCTCCACAGCATTAAACTGATTTTAAAAGCCCCCCCCCCTTTTTTTAATCAACTAGAAAGGTACCTTATTGAAACAGATTTTTTTTCTTTTATACCAAGCATTATTTTCCTTCAAAGTAGTTGTATTTCCAAATTGATAGAAAAACTTGCAGCTGGCAAGCACCAGCTTCTCTTACACCCAGGAAGCAATTCCTCTTTTAATTTATGTCACCTTTAAAGGTAAGAACCTTCTTGAGGCCCTTTGGAAAATATAAAACATGAGGCAATAATAACAAGATACAAATCAGTGTATTTCCACTAATTCCAAATACAAACAGAAAATTAGAATACAAGCCACATTCAAAACCACAAAATGCAAAATAAGAAAAAAGGATACAAAAAGACTCTGCTGGATCAGGCCAAAAGGCCTCTCTAGTCCATCATTCTGTTTGTACACTAACCAGCCAGATGTCTATGGAAAACCCACTGTCAGGAACAGCATGAAAGCAAAGAGCCCTCTAACACCTCTCCCCCAGCAACTAGTGTTTTAGACCCATATGTCTTTCTCATACTAGAGATAATAGATATCTATTCTGGCTAGTAGCCATGGAGGTCTTTAACCTCCACAGATTTGTCTAATCTCATTTTAAAGCTGTCCAAATTGGTGGCCATCACTGTATTCTGTGGTAGTGAATTACCCAGTTAATTACAAACTGATTGAAATATTGATGTCTTGAAGGCCCATTTAAAAATAGCCAGGGAAGGATCCAGGTGTACCTCCCATGGAAAGGCATCCCACTCTTCTAAAAAGACATCTCCTATGACAGACGTCATCTGAATCTAGTCCAGCCTTCTGTATGATACATTAAGTCTGTACACAGACCGTATGATATGGAAAGTTGGACTAGATTCAAATGAAGGAGGAGTAGACACTGGCGGAAGAAACATCAATAATTTAAGCTATGCAGATGACGCCACCGTATGGGCAGAAAGCAGCCAATATTTGGAAGAACTTTTAGTGAAAGAGAAAGAAGAAAGTATCAAAGCAGGACTGCAGCTGAACATTATATAAAGACCAAAATCACGATTAACGAGGAACTATGCAACTTTAATGTTCACAATGAAGGAACTGAAATTGTTAAAGGTTTTTCTATACCTTGGCTCAATCATCAATCCAAATGGAGACTGCAGCCAAGAAATCTGAAGACTGAGACTTGATGTGCATCATTTAAAACCAAATACTTCCTGTTTTGATTTTTTAAAAAAAGTTTTACTCAAATGCAAAATTAATCGCTTAATCAAGTGGTTAAAGAACAAAACTCATACAATTCATTGGCTAAAGATTTCCTAACTAGTGTAATGGTCCTACTGTAGTACAGTACTTAGAAAAGAAGGGCGAAGAAGTATTTCCTTCAGTTGACACTCAAATCCCACAGACAGGCAGCAGGATGGCTCTACACAGCACCCCTTCCCAGGTAACAGACAGAAAATGAGGAATCTACCCTCAAGGGGAATGCCTTTCTGTGGTCTACAGACTTACATCTACTCAAGTTCAGCTTTAGTTTACCATTGATAGGGAGCAAATCCACCAAATCTGACTGATTCAAACTCCAGGGAAACTGATGTCACACTGGAGCTTCAACAGCTAAATTTCAAAGTCCATAACAGGCCCTATACAGTCATGCCCTGCTGGACAATTACCCTGTTTAACGATGAATCCACTTAACATTGATGTTTTTGCGATCGCTTTTGCGATTGCAAAACGATGGTTTAAATGGGTTTTTTCGCTGTGCGATGATTGGTTCCCTGTTTCGGGAACCAATTTTCGCTTTACGACGATCAGCAAACAGCTGATCGTCGGGTTTCAAAATGGCCGCCGGCTGAAGAAAATCCCCCCCCCCCGCTATTTTTAGGACTGATTTTTCGCACTACAGGCACCAAAAATGGCCGCCCCATGGAGGATCTTCACTGGATAAGCAGGTATTCAGTCCATTGGAATGCACTGAACGGTTTTTTTTATTTTGTTTGACATTTTCGCTCTATAGCGAATTCGCTGGAATGAATTAACGTCGTCAAGTGAGGCACCACTGTATTGAGGCAGATATGGCTAAAATGGCACAAAGAACGGTTAAGAATGCAGGGCACTACATTAAAGCCCGATGTACTGGAATACTAATGCAGGGCTGGCTTTCGCCTCTGAATTCATATGGTTTGAGCCTTTTCTGCTACATTTCAGGCTCAACAGAGTGGCAGAGTCACTATCACCTGTCATAACATGGGACAGAGTCATTGTCAGCTGTCATAATATGAGATTTATGAAAGGTATAACTAAAAAATGATTTCACGCTGGAGGGACAGTGCAAAGGTTTATGAGCTGCCTCACTCTTCACATATGTAAAGTCAGTCTCAGTTGGTATCACCCAGATTTCAATAATGTATATAGCCGCACCAAGTGCACACACAGTCAGAAGAACACAGTACATTAAACACACTCCTTCTACTTACACAAATTCATACACACAGCTATAACTACATCCAAAATAATTTCCTCTCACACTAATTATTTCTTTTTAACATGCCAATTCTGAGCATCAGCAATACATGACACAAATAGGAAGATGCACAAAATAAGCTCTGTTACCACCTCACGCTGATACAGTCATATATGCATGGGAGAGGTGGCTTATTGTCCAAAGGGGGCACGTCACCCTGAGGAGACTAAACCCCCACCAATCTCCAATTCTACATCTATTTTCCAATTAATTATATTACACTGCAATTTATCTGTAGATTCAAGCATAAGCATGTGCGCATGTAGACATGTTATACAGTGTGCATTTTGAAATCACCAAAGTGCTCATGAATTCAGCGTGCGCTGGGCTTTGTGAGCGTTGTTCACAAAGTGGGAATGGAAGCAGAAACATGTGGCTGTCCAGCTGCATCGAAACACTATTCACACTGTCACATGGACTCCTTCTCCACCCTCCAAAGACTGATTCACTTCCTTAGGAGCTCGATTTATCCTCCACAAGAGGCCTATCTGCCCCCATAGGCCTGATCATCGAGCCTGGGAGCATAAAAACCCAGCCCTTCCAATTCACAGGACCGCTGGTCCCCACAGAGCAACACAAAGATGCACAGGGTGAAGGAAATTAGATAGCACTGCTGTTCGGACTGTGAAATGAATCTTGTCCCTCCTGAGGTTCCAGTGTCAGATTCCTACTCATCAGCATTTTTCTGGCAATGAAGATCAGGTCATTGCTGGGAGCGACACCGTCTCTAATTTAGAGCTGAGGTGGCAGCTCAGAGGCAAAGACTCTCCTGCCCTAAACTTGGGCAATGGCTGCCGCTCTTGGTTCTGCTGACTCACTCGGGCCCTAAAGCCACATTAGACATTCTGGGGGAGAAAAGAGCTTCGAAAACCATTGCGGAATACCCATCTCGTGAAGATTCTCATTGTGGAATACAGCTCCCTGAATCTCCTGCCCAGTGTGAGAGTGATAGTTCAAAACCCTTAACTTTTCTCAGTTCACGGGCTTGCAAGGTTTGGGGGTTTGGGGTTTGTTTTTGTTTTTCAAATTTAAAAACATCCACAAGACCCTTTATTTGGGCTAGGGCTGCTGGACTGGAAAGTTAACCTTTTTCCAATGCTGTTTTTTCAAAGTTTACCTTCTCCAAAGAGGCAGTTTTCCTCAAAATACAGAAAGATTAAGACCTAACTCCAGCATTTTGGTTCTGCCCCAAACCTAGTTCCTCCACAGCGGTTTCGATCTAAAAGGAAATAGGTTTGTGGGTCTTGTACTGTATCTGCATCATGCCCAGCATGTTGGATCACAGCCCCCTTGCAGTGCCGTCTTGTGTTTGAGCGCTGCTGTGTCAGGTCCTTGTACGGTGAGATGCAGTCATGATTGACTCACCTCCTGGTTGCTCAGCTCTAAGCAATACTGATGCATTGCTAGGAGGAAGAGAAGGAGTTATTAGACAGGAATGGGGAACCTTTGGCCCTCAAGATTTCAGACAACAACTCCCACAATTCTTTAATACTGATCAGATTAGATAAAGTTTTCAGGAACTGGAATCTAAAATAAAGCAAGAAAGCAAGAAAACCTCAATCAGAAGTAGAAGCAGCATGTTTTATTGTAGGTATATGGCATTTTCAAGTGTTCAAACCATATCCTTGTTATTTATGGCAGGTCAGTCCAGTTATCTATCTATTGCAGATGGGGTGGCTAGCTTAAGAAGTGGGTTTGCCTAATGGTAGAGAGATTAGATTTGAACTGGCAACATGCATGTTTGTAATTCAGGCACTTGGCCGTCACGTGGCACAATCTCTTGCCTGGTGATGATTTCTAGAGTTTAGTGGCTTGAGGATATTCAGGACAAATATCAACAGTAAGAACCCAGCCAAGGCCACCACACCCTAGGAGGCAAGGCATGGAGCCCAATTCTCTGCATGTATATACAATTAAGACTTCGACAAGACCGTTGCCCCATCCTCCATTGCCTCTCTCTCTCTCTCTCTCTCTCTCTCTCTCTCTCTCTCTCTCTCTGTCTGTGTGTGTGTGTGTGTGTGTGTGTGTGTGTGTGTGTGTGTGTGTGTGTGTGTGTGTGTGTGTGTGTGTGTGTGTGTGTGTGTGTGTGTGTGTGTGTGTGTGTGTGTGTGTATATATATATATATAGAGCATTGACTCCTGACTCACATACCCTGGCTTCCAAAGATATGTCTTTTTTCAAAAACAATGCAACTAAAAACAGAATTGTACCCAATGCTGCCCAGAAAATACAAAAGAAAGGTCTAGCTAGAAAAGATCACAGGAGCAGAGGGAAATCTGTCATTATTGCTGCAAAGAGAGGCAAATGAGAGTCCAAAGACTTGGTAACAGAGAGGGAGGTGGAGGAAATCAGTGGCAAGAATCCAGGATGATATAGAACTTGAACCTTTCCAATGGCTATGGATTCTGGATCCCACCTTGTTATGTCTTCTCTGCCTCTCATTAATTCTTACTGGGGGGAAGATCCAATTAGTTTCCTTTCCTGGCTTCTAAATGATTTTTCATCCCTGTAATTAATGGGCAAGTCAGAGCGGAGCCGCATGGCAGGCAAATTGCCGGTTCAGGGGAGCGGGGGTAATTTTCTAGATATGATAATGAGGGTTGCTTTCTTGCTTTTAAATAATGAATTCAGTATTGGGGAGGGGGTCGGCAGTGGGGAAATATCCAAAGCTTGGCATGCTTGTTCCTTTATTGAGAAGAGTCTAATTAGTGAATGATACCATCATCTCTACAGGCACTGCAACCACAACTGCTCCATCATATTTAGGTTAGTGATAAGATCTGAACTGTTTGGCTGATGGCTAACTTCGCCAATGGTGTAGTCCCAAATGCCAGGAGCAATAGACTGTTTTCCTATTTGGGGTCAGTATATCTTAAAGCATATTCATAGGAGGTAAAATTCTGGCTTAAGGGATACTTCATGCACACATTCAGAGACTCCACACAATTTTATAGAAAGCCCTACTAGTTTTGTGACAAATGTCATTTTTCAAGCTCAAGCCAAGACTACAATCAATCTATAGGCTGGTTGACAGGCCTAACTATAATTTTTCTTTTACCCTGTTTCGCCAAAAATAAGACCTAACCTGAAAAAAAGCTCTACTGTAGTATGATTTTTCAGGATGCTCATAATGTAAGCCCTATCCCAAAAATAAGCCCCAGTTAAGCGAAACCCCGCCCTCCACCATTGTGCAGCAACCAGAAGATGATGACATGACTGTTAAATAAAATATCCTCTGAAAATAAGCCCTAATGCATTTTGGAGCAAAAATTAATATGTGTCTTAATTTTGTGGAAACACAGTACATTTCTCCCTAGCTTAAAGCTAAGTAGGCTGACCTATTGTAATTTTCCAGGCAAACTGACACAGCAGAGAGTTAAACTCATTTATTATTTATTTTGTATATAGCACCTACTAGTTGCACAACAAAAGAGCAAAAACAACAGGTCCTTGTTGAGGCAATTCACAATCTAAGGACAGCTCTTTTATTGGCGATTCGAGGATATCAGATCTGTATGAGAATTTCCTTTGTTGGCCTTCCATCCATGACTTTGCCAGTACAGTGGTGCCTTGACTTACGACCATAATCCATTCCAGAAGATGGACTTAACTCAAAATGGTCATAAGTCGAAGCACCATTTCCCATAGGAATGCATTGAAATGTGATTAGTTTGTTGTGGCCGAAGAAAAAAATCACCAAAAAAAAATCACTGCAAGACTCATTGGAAACGCGATTAATCCCTTCCGCCCGAAGGGGGGGGGAAGAAAAGCAATCAAGCATGCAAGACCCATTGGAAATGCACAGAAAGCAAATGGAGCAGATCGGAAATGCACAGAGAACAAAGGGACCAGGTCGGAAATGCGAAGGAAACAAAGGAAAAAGCAAGGGAAGCATTCAAGACCCATCAGAAATGGGGAGAAACCCCCAAAAGCAACCAAACCCCCAAGACCCATTGGAAATTAGGAGAAAAAGCAAAAAAACCCAAACAAACAAACCTCCCAAGACCCATCGGAAATGGGGGAATCCCAAAAATCAAACAACCACCCCAAGACCGATCACAGCACAGAAACATAATCCCCCCCAGCCCAAAACCACGCTGCAAAAATACCCAGAACAGTTTTTAAAAAGCAGAAAACAGCACCTTACCTTACCAGGCAGCCCGAAGCCTCCCTGCAAACACACACACATGCTCACTCAGAAGCAGAAGTGAGGTAGTCCCAAGTCTCCTCCCATCGCACACTCTCTGACTGCTGGGGTGAAAGAGCTACAAAGAAGCAGCCTTGTCGCCACCTACAGTTAGCAATTTAAATTTCCCACCTTTTTTCCCTGCCTTTTTCTGTTCATAAGTGGAAGCTCCAGTCACAAGTAGAAGCAAAATTTTGCAGTCAGAGCTGGTTGAAATGGTCGTAAGTAGGGATGTTTGTAAATCGAGGCACCACTGTATGCACTTTCTACTCGGATTTGCATCGGAATGAAAAGGGATATGGTTGCTGGCTGCCATGTGATTAATCAGAAATAGAACAAGGAAATGCTGTGTAGCTCCCAAGATCACACAAATGTAAGAGTGGGTGACAATACTTTTTATTGGGCCACTAAAAAATCAAACAAAATGCAAGCTTTCATGGAGAAAATTCCACTTCTTCAGGCTTAGCACAACCTCTTCATGGATAATGCAGAAAAATGGTAGACAAGAATCCAAAAATTGGTGGTACATGTTCATGAGAGCTGATGTCAGTCCTCTTGAGACTACAGTCTTAAGGATCATTGCAGCATAATTTGGAATTTTTACACCTCTTTCTTAGGACCAAAAGGTTGCCAACTGGCAGCTGTAAACAACTTAACCACCAACTGGAGCCCACTGTATAGAGCACTACTTGTAAACTCCATATAACTTGGGAGTATACTTAACATCAGTAATGCTATCCTCCTCACCAGCCAGAGAAATTTGCTAGCTTCATCTTTATGGCTCCTGCAACCAAAAGGTAAGGATGACACTTCAGCAAATGAAAAGGAGAGACAGTGAGTTGTTTCCAGTGGTGTCACTAACCCAGCAAAACAGAAACTCACAGTATCCAACTTTCAACCTCTGCTCTTCCCCACACATCTAGAGCAGTGGTCTCCAAAGGACAGCCTGCAGACCACATCTGGCCTGCCTTGCCTTTTTATCAGGCCCATCCATGTGTGAATGCAGGCAGGAAGAAGTGTGTGCATGCTGGTGGGAGGGCGGGCATGTTTGCATGTGTACGCGTACATTCCTTCGGCCCTTGAAAATATGGAAAATATATTATGTGGCCCTCACTATGAAAATTTTGGAGACCCCTGCTCTAGAGGGTTGAGGGATCATCTGGAGCAGATGTGGGTGTTACAGAAGGGCAACAAAGAAGAGAGGAAGAAAAGATAATTTGCCATTAAGCAAACAAAAGTCTACTGTTTTAACAACAGATGTGGGGTTTGTTTGTTTATGTGTTTGTTTTAAATACTCACATGGAGAAAACCAAGCACTTTGCTTAAAATGCTAGCAGTAGTTTGGGAACATATACATGCCTTGTGTGTTTGAGATGGGTGGGCAATCTAGCTGAGAACATTGTCCTTTCAGCGTCCTTCATCTATGAACATTTTGCTGTTCTTTGATCAGAATGCTACACAAAGAGCCCAGGCCATAAAGTGAAAGATTCCAAAGGGACAGGCCTTATATACACACACTTCAGTTACCGTATTTTTTGCTCCATAAGACGCACCTGACCTTAAGACGCACCTAATTTTTAGAGGAGGAACACAGTGAAAATATATTCTGAACCAAACAGTGTAATAAAATATTAATAAACTATAACAGAATAACATTTGAACCATTTAAAGTGAACAGCAGTCAACAGTGGCATTAATATAGACTATTATCAGCCAGTGATAAGACCTATACCACTCTACCTATATTTTACATTTCCTTTCATCCACCTGCTCCCCGTGCTTATAGAAATGTCTCAATGACAGATGAGATTGTTGTGCAACTCTGCCCAGCTACAGCTCAAGCCTATATTAAGTTAGAAATGGTTTGTCTGATTTGGCACTGCATTGAGAGGTCCCTTTTAGTTGTGTGGAGGATAAATAGTGGAATTATACTATTTAACAGCTGGTTTTCCTTATTTACTGTAGGTTATGCAAAAGAACAGCAACATAAAGTTTAACCTGATCCCATTTACCAGCAGTAGCACATGCTCAGCATAAGACCAAATCTCCATTTTCTGACATAACTGAACGTTTATAGCATGCAAGGCACAACAGGTTAGGCCACACAAAGCCATGAACAATGTTCTTGATGAGCCAAAAAAACGGAATACAAACTATAGTAGCTGAAATCAGGAAGCAGGTACTGTAATCCAGTTAGAAGTCACGAGGCACAGTTAGTTTCCTTGCTGCAACACCCTTTGGAAATACATTCTCTATTAGATGCCCAGAACTAGTTGAAAAGTTTGCAAGTTGAATCCAAATTTCCCATAGAAATGCATTGAAAATTAATTAATGCATTTTTATGGGGAGGGGGAAAGGTCAGAAAGTTTAAAAAACAGCCAAACAGCTAAAAGCCAGCAGGCAGCCGGCAACCATTTTGTGCTCTTCTCCGCTCCTGCTCCTGCTCCTTTCCCCTCCCCTCTCCCCACCTAACAGCTGATCGGCGATGGTCTGAACACTTCCTAGGCAGCTTTTGAAGCATGTATGCACGTTTCTACACAAGCGGGTTTCAACTCAAATGGAGCATCTTTTCACCCAAGCACTAACCCAAACAGCTTTTAAACTAAATTTTACATTTTAAACCGACAATACCAGGCAGTCCCAGGTCTCTCTCCCAGCTCTCTAACTGCTTGGACTAGCAAGGAAGCAGAGAAGCAGCTTCTTCACTAACTGAAAGGTTGAATTTCCCCGCTTTCCCTGCCTTCCCCGCATATTAGGTATGCTAATATCTGTGCACTGGAGGATTGTGGGAGGAACATCCAGCCTCTGATGGGGGTCCTGTGGGGTACCCCAAAATACTGAGTAGCTCTCTTGGCCTCTTTCGGGACTGGGGCTGTGCAGCCCTGTTCTGATCAGGTGCAGCCAGGGGGGTCACCATGCCTTTGGGGGACAGGGCACAGAAAGGGGCAGGAGGTTCAGAGAACATTCCAACTCATACCTGGCAGGGGAGATACCAAGATCATCAAAGTGGCTTTCCCAGGGTGAGGCTCATCTATTGTACTTTGGATGTGCTGATCCCTGTGATTTCTCCAAATGTGGGAAAATCAACTGCCTAAGTGGGGGATTGTGTTTGTGGTTTCCCCTGGTTTTTCTAGATTTACTCTTTCCCCTTTTGTCCTTGGCTGTTTTCACTGCCTACTGCCATAGGCCTGTTGGCCTTGCTGGTTTTCCAGGTGGGCTCCAGGAAGCAGATCCTAGAAAGCCAGCAGTGCAGAGAGGTCCAAACAGCACGCAGTCTCTGGTGCTAGTTCAGAGGCCTCCCAGCATGGCAGTGGGGGGCTTCTGGGTGGTGGTGGTTGAACCCCTTTTTTACTGTATTTGTTCCATAAGACGCACATACTTTCTCCCCCACTATTTGGAGGGGAAGTGTGTCTTATGGAGCAAAAAATATGGTACAGTGGCTAACCGAAAACATTGCTATGCGATTTAAAAAACCCCACTGAAACGCATTGAAACCCCTTCAATGCGTTCCAATGGGGTAAAAACTTACCTTTAAGCAAAAATCCTCCATACGGCAGCCATTTTTGCTGCCCAGTAAGCGAGGAATCCGTCCCAAAAAAGAGCGGGCGGCCATTTTTTTCCGGCAGCCATTTTGGAACCGCCGATCAGCTGTTGGAAAAAAATCGCTATGCAAAAATCGGTAAGTGAAACAGCACTTACAAGCAATTTTTTAACATTCAAAACATCATTATGCGATCGCAAAAACCTAATCGCTATGCAATTTTGTCATTAAACGGGGTGCTTGTTAAGCGAGGCACCACTGTATTTAAATGGGTAGTGTAATATATATTATATTATATATTATATATTATATTACCCATATATATACATACACACATATACACATACACACATATATATATACAAATATATACATATACTTTTAAAACTTTTATTAGGTTTTTTACCCCACCCTATATATACGCACACAGCACAATCCCATTCACACACACACACACACACACACATATGACAAGGTCATGTGTTCTTTGTCATATGCACAAACACACACACACACACACACACACACACACACACACATACATACGTACATACATACATGTCAAAGAACACTAGAAGCAGCTCTCCCCACATATTTAAAGGTAAATGCTGTGTTAGAAGAGTATAGGAAAGGGATTGTGCTGTAGCAAGTAATAATTTGATCTGAGAGAGAAATGTGACACATACATCCCTACACACACACACACACACCAGATTTTCATTATGAAGATCTTCTCTGTAAGTGTCATCTATGGCTATATTAAATATTTCCTTCAACCAAATTAGACCTCAGAATCTCCTATTGCTCTGGGATATTACTTCACTAAAATATTGCATCACTGGTGAGTGGGCTGAAAGACTTGACATCTCTCCCCCTTCTTGTGCCTCAGCAATGAGTGATATTATTGACAGGAGGAAGGTGATCTTATTAAGAGTGACAGGATTCCATTGAAAGTCACAGAGCCACTGCAACAGCCTCTTCCCACAACGGATCTCTCTGACATCTGGTCATCGTCCAGCCCAAGCTGGAGAACAGATAAATATTCGCATCTGCAGAGTGTAGGCCTTCAGGTGCATGGAGACTGCCCAAAGGACTGACACCAGGCAGAGTAATGTGACCACCTCATGAAGTGGGTGCTGGGTGGAAGAAAAAGCACAGCACTCGAACCTCCTGGTGGCTCATCAGTTCCTTTCAACTAGCTTCATGCCTTGGGTGTCTTCAAAACAACTCCCCATTAGTGCTATTGCCAGTTCAATCTGCTTCTGTACTTGGAATAAAGAGGGAGATCCATTTTGTCCCTCACCTCAGGCATAAGAATGTTGGACTGACTCTCTTCCCCTTATTGGACCAAATCACTTGTCAAAAACCACATCTTGAAGGGAAAAGCCTGATTTTGTCACCATCTCTGGAAACTCCAATCCAGACAGAAAGCACTATCCTGCACTAAAGGAAATTGGTCTTCACTGCAGGACCTGCAGCAGAAAATGAGGAATTAAAAGAGATTTCCACATAAATTCCACAAACTGACGCCCTGCAAATATGTTAGATCTGCTATCAGCTCAAGTTTACCAGGAATTATAGGCTTTGTAGTGTGTCCTAAATAGAACACAAAACAACAGCCACAAGGAAGCAGGTAAGATACAAACATATGACTATCCAAAAGGAAGACACAAATCACTTCTACCTGATGATAGATATGGACAGGGAAGGATTAAGATATTTTCCCCCTCAATGCTGTCTGTCTTTCATATTTTTATTTTTGCTTTCAGTACACCATGAATAACTCTTGAAATCTCATTCTGTTTTTTTTTTAAATGCATTAAAAGGCATCTCCTCATGAGTTCTGCATGCCTTTATTTTGGGAGACCAGTTTGGCTAGCTGCTAAGGTTTGATCTATGGAGGATGCTTTTAAAGAAATATGTGTACACTACTTTGATTTCCTTCAAAAGGAAGCCAGGTATTGATACAATTCAGCAAAATCTTAGGTTATACTAAATATAGTTTCAAAAGGCAGACTCAGGAATAGGAAATTTTCAGACAAAAAGCCAGGTGGTAGAATCCTAAACATAATCTTATTTCTGCAAGATGAGTTAATTTACAGGTGAGAAGTTGCCTTTATTTTATATGTCCCACACACAGAGCTGCTCATGGCACGCCCATAACATGGCTAGGGAACCTCCTGATGTTTCTGCCTTCAAATACCAGAAATCCCAGCTAGCAGAACCAAGGGGTTATGAAAGTGGTGGTTCAGAAATTCTCAAGGACCAATGGTTTCCCAGTTACTAAAAAAAAAAAAATTATCTTCCCAGTTATCCAGTTTATTTGCCTGAAACCTGCCTGAATCAGGCCTTCCAAAAGGAAGCTGCTGTCACACTGACCTCTGCAATCGCCAGCACTGCCACTGTGGTTAGAGCATTCTGTTACGGTCTCCAGACAATTCTTCAGCAGCAAAACTAGTCCAAGCTAGACCATCCCTAGCCAAACTGAGCCAAAGAGGAGAGATGCAACAAAACGTCAGAGATGCTGACATAAACGGTTCTTCCAGCCAGTTGGAGCACCACTGCATCAAGAGGAACCTCTTCTAGCCACTGCACTCAGTAGGCTGGCCCTGAAAGAAGCCCTCCCTCCTCACGATGAAATTGAGCTCCCTTATTGATTCAATCAAAATGTACTGGTGAAAGAAATCTGCATGGCTCTTATGGATTGCCAGGACTACAAATCAGATCAAACCTGAACTCTAGCTAGAGGCTAAAATGCCCAAACTGAGGCTACCGTACTTTAGATATTAGGAGAAGACAAGGATGAGTGAATAACAATAATTGGTAGGAAAAACGGAAAGAAACAGGAAAAGAGGAATATTATGAGGAACCTAAGGTGTGAGGATAAGGTAATCGCTTCTTGCAAGATGTGAGTTGATCTGAGTTCCAAAGGTTGTGAAATCACAGTCAGATTGTGGAACAAAGGCAGAGAACAGGCAATTGGACCTTAAGATTCCTGCAGAAAGCAACACAGTAAGTACACTAGGAGGAACAAAGTGTGACTCTGGAAGTGTCAAGCCAAAGCAACTGAACAAATACGGGTCATTATCACTTTCACATAGGTGTTGCACAGTAGTCAGTATACTTTACTGGACTCAAACATAACAAGTAGCATTTCCCATTCTATCCACAAGTAAAACAGGAAACTAATCCATTTTCACAAGCTACCAGACACACCACATTCCAAGAAGGCAACTTCTCAACCATCTTAACCACTGGGAAAAGCTCCAGCTCAATGCCAGCCCCTGTTCTGTCTTCTCCCTCCAGCTACTACATCACCTCCTTTCTGCAACTCCGGAGATCCATTGCAACTCCCTCTCCTTTTCTCTTTGAATGAAGCCTCCAACAGGAGAGATCCCAAAGCAAGCAGAAATGACTGACACTCTCTTGGCTTCAACACTTATTCTCTAAGCAGTCTTCACCAATAACCTACAGATCAATTATCATTAGGGTTTCCACCAGGCCAGTCTTAACTCTGCTGAACCAGGTGTGTTACTAAGTGCAATATCCCTGCTAGGCAAGAAGCAATTTTAAATTTGCATGGCTGATAATCAACACATCCAAATGCGCAATGCTAAGTTTCATCCTCTGGCTGGAAATAACCTCTCACTTGCCTGAAGCAATGCAAATGCAGTCTAGAATATGTGCAGACAACTAGACCATGTACAGCAGCAGTGGGCCAAGAGCAACCCTCCAGATTTTGTTGGACTACAACTCCCACCAGCCTTAGGGAGCATAATCAATCATAAAGAAGTCTACGAGATGCAGTCCAACAGCTTCCGGGACTGTAGAGTACAGGCATCGGGGACTCAGGTTTGGTTCGCTATCGAAAAAGACAAAGATGTTCTCACATGTTTTATGCATGTACATGCATGTATTAATAATATAGGATAAAAACATAAATACCGGTTAGGAAGTGCTATAGACATTGTATTAAGTGCATATATACCTTCTAGCAAGTACAGGTGTTACCTCTGAACTTCAAACACGGCAAAAGTGAACACATATAAAAAATAGTGTGTCTTGTGAAAAATGGATAATGATAAAACATCCAATGTGGGAGATGGTATTCATTTCATTGGCAGTCATATAGAGAAAAGAAGCAATTAGTGATTGCAACCTTCTCCAACCTGGAGTGCTCTAAATGTTTTTGGTTACAACCCCCATCATCCCCAACCAGTATTGCTAATGATCACTGACTGTGCAAGGATTAGGGATAATGGTCAAAAGCAGCAAAAACAGTGAAGACCATTCAGAGGTTTACATACTACTTACTTCCCACAGATTAGTCATTGGGGCAGGATGTGATGGAAGGCAACATGTGGTGTATTTTTAAAAGTATCATGTAGAGAAAAGCCTATTGTAGCTACATAGCAAAGTTTAGAAAAAGGAATGGAGGTTGTTTTTTGACAAAGATAGGTAGGTAGGTAGGTAGGTAGGTAGGTAGGTAGGTAGGTAGGTAGGTAGGTAGGTAGGTAGGTAGGTAGGTAGGTAGGTAGGTAGGTAGGTAGGTAGGTAGGTAGGTAGGTAGGTAGATTAGATGGATGGATGGATGGATGGATGGATGGATGGATGGATGGATGGATGGATGGATGGATGGATGGATGGATGGATGGATGGATGGATGGATACTAGTCATAAGATGTCTCCAAAAACAGGTCAGGGCAGCATGGTTTTGTTGTTATGTACCATCACGTTACATCTGGCTTATGGAAAGATATGTGAAACCTTTCACCATTGCTATCCCCCGAAAGGCTGAATGGGGATTTGAAGCCACATCTCCTAAGTGGGTAGAGCCCCAGCCTGGCACCCATGGTTCTAGGACTAGACCATTTCACATACAGAGGCAACAAATGGCTCAAACTGGGCAAAGCTTACTTCTAACCAACCCTTTTTAAAACCTCCCTGGTTAGGGATGGAGAACCTGCAGCCCTCCAGATTTTTGTCGGAAATGCTAGGAACTGTAATCTAGCCCCAGATCCCATCCTGTTCTTTGAAATCCTGTATCTAAGAAGGAAAGGAAGCCTTGGTTTCTCAAGGCACAAAGCAGGAAAACAGAGGATTCAAACATAATTGATGCATTTTCCCCATTGTGAAATGGAACCCTGTTAGGGCAAGGACACATAGTATGAGCCTCTGGGGCCAAAGCTACCAGAACCACACCAGCAGTCCCCCATAATTCTTCTGTGATCAGATGGACAATGGAAGTAGGAGACTGCAGTCTCTGGACTTCAGAGACTGCTATTTTCCATCCTCGGCAGCAACAGGGAAACAACAGTGTCAGTTGAGATTGCTGGCAGGTGGGCAAGACCTTTGGTCCTCCTCTAGAAGGGAGAGGAGGCTTAACCCAGCTCTGGACACTGAGGTGTATGTGAGGGAATACTGTAGGTTATTTATGTGCCCATGCGTGGTTTGTATCTGCCAATATTGGATGCTGCCCTTTGAGTCAAAAACAATTGCCTACCTCTGCTCCAGAGCAATCCAAGATGGCCAAATCATGCATCCTTTGTCAGAAAGTGACAGCACCTCCACATCTGGGCACAGCTGTGGAGACTGAGAGATACAGCCAGCTCCCAATCTGAAAAGTCCTGACGGGCAGGGAAGAACCCTACGGCAGGCCCTCTCTTCCTCTGGGCAGCCTGGCAGGCTCCTCCGGCAGAGGAAACGGGCAGCCGTCGGCATCTACAACAGCCAGGTTGGTCTGAGCCAGGCTCTAAACACCTCCAGGCGCAAAGCTCAAGTCACCATTTTTATTTCCCACATGCTGTGTCATTCTGGGGCAGTGTGGGGAATTTAAATAGTGGCCCCAGGCCAGAATAAGCAATGCTTCACCAATATGTTGCTTTTTGTTTAATTTAACCACCTTTTAACTTTAAAAAATGGCCCCAAATCACCCCAGTAGTATAGAAAGTAATGCGAAACATTGGTGTGAACGTTATGAAATTTTTAAAATGCCATTAACCCATTGCTATCCACTCCCAACAGCAACTCATTACTAGTAACAATAGCCAGAATCCTATCAGTAATCACCTAGCCGACCTCCTCCAGAGATGGAATGCTCCACAGTAGTTTCAGCAAACTCCTGGTGGCTCATCAGTTCCTTTCAACTAGCTTGCAAGAAGAAGACCAACCCATTCTATAAAACAACATGGCTATTTGTGTGCAACTGTGAATACTCCCTTGTGCAGTTAACACAAAAAGACAATCATATGTGGAATGGCCCAATGCACGGGAGGGGGGAACAAACAGAAATTTAGTCCTTGCTACCTATAACAAATTACTTCAAAGCTCTGAATCTAAGATAGTGCACATAGAGAACAGGAGAGGAGAAGGTGATCCTAACCCTTTGCTCTCATTTGGCTCCATCATCCCAAGCAGAATCCTGGTAAATCATTCCTAATCATTCCCAACATATTGCTTTTAATCCCCAGGCATTTGCTGGGAATGAGCAGAGTCAATGCATGTTTGTCGTCGTTTAGTCGCTTAGTCGTGTCCGACTCTTCGTGACCCCATGGACCAGAGCACGCCAGGCCCTCCTATCTTCTACTGCCTCCTGGAGTTGTGTCAAATTCATGTTGGTTGCTTCGCAGACACTGTCCAGCCATCTCATCCTCGGTCGTCCCCTTCTCCTCTTGCCCTCACACTTTCCTAACATCAGGGTCTTTTCCAGGGAGTCTTTTCTTCTCATTAGATGGTCAAAGTACTGGAGCCTCAGCTTCAGGATCTGTCCTTCCAGTGAGTACTCAGGGTTGATTTCCTTTAGAATGGATAGGTTTGTTCTCCTTGCAGTCCAGGGGACTCTCAAGAGCCTCCTCCAGCACCACAATTCAAAGGCATCAATTCTTTGGCGGTCTGCTTTCTTTATGGTCCAGCTCTCATTTCCATACATCACGACAGGAAAAACCATAGCTTTGACTATTCGGACTTTTGTTGGCAAGGTGATGTCTCTGCTTTTTAAGATGCTGTCAAGGTTTGTCATCGCTTTCCTCCCAAGAAGCAGGCGTATTTTAATTTCATGGCTGCTGTCTCCATCTGCAGTGATCATGGACCCCAGGAAAATAAAATCTGTCACTGCCTCCATATCTTCCCCTTCTATTTCCCAGGAGGTGATGGGACCAGTGGCCATGATCTTAGTTTTTTTGATGTTGAGTTTCAGACCGTTTTTTGCACTCTCCTCTTTCACCCTCATTACAAGGTTCTTTAATTCCCCCTCACTTTCTGCCATCAGAGTGGTGTCATCTGCATATCGGAGATTGTTGATATTTCTTCTGGCAATCTTAATTCCAGCTTGGGATTCCTCCAGTCCAGCCTTCCGCATGATGTATTCTGCATATAAATTAAATAAGCCGGGGGACAATATACAGCCTTGTCGTACTCCTTTCCCAATTTTGAACCAATCAGTTGTTCCATATCCAGTTCTAACTGTTGCTTCCTGTCCCACATATAGGTTTCTCAGGAGATAGATAAGGTGGTCAGGCACTCCCATTTCTTTAAGAACTTGCCATAGTTTGTTGTGGTCCACACAGTCAAAGGCTTTTGCATAGTCAATGAAGCAGAAGTAGATATTTTTCTGGAACTCTCTGGCTTTCTCCATAATCCAGCGCAAGTTAGCAATTTGGTCTCTAGTTCCTCTGCCTCTTTGGAATCCAGCTTGTACTTCTGGGAGTTCTCGGTCCACATACTGCTGAAGCCTGCCTTGGAGGATTTTGAGCATAACCTTGCTAGCATGTGAAATGAGTGCAATTGTGCGGTAGTTGGAGCATTCTTTGGCACTGCCTTTCTTTGGGATTGGGATGTAGACTGATCTTTTCCAATTCTCTGGCCACTGTTGGGTTTTCCAAACTTGCTGGCATATTGAGTGTAGCACCTTAACAGCATCATCTTTCAAGATTTCAAAGAGTTCAACTGGAATGCCATCACCTCCACTGGCCTTGTTGTTAGCCAGGCTTTCTAAGGCCCACTTGACTTCACTCTCCAGGATGTCTGGCTCAAGGTCAGCAACTACATTGTCTGGGATGTCCGGGATATCCACATCTTTCTGATATAATTCCTCTGTGTATTCTTGCCACCTCTTCTTGATGTCTTCTGCTTCTGCTAGGTCCCTCCCATTTTTGTCCTTTATCATGTCCATCTTTGCGCGAGATGTTCCTCTAATATCTCCAATTTTCCTGAACAGATCTCTGGTTTTTCCTTTTCTGTTATTTTCCTCTATTTCTTTGCATTGTTCATTTAAGAAGGCCCTCTTGTCCCTCCTTGCTATTCTTTGGAAGTCTGCATTCAACTTTCTGTAACTTTCCCTATCTCCCTTGCATTTTGCTTCCCTTCTCCTCTCGGCTATTTCTAAGGCCTCGCTGGACAGCCATTTTGCTTTCTTGCATTTCCTTTTCTTTGGGATGGTTTTTGTTGCTGCCTCCTGGACAATGTTACGAGCCTCTATCCAAAGTTCTTCAGGCACTCTGTCCACCAAATCTAGTTCCTTAAATCTGTTCTTTACTTCCACTGTGTACTCATAGGGGATTTGGTTTAGATTATACCTGAGTGGCCCAGTGGTTTTTCCTACTCTCTTCAGTCTAAGCTTGAATTTTGCTATGAGAAGCTGATGATCAGAGCCACAGTCAGCTCCAGGTCTTGTTTTTGCTGACTCCATCTTTGGCTGCAGAGAATATAATCAATCTGATTTCGATATTGCCCATCTGGTGATTTCCATGTATAGAGTCACCTTTTGTGTTGTTGGAAAAGAGTGTTTGTGATGACCAGCTTATTCTCTTGACAAAACTCTATTAGCCTTTGTCCTGCTTCGTTCTGAACTCCAAGGCCAAACTTCCCTGTTGTTCCTTTTATCTCTTGGCTCCCTACTTTAGCATTCCAGTCCCCTAGGATGAGAAGAACATCTTTCTTTGGTGTCAGTTCTAGAAGGTGTTGTAATTCTTCATAAAACTGTTCAATTTCAGTCTCCTCAGCAGTGGAGGTTGGTGCATAAACTTGTATTATTGCGATGTTGAAAGGTCTGCCTTGGATTCGTATTGACATCATTCTATCGTTTTTGAGATTGTATCCCATTACAGCTTTTCCCACTCTTTTGTTGACTATGAGGGCATAGTCAATGCATGAGCATATGCTTATGTGCACACACACACACATCAGTGTAAGTATATGAATTGATCATGTTCTCCTGCATATACATATGCCTGTGTGTGCATATCCTTTAGTGCTCACACTTATAACATGTCATCTGTTTTGTCATGCATTCATCTGCCATGCTGATCACTGAAGAATGCATGACAAAATAGACGACATGTTATAAGTGTGAGCCACTAAAGGATATGCACACACAGGCATATGTATATGCAGAACATGGTCAGTTCATATCCTTACACTGATGTGTGTGTGTGTGTGCACATAAGCATATGCTCATACACACACAGAAGCATCTATGCATGGACATGAGCAGAAGTGCGATGAATATATTTAGTGTTATTGCTGGAGGCCCTTGGAGAAATATTCCCCCTGGCTGAAAGCACGACAGGTATGCAGTTTCAGAAATTGGCTGCAGACGCCCACACACTCCTTAACTAAATAATAATCATTAATTTTTTTTAAAAGCCTACATACACGAGCTAAGAAAAGCCACCCACACACACACTGTAGGAATGGATAGAGAGGAAATAATTGTTGTTGTTGTTGTTGTTGTTGTTGTTGTTGTCGTCGTCGTCGTCGTCAAATTGCTCTCCCCACTTCCTGCTGCAATCTTTGGATAGTCTGCATATATAAGTCATGAGATGCCAAGCAGTTCTTCCAGTATTCTTAGGAATGCAAAGTTCTTAAACCCAAGGAAACATTTGATAGTTTGCAAATGGCTGGAATCTCTGAAGGCACCTGCATTCCCCTATGATTTATTTATTTTATTTATTTATTTAATTTATATCCCGCCTATCTAGTCCAATGGACTACTCAATGATCAAATATGGAAGGGAATTCTTCTTGTCACATAAGAGGTTCTGGACAGACACATACAGGAATGCACGCATGCGTGCGTGCACACACTCCCTCCCTCCCTTGGGCTTAAGAGCTGGTGAAGTTCCTAAGACAAGGTTGTGCCTATGCAGAGAGATGTTGATTTAGATCGGGTTGAAGTGCTTCCCTGCTCAGAGGCATTTTTTGTGCTGCAGCATCAGAAGATGGCATCCTCTGAAATAACAGAATCTGGGCTCCTGGCAAATGCCACAGGCTTGCCTCACTGAAGACCCAGTCACAGATTGTACACATTTCCTCGGGGGCCGCAGCACAAATGTATTTGGCAAAAGGCTGCACACCTCCAGCTGGTGTTCATCAGCCCAATGCCCATCCACTTAAAAAGAGAAATGCTGATTTACAACCAGCAGGCGACCCAACTTTACTGACTCCCAAGAAACAGATGCCAGTTTACACCAAACTATAGTCCAAGGTAAACTTCTCAAAGGACACCCCCCCCCAATATATACTGCACCACAGGTTCCTCAGATGCCAGAACAGGGGCAAGTTCTTCAATGGTAAAGAACAGATATGAGCAGATCCACATTAAGCTGAAGAGGTCATAACATCTTGGCTTGTATGTGTCCACCACCACGCATAAACCAGGCACACAGCATTGAAGCAAAATATCTGAGTTACGGAACTCCTCAAACGAAAGAACCCCCCCCCCAAAAGAATCCATGCTAGCTTATCTTACTAGAGTAGGAGGACCCTTTAATTTACAAGTCAAATAGCACAGGAACCTTAGGAAAGACTTATCTCCCATCATCCCAACACTATGCTGGTTTCCCAAAAGAAATTGGACATCTCAGGAGAGATGAATAGATTTATGGCTCACTAGTGAGTTTCAACATCCAGAGGAGAACTTGAAAGTATTCCTACATTTCAACAAAACCTTGGGACCAACTTCTGGAAGGAAAACGTATTTGGAAAGTGTAATTTAACATGTATTTATCAGCTGCCTCCAAAGATCACAGTTCTTCTCCCCCACTGGCAGCAAGATATATTCTACCTTGTTTTTTAAATCTAACGTAAGACAATGACTTTTTTTTTTTTTTGTTCTACAAGACAGGAAAGTAGATACCCATCCTCCATGCAAACTGAGTCCTGCATGACTTTAATTCTTGTACTTGTTGTGGCTCCATACCCCAAAAATCAGTTTATTTGGAACAATATTTGAGGAGCACAGACCGAGTCTAAGACCACTTTGTATGCTCAGCAAGTAGAAATGTTCTATGCTACGCATTTCTCTTTGAATGGGATTCTGCAAAAATTCTACAAAGGTGTGCAGAAGGATGTTTATCTGCTGCATTCTTTGGGTTTGTGAATGAAGTGTATCGGTGGAAAGGGAGGGATAAATTACGTGAATTTCAATTGCACCAAAAGCATCCTTCCAGTTGGTCTCTCACTGTGATAATATGGCACCATCTTTGATTTCAAGAAATGTTCAGCACAAAGAGAAAAAGGACAGCAACCACTGATTTCATATCAGTTACAGAGTAGACTAGGCATCCTTCAGTCTCAAGAGTCTATGGTAACGTGCTCCGTATGGAGGACTTGGAACAGCGTCTAGTGTCGCTGAGAAGGCCGATTCAAGCGTGACAATCCCTTCCACACTGAAGACAAATACAGACTGTCCCCTGTCCAGCTCCCTGATTTTGCTGGTTTCGGGACTGCCTTTTTGCCTCGGCCTGCTGGACAAGTGTCTCTTCAAATTGGGAGAGGCTGTGATGCAACTCCAGGCTGAACGCTCAGATGTCAGGGTTTCCCATCTGTTGAGGTCCATTCCTAAGGCCTTCAGTTACAGAATGTATATGACATACGTCTCAATGCAACATGGGGGGGGCAGAAACCCAGCTCATCTGAGTTACTCAAAGAGTTTAACACCAACTACTGCAAGTTATCACAGTTCAGTGGCATGGGACACATGGCGCTAATTCATGTAGGGCCTGTCTTCTGCTACATGTTCCAATTCCAAACCAGATTCTTGCCAGATTCTCTTAAGGTCTTAAGAGATACACAGGGCAAAATCACAGCATTAAACCATCCTCTTTGCCCTGACTAACTGAGCAGGCAAGGTAAATGACACACAAGGCACGGATGAAGGTGAGTGAAGCCTAAGGCTCTAAATGAAGTCAGCTTCCTAATTCTGGCACAGCTGAAACAGCAAGCTGGGGTCTCATCAGAAACAAAAGTAAGCCCTACTGGATCAAACCAAAAGCCTTGCCTAGTCCACATCCTGTTCTTCATGGAGGCCAACTGAATATTTATAATGTCCTCAAGCAGGACATTAGAGGCAATAGTGCCTTCTTGCTCCTGTTTCCCAACCACATGTCCAGAGCCACACTGGTTTAAATCTAATCGTTATTCCCAACAGTAGACCTACTAAATCAAGAGGAGGACTTGGGAAGCCAACATTCATACAAGTCCCATGGATGCAGTGAGTCTATTCTGTTCAGTACTAACAGCTGAATTTATCTCTGTTTGCCTCCAGTTCTGGAGACATTCCATATCGTTGCTACGTCCAATAGCCACTGATTGCGTGACCACATTAAGACAAACCCTGCTGCTCACTTCACCGTTGGGATATTCTGAGCAGCTCCTCAAAATTATCCCCGAGTACACACATCCACTAAAATGCGCTAAATGTAATCTCTTAGCTTAAGATTCTATGCAAAAATAATACGGTTTGATCTTATAGTTAATTAAGCATCGAAAAGCATATTTCCTGCAACCCAGGCAGATCACAAGTAGTTCAAACACAGATGAATGTATAGCATTGAATGTCCAAGTCAAGGGCCATCATGACTTCCAGGTACATTTAAATGCCAGTGCATCTAGCTTTTCAAATTAAGGACTCATTTTATGGGCAATAATACCTTTGCTTGGCAGGCAGGGATTCTGTAGCTGCAGGACCTGGAAGTTCTGCTCCCCAGGTCTTCCTAAGCTGATCAAGTAGGCCATGTTTCAATGCAACCCAGGAACATTTTCCTTCAAGAAAAGGGTGAAGTTGGCGGCAGGAGTCTTGGGGCTTCTCCTTGTTTTCCAGTGTCCTGTCTTTCCATTTTCTTGCTGCCAGGCATGCTCCAAAACCTTCCATCAAAACCACTGCCTGCTCTTTCTCACTCTCTACTATCCCAGAGATGTTCCATTTTACCAATATTCTCTGGAGCACAGCTACAGGCATAGCTGATTCTAGTATATTCAAGGATGCCAACGAGGCGTAGTGGATACAGTGACAGATTAGAACTCAGGAGACCCAGTTCAAATCCCCACTTGGCTACAGAAATTCACTGGGAGGTGGTGGCAGCGGCGGCAGAACTGGTAAAACCATTCCTCAAATATCTCACATACCCTGGAAATCCTATTAGTATTGCTATGTCAGATGTGATTTGACAGCACATAACATAAAATATCCAAGACACTCAAGCTAGAAACTTGGGGATTGATTTTCTAAGGGGGTCCGTCTATGGGTCCAATCAATAACATCCCCATTTTCTGAGGGAAACAATCAAAGATTAGGAGCAATATTGGAAGGGGGGCAAAGGGCCGAATTTGGAGCAGAATGAAGACCTTTAGAAGCAGCTGTTAGGGCAAAAAGGAAGAAATTTTGCCTGCTACTCACCCACCCCCACGATGCCAAAATGAGAGGGCTTCATAAAGGAAGAGCAAGTTATCCTTCCCATTCCTAACTCATCCTTCTAACAAATCTCATACAATATTCTATATTCCCCAAAGCATTTTGGCTCAACATCTTCAAGCTTCCTCACCTTTCACAAGCAACCCAACATTGTGAAAATGCATTTATAGCTGAGGAGGGAAGGTGGGGGTGTGTGTGGAGAGGATGGGGACCATTTCATCTCCACTGAAAGCAGAAACCCACCAAAGGAAATTGGTGAGGGGGGGCCTTACATACAATAAATGGGGAAAGAAAGGAGAAGATTACTAACAGGTTCTTTATATGATCATCCATTCCCCCTTCATCTGTCCATCTGTGCATCCTTCAGCTACATTTCTCTCTCTCTCTCTCTCTCCAATGTCTATATTTGTCCCTTTTCTTTAGCTAATCATGCCGTGCTCCTCATCTCTCACACACACACTCACAGACAAATACACACACAGAGAGAGAGAGACTCTTTTCTAACCATATCAATTCCTAGTGTTCTGTGTCCCCCCCCCCAAGACTATTTATTTCCTTACTGGGAGCGGGGGAGGGGGCAGAAGCTCACCACAGGCTGCCATGAGACTAGATCTGCTCTATTTCTACCTCCCCCCCAATGAAAAATTTAAAACCAAACAGATCTGTAGCAATCCTCAGTCTAGCTTGGGATCTTATTTTAGAAACAATGTTGGTATCAAATTAAAATAATCGGAGCCTGTTTCCTCGCTCCCTTTAAATTCAGTGGAAGACTCAAAAGGGGGGGGAGGGCAGAAATGAGAGTAACCAATGCTCAGATCTAATGGAAGGGGAGATGGAAGAAGGGTATTAAAGCTGTGGTTGCCGTAATATAAGGATGTATAGTTGCTTCCCTCTAGACTGCCCCCTCTTCCCACCCTTCATGTGGGTCAACGAAAATCGGGAGATATTATACAGGCACGCATTATCTTTGATTCGAAGTGGGTCCTTCCTAGTGAGGGAAGGAGGGAGGGCTGAGCAGGATGAGGCTCCAGCCGCTCCAGGATCAGACTCGCAGCTCCATTTCCAAGACCACGAGCCATCCCCCAAAGGTAGGTTGCTTCCGAAGGGCCCGGCCTGAGGTGAAGTAAGGGACACATCAGCCCGCCTCCAGAGCGATACGCTCGGCCGCGGGGGCGGGGTGGGCATCGAGGGTGGTGGATGGCACAGCCCAGAGCCATCACAACAAGCGCGCGCGCGCCCCCCCCCCCCCCGCGCCCCGCATCCGCCGGTCGGTCGGTCCGCCTGCCCGCCTGCTCCTTCCCTGATTAACCATTCTGCCAGCATCCTCCTCCCATCTTGAAATTGTACGTGGGGGGAAAAAAAAAAAGATTTGCGCGCGTTTCTGCGCCCGCCGCCGCCGCCACCTCCTCCTCTAAAGCCTGCCTGTTACATAAAGACACGTATCAAGGAAATTTGGTGCTGCTGGTAATGGTAGTGAGTGATCCTTACAGGAGACGAAGGGGCAGCCGCCGCGATCTTATACTGGTTCCGGATATATATTTTTTTCCTGCAGCAAAATTCACCACAGTTTGGGGCGGGGGCGGGATGGATGGACGGAGGACAAGGATAAGCCCGGAGACAAGATCTCCAGAAACAGCCCTGCCCTCCTCTTTGTGCATTACGGTATTCTGAGGGTAATTTTTCTTTCTCTTCCTCCCACCCACCTCCCCGCCACATATATACAAAATCTGGGAGGGGGGGGGGAAATACCGCAGTAACGGCGGCGAGGGGCAGGGTATTTTTTTTGCAGATGGCTTTGTCTTGGGCACACGCAGAGACAGAACGGAGGGCAGGCGGCCGCCACCATCCTTAAGCGGAGACAGGGACCCTCGTTTATCGACCCCCTTTCTGCCTGATCACAAAATCTCTGGGGGGAGAAAAATGGAGCGTGGATATTGGGAGGGGGGGAGGAGGAAATGATCTCTTATCCTCCTAGCCTCGGAGTCCAGCCAGTAACACCCCCCCTCCCCCGTTCAAGTCTCAGTGGCGCAAAGAAAGCCTGTCTGCGAGAGACGCGAACCAAACATTAAGTCCAGCAGTACCCAAACCACCGAGGGAAACGGGGGGACGGGGACGGGGGACGGAGCTCAAGGCGAGGGAAACTCGGCATCATAATAAATAATAACAAGAATAATGTTGTATTCTCTCCCACAGAAAACCCTGCCTAAATCCTTCAGCCCACCCCTCCACAAAAGCTCGCTGTCCACATTTTATCAGACGTCGGAGGCCAACAGGGTCATCGATTTAAAAAAAAAAGAAAGAAAAGGAGGGGGGGCAGAGAAGTATTAGCAGCTCACTCCCCAGCACATCCACCGCCCTCCCCCCCCGCCGCCCCAAGACGTAATGTTCTCAGAATCGACCCTCGTTCTTACCTTCTGTGATCCAGTCCTTTCGGGTTCCTCCATTCAGGGATCCCTAAACCATCCTGCCGCCAGGACGGCAGGGCTCGAGCCCCCGCAGGTATTAGGAAACACGAGGCAATCGGATGCGTGATGCGCGATCTCGATCTTCTTCCGATCGCTCCCCCTTGGGGCGTCAATTTCAGAGAAACGTGGAGGGGGGCGCGCACACACAGAGAGACACACACGCGCGCACACACTCAAAACATCGCGTCCTGATTTCGGATTGTTTTGGCCGGGGGGGGGGACGAGTAAAAGTGGGGGGGAGGGGCGAGAAAGCAGGGGATGTCGGCTATAAATCAGGTACGATCCCTATTTCTGTTGTTATTTGTTTGCAGCCACCCCCTCCCACAACACCAGAAGGAGGGGGAGGAAGAGAAGGAACGAAAGGAAGGGAGGGAGAGAGAGAAAAAGAAGGGGCCGAATCAAAGCCCTCCTTCCCCTGATGAGATGTCACTGGCGGACGCCTCCAGCAGGCGAACCGCCTCGCTTAGCAATAGGAAAGGAAATCTTAAAATATATCTATCCAGCAGTCCGGGCATTTTGGAGACGGTGGAGGCAAGAAAACGAAGATCCACCCCCACCCCCCAATCACACAGATATGCAGGAGGGCGCGCACTGGCGGCGGCGGCGGCGGCGGGGTGGGGGCTCCGTCTGCCTGCTCTACTCGTCTCCCTTCCTCCTCCTCCGCTATTCGCCTCCCCCCCCCACGCCCCGCAATCGGTACACAGAAACAGGCACACTCGCGCTCACCGTCGACACCGACCGGCCAGGGACGATCGGGGGCTTGGTGCTCCGGGATGCACGGGCCTCTAGCCTCCCCCACCCGCCGCCCAGCCCCGCCTTGCAATCCCTAGCTTCCCAGCGGCCCCCCGTCTCTCCCCATGGCGTGAGAGCTCCCGTTGCCTGCCGGGGACCCCTTCTCGCCAAGGATCGCGCTCTCGCGCGCTCTCTTCCTTGCTGCGAACGCCCCCTCCCGGCAGACTCCACCGGGCAAGGCGAGGTGGCGGCGAAGGGGATGCGAAGGAAGGTGACTGAAGGGGGGAAGGAAGAAAGGAAGGAAGGAAAGGCGACGTAGGCGGGAGGTCGGGGTTGGAGGCGGGGGGGGGAAGAGTCTGGCTAGAGGCGATCACACAGCAGCGAGCCCCCGAGTCCCTCCCGGCGCCCTCTCCGCTTGAGCCTTGGCCGCAAAGCCAGGAACCTCCAGCAAGGATGCTCAGAGGGAAGCTCTCGCTGCTTGCTTTGCACACCAGGGACCGGGGAGCCGCGGCGACGAGGCAGCCTCTGTGCCATTCAGGGCTGGCGGAGGCAGGAGGGAAAAGACGGCTCGGATTCGAGAAGGGACGGATACACCTGGGAGGCACGCGTGGTGCCATACAGGAAGGAAAATCTGGAGCGGATGAGCGGATTGGGGACCGGGGAACGGACAGGGAGGCAAGCCGAAATCTCCCCGGTGGACTCGAGAAGTTGAGGGGGGGGGGAAGTATGGAGAGTGGAAATGGAAGGAAAAGAAGGTGCGGGGCTGAGGCGGCATAAAACGAGACGGGAAGGGGAAACCAAACACTTCGCGGGCGCGGGGAAGGCATGGCGACGAGAGAACCTGGAAAGGAGGCGAGGGGAAATTGGGCTTCAGAACCGAGGGCTGCATCTCGTGGCGAGGGCAAAACGGCCCAGGTGTGAGCGGGGGATTAAGACCAACAAGCTGAGCGCCCCAACGCGAGACCTCCCAAATTGGCGGGAGACGGGTTGATAAAGAGGAGAGGGAAGGACGGGATTTCACGGGGCCCAGGAAGTGAGAGATCGATTCTCCTAGCTCGTCCTAAGGAATGGGTACACCCGAGTTGGACTGGGAGGGCACGCTGGCTAATGCACTCGCCTGGCATGAGGAGGGAGGCAAAATCTGGCCTGGAATCCGTTGTCTCTGCCGGATAAGCAGAAACACCTGTATAGTTGGCAGGAGGAATCAAATGCCAAGCTGTGGAAGTGTAAATGCGAAGCTGAGGCAAAGGAAACCCTGGATTGTTTCATGTGCCATATTGCGGGGCAACTACTAGCAGAGAACAAATACATTTTGAGTCAGGGTTTTCCGCCCCTAAAACCGAAAGTTAGTCTGACAGAGGGGAGCAAAGTTCAGAATCCAATAAGCCAGTGGTTTTCAACCTTGAATAACCCAGGAATTCTTGGACTGCATTTCCCAGAAGCCTTCGCCACCATCTGTGTTGGCTGTGGTTTCTGGGAGTTTCAGTCCAAGAACACCTGGGTTGCCCAGGGTTGGGAACCACCGCAATAGGCCATCTCACCCAGTGAGGAGTACTGGAGAATTCAAGAGCTTGTATATCCTTCTTGGATGCCAGCTGGCCCTAGTAAAAGCATTCCTTGCCTGTCAATTTCGTTTTGTACTTAGGTGTCAGTGGAAAAGTTTGGAGTTCTACTAGATGAAAGGAAATACAGTTCAGTTCTGGCAAAATCCAAAGGTGTTCTATGTCAGGAGACAGGCTGATGCTGAGCTTGTATCGATTGTGGGAGACCAGCATGCCCACCCTGAACCGCAGCACAAGGTCGTCGAGGTTCACCTGGCCATTCTGGAGCATGGAACTATCTGGATACCCTTTACACATTTCACAAACCCATAACAACGTCTGTACTTCAGACCAGCTGAGGGATACAGTACAGTATATGGCAGCTAAGTAGCTGCAGAGTCACCAGCAAACTCAGTTCCGCATAGATCAAGAAAGAAGTACTGTAGTATGAAATACCTCTGCTGGAACTGCTTTAAGTCAGCAGAAAGTATACCAATGGGCTGCCTGAGTAGAAAGCACCATCATACTTTCGTGCAAGATATGACCAAACTCTGTTGAATGTTGGGAACAGAGAACAGGGGACCTGGCCAATGATGCTGAACTGCATAGCCTGTTATCTTTTTAACCACTGGGCATGCTGGCTAGGGCTAATGAGAGTTGCAGTCCAATAGCATCTAGAATTCCTCACTCCGTTCTTTACACTAAAAAAAAAATACTTGCCCCAGTAATATAGAGAATTGAGACCCATAAGCAAAGAAATCAATATAGTCAGATGGGCTTTTTGGTCAAAATAGAAATTCAGCAAAAATGAAGAAACTGGGAAAATAAATGCTTTGTCCTTATCTCTCCAATAGTTTAAAGCCACAGATTGCAGTTCAAAAATAATGTAAGAAGTACAAGAGTACATCATCTAAAATACAACATGATACAATAAAATGAGGTGAATGATTTGATAGACTCTGGTTCCATTAAGCCTCACCCACTGGCCTGAAGTTGCTGATTCTCAGCTCGGCTTCTGTAAAATGGGAATAAAAGTGTGCTAATATGTGGACCCCTTCACGGATTGCTGCCTTAGCGTGGCAAAGGGGTTTGAGTAATTCAAAGAAGCTATGGGCTATGCCATGCAGGGACACCCAAGACAGGTCATAGTGGAGAGTTCCAACTAAACGTAATCCACCTGGAGCAGGAACTGGCAAACCATTCCACTATCTTTGCCAAGAAAACTCCATGGACGGAAACAAAAGGCTAAAAGATATGATACTGGAATATGAGCCCGTCAGGTCGGAAGGCGTCCAACATGCTACTGAGGAAGAGCGGAGGACAAGTACAAGTAGCTCCAGAGCTAATGAAGTGGTTGGGCCAAAGCCGAAAGGACACTCAGCTGCGGATGCGCCTGGAAGTGAAAGGAAAGTCCAATGTTGCAAAGAAAAATACTGCATAGGAACCTAGAATGTAAGATCTATGAACCTTGGTAAGCTGGATGTGGTCAAACAGGAGATGGCAAGAATAAATATTGACATCCTGGGTGTCAGTGAACTAAAATGGATGGGAATGAGCGAATTCAATTCAGACGATTACCATATCTACTATTGTGGGCAAGAATCCCGTAGAAGAAATGGAGTAGTCCTCATAGTCAACAAAAGAGTGGGAAAAGCTGTACTGGGATACAGTCTCACTAATGATAGAATAATTTCAATACAAATCCAAGGCAGACCTTTCATTATCACAGTAATCCACATTTATGCACCAACCACCAATGCTGAAAAGGCTGAAACTGAACAATTCTATGAAGACTTACAACACCTTCTAGAAATGACATGAAAGAAAGATGTTCTTCTCATGTTTGGAATTGTAAAATTGGATTGGAATGGTAAAATACGGAGTCAAGACATAAAAGGAACAACAGAAAAGTTTGGCCTCAGAGTTCAAAGCGAAGCAAGGCAAAGGCTAATAGAGTTTTGTCAAGAAAGCAAGCTGGTCATCACAAACACTCTTTTCCAACAACACAAGAGGCAACTACACATGGACATCACCAGATGGGCAATACTGAAATCAGATTGATTATATTCTCTGCAACCAAAGATGGGGAAGCTCTATACAGTCAGCAAAAACAAGACCTGGAGCTGATTGTGGCTCTGATCATCAGCTTCTTATAGCAAAACTCAAGCTTAAACTGAAGAAAATAGGAAAAGCCACTGAGTAAGTCAGGTATAATCTAAACCAAATCCCTTTATATACACAGTGGAAGTGAAGATTTAAGGAACCCAATTTGGTGGACAGAGTGCCTGAAGAACTATGGATGGAGGCTCGTAACATTGTACAGGAGGCAGCAACAAAAACCATCCCAAAGAAAAGGAAATGCAAGAAAGCAAAATGGCTGTCCAATGCAGCCTTACAAATAGCAGAGAAGAGAAGGGAAACAAAATGCAAGGGAGATAGGGAAAGTTACAGAAAATTGAATGCTGACTTCCAAAGAATAGCAAGGAAGGACAAGAGGGCCTTCTTAAATGAACAGTGCAAAGAAATAGAGGAAAATAATAGAAAGGGAAAAACCAGAGATCTGTTCAGGAAAACTGGAGCTATTAAAGGAACATTTTGTGTAAAGATGGAAAAGATAAAGGACAAAAATGGTGGGGACCTCACAGAAGCAGAAGACGTCAAGAAGAGGTGGCAAGAATACACAGAGGAATTATACCAGAAAGATCTGGATGTCCTGGACAACCCAGACAGTGTGGTTGCTGACCTTGAGCCAGACATCCTGGGGGAAGGGAGTCAAGTGGGCCTTAGAAAGCATGGCTAACAACAAGGCCAGTGGAGGTGATGGCATTCCAGTTGAACTATTTTAAATCTTAAAAGATGACTCTGTTAAGGTGCTACACTCAATATGCCAGCAAGTTTGGAAAACTCAGGAGTGGCCAGAGGGTTGGAAAATATCAGCCTACATCCAAATCCCAAAGAAGGGCAGTCCCAAAGAATGCTCCAACTACTGTAGAATTGCACTCATTTCACACACACTAGCAAGGTTATGCTCAAAATCCTACAAGGTAGGCTTCAGCAATATGTGGACTGAGAACTCCCAGAAGTACAAGCTGGTTTTCGAAGGGGCAGAGGAACTAGAGACCAAATTGCTAACATGCGCTGGATTATGGAGAAAGCCAGAGAGTTCCAGAAAAACATCTGTTTCAATGACTATGCAAAAGCCTTTGACTGTGTGGACCACAGCAAACTATGGCAAACCTTAAAGAAATGGGAGTGCCTGACCACCTTATCTATCTCCTGAGAAACCTATACGTGAGACAGGAAGCAACATTAGAACTGGATATGGAACAACTGATTGGGCATCTCATGAGAAGAGAGGACTCCCTAAAAGATCCTGATGTTGGGAAAGTGTGAAGGCAAGAGTAGAAGGGGACAACAGAGGATGAAATGGTTGGACAGTGTCATCGAAGCTACCAACATGACTTTGACCCACCTCCGGGAGGCAGTGGAAGACAGGAGGGCCTGCCATGCTCTGGTCCATGGTGTCACGAAGGATCAGGCATGACTTAACGACTAAACAATATACAGAGTTGTTGGCAAAAATAGATTGCTGTTATACACACATAAGGAGCAGCAGCTTTCCACCCAGTCCCAAGTACTGGAGGAGTGATGCAGGTTTCCCTGCTTTCTATCACCTAAGCTAGTCTGTGGCCGTCACGTGTAGCAGAAGATGCTGATCCATAGCCAGCTTCACAATTCACTGGTCAGTCTGGTCTGCTTCTGCATGTAGAGCACAGGAGGGGGAAGTATCCCAGCATTTGTCTCAAGGAACACTACATCCTGGACCCTTCAGTGGTTTTGTGGATGCCATAAGGGGCTGGGTTCCTATACCCCTAGAGCTCTCACAGGGAGAGGGATGCAGTAGTAACCTCTGAGTGCAAAGGGGAAGCCTCACCTCTGCTGTTGTATAGATCATCTCTTTTATGATGGCACGTATGGCCAGCAATAGAAAGAGGAATAATAAAAGCTCCTTTAAATATGCTAGAACCAGGAAATCAGCCAGAGAGGTGGTTGACCCTCTGGATGGTGGGAAAGGGGAGGGAGGGGGGGATACTTGGAGATGGCAGAGAAATTAAATGAGTTCTTTGGATCTGTCTTCACAACAGAAGACCTTGGGCAGATTCCGCTGCCCGAATGGCCCCTCCTGACTAATGAATTAAATCAGATGCAGGTCAAAAGAGAGGATGTTTTAGACCTAATTGATAAATTGAAGATCAATAAGTTACCCGGCCCAGATGGCATCCACCCAAGGGTTAGTAAGGAACTGAGAAATGAAGTTGCTGATCTCTTAACTAAAATATAGAACTTGTCCCTTAAAATGACCGCAGCACTGGAGGACGGCACATGTCACGCAAAATCTTTAAAAAGGGAAGGAGGGGGGACCCAGGAAACTACAGGCTGATTAGCCTAACATCTGTTCCAGGGAAGATGGTGGAAAGCCTCATCCAAGATAAAATCTTAAAACACATAGAAGAACAAGCCCTGCTGAGGGAAAGATCAGCAGGGCTTCTGTAAGGGGAAGTCTTGCCTCACAAACCTTTTAGAATTCTTTGCAAAGGTCAACAGGCATGTGGATGTGGGTGAATCAGTGGATATTGTCTGTCTGGATTTTCCGAAGGCGTTTGACGCAGTCCCTCACCAAAGGCTGCTGAGAAATCTCCACAGTCAGAGTATAAGAGGGCAGGTCATCTTATGGATTGAGAATTGGTTGAGAACCAGGAAACAGAGAGTAGGTGTCAATGGGCAATTTTCACAATGGAGAGAAGTGAAGGGTGGTGTGCCCCAAGGATCTGTCCTGGGACTGGTGTTTTTCTAACCTGTTCATAAATGACCTGGAGACAGGGATAAGCAATGAAGTGGCCAAGTTCCAGATGACATGAAACTTTTCTGGGTGGTGAAGACCAGAAGGGATTGTGAAGAGCTCCAGAAGGATCTCTATAAACTAGGAGAATTGGCGGCAAAATGGCAAATGCGTTTCAAGATAAGAAAATGTAAAGTAATGCACACTGCGGCAAAAAATCAAAACTTTAGTTATCAGTTAATGGGTTCTGAGCTGTCCGTGATGGATCAGGAAAGAGATCTTAGTGTACTGGTGGACAGCTTGAAGGAAGTGTCAACTCAGTGTGCAGTGGCAATGAAGAAGGCCAGTTCCATGCTAGGGGTCATTAAAAAGGGGGATTGAAAATAAAACAGCCAGCATTATAATGCCATTGTACAAAATGCTGGTAAGGCCACACCTGGAGTATTGCATACAGTTCTGGTCGCTGCACCTCAAAAAAGACATTGTGGAACTGGAAAAGGTGCAGGAGAGAGCGACTAAAATGATGACTGGGCTGGGACACTTTCCTTATGAGGAAAGGCTACAGCGTTTGGGGCTCTTTAGTCTAGAGAAAAGGCGCCTGAGGGGGGACATGACTGAGACGTATAAAATTATGCAGTGGTTGGATAAAGTGGATAGAGGGAAGCTCCAGTCCAGGTGATAGGTGAGGAAAACTATCTGACGTACCAATTAGCAGCTGTTTGGCAGATACTGTACCTTTATCCCAGCTTCCTGTGTTATTTTACCTGAAGATTCAGGTAAAGGAGTAGGTGCATCAGTGCAGCTTAGATTCTTGCATCACCTTGAAGGCTAATATGTTTTGTTTTAGCATAAGCTTTTGTGGGCTGCAGCCTGCTTTGTCAGATGCATGGAGTATGGCCTCAGTGAACAGGCATCTATACACACTCTCTCCACCCCCCCTTCTAATAAAAATGGTATCTATGTTTGGATTTTTTAAGCAGCTAAACATATTAATCTGTTGCAGTGAAAATAACCAGGAGCCTTCCGATGTGTTAAAGTCTGACTATTCGTTATTGTTAGCACAGTAAAGCATGACAATTCATTATCAAGATGCATCTGAAGAAGTGGGCTGCAGTCCAGAAAAGCTTATGGCAAAAAGAACTTACAAGTTTTTAAGGTGCCAGGAGACAGCTTGTTATCTCTGCTTGGAAATACTTGTCACCAGTCAATGGTCTTTGAGGAGTCACCATTAAGATCTGTATTCTTCATATCAGA
Source organism: Pogona vitticeps (assembly GCF_051106095.1). Taxonomy (NCBI): domain Eukaryota; kingdom Metazoa; phylum Chordata; class Lepidosauria; order Squamata; family Agamidae; genus Pogona; species Pogona vitticeps. Next base: position 123,621,620 of record NC_135784.1, on the reverse strand, counting down.
AAGATTGTTAAATGACCCTGAATTTCATGCTGTTTATTGCCTTCTCTCCTCCCACAGTGTATAAATAGGTGTCTACTGATGCTGCAACTCCATGCATGTGAAGACGTGGCTGCAGTCCACAAAACCTCAAGCGACATAAAACTTGCTCATCTTAACGTGCCACAATGCTGTTGGTTTTGCTGCTTTACCTGAAGATATTAAGGATGGAGTTTACACTCAAGCCATGAGTTCCGCATCTGAGCCATGCCTCTCCCCACCTTGGCGCCCCATTTTAGTAGCTTTTCCTAAGTAAAGAGCCTGAAAATAACAGTTGAACTCCAGGGCCCATTATTCTTGACCATTTACTGTACAGTTTGAAACTGGTGGGTGACAGAGCACAGTCGCACCTGGAGGGCTTACAGGTTCCCCAGCCCTTGTATGTAGCAGTGCAAAATTAGGAGGCAAGGAAAGGACAAAGCGGTTTCTGAGGGGATAAGCTCTGGCTCATGTAAATGAGTTGTAAGGAATGTGGTGATTTGTAGTTGAAGTACTGGTGGCTTTGGATGAGGCAGGAGAAGTCATTCTCTCTCCCCCCCCCCAAAAAAATTCAGGCTGAGGTCCCTGTCTGCTGGATCCATGGCTGCACCTGGGTGAACAGAGAAATATTCCATCCTCCTCACTACCCCCTCCCGCCCTCCCTCAACATGACATAGGGCCATTTCGACCTGTTGCAGTCCTACCTGAAGAAGACATTATTTTTTTCTTCCTGCCACCAAGGCATTTTATTTCTCTTTCTAATCAGGGCTTATCTGCTTTAGAAGTCTCTGCAAACCTCTACAAAGACATGGCATATGGAAACTGAATCTGGCATTCCAAGACTGTGCTTTGTGTTCATCAAGCCCATTGAACCCAGCCCACGTGCACTTGTCAGGCAAGAGAGAGAGAGAGAATCTTTTCTTTAAATGTTCCATCTAATAACCAGAATATCAGAAAGATCAGACAGCCAATCTCTCTTACAAGCTTTCTAAATGGAAATAGTTGAAAATAACGCATTGAAAGGTTGCAATCCCATGCTGATTTACATCTGAGTAAGCCCGGCTGAATTCAATGGGATTTACTTATAATTAAACATGTAAAGGCTTGCACAATGTGACTTCTTTCTTCTCGCTAGCCTGAATGGATCTGTTTTGCTTTTTTTTATTTAGCATTGTTCATTCCCATCAAAAGAAAACCACTCCAGTTTTTGTTTCCCGCTTGCTGGAGGCCAAGACTTTTTCCCTCTCCCGTTCAATTTTTATTAATCCACCCCAGTTTTGCCCCCAAACCAGTCCTCTTTTTTGTGTCATTTGGATTCACCTTTTCAAGCTTTTGTGTGTGTGTGTGTTGCTGCTGCCATAAGGGTTAGAAATTCATTTTGGTTTTTTTTTAATGACTCTGAAATGCTCACATAATACACTTTGTCCTCTAAAGATCTAGGCTAAGTCATGGTTACATAGTCTTGGTGAATCAATCTTTCTATGTGAGTATTTCCCAGAATAAATATCAGGTTTGTTGGAGGTGGGGAATGGAACACATATGTACTCTTAATCTGGAGAGAGGACGGGAGAAAGATGGACAAGTGCTGTATGTGGAGTTCATCTGGAAGGTGCTGCACACATTGCTTTGGGTCGGGAAAGGATTTGTGTGACATACTACAGATTTCAGCTAACCACTTTCCTCCTGAGATCCACCTGCTAAGGTTAGCCAGGGAAATTTACCCATGGAATCCAAAAGCTGCTTCTGCAACCCAGTAAGATCCATGCTGGAGGAACATTTGAACAGCTTCTGTTGTAGTGGCAAGGAGACAGCAAACCTCCAGCTGCTTTGACCAATTAGGTTGGCTATCAAAGCCTTCCCTGCGTTGGAGAACATCAGGCAAAGTGCGCTGAGGGTTAAGGCCAATGTGAGTAAATATGCCCCTGCCACAGAAGGGAATAAGTTATTGGCAGGATGTGTTGGCTGTGTCTACTTGCCATTTTTCCTAATCCCCATTCCCCCTGCACAGCAGAGAATGTACTGATGTGCTGGTTCTTGCCAAAGGTTATTCCATCGTGCTTTTACTCTTCCTTCATTCCCCAACAACACTACTGTAGGTTTTAATGCTCTTAAGATGTTAACAAGCAGGGTACCCCAGGGCTCAGTCCTGGGCCCTGTGCTCTTCCACATTTTTATTAGTGACCTGGATCAGGGGATACAGGGTATGCTAATCAGATTTGGGGATGACACAACATTAGGTGGAATAGCTAATACCCTGGAAGACAGAAGCAAAATTCAAAATGATCTGGATAGCTTGAGCACTGGGCTGAAAACAACAGAATGAAAATCAACAGGGATAAGTGGAAAGTACTGCAGCTAGGAAAAAGAAACCAAGTGCACCGTTACAAGATGGGGGATACCTGGCTCAGCAATACTACGAGCAAGAAGGATCTTGGAATTGCCATAAACCACAAGCTGAATGTAAGCCAACAATGTGATGTGGCTACAAAAAAGGAAAATGCTATTTAACAGAAGTATAGTCTCCAAATCCTGTGAGATACTAGATCCCCTCTATTCAGCACTGGTTAGGCTTCATCTTGAGTACTGTGTCCAATGTTGTATACCACACTTTAAGAAGGATGGCAACAGATTGGTACAAGTTCAGAGGAGGGCAACAAGAATGATCAGGGGAATGGGAACCAAACTCTGTGCGGAAAGACTGAAGGAACTTGGCATGTTTAGCCTTGAGACAAGACTGAGGGAAAATATGACAGTACTGTTCAAATACTTGAAAGGCTGCCATACAGAGGAGGGGCAGGATCTATTCTCAATCATCGTTGAGTGCAGGATGCACAGCAATGGGCTCAAGTTACAGGAAGCCAGAATTCAGTTGAATATCAGGAAAAACTTCCTAACTGTTAGAGCAGTACAACAATGGAACCAGTTACCTCGGGAGTTGGCGAGTGCTCCAACACTGGAGACATTCAAGAGAAATTTACAAATACAGGAAGAGGTGCTATATATGAAAAACAACCAGTGAGCTTTCAATGATAATTCATCTTCTTCAAGGCTGTGCATCAAGTTATTGTTGCGTTCCAAACTTATATGGTGTTATTAATGTCCCAAATTCACATGGCTGATGATGTTGAAGCCAGGTTCGCTTCTTAGATGGAGAGAGCTGCAGTATGCAAGTTGGTTTCAAGCTCCTCCTTAGCTAGAAGTTGGGAGTTTATGGCCCATCTCTTAGAGCAGTGGTCCCCAGCCTTGGGCCTCCAGATGTTCTTGGACTTCAACTCCCAGAAATCCTGGCCAGCAGAGGTGGTGGTGAAGGTTTCTGGGAGTTGTGGTCCAAGAACATCTGGAGGCCCAAGGTTGGGGACCACTGTCTTAGAGGACTGTCAGGCAATATGCCCCCCCCCCATTTTTCCCCTGCCTTTTTGAAGCTCAGATAATTTCATTTAGGCCAAGGGAGGGAGAGAAATTTAGACAACCCCCTGGCAGATATCCTTTGATTTGTATTCCTGCATTGAGCAAGGGTTGGACTTGTTGGCCTTATAGGCCCCTTCCAAATTCATCATTCTGTTATTCTAAACAAATGACAAAGAGCATTCATTTCCCCTTCACCAAATTGCTGAAGCACCAAAAATAATATTCTGCATCAGATGAGTCTGTTGCTTAAGACAGGTGGCAATGAGTGTTCCCAGATCATTACCACACGTTTTTTCTCTCATGGACTTCAGCATCATGCTGGCGCTATTCACATATTCGTAAATTCTTGCTTGCTCTGTCCTGAAATGCAACACTTTTAAAAAATAAGGTGCCACTAAATTCTTAATCTTTGAGATCTAGTACCAAGTACTTGATGCATGCTCTTCAACACAGTGTAACTTACTATGTAGATATAAATGTGTGTAAGTATATAGATTAGATAGATAGATAGATAGATAGATAGATAGATAGATAGATAGATAGATAGATAGATAGATAGATAGATAGATAGATAGATAGATAGATAGATAGATAGATAGATAGATAGATAGATAGATAGATAGATAGATAATATTCATATTTAGTTCAATTTTATCAGTCAATTTACTGATAATCAAAAAATCAAATTATTTTGGATTAACATTTCTTTCATTGGCTAATTACAAACTCTGAATACAGTACTGGAAATTATCGACGTGGCATGTTGGCCTACTGTAGAAAGATGAGCACTGAGAAGAGGTGCTGCTGGCAAGAGATCCTAAGAAATCCAGTGCAACCTATGGAAATTGTTACAGAACTGCTACCTACACCAGCAAGTAATCTGGGAAATCGGGGGAGAGAAAGTCTAGCTAAAGAATGCACAGATCATGCCATGGGACGGTCTTTGTAGAATCACGGCAGTTTATATATTGGGTTGAAGAGGAAGAGAGGAGCAGAAAGGGAGATAGAGGATTAATATTCATTCATTCAATTTTTATACCATCCATCTGGCTACCAAAGCCACTCTGGGCGGTTCACAACCTAATGAAATAACATATGACATAAAATTCACAAATACCAATATAAGAAATCAAATTAAACATATCAATCATGACGAGAATCTTGAAGAACAAGCTGTGAGCCTCCAAAAGGTGTACATGTGGTATGAATGTTGGTAGACCGGCAGAGAAGCCGAACTCTGCAGGTCTACAGTATCTGTGAATTATTCTTTCAGTTGTTACATTTATTACATAATTGTTTCATCTCAATCCCACTATTCCTCCCATGAGGTCATGGTGGTATCCATGGCTTCCCCTCCTCTTCACTTTATCCTTACAAGACCCCTGTCAGTTGGGTCAGATGTGAGAGAAAGTGGTGGACCCCACTGGCCTCTTAGCAAGTTTAACCGCTCAGTGGAAATCACAGCCTAGACCTCCCAGGTCCCACAGAGTCAACAGGATGGTGTACTAAGTGTGCGGCAGGGACTGTCCTCACTAGGCCACTGATGAGAGGTGGCCTAGACGCTCGCTCTCGCTCTCTCAGCTGACCTGCCTTATAGGAGAGGACATGATGATTTTATCATAACTGAAAGATTTGGGGAGTCATTAAAAAAAGTAATTTTTTCCCAGCTCTGGTTTTCAGTCCTAGCTGGAATTCCTCATGGCCATGTGGGCAAAAAGAATTGAGCTTTACAAGGTATGAAACCTGCAGCTGGGACTCAGCTGAGGATAGACGGGCCTGCTAATGTCTGGGACCCCGGCTGCTCCCTGCAGGTCATGGGAATTCCCCCCAGGACTGGAAAAGCAGTTTCCCTTTGGATGGAGTCCTGTGGGTTTGTGCTGGGATTGTGTAAGGTAAAGGTAAAGGTTCCCCTTGACAATTTTTGTCCAGTCGTGTTTGACTCCAGGGAGCAGTGCTCATCCCTGTTTCCAAGCCATAGAGCCAGCGTTTGTCCGAAGACAATCTTCCGTGGTCACATGGCCAGTGCGACTTAGACACGGAATGCCATTACCTTCCCACCGAGGTGGTCCCTATTTATCTACTTGCATTTGCATGCTTTCAAACCGCTAGGTTGGTGGGAGCTGGGACAAGCGACGGACGCTCACTCCATCGCGTGGATTCAGTCTTACGACTGCTTGGTCTTCTGACCCTGCAGCACAGGCTTCTGCGGTTTAGCCTGCAGCGCCACCACATCCCCAAGTCCAGCTAGGACTTGGGATTGTGTAGTATTGCATTTTTAATTGAGTATTCATTTAACCAGTTAATCAGCCGCCAGGAGCAGTAACGCTAACCAACTAATACAGTGGTGTCGAACTGTGGCCCTCCAGATGTTCTTGGACTTCAACTCCCAGAAGCCTTCACCACCACCTCTGCTGGCCAGGATTTCTGGGAGTTGAAGGCCAAGAACATCTGGAGGGCCACAGTTTGACACCACTGAACTAATAGATTGAGGACCAATGATTTGTCTTTTTTTTTTTTTTAAGTATTGCACAGAGAGGGAAATCATCAATTGCCCTGGCCAAGCCTTCCATGGCTGTTACGAACCCAGGGAGTGAGTGAGTGCACCTGGGGAGTTACGCTGGATGAGGTTGCTAAGCCAATCTCCATTGTTCCAGCCATGTCTGTTGATTTGTGCTGGGCTTCTTATTTACGTACTTCTGCTATAAGCCCTTTCCTTTTGGCAGACTCTTAACTCTTCAGGGATAAGTTTGCTTGAAAGCTTAAGGCAAGGGTGGGCATCTTTATCAAGTTTGGAGACCCGTTTCTATCCCTGAGACCTGAAATGGTCTACACAGAATGTCCCAAATAGAGACGGGATAAGAAAAGAGAAAGACAAAGAAACTGGAAGTGTCTAAAAATCCATTTCGACTCTTGAAAAAATGGGTGTGGGGGTTGTTAATGAAAACAGGCATATGCTATAACCTATTTAAAGGAAGAATTTGTGTGCTTCACCTTTTTCTGCCAAAAAAACAACAACACCTGGATGTCAGGGAGGGCTGGAGTTGCAAAAAGATCCTGGAAGTGGGGTGGGAGCATGTGTTGCCTTTCCATGAGCTACACTATAAACTGAAACAAGACAATTCAGCTCAAACTGTCAAACCCACATCTTTCTGGTGTATGGTTCAGAGAAGAATCTCCGAAAGGATGTGTGTGGGCTGATCACACAGACTGCCAGTGATTGACGGATTGACTGAGTCTCCTCCGCATATGATCATCACGTCATTGTGCATGAGACCAACCTTCTTCCTTGAATAAGGCAATAGGTTGTTCTATTAAGGATTGTAAGCTGACCAGGTGTTTTATGTCAACATAAACACCGGGAACATGTTTCTCTTTTTAGAAGAACAGTGCCCTGGTAACTCTTTCTAATTCAAGAGTTGTTTTGGCATGTGGTATATTTAACAGCTTCAGCTAAAAACCTGTAATCCTACGCACATTTAATGGGAAATAAATTGCACTAAGTTTAACAGCATTTACTTCAAAACAAGCATGCATAGAATCAAGCTGCAGGGATGTGCGTGTGTGTGTGTATATTCATGATGTGCATACACTCAGTCTGGCTTCCTGATCCTGATTTCTTTTCTTTTACTTCTTTTACAGAGCTTGTCTTTTGCTCCAAACCTTGGAGTACACAAACTCCTCTACGAATGTCACCCACCACACATTATCTATAACTACAATCCTTTTTAGGAAAACAAATTCATACTAAAACGGGGGAAACTGACCTCACTACTCAGCAGAAATGTAGGCTTTTGAAAAATTCTTCGCTAAAATGCATACTGAGCAATTCATTTGTTTCCATCCACCTCTCTGCAAAACATGCATTTTTTTAAAAAATGCTTATTTCCTTTAAAAAAATGTAATCCATTAATAGGCTTACCGTGAATATGACCCAAATACCTCTTCACCCTTCAATTTGGGATACAGCATGGTTTTGAGTCCACAGGGAAGATAATCAATTAGCAGGGCAAGTCTCAAGCAACCAGACCTCACACGTGTCACTGATTTTTGCCAGATGTTCCTCCATGCCTAGCCTCTTCTCTCAGGGCACTGCCACTCACAATCAAGCAAGTGCATCAGCAGCCATCTTTGGAGACACACACACACCACTCCAATATTTTAAAGACCACTGACTTTCTATCACACTACAGCTGATGAGTGCATGAGTTTCTGGCATTCGTTGCCAGTGGTGTAAGAAGTACATTTTGAAGTGTGGATGCTCAGCATGACACAGCTACCCAGCCCACCCCGCTTGGAAAATCCAAAAGTCCAGGCATCCGTGTTGACCCATCTCAACAAGCTACTGCTAGCTGTTTTCTGTGCCACCTTGGGCAAGTCTTTACAAATCATGTGGGTTTTCATTGCCCCTTCCAGACCAAACCATCCCAAAATACCTTGCATTGTAACCAGGGTAGCTTTCTGGGAAAGTCTCTGCATCTGCTATGCAACTAAGCTTAAAGAAAACAGGGAATTGAGAGGGATGAGGTTGCTACATTTGTGCATATACAATTTTTTTTTGCTCAATTTGAGAATCTGCATACAGAACATTAGGTCCAAACCCTTTCCATCTCCTTTTTTTTCTTGGGGCAGAGAAGTAAGAAAATGAGCATAGAGTGAGATACCAAGCAAAAGCAGGCTAAACCTAAGAGCATGAATCGTTTCCAAAATAAGAACACAAGTGTCTCCCATGCTCTTTCTACAGGAAGTGTTTAAAAAGGAAGTATACACCATTTACACTTCCTCTTTCCTGCCCCTTTCAGTCTCTGGAGGTCCTTTAAGCTGAGTCTGGAGAGGAAGACTGGGGGAATGAGAAGGGATATGCTTGGTGCTTATGGTCTACTTTTCCCACAAGGGTCTTTGCTTGCTCTTCCAAAGGCTCCTTCCACCAGGACTTCTGTGGATTATATAACCTTGTAGATAGGGTGGTGTTTTTTAAACAACAAGTCAACTTATTGGTGCCACCTCCAGCTCAGAACTACCTATACTGACTGGCAAGCTTGCAATGTTATTCTTTGGGACTATATTCTTCCCCCACCCATTGAATTATCTAGCCAGTATGACCTCTATCCATGCGGGTTTGGGGATTCTGGGAATGTTGATCCAGAAATGCTGTCTTTTACAAGCTGTGCATCAGTCCTCCAAGGTCTGAGGCAGAGGTCTTCCCCAGCTGCCCCTGACAGAAATCAGAAATCATAAGCAAGGTGCAATCTTGCAGGTGTGATGCGCACACATATCAACATTTAAACCTGCAATCCTAATCATCCCAATGAGATGGTAAGCCCCACGGACCACAGTGGTACTTGAGGACTTCTATGCATAGCTTTTGTGCTTGCACATACATTACTCAATAAGGACGATTGCGAAATTGCCATCATTTTAACTAACTGATGTTAATGAACATGTTCATGTAAATTGTACCCGCATTCAAGTCTTCTCATACCTACGACAATGGTGGATGAAGATATTGAGCTAGGTAAGTTGGTAGAGGGAAAAATGAAGCCTATAAATCTAACTATGATAAAAGGGCTGGGGAGGGGGAATCAAGTACAGTTTCCAATAAATTTCTGCATAATGCTGCTATGGACAAATTAATAGTGGCACCTGGCAAAATAACTGAGCCAGTAGAATGATCCAGGTCACACACGGTACAGGCTGGACAGCAGAGACTGGACTGCTTGCTTGTACTTGCCAACAGATTCTCTTTCAGCAGAAGTGCTGCAGCTGCTCTTCCCCTGTTGCTTTTTCAAATGTCTCCTGCCCCCAATGTGTTCTGCTGTATTGTATCAAATTAACAAAGACTACAAAATCATAACCAAAAGTACACAATGAGGCTTGTAAAATATTAGGAGGCTAGAATTCATGAAATGGGGTTAGTCTGAACTTCATGGGCGCTATCTGAGGTGCTTAACTTATTTTGGGGATGGAGTCAGCATGTTGGACAGCTCCTGAAAAGTTCAGATTAAAACCCCCAGTGGATTCTGCCTCTCTCTCCCCCCCCTCACACACACATACGGTCTCCAACTTCCCCATAGTACCCCTCCTCACCCTCCCTGTCTCTAAATGTTTGTCTGCTTGTGTTTGTGTTCCATACAACTGAAGAAGTGGCCTGCAGTCCACAAACCATATGCCTAATAGAACCTCCTGGTCTTTAAAGTGCTGCAAGGCCCCTTGTTTTTCGTAAAATGAGACGACTGACTAACACAGCTACATTTCTAGAAATTAGGATGAGTATATCTGACCCATATGCCTGGTCTTTTACTAGGAGGACCTTTGACTATCTTTCCAAAAGTCCTTTTCATCAATATTTTCTATGGCCTATAGAACATTTGAATGCATTTACTCAAAATAATGCATCTCTCTAGTGATGTAATGGAACCAGGGCTCATGGGGTTGGAACACAGGGACACTGTGATTAGTCGGGACAAGTATGTCATCTGCCATCCCACCCAGGCTTTCTTCTTCCTTTTGACCTCAGCAGTAATCCTCATTGTAGCTAAAGAGGATGTGTTTCCCCCCCCCCCCAAGGAACAATATGTTGCTGTGGCCTTTATTCTTCCATTGCATTTTTTTTTTTTTTTGAGATGCCTTGATCTGAAATGGTCAGTTAAAATCCATTCATTTACAAACCATGTGTTCCTTCTTGAGAGAAAAATAGCTGCCTAGAACACATGTGTGTTCACATTTGTGATGGGTGTGGGTTGTAACTGGCACAAGTAGCTTCCTCACTTTTTGGACTTTCCTTGTGGGCAAGGTTCCAGAGATAGTCATATAGTAAGCCTAAACCCTTCAAAACGGGTTGTTGCTCTATACTCTAAAGGCACTTCTGACTCATGGCAACCCTGACAAGATTTTCTAGGTAGATGAAAAGTTCAACAAATAGCTTTTCCGGTGCCATTCATCACCCTAGATTTTCTATGGCGGAGCAGAGACCTGAACCCAAGTGTCCTGTGTCCTAGTCTGACACTCCGGCTACTACACCACTCTGGCTCTCACTTCCAACCTTACTCCTACTTGACTCTCCCAAATGATCTCTGAATATTTTATGATGAAAAGATACATTCCCTTGGTTCACAAAGATTAGGAATGGGAACCATACCGCCATACAATGGTCTTGGAATAACCGTGATTTTGACTCATCTAGTGAGAGCTGGACCATAAAGAAAGCTGACCACCGAAGAATTGATGCCTTTGAATTGTGGTGCTGGAGGAGGATCTTGAGAGTCCCCTGGACTGCAAGGAGAACAAACCTATCAGTTCTAAAGGAAATCAACCCTGAGTGCTCACTGGAAGGACAGATCCTGAAGCTGAGGCTCCAGTACTTTGGCCATCTCATGAGAAGAAAAGAGTCCTTAGAAAAGTCCCTGATGTTGGGAAAGTGTGACGGCAAGAGGAGAAGGGGACGACAGAGGATGAGATGGTTGGACAGTGTCACCGAAGCAACCAACATGAATCTGACACAACTCCGGGAGGCAGTGGAAGATAGGAGGGCCTGGCGTGCTCTGGTCCATGGGGTCACGAAGAGTTGGACACGACTAAACAAACGAACGAACTGTATATTGGGTCAAATGTTGTAATAAAACCACTTACTATATGCTGGTATGCCTCCCAGTGGATGCTTCACTTCAGTTTCAATTTTATCTACAGTTCCCTTCTCCTCTCCCTTCTGTTTTTTAACTTTGATTGTCTGATATTTTTCTTCTGAATCTAAATTGCTACATTTTAAAAATTTCTTTGTGTTTTCCAAGTGTGACGGTCTAGGTGTTCATGGGGGGGGGCACCTACAGTATCTGTCCTAATTAGGGTCACTACATCTCAGGGAATGGCTGTGCTCCTCCAAGTGTACAGGTGGGGGGAGATGATGCTCCGCTTGAACAGTGCTCAAGGAGGAGGCACACGTTTTATCTCTTATCTCCCGTCCATGCCCAGGTGATGCCAAGGTTTCCTGTCTCAGTTCAGAAATGTTTGTGTATGCGTTGTGCTTGCCTTGTCTCTGTGACATCACAAGGACCTGCTCCCTATTCTAAGGTTTTGGCCCCAAAATATCAGGGTATGAATGTAACTGACCTTGGAAACCTAGGTCCTTGCATAGCAGAAATGCAATCTCCATGTTTGTAGAGAAGTATTTTAATATATTAATTAATTTATTTCATTTACATTACACCTTCCCCTGAGGAAAACTAAGGGAATGTACGTGGGTCTCCTCCTCTCCACTTTCTCCTCACAACAAACCTGTGAGGTAGGTCAGAAGAGAAAGTGACTGGCCCAAGACCTCCATCATGTAAACTTGTCCTGGCTCAGTGGAATCTTGAGCATGGATCTCTTCTGCCCCTGACCGCGACAGTGTTCATTCACATCGTATTAGGCTGCCTCTTAATGTTACTCTGACGTTTCCCAGCCTGTTGCAACCAGATTACCTTCAACCACACTAATCTATCTGAACTCTGAGGAGATCCATGAACTGCGAGGCTGTTCCTGCAAGTAGGTGCAGAGCTTGGAAATCTTGTCGTTTTGGCCAGCTGGGAGTTTGTATTTGTTTATTTATTTACTTATTTATATATTTTTCTAATTTTCCCAAGCTCTAGTGAGAGCAAAGGAGACATGATTTTTTTTTTGTCATGATCCCATGCCCTCTAGAATTAGTTTCCGTCATGGGGTTCATCAGGGCCCTTCTCTGCTGGTCTTCAGGAAAGCTCGTAGCCTCCCTTGTTCTCATGGGCATTTTCTTAACTGTATTTTGGGCTTCTCATCTTATTTCTAAGGGCTTGTGTCATACTTTTTTTTTGTTTTAACTCAATTTCTACTCCTTTTTATTGCTTCTTTTATTTCATATTCCAGCTTAGGAGAGCTTCACTAACTGCGGAGTGGTCTGAAAAACAGAGCTTGGAAATATTCGTTTCTTGGACTACAGCTTCCAGGACTGTAAAAAATGACAGTCCCAAGCTCTTCCTAAAATATAAACTTAAATGAAAACAAAATAAGCAACCAAAGCAACAGAGAATATGGTAGCTGCAACTGATGCCGCAATGTAGGACCTTTTAATTAATCAGAATACCATAATGGCCTGAAACTGATTTACATTGTTCATACCTATGGCAGCGGGTGTGTGTGTGTGTGATATGCCCTACTTTACAGAAGAGGGCCTCTGGTTGAACGGTTCTTGGAAGACAGTCCTCTCTCTGAAGGCCTGACTGATCTCAGTCCAATTTTCAGCATAAAGGACCATTCATAAGGGGCCCTTGACTTGTCCTTCAAGCGCTATCACCCAAACAGCAGAGTGAGCAGGTAGGCACAGATGTCCCTTGGCCACAGTGTCCCCAGTAGGGTGAAATCGAGATTCTTCCCACCTTTTCCAAATATCCATCAATACATACAAATTAGCCCAAGCCGGGTTTGTGCAGATTGCTGCTCTTTGTTTTGTTTTTTGTTTGGATGATGGGTTCTTTCCTTCCTTCCTTTTTTTTTTTTTAAAAAAAGCAATGTCCAAGCTGTCACTCTAGCACCAACTGAAGGTCAGTGAAAGGGCTCTCCTTTGTTATCAGGATTGGAAGCTTGTGGCATTTCCCCAACCCCAACCCCTGGATAAAAGGAAACAAAAGTGGAGCCATCAAAGAGGTCTAGGGAGTTTCACTCCCACCCCTCCTCTCCTCTCCTACCCCTCCTGAACTACTGGTATCTAGTTTTTTAAAGGACTTTATGTCCACACCAGGAGTACCCTGTTTGCCCCAAACATGGTCTCTAATTCTCCTCCACAATGGGCGCAAAGCAGCATGAAGCTTTTTCATTGCTGCCAGACTCAATAAATAATTTTTAAAAAGCTTCCAAAACTGACAACTAAAAAAAATAGTCCAGCAACCACTTTCTTTCTTTCTTTAAGGCTTATTTCAACATGAAAATTAAGCACACGCTCAGCATCATGCTGCTTTGAAGGCTGGAAGTGCTTAACTTTGGTTGGATTATGCCTGTCTTCTGTTTCTTGACTTGAGTGTATTTGTTTGCTGCATTGGTGTGCAGTATAAGATTAAATGGATTTTTTTGAGAAAATGTGCTGCAGCTGGGTTCCCCCCACTTCTTAGTTATAAGTAAGCTGTTGCGTTTATTTAAAATCTTTTGATATCCTTTGTTCATTGCATACTATTAACACTTCTAATTCTGATGAAAAATATACCAATCATTTAGTTCAAGGTGCTTGTAATTAATTGTTTGTTATGCCTGATTTTCATATAGCCTGTATAAACTCATCTATAAATCTCTCCTTTTTTACATAAAGTATTTGTTTATTCATGGAAGATGTTCATCATTAGACAAAAGCTTCTGCACTTAAAAATAGCTTGTCTGATTTAACTTTCATGTTTCTGATTCTAACAGTTCATTGTCCTTACAAGACACTTAGGTGTCTCCCCTGTGGGGAGATAGGTGGCATATAAATAAAATAAAGAAATAACACGGTCATCAAATAGTCCAGCAACCACTGGAGTTGGAAGGGACCTATAAGGCCACTGAGTCCAATCCCCAATGCAGGAATCGAAATCAAAGGGTATATGACAGGGGATGGTCTAAATTTCTCTTGAACGCTTCCAGTATTGGAGTGCTCACTACCTTCCCAAGGTCTTTGGGTTTAATAAACAGATTATTGGGGCAGGGCAAGGTAGTCGCTGAATTTCTGTTTTGTCATGAAGAAATAACTTCTCAGTTTCTTTGAAACCCTACCTGGAAATGTGGCAAGCCCCACCTTCTTAATCTACCAAGGAAAGCTGCCTCAGCTTCCACTGATCCTCACACTGTTGTGTGCAAAATATCTGCCACAGGTATGCACTGGATTGCATCAGTGACAACCTCAATAACAAGAGTGCACAGCTGCCTCTGCAAGGCCAATGTAATTTGGAGGATTTATGTGTTGGGGGGGGCAAGCTTGGTTTTTATTTCAGGTTCTTGCCAGATTCATGTATTGCAGGAAAGTCCACAAAGCCCTCTACAACTGACAAACACAAGCAAAGCTAACCTCTTCTCAAGGAGTAATGCTCTTCTATGGGGAGGGAGAAGATCTTTTGCTTGTTTCTTGCTTCGATATGCACTTTGGTGTACATGACCTACTTTTATTTTAAAAGGGAGCCAATCAGATTTCCCCCAGAGCAGTCTCTGCCCCTTGCCATGCCCCAGGGGGACTCATCTCATTTCATTTTGTCAGGAAAAATATGAGCATAGGAAGCTGCCCAAAGACCAGGTCAGAGTATTTGTCCATCTACCCCAGTATTGTTTACTTTGACTGGCAGCTGTGGCTCTCCGGGGTTTCCAGCCCAGTTCTTTTGCTCTGTAGAAAGCCATCGTTTGCACAAAAGTCAAGATAAATAAGGCAAGACCCTGAGTTGCTATGCAAGTGGTTTTAATTTTATCAGTCTTTCCAACACCAGCAGACTCTTCTGATTTTTGTTACATTCAGTCTTCCTGCAGCAAACTAACACAGTTACTCCTCTGGAAATTGTTATGATAGAAAGCACTCGCTTCAGTTGTATGGGGAAGGAATCCATCATCTTCATAAAGGAACCTCAAAGACAGATTCCAATGTGAGACAAATGAGTATGACTTAATCAAGAAGTTCAGCTCTGTCATCTGTGGCTTGAACATGAACAAAGGCTTTATATCACGCTACATGGCTTGATCAGCTCATGAGTGCAAGGATATCTGCACTGCACATGTACACCTACTCTTTTTTTTAATGGTCACAGTTTATGGTCATGCTCATGCATGCTTTCTGCATTTCAGTTTCCTGTGGCCTCGTTGCTGCAGTCTGAACCTCCATTCCAAAGGTGTGTACAGAGTTTTGTTGTTAGCTGCTGCTGTGACACTTTTTGTTTCCTGTAACAAACTAACATAGCCCTCCGGAAATTTTTATTAGAACTTATTGCTCAGAATCAGACCACAGGTAGGGATGAGTGGGTGGGTGTGTATATAGAGATACTTGTTCCTTCCATGTGAGTTCAAAAGAGGGTGTGTTGTTTGTATGCAAACTCAGAAGAAGCACAACTGTCACCCTCTGGGGTTTCTAGGGTCTTCTGCAATACTGTAGTATTAAAATAAAACTTATGAGAAATGTTTCTGTTGTCATGTACATTTCCACATCAAGAACCAGACAATGTTTAGTAGTCCTCTGAAGGAAGGGTAGAAGAACGATCCAGGAATTAAATCCAACTAGATCAAATGAAATGAATGGGGCTTATTAATCACAACTGTTAACAACATACAGTAGCTGCATCCACGATGGTGCCTCCATTAGACATACAAGCCGAGATATCACAATGACAGTGATGCACAAAACAAACATGACTGCTTAGTTGTCCCAGAAATACCAGTTAACATTCTGTTGTACCAGGAGACCTTACTGTACTGCACTGAGTTTTGGTCCCTAGACACAGAGATTGAATGGCATCACCCAGTTCTGGGTGCAGTTAGAAAAGTTCTTAAGATATATTCAGGAGCCTACAGTAGTGGGGACTAAAACTGGATTTAGCCCCAGGAATGCCATGCCATTTTTTTAAGAAATGGAGAAGTGGCCACTTAAGGGGCCATTAGATATACAAGGCTGAAGCTCTTTGCTAGGGGTTAGAGCGTCTTGCACTGGGGAAATAACAATGCTTCCTTTCTCATCTGCCCTGCAGATACTGATGGGAGTGGTTCTGCACCTTTATAGATCAGTAATGTGAGAAACCATACAGTGAATAATGGGCTATGATTCATTTTAGGAGACATTTTAGGAAAACACAATCACCTTTAGTAGCATTATTATGTGTTTTTCTCTCCCGTAGGCCAGTGACATGCACAGAAGTAAGTCTAGCTGGCTTGATCTCAGTGAGTGAGTGGTCAAGGAGACCTTGAACAGAAAATGTTAATATCCCTTAATAACTGCGGAGGTTCCTCTGATGATCCTTTCAGCTTGGTGGGGAATCCTTGGTGAGAGGAGCACTTTGCAGGCTGGTGAGCAAATATGAGGCCGGAGGACCCTAGCATATCTTTGTGGGTGTTTGCTCTTCTCTGTATATCATGAACCCCCTCCTTTTTGTAACTGTTTGCTTCCAATAGGTTTTGGATATCTGTAAATAAGACAAAGGCTCTGGTTTTGAATATCTGTAAATAAAACAAAGACTAGAAAGGCAACGTACGTCTCCTGTGCTTTCTCATCTGAAGGAAAACAAATCCCCATGTGGTGCCTCTGAAACCTCTCATTGCTCACAGGGAGCTGCCTGATGCCAAAGAGATCTGGGCAGCTCAGTAGTATTATGTGCTCTGAATGGCAGGGAGCCTGCAGGGTTTGGTATGGGGCTCCTTTCGACTTGTGGGACTTCCATGAACCTGTGGCTTTCCACACACAAAGCGTGTGCTTCATGACATAGCCATATAGTAATAATGCCTCCTTCTCCCCACCGACTCATGGAGCACCTTCTTCCTGATTTGTCTTTCCAGTATAGTTATGGGGTAAACCTCTTGTTCTCAGGGGAGGCGAAGAGAATGAAGCATATGGCTTCTTGTTGCTTAAATCAGTGGTTCTTAACCTTTTTTGAAAGAAACGCCCCCTTGAGCCATTGAAGAAGTTATCATCGGCCCCCCTCCCCACGGTGATGATATCTTATTCATTCATTCATTCATTCATTCATTCATTCATTCATTCATTCATTCATTCATTCATTCATTCATTCATTCATTCAAGACACTTAAATCCAATGACCCCTGAAAACAAAATTCAATTCCAAGAAAATGAAATGCCCCCAAAAAGTAACATTTAATGATTTAGTTGCAAGCGAATTTTAAGACGCAAAAAGAAATATAAAAAGGGCATAAAAACAAACCGCAATGCAGGAACTAAAAATTTCAAGACGAAAACTCTGAAACTAAATTAAGATTGGAGGAAAATATATATTCATGCACATTGTAAAAAGGCTGCAGCCATCTTCACAGGTTTGGCTTGCTCCAGTGCCCCCTACCGCCCCCCTTCTGCTCCAGCGCCCCCACGCCGCCCCTTTTCGTTCTACCGCCCCCCTGAAAAATGAAATCGCCCCCTGGGGGGCATTATCGCCCACGTTAAGAACCACTGGCTTAAATCATAAGCCTCATAGTCTCCATATACACCCACCTTGCAACTGGCATCAGTCTCCCTATTTACTTGAACAAAGATTTAGGCCTAAATCCAAATTTTACACCTTGCTGGAATAGACCTATTGAACTGATGGGATTTACTGTACTGTACATAGGTATCAATCAATTTTTCTGCAGTTGCTAGAACTGATCTGCATTAGTTGGCAGCAGACTTCAGATTTAGGCTTGCTGAGTGCAGGTTTGGTCCAACCCATTTTTATAGAAGCAGCAACTCAGTGTTAATGATCATCATGATATGAGAGGTCACCTCACAGCTGCTTTCCCCAGCCTGCTGACCAACTGAATGTGTTGGAACTATAAGGCTCATCAGCCTTGGGCAGCATCAGGGGAGCAAGAGTAGTGAAAAATGGGTTGTTCAAGGATTGGTATGTTTGATTTATCATAGATGCATCCAGGGGATGATGGAAGCTGCAGGCCAGCACTTCACTCAGGAGAGCTGCTTTGCATCAATGTGACCCTGTGAAGATCTTCAATAGCAAGGAAGGACCCGTCCTTGGGCCAAGGTATGGGGCTGCGTGACGACCCGCACACGTTGCTCGGTGTCGCATTGCCCAAAGCGCTGCAACAGTCGGAACTCTTCCATGCTCGTATGCTGCACGCCAGGTAACGTTACTCAGAGGTAGAAGAATGGCAGGCCTTGCAGAAATGTGTCTGGTTCAGGTGCTGCCTTCCGTTTAAGGTTTCAAAGAATTAATATTGCATACAGCGATATTGTTTGCCAGTGCAGCCCAGCAACAGCCTTGCAGACCCTGCAGATTCTGGGAGCAGCCTGCCAGAACGGGGGCTTGTGAGGAGGTGGGGCTGGTGATGGTGGGGATCCACAAGAAGCTGCCTCTATTTCTTTTTAATTAAACTCTTCAATCAACCCCCCTCCCTTTTCCTTGCTCCCAAGGCTCTTCCATTAGTGTTTCCCTCCCTGTCTTACTAATGGCCTTGCAGGCCTTTCCCTGATGCAGGCGTTCCCCCATCCCCCCCAACCCCCACACCTCTGGGTTTTGCCACGCTCCCCTCCCTCCTGCAACTGAATTTCCCAGCCCACGCTGTTCAGAGCATGATTTACGAGAAGGCAACACCAATTCCAGTCTGGCAGGGGAGTCGGGTACCACATTGGCTGAGAGCATGGCGCCGATGATGCCAGGCCAGGGGGGAGCATGGAGGGTGCAGCTTCCCAGAAAGGAGGTCGGAAGGGGGCAGTGGGACAAACGCAGCCATAGGCAGGCAGGCAGGCAGGCAGGCAGGCAGAGGTTCTGCAGGAACAGCACAGCCATCCGGACAATGGTATCCCGTACGTAGACCATTGTTGTTCTCACCTCTCTTGTCTAAACCAGGAACAGAAGGGGGAATCCTCGCACAGAGACAGAAATGACAGGGCCGCCTGGCAGCACAAAGGTTCGTCCCAGCTGCTGGCCGCCCCAGAAGCCCAGCACAAGGGAGGGGGCAGCCCTTGAGGCTATCGTGCCTTTTCTGAGTGAGTTCGGTTCTATAGCAGGATGTGGGAAGCAGAAATTCAGCAGGGAAAGCATTGTTTTTCTACAGTGAGGTATTTAACTGTTTCTTTTCTGTGCAGGAATCTTACCAGGAAGGAATGGGAGGGACAGGGCCAGCTCAGAAGAAGAAAAAAGGCAACTTTGTCTAGGTTTAATTAATCACCTGGTCTTAGTGTTGCTTAAAAAACACCATTTAGGGAGTCCCCCAAATCTATCCAAACATTAGACACTTCCCAAGTTGTTCAAGCTTTGGCTTCATGGGTACTGTGTAAGAGCAGGAATGATGGGGGGGGCTGGCAAAGCAACATGCAAAGGCCTAATTTTAGATATCTTAAATATTAAATTGCAAACAAACCAAGAATAAAGAAACAGTATTTTTAAATAATGCACTCGTGTTTACATTTTACATCTCCCTCCCCCACAGAGAGAGAGAGAGAGAGAGATGTCTTGT
The DNA here is from genome assembly GCF_051106095.1 of Pogona vitticeps. Taxonomy (NCBI): domain Eukaryota; kingdom Metazoa; phylum Chordata; class Lepidosauria; order Squamata; family Agamidae; genus Pogona; species Pogona vitticeps. The sequence continues at coordinate 123,602,075 of NC_135784.1, read as the reverse complement.
ACTGCTGCAGCAGCATTAAGTGAATGGTCGTACCCACCGGCCCCTTTTTTTAAAAGATAAGGGTTTATGTCTCTGACCTTCATACACAGACTTATTTGACAGTTTATAGCAAGATATTCTGTATGGGCAGAAGAACCAGTAAACCAATATAACAACCTAATCATATTCCTCTTGATGAATAATGAACTCACAAGACCTGAAATGCACTTATGAGGACACCCCATTCCATCCTACCTGCTTTTTTGCTGTATGAAACAGAACTGAGTTCCTTTCTGACCCGAGGGTTGTGGGTGTTTTATTCTCATTTCAAGGCCATTCCCTGAATGATACTTAGCACAGAGGCAGTCCTGCATCCTTCAGAAGCTGCCTGCTAGATCACCATGAGAGGAGCACAACACCAAAGAAGCTCCGCCCCTCGTTTTTTTTTCTTCACCATCATTCCTAATTGCTGTTACTGAGTTCACAGCCATTAAAGCTCACCGAAACATCTTTATCTTAAGGCAGTCTTTCTCAGCCTAGCACCTTCCTGATAGATTGGATTACAAAGTCCATCATTCCTAGCTAGCTGGACCATACTGGCTGGTAGTAATCAGAATTTTAGTCCAATGCTATCTGGTGATCTCAGACTGAGGAAGGGTGTCTTGAACCATCAATGAAATTAAAATACTCAGAAAATGACAAGTTCAACATCTCTATTCTCTCAGGGAGCATTAAAGTAGAAATTGCATAGCTGAGGGCAGAATCACATGGACCCTCCTTTTCATATATATCAATGTATTTGTATGTATAGCCATGTGGTATATAAACCATTGGGCCCATTCGCATGGCTGTCAGTTCAATCGGTACATTTCTTGCTATTTGTACCATTTCTGTAGGCTACACGTGCCATCTCAAATAAATCAATTCTTTTTCTGTCCTGTTTCTGGGTCTCCACTGCCTTAATTTTTTTAAAAAAAATCATATGTGATATATCAAAAGTTAGCAATATATTGCTAAGCATTTAGACAAAAAAAATATTTTTAAAAAGGTATAAGCCCAGTGGCCATGCAGTGGCCATAACGCTCAAAAACCCAACCCATTCGTAAAATAAATAAATTGACAGTAATGTTCACATGTGCCAAAGCGATGAGGATTTAATAGATACAAGGATGGGATCATTTTTAAAAGGCCATACCAGCGAGGTGGGGGAAAAACTACCGGCTGGCCACATGAATCAGTGTTACCAGTGCGTGGTGTGAACGGACATTTATGAAATGATTTAAATAACAGCAGAAACAGGATGGAAAATGAATCAATTTATATGAGATGGCACATGTAGCCTACAAAACTGATACAAATTCACACTCCTTGCCCCTACATATGGAACTGCTGCCTCCAGCACAGAGAACAGGTGATATTAATAAATGCATTCACCATGCACCAAAACACAAAGCCACCAAAGAGAGAAAAGTGATTTTATTCTTCCAATAGGTACATTCATACTGAGACCCAATAATCTATGGACACGAGGCGGAGCCCGTCTATTTTTCATTCTTTGAGTGCTTTTCATCCATCTACTCCTTTTCCACCAAAACTGAACAATTATGCCAATATAATTATGGAGCTACCAAGGAGGTTCTGGTTCAAATTGCCACTCCACCATGAAACTCACTGGGTGGCTTGCTTTAAGACAATCACTACCTCTCAGACTAATCTACTTCGATAGTTATTGCGAGAACAATGCTGCAGAAGGGACCATGGGCAATAATCTGCACTGTCTGAAGGGAGTGTTGAAGAAGGAAGGAAGGGGTCTTCCAGATGGAGTATTCATTTTGTGCCACTTTCTGCTCCTTGGTGACAAAAGTGGGCTTATTAGGATTTGCATCCAAACATCTCTTTTAAAATGCACTCCTCTTCTCTTTAGGAAATCTTAAAGAAGTGAAGTTCTCTGCTGGAGCTTCTCTCCTGGCACTTTTTATTTCTTTCTTTCTCGGTACTAATTTAAAGCTTCTGATCAAAGCCTCTCACCATTAACTGCAAATGGGAAGTTTTAAACTGCCCTAGTACACAGCACTATTAAAAATAAACAATGCTTGCAGGAAGAATGAAAAGGAACAAAAAGTCACTGAAAAAAGCACTGCATAAAATGAGAAAACAAAGCATCACATGGGTAGCGGGGAAACCACTGACAGCATCAGTGCAGAATCCAGTACTTTAAGGAAAACAAATGTCCCATCTGGACGGAAAGGAGGGAGGTAGCCAACCAGATTGGAAACCCCAAAGAGCCATGTTTTAGCTTGGAGCCAGGATGAGGCCCATGCAGTTGGCACCAATCAGAACTTCTCTTGCATCTCCATATTAAGCATTGTTCCCCTCATGAAACAGAGGAAGCCCAGGCCATAGATCTTAGGGTTTGGTCTGGTGGGTATACAGATATGTGCTCCTTCCAATATTAAAGTTCCAAGTGGTTTAGAGCTTGAAATGTCATTGCAGGCATCTGAAATTGTGACTGGAAGTGTATTAGCAGCCAATGTAAGCCCTTTAGAACCCATTTTCCTGGAAATGCCAGCCATACTGTTTGGAGGATTCTGGCAATTGTAGTGACTCTTTTTTAAAAAAAAATTCTTCAGCTAAAGCATCAACATACAAAAACAAAGACAAGGAAAGAAGAAAGAAGGAAAAAAGATAAGAAACCTCTTCTACTAAACTAAACCCTCCCCCCTTTGGAATCAGAGACTCCAACCTCGCTGACCCTCCACTCTCCCCAGTTGGGTTTCCAGTGTGTACTGAATACATATACAGATATAATCAAATTTGGCCTACGCTCCTGTCCTCCTCTGGGCCCAAGAGTATATTAGTTCCCAGCTTTGTTTTACATAGTCTCTTGATTGTTCCCGTAGTGTTTCTGATAATGTGTCCAGTTCTGCTTTGTCCCATAGCTTCTTTAACAACTCTTCTATTGTTGGAGTCTCTTCGCTTTTCCATTTTTGGGCCCAGAGTAGTCTGGCTGCTGTGAGTATATACATTAGATAATATTTCATTTTTTTATCATTAATTCCTGGCATGACATTCAATAATGCCATTTCAGGTTTTATATCTAAGCAATTGTAGCGACTCTTCCAAGCATTGTTCACTATGTGGCAGATACTTACCTAGGTTTAGATCCTCTGAGCTAGGGATGGGCTATTTTCAAAAGAGAAAAGTATAGGGTTGGTGGAATGGTATCACAGGCACAGCAGCCACATTAAGTCCCTGTAAGCCAAACCGATTCCCATGCAGCCAGTGCATTTTTGCACATCCAAAATATGTAGGAACTGGCAGCAATGAACCAACGCACCTGATAGATAGATCCCTATCATTATAGCTTCCTGGACCTTTGCCAAGACTCCCCACGGAAAATCTTCCATCTGGTTAGGACTGGCCCTGTCATTAGGCAGAAGAAGGCCGCTGTCTGAGGCAGCCGATATTGGAAGATAGCAACAACAATCCCTTGGTTGTCCAGATTAACAACCCTGGCCATTCTGCTCTATTGGAGGCCAGAGTTCCCATTCATTCCTTGTATACCAGCCTCCTGCCCTACATGTGGGCATAGAATAAAATTTACCAGTATGAAACCAGTCTAGTCAGCTTGTATACTCTCTCTCTCTCAACAGAGAGAGAGAGAGAGAGAGAGAGAGAGAGAGAGGTGTGAGTGCTGCCTATAGAGAAAGCTCCTTCATCTCTCTGGCTTAGAAGGGCTCCCTGAACCAGGGCTATCCCTGATGGCTACAGCCCAGGATGCCTCTCCAGGGATGCAATCCTGCTTTTTGCATTAATAATTTACAGCATGTTGTTCAGCTAATAATGGCCTTTCCTTGTGATTAGCTAGCTTAATGGGCTAAAATTGGCAAGAGAACAACGGGGCTTTAATCTTCTTGGGGAACAGTGAGGGAGGTGGGGAAGGAATCCATTGCCTAGAGATCCTACACACTTGTGGAATGTCTCCATCCATCTGTGTCTGGAAGGAGAGGGAGGGAGGGGAAGATAGAGATGGATAGGCTGCACTGCCCCCACCTGCCTCCCATCATACTCATTTAAGTTGCAAGGGCTTTGACTACACTCAAGGGTTTCCCAAGGTGAAGAATCACATTGTTTTGGTTCTTATCGAGAGCAGAGTCAAAATATTAGTGGCTGAAGTTGTGGCCACGGAGGGAAATAGATTGCCATTTGGACTGCTTGTGGAGTGGTCTGGCGCAATCTATTTCCTGCCAGTCACATGACCTGCGGGGAAAGTCAGACCTGATTTGTGCCTAAGCTAGGCCTTTTCAGTCTAGCTGTCTTTTGGGGGACTGGCTGGAGTGATCTGCCAGCAGAAGAAAGGGAGATCTTTCCCATTAAAGTTGCCCTTTCCAGGGTGTGTGTCTGACCACACCCTGATACGCATACATACTTCAGTCAGCAGCTGAGAAGCAGCAACAATAACTGGTGGTCCTTTGGGAAAGACCACCCACAATACTTTCAGGAAGACAGAAGGTTGCCTTTCAGTTGTTTAACGGAGGGATAAGAAATATGGAGCTGTCCAGGCAGTGGTTGGATGCGGCAACTCCATTCATATTTCACCACTGATTATGGGCTAGAGTTGCCAGGTCATAGAGTGCTGGCTGAAGTCTTAAGGAACTGCCATGCTTGTCCATGTCTCCGGGAGGGGAGAACATGATCAAGGCCAACCATGTCAGAACTGGAAAATGTTTGATTTTTATGTGTGAAGTGGCTTCAAAGCAAGTAGCCCATAGACTGCATGTGGCCCCCTAAGGGGTCTAAATGAAACCCACAACCCACTGAGACCCTTCTCCAATATTTAAAAAAAAATTGAAAAAAGGAAGAGCTCAAAAATCACATTACACCCTCCAGGCAGTTTGTGAGGGGGCAATTTTGCCATGTTTTCAGGAGACCTCCCCCGCCTCTCTCAATCTTAAACTAATTGAGGGCGCACTAGGAGGATACAAGATAACTTCTTCAGAACCCGAAAACCATTTTTGTAGGAACAATATGCTGAGGGAGGGGTTGGGAGAGGCAATATGCCCCCCTAAAAGTCCAATAATGGATATATGGGTATATGCGGCCCCCAGATCTCTGGAGAATCCCCATCCATTTTACAGACTGAGCATCCCTTCCCAGCTAAGAACAGGGCTCACTTGCCCAGCACAAATACGCTTTGATGTGTATTGTACTGGCGCCACAAAATGTCAGGAGCGGCGTTGAGGGACAGGGGGAAGAGGAGAGACTGGGGAGAGAGAGACAGTAGGTGCATCCATTGAGGCCCAGCTTGCTGGGTAGATCAAGGCAGACCCTTTTTGTTCCATAATCTCTGTCAGCAGCTGTGCAGTATGGGGGGCGAGGGCACCAGAAACTCCCAGTGGGTGGGTAGTGAGCCCTTCACACATCCACTAGTACTGCTCTTCTGGGTTTTATGGGAATTTCTTCTTTACATCAGTATTGTAAACATAATAAATTTACAAATATGTGGAACATTTTTTCTTTATCAACTGACAAAAGCAATGACAGTAAGAGAAATAGGACTCAGACTGGATGCTGCAAATCATGCACCCTTGAGCCCCTTCACCAGCATTGTGCCAAAGCAGGAGATGCTTACAGGAAAAATGGAAATAATGGAAATATCTCTGTACAGTAGAAAGGGTCAGGAAGAAAGTCCCATATATCTTGATTGCCGAGGCAGAAGAACCACAAAGGAAATAGCTCCATGTATGCAGCCTCAGGAAGGAGAGATCTCCAAAATGTCTTGTATTCAACCACCCTGCTCAGCTCTTGCAAACTCAAGCCTGTGGTTCCTTTAGGGAGTCAATCCACCTCATATTTGGTCTTCCTCTTTCCTTGCTGCCTTCAACCTTTCCCAGCATTATTGTCTTTTCCAGAGTAAAACAACCCCTGTTTCAAAAAATTTACATCCAGATACAGTGGACCCTTGACTTACAGACGGCTTGACTTACAGACTTTTTGAGTTACAGACTTCTCTGGCCGCAAAATTTAGATTTGACTTGCAGACTGAGATTTGACTTACAGACCAGAAAAAAACCAAAATGGAACAAAAACAGCCTGTTACGGGATTAATCAGTTTTCAATGCACTGTAGGTCAATGGAGACTTGATTTACAGACTTTTTGACTTGAGAACCGCCTTCCAATACGGATTAAGTTCTCAAGTCAAGACCCCACTGTATAGGCATGATTTGACCCACTTGTTCATCTCTCTGGCAGTCCAGGATATCTGCAAAGATCTCCTCCAGCACTATATTTCAAAACAAATCAATTTTTTCCATCTCTTTTTTTATTGTCCAGCTTTCACACCCACACATGGTGATTGGAAATATAATAATGTGGATGATCTCCAGTGGCACATCTTTACACTGGATAATCTTTTCTAGTTCTTCATTGCTGCCTCCTGAGTATCTGTCTTCTGATTTCTTGGCTGCCATCTCCATTTGAACTGATAATTGAACCAAGGTATATAAAATCTTTGCTTCAATGTCTTCATTGCCATTGTTAATGTTGTGTAGTTCTTCTGTAGTCATGATTCTAGTCTTCTTAATGTTCAATTGCAGTCCTGCTTTGGCACTTTTTCCTTTCACTTTTGGTCTTCAAGACCCTAAAATAAAACACCGATTTCAGATACAAGTACTGTACATAATATCACAAGTCAAGGGGCTACATTGTCCTCCAGGGGAATAGCAGCAGCTGCCCTCTCAACTCTTTCCCCCTCTTTCTTTCTCAACTGAAATACAACCGAACCACAGCTTCTTCCTAAGATTTCACCCCCACTGGGCTGAACTAGTTAGTCCATAGTAGTTACACCCTCGACTGTGGGTGTGATCACACAGAGACATAGATCACATTTTGGACTGCTTGTGGATCAATGTATTTCCCAGAGATCACACAATGCACAGGGAATTGCACACCAGCCTAACCCTGATCTGTACTCGAGCTGGACCTTTTCGATCTAAGGGCTACTACTTTGAGGGGCTTGGATGGAGTGATTTCTTTCAGGGAGATCACTCTCATTCAAAGCGACCCCTTTTTGGTGCAATCAGACATGTGCTTTTGTGGGTGCCTGATGGCAACCTGTGTAGGGTGTGAAAGAACTCTCCACTTGTTATATACATTGTTGGTGAGCTCACGGAAGATGTGAAGCCAAGAAGGAATGCAGGATGCAGTTTACCACCTGGCTGACCCCTAACAGTGGCTTTCTTTTCCATGACTCACGCCTGCCTTGTTTTATGACCTGTTCGGCTGGGTTTTATCCAGATTCTGAGTTGATTTGTCCAAATTCCCTTCCTGTTCATTTCCACAGTCAGTTGGCCCAGAAGCCGCTCCACCCTTCTCTCTTGACCCGTACCTGTCCAGCTTCTGTGACATCACCAGATCATTTCCTTCTGATCATAAGCATCTGCACCAGGTGTCCTATTTTTGCCTTGACATTTCAGAGAACGGGGTGCTGGCCTGGCAGCCCTAGCAAGGGTGGGCGAAAGATTCAGTCCAATGTGTTTTTCATCCTTGGATCTTAGGCTCCTCCATCCTGCTAGAATGCTTTCTTCTGCACAGGTATGAATGGTATTGGATCCTTGCCTTCTTTTTAATGTGGAAGTTAGCAGTGTTGAGGTGGCTGTTGCGGGGCTCCTTGGTTTTTCCTCAAAGTAGCCATCCTTTCTAACAGACAAGGGTGGGAAGAAGCCTTCTAAAGCCCTTCATGATTGTGCCCCAGCTTTATCCATCATTGTGTGTTTGAATTCTTGGTTTGTGTTTCCCAGCTGACGTTCCTGAGCTGCTTTTCTCTCACTTGATGCTACTCCTGGCTTTCTGCTCCACTTGACAGACTCCTTGGCTGCGACCTTGGCTTGCTTGACTCCAGCTTTGGCTTCCCGCTCTTGCATGGGTTTCTGCGTTTGAACTGCCTTCCTGGCTTCTGACCCTGTTTCTCTGCAGGATTCTCAAAGGCGCTTACAACTGACACAATGGCACCAGCCCTGAACCATCCATTGCAAGACATCCCAGGTGGGGTCCCACTTTGATTACACTCCACGCTGCTTTCCTTGACAGAGCTGGGGACAGAAAAAAGGATGCAGCAGCAGCAGCAGCACCGAAAACAGGAAAAAAAAACCTCTTCTCCTTAGCAGCTACAAGCATTTTGTTTTCTGTTCTGTAAGTATTTCCTGTTTTCACCTTTTTCCAATGGAAACCAACATTAATGTATGCTCACCTAAGTGTAAATCCCATGGAATTCAACAAGGCTTCCTTCTGAATAAACATGCACAGGATTAAATTATACACGACTCTGTTTTGAATCCCTTTATTTAAAAAAAAATCTCCCTCCCAATTATTTAGACTAAACAGCTGATAGTATCCTTTTTGTGGGATAGCCACTTTTATGGACCCAGCTTCTGACCTAGCTCAGCTGTTGGGAAAAAAAGAGTCTTTTAATTTGCTTCTATGATAAGTAAAACAAGCTTTTAAAAAAGAAGAAGAAATTGCACTTTCAAGCAGAACTCAGAACACAGTCCCATAACAACCCACTTAGGCCAGGGCAAAGCCATTTTAAGTACAGATATGCTGGCTAAATCAAAAGATGAGGAGCCAAGGAAGAAATGCAAAAACCAAATGCTGCCAATCTATGGACAGATTCATCAGATACCCTGAGTCAGCCTTGGGTGAGCCATGACTTCCAGGAAACAGTATTTACTTCTGGGCCCCTATGTCTTTCATTCCAAGGATCCTTTAAGAAGGTACCGATGGACCAAGCTTACATGATTTAGCTACAAAGCCATGGCAGGGACACAAAAGAAAGTCCCACTCTTCCAAGTGTCTCTGATGTTCTCCTTCATTCGTCTTCATGCCTTTGTTCCCATGGAAATCCATTCCTCTCAAAGCAAATGTGAAGCTGAAGGGTTACAAGGTATTGAAATACAAAATACTCATCCTTGTCAAAGGGGTGTAGAAGGAGATTCGGCTCCAGTGTACCCTCCCTCCCTCCTTCTCTGAACTTAGCAGACTTCATTTTAAAATTTGAATTTGGCCCATGTAGTTAGCTGAGCTCTGTAAGACATACGGTACCTCTACATTGGCTGAGGAAACATGAGCTCTTGAGAGGAGGAAGGTGAAAGTATTTACCGGTAAGCGCCTTTTCTGAAAGATGGCTGCTTTCAACACTCTTATCAGTCACAGAATTCTCCCTCCCTCCCATTTCCAGGAAAAACCTGCCAGCATACCTGGTCCAGCACTCAACATTCCTTTGGGGCTGGAACCTGAAAGGGGAACCCATCTCCTTTGGATACGTCTCCAGGTAAATCACAATCCACACTGTTCCCGCATTTAAGCAGGCCCATGCTGCCAGCTTCAAGCTGGAGCCTCAGCAGCCACCTGTGAGGCCCAGAGGAGATTCAGGCAGCTGTCATTGTCTCTGCATTATTGCTGAAGAGACTCCTGCCAAGGCGATTGAGCCCCTGCCTTTGTAACAAAACCGCCCGGGTTCCTTGTGCTGCACCTGCCACAGCTTAAGGCTTCCAGAGGCTTGTGCTATTAAAGGTCTTGTCAAGGGAGGCTAAATCAAGGGAGGTACAACTATTAATGCAACACTGCTAACCTCTCCCAGATGTGTTCTCCTGTTCCCACCCCATAACCCTTGATAGCCAGAGACTTTTCCTAAATGCCAGCTAAAGCCCCATGAGGCAAGTAAGGCATAGGGCAAGACCTTTTCTTGTTTTGCATCACCACTGCAACAACAGCTTCCTCACCAGATATTAAAATAAATAGGCCATTTTTACACATAAAAGAAAGAAACCCGACCAGGCCGGGGGTGGGAGGGGGCGGGGGTGGGAAGGGCTGATAATGAAAGAAAGAAATGCTTTCGAATTGAAAGCAAATAACTTTAATGTGAATGAACTGAAAATCAATTGGAGCACTGCTATACAGCATGAATTTTTGAAAAAGACATATTTGGAAATTGCATTTGTTTTGTTGTTTCAAATCAAATATTTTAAGTGAGTAAAATAATATTATACCACTGTAGCTTCCTTGCCAGACTCAGATGTGTGGGGCTAGTCAGCTCTCGAAAGGCTGTCCGGAAAAGAAACATGGAGCAGCAGGAAGGATTATAACTAAGCTGAGAGAAGCGTTTTGAGGCTATGAATATATCTAAATCAGACATTAATATTAGTTTTATACCAGTATAATTGCCACAGTTTCCCCCAAAGGAGTTCCCTGGAGAGAAGAAATGACTATGATACCAGGGAGCACTGCAGATGTGCCCTGAATAGAAGCTGGAAGCAACGCAGGCCGGGGAGGCTAACAGCTCTCTGAGCGGGTGGGTCGAATCCGGCTGTGTTTGCTCTTGCCTTAGAAGCGGCATGGCCTAGACTGGCTTAACAAAACTGTCTGTGGGACTCCAGTGTGCTCTCCCCCCCCGCCCCCGCCCCCGCCCCCGCCCCCGGTGAAGGAAATAGATCGGAGGCAGGCTGTATTTCCTACTGATCAGGAAGGAGGAAGCAACACTCGTGCATTTAGGGTGTTTTTGTTTTTCCTTGAAAAGAAATTATGAGCTGCTTTTTTCGTTAAGTGCCATCTCTCCTCAAGGGAGCAATGCTGAGTTGGCTGAGTAGCCTTCTCGGGCAATTTCAGACATTCTGGTTCCCTCAAGGAAAGAGGCCCTCCTGCTGTGCCTCCTCTTTCCCCTCAACATGAGTCCTTCTGGCATCCCTGGGCGCTCTGAACAAGTGCTCTCTGTTCCTGGTTCACTGCCACTCATCCATCATATCCATTTTGTCAGGAGTCACAACAGTGCTCATCTGTGGACAAGCCTAACTAGACTTTAGGGCCAGGGGATGGGTGGCTGCCATCATCAACCACTTATCTCCTTGGTGTACCACTCCATCTATGCTGACTCAAACAAAGGCCTGTGTGTGAGGGAGGGGGTGGCAGGGCAGGTGTGTGTGTGTGAGAGAGAGATTTGGTATTTGCCCACCTCCTTGAAATGGCAGCCAATTCATTGGGCCAAGGACAGGGAAGCCTCCAATCTTGTTACAATTTCCGGGCCTTCACAGCTACTGCATGGAGCGGCACACTACAAACAGCAACAACAATAGCTGGAAGAGCTCACTGATTTCCTGTTGAGAGTCTTTCAGAAATGGGTGGCTGTGTGGATGAGAAGAAGGCAGGGGTCTACCCAGGCACCTCTTCTCGTCCAGACAAGAACACAACAAAGACCCCAGAGGTTAAACATGAGTAAAGTATGGACGTGATCATTGCTGCTAGCTTTACCTCTAGCTGTGTTAGCAAATCTGAAAAAAGGGGAGCACATGAGTTTTATAATGATTCTAAAACTGCCAGTTATTTTCAGGAAGCAGTCATCCTAGCAAAATCTAATTGGGTTGTGAAAAATGTCAAAAATGCTACCAGGAAGCCAGATGCTTTTATTTCAAAGAGAAAGCCTACTTTAGAGCATTCCAAAAAGAGCTGATGCAACAGTGCTATGTGTTTACTCCCAGGGAAAAAAGATTGCTCTTGATGGACAAGGCCCATTCTCAGTGTTGGAGCATCCACTTTACATGCACAAGGCCCCAGAAGTTGGAAGCATTAAAGTTTTGGCAAAAAAAAAAGTAGCTGTGCTAGTTGGAGGATTCAGAAAACTGTAGTCTAAAAAGTAACATTTCTAAACTTTGCATGGCCCCAAGTCAGCCTCTCCATCAGTAAAATGTTCCAGGAACACAAAAGACCCCATGCCTAAGATCGTACATTGACACAGCCAGTCAGACTGATGGACTGATTGATTTTTGGTGAGAGTTTAGCTCTTTTACCCAGCATCTCTTTTAGCGGGATTCCATTTGGTGTAGTTTACGCCGCATAAACTAGATGGTATCATAATCTGGCTAGCAGGATATTTAACTGGAACGGCAGATGGTGATCTGGAAGTGATTTTTTTTTTTTTTTTTTTTTTTTTTTTTTTTTTTTTTTTTTAGTATTAAAGGCTTCTTCCTTCACTTTGAGGCTCCCAAAAGCTTCTCTGGGGCAAAAGGGAGCCCTAGGCAGTCTTGGACCCTGAAAAGTAGATGGGCAGTCAGGAAGCCTTCAATTAATTCAATTTTCTATCTTCCTTACCAGATGAGGATGCCATCCTATTTATACAACATAAAGTTGTGCAAGAGGATTTTGGCCAACATCAATTTTGAAAACATACACATATACAATAAACACACAACAGTAGCAACCGATACAGCCATATATTAAACCATACATAGGTTTGGTTAAAAATGTAACTGATGGAAGATTAAAGACTAATGAGAAAAAAAGTTCTGCAACCTGTGGAGAAAGATGACCAAAGAGGGGTGAGACTTCTTGAGGCAGATAATTCCAAGACAATACTGTATGAGATAGACCAATGAACTGAGATTCAGAATAAGACAGCATCATATACATTATTTTTGGGCCAGAGCTTTAAAAAATTGCTTCATAGTACAGGAGAGTTCCAGTATCTGCAGAAGGTCTGTTCAATGATCCATCATGAATGCCTGAAATCGCAGATAGTAGTGAACCCTATATGTAACATAAAAGCAGGTGGGACAAAGGCCACCAAGCACCCCCTTCGTGTATGTTGTACAGTAAACTGTGGACAACTGAAACCACAGATACCAATCCCATACAAATGGAGTCCTACTGTACTACAAGAATCCCCCCCAGCCACTCACATGGCTGCTAGCTTGTAAAGCTTCTGTTTGGACTGGTAATCAATTCTTCTTGAGAATTATAAACTGCCATACTCTCATACACAGGAGATTAGTTTGATTCTGCATCTGCCTGGTATCTGTATCATGCACAACCAGAAAAATTGAAAACCACTGAGGTAGTTTTTGCAGAAGATGGAGGAAACATGTTGGAAATGATTGTCTTTACTGTTTCTCCCTACTTTGGTGAAGAATGAGGGACAACTGTTCTTCTTTTCAGCAGCAAGATAATGATCGGCTGAAGCATTACATTTTTAGTACAGTGAGCAATATTAATCAGTACATTGACACTAACCTTTAACCAAATAAGGAGGCCCTTTTATTGTTGTGTTACTCCTTGTTGCATTATCGTTACCACTTCTTTAGTGATAGTCTAATGGTACAAATGTTAGCAAGTCAATGTCATTTAATCAAGGAGATTAGAAGTTGAGTGTAACAAGTATGACAATTCACGGAAGGCAAGGAATTGCTCCTGTGCATTAAAATTTCAGAAAGGATTGGTAAACACAATTGCTGGACGTTGCTGGACAAGGTGAACATTCTATCCTTAACTTGGTCAGCAAATTTTAGGCCTCATGAAAAGAGTAATTTATTCAATGGCTGAAGTCCTGTTGCACAGTAAGTTGCACTAGACGTGGCCCATGGAATCCAGTGGGGATTTGGTGGGTCAATGCCTTCATAAGTTCCATTTATTTTAGTGAACCTACTCTAGTTGTGACTGACTATGCTAAAGTAGATCACAGCTAGCATAGGAGCATTTGAATCAATTGACCTAAGGCCAGGTCTAGTGCAACTTGCTACACTAAGCAACAGGATTTCAGCCATTGTTTAGTGTGGTTGTCATCCTTTTTAAAAAAGTTACTGCTAGAGATGGGGAAAGGTGCACACAGGATTCACTACGAAAGACAATACTGTTGGGAAAGGTTGAAGAGAGCAGGAAAACAGTAAGACCAAATATGAGATTGGTTGACTCCCTAAAGGAAATCACAGCCTTGAGTTTACAAGAGCTGAGCAAAACTGTTGAAGACACAACATTTTGGAGATCACTTATTCATGGGCAATAAGTCAGAGGCGATTTGGTGGCACAGAAAAACAATGCCAAAATAATATTGGTGCCTTGGGTTCTCCCACTTTAACATAGGAGGATGGGGATGATGTCACTAGCCATCAAAATGTGAGCGTAGATAGTTCCAATCATGATTTTTTACTTTAAGACCTAACAAAAAATGCCAGCAACAAAATCTGGAAGCTTTAGAAAAACAAACAGAACAGGAACTTGCAAGGGGATGAATTAGGAAATACAAATTGCCTAGCCATATGTGACAAAGAAAAAGACGCTGGTCCTTTTTCTGCTGCACATATTTGCCTTGTGCTTCTACATTTATAAGCATAATAGGAAGAACTGCAGAGTATCTGTCTGTTTGTCTATACCCCATCTTTATCCTTAAAAGGACCCAAGGTAGCTTACATCAGTTAAAAGACAATATAAAAGCTAACAACAGTGGGTATACAAATACTAAAAAGAATCAAATACCATAGAAAAAAATATGTAACACCAAAACACATTCAAAGCATTATAATACAACAGTCCATTTAAAGACTTTCACTCAGGTAGCCAGCCACTCAGGGAAAGCTTGTCTGAAGAGAAAGGTCTTTTTTGCCTGCATGTGGAAGAACAGCAAAGATGGGGTCAGTCTTTCTGTGGGAAGGAGCTCCAAAGTCTAAGAACAGCCACAGAGAAGGCTCTCTCCTGTGTCCCCAGACTCCCCACCAAATACTGTACAACTGTCAGAGTTGTGGGACCAAGAGAAAGGCCTCCCCTGATGATCGGAACACCTGAGTAGACTCATAATGAGAGACACAATCTTTGAGACAGCTTGGAACAAAGCCATTTAGGGCATTTTAGGTTAAAACCAACACTTTGAATTCAGCCTGGAAACAGATCTGCAGCCAGTGGAGCTGCTGTAACAGGGGAGGTTATGTGATTCCTGTAACAATCTGGCTGCTTTGTTTTAGACCCGCTGAAGTTTTCCAGCACTTTCCATAGGCAACCCTACATAGAGAACATTGCAGGAATCCATCTGAGATGTAACTAAGGCATGTGTCACTGTGGCCAGAACAGACGTCTCCAGGAATGGGTGCAGCTGGTGCACTAGTTTTAATTGTGCAAAGGCACTTCTGGCCACTGCCAAAACTTGGGCACCAAGGCTCAGAGGCAGATCCAGGAGCACAACCAAACTGCACCTCTGTGTTTTCTTGTCTGAATTAAGTTTCAGTTCACCTTCAAGTCCATTGCTAACATCAGACACCAATCTAGAGCTGAACAGCCTCCTCAGATTTAGATGGCAAGGAGAGATAGAGCTGGTTAACTGGTGACACCAAACCCCCAAACCCCAGACAACCTTTACCAGCAGTTTCGTGTGAATTTTACATCACATAGCAGACAAAACAGAGGCAAGCGAGCAGTATGTCAAATAGGATTTTCCCAGCACCACCTCCTGGGTTCTCTCCTCCAGGAAGGACTGGAGCCATCATAGAAGGATTACATGGTCAATGGGATCAAAAGGTGCTGAGAGGTCCAGCAGGACGGGGGGGGCACAATCGCCCTGACCAATTCCCGGCCTAGGCTATCCACCAAGGCAACCAAAGCACTCTCTGTCCCATAACCAGGCCTGAAACCAGACTGAAATGGATCTAGATAATCTGTCTCATCCAGGAACCCCTAGAGCTGAGAAACCATGGCCCACTCCAGCACCTTGCCCAAGAACAGCACTATATCAGAGACTGGTCAGTAATTATTGACTATTGCTGGATCCAAGGAGGGCTTTTTCAGCAATGGTCTTACTATTGCCTCCTTTAAACATGCTGGGATCCTACCCTGTTGCAAAGAGGCATTCACCACTCCTCTTACCCATTCGACCTTTGAGTAGATTTTCTGGCAGATATTATAAGCCAGGATGGGCAAGGGTCCAGCAGACACATGGTAGATTTCGCCTCTTCAAGGGTCCTGTCTACATCCTCAGGCTGCAGAAAGCCATTAACACTGGGTAAGCAGAGGTCACAACTACATTCACCAGATCTAAATCAACTACAGTACAGCATCCAAGTCAGAGCAGATTCGAGCAATTTTGCCTGCAAAGTGTTGTGCAAATTTTTCGTACTGAGCTACAGTGTGGTCTGCATTCTTTTCCACCCAACCAAGTCTCTGTAATGCAAGCCTTTAGTGTAGATGGGCAGGATAGAAATCTAACTAACTAACTAACTAACTAACTAACTAACTAACTAACTAACTAACTAACTAACTAACTAACTAAACAAACAAACAAACAAACAAACAAACAAACAAACAAACAAACAAATAAATAAATAAATAAATAAATAAATAAAATGTTGTTTTCCCTTTTGTTGGCCTAGTATTTAGCAGAAGTACTTTTGGCTGATGGGTCCGGTTGTCAAGGCTATCCAAACTATTTAAATTTGGAAACAGCTTAAAGGCAACCAACACTCTCTTATCCTTCCCTCTTATATGCTGCTGAAGCTGCTTACCCCCACCATATCTTCCTCTGCCCTGAACAATTCTTGTGATTCTTCCCTGACTCCCTCCATAAAAGCACATTGTTCCAAAAGCAGTCCAAGGCCAAAGTTACCAGTTTCTCCACAAGTACAGTACCTAAAGCAGGGGTCTCAAACTCAATTTACCTGGGGGCCACTGGAGGCAGAGTCTGGGTGAGGCTGGGCTGCATCAGATTTTCTGCCAAGAGAAGCAAGAGCCCGAGGAAGCCGCCCAGGAGTTTCCTTAGCCCGGGCTGGGGCTCCAAGGAGGAGGAGGAGGGGTGCACGAGCCCTCGTCGCCAGCCACGACCCCCTCCGGCACCTTCTTCACTATTACCAGCAGCATCAGCAGGACGAAGAAGCGGAAAAGGGAGGGAGCGCCGGCAAGCAAGGCAAGGCTTTTTTTTTTTTACGCAAGGGATGGGATGAAGAGTGTGGCCAGAGAATTCAAAGATGCCGGCCGTAAGTGTAAGAGAAGGACAAGGATTGCAGTGGTATTTGTGGACACTTAATTATATACCCCAAACAATGGCAAGGATAACAACCTAATGAATATTGCAACACTAGTGAACAATGCAATGAGTTACTTTGTATTTATTTATTTGTTTGTTTGTTTGTTTATACCCCGCCTATCTGGTCATTGCGACCACTCTAGGCGGACGTTATGTTCCCAGCTTTATGGTTTTTTGACCTTTAAGGCCTTCCTCTCACCTCTCTGGAGTTGCCTTTCTCTCCTTAGTCACAGTGAGGAACAGTCTGTAATAGTAGCAAAAAGAAAGAACGGGCTTTTGGCAAACCCCTACTAGGTATCCCCTGTTAATATTTCAAAAGCTCCTTGAATGTTATTTATTCTGTTCAGGCCAGCTTTTGGGAGATGAGCAAGAGAAAATGATATAATGTGTTCTCTGAAAAGGAAGTTGAATTTTTGCTGCTTGTGTGTTGTTATATTTTGGTATACTGTGTACTGTTTTTACCATAATATTTTGGGATGCTTTCAGAACCTCCTGTGAGCAGTCATGGGGAGGGTTTAAATCAGGTGGGCAAAATGGCCTCCTATGGGTATGTTGGTGATTAGCAAGCCCTGCCCCCAGTTGCCCTCACCCCACCCCATTCCTGAAATTCTCCAGGAGCAGACATTTTTCAGTACAGTCTGCAAGACAAGCAAGATCTAGAAAAGCAAGCAGTGGGTCTAGGAGTGGAAAATCATCCCTCTGGCCATCCCCATGACTGCCTACTAAAACAGCCTACCCTTGCTGAAAAACAGACTAGTCAAAACATCCTAGTACCATACCATTTGTTTCTGAGCACAATTCAAAATTCTGGTTCTAACCTATAAAACCCTAAATGGCTTGGATCCAAGATATCTCAAAGGCAGAGTTTTCCATGTTGAGTCTGCTCAAGTGTTAAGATCATCATGAGAGGCCTTTCTCTCAGTCCCACCACTCTCACAGATGTGTTTGGTGGGGACAGGGGAGGGGACCTTTTCTGTTACTCCTTCCAGACTTTAGAACACTCTCCCACGGGAGTCCAGGCTGGCCCCATCTTTGCTGTCCTTCCACAAGCAGGTGAAGACCTTTCTTTTCAGGCAAGCTTTCCCTGAGTGACTGGCTGCCCTAAGAGGATTTTTAAACAGATTGTTATGTCTTATTGATTGGAATGTGTTTTTAGTATTGCTTTTGTTTAAAATTTCTCAGAGCGGTATTTGTTTGTTCCTTTTTAATATTTTATATTTGTTGTTTTTAGCTTTAAACCTTGTCTTTGAATGATGTAAGCTGTCTTGGGTCCCTTTTCAGGGGAAAAAAGCAGGGTAAAACAAACAAACAAACATACATACAAACATACATACATACGAAACTGACATGAAACTGACATGAAACTTTTCCAGGTGGCAAAGACCAGAAGGGATTGTGAAGAGCTTTATCCAGCGTGTTGTTAGTCTGTGGAACTCCTTGGCACAGGATGTGGTAATGGCATCTGGCCTAGATGCCTTTAAAAGGAGATTGGAGAGATTCCAGGAGGAAAATTCCATCGCAGGTTACAAGCCATGATAGGGATGTATAATCCCCAGGCTTCAAAGGAAGGGACCTCCAAATGCCAGATGCAGGGGAGGGGTATCGGGAGACAGGTATCTAGCGATCTCATGTACTCCCAGAGGCGAATGGTGTGGCCACTGTGAGATACAGGAAGCTGGACTAGATGGGCCTTTGGACTGATCCTGTAGGGCTCTTCTTATGTTCTTTGTTGTTGTTGTTGTTGTTGTTGTTGTTGTTGTTGTTGTTTGTTTGTTTGTTTGTTTGTTTGTTTGTTTGTTTGTTTGTTTGTTTGTTCTTATGTTCTCATAAACAAACAAACAAACAAATAGGAAGTTTGTGTTTTTTGCACAGGTAATTAATAAGTTATGGGGACCTGTCATTCTTTTTCATACTGAGGTAATGACACAGTGGGAAACTGGCAGCCTGCATAACCACACACCTCAAGTTACAGGCTGTTGTGTTATCCATATCAATACACCAGCCCTAGAATCATACCACGAACAGCTGGTCCTCTGTACAGCTAATAGGTTTTACTAACCATGCAAGACAAAGCCACCCCAACATACTTAAGATGACAAGAAGGGTAGTTCATAACTAGAGGGAAGATTTCTATGACATGTGATTTCTTTTCCCCTCCAACCTCTGTTTGAGTTTATGGGTGGGTTTGAACATGTTCATTAGTAATCTGGTGATAAAGGCCAGATCACTCTCATAAACATGTTCGAACTTGCTTAAAGGGTTCAAACATATGTTGCAGAGAAAATGTGAAATATCCTAGAAATGTACGTATTTGCGAAGGCTTTCACGGCCGGGATCTAATGGTTGTCGTGGGTTTTTTGGGCTCTTTGGCTGTGTTCTGAAGGTTGTTCTTCCTGACGTTTCACCAGTGCTACTCCTGTCCTCTGAAGATGCCGGCCACAGAGACTGGTGAAACGTTAGGAAGAACAACCTTCAGAACACGGCCAAAGAGCCAGAAAAACCCACAACAACCATTATCCTAAAAATCATTCCCCTGCTCATAATGATCCATCCTGGTCTCCACTGTGAGGATTTCGGCTAGGTTCTGAAGGGAAAGGGAATCTTGAGGCAGTGGAAGCCATCTTGCCTGCTGAGCAAGTCATCCTTCTAGCTTGACAACCCTGGTTCCATTACATGATGTTGCAGAGGAGCCAGAAATGATCAAACCTATGAGCTTTAGTGGTACTCTTAACAAGGCATCAGTGTATTTATCTGTCTTGGCACGTAAATTACACATGTATGTTTTGAAAGTATCTGCATTTTGTGATATTTTGCATGTGTTTGTGGGGAGGGTTATCTGCATACCCATAAGCCGGTATATGTCACACATTGTGAGCTTGTTCACTTAATGTTCTCTGTCTATACATGCAAGAGAGACATGAATTTGTTTCCCTGTGTGGGAACAGTGTATATGTCACACACTCAACCATCATCACAAAATGCATGGCTTCAAGATGGCAGGGGCTCCCATAGGAAACGGGGATTGGATTCTAATGATGTCAACAGAGTATGAATAGCTCAAGACATAGGGAGGGAGAAAAAGCAGGGTGTGATACCCTGATGTGTCCCTCCCACCCCCACCCTGGCACCGTGACGACCGTTGCTAGGAAGCAGAGAAAATTTAATTTTGCAACATGCATCTGCTGTCTTGAAAGAACCTCCCCCTGGATCGGGAGGGAGAGAAGAGAAGAGGAGGGGGCAGAAGCGATGACAGCTTAGACGGGAGCTTTGCCCTGAGTCCATCTAGCCTGAGAGAAGTGAGGGGCTCCAAAGCAGCCTGGGACTGTGTCCAAGACAAAATATAGCCAAGTGGAAGGTTTACATTCCTGAGGCTCTTCTAAGGGTTTGTTGTTCTTACAAGGAAGAGCTGGAGATAGACCATGCCAATGAGATTTGAAACTGGAGAGTCCTGGGGGGTGGGATTGTTGGATGTCATCTGATTACAGCTAGGAAAAGTTACCTTTTTTGAGTACCATTCCTAGAGTCCATACTGTCTGAAGAGTTCCGGGAATTGTAGTCCAAAAATGACTTTGTCGAGCTCCCCATCTGGTCATGAGACAGAAGACCATCATATCTGTCAAGCTGTGTGGGGTGTGCCACCTTGCATGCTATCACATCGGTATGTTAATTGCCAGGAACACACTTCTGGCACTTTCTTACAGTGACAGAGCATGTGCAATGTGGAAACAACAACAACACTGCTTGCAATAGGTCCCTGTCATTTCCAGCTAGGTCTGGGAAAGGCCTTACCTGAAACCGTGAACAGCCATCTACTACTGTTTGGTGCTCAGCATACCGAGCTAGACCTTTTTTTTTGTGACACAGATTCAGCTTCAAATTCTGCAGGAGGATGCTAGAGAGGCTACTCTAAGGCCTGGGCTGAGTTCCAGCCATGTGAGTCTCTAAAGTCTCATCCGGTCTCCTTTCGGATGCTCTTAAGAGCACAAGTTTCATAGTCACATAAATAGTCAATGATTTGTGTTGTGTTCTACATGGCGAAATCAAACATTCCTACATCTGGGAAAGCGGAAGTCTTGGTACAAGCTAAATACTTTATGCAAATTAAAAGCTAATGTGCATTTGATTTAGACAATTCGGGTTTCCAGCTTACAGTTATACTTGGATCAAGAAACTAATTTTACCCCCATCAGCAGCATCAAGCAGTATTTTGGCTCCAAGAAGGGAAAGGGGGGAAAAAAAGTTTGCACACATTTCAGACAGGTTTGACATCACTCAGATTCCAAATGCAGACTAAAGAAAACACATTTAAAACTCTGTCATTTGCTGTCTCCTCTCCAGAAAGAAAAGAGGCACCCGCACAGAGCACCCAGCTAGTACATCCTATCAACATCCTCACAACCTGGAACCCTCCAGGTGGAGGGATATGAAATTCCCACCATCCTCATCCGGCATAGCTCTTGCTGCTTGAGGATAATTTTAATTGTAGTCCAAAGATACAGGGAGGCTCTTCGTTATGGGCATCTGCATTATGTACTTCGAATTATAGAGGCAGTGGGGGTGCCATCGCTTGAAGGCTGCATACACATCTGAACTGTGGCTTAAAGGCCCAGCCAGCTCAGATAATTCTTCCAATATTGATACAGAAAGGAAAGCATAATATTTTGTGGGTGATTGCCACTCTTGACAGGATGGATTCCCTCCACACAAGTCGATCCACTCACTAACAAACCACACATCTTTGGTCTGCTGGAGCACCTACGCAACATGTTATTTTTTGTGCTGCTCTAAGGAATGAGCAACCTGCATACCTGGAAAGATCAGCACAAGAGCATTCTGGGAAAAGGAGGCAGAAGGTGGGGTGGCAAGTCCTTCTTAGAATAAGTCAGGATGGCATGCAGAATGTATTTAAGCTATGCAGGTCATGGCAATCTGGTACAGGGATTTCAGAAATTATTTAATTATTTGATATGTTTAAAATATTTTTACCCTTCCTTTCTCCTTGAAAAGGACCCAAGGTGGCTAACAACACTGAAACAGAATATTTGAAATTGAAAACGATGAGTATACAACAGTGGTTAACAGTAGTTGACATCATTAAAATATAATATTTAAAGCTATGAACAATGAGTAAAGAGGCATCTTACATCGTTAAGCGATCTTAAAGGTAAGGACAATAAGTATATAAACTCTGAGAAATGGAAAATACAAAAATGGAAAACACAAGTAGTGTTAAAAATCCAGTCAAAGCAGTAATACATAATAATCCTTTTTTAAAATAAAAAGCCACACGCATGTAGCTAGTTACGGAGGGAAGGCCTGACTGAAGAGAAAGGTCTTTGCCTGCTTGTGGAAGGACACAAAGATGGGGCCAGTCTGGCCTTCTGTGGGAGGGAGTTCCAGAGTCTGGAAGCACCAACAGAGAAGGTCCTCTCCTGTGTCCCCACCAAGTCCGCCTGTGAAGGTGGCGGGACCTAGAGAAAGGCCTCTCCTGATGATCTTAATGCCCAAGCCAGCTCGTAATGAGAGAGACGGTCTTTGAGTAGCTTAGACTCAGTCCCTTATAGGTTAAAACCAGCACTTTAAATTGTGCCTGGTAACTGATTGGCAGCCAGTGGAGCTGCTGTAATCAGGGGTGGTGGTGGTGATCCCTGTCAGCAATCTGGTTGCTGCGTTTTGGACCCGCTGAAGTTTGGACACTTTCCATCAGCAGCCTCACATAGAGCATGTTACAGTAATCCAGTCGGGAAGTAACTGAGGTATGTGTCACAGTGGCAAGATCAGATCAGACCAGCTTTTTTTTGGGGGGGGGAATCACCCACAAACAAGGGAACAAACTCTGTTGGTCAACAGCACAACCCATAGGTGTCACACATTTTTGAGTGTCATTTGGGAAAAGAGAACTGAAAAACAAGGTGAGTCCTAGGGAATGCTAGAGAGGATCTTCTACCTTGTGGCAGCCTGGAGGGGGTCGGGCTGGGTGACTGGCAGGAACTCTGAACAGAAGCACACTTGCTAGGAAGTGAGGTGACAACACAACATTCTATTGCAGGTCCCACTTGTAACAAAAGGTTAAGAGATCTCCCAGGCTCCCCTCCTAGTGTTGTTCACTTCCTGCTGGGGTTTCTATTTTCCCCTTTCCCCTCCACTTCCCTGCAGGACAGTGTTCCTTCCCCTCTGTGCTTTGAAACATATTCACACCTGTTTCTGAAAAGCTCTGGAGGAAGCCAGGGAGACAGTTAATTCTTCTAGCTGCAGCTGAAAAAAAAAAACCCCACCAAAAACCTCCCTTTAGAAAAGGGAAGTTGTGTCCCCTGCCGCCTGCCGGTGAAAGGTAAGCAGCTGGTGTCACTGGCAGCACAATGGGCCATTCACCCAGCTTCTCAATTCTGAGCCATTGTTCAAGGTCCCCCTTCTTTTCCTTTCCCTGAACTTCCGGCTTTGTCTGAGCCAAGGCAAGAGTTGGCCCTCCAGCTTGGCCCCCGGAAATGGGAGAATACATCACCAAAAACAGAGCCAAGGAAGAGAGGTGGCAGCCTTTGGCTCCAGCAGGACAAGGGCGGTTCCTGCCCGCTTAAGCCTGCATTCCAGCCATGGCAAGACAACCATGAAAGAGAGGCTGACTTGTTATCTTAGGGTTGCAATAACTGGTTTCTCAGACAAGGCACATTGGTGTCGTTCTCCCAGGAGCTGCTGGTGCAGGGCTGTAGGTGCTGTCTTAGTGTTTATACTGAAGGGGTGCCTGGGTGCGCCTGGGTATGCCTGGGTGCTTCTCCCAATTTGTTTTTGTCATATTGCATGTGTCACAACAGATTTCGGCATAAAGCCCTGCCATCACAATCAAGAGAAACCCTTTTTATTCTTAACATATTCACATTAAGAATCATACGTAGAATCATAGAATCACAGAGTTGGAAGAGAGCACAGGGGCCATCGAGTTCAACTCCCTGCCATGCAGGAACTCCATAAACGCACTCCCGACAGATGGCCATCCAGCCTCTGCTTAAAAACCTCCAAAGAAGGAGACTCCACCACACTCCGAGGCAGCACATTCCACTGCCGACCAGCTCTGACTGTCAGGAAGTTCTTCCTGAGATTCAGGTGGAATCTCTTTTCCTGTGTTTGAAACCATTGCTCCTTGTCCTAGTGTCTGGAGCCATGGAAAACAAACCTGTCCCTTCCTCGACATGATATCCCTTCAAATATTTAAACATGGCTATTATGTCTCCTCTTAACCTTATTTTTGTAAGGCTAAGCATTCCCAGCTCCCTCAGCTGCTCCTCATAGGACATGGCTTCCAGGCCTTTGACCATTTTGGTCAACCTCCTCTGGACAAGTTCCAGATTGTCAACATCCTTCTTGAATTGAGGTGCCCAGATCTGGACACAATACTTCAGGTGAGGTCTGACCAAAGCAGAATAGAGTGGTAGTATCACTTCCCTTGATCTAGACACTATACGCCTCTTGATGCAACCAAAAATTGCATTGGCTTTCTTGGCAGCTGCATCACACTGCTGATTCATGTTCAGTTTGTGGTCTACCAAGACTCCTAGATCCCTTTCACAGGTACTGTTGTCTAGCCAGGTGCCTTCCATCCTATATCTGTGCAGTTCATTTTTTCTATCTAGGTGTAGGACCTTACATTTCTCCCTGTTGAAATTCATGTTGTTAATTTTGGCCCAGGACTCTAATCTGTCAAGGTCATTTTGAATTTTAATCCTGTCCTCTGGGGAATTAGCAACCCCTCCCAATTTAGTATCATCTGCAAATTTAATTAGCATACTCTCTATTCCTTCATCCAAGTCATTGATAAAGATGTTGAACAGCACAGGGCCCAGAACAGAACCCTGAGGCACCCCACTAGTTACCTCTCTCCAGGATAAAGAGAAGCCATTGGTGAGCATCCTTTGGGTTTGTTCAGTCAACCAATTACAAATCCACCAAACAGTACCACTGTCTAGCTAGCCCATATTTTACTAGCTTCCTTGCAAGAATATCATGGGGAACTTTGTCAAAGGCCTTACTGAAATCAAGATGTGCTACATCCACGGTATTTCCTTCATCTATCAAACCTGTAACTCTATCAAAAAAAGAGATTGTGCAATCTTGAACACATCCAGTCTCACCTGATTCGGGAAGCCGAGCAGGGTTGGGCCTTGTGCATAGGTTAGATGGAGACATTCAAGAAATACTAGGGATCTCCATATAGGACTAGGAAACAGTCCCATCTGAAACTCTGGAAAGCGCTGCTAGCCAGAGTTGATAATACTGGGCTGGATGGATCAAGGGTCCGACTCTGCAAAAGTCAGCTTCCTAGATTCCGATGTTTAGAGCATTTGGCTTCACACCAGTTATATTGTAAGTAACATATCTGGCTTCTCCAATACAGAATGTGGAAACATTGTGTTGTGAACAAGAGTGATTTATTCTACTCAAGGAGTATAGTAGATGGACAGAGGAAGGGAGGTGTCTCAGTCTGAGCAGCGGGCAGCTTCTGTCGTTGTTTAGATGCAGTACATGCTTTCAGGATTAGCACCAGGATCCACCAGTAGGACTGAATTTGTGATTACTAGAGGCAGCCTACATCTGAAGGTTCAGCCCATTCTGGAGTTGAGCAAGGCCAAGCATGAGAAGCCATTGAGAACATACCAGAAGAAATATGCTCAGGGAACAGCTGACGTCTGTTGTCAAACAATTTGTCCAGAACTGGGAGGAACAAAGAGAAATATGAAGACTTAGAATGGGAATGGCTGGAGCAGAACAGAATGGAGAATACAGAGATGCCAGGTATTTTGGACCATGTGCTAGAGGGGTGACTGGCCCACAATATTTTGCTGTCTGAGACAAAGCATGAGCTTTCTCCCCATTCCACAAACAGAAGCCAGAAGGACTGGAAGCGGAATCTTGCTGCAACTTTGCTGATGGAGTTGAGCGCAGAAGCAGCCAGGATTGTCCCCCTGACAGCACTGCCTCACTCTGCCAAAGGGTAGGACCAGCCTAATTAGAAGCAGATGCAAGGCTCATGGAGGAGATAAGGCAAAGCTTCTCCAGGGTTGAGGAGGCAGGGAAAACAGCCTGCTGCCCAAACAAAAAGGCTGACATTGACACAGAAGTATCTAGGGCCAGCAGAGGTCAGAGAGCTAGCCTGAGATGCTCTCTCTCTCTCTCTCTCTCTCTCTCTCTCTCTCTCTCTCTCTCTCTCTCTCTCTCTCTCTCTCTGTGTGTGTGTGTGTGTGTGTGTGTGTGTGTGTGTGTGTGTGTGTGTTTGTGGGTGGGAGGGTGGGAATGTGGTGCTGATGCAAGAGAGAGGAATGTCTCTGCTTGTGCCTTGGATAGCCCAGGGGAACTCTTTTGGGGATGGATCATGGGGAGTGTGTGTGTGTGTGTGGGGGAATGTCTGTTCAAAGGCAGAAAGAGCCTGAGTTAAAGTCTGGCCAGTCCTGCCAGAAGTAATTCTGCCAGGCAAGCTGACAGCTCATCTGGGAAGTCTGAACAGCACTCCTCTTGATCTTGAGCCTTTGTTATCAGGTCAGGCATGTCTTATCTATTCTAAATCAACCCTCCGCATCGTAATGGACAACAGACAATGAAAACACGGGGAATCCTTGGGACATACCCAGTGGAGAATGTGGATGCCTTTAAGCTGTCCTAAATGTGCCCACATCACTTATCACAAAGAAACCAATAAACACAACTGAGCAGTGGCCATTACTTATGAAGAGTGCTGCTAGATCGTAGTCTGTCTTATGGACATTTTCTCCAAGCATGGCCTCTCCCACTGGCCACTCAGTCTGTGACCCACCTCAGCCCCTTTTCCTTTCTCACTGTTGTTAGCCAGCCCCTCTTTGCCTCTGTGCATTTGGGTTACTGCTGAGTTACTGCTGTACATTCATCTTTGTTGAGTTTTGTTTTGTTGTTTTTCAGCTCGCTTCTCCACTTCATCAGGATCATTAATTCTCTGTGAATCCACCCACGTATTTGCAGTCTTTCCCAGTTTGTATCTTCTGCTGGCTTGATAAGCGTACTCTCCTCTCCATCATTCAGGCCCTAGCGAGTTGGCTGCTTGATTGATGGTCCCCAGGCAGAAGAAGCCTCAGGGCTTGCATGGCTGGGTTCAAGTCCTATCTGGATGGCTCCAGATAACAAACAGAGATGCGTACTTGTGGCGAGTGTGTCAAATAAGGGAACATTTGCCACAGTCAAGCACCAACCCATGCATACCAGACATACCAGATCACCAGCAGAAGGGCTGATTTTACTCTCTGAGTTCCACTGATGCATCAGTCCTGCAACTGGAGGCGAGTCAGCCCATTGGGGCTGCTGAAGAGAAATCAGGAGGGAAACCTGGATCCAGTATTTCCGTCCCCTAATAGTGATGGAGGAGATGTCACAATTAGGAAAGACTCACTTAAACTTTCTCTCATTTGGAGTAAATCCACTAAAATCATGCCTAACTTTGGCCCCATGGATTCCAGTGGACCTGCTCTTAAATGTGACTTACTGCATGTCCCATCCACCCATCTGTCTATATGCACACAGACATGCAAGCACAGAAAGACACACATGGAATTTCTGGGTTTTCCATAGGAGAGTGACTGCAGAGGATGTTACCTTGACTTCAGGTGTTTTGGTATTTCCTACCACATTGCTGCAAACGTCAGCGGTTAATTTTTGCCTCATCCTGGGTGTGTTTCCGCATCCCCTGCTGACATAATCTTGTATGAGAGCTGAACTCAGTTCTGTAGGACCTTAAACAGATACAGATGAGTCAAGCGCTCTAGGAAAATGTTGCATCAGTACATCCCAAGATGTTTTATCCTTCACCCTCACCAGCTGCACATGGGACAGCATCAAGAGAACCTGCACATACAGCATCCATTCTGCACTTTCCATATCAGGTTTTCTTCTAAAAGAAGCAATACACTGAGTGTGGGATAGCTTTAAAGGCAGGAAGCTGGAGCCACAGCTTCCCTCAGCACCAAGTCTGTTCTCTTCTGATGACACACCCTGTTGCACACTTTGTTCCCCCCTCTTCTGTACCTCCCTTTTCTGCAAAGGAAGAAAGTGAACAGTGTCTTGTTCCTTTCCTCACAGCACAAGAAGACCTACCACTGATGAGACTGTTCTAAAACCAAAGCAAGCCATGTTCCCTCAAGTCCAAACCAAAGCAGAGATGCTAGCATCACATTTGCCACTAAAGGTTAGAGAACATCACTCAGTTACTCTGAATTTCAGTCTGACATGACTTTGCTTTTCTTAAAAGAAGAAGAATGGGCTGGAACCACGAATGAGTGTGGTTGTAAAACAAGAGGCAAGCGGGCACACTCTGGCAACTCACTCTGGGAAGAGTAACAGCCTTTACAGGACAATCACATCGAGGTCTCCAAAACAAAGCATCTGTAGCCCAGTTTGCTGTACACTGATTAGCAGCCATTCTCAAGAATTTCAGCCAGAGAAGCTGTTCAGATCATATCCCATCAGATCCTCCTTTCCTTTCCTTTCCTTTCCTTTCCTTTCCTTTCCTTTCCTTTCCTTTCCTTTCCTTTCCTTTCCTTTCCTTTCCGTGTGTGTGTGTGTGTGTGTGTGTGTGTGTGTGTGTGTGTGTGAGAGAGAGAGAGAGAGAGAGAGAGAGAGAGAGAGTGTGTGTGTGTGTGTGTGTGTGAGAGAGAGAGAGAGAGAGAGAGGGTAAGGTGCTTCATCACTGAGTCACTATGCTGGTTCTCCACCGCCAGCATAGCTCCTGTGGTCTCTGAGAATGATCGCTCCTTCTGAGATTACCTGTCCTACTCTCTGCAGCACAGTGCCCCCTAGTGCCTGCTTCTGTTCTGCAACTTCACCCACGCCCCCCCCCCCATGAACTGGACTTCGAAAAAAGGAAACTAAAAGTGTCCCTCGGATCATGAAGTAGGGTGGTGGAGGAGAAGGAGAAGAATATAACCAGCCAGTGTGACATGAACAAACTGAGGCAAGTGGACATTCTCATATTCCAAGAGCAGTGGAATATGAGAATGTCCACAGTGGAAATAAGAACAGAAATTTTTATTTCGAAGAAGAACCTGTGACAATTTCCTCCTCCCCCTCCTGCACCCAGTAAACAAAAGTGACAGTCTGGGCATAGTCCTGCTTGTCATCAGATTTACAATGGACAGCAATGACAACAAGAACTCCTATTTCAACCACTTTCATGGCTAACTCAGACCAGCCATTTCCAGCTCCCCTCTCAAAACCTTTCCTCCACCTGAAAGGCAGTGATGACATCTTTATCATTTTGTCTCAGACAGGAGATGCTTGACAAGTTCCACCAGGACTTGAATGATTATCACTATGCCATCAATTGAACCTGGGCCAATCCGCGCAACTGCTGCATTTTCCAGAGACTGCTGTTGGAACTACATTAGTGTCATGTAAGTACAAACTTATTTTGGAAACCTACTGATTGCTATGTACTCATATCTATGTGCTTCCAACTATCACCCAGAATATAGCAGAAAAATCACCTGCTGCCAAATCTTATCCTATAGACCCATCAGACAGAGAATAACCACTAAAGGTCACTTGCCTGTGAGTGAGTCCCAGTGAATTTAAGAGAACGTGCATCTGAGTAGAAATGTGTAAGATTGTGCCCTTAAGGATTTACACCAGGCAAATATGAAACCATAGTGCCTACCATGTGAAGTGAAAAAGCAGATCAACAAAGTCAGAAATAATCAAGTACAGGACACTGCAGACAAAATGAAACTGTCAGAACCTCACTTAGTGTCATGGGTATGGTTCTCTATTTAAACTACACAAAGAGTGACTGCCCATCTGGCTGATGGCACTTCCCTCTCATAGGTCTTGGGTGGTAGCTTATTTCTTACATATCACTACTCACACGAAGTTTGATGCTCACTAGACACAACAGGAAACATGGAAGAAATACAAATGCAGGGACAGGACCCTGCAGCAAATTCAGATGCCAACTTGGGCCTCATATTTACTTAGGGAGCATTTGGCAGGACCTAATAAGGTCACCTCCTTCATGGATTGCTGCCTTGTTGTGGCAGAGGGGCTTGAGTTATTCAGAGAAGCTATGGGCTATGCTGTGCAGGGAGGCCCAAGACGGACAGGTCATAGTGGAGAGTTCTAACTAAACGTGATCCACTTGGAGCAGGAACCGGCAAGCCACTCCAGTATCTTTGCCAAGAAAACCTCATGAACAGAAACAAAAGGCTAAAAGATATGACACTGGAAGTTGAGCCCCTCAGGTCGGAAGGCGTCCAACATGCTACTGAGAAAGAGCGGAGGACAAGTACAAGTAGCTCCAGAGCGAATGAAGTGGTTGGGCCAAAGCCGAAAGGTTGCTCAGCTGTGGACGTGCCTGGAAGTGAAAGGAAAGTCCAATGCTGCAAAGAAAAATACTGCATAGGAACCTGGAATGTAAGATCTATGAACCTTGGGAAGCTGGAGGTGGTCAAACAGGAGATGACAAGAATAAGCATTGACATCCTGGGCATCAGTGAACTAAAATGGACAGGAATGGGCAAATTCAATTCAGACGATCACCATATCTTATATTCTGGGCAAGAATCCCGTAAAAGAAATGGAGTAGCTCTCATAGTCAATAAAAGAGTGGGAAAAGCTGTACTGGGATACAATCTCAAAAACGATAGAATGATTTAATAGGAATCCAAGGCAGACCTTTCAACATCACAGTAATCCATGTTTATACACCAATCACTGATGCTGATGAGGCTGAAAGTGACCAGTTCTATGAAGACTTACAACACCTTCTAGAACTGACACCAAAGAAAGATGTTCTTCTCATTATAGGGGATTGAATACAGAGTGGAAGTGAAAAACAGATTTAAGGAACTAGATTTGGTGGACAGAGTGCCTAAAGAACTATGGTTGGAGGCTTGTAACATTGTACTGTACAGGAAGCAGCAACAAAAACCATCCCAAAGAAAAAGAAATCCAAGAAAGCAAAGTGGCTGTCCAACGAGGCTTTACAAATAGCAGAGAGGAGAAGGGAAACAAAATGCAAGGGAGATAGGGAAAGTTACAGAAAATTGAATGCAGCCTTCCAAAGAATAGCAAGGAGAGACAAGAGGGCCTTCTTAAATGAACAGTGCAAAGAAATAGAGGAAAATAATAGAAAGGGAAAAACCAGAGATCTGTTCAGGAAAATTGGAGATATTAGAGGAAAATTTTGTGCAAAGACCAACATGATAAGGGACAAAAATGGTAGGGACCTCACAGAAGCAGAAGACATCAAGAAGAGGTGGCAAGAATACATAGAGGAATTATATCAGAAAGATCTGGTTGTCCCGGACAACTCAGATAGTGTTGTTGTTGACCTTGAGCCAGACATCCTGGAGAGTGAAGTCAAGTGGGCCTTAGAAAGCATGGCTAACAACAAGGCCAGTGGAGGTGATGGCATTCCAGTTGAACTATTTAAAATCTTAAAAGATGACTCTGTTAAGGTGCTACACTCAATATGCCAGCAAGTTTGGAAAACTCAGCAGTGGCCAGCAGATTGGAAAAGATCAGTCTACATCCCAATCCCAAAGAAGGGCAGTGCCAAAGAATGCTCCAACTACCGTACAATTGCACTCATCTCACACACCAGCAAGGTTATGCTCAAAATCATACAAGGTAGGCTTCAGCAATATGTGGACCGAGAACTCCCAGGAGTACAAGGTGGATTTCGAAGGGGCAGAGGAACTAGAGACCAAATTGCTAACTTGCGCTGGATCATGGAGAAAGCCAGAGAGCTCCAGAAAAACATCTACTTCTGCTCCAATGACTATGCAAAAGCCTTTGACTGTGTGGACCACAGCAAACTATAGCAAGTTTTTAAAGAAATGGTAGTGCCTAACCGCCTTAACTATCTCCTGAGAAATCTATATGTGGGACAGGAAGCAACAGTTAGAACTGGATATGGAACAACTGATTGGTTCAAAACTAGGAAAGGTGTACGACAAGGTTGTATATTGTCACAGTTATTATTTAACTAATATGCACAATACATCATGCAAAAGGCTGGAAGAAATATCAACAACCTCAAATATGCAGACAATACCACTCTGATGGCAGAAAGTGAGGAGGAATTAAAGAACCTGTTAATGAGGGTGAATGAGGAGAGTGCCAAAAATGTTCTGAAGCTCAACATCAAAAAAACCTAAGATCATGGCCACTAGCCTCATCACCTCCTGGCAAATAGAAGGGGAAGATACGGAGGCAGTGACAGATTTTAACTTCTTGGGCTCCATGATCACTGCAGATGGGGACAGCAGCCGCGAAATTAAAAGACGCCTGCTTCTGGAGAGAAAAGCGATTACAAATCTGGACAGCATCTTAAAAAGCAGAGAGCTCACCTTGCCGACAAAGGTCCACTTAGTCAAACCTATGGTTTTTCCAGTAACGATGTATGGAAGTGAGAGCTGGACCATAAAGAAAGCTGACCGCTGAAGAATTGATGATTTTGAATTGTGGTGCTGGAGGAGACTCTTGAGAGTCCCCTGGACTGCAAGGAGAACAAACCTATCAATTCTAAAGGAAATCAACCCTGAGTGCTCACTGGAAGGACAGATCCTGAAGCTGAGGCTCCAATATTTTGGCCATCTCATGAGAAGAGAAGACTCCCTGGAAAAGACCCTGATGTTGGGAAAATGTAAAAGCAAGAGGAGAAGGGGGCAATAGGGGATGAGATGGTTGGACAGTGTCACCAAAGCTACCAACATGAATTTGACCCAACTCCGGGATGGCAGTGGAAGACATGAGGGCCTGGCGTGCTCTAGTCCATGGGGTCACAAAGAGTCAGATACGACTTAACGACTAAACAACAACAAATAAGGTCACATCACAGCAACACAAGGTCATCTTCTAGTGTTTAAATTGTTTATATATTTTATTGTACTTTTTATGGTTGTTAGCCGCCTAGAGTGGTCCTGACCCGACCAGATAGGCGAGATATATATAAATAAATAAATAAATAGATAGATAGATAGATAGATAGATAGATAGACAGATAGATAGATAGATAGATAGATAGATAGATAGATAGATAGATAGATAGATAGATAGATAGATAGATAGATAGATAGATAGATAGATAGATAGATAGATAGATAGATAGATAGATAGATAGATAGATAGTGTACTTCTGCCACCTGCCAACAGTAACATTCTGCATCATACACTGGAAAGACTGATGAGTACCTGCACGAAAGAAATCTTGCTTCCGGAATGGTCAGTTTTCAGAAATTAGGAGGAAAATATTCCAGCCCACAAGCCCTTTATGTTCCTGACCTTAAGGTGGCTATCCTTAAAGACAAGAAAATCCCACTGTGAAATTGCTAGCTTATATCTTATCAAAAAGTTCAGTTTTGTTCATCTGGACCTAAAGGTATTAATTTACTCAGCATTGCTAAATCATGATTATGTTATCACCCATTACTACCATGGGGGGTGTCTCTGTGCTTGTTTTGTATAAATTTAAACTTTAACTGAACTCTCACCAACTACTTCCCCCCCCATTTCATTGCCGTTTACCTCCAGCTTCTACATTACTCCTTATTTTGCACCTCTGCTTATGTGTAACTTCAAACTGATGATTACACTTCAGGCATTTGATGAAACAGACTCTGAAGAACAAAAACGTATACTACAGTACATGTGTCAAGTCTTGAAAACACCACAAGACTTTTTTGTTGTTGTTGTTGTAACTATTTAGTATATCTTTTCCCATGGAAAATATATCAGCTGCAGTTCCTAGATGGATTCCAGCTCATTTCTAGTCCTAGAGAATGTAATGTTCTAGGTTGCTGGCCACAGATTCTGCAATTTTCTGGGATATCCCTGCAGAACTTGTGTTGTTCAGGGCTGGCCCTACTGCTAGGCAGATTGAGGAGGCCAGCCACCCCGGGTAAAGGTAAAGGTAAAGGTTCCCCTTGACAATTTTTGTCCAGTCGTGTTCGACTCTAGGGGGCGGTGCTCATCCCCGTTTCCAAGCCATAGAGCCAGCGTTTTGTCCGAAGACAATCTTCCGTGGTCACATGGCCAGTGCGACTTAGACACGGAATGCTGTTACCTTCCCACCGAGGTGGTCCCTATTTATCTACTTGCATTTGCATGCTTTCGAACCGCTAGGTTGGCGGGAGCTGGGACAAAGCAACGGGAGCTCACTCCATCGCGTGGATTCGATCTTACGACTGCTTGGTCTTCTGACCCTGCAGCACAGGCTTCTGCGGTTTAGCCCGCAGCGCCACCACGTCCCTAGCCACCCCAGGTGGCAGATGCCAAAGGGCAACCCTCTGCCCTTTCTTTGGGGACAGACATCTGTGTGCTGTGCTCCAACCCCTGCATTACCCTCTTGCCATCAAAACCTGTTGGAACATACCAGCATCTGCCAGTACAATCAGCTTCTGTATGAGAAATGGAGAAGAGATCTCTTGTCCTTTGGCTCAGGCAGCAAAATGATCTGTGCGCACCCAGTAGTGCTGACCAACACAAGCTGAAAGCCCATACAGTGTGCAACATGGGAGACAATTAATACCAGTTGTACATTTTTAGAAGTGCTATGTAAAGGTATATTCTCTAACAGCATCACAATTAGGTGATCAAATATATGCCCCTGTTTGCATTTTTAAAATGCATATAAATAGTAGCTACAAGAAACAATGTGTTTCTGACCTGTTGAAAGAATGAGCCATTCTAGACTAAGCATCCAGAATAATGTCTTGATGATATTAGCTGTCAGACAGTGGAACAAATTGCCTCGGAAGGTGGTAAGCACTCCTTCATTAGATGGTCTTTAGCAAAGGCTGGAGATAGAACTCCCCAGGAAGGCTGAAGGAGTAGATTTTCTCTGCCAGTGAGGGGCTGGGCTAGGCAGGCTTCAGGCTTCCTTGCAGCACTATGACTGTACAACTGGATGTGAACGAGATACCATGAAGATGAAAGAGAGACCCAAAAGAACATGAGGGGTCCCACACATCTATTGAAGAATTCCGATACTACAAACCTGCCTCCTTGGGTTGGTAATGTTTGTCAGAAATAATAACAAAGATGCATAGAAGGTCACATTCCATATACTGTACTTTATTGTCACATGTATGCCTTCTCTGTGTTGTATATGTGTGTATATACACACATCTGCTCACAAAATTGTGGAGAGCAAACCCACTGGATTCTTGACAAAATAGTGCCGCCTAGCCTTGGGAGGCGGAGCAGGGCTGTCTTAGGAGGGCCGCTGGGCCTTCTCTCTCTCCCCGTTCAGTGCCAGACGGGGCCCCACAATGAATGAAAGAAAATAAGAGCAGTGCCCCCTATAGGGCTGTCCTGCTTGCCTGGTGTGAAGCCATCCCCGTTTCACAGGCCCCCAACTCAGCTTCTATTTATACCAGCACCTGGGGACATTTCTAATCGGCTAGAAATCTGGTCTGCCTTCATTGTAATAACTTTAAACCAGGTTGCTTTTCTGTACCAATTACAGGTTAGTAAGGCTGGTTGCCACAGCAACAGCAGCTGTGAGCCCCCCCCCCGGCACCGCTCAATACCTTGATTCCTTTATAAAAGGGGGGGGGGGAAGACAAAAAGGTAGCGTTCATGTGTATGCACACACACACACACACTCACTCACACAAACTGCCAAGACTTAAAGGGCCAGAGGCAGCTAAGGGCTTGCTACTGTGGCAACCAAGATTTGTGTGTTAAGCTAAAATGGGATGGGGCCTCTCCCCCTCTCTGCCCCCACCTTTCATGCTCTGGAAAAGCATCAGGCACAGGCACTCTGAGGCTGGAGCAACTATGGATGGAGGGGGGGTATAGTTATAGCAGGAATGGAGGGAATTGTAGGTTTTGTGGCCTATCACCCAATTTTCTAATGTTACCATGGTTGCCAATGTTTCAGCTGGCAGCTGTAACTGTGCCTTTTATGGCCCTGTGGCCTGCAAATACAGTACTCCCAAGGGATCAGGTTGATGCCTTTCCCCTGGAAAAGAATCTTTGCTTGTTTGTTTCTGCCTATCAACCTTCTACTAAAACCACAAGCGCGGTTGAGGATTTATATTTTTTTTTAAAATGTGTTTCTCATTTGACAGTTGAGGAGGGTTTTTCATGTTTCTTTTTGGTTTTTTGCATAAATGCTACTATATTCAGCAGAACCTGGAAAAATTATGGTGGTGGTGGTGGTGATGGTTTTGGACTATAGTTCTAAGACTTCTGTAGTCAGGAAGGCTAATGATCATCCTGGCTGGGGGAGTTCTGAGACTGGTAGCCCAACAAAGCAATTTATCCAAGATCTCCATTTTCAGGTACTGTGTGTAATCAGGGCAGACAGGATCCATGAGATAGCCCGACATTGTAGCAAAAGCGCTGCAGTCTGTTACGGGTGGTCATTGGGGTCTTTGCCAGAGCAAGCATTGCGCAGACTTTCCCTACTGAGCAAGGGGTAAGGAAGAATCTGCAGCCAGACTGAGCGTACATGTTCCTCAATTAAGGACATGTCTAAAGGTCTGGACTTCTTTCTCCAGTCTAGAGTGGGTGACGTATTGTACAGTACTGCTTGCTTCTGAAGCAACAGAATTGTCTTAAAGACAATCTAGTGATGAAAGTTAGTTGTTTAATATAAGCGTAGGTGACCTTAGGATCTCAATCTGAATCTGGCCACCTGAAGTCTCAGCCTAGCTCTTTGGGGCTACCCATATGCCCATGCCCACTTCCTATGACACCTTCATGTCGTGGTGTTTGCCAGACTTTGTTACTGCCAGGAAGAGTTTTTAGAGAAAACATTCTCTTATTTTTGATCCCAGTCTTTTTTTTAAAAAAACTTTATCCCCATCATCATCACCTCAAGGACCAATAAAACATTTAATTCCACCTTTAAGTCTGTAAGAGAGAATCCCCCCCATGATTCTCCCCTCCCCTCCCCCTCCCAATAATGACTGGCTCAAGGTGGGCCAGCCACCTTTATGGGGATTTTAATCTGGGTCTCTGTAGTCTTTCTCCAGTCTCTAACTACTGCACCACATGGACGTTACCTGTCTTCCCTACATCCTCCTCTCTCCTCTACAGTACTATCAGGTCACCTGTCCACTAGAGAGACTGGTAGGCAGAAAGTGAACTTCAAGTTAGCTGTCATGAAAGAAGGAACTTGAATTGTGGCAACAAACTGAATCCTGCCACACCCTCTTATTACTCCTATCTCAGTATATAGTTTCCTGAGGTATCAGGGATTCTGTGGGCCTCTGTATGCTTCCCTTTCACAAGCAGTGCTTCTCACATGTTCTTGTGGGTAGTACTCGGCACACCTGACTAAAGTGGGCTGCTGCCAGGACAAAAGCGGGTTCAGCGAATGCCACATGGCAGCTGCCTGACACTGGCATTTGCTCAGTGGATAGGGAAGGATTAGAGCCACCCAGCATTAGTTTCCCTAGCAGATGGCACTTATAAAATCCATGATCTAAGTGAGCATGTGAGAGAGACTGAAGGAGGGAAAGAGGGAAAGAGGGAAAGAGGGAAAGAAAGAAAGAAAGAAAGAAAGAAAGAAAGAAAGAAAGAAAGAAAGAAAGAAAGAAAGAAAGAAAGAAAGAAAGAAAGAAAGAACCATCAGGCCTATGCTTGTAGGAAGGAATCTTTATAAGAGTTGTGAGAGTCTAGAGAAGCTACTAATTGGGATTATAATTCCCAGAATCTCTAGCCACCATAGCCCTCTTTTCTAAGGTCTGATTTAAATAGCACAGAACCTGCAACACATCAGGAAATCTTGGTGTGAAGGATGTGAGAGGTGCTGAGATCAGAAATTAAGTTTCTGCAGTGTGGTGTAATTAATAGAGAGACAGACTAGGATTTGAGAGACCTGGACTTCAGTCTCTGTCCAGCCATGGGACCTCACGGGTGGAAGGGTAAGACTTCTAAAACCACACCTTAAATACCCCACTTACCTTGAAAGTCCTATTAAGGTTTCTATAAATTGGTTCTGACTTAACAGCACATACCATACCATAAACGGACCTGATTCTTTGGCTCATGGGCTTGGCATGCCTAAGTATGGAGCCAAGGACTGGGAGTCTCAAATATCCCCT
Organism: Pogona vitticeps; assembly: GCF_051106095.1. Lineage (NCBI taxonomy): Eukaryota > Metazoa > Chordata > Lepidosauria > Squamata > Agamidae > Pogona > Pogona vitticeps. The sequence continues at coordinate 123,564,205 of NC_135784.1, read as the reverse complement.
CTGTGTCCCCCAGGACAACAGGTCTGCTGAGATCACCTGGCTGATAGGCTTACGTGCCCTGCCACCTGTGTAGCCTTGAGCAAACTAGATGGTCCCAAAGCACTATCAGAAGGAGGGACTGGTAAAACACTTCTGAGTACTTTATGCATAGGAAAAAGTCCAGACTGCTATGAGTTGGAATCAACTTGATTGCATGTAATTAATTAATTAATTAACTAAATTCCTGCTTCTTAATACCTGATGTCATTAAGGGTTGCTAGGAGTGGGTGAAATACTATGGATGAGGCAGAGCAGCTAAATCTAATGTTAGTCTCATTTAGAGCAGACAATTGAAATCAATGGAACTTATATTGCTTGTGACTAACAAGTTCCATTCATTCCAGTGGGTCTCCTCTAGTTAGGATTATCACTGAATCTGTCCCAGTGAGCCTCCCACACATTCAAATGAACATGCCTTAGATTATGCTGCTAAGTAAAGGAAAATGCCAAGGTGCACACAAATGTATACGATTCTATCAGCACAAAGAAACATCCTTAGAAGCCGTGTCTTTCTGATTAGACTCTGTATAGACTAGGGGAGGAAAGTCATATCAAAGTCTTCAATGACATTAAAAGATCAAGCATTAATCACATGGTAACATTCACTTAAAAGGGTTGGTGAAAGAGCTTTCATAGGAGTGGGCAAAGAGCATCTGCTAGTGGTAATCTGTCTAACGTGGGACCAGACCAGAGACCAGGAAAATTGCCTTTTTGGTCCACAGATCCTAGAATCCCCCAGCCACCTTGGCCAGTAGCCATGCTGGCTAGGGGATTCTGGGAGTTGTAGTCCAAAAGTAGCTTTTCCAAACTCAGGATTAGCTTGCCAGGATCCTCATCCCCTCTGGCTGTAGTTTTCCACAACCTGTTTCTGTCCTTAAGAGAGCACCACAGCTTTCTTCCATGTTCTAAAAGGAACATGTATTCATATGATTCCTCAAAAGAAACATATTTTATGCTAATAAATATTAATTCATGCTTTTGATGATACTTATTCCAGATTAATTTGGAGTGAAGAGTGGAATTTTGCATGTGCTCATCTTTCCTCTAGTTCATCTTCCCTGCTAGCTCTTTAGGAAAGTGTTTATTCATGCTGAGTCTGAAGTGCAAGGGGCCAAATTGCTCTTACCACTTCACCAAGCATCTGTTTTCATGATCATGCATAATGCTTAAATTGAGCTATTTTTATTTTATTTTATTACTTGCATTTACGTCCCGCCAAAGAACTCCAGATGTGTCTTTTCTCCTGCCTGCATTATTGTCACTCCAGCCCTGCAAGGTAGCTGAGGCCGACAGGAAGTGAGGAGATCAAGGTCATCCAGCAGGTTACATAGCTTTGGGGGAACTAGAATGTAAGTGCTAGCCTCCCATGCCCCAGACTAATCAGCTAAGCCACTAAACCACACCATTAGCTGAAATATACCTTAGGTTGAATGGGTAACTCAGCCCAGCTTTCTGCTTCATGTTAACAACTTTTGCACAGATGCCCCAATGGTAAGTAAGGAATTGGTGGGTTTTTATTTTGTTATGTGTGAAATCACCACCAGGGTGACCAATGGGCAGTGGCAGAGATGGGCCCAAGCACAGGGATGAGATAACAAGGGTGTGAGGAATGAAATGGAAGGAGCTTTGGCAGAGGAAATTGGAGAGGAGGCTTGAACTTGCAAGAAGCCCACATGTCGTGCGAAAACTGCTCATAATTAATTGGGTGAAGATGGTGCTGCTATCTACAGCACATGGCACAGTCAATTCAGTTCCTGGCAGGGATACATGGAGGAAGATGGGAAGGATATATTGTCAAGATCCTGTTGGTCTTAAGACAGTTCTAATGCAAACAGCTTTCTGCTGAGGGTGTCTTATCCCACGTGGCTCAGATGTCAGGAGTGCAGTGTAAGGTTGTGTGTGTGCACATACGTGTCTGTGTGTTCCTGTACATGTGCGTAATTTGTTTCACTGATTCCTAGCATCCAACCTATGGCAGCTGCCCTACATCCATGAAAATCTTATATTTACTCTCCTGTGTTTTCTGAGAGTACAATCATGGGAGCTACACAAATGGGAAAAAAAATCACATAGCCTAGATAACATAGTAAGAAAAGCAACAAAAAGTCTTATGACCCCTAAAAGAATGGGTTTTGTCTGGTATAAGCATTTGTGGACTGTAGGCCATTTCTTTAAATCAGTGATGGCTACTCAGCCCAAGTCTATATTTGCAGCTCCAGAACTGAGCCTTACAGTCCATACACACAAAACCCCACTTTGGTTTTCCCCTTGAGCTTTCTTTCTTTCAGCAGGCTAGTTTGCTGCTGCTAAATAATCAGGAGTCAAGAACCCTCACCAGTCTACTGCAACTCACTCAGGGACCTCCTGATCTACCTTCTGCCCAGCACTTAGAATAGGCAGGATTTGTAATCTAAACCAGATTCAGAATGTTTTGTTTCTCACACCTTGTTTTCAATGGGAAATAAGCTGTTCTGTGAGCCAGACTGTGTGGCCAAGGTGCCCATTTAGTTCCTTTCAGTTTTCTCCCCAAAGTCCTACTTGGGGGGAAAAAGACCAGAGTGTGGGCACTTTCTATCCTGACATCTGCTCCAGAACTTCTGGGTACTGCAGAGAATTATAGAACATGTTATAAATGGTCTCCTTCCCTCTGTGTCATTTCATCTACAGACCAGCCAGGTCTATATCTTTCTACATCTGCCCATATAAACATTATATGCTCTCTTTCAGGGAACCTTCTCAAGAGTTACTCAAAGGAACCCCTTTGTTTTTATGTGCCATCAAGTCATTGCCAAATTACGGTGCAAAGTACTGCACCTTGGAAAAAGAAGCCAATTGCACAGTTACAAGATGGGGGATACCTGGCTCAGCAAAACTACAAATGAGAAGGATCTTGGAATTGTTGTAGATCACAAGCTAAATATGAGCTAACAGCATGATAAGACTACAAAAAAAAAAGCAAATGCTATTTTAGGTTCATTAATAGAAGTATAGTTTCCAAATCCCGCGAGATGCTGGTCCCCCTCTATTCAGCACTGGTTAGGCCTCACCTTGAGTGTTGTGTCCAGTACTGGACACCACCCTCCAAGAAGGATGCTAACAAACTGGAACAAGTTCAGAGGAGGGCAAGAAGGATGATCAGGGGGCTGGAAACCAAGCCTTATGAGGAAAGGCTGAAAGAACTGGGCATGTTTAGCCTTGACAAGAGAAAACTGAAGGATGATATAATAGCGCTTTTCAAACATTTGAAAGGCTGTCATACAGAAGAGGGGCAAGAGCTCTTTTCAATCATCCCAGAGTGCAGGACATGTAACAATGGGTTCAAGTTAAAGGAAGCCAGATTTTGGTGGAATATTAGGAAAAACTTCCTAACTGTTAGAGCAGTACGACAGTGGAACCAGTTACCTCGGGAGCTGGAGAATGCTCCAACACTGGGGGCATTCAAGAAAAACTTAGATAATCACCTGGCAGATATGCTTTGATTGTATTCCTGCATTGAGCAGGGGGTTGTACTTGATGGCCTTAGTAGGCCCCTTCCAACTTCAGTTTTCTGTGATTCTATGGTGATTCTAACAGGATTTCTGAGGTAGGTGGATATTGTCCACTGCCATTCCATGCCGCATGAATTTCCATGGCCAAGTGGGGATTTGAACCCATTCTCCTGAGTTCTAATCCAACAGTCTATCCACTACACCTCACTGGCTCTCAAGGGAGTTTTGGGCAAACTTAACAAAAGCAAACAAAATTCCAGGATCCCTCAGAGCAAAGTCTAAAGCCCTCAAAAATAACTACCTTCAGATATTCTGGACAAGTGACATCTCCTCCAAATTTGCCCAGCACAATTCTCTTGACTTTTTATTTTTCTGGAGAGCACCGAAGATGAAAAAGAATAAGTGAACACCAGTCAAGATGTTGGAGCCAGCTGCAACAGTAGTCTGGTTGTTCCCCTCTGTTAAAGGACTAGGCTGTGTGAAGAAGGCTAGTCTTTTATCCCTAGGCTAGTTTGCTGTTCTCACATGCAGCAGAGGGCAATGCCACTTTACTAAAGTGAATTTTACTTATCAATCCAGTCTGATTCTGTCCGTGAATATCCATATGCATATGTCTTTTTCTTTGCCTCAGGCAGCAAAACATCTTAGTCCAGATCCGAGCCAAAATGTATTAGTCCAGATATGAGCAAGTGACTAGGGAATGATATCTCTTGAAAAGAGATAATTTAATTTATTTGTGACAAATGAAGCACCGAACCTTTAACAGTTGTGGATCCAAGAGAACTGCCTACCTTAGGAACCTACTTGGTTTGTGTTGTGTACTGTTATGATGAGCTCCTGCATTTCAACAAGCACTACTGCTTAGTCACATGGGTGGGGTGTGAAACTGGCATCAGCTAGAAAAGGGCTATCTGACAGAAAATGGCAAGCTTGACAGTATAATTATTTGTGAATCAGTTGTCTGAATGCCAGTCTTTTAGATGGCCAACATCTTCATGGCAAAAACCTGAGATCATGGTGAGTTTGGGCTTGGCAGTGGGAAATCTGCCCATTGAATTAACAATCTCAGCCACTACAGGCTGTGTCCTCAAATTCCCTCCCTGTACACAGACACAGCTCTGCTTGCTAACTGTTGGATAGTTAAATTGCATCAGTCTGGCATTTGTCTGGAGCCAGACCAAGTTCTGCATCATCTTGTCCCCTCAAGGTCTTCAATTTCCCTCTGCCACCATTGATTTCATACTGAGAGCTAGGTGGGGTAGGACCATATCTGGAATGGACACAATACAGGGCCGTTGGATCCCGTTGTGAGGAAGAGAAGGAGAAGGAGAAAAATTTTGAGGCAGAAAAAGGAGTTTGCTGGATCCAACAAAGGAGTAATTCAATTGGAAAAACTGTCAGCAGCGCCCCCTGCAGAGTTTAACAAACCATGTTTGTGTGTGTGTGAGAGAGAGAGAGAGAGAAAGAAAGAAAGAAAGAAAGAAAGAAAGAAAGAAAGAAAGAAAGAAAGAAAGAAAGAAAGAAAGAAAGAAAGAAAGAAAAAGAAAGAGGAGAGGGAGAAAGGAAATAAGAGATTCATTGTACCTTCAACAGAGGTTGGAAAAGTTACTTTGTGGACTACAGCATCCAGATTCGCCCAGCCAGCAGGCTATTGGTCATGTTATCTGGCACATTCTGGAAGTTGTAATAAAAAAACCTAACTTTTCCAAGCTTTGAATTTTAATACTTCGTAATAGTCTTTGGCTGATATTTTGTTATTTCTCTGCAACAGATGCTAAGTGGGTATACTGTAAATGCAGTACATTTCCATAAAAGTACATTTTCTGCAGAAGAGCTTTTTCAAACTTGTGAATCCACACATCCAAATTGTCAAAATTAGCCACCTTCTTACGTGTTGGTCCTTTTTAGCAAGGGGGAAAGCTTCCGGTGACCCTAGATTCTACTGTAGGCTTGTCTTTTTCATAAAATTCCTCTCAAGTTCTGGATGCTGATTAAAAAATTTGTTTGGATCAGTGACAAAGTCTAAAATACCTCAGTTTGATACAATAATTTGGATGGTATTGCTTGAAAACAAAGATTTAGATTCTGAAGCAAAGACGGAAGCAAATAATTCGGTTAGCCTCTCTGCAATTTCCACATCTTCCTTCAATATTGCTCTCATACCTTTATTATCCAAAGGTCTTATTGCCTCTAGCTAGCTGTATCTAACACATTTAAAGACATGTTTATCATTAGTTTGCATTTCTTCCGTAAATTTAATCTCTGATTCATTCTTGCTGGGCTTACTGTATTATAAAAGTAACTTGAGTGGCCACAGTCTGTGCCCTTCCTTTGCCGCCGCCTCCCTACAAGACTTGGGCTTGAAGTTTGCCTTGTTCTCTTTTATAACCTCTGTGTAACCACGTTGGCATTCTTTTGGATTTACCAATTTGTAAAAAGAGTACAGTAATGGTATATAACCAGCTGCACAGGCTGCATGCAGGACATTAAAACTGGACTAGAAGGGGGGGGAGGAAGGAAAGCTCTTGCCTTTCTCACCCCACCTCCTGAAACATGAGGTCATGGAATTCATGCTAAAATCCAGAGAATGAGAGAGAGAGAGAGAGAGAGAGAGAGAGAAGGCAGAGCACCATGGTACTGGTTGGACACCTTTGTTTTGGTGCTTGCAGCTGCCAGACCTGAATTTAGAAATGGAACACTGAGTCCTGGATCACATCCCAATGGTAAGTACAGGTCCTTCCAACCTTTCCACAGATGTGAGTACTGTAAGGGGGGCAGGGGAAATCCAGTATGCTGTGCCTTTCAATGAATGTCATTAGGGCTGGTACCTTCTATATAAAATGTATAGGTATAATTTCCAGTTTAATAAGGTTTCATTCCAGGCCCACAGTGTTATGAGTGTGCAGAATAAGGGCCACTGTGATTCACATATCTCACTCTTTAAGATAGTCCCATATAGTCCTTGCTTTCTGTTCTTGTTCCCAGTATCATCCAACCTTAATGGTCAGAGGCTCTGTCAAATGTTGATGCCGTGGAGGAAAAACTGTCAGCAGTTCCTCAGAACTGTAGTGCTGTTCCTCGGATCTGTTGCAGTATGAGGCCTGACATTTGATACATTCTAAGAAAACAGGGCTGATTTTTACTGTCTTGTAGGTCTCCCTCAGTGGTGGTGGGGTTTTACTCATGCTCCCTAGATGTCACTGGACTACAAACTCCCAGAACCGCACAATTTGCTGTGGAAGGTGGGAACAACAGGAGTTGTAGTATGGCAACATTTGCCGATTCTGTCTACCTAAACGGGATGAGAGAGAAAGAACAGGGTCCTTGCCATCTTCCAGGACTTGTATGCCCAGTAGAAGTTATTGTTATCCACATTATTATTTGTGGGGCTAGTGGAACAGGAAGGGGCAATTACTCTATCTAAATTAATTAACCTGAAGTCTGCTGCTGTGCGTTGAGGACTATAACCAAAATCTCCACATTTTTCATCTGTATGTACTGCGTCCTAGGACTATCTGGGGGGGAAAATAGGATGAGTCTGTCTGTCTGTCTGTTGTCTTATGAATGTGTGCGTGTGTGGGTTGGGGCCAGGGAGGATCAGCTGCCTGCCACCCTTGCTGATAGATGGGGTGAGGGCTAGGCACAGCTGCTGAATGCTTGAACAGCTAGGGGAGACGTTCTCCCCCCCCATCCCCACAAGCCCGTCAGTCATCCCATCGATCCGGTGCCAAGGGCAGGGGCTCAGGGGGCTTCAACCAAGCCTGGCAGGCAGACCTCCTTTTAAAAAAAACAAACAAACCACTGAATAGGGAGAACTGAAATGGCTCCTTGGCCCTGACAGCCAAGCAGCTGGCAGCTTCATGAAGACATCACCAGGAGGGAAACACAGACAGACGCCAACAGAGGTTTCGGGGCAAAGAAATCTTCCTGTTTGCTGCCGCCACCTATGTCTGGTACCATGAAGGCCCCTCCTTGTTGTTTCTGTCTGAACCAGAGGTAGAGGAGCTTCTTATGTGGCATGTTGTATAATGAGGGGAAGAGTGGAGGTCCCTTTCTCAGTCATGACTCCAACATCCAGGAGAAAAGGGATCTTTCAGAGATGGAAATGTAATCAGCTTTGAAGGATGAGAGGTGTTGTAGCCCAACAACATCCGCAGGGCCACGAGGTGCCACCCCAAGATGTAAGTTAGCAAACAGATGGCATTTGCTAGAGAGGGTCACTGCTCTTGAGGAGCTGACCTACCACATCTCAGCACAATTTTAGGAGCAAGAGCAGAGTGCTCTTTCATGGCTAAAAGCGCCCTGTGGCCCCCTAAAATCTGACTGTCCAAACCCTGTGTGCACCCAGCCCCAGTAGAGATAGGTGAACGTATAGCTTCTCCTAAGGACCACGTCCTTCATATTTTCCAGTTCTAGAGCTCATCTAAAACTGTAGCAGGTGAATGCAACCAGCAACACTTAGCCCTGGTCCCTCAATGTGTGCAGTCCTGACAGCAAATCCCAGGTTATATCCATGTCATAAACGAAATGGCCCCCGAAAGCAATTATTCTCTGGAAGAATGAAAACATCATTCTCGTATCCCAGAATGACTTTAAGTACAGTTGCATGGAAGATTCCTATACTATCATGTCTGTGCTTTTGTGCAGGAATTGAAAAGTAAGGAAGTGAGCTGTCATGGCTCTTCCAGATTAGGCCATGTTAATACTGCTCCCATTTGTTTCTGTTTGTTGTGGAAGAGCATGGCATTTACCTGTATGCTTTATCCAGAAGCTGTTGGAGCCAGAAAGGTCTCTGGGCAGAATAGGGGGTGTAAGATGGAAATAAAACATCTGACACGAAGGTCAGGGTTCTCTTCCACTTTCTCCAATGTTGTATTTTCTTTTCACTTCCTTGACTCCCCCTCATGCTGTGCTTTCAAAAAGCTTTTTAATAACATTTAGCCAACTAGTTTGGTTCTAGTTTATAATCTATTTTGCAAATGCTTTCAATCCTCCACTGGGAGACAGGTGGGATATAATTTTTTTTTTTAAAAAAATCATCCCTTCTTTCTGTTTCTTTCCTATCCAAAGTAAGGTATCTGTGACAACCCCAGACCTACTGGAGTATCCCACCCTGTAGTTATGCTGCCACCAACCATTCCCTGTAAGGAGTCACACAGACCAGGAATGGATTTTACTAAACAAAAGAACAAGGTTTATTGAAACAACACACAGGGTAAATAAAAGGATCAGTTAAATAGGAAACTGGAACTTGGTATAGTCTTAATCATACACATGCAACAGATTGGTTCCCACTGAACACTTTAAGGTAACGCACAGACCCTGAACCTATCAGTTCTGGCTACCTAGATAGAAACCTGAACCTATCAGGTATGTACTAACTGACAAACAGTTGTACCCAGTCTGACACACAGACTCCAACTCCTTCTCCACACAAGCTCCAAATATATATACAGTACAGCTCCTCCCCCCTGATGTCCCGCCTTCCACTCCCCATAGGATGGAACTTTCCCTCCAAACCCATGACAGACAGGTACCATCAGTGCTGTATGTGACAGTATCCTAAACAGAGATGTTCTGCTACATCTAAGTTCCCCCGTTTTTTCATCTAGTAGATTCTTATTCTTCCTGCAAGTCTTTTTTCATTTATTTTATCTTTAACAATCACCTGTAACAATCTATATTTTTAATTTCTCATTACATAACTGAAATATTATACCTTTCTGCATTTATATGTTTAATTATTTCTTGGTTTTCATTCGCTTGCTTTTGTACTTCTTTGTTGGTCATCGTCTCAGCCCTGGAAATTCTTAGCAAGCTGTGACAACTCCACATTTCAAATGCTTCTACTTAAAAATAGCTGCCTGCATTAAAGTCCATTATTCCATCCTATACTTAGCACAATACAGTGCACATTCTCAAAACCTATTTTAAATTTTTGTTCCATATTACCTTCTTCTTCTTAAGGCCGATGCTCCAGGCCATCTCTATTCTTACTTTTACTGCTGCCTATGGTCCTGCTGTTCATTCAAATTTCAAGATACTTATATTTGCCAATATGCTCCCGACTTTCATTTTGGATCCAACTGCTTTTCTTTTGCTGCTAGCATTTTATTGATTACTAGGAATTTGTTTTTCTAGCATTCATTTTGAGACTGTGTTTATTATTTACTCCATTGTCTTTACTGAATAACCTTTGCAGACCATATCAATCATCAACTAGTATTTCTGCATCATTTATGTATCAGATATGGTGGAGAACCTCCCCATTGGCTATGATACACTTTTAATCAAGGACTGGTTCTTGAAAAATGTTCTTGGAGTGCAAATTGTAAAGCAGTGGTGAGAGTACACATTTTTGTCATATTCCTTTTCATATCTCTACATCCTCTGCCATGTGATGTTCAACTTTCACTATAGATTTTTGCTGCCAGTACAGATTGCATATTATACAAATATCTCTTGAACCAAGACCTTTGTTTACCAACAACTCAATCACTCTTTCTCATAGTCTTTAAAGCAAATTTACATATCTAGGGATGGGCCTTTCACATTTGAGCAAAACACACAAAACACGAAAGAGGCTCTTTTTCACTTACTTTGGAATTGATGAAAGAGAGCCTCAATACACAAATTATTTGTGTTTTGCAAAAGATTTTAGAGTTTCTTTTGTTTTCTCTCTTTTGTACAACCTTTCAGTGTCCTTTCACCCTTGGTTTGTCAAATTACCTGATAAATTTTTCATCCAATAGAATTTTGAGGGATTTTCAGTCTGTAAAATGGCCTAGAACTCAGGAAGGAGTGTTCTTTACTTTAGTTGTTCCTTGTGAGATTGCTGCATTTTCAGCTCCTGGTGCTTTCCATCTTGCATGGCTGCCTGCCTGTGTGTCTGATGTGCCTCCATCTTGAATCCTTTCCATTTTTGCCTTTTTTGGTTACATTTTTGGGAGAGATTCCAGACTCCTGTTTTCTTTGGATAAATTTTGCTGCTGCTCTGCAGCCTACTGTTGCCAATGTACAATGTTGCCAATAAACTTGGATTTTTTTAAATTCTTCCCCTCATTTCTTTGGGATTTCCCCCTTATTTGTTTGTTTTGTTTTTGTTGTTTTTTTTCTTGGATTATTTTTGGTGCTGCCTGCCCTGAACTGCACTGAAAGAAGAGAAGAGAAAGCATCAAGTAGTAATGGGAAAAAGAAATATGGCCAATATTAGTTTCTTTGATTTATGGGTGCAGCACAAATTGTGAATTTATTCTGTTAAAGACGTATATTTTGGTGGGAATTTTGGGGGAACTGTTTTGTCTGCTTCTGTAGAGGTGTGGGAGGGCAAGATGTGGACTGTGTTGATTCTGCCAGTTTGCCACTGGATTGTGAGAATGTTTACTGTTTTTAGTTGGGCACAGTTTGGGGCATTTCTTTCTTGTTGATCTTGGTATTGTATTGTTGGTGTTGGTTGCTTTAGTGAGCAGGTGACTCTCAGAGCCAGAGTGCCAGCCTGCCTACCTGGCTGCTTCCTGGCCTTTTTTTTTCCTATTGTGCTGCCCAGGCCAAGAGCAGATCTACTGTATTGTGCTGGGTGAGTGCACAGAACTCGTGCTGCTGTTTTCTCTTTTTTAATTTTTGGGTTCTTTACTGCCTTTTGAATGAGTGTGTGAGAGAGGTATTTTTTTGTTCTGTAGAATGGTGAATATGGTAATATAAACTAGTGCCTGCTTAGGTTCGATGATTACTTCTCTTTCTTGAGAAAAGAAGTATCCACTACTAGTAGGTCTTTTGGACCGTGTACAAGGACCAGGCAGCTTGTTTTTCATTTTGATTAGTCTCAGTCAGGGTTGGTTGCCCATCCTGCCAGCATCCTTCCACCTTTTGAAATTCCAACAACTGGTGAAAAACTATAAGTGAAGTAACTGCAGGTTGGGCCTTTTTTCTTTCCGCAAGCACAACCGTTTTTGGCTCAGGAGATTTATGGTTTATGCAGGTCCCACGCCATCCTTTGAGTTGATGGCCAGCCTTTTCTCTTCTGACCAAAGTATTGTGTTTTTAATAATAACTGTATCTGTATACCAGGAAAAGGGTGCTTGTTCCTCTTTCTGCACAGCTCTTAAAAGTGGAAGACTGTCTTTGCAGGGGAGTAGGAAGCCCTAATTATGTTTCTTTTTGGGTGAATGCCAAATAAGAGGCTCTTAAACATGGAAAGGTGACTTATCTGCTTGTGTGCTTGCTGTAGGGGTCAGAGAATGTGTCTTCATCCTAGATATTTCTGGGCTTTTACTTCCAGCATTCCTTACCATTGATTGTACTTGCTAAGGCTGATGGGAGTTGAAGTCCATCTGGAGGGCCATGGGTTGCCCACCCTGTACTATGCAATTTTCATCTCCCAACTTGGCAATGGAAATTAATAACTAGAGAACCCTTTGCCTTTGTGATCTAATAGGAGAGAGGGAGAAACAGAGACAGAGGGAAAATCTCTGTGATGCTCGGAAGTCAAAGGAGTGGAATTTTGCTCACACCCAGAAAGAAACTTGGCGTTATGCATAAACATGTAGAGGAAGTCTTGAGAACTAAGGGCCCTTGACGGAGCAGGAATCAGCTGATGAGAGTCAAAGGTGGAAAATTCCACTGAGAACGCATGCAGGTCCTAATACTGAACCACCATGGCCGCCCTGGTGTATTGTCCCAGGTATAAGCTACCACTCAGGCTGTGTTCCATCAAAATATGTTTCAAGAATGGAGGGACAGTTACAGTTTAGCCAGAAAGGGTAGGTAATTGCTGTAAACTATTATAGGTAAAGAAATGAACAGCGAAGGATAGCCATATATCTCATAGAACAGTCAAAAGAAGCTTCCAGAAATCTTAGTCTCTAGTTTTTCTGTATAATCAGAATATCAGGCTAGTCTTGTGGGATCAGACTAAAGACATGTCTAGTCTGGTATTTTGTTCCTACAGCAGACAGCCAGAAGCTTATGGAAAAACAAAGATTTTAGAAAATATAGATTTTCTTTTAAAATGTAAAAATACAAGATAAATAGCACAATCACATCATAGATATCAGAGTCCAGTATTTGCCTTAAGTGCTTGTGGGATGCCCAGAACATGACGGCAACACTTGGGAGCTGATATTTGGAAGCCTAATTCTCTTATGTTCTTCGTGGTAATGTCTAGCCATTTGGGCTAGTAGTTGTCAATCGTCTTTTCATCACTGATGAGCTTGCCTAATACCTGGGGCACCTGCCTTTGAGTGGCTCTCTAGGCTCCACTCTTGCCTCGGATTCAAGAAGAGAACAACCCTGGCCCTTTGCTCTCCTGCACATGCACCATCATCTACTGGCCCCATTTGCTTTGCTCCCATGGATATTCCCCCTCTTCCTCCCCCCCCCAAACTTGCAATGAAATCATATCAAATCAAGAATGAAATTAAAGCCAGGCTAATACAGCGGTGGCGGCAGCCCCAGGGTGGGCAAGTTTATTTATTTCTCTTTGGAAATGAATTTCAGCTCCTCTTCCCGCCTCCCCCCACCCCTCCAGGAGGTGCCGCTCACTCTGTCTCATCCATCATCAGCAGAAGCGTGACGGCTGGCGGGTGGTGTGTGGGCACACACCAAGCCCAGGGGCATTGGGGGAGCGGCTTCCTTCTTTCCCTTACTCCCACCTCCCCAGCTGTATCGGTAGTCTTGGGGAGCTCTGTGTTTGAGCCTCTGTGTGTGTGTCTGTCTGTGTGTGTAAACAAATATTTCATCTCAATTGAAAAGACTGGAGGCAAATGGTGGTTAGGTGTGTGTGTGTGTGTGTGTGTGTGTGTGTGTGTGTGTTTGCGTGCATGCTCGTGCGCGCATGTGCGTATGTGTGCATGCTTGTCTCTCTGTTGTATATGTGTGTACAGTATATGGTTCAAAATAAGTGGGTTAGGATTAGAAGGAAGGTTTTGTGAAGAATGCAACTAATGTGGCCATCAGCTGAGCATCACCCCACATGTAGGATGAGGCCAGGCAGATGATGCTGTAAGAGAAACAAGCCTTCCTGTCCCCTCTTTTTCTGATCTAATCCATTTATGCAATAGTATCTCAATTAAGCATCTGGGAAGATGTATTTATATGTGTGTGAGAGGAGGTGACACACAGAGAGAGTGAGAAAGAGGAATTGACATAGAAATAGCCTCTTTATATATTTTTAAATCCATAAAGAAATAGGGTTCAGGGTTAATACAGACACAATAAGGACATCTCAAACCAAAGTGTGTATGAAATAAGTGTAAACGTTCAGGCTATGAATGTTTATGTGCTGTGATTCTGACATAATGCTTTTCTGCCATGAAGAAAGAAATAGCAACCTGAATGATTTAATACTGGAATTCTAAAATCATCATGCATCTATGGGGGAAAAACATATGTGTAGAGGGGATAAGGGCTTCACCATAATGTGTTTGATCTTGATCATGTTGGAATCTACTCAAATATAACTTTTTCTTTCATTAGAGGAATATGTTTTGGTTGATTGTAAAGTGCTTAGCACAAGTGAAGTATTGTCAAAATAATAAATGAAGATAAGGATGATGAACAATATCTATGGAGAAATGTAGGTAAAAAAAACCCCACAGTGTGTTAGAATATAAAATCCACATGGATTCCCTCCTCCCAGCATTGGAAAAGTGGGGGCAGGCAGAAATCCATAGAGGCAGGATCCTTTTCTTGATTACACTGTAATATAGATTTTTAAATTCTAATCTAGGTTTCTGATGTAATCCTTTCCCTTTGTGGAAGAATGTTCCTGGATGGATACATGTGAAATGTGATATTTGCCAAACATGATACTAGAAATGCCTCTGTGTTTTCAAGTACCCATGGATATGTTTTTGTGTGCAACCTATTGTTTATGGCTGTTAAAGAGCTGTCCTCTCCCCACCCTCCAAGCTCTTTCCTTCTCCTTTCCTCCAACCCCATCCCGCATCACTGGTGTGCAGTTTGTGGTTCTCCCTCCCACTGGTTTCTTCCTTGGTCTGCCTGCTGGACTGGGTTTTAGGAGGCTGCGATACCCGACTGTGTGTGACAGAACGGTGATGGCAGCATATTGCAGTAATTGCATATGGTCTCATTAGGCGTTGCAGCTTGCGTGCACCAAGGTCTGATCGTGCCTCCCTCGTCAGCCTTCTAGCAGGGAAAAATGATGTGCTAAAGATTCCCCCCCCTCCTTGCCGCCTTTCTTTCAGTTAGAAGCAGTCCTTGCAGCCTGAGGCGAGAGGCTTTGTGAAGAGGACTGGAAGCCTGGCTCCCAGCACTGGGGCCTTCTTTATTCCTTTCTCAAATGCACAGGCAGCAAAACTGGAGGTCTGGGGGGGGGGGGGAAACACGCTTATGGCCCAACAGCTCTGAAACTGCGCCTTTGTGGCACTGTGGATGGCTTAGTTGTGGACGAAGGGGGAGGACAGGGGAGGGGGCTGTCCAGGACAAACTTGTAATATGTCAGCCACACATACTACCACCCTGTCCATACGCACACTGTCTCATGGGAGAAATATTTCCAAGTTAATAGGAAAAATAGCCGTCTAATCCAGCCATAGAAATAATGGTCTGAGATGGATAATGATTCAACAGGAGCGTTAAAGGTACAAACAATATGAGCTCTCTAGCTCCCCAAAACTATTTGGTTTCAAGGCAATTTGGTGACCGTATCACATTTGGTCCAATTTTTGGATTTTTTAATTTTTTTTTATCTTAACAGCAAATTTTACATCATCTTTGCCTCATAAAACCTTTTTAAATGCTCACATTGTTTTGTAAACCTCTTACTGACCCAAACCGAGAGCATCACTGAAACCAGAACTTTATAGGTGATACCTGACATGCCTTCCTTTTCCTTGTTTTGTTTAACATAAATCCAGCATGAGGAAGAATCCTGCAAAGTATACTGATGTTTATAAAGGCTGCATTTTATGTTTGCTAATGTTACACTTACTTCAAGATGTTCTTCTTCTTAAGATGTGACAACATTGTAAACTATCTCCTGACTTGTTCATACAGAGTCTGCCTAGTGGATACACTACCTGATCTCCACCTCATGAGGGCCCATAAGCATCAAAGAGGACAAGGAGTCAGACCAACATTCGCAACAAGACTTTGTTTTGCCGCCAAAGAGGACCTGAATATTCCTCAGTCCTTTGCTCTATGCAAGAAAAGTGACTACTTTCTGCTGCAGTTCAACAGCAGATGATAGGTCCCATGAGAGAGCAGCATTTGAATATTGCCAGTCTCTCTCCTCTCAGACACAATGGGACAGAATGGGGACATACATGTTTTAAGATCTGGCATATTTTTGGTTTCTTGACCCTTGTCCTTCCCCATCCTTTCCCATGACCTGTTGGAAAACAATGTCACTGTAGTTATGTGCTGTCAAATCATTTCTCGTTCACTGTGTCCCTAACAGGGCTTTTAAGATACGTGCGACATTCAAAAAGGGATTTACCACTAACTCACACACAAACACATACCATTTTCCATGCCCAAGCACAGATAAATCCTCTGTCCCTTACATTGCACTGATTGTCTTGCGAAATCATGCCCAACCTCAAAGGGTTGGTTGTACACAATTTTGTACCTATTTTTAATTTTGTGCCTGTTGACACAGCAGAGGTATCATCACTCTATGGAAATTGGATCCTAGACCTTGTTCATTCATCAACATGACTGCCTCTGTATTCTGCATACGGTCACTGAATTTTCCCTGTGTTAAGCCTAAGTCTCAGTCTTTTTATTTCCTAGTTTAAGCACTGAAACTACACAGCCTTGTGGGAGTCACCCAAAATGCAGTGTTCTTGCTCAATATTTGAAACACTTAGCCATTCCTCTTTCACAACACTTCCAATTCACCTCCTAGCTAGTTTTTTTATTCCCTGCTCCCCACAACATGCAACTACTGTTGCACAGTTATTGAACACACTCAGTCCTCATTCAGCTGTTCTGAGTTTCCACCTGGGCAGGATGTTGTCTTCCTCTAGAGCTTTGTTGTGCTTTTGTAAACCAACTCTGTTGATATCTCTGGACAGTGCTGTCTGTGGTTGAGAAAAAGCTCAACTCATCTCTTGTTGCAGAATTCACTAGTAAAATTCTTTCTTTTTTCTTTTTGGTACATAGTAGAAGTACAGAAATCCACATATGAGAATAGCTAAATGTTCCCCAGTGGCTACTCCTTTCTCTCAATAACTGACACGTACATTCTCAGTAACTCACTCTGAAACATTTGTAAGAGAAAAAAATAAAACATATTTCTTACCATTGCTTGAAATTACACACGTGTATACTGATTTCTTTGCTGCGTACATAAGCAAGCAAGCAACCAAACAGAGCAACAGCAACAAAACAACTGCCACCAACTGATGAAAGAGAGCAATAGAACACTTAGCAGAGAGGTGGAGCTCTCTTTGAACTCAAAAACTGGTAGGAATGATTAGTTAGTGTGGGATAGACAATCACCCCTCTTAGTCATTCAAACTACAGATGACATGGGAGGTAGAAAATAAAACTTCAGTACCTTTAAAGTGAGGTAAACTGTAATGTGCATGTAAGAATATTCTGCAGTGGCGGGGGGGGGCAGAACATTTGGCTCTCCAAAGGCTCATCGGCATGGTTAACGGCCTGAGACACTGAGGGTTGTAGTCCAGAATGCCTGGACGGCCCAAAGTTCTCCACCCAGTGAAGTGACCTGAGCCCACATTCAAGACTTGACCAGGTTCTGATTGTCTTCCTAGTCACGCGAATAGCAAATGCCTGTGAAATGCTACATTTCTCTCTTTTCTCCTGCTAGCAGCATGAAACGAAGCCCCTGATTGTGAAGGGATGGCAGCTTTTTAGTATGAGGTTCCTGTACTTTGCATCTTTGAACAGATATGGGAATTTGGGAAGGGTTTTGAAAAGCTACACCTGTGGCATGACAAACCATGTGAAACTCCCTCTTCCACTCAACTATTAAAGGAACAAGGGTCCTACTATTTAATGACTGTCCATCCCTGCATTATTCGGTGTTGATTATTTAACACTAATTAGATGAACTTAATTATCAATTACTATTAGTTGCTCAAAAACTCAAATTAGTTTTTGAGTTCAAAGAGAAATGGAAGGAAAGTCCAATGCTGCAAAGAAAAAGACTGCCCAGGAACCTGGAATGTAAGATCTATGAACCTTGGTAAGCTGGATGTGGTCAAACAGGAGATGGCAAGAATAAACATTGACATCCTGGGTGTCAATGAACTAAAATGGGCGGGAATAAGAGAATTCAATTCAGGCGATTATCATATCTACTATTGTGGGCAAGAATCCCATAGAAGGAATGGAGTGGCCCTCACAGTCAACAAAAGAGTCCAAAAAGCTGTACTGGGATACAATCTCAAAAATGATAGAATGATTTCAGTACGAATCCAAGGCAGACCTTTCAACATCACAGTAATCCAAGTTTATGCACCAACCACCGGTGCTGAAGAGGCTGAAATTGACCAATTCTATGAAGACTTACAACACCTTCTAGAACTGACATGAAAGAAAGATGGTCTTCTCATTACAGGGGATTGGAATGCTAAAGTAGGGAGTCAAGAGATTTAAGGAACAACAGGTAAGTTTGGCCTTGGAGTTCAAAGCAAAGCAGTGCAAAGGCTAATAGAGTTTAGTCAAGAGAACAAGCTAGTCATCACAAACACTTTTTTTCAGCAACACAGGAGGAGACTCTACACATGGACATCACCAAATGGGTAATACCAAAATCAGATTGATTATATTCTCTGCAGCCAAAGATGGAGAACCTCTATATAGTCAGCAAAAACAAGACCTGGAGGTTATTGCGGCTCTGATCATCAGCTTCTTATAGCAAAACTCAAGCTTAAACTGAAGAAAGTAGGAAAAAACACTGGGCTAGTCAGGTATAATCTAAACCAAATTCTTTATGAATACAGAATGGAAGCGAAGAACAGATTTAAGGAACTAGATTTGGTGGACAGAGTGGCTGAAAAACTATGGATTGAAGCTTGTAACATGTACATGAGGCAGCAACAAAAACCATCCCAAAGAAAAGGAAATGCAAGAAAGCAAAGTGGCTGTCCAACAAGGCCTTACAAATAGCAGAGAAGAGAAGGGAAACAAAATGCAAGGGAGATAGGGAAAGTTACAGAAAATTGAATGCGGACTTCCAATGAATAACAAGGAGAGACAAGAGGGCCTTCTTAAATGAACATTGCAAAGAAATAGAGGAAAATAATAGAAAGGGAAAAACCAGAGATCTGTTCAAGAAAATTGGAGCTATTAAAGGAATATTTTGTGCAAAGATCGACATGATAAAGGACAAAAATGGTAGGGACCTAACAGAAGTAGAAGACATCAAGAAGAGGTGGCAAGAATACATAGAGGAATTATATCAGAAAGATGTGGATATCCCGGACATCCCAGACAATGTAGTTGCTGACCTTGAGTCAGACATCCTGGAGAGTGAAGTCAAGTGGGCCTTAGAAAGCCTGGCTAACAACAAGGCCAGTGGAGGTGATGACATTCCAGTTGAACTGTTTAAAATCTTAAAAGATGACGCTGTTAAGGTGCTACACTCAATATGCCAGCAAGTTTGGAAAACTCAGGAGTGGCCAGAGGATTGGAAAATATCAGCCTACATCCCAATCCCAAAGAAAGGCATTGCCAAAGAATGCTCCAACTACTGTACAATTGCACTCATTTCACACGCTAGCAAGGCTATGCTCAAAATCCTACAAGGTAGGCTTCAGCAGTATGTGGACCGAGAACTGCCAGAAGTATAAGCTGGATTCCAAAGGGGCAGAGGAACTAGAGACCAAATTGTTAACATGTGCTGGATTATAGAGAAAGCCAGAGAGTTCCAGAAAAACATCTTCTTCTGCCTCATTGACTACGCAAAATGCTTTGACTGTGTGGACCACAGCAAACTATGGCAAGTCCTTAAAGAAATGGGAGTGCCTGACCACCTTATCTACCTCCTGAGAAATCTATATGTAGGACAGGAAACAACAGTTAGAACTTCATATGGAACAAATGATTGGTTCAAAATTGGGAAAGGTGTACGACGAGGCTGTATACTGTCTCTGTCATTATTTAACTTATATGTAGAATACATCATGCGAAAGGCTGGACTGGATGAATCCCAAGCCAGAATTAAGATTGCTGGAAGAAATATCAACAACCTCAGATATGCAGACAATACCACTCTGATGGCAGAAAGTGAGGAGGAATTTAAAAACTTCTTAATAAGGGTGAAAGAGGAGAGCACTAAAAATATTCTGAAGCTCAACATCAAAAAAAAAAAAAAACCTAAGATCGTGGCCACTGGCCCCATCACCTCCTGGCAAATACAAGGGGAAGATATGGAGACAGTGACAGATTTTAACTTCTTGGGCTTCATGATCACCGCAGATGTTGAGAGCAGCCACGAAATTAAAAGACACCTGCTTCTTGGGAGGAAAGCAATGACAAATCTAGACAGCATCTTAAAAAGCAGAGACCTCACCTTGCCGACAAAGGTCCCCATAGTCAAAGCTATGGTTTTTCCAGTAACGATGTATGGAAGTGAGAGCTGGACCATAAAGAAGGCTGATTGCCAAAGAATTGATGCCTTTGAATTGTGGTGCTGGAGGAGGCTCTTGAGAGTCCCCTGGACTGCAAGGAGAACAAACCTACCAATTCTAAAGGAAATCAACTCTGAGTGCTCACTGGAAGGACAGATCCTGAAGCTGAGGCTCCAATACTTTGGCCATCTCATGAGAAGAAAAGATACTAGATCACCCTGTCACCTTATTACTGGAAAACATTACTATTATGTCTCATATTTACACCCCTATAAGCCTCCCTGGAAAAGACCTTGATGTTGGGAAAGTGTGAAGGCAGAACAAAAAGGGGATGACAGAGGATGAGGTGGTTGGACAGTGTCATCAAAGCTACCAACATCAATTTGACCAAACTCTGGGAGGCAGTGGAAGACAGGAGGGCCTGGCGTGTTCTGGTCCATGAGGTCATGAAGAGTCAGACACAACTTAACGACTAAACAACAACAATTAGTTGCTTGCTCCCTCTGAACCAGCATTTTTGTGTCTCCGTAGCACAAATGGGATTCTACTCCCCCAACCATCAACAGTACCTACACCCTTCCATGAAATGATATTCATTTCATGCTAAATAAAAACCATTGTAGGGACAGCTGGCAGTGGAGACAAAATCAGGATGAGGGAAAAAAAACAAGTACAGTATTCTTTATGGTGGATGAGGAAAACTGGACTGATGTTCATCCAGCCAGAGCTGCTTGAGGCAATACTGCCCTCTGGAAGACGAAAGGGTGTGACATTTTCTTTTATTTTCCTGGTTCAAGGACGTCTTACAAACCTCCTTCCTGGGGGCAAAAAAGACCTTTAGGTCAGATTAGCTGGAAAGCAGCAGTGGGCAGTTTGGGTTTGTGTCTACTGGCTTATACTGGTTTATACAGCAGGGCGGGATTTGTGTGTCCACCTGTCCGGTCTGTTTTTGATGAGAACACAGCATGCCTGGCTGATGTGGCTCAGCTGGCAAGACAGGAGCCTATGGGTTCTGAGGTGACGGGTTCAGATCAACCCCGAGGATGCCAGCTGACACTGGAGTGGGCATAGGCTGCCCTTCAGTGAGGCAAGCAACCACATCTCCCATGTTCTGTAGGCTCAATCGGGGGGGGGGAGCCCACAAATTGGGAAGACTGCCCACAAAGAGATGGGAAGAGAACCCACAGGACCCGGCTGTATTCAAATATGCAGGATTTGTGTGTTTTTTAATCCAGTGTAAAAGATGAGATGCTGAAATGCTGGAAAAGACATATAATTCTAGCAGAACACAAAAGGTTAGGTGGGTGGCAGATACTGGAAGCTGGGCTTAAATAAACTGTCAGATAATATTACTCGAGCAACGCTAAAGTCTAAAGAGACAGATCCAAAAACAGGCACCGTCATCTCTGGTTGAAGCTGAGTCCCCCGCATTCATAATCTAATGGAGTAATTTTCAGTCTTTCTGACTTAGGATCCATCTTTATTACAAACTGAAATACAGAAACCACTTCCAGTCTTTTTGTGGTTGCCATAGAAGTCTCTCTGCCTCCTTTTCCTTCTCTTAAAAGAAAAAAGAACTGCCATCATCATCATCATCTTAAAAATGCAGAGCTGGAAGGGATCCCATAGCTCATTGAGTCCAGCCCCTTTCAGAGAGACAAAGAGGGGAATACCTGAACTCCTAACCTATGACCCCACAGCCTAATACCTATAGCTGTAACATTTCACCTTATGTTTTGACTGTTCCTGTTTCTTTACTTGCCTGCTGGTTTTTCCACCATCTTACCAGATGAAGAGTTCAGAAGGATTCTAACACTTGAACAGTTTTTCCAGCATTTCAATTGGTCCTGAGAAAGGAGATGCTTTGCATTTTTTGGCATAAGTGTCTCTTATGTGTGTATTTTCTAAATAATCAAAATGTCCATTTTTAAAATAGTAGTGGTGGTGGTGTGTGGTGTGTGGACATGCATGCGTGCTTGTATGTTCATAATTAATCTGTTATATGAAGATCTCATTGAACACCAGTGGAACTAAATATCACCTTTGTAGCTGTGCATATTTGGCAGGGAAGGAAGGAGTCAGCCAGTGGGCACAGCTGGCAGTACCAGTGTTCAGCCATGGCTCGTGGGTGTGGTTGTAGCTCTTTAGATGACTGATTGAATCTAATTGACATCTGATCATCCTTTGCACTACACATTCATTATGCAATAGTTAGAAACCACCTTCCAAATCCCATCCGGGTTGCTTCCTTGGGTAAAATGTAGAAACTCTTGTGCAACCGGGAGTTGTGTGGATGGTATGGACAGTAAATTCCTAGTCTTATTGTTTAAGGTGCCATCAGGCACTTTGTTGGAAAATGTTAGACTTTTGTTTCAGTCTCATGCAATTGTTTTTGAGTTTGCCATGTTGGATTCATTGATATGAGTGTATAGTTTTTGTTGCAGAGTTTTGAATTTCTGTTAAAATCCCCTTTTTTTGCTACACACTAGAAGTGCATAGACTCACAGGGGAGAATAGCTACAAGTATCCCAGAGTCCACCCCTTTCTCATTAACTGGTACAGTACTTAAAGCCTCATTAAGTCACTCTGAGACATTTATAGGAAAAAGAATAAAAACATTAATTTACAATTGCTTTAAATTACAGACTTGTATATACTACTTTCTTTACTGCACATACTAGCAACCAACCAAACAGATCGAGAGCAACAAAACAACTCTGTGGTTTAGGTCTCTGGCTGCAGAGCCAGACATTAGGAATTTGATTCCACATTGTGCCTCCTTGTCAGGGGCTGAACTCGATGATCCATAGGGGTCCTTTCCAGGTCTGTAGTTCTAAGATGATGATGATGATGATAATGATTAATTGGCACCAACCCAGGAAAGAGTGGGTGGGGCTCTCTTTGAATTCAAAGACTGGAAGGAATGTTTGGTTAGTATTGGATAGAATAATCAGCCCAGCCCAGAACAGACAGCATGCAAGGTTGTAAATAAAATACCAACAGTTTTTCTGTGCTCCTTTTACCTGTTGATTTTAATGTGTGTGTGTCTGTATATATAGTATAAAAATATATATACATACACACAAACACGTCTGTGTGCGCATACAGTTTTTATACTGTTTCTCAGTCTACCCACCAATCTGTCCGTCTATCTACCTGTCTGCATGTGTATTATTTACAGTTCATGCCTCTGAGAATATTTTTGTTATAGAGTGACTCATAAATATAATAAATAACTAAATAGGGAGGACAGCTGAAACTGGAAGAGGGCTCAGGGGTGGGAGAGTGCCCACACAGCAAATACATTACCATCAGGAACAAGGCCGTGGCACATGGTTTTGAGTGGTGGGGCGGTGCAATGCCAGCATGGGTCATAAGACTATAACTGCTGCTGTGTTAATCCCGTTGAATCAGAGAGAGGTGAGCTGTCAGTGTGCCGCAGCCTGCTGAGATAATGGGTTGCCAAGTAAGCCCCAGGCGCCAGCCTGGCGAGGGAAGGGGTGCGAGCCAGGGAGATGGATGGGCAATGGGTAAAAAGGACAAAGGAGGAAGGCAGAGCAAAATGGATCGGGGGGGGGGGGGGGAAGGTGTGGCTGTGTGGGCCACTGGCCTATGGTAACCCAATATTGACAGTGATGTCATCCTATTAGGAGGGAATTAGGACCTTCATTAAGGCACCAATTAGACATATTAGCAAAGGGCTAGGGCCAAAATCAGTTCTCTCCTGCTGTGCCATATTATTCATCCTTTGGCAGCAGAGAGCTGGCCTGAGAGCAGAGGACTCTCTTGCTGCTAGGGCAAACCCTGTCTCTTCCAATGACTTCCGGGAATTATCATTCCAGCCTCTCTCTATCTCTTTCTCTCTTGCGCACGCGCACACACACACACACACACACACACACACACACACACACACACACACACACACACACACACAAACAAACACACACAAACACACACACACACAGAGAGAGAGAGAGAGAGAGAGAGAGAGAGAGAGAGAGAGGACAGAATCCAAGGTCTTCATGGCTTGGAACTGTTTTTTCCTCTATTTCTCACTTTTTAGTAATTTGTTTCCAATATGGCTTTGACTTATTACTTACGCTGTGAAAACAGAGGCTGAAAAAGTTACTCTCTAGATTCTGACTCCTTAAATTCCAGTGGCTATGCTAGCCAGTGGATTCTGGGAATTACAGGCAAAGACATATCCAAAGTCTGCTGTGAAATAAAACTAATAAGCTTTTCCCTTCTAGGGAAATGTTGTCTCTAGGTAATCTCAGAGCAGAGAGATGGGGGTGGGGGAGGGGGAATACGAGATTTTATGTACAGGATGCTTTAGCGCTTTTTTTCTTTTTCATTTCTACCTCAGCACTGGTTTGCAGTAGGGCAGTTCGATCATGTTCTGAAGTGATACAGGTCTTGCCGAGCTCCAGCACATTTTCCATAAGATCATATCATTCTAAAATGAAGGCTATCGGTGATTCTTACTAGCACATAGAGTGTAGCACCCAGATCACAGCTTGGCAATCCTATTATTTTCAAGTAAACAACTCCGAGAATCCGACAGCCAGCTTTTGAAAGATGTTGCCCCCAAAAAAGTAACTTATCCAGGCTTGGGTCCAGAGTGTAAGGAGGAATTGGACCTGTCTATTCCACTTCAGAGAAATCTCACCTATAGTATTGTGTTTACTTGTGAGCATTGCAGGTGAAAGAAGATCTCCACAAAGTGGAATATATCCAGAAGACAGGAAGAAAGATAGTGAAGGGCCTGGAGACCAACTCCTGTGAGGTCTTGAATGAGTTTGGTATGTTTAGCCTGGCCCTGGAGAAAATACAATTAAGAGGTAATAGGGTAGCCATCTTCAAATATTTGAAGGGCTGTCATGGCAGTGATGGATGGGGCAATGTGCTTTGTTCTTTCTCCAGAGGGAGGCGGTGGATTCATATTACAAGAAAAAGGTTTAGACTTAACATTGTACCATCTGTTTGACACTGCAGCAAACTGCCTTAGAAGATGATGGACTGGCTGTTTATTTCGGAGTTTTTATTGTTTTTAGGGATTGTTTAAAGTAGAATTTACTTCATATTGGAAATGCTGTAGTAAGAGATTCTCTGCATGGATCGGCGGTTGGATTAGACTAGGGATTCCTATACTTATCATCATGTTCCCATTTTTATTTTCAAAAATATCTCTTTCACCGTCATCCAGCTCACTTTTAACAAAACAAAAAAAAGGTTGTTCTGTTCATCATTTAAAATTAAAAAGCACAAAACCTTAACAAAAGACCATTTTAAATTAAAAATAAGGACAAATAGATTTTCTTCAGAAATCCTAAATAGCAGATCTATGTGAAAGGACCCAGGTGGCACTCTCCCCCACCTTCCAACAAAACACATCAAATTAACTTTTAAAACTTTTGAACTTTTTGGTGTATAAAAGACAGGCTACTGCTTCAATTAATTGCAGCAGAATTGCCTTGGCGCAGAAATGAAGCAGTGGATACTGGTGTTAAATGACCTGCCTACCCATCTAACGCACATCTTACCACCCTTGTGTAGTAACCTGGGATTGCCAAATGTATGGCCCTTGGCACGAGACCACTAAAGGAACCCATCAGCATTCCTCGGGTGGGGGCTGTGGCAACCTTCCCAAGCAGGGCATGCTCCTTCCAGCCCTTCCCTTCCAACTCCACAATCCCATTTTGGAGTCTCCAGTCAGCGCCTGTCTCCTTCAGCTGGTCTTTGTTACACACAACAAGGCACAAGAGGCAGAAGGGCTTCCCCAGCCCACCTCCCACCAACCTCTGACCCTTTCGACCACTCCAAGAGGCCCTTCTTCACAACTGCCAGCCAGGTGGCCTGTTCCAGCTCTGAAAGGTGAACTCTGTCGGTCCAGCAAAATTCAGGTTTTGATTATACGATGTTCCAGTTCTGTATTTGCCTTCTGCCATCTTTGGTAACAATATGGCCCGTTGCCCTTCTCACCTTCTTATGGGCCTAATTCAGTCTGCCCTGCTTCACAGCTCCTCACAAAACCTGCCATTCCAGCATGTCTGACCAAATCAATTGTGTGTGTGCATGTGTCTGGTCTCTGGGTGTCTGTGAATTTCGTTGTATGGGTATACTGTGTGTATATACTTACAATGACAATAAATTATTATTATTATCAAAGTGATCCTTGGTAACCACAGATGAAGCAGTGTCAGCTCCTCCTCCATAGATCTAAATTCTTCCTTGTGGGTAAGTCATTACCACCAAGCTGAATCTCCAAGGCATCTGGAGCACAGAGGAGCTGCAACTGCTGCTTGGTGGTGGACATCAATGACTCCCATCTCATCTTTCCTTTCCCAATCCATATGATACAGAGTTTTTCTTTGAGATCAAGATGGGAAGCAATTCCTGTAGTTGCTTCATGATGTTGAGTCCAAAAGACTGATTCTATGCCCACCGGTCCAAACTGTTTCCCGAATCCCTACAACTACAGATGGAAAAATAAAAAAAACCACCATTACTCATAATGCACCATCTGGAAGCTTATATACAGTTTATATGCATCTGACCACCACCTGCCTAATGCCTTGCACCCTGGTTGGTGGGCAATCTCATGGAAGAAATGGCTGCAGTTTCCTCTATCTTGAATGATGGTGTGCCAAACCCAGCCGCTAGAAGCCCTAGAGAAATTAAAACTGCCCACAGTACTGTTGTAAACTGAAACCAGAAAAGAAAGGTACAGTCAACATGAATAAATAAAATGGCCAGGGTCATGAGGACACCCCTGAAGGAAGGTCGTCATTGCCCTTACTGGGCAGCTAATCCTGCCTGTTGCCTATTTCAACAAGATGTCACTTCATCTTCCCCTTTGATCAGTCTTTAATCTTTGTATAACCACCTGCAGGCCTTCTTTCATAATGGTGATGTCTCCCGGTCTTAACACATTCCCTGACAAATCCCTTTGTGACCTAGCTACCACTTAATTCGCCCACAGTGTCCCAAAGAAGGCTAACATGAATGCAGCTTTAAACATTGCCGCCTCATAGGGAGAACAGCAAATCCACAGGAGAGCCGTAAGTAAGCGAACCAGCAGGCAATGTGTGATGGCTTGCCATCTTATACCAGCCCTAAATTGCCTTCCTTACCCTAAATGAGGTCCAAGGGTCTCTGAAACCCCCGCTTTACTACAAAAAAAGCAATGGCTTCAAGGTTTATAGCCGTAGTTGCTGGTGCCAAGCCTCTCTCCCTCAGCGCTGTCAAATATCAGAAAATTGTTTCTTCTGTGGCTGGCCATCCCTTATTTCCTATAGCCCAGGAGAATTCCAAGAAACTCCAAAATGCCCATTCACAGGACGTCAGTGTGGAAGGAACCACTGAATGCAGTACTCTCTGGATGATCAACCATTGCCAAAGGTCCTCTGGGAAGGGTTCTGAGCACACAGCTGCATTGGGAGCCAAGACACAGAAGTGGTTCTCCTGAAAACAAGACAAGTCATCTGTGATGGTGTTATCTGTCCGCAGCACATAGTTTGCTGTGAAAAGTGACATTTGCTATAAGACAGACTAACATGAAGTGGCATACCAGGTACATGACTCTGGGTGGATGTGACGTTTGTTGGTTTACCACCCTAACCACTGCTTGGTTGTCACACCAAAAGAAGCACCCTCTTATCCCAAAACTCTTTCTACCATATGGAAACTGCTACCAAGATGGGGGGGGGGGACTCTAAAAACGTCAGGGCCCTCCTGATATCTGAGGTGAGCCAAGGGTCCAGCCAATGCCTATGCCACACACACACCCAAAAGTAAACCCCCAAACCCATGTCACCAAGCAGCATCGAAATACATCTGTAGAGTCCTGCCATCTTATACTGTAAGTACTGTTGCCAAGAGCAGACCCCATTAAAACGATGAAGAAATTGCAATCAAATCCTCATGCTGCCCTTCATCCCTGCTGCTATCCTAACCCAATGATGAACTCCTGCTGTAGTGCTAGCCAGTGAAGGTCAGAAGGTCCCGCCTGGTGAAACCACCTTGCAAGTAAAATTACAGTGTCCCGATACGATCTATATGTCCCTTAACATGCATTTTCTTACTAAGTGCAGTTTCTCACAGAGGAATGCCAGCTTTTCCTCAGGAAAGCATGAGAACTCCACGTATGAGTCTAACTATCTCAATAAAAGTGAGCTGGAAAGTAGGCCACTTGTTTTTTTTCCTCCATCAGGAGGATTCTTAATTTCTTTCCTAATTCCTAAAAAGTCTCTAAGTACTGTACACATGAATAAGAAAGTGCCGGACCACAAAAAAAAAAAAAAAAAAAACAAGTAATGTGTGACCTGTTCCACCCCAGCTCTCACCTTAACTACCCACTCCCAAAATGTGCTGAATGCTTGAAAGGCTGCACATGAAAGCACGCAGCCTATTGGCATAGCCTTATCAAAGTATGTACCATTCCCCATTCCCAATGAATAACAGCAAACAAAAATCCTCTGAATGAACAGGCAGAATCCAAAATGAAGATTGTACATTGCATTTGGCCAAACTGTCAGGTCCTTATGTCCCTTTAAAGGGACCTGACTGACACAGGACCTGACCATTTTTACAGCATGAAGGTCAACAGAGACTGCTTGGCAAGGTGCTCCTGCATCTTTTTTAAACTGACGGGATGGACCAGATTGGAAACTCATCCATTTCAGTCTGCCAAGCAACCTACATGTCATGGTCTTGACTGGCCATGCCCCCTGTGAAACAATAATCTGTGATTGGCTGTTACAAATTCCAGACAATCCCCCATTGGACTGCACAGGATCTTCCAATTGCC
Source organism: Pogona vitticeps (assembly GCF_051106095.1). NCBI lineage: Eukaryota > Metazoa > Chordata > Lepidosauria > Squamata > Agamidae > Pogona > Pogona vitticeps. The sequence goes on along the minus strand of NC_135784.1, from coordinate 123,535,304 downwards.
CAGAGCACAATGGAGCAAGATGGCTGTCATTTTCAACATGCCTAACCTCGCCAGACTGCAAACCTGGGCCACAGCTTAACTTGGAGTGGGGCACCTGGCTTCTATTAATGAGCCCTATCACAGAAATATGTTTAAGCTGGTGGAAATATTTTAAATAAAAATCTCACCGTCTCTCCCCACTCCAAATTTTTTCACAAACATCTTCCCACAGTCCACTTGGGAACCACTGAGTTCTCTTCCAGCTACATGGGTTCATGTTTTCAGGAATGAGATCTGAGGTCCTTTTGGTGCAAGAAGCACTGCAAGATATAATTTAAAATGACAATACTTTTAGGACAACATGCACATGACTACAAATGCTGCAGGTGATTCCCTCCAACCCCATGGAAAGAAGGTCAGTCATGGAACTTAAATGAGCCCATTGTGACTACGTATGAGTCCTGCCAGTTAGCTGAAGTTAGGGAGAAGTCCCAGGCATATCTCCAGTAAGCCATTGTATTTCCCTCTCTTTACCATTATTAAGGAGGTATGTGTGTATCCTGGGGGAGCAGCATTTTCCAATCTGTTTCCATTTTTAAAATTCTATTCCTTTAAATTACATTTGTTCATTCATTATTCATTAATCAGTTTGTTTATTTTCCCACTGTTTTCAATAGGAGCCCCTACCACTGTGACATCTGTGTTTTCCATCCAAATGGCATGAAATTTTCAGGCTTTTGCAGCCCCCAGCACACAAAACCTGTCCAATTTAAGATAAAGGCTTTCTGATTTATAGGCATCAATATTTCTATCTTATAACCTTCCTGTTACTTTAAATGAGAGCCCAAGCTACATTTTCCCTGCTTGTAACCGATCAGCATCTGATGAGGCTCCTGCATCTGAAGAAACTGGCTGCAATCCACAAGCCCTTCTGTCAAATAAAGTTTGTATTTCGTCTTTAAAGGGACATAAGAATCTTTGTTTCACAAGTCTCTAAAACAGATATTTTCATCTTTTGTTATCCCAGCAAAGGATGAGTACTGTCAAACACCAAGTACTGCATTTTATAACTAATGGCTTGGCTAGCCAGTTGGAGCAGGCTGGAGCAGAATAAATAGGACTGCATTAATTGTGTAAAGGTATGGTTTACCATTTGCTGCGATCCTTGAATCCACATGGCAGTCTTATTGGTTCCACTTGCCTTGAGAAAAGAAAGATCTCCTCCTTGGTCTCCTTCTGGGAGGAAGCTTTCAATCTTTTTCTGGGAGGAAGCTTTCAAATCTTTGCCATCTCCCTCCAACCCTCCAGCAGTGGAAGTTTTTAACTTCTCAAAATCATTAAGCAGCTAAGCTTAATAATACTGAGAAATGCAAACTGGAGGGGAACTTTAAAGCAGGAAGCTCCACTTGGGTTTGATCACACATGCTGGAAACAAAACAAAAAAGATTGATCCTATACACACATTAAAAAAGAGTATCCCTTGACTGGAAGCTGGAAAGGTAAGAATGCTCTGGGGATGGGCTGGTTCATGTTGGCAGTTAAGCCATTTGGTCAGCATCAGGAGGAGTGAATCAGCCAATCTCCACAGTAGACCAAACAGCAGCCCAAATGCCCATACAGTATATGTAATCACCACCTGACTGGAAAAGATACATCTGCTGTTAGATCTGATCTGGAATTTCAACCAAGCCAAACTTTCAATTGACCCACATCCTTTCACTTCCTTTCTCTCCTTCTCCCTTTCCTTTCTCCCTGTAACCTCTCTCTGTCCTATATTGGATTTCCTACACAGCACCTTTCACTACATTTTACATTTTCTTCCCCCTACTCCCTTTTTAACTTTTCTGGGAACTGTACCCCCTATTCTACTATGTCTTTTTCAGTTCAAACATATTCTTCCAATGCAAAGCAGACAAAAGTTAAATGAAGATACTGTATTGCATGGTTTGTTGTTGGTTTTTGGGGCTACCTGGCCGTGTTCTTGAAGTTTTTCATCCTAATGTTTTGCCAGTCTCTGTGGCCAGCATCTTCAGAGGACAGGAGTCAGAACTCTGTGGCTGGCATCTCTAGAACTCGTTTCAAAAATGACTACACACCCCATTTTCTGTTAGCCTTATTTCCCATTCTAAGATGACATTCTCTTATCTATATATGAGAACAGTACCCCAGCCCCCTTTAACCTGATGCCCTTCAGATGGGCTGGATTGCAACTCCCATCATCCTAGCCAGTTCAGACTGAGAATGATGGATGCTGCAAACAGCTCTGGAGGGCACCAGGTTTGGAAGCAATACAAAATCAGATGCAGCTCTGATGACTGCATACCTGTATTCAGTCCTAATGCCAAAACCTGACATTAAAGGCTGAAGTTTCCTGAAAAGAACACGGCACTCTCATATGTCTGGTACACATAAAAGGAAATTATTACATGTACAAACTTTTCATTGTCTCATATCAGTGAACCATTTCAAATATAGAATCAGCGATGTCAAAATCAATTTCACACATCATTCATGTGGGCTGCTCTTCATGGCTTGGTTTGCCTGGGTAGATTCACACAACCATCTGTTTGCACCACAGATGGCTCTTTGCAGTCAGGTTATGGGTCTGGCTGAGATCCAGGTGGATCTTAAAGTTGTGAGTAGCAAGAAGTGAGTATGTTCCCATCCTGGGCTTTTGTGAGTCCAAAGAACCTTGAGTATTGGGTCTGTCAGTCAAAATCTGTCCAGCATATCTTGAAAACATGAGTGATTCTCCTTAGCTGGTCACAGGCCCTATGCATTCTACCATGATCCACACAAATCTGTGCTCAGAGACAAATGCAGAGGGCAGGTGGGAACAAGGGCTGTCTGAAGATTGTGTGTTGTCCATCCATGATCCTGATAAATCAGAGAGTGGAAGGCTGTTTACATGTGTTGAATGGAATACTCTTTGTGGACAAGAGCTTGGAAATGTTTTCTTTTAAACTACAACTCCCAAAATCCCTCCATCAGCCATTGTACTCCAAAAACTGAGTGATGGTCAAGAGTCAGATATATATATATCTGACTCTTGACCATCACTCAGTTTTTCCTGTCCAAATGAGGACAAGAGTCTAAGAAAGCTAGGTAAGTTTTGATTCTTGTGGATGACAATGTCCTGGAAGGGGTCAGGCAGAGAAATTCAGATGCTCTCCTTGATTTCAACTGCTACCAGGTGGGGTGGTCTGGCGTGAAGTGCAGTGGGAGCAGGGAGATGGGTGCTAGTGGTGTTTTTAATCATTCAGAATGCGGTGTCGGTGGTATCGGTTAAGCTCCTCCTACAAGAAAAAGCCTGGATAAATGTTTTGTTCTTTCTGGTTTGCCTGCTTTCTCCCTTATCCCCATTCCACCTCTGCCAGACAGAGGGCTGAGCCATTCCTACAACAGGCCACAACCAATTGACCTCTTCTCTGATAGTCACCTCTCTTAATTTTCCAGCCCACCAGTCATGACTGTTCCAGATTGGCCAAGACCCCAGACCTGTAACAATCAGCACTCAGCATGTGGCTGGTGCAGCAGCCTGCGATTCTGCAAGGGCTGGGGGGGGGGGGAGAGAGAGAGACTGTGTGAGAGGAAGATTTGACTGCTACAGCTGCCCCATTTCTTGGACTTCTCAAGCGAACCAGTCATGAACTCTGACTAGCTAACTGCCAAGAGTTACTGTGTGGCCAGAGGCAAGGAAAAAAAAAGAGAAGGGGAGTGAAGAAGTTGGCGGCTGTGGTGTGGAACCCAGGCAAAGTTTGGGAAAGTTCTTTTTTGGACAACTGCTTCCAGGATCCCCCCCAAAAAAACGCTGGACTGTGGGCAGGTCCAGATGGGGGAAGGTGGTGCAGTCTGGTTTGGGCTTAGAAGATTCTTACCTTCTGTGCAATCTATTTTATCTCTCACTTGAGTGATCCTTCCATTCACACCTATCAATGGTTTTCCCTCATGAGAAGGTCTTTTGATTGTCTCTCTTTGTCCCCCTTTTGATTAATGGCACTCCCCTTTCTGATCCCTTCCCCACCTTTTCCCACAGCCGTCATTCAGTGGGGCCAAGCACCTTTCCTTTCTTTGTTGTTAAATGAAGCAAGTGACATAGCGAAATAGCAATGACTCTACCTAGCTCTACCCAATACACATAATACTGCAGAAGTATCTGGTTTATCTAGAATAGCACTGCATCAATAGGAAAATATATATTTAATTTTTTTAAAAAAAATGATACAGTAGATGAAAACAGAGGAGGGGGGCTTCTCCGTTGTCCCACAACCCACCAAATATGTCACAGGGTTGTCACCTCAGATAACACCGCACACAGCTCTATTTGGGGGCAGACTAACCATTTGCATAGATTACAGAACAGGCTAATTAGGAGTGTGCCAAAAAACACACCCTAGCACTGTGCCAAAAAGCAATGGGATAGCTCTAAAAAGGGGCAAAATGGATTGCTCCAAGTCAAAACACATGTGGACGCCATAAACTCAGGAGCACCAAAAGTTATCCAAATAGCAAGCTATTCTGCCAATGTGGATGTGCCCTGTACTTCAGGTAAGGTAAAGTAAAGTAAGGTAAGGAAAAACTTTTCCAAAAGCTGGTCCCAGATCAGATAAAAGCAAGGAACCACAAAAAAAAAAAAAGAAAGAAAAAAAAAAGATGGAGAGCTCTTGGTGCACATGACCTGATCCATTGAGCGCCCAATATTTAAAGGCTAAATCTGCTGGCATACCCAGTGTGGTCTATTGAGTGGAGTGACAGACTCTATGAATGATAAACTCAGGGGACCTGAGTTTGAATCCCAGCTGGGCCATGAGAAACTCCCTGTGGAGCTAGAACTGGTAAACCACTCCTTGAATACAGGATCATACTTACCGGGTGCCCAGTCCTTGAAAGCCCTATTAGGGTCGCTATAAGTCGGTTCCAGTGTGAGGGCATATATAACACACAGATCTGCTGGCACAGCAGCCTTACCAGTTGACTGCCCAGTCCTCTGATTCTACTCACTTTCCACAGGTGGTCCACTGCTCCTACGCCCTCTCCATCCTCTTTTACATGCACACCAACGCACACACGCACGCACAAACACACACACTTTTTTTTTGCAGTCTCTCGACCTCTTCCTCGCAACTCCCTCTTCTTTATGCTCTGTAGCCCACTAGCCAGAGCTGTCAGGCATCAGCTGTATGCAAGGTCAGAGAGAGGCCAGCCACTGGGCCATGTCCCTTGCATCTGGGAGCAAGGCTAGCACTCGGAAGACACTGTGTGTGGCGATGCTGCAAACAAATGACTCCGACAGCAATGTAATGATCTCGCTCTGTGTTCCTGGGCAATGTGTGCTGAGAACAGAGGAGGAGGGGCATCTGCCACAAGCAGCTTGACACACAAAAGAGATTGAGAGATTGAGAGAGAGAGAGAGAGAGAGAGAGAGAGAGAAGATAAGTTTACAGCCCCACCTTGATAAGCAAGGCTGCTTTTCCATCCCTAATGGGAGAGGGTCATGTCACAAAGGGCCAGATGGCTGTTGTGGAAGATCCTGCCAAAAGTCTTCCTTCCTTCTCTCCCTCCCTCATGTCTGAGAGAGAGCAGAACTGACTCAGTCTGGGCTGTTGATCCCAACCTGTGATGCAGCTACATCTTTGTTCCAGCTCATTGTCAGGTTGGGGTGAGCTCAGCCTAAATTAGGCTTTCCTGCCAGAAGGGAGCAGAGGGTTGGCAAAGAATACTTAGATTAAATCTTTTACTTTTCCTACCATTGCACATAACCTTTTCATGAACTCACTGACAGTATCCTTTGTTTATTAACAGCAAAAATATTAAATGCTCAAAGCCAAAAATAAAACTCATTTCAAGTTGTGCTATTGTTCATAAAAATGTAGCCCATGAATATTATAATGAAGCATCAACAAAAACAAAACAACAACAGGAACAAACATTACAGCATATTTAAGACTAAATATGTATTTTGGTATAAGGATTTCTATTGATAAAATCAACTTCTTCAGCCCCATGAACTACTGCATCTGAAGAAGTGGATTGTTTCTATGGAATGTCACACTGAAATAAGTTTGTTAGTTTTTAAAGGTTCCACAATTACTTGCTTTGTCTAAGAAAGACTAAGAAAAATATTAATTCACTCACTCTGAAGTCACATCTGGAAATATGGATTTCCTCAGGTAAATTCAAATTAATTGGCCGCACAGCGAGGGAGAAGGAAATTCACTAAACAGTTTTGTTTGCAGCTTGTTAATGTAGCTCTCCTGTAGCCCTCCTGATTTGGGAGGAAGGGCTAAAGGAGAAACTACATTAATAAGCTATAAACAATGGCTAAGTGGCAATTTCCTCCTCTCATTTCCTTCTCCTCCTCCTTTTTGGTGTCTAGGTGCCCTAGTTTTAAATTTTTTTTAATTGTATTATTCTGCTTGGATGGGGTCCGAGCAGAGCTACAGTAAGTCCATGCAGAATCACACTTTTCTATTGGTTGAAGTAATCATACTGCCTAAATCAATGCAAATAGATCCACTGTGGAAAAACAGTAGAAGCACTGGGGGAGAGGTGAAAACTGTGGATTTGGAGATGGGAATTCTGGGCTCATTTACATTTGCTTTTACATCATGTGGTCAATGGGAAAAAAATGTGAACCAGACCATCTCAATCCTGTCCCATTTCCTGCACTTTATGTCAATGTAATTACACCATAACATATCTATAGCTCTAAAAACTGCTTTAAAGATGTTTTACATCTGTGGTTTCCTTTGGGGAAGGATTTTTTTAGAGTCTCATGGCACCTTGATAAGTAACAGGTTTTATTGGGCATAGTCATGCTTTATCTCATGCACATATTTTTCTAAGAAACTAATATTGCAATTGTAGTGAAAGAAGGGCAGGAGTAGTGGAGCCATTAGGTGAATCATTGTAATCTGTGCTGAGTGCTTGCAAGAAGTGCCTGCAGGTCAAAGAGATAAGCTAGCATGTAAACAGGAAGGCAAAACTGAGGGAGTAAGTTTCCTCCCTTTTTGGCAAGTCAAGAGTACCTTCTTCATCTATCTCTGCTTTGGAAGAATATATCCACTGATTCTCTTGGAGCCTTCCATGTAGCCCATAGTAATCCAATGTCACTATTGCTTCCAGAAAGGGTGATTGCTAAAACCTATAGAAGTCAGAGTAGCTGGAATCCTTTTAGCTAGATGCAATCAGAGCATATTCTTTATTTTGGTGTTTGAAAACTCCTTTTGGCTCCTTTTGGCTATATTTGAATAATAATATTCTTAATTTTTTGCAACTCCAAAACTGGACCCAAGGAAGTCAACCTTGGTGTTATTATACCCTGTCGTTGCTTGTAACACCCAGCAGCATGGGAACAAATGTTGTATTCTCAAAGGCTTTCATGGCTGGGATCCGATGGTTCTTGTAGGTTTTCCGGGCTCTTTGGCTGTGTTCCAAAGGTTTTTCTTCCTAACGTTTCACCAGTCTCTGTGGCCGGCATCTTCAGAGGACAGGAGATAGAACTCTGTCTGTGTTCTGAACAAATATTCTTTTTTTCTCTTAAAAATAAAGTATCTCTTTTAGAACTGGGTTGATTTTTGTGTTGTAAAGTGAAAGGTGTTTGTACACACATGATTGCAAGGCTGACTTGCAGGAAACCCCAGGTTCTGGTGGGTTGCAGTTGTGAGCGCAACAGCTGGTGCCAGGATGTTTCCCCCACTGCTTGCATCCAAATATCATAAAAAGAACACCTACATTTTATACACAGTATAAAATTCTGTTTCAGTTCTGCCCTCATCGTCCCTGCAGTTTTGGACATGTTCAGAATGTCACAAGGAAATCAAGGAAATAAGCACAGGAAGCTGTGCTCCAAGGGTGGCTTGCCAGGAAGCAGATATTTCTGCTTCGTGAGGGGGAAAGCAGTTTTGTGGCATTTCGCTTTCCTTTCTCCCCACTGAGGCACTATTGGAAAGTAGCAGAGAACAAAGTTAAGCACCTGGGCATCCTAAGGGGCGTCTTGCAGGCCAATCAACTGTTTACCGCTTTGAGGGCTCTCCCTCCCCCCCACCACCTTTTTTTCCATTGGGCACATGTTCCAAAGGCACTGCCTTCATTTAAATCTCCCGCTGTTTGTGTGATTCACTTGGTTTCCAGCAGCGAGTTGTAGCAAACTTTTCTCCTCCATTTTATTTCTAATTTAATTTTGCCACTTTTTGGTGCTCTTGCCTTGATGTTTGTGTATAACGGGGGCGGAGGAAATGAAGCTGACTTTTGTGGAAGTTTATATCTATTGGATTTTTAAAAACTTGCTTTCATTTATACAATCTGTGAAAAAAATAATACATCTGTTAATTACTTTCTTTCCTTCCCAATTTGACCATTACTGTGTGAGTTGATGCCTCACTGTGATTTCATGACAATTTGTACTCCCTTGACTTCTTAATTGGGAGGAGAGAAGGGCTGGTCTGAGGTCATTAAGTGTGTGTTTCAGGGGTCAGTCTAGGGTGGGGGGCGGGGAGTTTCTCCTGAAACTCCCATCTTTTTCCCAGTTTATCTGCCTGCTTTCCACATTTCTTTTTTTCTTTTCTTTTTTCTTTTTTTTTTGGTACAAAAATGCACGTCCTTCTGGCTATTCTGAATTCAGTGTTGGAAGTTTATTTAGCAAGAACAGATTATTTATTTGCATCTCTATCCTGTCCACATGGAGTCTATTTTAACTCTTGGTACCCTTCTGGGAAAGCAAACAAAAAAACTATCTCGCATCTCAATGAATTGTCCCCAAAAGATTGCATGCCCTAGCCCTGTACCATAAAAGATACAGTACAGGCCAGCTCCAAAAGGGGAAGGATGGATCAATGTAAGCAGCAGCACAAGCAGACAAGGTGTCCCCCACCACCACCACTGGCCCATGGCAAATAATGCTATCGGAGAACCATATATCATAACTATATGCCAGTGTGGACAGGCTCTATAATTATCAATGGCTTTTATCAGTTTCTGTCATTGTGAAAAAAATCCTATTTGTTGTTGCTGTTGTTGTTCAAGATTCTCTAAACCATTTCTGAAATGGAGCTGGTTGTGAGCTTTGCATAGGGTGGAGAGAGAAGTAGCCTATCTCAATCCAGGCCAGGACGTGCGGATTTTGTGTTTCGAAGATGGGAGAATCAAAACTCCCTTCTCTGCAGCAAACACGTCCATCACTTTGTAGCCTTTTCCTTCCTTTCCATTAACAGAGAATGCATTACATTTATTTATTTATTTATTTATTTATTTATTTATTTATTTATTTATTTATTTATTTATTCATTCATTCATTCATTCATTCATTCATTCATTCATTCATTCATTCATTCATTCATTGAGCTTATATGCCGCCCATTTAGACATAGTCTACTATGGGCAGCTCGCAAATACATAATAAAAACAATCAATATAAGGTAACGGTTCCCGGAATTAACTCAAAACAGAATAGATAAAGAGAGAAAGAGAATTATGTAGAGTCATTATGTAGAGTCTGGAGGGAAGGCCTGTCTATATAACCAGGTCTTGAGTTGGTTTTGAAAATGCCCAGGGAGGGGGCCAGACAAATCTCGGGGGGGGGGGAGTGTGTTCCAAAGCCTGGGAGCCACTGCCGAGAAGGCCCAGTGTCTTGTTTTTTCTTCCCAGGCCTCCCTCGGCATTAGGCTCCTCAGTCGCCCCTCCTGGCTAGATCGGGTGATATGAGTAGATCTAGGTGGGAGGAGGCATTCTGCCAGGTATTGAGGTCCTAAACCGTTTAGGGCTTTGTATGTGATCATTAGAACTTTGAAATCAACGCAGAATCGAATGGGCAGCCAATGCAACGCGGCCAGCGTAGGAGAAATATGATGGTGTTTTCTCACTCCAGTAAGGTGTCTGGCCGCAGCATTCTGCACCACCTGAAGTTTTCGCATCAGCCTCAAAGGCAGCCCCATGTAGAGCGCATTACAGTGGTCTAATCTTGAGATTATGAGCGCATGGACCAAGGTGGTGAGTGCACCAACATCAAGAAAGGGACGCAGCCGGGCAATCCGCCAAAGAGGGAAATAGGCGGTGCGGACCACTGACGCCACCTGAGTTTCCATGGTGAGCACCGGGTCCAGATGTATCCCCAAGCTGCAAACCTCATTCTTAGCAGTGAGAGTCACCCCTCCCCAAAAGAGAGGAAGTTTCCCAAACCAGTGACAGTGGGTCCACCCACCCTCAGGACCTCCGTCTTGTCCGGGTTTAGCCTCAACCCATTTTCCTGCATCCATTGCAGTACAGACCTCAGACAGTGCTGCAGGGACAGAACACCATCCTCTGTGGTTGGAAAAAAGGAGATGTAGAGCTGAGTGTCATCAGTAAACTGATGGCACGATGTTCCACACCCCCTGATGACCCCACCCAGCGGCCTCATAGAGATGTTAAACAGCATTGGGGAGATGATCGAGCCCTGCAGAATTCCACAATTGAGGCTCCACGGGGCTGAGTCCCCCTCCCCAAGCTGGACTCTCTGAAGATGATTCTCCAAGAAGGATCGGAGCCAGGCCAACACCAGTCCACCAATTCCCAGCTCGGAGAGCCTCCCCAGGAGGATACCATGGTCGATGGTATCAAAGGCAGCTGAGATATCGAGGAGGACCAACAGAGACATTTTCCCTCTGTCAGCCTCCCTCAATAAGTCATCTAACAGGGTGGCCAGTGCCATTTCCGTACCATGGCACGGCCTGAAGCCCGACTGGAATGGATCCAGGGTGTTTGTTTTATCCAAATGCACCTGAAGCTGATCGGCCACCACCCTCTTGACGACTTTACTACTGAAAGAAACATTGGCGACGGGTCTATAATTGCCAATATCATCCGCAGCCAAATTCAGTTTCTTTCTTATGGGCCTAATGAGTGACTCCTTGAGGGCGGGGGGAACCCTGCCCTCACAGAAAGACCCATTAATTATTGCTGTGACCCATTCTGCTGTTATAGGCCCGGCTGCTTTGATTAGCCAGGCCGGGCAAGGGTCAAGAGTAGAAGTGGTGGCCCGACAGCGGTCAAGCGCGTTGTCTACAATATCTGGCGTCACAGGCTGAAAGAGATTGAAACTTACCGGGCAAGGCGGAGCACTGGACATCTCTGCTCGATCCACTGTGTCCAAAAAAGGAGAAAGCTCCCGGCGGATGGCCTCCACTTTAGATTTTAAAAATGCTGCAAATTGGTCAGATGAGATACTAGAGGGAGGCCCGTCACTTCGACCAATTCTAGATAGGTTGTGGACTATACATAAAAGTTCCACCTGCTGATTTGAAGCCTAGCTTATCTGGTTAGCGAGGTGAGCTCGACTAGCAACCCTTATCTTGGCAAGATAACGGTTAGTCACGACTCTAACATCTACCTTATTGTGATCTGTCAGTTTCTGTCTCCAAATGCACTCTAGCGTTCTCCTGGTTTGCTTCATGGCTCGTAGCTCCTGGTTAAACAAGGGTGCTGGCCGAGCTCTGAATTGGAGAGGGCATTTAGGAGCGATCATGTCTACAGCCCTGGTAGCTGCTGTGAACCAGCCATCAACAGGAGCACCAGCCAGTTCAACCGGAATCCCTCTCATGGAATCCTGGAATCCTATAGGATCCAGTAGCCTTCGAGGGTGGACCATTAAAATGGGTCTTTGCTCCCTGCGAGGTGGGAGGGCCATTGAGAGGTTACATTTTACTAGGTGGTGATATGTCCATGACAAAGGGATCAACACAAGGTCAGTTGCCAACAGACCACACTCACTCCAGTTGCTGGAGAAAACCAAGTCTAACGTGTGACCACCCATGTGGGTGGGGCCGTTAACATGTTGGGACATGTTCAAGGAAGCCATGGTTTCCAAGAACTCAAGAACTGGATCAGAAGTCTCTGCCCCTGCATGGATGTTGAAGTCACCCAGGACCAGAAGTCTCGGGGACTCCAAGAGCGCCCCGGAGACAAAGTCCGCCAGCTCTGGTAGGGTGATGGCTGGGTCGCAGGGAGCACGGTAGCCCAGCAAAATCCCAATACCATCCCTGGCCCCTATCAACATGTGAAGGGCCTCTAGACCCGGCTTTACCACAGCAGAGTGCCTAGTAACCTCCAGGGTGTTTTTATATACAATGACCACTCCCCCCCATCCCTCCAGTCTACCCTGGTGCTGGACAGCATAACCGGGAGGACAGACAAGGGCCAGGGGAGGGCCCCCCTTCCCCACTAATCCAAGTTTCGGTTATGCACGCCAGGTCTGCATCCTCTTCTAGAATAAGATTATAAATAAGCTGGAATTTATTGGATACAGACCTGGCATTCAACAGCACCAATTTTAGAGTCGAGGGTGGGCTAAACTGGCTACCTCGATACTGACGGTTGGTCAGAGTCCCAGAACGGTGTACAGCTTTCAAACATCTGTTCACCGTTCTTCTGACACAAATAGGGGCCCTGCCAACGCCATATCTCCCTCTACCTGTAATCACCCGGATGTTCAATGGCCCCTCGCTGGGAGGACAAGGGCTGTTCAATGGCCCCTTGCTGGAAGGACAAGCCTTCCACTCTATACCGAACAGCAAGAAAAAAGCAGAAAGAAAGCACCAGATTAATACAGCTAAACAGAAACTTGATAAGAAAGTTTAACAAAAAAGTACCAAACATGTGTAACAGGAAATATTACACTAAACAATAAACAGTAACTATAATCAAATTAAATCTAAAGTGCATAAAATACCGAAAGAGTGCATAAAGCAATAAGTATTAAAACAGACAAAGTAAATACCACTAAACAATACATATGCCTCCCCATCTTACGATTTATGAAACATCAGAGATGTAGAACTTTTAGGCCTTTATAGTTTGCACACCTTTTGTGCCTTTATATCTCTGAGTATGTACAGAGTACATACTCAGAGATATAAAGGCATAAAAGCGCTTGCTGTTAGCCATCTGGTTGCAGAACCAGAGGTTGGGAGTTCAAGTCCGTGCTGTGCTTCCTTGATAGCGGCTGAACTGGATGATCCATAGGGTTCCTTCCAGCTTTGCGGTTTTAAGGTTATTGTTATTATAACACTAAAACTGTGGTTCATTCCTGCCAGTGTAGTATAGTGGTTCATACTGGAAGGGGCTTGCCAGATGACTTTGGGCCACCCACGCTGGTTTTCCCAACCCTGCCTCACAGGGCTGCTGTGAAGATAAAGTGAGGAAGAGAGTTGTGTACACGGCTGCCTTGAGTTCAGAGGAGGAAAGGTTAGAAATAAGTGTAATTCTTCAACCCAGAACTTTCTTTCCACAGACATGTCACACAGTTACTCTCCCCCCCCACCCTTTATTAGACTAGTTTACTAGCAAATAAAGTCTAGGCTCCGTCTGAAACACAAAGAGAGGCAGGCCATTTGAGTGCCTGGCGTTTTCTTTCCTTCCTATAAAATGCCCCAGGGATAACAGGTGCAGAGTCTCTGTTAGTGGTTCCCAACCTTGGGTTCCCCAATGTTCTTAGACTGCAGTTTCCAGAAGCCTTCACCACTAGCTGTGCTGGCCAGGATTTCTGGGAGTTGTAGTCCAGGAACATCTGGGGACCTAAGGTTGGGAACCACTGGTCTATATAATCTTGTTCCCCCTCTTCCCCTGCCCTGTCTTTGGAAAGATCTTGCACAATGCAAAGCTGGAGGACTTGGGTTTGCAAAAAAAAAATTGTGCCATTTTTGGTTGCTGTAAAAAAAAAACCTATTTTCACACTATCAAACGTGACCTGTTCAAATTCTAACTTAAGGCTGCTCATGTTCTAAACAATAATAATCACTATCTTGCACTGAGTTTCAAACTGGGTGAAGGGAGACAAAGATTTTTAGAACTCTTAAGAAAAATCTGGCTCAGTGTTTAAAACTTTCTTCTCCACACGCCAGAGACTCCAGTTCCCATAATCCCTGGATAGGCATCTGCGGTCTTCCAAATATTTGGGCCTCCGTCTATTGTGAATCTTAGCCAACAATGACTGAGGTCAGAGTTGCAGTTTTTTTAAAAAAAGTATCTGGAAGGCGAGAGGTGCCTGATCCTGCTTTACTGGCTGTAGATGGATTATGTAGTAATGAGGGAGCTTAGGCAGAGTCTAGATGTGTTACAGCTATTATTGGTAAATTCTGAAACATTGCACTTTCCTTAATGTGGTCTCCCTGTTTCATTTTGGGGCATCTGGCTGTGGACCCAGCGGCTATGACTTTGATTCCCCACTGTGCCTCCAAGAAGATCCAACCTCTCTAGCCTTGGGCAAAGAGAAGCCCATTGGGAACTCTTTGGGATTTGCCAAGAGCCTGAAATGAGGTCACACCAACTCACACATTGTTTTTCCTTCGGGATCCAAACCATAGTGTCATGTGAAGTGGGGACATTGCAGTGCCTGTAGGCATGCCAACTACTTTTGTTTGGCTTGCTTTTGGACTGGCAAGGACCTTGATCCTTTCTGCTCCCAGAATGTCAGGATCTCTGGAATTGCTAAGCATTGGCAGCTATGTCTACAAGAAGAATCACAAGGCAAGAGTGCCTAGACATCTTTGACATCTGAACTCTATAGCTTCCTCTGCCTCATGTGTATCATCCTCTTGCCCAGAATGGGCTCAGGAGAGAGGCAACAGCTTCTCTGTGTTACAGCACAGAGGTGGAAAGGCTTTGCAACCCATATAGTCACATGCTGTGTACAGTTGGTGCACATGCACAATGCATATTGCTGGAAATACAAAATGACTACAAAGTGATTGCCTATGTGTGTGCAAGTGGGTGACTGGCTGGCTGGATGCAAACAGGGATTAAAACATCCACCAGTTCACTGTAAAACCGTTTAGAAGCTGTGTGTTTTTGTTTATATTCATTTACACTATTAGTTTTGAAGTGCTTTTATGTCCTGTTTTTCATTCAATGACCTCAAGATGGCACTCCTTCTTTTAAAGTATTTTTACAATTATACCTTTTTCTCCACTTAAGAAAACACTCCTTCTAAAAACAGATTTCTCTGCATGTGTGTTTTGTTCCCATGTTTCCTAAAGGGTTACCTCCTCTCACATGTAGTAACCCAGACCATAGTATTATCTTAAGAGATTTTTCTCTGAATGATTCCATACAATGATGTTCTGTGACAGGTGGCTGCTGGAGGTAAGGAACTTTTTGATAGTACCCATCCAGTTATAAAAAGCCATCCCTAGAAAGTCTCACCTAGCAACTTTTTGGTGCTAATCAAAGACCTTTTCATTTTCCCAAGTACTGTAGATACCATATATGCACTTCACTGAATTTTAGTGGAATAGAAATGCTCTGTTCTTTTAGTGATAGTATATATTTTATTATACTATTTTCCTTGCTGCCATTTATTTTACATTGCATTTTATCGTTCTATTGAATGTTATCATACTTTAATGTTCTGCTATACTAAGCTGCTCAGAAAACATTGCTGTTGGATATGATACAGATTATGTAAACAAGCCAACCAACCAACTCCAAGGTACTCTGCACATGAGTTCAATGAACTTGATTGTTCTTTGAAGAAAAACAGACTACATACTGGCTGAAATCTTATCTATTTACACATAGCAAAATGACACAACTTTTGGAGGCTACTTGCTCCATGTTAAAAAAAACTCACTATAGACATGATCAGTACATACTAATAAAACTGATAGCGCAGATGTTGGTTTCTTAACTTGTCTCTAAACGTTACGCCATTTGCAAAGCTATGCAAGAGAATGTAGGCTGCTGTGTTAAAATATAATTATTTATCCTTGCTGTTCAAAACTATGGACTGCCAGAAAGAAAAATAAATGGTCCTAGATCAAGCCACACATGAACTCTCTAGAAGCAAAATCAATTAAAGTGAGGCTTTGGGCACTTCACGAGAAGACAAGGCTTCCTAGAAAAAACAATAATGCTGAGAAAAACTGGAGGCAGCGAGAAAAAAGGAAGACCAAATATAAGGTGGGCTAACTTAGTAAGGGAAGCCGTGGCCTTGAGTTTGCAAGAGCTGCACTGTTAATGAGAGGGCATTTTGGAGGTTACTCATTCATAGCGTCCCCATAAGTTGGAGATAACTTGATGGCACATATAACAACATCAACAACAACAACATAGTAACAGGCCTTCCAGTGGATTATTAACTTGATAGTTATAATGTTCGCACTTTTATTTTCTTTGTTTCCCAAAGTAACTGCAATAGTTACTTTTCTGTTACTTTAACAACTGTCTGAGTGCTAGAGGCCATTGGCCTGTGGTGCAGAACACACACCTGCCCCACACCTTCTACCCCATTGTGGTTTCAACCCACGGTGCAACCCAAGACAGCAGCCCAAAGCACAGTCCTTGAACTACCGGAGGGGCCTCCTCTACTATTTGGAGAGGCCACCGTCCTGTAAAAGTCCTAAAAAGGATTGGACATTACAGTGACTCTGCAGAAGGGCTAGTTGTTCTTTAATGTCACAATTGCAATGTAACGTAGTTTTGCTTTCTTTACTGGAAAAAGGAAATAATAACAAAAAATTAATTGTATGTAGCTAGTTTCTTCCAGGCCCTGGGCAACCATTCCTAACAAATCCCTACAGACATAACGCAATGTTATTAATTAAACCAGATGTTCACTATTGTCTATGTAGACATGCCAAATATTGCATCGTTTTGCTGCACAATCCAATATCTGCCAGCCCAATCTTTTCGATGGACTTGGCTATATATTTTTTAAAAAAGAAGCAATAAGGTTTCCAATATTTGCAAGAAGTACCTGGGAGGAGAAACCAAGCTCATTTCTCACTTCTTTGTCCCCCAAACATTATCTCCTTTGCTCTTTTCTGAAAGCTTGGGGGCATTCCTTACCAGCCCAATAACAGGGACAACACTGCATATTGACATTGATTTATATATAAACACTGTCTGTGAATGTGTGGTTTGAGAGGAAAGCTTGAAAACAAGCAGTTCCCTGACTTTGCAAAGATTCTTGACGTAATAGGAGCAAAGATTTGGGTGGAGCGAAGGAGAGGGATCTGATGATCAGACATCTTGTCTTCTTTTTCTTTTCCAATTGAGCAAGCAATTAAGGGAGTGACTAGACCAGTATTTGTCCTACTGTTTGTGCTTTGTTCCTCACTGTTCCTTTCAATATTTATTCCGTCAACTACATGACATTAGCACTAATAGCTAGTAGATCCAATCTTTTGGCATGAGTATACAGTCTATTTTGTTCGGCTGGCAGTGCTTGTGTGCGTTTTATAGCATTTCCAGTCGCATTATTTTGTCTTGCTTTTGGCTTGTGCAATCCCCTGTATCAGCCCTTTGGGGCAGCTACTGGGCATACAGATGACATCACTGATCATGCACTTAGCGGGGGGGGGCTTGGTGTCGAGTGAACATGCTCCTTTCACCCACTTTCTGCTCCCACGGGTAAGGACTGCCAGTGCGATGCAAACATTCTATTATTAATTTTCTTTCTCTCTTTTTGATTAATAGTATAGTGCTGAAGTGATACAACACAAATTCAAAGGCTTACCTTGACTTGCTAAACTTTTTTTGTTGTTGAAAGAAGGAATTTGAGTGCCAGTGGCAGGAGCGGGTGAGAGGGTGGTAACAATGGCAGAGAAGAGTGAGGGGGAAGGAGTGCTGTTTAAAGTGTGGACACTTGAAAAACACCCTCCCAGGATAATTAAACCTTTTCTGCTTGAATTGTGGTAGTGATTTCAATGCCACAGTACCCTATAGAAAGTTTGGGTTAACCCAGGACAAACTTTGTGTGGTCTGACCCTCTATTTGCCATGTGGGAGCCAGCTTTGCTTCCTTGCGTGAGCCTAGAAATCACCTGTTCCAGCTAAGTCCTCTATATGCAACTCTTCATGGACTCAGTGGGCTAAAGAATCTCCCCTTTCCACTCTTTTTAAATATTCCTGTGGCACTGTTTGACTATGACCCTCTGCAGGGCAGCTGGTCAGTTCCATGTTCCTGATTCATATTTATAGCCAGCTACAACCTTTTTCTTCATCTGAGTCTAGAGAGCAGTGAAGTTAATTACACGTTATCAGTGGTCCAGTTCCTTTCCCATTGAAGGCAGGTGCCTCAATAAAAGATACCTAGTTTCATATACTGAGTAGAGTAACAGACTATGAATCAGGGGACCTGAGTCCTAATCCCCACTCGGCCATGAGTGGTGTGTAACTGGTAAAACTGCCCTTTAAATATCACTGTTACCTTGACAGCCCTATTAGGGTTGCTAAAAGTCCGTTCCGACTTGATGGCACATAACACACATAATGCCACAGGTGAAGACAGTTACACTCCAGCCCCTAAGAGCCCAAAGCTGAGGTCCAGCCCCAAAGGTGTCCGTTGTGAGGATAAGGTAGCCAGCTGAAACAAAGAAAGAGCTGTGTGTTTTGTTTTGTATTGTTTAGGTTTTGGGCTTTAGGCTGTCACTCTCATTGTGTACAAAAACCAGAATTTTGTACTGTTGTTACCAGAATGGTTTGAGTAAAGACAGAATCTACCTGAAGCTCAGCAACCTTGTATTTACTTAGCACACATATTTAAACTTTAATGTTAGAGAGGGTGCATCTGATTAAATCAACCAGGGACTATGAAAGCGTATGCTATGTAACACTTGTCAGTCTTCAAGTTGCCCCAAGCTCTCTGCTGTTCTTGTTTTTTCTGCAGTAAACTAATAGGTCTTGAATATGGCATCACTGGAAACATCTGAATCAGGGGCAGCTGATGCCCATTGGGTCGCTGGGGTGGAATGGAGAGCAGTGGTGGGCTGTGCCAGGAGCAAAAGTATATATTCTCTTATGAGTAGAGGCACAGACACACAAGCATACTCACACAAACCTACACAGGGACAGCCAGACAAGCAAGTGAGGACCACCTGCTTCTGGTTAGGCAGGCAGGCAGACAGACAGGAGTGGGATAGCTGGGGGAAACCTCAAGCCTCAGGTGGGGCAGTATCCCGCTTGCCCTAGTGGATGCGCCATCCCTTTTTGAACAAGGTGGTACCGGCATGTTCACCATTGAGTCAGATTGTTGTGCTCACCCCCAACAATCTTTTCACATGTTAATGTGCAGAGCAGGTACATGTGCTTCTCCATACCCTGCCCCCAAGTTCTTTGCAGCTGAAGCCAGAAGGGAGGATGGTGGCGGACAATGTAACAACTGAGCAGTGTCAGCTTTGGGGGCTGATAGTTCATATACTTTCCCATGCAATGCCATCATGTTCAGGCATGTGGGCTCAATGTTGGATCTGCTTAAAAACTATACTGATTAGTTTTGCTCCTGGGACCAGCCCTTTCATTGATCCAAGATTCCAATTCTTTTGCATCGGGTCGTCAGATTTTCACACCCAGATATCAAAATATGGCAATCCTGGGAAAGGGTCAGTATCAGCCAAGAACAAATGGAGAAGTGACACCTTCAACTGATCTCCTGTTAAGGGGGACATCAAAGCAGGACCAAGTGGATCTAACACATCCACCTTATCTCTCGTCATCAAAAGCCAGTCCACTTCTTTCCCTGGAGTCATTCAAACTGAGGAAAAATTATAGCTGTGTGAAAGGAAGAGGAGAATAATTTGCTTTGGTATTGGTAAACATTGAAGTAAATTTGCATGTTGATTGAGGAAGTCTGGATAAAAAGGATTCAGAAATCTGGTTATTTGCCTCAGTTTCACTCTCAAAGGATGGGGCCATTTGTCCAAGGCTTGGCCTATTTTTAAGGGGAAGGATGGTTTGTACAGCTGCTGTCTATGGTATACCCTAGCCTGAGGCTTATTGTCTTTGGGCAATTGTGGATGAGGCTCTTGCAGCATCCATTTCAGACTGAGAGTTCACTGCTGGTCTGATCAGATTTTGTGCATGAAATGGAGGAGGCTGTTGTCCTGCCCGTCAAGAGCTTTTGGGATTCTATGCGAAAGTTGCAGAGGGATATCTGCCTGATTGAAAATTAAGGGTGCAATCAAACAGGGAAATACGTAGTTCACATGTTGGACGGCTTGTAGCAAGCTTTGGTGTGAGCTATTTCTCAGCAATCCCATGACATACATGAGCTTGTGGAACAGCTCAACACTGATTTTTGTCGCCGTTGGATCTCTTTGATCCTCTTAAATCTGAGGCAGGGTCAGAATGATTCCCACATGGACGGAAGGGTTGCTTTAAGGGAAGTTCCCCTCAGCCAAGCAATCATTCCTGGTGCTGTCAGATATGATCCTTTCTCACCATCCGTTCTGATCATACCCCAAGTACACAAAAATGCCTGCCAAATGAAAAGTGAAAGCATGCACACATACACCTAAGAAGACACAGAAACACTTGGGGATAGGCTTCTCTCTGCACTGGAAATGCTTGGTGTGGGGGGAAAGTGCACGAGGGAGAAACCCCTACGCATTGGCCTCCCCTCCGGCATTGTCAGCAATGTCGTCAACAGCCCTGATGGAAGGGGAGAAATGAATGCTTCTTCCTGTCAAAACATTGCAAAGAAGTTGAATAAACCTTGTGCTGATTTGATAGTCCCTCTCATTATAAAGCAAATAAGCCCTTCTGTGATCAAGCACCCATTCTATCACCAAATTTTTTTTTTAAAAAAATTAGGCTTTGGAAACAGCCCCCCAAAGGCTAGGCTGATGCTTTGTTATTATTATTTTTTAACTTCTTGTGGATCCTGCCTCATACATCTCACAGTTATCACAGCAAAACGTGGCAACATTTCTGTTGGAGCAGCCTCAGTCATGCTTCTGAGGGCCGCCACATGGGTCACCATGCTCTGATGCCATACCGCACCCTACTAAGCTGCATGTTGCATGGCTTGTGCTGGCAGAGAGATTCTTGAAACTGAACTGTAGTCCAAACGAGTACTTTTTCCAAGCCCTGCAAAATGGATTTGATCAAAGATTGTGGGAGAACGCAAAAAGAGCATATGCTTCGTGGGCAGTTGCACCTCTAAAATGCCACCTCCATATCTCCAAAACCAAGTGGCAGTTTGCTCATATCTCACTGCCCCCCTCCCTCGTTTTCTTTCTGCCAGTAGCCTGGCAACCCACCTTCAATGTTCCTGTGACCCATTTTGAAAAACTGGGAGACAGGCATCAGTCTGGCTTTTGTGCTGTGGGCCCAACATTGGCCCATTTGTCATCTCCAGTTGCCACTATGCCTTGCAAGGCAGAGGAAGGAGGGCGGGCGGGCGGGAGGCGTCTGGAGGCTATGTCACTGGTGCCAGAGCCAGGGGTGCCTAATCGTCATTTAGGTACAAGCACCTCTGCTGTGGAGCAGTTGCTGGGAAGAGGGAGAAAGGGTGGGTAGCTGGGTGCTTTCCGCGAAGCTGGGGAAGAGCAGAGACTTGTGGGGAGGCCAGAGCTTGTGGCAACAGCTTCCATTCCTCTTGTGCTTTGTTGCTTAGCAGCCTTGGCAGGTTCTGCCTTTTTCAAGGCTGCTTGTGAATTACAGTGTTAAAGATGGGGAAGCAGCAGAGGGAGGAAAAGAACTGCATGCAAATATGAATCTGGACCTGGAAGGAGTTATGGCCCTATTTCTAGACTGTCTCTGGATCACATTGCATATCCAGACACAGCTTGCCAGTGCAAGTTGAGTTTGCCAGGGGAAAGGTCGGTCAGACGATGGTCCAGTGCCTTCTGGAGAGACAGAAGACAGCTCCTGTAGTCCTTTGGTGTTCTGCAATAACATTTCAGTATCTCTGCAGACAAGATAAGGCACAGGCACAGAGAGGAAGTATCTGGCTTGTAATTTGGAGCAGCATCCAGATCTGGAGTTTTATCTGATTAGTTAATGATCTAGATGGCTATGTGGGGTTTGCTTCCAAGCCTAATTCTACCCCTACCTCCTGCCTTTCAATCATTGGATGAACCATTCCAACGCTTACTGGGGTAGCCGTAACACATACTGAAAATATATCTCTTTTCTTTTCTCTTGCTTCTGTATTATTGTTACTTCCAAAGCTATAACTTGTATATCTGTTGCATTAGCACGTAAACAGGCAAGTTGTTTCATATGTGCATGCACGCATACAGACGCACATATGGTTCCTTCTCTTAGACCAGTTCCAGCAGCTACTGGGTGACTTTTGGCATGACTGCCATAATTGCCTATGTGTGAAAATGTGTCATGCAAATGGGCCACCACACAACTTCTTACTTGCAGCTCATTATGATGGAGAAGTGCTTCTGTTCGCAATGTTATTAATAACTGGCTTCTGTTAACTATACAACAAGCCATGTTGACTCGATGGGAGGGGGAGATCAATCCCTTCTGTTCCTGACACCTCTCTTCCCACAAGCAGTGCTGCAAGACTTGTGGAAATTATCTAACAATTAGCTGCCCTTTCGTGACCCCCCCCCAACCAGCTGCCAGGCCAGATGGTGGGGATGAGGGTACCAGTGGAAGAGGAGATGTTTGCCCAGTGGTAGAGCTGGCCTCCGAGCGTGGAGGAATTGTCCTGCCTGCCTGCCCTGCAAAAACACTTGATGTTAGATCCCTTGGATGTGGGACTGGACGGTGCTTTCCCCATGCTCTTGCTGGAGGGGAAGGACGAATTCTTTGTCTGTGGAGATTGTGGCTCGGATGGTCCTGATTGTAAGCAGCAGCAATGATGGCACCAGTGGTGGTGGCAGCAGCAGCTGTGCCAAATTTGGGAACTAGGAACTTGTACAGGGACAGTGATTGTGTTTACACAAAGCCCTAAGCCAGAATTGCTTAGAATCCTGGCTTGTCACTCACAAGCAACTGTGCTGATGGTACCCACAGCTCAGTCTTCCCAGCTTGGCTCTTCCTGCAACTAAGAGGAACAAAACAAACCAGGAATTTACCAAGATGAAAAAGATAAAGCTAGGGAAAGCTATTTTTTGGACTACAGTTAGCAGAATATCCCAGCCAGTCTGATCAATGTCCATGCTAGCTGGCGGATTTTGAAATTTATAATCCAAATTAGTAACTTTTCTGCATTCTGGGTGAAATGGTTGGTGTTAGATCCTGGCCCGTCTCTCCTCTAACAAGCTGGAGTTTTAAGCCAGGATTTTAAGCCAGCAAAGAAGCCACCTCATCTTGAATGATAACAAACTGAGATTTGAACCATTTTTTGAAAGCATTTTCATGCGCAACCAAAAAAGTTACTCTATATAACCAAGCAAGTACATGAACAGAGTAACTGAGCAAATGGGAAACTTGCCTGTTTGAATAAAATCAATGGCTTTTTCAAGTATAAATGTTCTGTTCTGTGAGGACACAGAAATTGGTTGGCTTATCCACATCATCTTCTTGCTCTGCCTAATGACTGTTGTATGCCCAGATAAATGATTTTCAAAGGAAAGGTCTCTTTCAAAAATAAAAATATCTTTAAAAAGTCCAGTTTTACCTTGGGGAAGAGCACCTCATTTCATTGCACCCACTTGTGAGCGCAATGACAAATAAATTTCTTATGTCTTATGTCTTATATAGAGTCTTACTGAGTCCTCCTCACTTATTTTTCATTGTAAGAGTAACCTACTTCCTGTCCCACCTGACCTTTTCAACGACAAAAGTTATTTCTAAGGAGCAGGATGGTTGAGGTCTTGTGATATAAGTGTGGAGGAAGGGCTGAAGTTTCCTGCAAATTTAGGGTCACTTATACTGTAATTAAGGGAACATGGTGGTGCTGCGGGCTAAACCACAGAAGCCTCTGTGCTGCAAGGTCAGAAGACCAAGCAGTCGTAAGATCGAATCCATGCAACGGAGTGAGCTCCCGTTGCTTGTCCCAGCTCCCGCCAACCTAGCAGTTCGAAAGCATGCAAATGCAAGTAGATAAATAGGGACCACCTCGGTGGGAAGGTAATGGCATTCCGTGTCTAAGTCGCACTGGCTATGTGACCATGGAAGATTGTCTTCGGACAAAACGCTGGCTCTACGGCTTGGAAACGGGGATGAGCACTGCCCCCTAGAGTCGAACACGACTGGACAAAAATTGTCAAGGGGAACCTTTACTTTTTTATACTGTAATTAGTATAACTAGTTGACATAAGAAACTGCCTTATAGAGGGTGCCTAGTTACAAGCTTCTACAACAAGAAACCAGTATATTACCAGTCTGCTACAGAAGGCACACATTTATATACAAATTTGCATGTTCTGATTTATGTTTAAATGCACACTTAGAACTAATTGCTCTAATATAAGTAGAAATAAAGCAGCATTCACCCGCTATGGGGGAAACTGGGAGCAGGTGAGCTTTTATACCTGCCTGTCTAGTCTTTTGTGCAGGTGCCAGCTGTTGTGAGGTAGCCTCAAGGTCACTCTCCCTTCTTACAGTTCTTTATCTTAAGCTTGGGCAGTGCCGCCCCACAAGGAGAAGGTGCCTTCTGATAAAAGACACTTCTCTGAAAAGGAGGACATGTGGCTACTCAGTAGCATCTCCTGGCAGGAGATGGGAGTCTTTTCCCGCTCTTTTTGAAGAGGCTGAACGGAGAACAGAGGCAGATTGTTCTTGTGACCCTCAGAGCCCACCATGGAGAGAATGGGCAGGGGAGGTTGCATTTGAGGAACAGAATCATACCTCCAGGGGATTATTTTTGGCTGAAGTGAGACATGTCAGGTTTTGGCTCCCAAAGTACTTTTCTGGCAATGGGGATCCAGCCCCCATGGATGCCCCCCGCCACTATTCTACAGACAATGAGTTACACAGACATCACCTCAAGACAAAAGTGATGACTGTTTGTGCTGACCTCGAGCGAAATATACAGCAATTGCCTTCTACTGTCAGAAGCACCAGCATAAATTCTGGTCAGCCTGACTTGATTTCTCTTCCATTTTAAAATATCATGGTCAGGGAGGCTCAATCAAAAATATAATGCTTTGTTTTCTCTGAGCAACCTGCCTTGTATGATACTTTTCCAGAATTCTGCTGCTGCTATCAGAAACATCTGCAAACAAGTAGCATGAAATACTTTTCACAGGATATGTGACTGTGGAAATAATTCCTTTTGAGACTCATATTTTGTTGGAAAATATGAGATCAGAACTCCTCTTCTGTCTTTTCTCTCTTTTGCTCTTTTTCTCTGTTCAGTCTCAGGTGCACACATCACAAAGGTGCTTGTTCTTTGTGACTGTTGCGCGGTCCAAATGTGGATAGAATAACATGTGCGCTGGGCCTCTGTTCAATTCTGGGCACGAGGGACAGGGTTGGGTGCTGAACAGCGCCAGAAGTTTGGAAGAAATGGTAGGAGAACAGATAATGAAATTCACAAGGCTGAGCCAGGGCATCATTGGATTCAGCCAAAGCATCCCTCCTGCCCCTCTGTAGCCTTTTAAACAGTAGCAGGGAGGTAGATCCCACAAGGGAGAGTTCAATCCCATGTCATGCGAGCACTGATACAGTAGGTCACTATTTTGTACATGTGTCTGACAAGTTGTGCATTCCTGTGTAATATATGGGTGTGCCCTTCTCTGCCACCTAATGAGGGACTAAATCATTTTTGCTTTGCAGAAATGCCTGACAGTAGTTTTGCTTTGATATAATATTGGGGGGAAAGGGGTGGGTGGATATGTATGCCCCCCCCCCGACAATCTTCCATTAGATTCTTATGTAGGAAAGAGTTCTTCAGATTCTTATTTAGGAAGAATAGAGAAGCTGGGATTTGCAACAACCTCTTATTTTGTTCTTCTTCTCTTTCAGTGAAATATTATTAAAAGCAGTATCTTAAAAATAAGATTGCTATAGCCAATTCAGCTCACCACGACTTGACGGCACATACAAAACAAGTTGTATTCTGGGGTGCATATTTCAGAATATGGCTGGGGTGATTTGGAAGAATGGCAGTGCTGTCCTGCCTCCCACCTCTAGTTGCTTTCAGAAGCATTTGCACTACGATCATGCCATGTGACGCTTCAGGTCTTCAAAGTCCTGAGAAATAATCCCACCACCCAAGTAAATCTCAGCACAATCCTGAAGTGCCCGCATGTTCTGCTTTCTCTGTGCTTTAGTCACAGTAGAAAAAGTTATAGACAGTTCCTTCTGTTACTAAACTTGACTTGGTGCTTGTATGGCAGCAACTCCTACCCTTACGGATGCTTGATTCTCTTTCATTACATTCGTTAGTGGTGTTTGCAGTATATTCCGGTGCGCTGCCCTCTCAGCCGGGGCCCTCAAAAGGGAGCAAAATTGCCTTATCCTGACACGCCTAGAGGACACAGATTTTGAGCAAAATCTTAAAAAACTTTTTTGAAGAGTGGGGAGCTGGGGGCCCCAGAGGGCAAAAAAAAAATGGCTTTGGGGAATCACCACAAGTTGCAAATTGTCCACTCCTGACTTAAAAGCTTACATCTTGTGAGAGGCTTTATAGGCAGAAGAGATTCCATACTCCTCCTGCCTTTTTGTCCTTTTCCACCCGCTCGCTAAGACCAGGTCCTAAAAATGCTTGTCTACACAACAAAAAAACTTCACACCGTACTCACAGGTTCACAGTTTCTATTGTCTCAGAAGTAAAACCAGAAGTGACTCGCCCCGATCCTGTTGAATTAGGAGGGGAAAAAACATATATGGCTTAGTGGGTGTTGGATGGGGAAGCAAACCAGGTTATGATGCTGCAAAAATACATGGGAAGGCACACTTAGTTTTAGAGGAGAATTTCACCCTTTGGAAGCACAGACTACCAAAAAAAGGTCTTTACACCCTCTGTGGCTTCCGCCCCTAATTTTCTCCCCTGTTCTAAATGAGAGGGGGGAAAAAAGACTGAGGGGAGATATGATAGCACTTTTCAAATACTTGAAAAACTGTCATACAGAGGAGGGGCAGGATCTGTTCTCGATCATCCTAGAGTGCAGGACATGCAACAATGGGCTCAAGTTAAAGGAAGTCAGATTTTGTTTGAATATCAGGAAAAAAATCCTAACTGTTAGAGCAGTACGACAATGCAACCACTTACCTCGGGAGTTGATGAGTGCTCCAACACTGGAGACATTCGAGAGAAACTTAGACAACCGCCTGGCAGATAAGCTTTGATCTGTGTTCCTGCATCAAGCCAGGTAGGGGGTGGGGGTTGGACTCAATGGCCTTATAGGCCCCTTCCCAACTTCACTATTTTATTTATTATTCTATGATGTTTGCCGCTCATTCGGTCACAGCTCTTCCAGGCACGTGGAACAGTTTAGACAGCATTAAATGTCTCAGGCTAGTGCAGCTTGTCATGTAATACCTCCTCCTTTGTCCCCCCAACACATAAATAATCAGATTTTTTTTCTTGAAGAGTTCTGTATAATGTGGGGTGCCTGTACTCCTCAAATACTGTATCAGTTGGACCACCAAGACAGAGAGTCATACTTGACTTGCATTTTTAAAAATCCTTTAGAACAAAAACACAAATGAAAAATTACTCAGGTTTTGATCCAATATATTACAGTACTCTACTTACTTGTTGCCTTTTTATCCTGCCTTTTCTCCAGAAGGTTCAAGGCAGCAAATCTGATTTTCTTCCTCCCCATATTGTCCTCCGAAGGATCCTGTGAGGTAGGTCTGTCTGAGAGAGAGAGAGAATGACTGGCCCAGTGAGAACCCTTAAGGTCTCTTGAGTCTCGTTAACAGCAGGTTTACCCACCAGGCCACACTGGCTCTCCTACTTGGACTAGCAAGTGTAGCAACAATCCATCTATTATGTGAACAAACGTTAGCCCAAGACATTTAAGTGCCTGAAGAGAGCCCCATAGGACCCACCCCACCCCAATCAGCACCAACGCTTGGAAGAGTCTTGGTGTCCTTATTTCTTGCCTTTTTTAGTGCCAGCCGAACCAAGTTGCCTTGAGACTCTGCCTAGCAAGACCAGCCTGGATCCGATGTGAGCAAAACTGTGAAATTAGTTCAGAGGCAACTGAACTATGAATGTAACTACCTACATGGTCAAATACAGTGGAATTTGCTCCATTTATAAAATGGGTGCATTTGAACTATTTCCTACTGACCAGATGCTGCAAAGGCTGAAGCAAATTGGCCCAGCCCCTTTTGCTCCCAAAGCAGTGTTCTTTTTGTCTCTGCCCCTTGGGGGACTTTGGCTTTCCTTAAGCCGTAAGGATTAGAACAAACCTTTTTCCATGCAATAAGCAGTGATACATTCTTATAAAGAGAGGGGCCCTGTCTGTAGGTGGTGTTTTGGTGAGGTAGGCAGACGGGGTGTGATGTTCAGGATGAGCGGAGGACTTGCAAAAGCAAAGCACCGTGGTCATGGTTCACTGTCAAACTACTAAGTTTCGGGGCAGGGGAAGATTCTATAGAAAAATACTGTAACAGAAAGATACTTCACAACCTCAGAATATGGAACCTCCAAATGTTGAACATTAGTTTTGCAAAATACGTCATGATTCACAACTCAGAATGATTCCATGTGGGATCCCCACTTCCCATCATCCATCCTGTTACTCTTTTCCCTTATTTTCAATCAACACATGCAAGAATTACCTCTGTTGACATATGGTTTTAACTATTTTAATCGTTTTCAAGAGTTTCCAAAAGAGTCCTGGTAGTTAAAGCATATAGTTTTGCTACAAGAACCGTGGAGTTTTGCAAATTAGGGTGACTTCTTCGGCAGTGTCCCTGTCAGAGAGTCAGCAGTGTCCCTGTCACAGGAGGCTGTAGACATGTCAGGACTGAGAGGCATTCTCGGATTGACAAGAAGTCCAGGGCAAAGAGCACTACAGGCTGACCCCAGAGGGTCGATAGAGGATAATGGTAGAGGAGAAGTGGTTGTGATGGTGGTGGCTGATGGGGTTTGAACAAGCAGCTGGCTTGCACCGAGAGCATAACAGTAAAGCTGTGCGAGGCTAAAGAGGGCAGGGAACAAGGGGACCAACTGTAGCTTGAGGACAGTATAGGGAAAAGGGAAGAGAAAGCAGAAGACTCCTCCAGCCTCAGACCCTGGATGTGTTTACCTTGAGCAAACACCTCCCCAACCCCAGGGAAATAACCAGAGTAGGGAGGACACAGCACAGCAGGGAAGGAGCAAAGCCCCTAATCCCCCAGCACACATAGTGAACAGGTGCCAAAGCCAGGGCGGAAGGAACCAGGCTAAGCCTTGGTAAATGACAATTGGGTGGGTGTGGATGTTTGTGTGTGTGGTGTGTGGGTGGGAAAGGGGGGAGAGAGTGGGGGAGTGAGTGACTAATGCAAGGACCTTGAATTAAGCTCTGTGGAGCCAATGATTATCTGTTCTACTGGAATCTGCTTGGTTGGGGCTGTGAATTCCACAGGATGATACGGAGATGTGTGGTCAGCATAAACCTGGTGGGATCCCTTGAGTACCCACAGAACATCTTCCATTGAGTTGTTCACAGATGGTGTCTTAAATCAAAGCAGAAAGCTCCGTAGGCAGTTACTTCCAGAAGTTAGGCACATGCATGCCTGTCAGCTGGGGTGGCAGCAGGAAAGGAGGCACACCTATAGAAGGGGGAGGGGAGGTCAGGAAGAAGGAAGGAGAGGAGACTTACAGACTCAGAAATACAGGATTGGGTTAAGGAAAAGGAACTGGCATATATGATAGGAGCAGAAGCTGGGGAAGTTGGATTGGAGGACGCCTCCTGGAACGCCTGAGCTGCCATGGCCAAAGAGTGGGGGAGGTTTTTTGAGAGCTTGTAGTCCATAAACCTTACTTTTTCTAGGAGGTGGGGTGATAAAATAGGAAGCACTGTACTGAATGTGAGGTCTCTAGCTTGTGTTAAGGAGCCAGCGCAGAGATCCAAAATGAAAAATAAACTTAGTAGAGTTCTTCTGAATTAACTGGAGCAGGTTGGGGAGTGGGGGGGGAGAGAGATGTGGTCGGAAGCCAGATCAGCCAGGAGGAGACGCGAGTAATCAAAATGAGAGGTGACTGGAATATGCACATGGTAGAAGCAGCGACTACAGAGAAAAGGGGGCAGTTCTTGGAAACTCTGAAAAGCATAAAAGCAGCAGGATTTGGCAAACACTTGGTTGTGAAAAGACAATGGAGAGGACTCAAAGGTGACCCCAAGGTCGAAGTGGGTGGAAAAAAGTATCTCCAGCTGTGTCAGACAAGTACAAGAAAAGGGAAGATTTGAATGGACGATCAAGATTGAGCTCTGTGCTCATCATTTTGGTTAATACTGTATATATAAAACAGTCTCTCTCTCTCTCTCTCTCTCTGCACACACACACACACACACACACACCTGCACACACAAACACACACACACACACACACACAATCTCTTTTACATGAATGTAAATATAACATCCTGAAATTACATACCCATTTGTTAGAAAAGTGGGCAACCAACTACAGCTCCCATAATCTCTAGCCATGCCATTCAACACATATTGGGGGGGGGGTGTGTAGTCCTGTGAGACCTTATACTGTAGTAGATCTGGAGAATAACAGGTTATTTAGCTCTGCCATAATCTCTCTCCCTTGTCATGTGTTAAATTCTGATGACCTTCTTAATCCTTAGTTAAATAAATCATGGAAGAGTTAAGAAATAAAGGCACCCCAGCTTTGTAAAGAATGTGATAGCTGTCTCTAAAAGTGAGACTGTTCTGTGATATCATCCAGGAATGCCTGTGTAAGAGGTATAAGGTGACTCCAGGCCTCTAATCCACTCTTCAACGGACCATGACTTACGCCTTAACTTTAGGGTACTTTCACAGGCTCAACACATAGGTCTGCCCTTCCAGACCATTTGGCAGGGGCAGCTGGTATAAAACAGAGCAGCCGGGCTTTTTTCTAGGTCCTGTTTTGCGGAGTCCATGACACCCATCTTGATATAGCTTTGCTGGCTTCCACCTTTCCAAGCCCAATTCCATCTGCTGTTTTTGTTTTCTTTCAGCTTTTTTTTTTTTTAAACAAGCTGGAAAGCCCTCCAAACTCTTAGTCCAGCGCAGCTGGGTCTCCATGAACTTACTGGGCACCTTTGGCCTTTGTTGCACGTCCTGTTCTGTACCCCCTGCTTAGAGGCGTTAAAGTGGTTTGAGCATCTGAGATTGACTGATTGATTGATTGAAATTTTTACTCCACCCATTTAGTGGCCAGGCCACTACACTGGGCGACTTACAATATATCAACATAAACACAGAATAAAACTTCCATAATAAACAGATTAAAACTTCAGACAAAAGAGAAGCAAATCTAAACTAACTACATATATATAAAAATGGCTGATACAAAAAATATAAGGTGGCAGCAGAAATTATTGTTCCAAAAATAATGGGATATCCATAATCAAAACCAAAATTAATCCAGGGTAAAGCTATGGAAGGCCTGTAAACAGCCATGTATTTGTGTCCTCTGAGGGGGGGCATGATTGAGGTGTATAAAATTAGGCAGAGGATGGATAAACATGGTCTAGAGGGGCGGGGTAAAAATCAAATAAATAAATAAATAAATAAAGTGGATAAAGGGAAGCTGTTTTTCCTCTCACACAGTACCAGAACCAAGGGACATCCATTCAAATTGAGTGTTGGGAGAGTGAGAAAGGAAATAGTTCTTTAACCAGTGTGTTTTAGTCTGTGGAACTCCTTGCCACATGATGTGGTGATGGCATCTGGCCTAGATGCCTTTAAAAGGGGATTGGTCAGTTTCCTGGAGGGGAAAAGTCCATCTCAGGTTACAAGCCACGATGAGGGATGTATAATCTCCAGGCTTCAAAGGAAGGTACTGTACTTCCAAATGCCAGATGCAGGGGAGGGGTATCAAGAGACAGGTATCTAGTGGTCTCTTGTACTCCCAGAGGCATCTGGTGGGGCAGGAAGCTGGACTAGATGGTCCCTTGGCCTGATACAGCAGGGCTCTCCTTATGTTCTTATGTTCTCTGAAGCCAATCAGGAAAGGGGCCTGTCACGCCTCTGTTGGGAGGGAATTCTACAATGAGGCAGCCACCATAGAGAAGGCCCAGTTCTGAGTTGTGGATTTCTGGGCCTCCCTTGGGGTGGCCACCCACAACATCCCAGACTGTGATGTGTGAGTAGGACAGGAGGCCATTCTGAGGAAGAGGCACTCAGAAAAGTAGGAAGGTCCTAAACCGTTTCAGGCTTCAAATGTCAACATAAACACCTTGAAGCATGTGGACAGCCAGTGTATATGCCCTAGGAAAGGTAAGATGTGGTTATGTTTTGATGTTCCTAACACCAGCCTGGCCGCTGTGTTTTGCACTTGTTGCAGCTTCTGAATCACCTTCAAGGGATACCCTATGTAGAGAGCATTGCAATAGTCTATCCTCAAGATTACCAGCACATGAACCAGTGCTGTTAGGGATTTCCTGTTGAGACAGGGATGAAGGTGTGCAACCTGCCTAAGCTGAAAAAGGCAGACCTGGCCATGGCCAAGACCTGCTTCTCCATTGAGAGATCCAGGTCCAGGAGCACAGCCAGATTGCAAACCTGATTCTTCAGGGTGCACGTGACCCTCCTCTAGACCAGGTAAGCAGCCTCCTAGTTGATCAGTGGTCCCTTCAAACAACAGGATCTCCATCTTATCAGGATTCAATGTCAACCTATTAGCCCTCATCCAGTCCATAACTACAGCCAGACAGCACTCCAGGGTCTGCACAGTTTACACTGCTGAAGAAGAGAAGGAGAAAGAGAGTTGCATGTCATCAGCATATGGATGATCTCCACCACCACCACCCCCAGCAGTCTCATATACATGTTAAACAGCAACAGGAAGATGAACGACCCCTGTGGGACACCACATTGCAGGACCCACGAGGACGAAAGAGCCTCCCCAAGCTGAACCCTATGGTGCTGTTGTCAAGGAAGGACTGAAGCCAGCAATAAGCTGTGCCTCCCATCTCCAACCCCAGTAGCCGGTCCAGGAGGATACCACAGACAAAGGTATCAAAGACTGCTGAGAAATCAAGGAGAACCAACAGGTTCATACTCCCCAACTGGCCTCCTGAAGAAGATAGTTTAACAGAGCAACCAAAACTCTCTCAGTCCCATGACGCAACCAGAACCCTGATTGAAATGGATACAGACTATCGGTGTCCTCCAAGAACACCTGCAACTGATCAACCACCAACATCTCAAATCAGTTTTCCCATGAACAATATGTTTGTAACAGGCCAAGAGTTTAAATTGTCTGCTAGAAGACTGAGGGGTTTTTTTCCCCAGAATGGGCTGGATCATTGTCTCCTTCAAGCAGGAGGCGATACAACCCTTCCAAACAGAGGAATTTATAATCTGAAAGGCCCATCCAACTGTCATCTCTTTGGTTGATTTCAAGAGGCGGGAAGGGCATGTGTCTAATCTGGAGGTCCTGGCCTTAGAGCGCACAAGGGCCTTGTCGTCATCAGGCATCACAGGCTGAAATTGATCCAATATAACTAGACCAGATTGGGTGCCAGATATCTCATGTATGACATCGCCATACTAACAGAGTCCAGGTCTCTACAGATGGCCTTAATCTTCACTCAAAAGCACTCACGTGTGAAGACATCTGGCAGAGGCCCTGGATGCTGACTGGCTTTGGTGAGGTCATGGAAATGCCTGTCTTTTGGAGAGCAGCACCCTGGTTATGGAGCCCCTCCTTGAGGAGAATGGCGTTGGTCTTCTCTGCCTTTGGTGCCCTACAACAATGACCCAATTCCATCGGGCCACTGCTGGTTAATCTTGCTTTTGGGTTTGAGAAGTTTCCCCCATTTTATTTCTGCATAGACATATTATCATAGTTGCTTTGAATTTTACTGCTTTCATTACAAATTGCCTCAAACACTCATTGGGAAGGGCAATTCAGAAGCATTTTAAGGAATAAATTAAATAAATCAGGAAACGTTTAAAATTTAGCCAACACCACAAAGGATTGTGTGCAGAAGAGAATACAATCATTCCTAGCATCTCCTGCTGGATGGTCTGGGAAAGACCTCAACTTGAGACCCTGGAAATCAAATAACACAGCTGCTTAGTTATATGAATTGGAACAACCACGTCAGTTGCTCCAAGCTATTAGGGAATCCTTGTGGCTTATCCTGGAGGTCCAGCTGAAGGATGAGAGGCCATCCAAACAAACACTTAACATACTTTTAAAAACACTTCCACACTAGGGCCCTATTGTATTGTTCAGTGGATTGTCTTCTGAAATTGGATTAAAATTAATGAATTCCTTTTGGGTTCCACACATTTATGACTCTTTATTTTGCCCCAGTTGGTATACCTCTACTGTATTTCTGTTTCATCAACAAAGGTAAAAGTAGGCAAGATGTTATTGCCAGATAGTCTCTGAAGATCGGATGCTGACCAATCTCCTGGCAAAATCATTTGCCCAGGCTTCCCCTGTTGATAAGTAAAGACAGGCATAGGAGTACTGCGTGCATTGAAACACTGTGTTTGGGTGCCTAGCCACCAAAGAGTGACTCTCGTACAACACCACACCATGGAGTCTGACTCCGGCTTTGGGTAATGCTGCTTCACTTCTGGTTTCCTATGTATGTGTTTAGTTCCTGGAGTCAAGTGTTCCATTTTTATGAGTGTGCTTTATTTTGGCAACAAAAATGCAAGTTTTTTAAAAAAATGTATGTATTGCATTTGTGTATCGCTCTATGAACAATATTCACAGTGAAAAATGGTAAGTACAAATGTGGAACATGAAGTTGAAAGATTAACTGATTTGTTTACTCGTGATGCCATTGTCTTATCCGTTGGTTAGGAGCATTACCCTCCTTCATGGATTGCTGCCTTGTCGTGGCGAAGGGGCTTGAGTAACTCAGAGAAACTATGGGCTATGCCGTGCAGGGACACCCAAGACGGACAGGACATAGTGGAGAGTTCCGACTAAACGCAATCCACCTGGAGTAGGAAATGGCAAGCCACTCCAGTATCTTTGCCAAGAACGCCCCATGATCAGAAACAAAAGGCTAAAAGATATGACGCTGGAAGATGGGCCCCTCAGGTCGGAAGGTGTCCAACATGCTACTGAGGAAGAGCGGAGGACAAGTACAAGTAGCTCCAGAGCTAATGAAGTGGTTGGGCCAAAGCCGAAAGGACGCTCAGCTGTGGACGTGCCTGGAAGTGAAAGGAAAATCCAATGCTGCAAAGAAAAATACTGCATAGGAACCTGGAATGTAAGATCTATGAACCTTGGGAAGCTGGAGGTGGTCAAACAGGAGATGGCAAGAATAAACATCGACATCCTGGGCATCAGTGAACTAAAATGGACAGGAATGGGCGAATTCAGCTCAGATGATTATCATATCTACTATTGTGGGCAAGAATCCCGTAGAAGGAATGGAGTAGCCCTCATAGTCAACAAAAGAGTGGGAAAAGCTGTAATGGGATACAATCTCAAAAATGATAGAATGATGTCAATACGAATCCAAGGCAGACCATTCAACATCACAATAATCCAAGTTTATGCACCAACCAGCATTGCTGAGGAGACTGAAATTGAACAATTCTATGAAGATTTACAACACCTTCTAGAACTGACACCAAAGAAAGATGTTCTTCTCATTCTAGGGGACTGGAATGCTAAAGTAGGGAGCCAAGAGATAAAAGGAACAACAGGGAAGTTTGGCCTTGAAGTTCAGAACGAAGCAGGACAAAGGCTAATAGAGTTTTGTCAAGAGAATAAGCTGGTCATCACAAACACTCTTTTCCAACAACACAAGAGGCGACTCTATACATGGAAATCACCAGATGGGCAATATCGAAATCAGATTGATTATATTCTCTGCAGCCAAAGATGGAGAAGCTCTATACAGTCAGCAAAAACAAGACCTGGAGCTGACTGCGGTTCTGATCATCAGCTTCTCATAGCAAAATTCAAGCTTAGACTGAAGAGATTAGGAAAAACCACTGGGCCACTCAGGTATAATCGAAACCAAATCCCTTATGAATACACAGTGGAAGTAAAGAACAGATTTAAGGAACTAGATTTGGTGGACAGAGTGCCTGAAGAACTTTGGATAGAGGCTCGTAACATTGTCCAGGAGGCAGCAACAAAAACCATCCCAAAGAAAAGGAAATGCAAGAAAGCAAAGTGGCTGTCCAACGAGGCCTTAGAAATAGCAGAGAGGAGAAGGGAAGCAAAATGCAAGGGAGATAGGGAAAGTTACAGAAACTTGAATTCAGACTTCCAAAGAATAGCAAGGAGAGACAAGAGGGCCTTCTTAAATGAACAATGCAAAGAAATAGAGGAAGATAACAGAAAAGGAAAGACCAGAGATCTGTTCAGGAAAATTGGACATATTAGAGGAACATTTTGCGCAAAGATGAACATGATAAAAGACAAAAATGGGAGGGACCTAACAGAAGCAGAAGACGTCAAGAAGAGGTGGCAAGAATACACAGAGGAATTATATCAGAAAGATGTGGATATCCTGGACAACCCAGACAATGTAGTTGCTGACCTTGAGCCAGACATCCTGGAGAGCGAAGTCAAGTGGGCCTTAGAAAGCCTGGCTAACAACAAGGCCAGTGGAGGTGATGGCATTCCAGTTGAACTATTTAAAATCTTGAAAGATGATGCTGTTAAGGTGCTACATTCAATATGCCAGCAAGTTTGGAAAACTCAACAGTGGCCAGAGGATTGGAAAAGATCAGTCTACATCCCAATCCCAAAGAAAGGCAGTGCCAAAGAATGCTCCAACTACCGTACAATTGCACTCATTTCGCACGCTAGCAAGGTTATGCTCAAAATCCTCCAAGGTAGGCTTCAGCAGTATGTGGACCGAGAACTCCCAGAAGTACAAGCTGGATTCCGAAGAGGCAGAGGAACTCGAGACCAAATTGCTAACTTGCGCTGGATTATGGAGAAAGCCAGAGAGTTCCAGAAAAATATCTACTTCTGCTTCATTGACTATGCGAAAGCCTTTGACTGTGTGGACCACAGCAAACTATGGCAAGTTCTTAAAGAAATGGGAGTGCCTGACCACTTTATCTGTCTCCTGAGAAACCTATATGTGGGACAGGAAGCAACAGTTAGAACTGGTCATGGAACAACTGAGTGGTTCAAAATTGGGAAAGGAGTACGGCAAGGCTGTATATTGTCCCCCAGCTTATTTAACTTATATGCAGAATACATCATGCGGAAGGCTGGACTGGAAGAAACCCAAGCCGGAATTAAGATTGCCGGAAGAAATATCAACAACCTCCGATATGCAGATGATACCACTCTGATGGCAGAAAGTGAGGAGGAACTAAAGAACCTTGTAATGAGAGTGAAAGAGGAGAGTGCAAAAAACGGTCTGAAACTCAACATCAAAAAAACTAAGATCATGGCCACTGGTCCCATCACCTCCTGGGAAATAGAAGGGGAAGATATGGAGGCAGTGTCAAATTTTATCTTCCTGGGCTCCATGATTACTTCAGATGGAGACAGCAGCCCTGAAATTAAAAGGCGCCTTCTTCTTGGGAGGAAAGCGATGACAAATCTTGACAGCATCTTGAAAAGCAGAGACATCACCTTGCCAACAAAAGTCCGAATAGTCAAAGCTATGGTTTTTCCTGTCGTGATGTATGGAAGTGAGAGCTGGACCATAAAGAAAGCAGACCGCCGAAGAATTGATGCCTTTGAATTGTGGTGCTGGAGGAGGCTCTTGAGAATCCCCTGGACTGCAAGGAGAACAAACCTATCAGTTCTAAAGGAAATCAACCCTGAATGCTCACTTGAAGGACAGATCCTGAAGCTGAGGCTCCAGTACTTTGGCCATCTCATGAGAAGAAAAGAGTCCTTGGAAAAAACCTTGATGTTAGGAAGGTGTGATGGCAAGAGGAGAAGGGGACGACCGAGGATGAGATGGCTGGACAGTGTCTGCGAAGCAACCAACATGAACCTGACACAACTCCGGGAGGCAGTAGAAGACAGGAGGGCCTGGCGTGCTCTGGTCCATGGGGTCACGAAGAGTCGGACACGACTAAACGACTAAACAGGAGCATTACCTCCCATTTCCTCCGTGGCTGTTGCTGGTCCAGGAGGGCCTAGGAAGCCGCTCTCTTATTCAATTGACTTCCTCCCCAGAGGGCTGCATCGCCCTGGTTCTTCTCTTGTGTCTGTGTCCCTGGATGCATACTAAACATTCACTGAACATATTTTGGACTGGTAAATCTTACCAGTAGCATTGGCGGTCATTGTCTGCTGGATTAACGGTCCTAATTAGCTTAATTTAAACTAATCACGCCTTTGCAGAGTAAACTATGCCTTTGTTGTTACTATCATAGTTATGGCCATGCAACCTCACTAAATGGTGAAGGTGGTATAAAACATGGTTCCGGTATGAGAGTGTGCCTCATATTTATTTATTTTATTTTATTTTATTTATATCATATGTATTGTGTGCTGATGTGATAGCAACATAAGAGCTACTCTTGTAGCAGCACTGATGAAACGGAACAAGCAACATTGTGAATAGTGATTTGATGGGCACATGCCTTTCTGGAGAGCAGAGGATGGGTGCTAATGCAGCTGAATGAGGACCTGAAGTGTGAGAAATGTTAAAGAGATGTGTGCTTTCCTACGTAGCATTCCCTCTCAAGAACACCCAGTCCCACAGCTCCCTGTGCGTACGCATGTGGGTGGAGAAAAGCACCATAATAATCAGCAGAGCTCAGAACATTCTTTTAAAAGTAATTATTTGCGGATATCAAGAAAGTTTTCCATCACAATTTTTAAATAGCTCTTAAGTACCTAGCATAGTTTTAGTTAAGTTTTTTAAAATCTCAATGCTACTAGCCACTAGAACAAAGCATACTCTTTTCTTGTCTGCTTTTTTACTGCCTCGGGACCCACAGCATGAGATACACTCATGTTTGGTTCTAGCAATTTCATGAGTTCTGAACAATAGCTACTATTGTCTGTTTTCGTGACTATTTTCAAGCATAGTCTACAATTTAAGTTCTTCGGGTTTAGGCTCACAGGGACGAGGTTGCCTCGGTACTCTCGACCACGGTGCGGCATCTCCTCCTTCTAGGCCCCCCCCCCGACCACCACCACTTGACGCCAGGGCCTAGGACCAGATTTTGGTGGAGGAGGCGGCGGCTTTCAGCCAGCAGTACAGGAAGGTAAATTGAGACGTTCACTTCATTGGTCTTGCTCTCCCCTGGCCTGCTCATGAGAGATCATGCATTATTACTTCGTTTACTTCAAAATGCAGTCGGTTGGCCCTGCTGTGCTGGCGAGAGCCCTCCTGCTCCTTTCTCTGAGGCTTGTCCCAAAGCCCTGGTCTTGATGGCAGGGCTGCTCTCAGTACTCACAAGGCACAGAAAGCACCACCGATTCTTTTCCCAAAAATGACATTTTAGATCTTTTGTAACACAGGGTTGGCTTTACCTTCTCTTTCTGTCTCTCTTTAATTCCTCTCCTGTGCTTTGATTGGGAATTGTCGGCATCTCACACCTCTGGGAGCTCATTATCTCACTAATTCAAATCAAATAGGCAGGGAAAAAAACACAACTAGCAGAAACCCTAATCTATTAAAAAAAGAAAAAGGAAAAAAAAAACAACCTCAAGCCCCTTAATGAGATTTTCACTCTTGGCAAAGTCCCTCAAGGACAAATTCACACACCATTGTACTTTCGATGGGAATGAGGCTGTTAAAACACAATGGTAATAATTAATAACAAATAGTGATAATTACTGAACAGACCAATAATGGC
This sequence comes from Pogona vitticeps, assembly GCF_051106095.1. Lineage (NCBI taxonomy): Eukaryota > Metazoa > Chordata > Lepidosauria > Squamata > Agamidae > Pogona > Pogona vitticeps. The sequence goes on along the minus strand of NC_135784.1, from coordinate 123,495,792 downwards.
AGATAGTCTTTATTTCCAACATTAGTGACCATTTATGGCAGGGCTACTAGCACTCAGGATTTTCCACCCCTGAACCTTAGGAATTGATTAATAATTGTAATTGGTTATTATGGAGACGTGCAAGACCACCTATAACTATATGCACAAAGAAAGTAATTGCCACTTCCTTCTGTGTCAATTAATTATAATACTCCATATAATTATAAATGTTGATCATCATCATTAACATCTGTAAAGTTGGATGATGTTGTGTCAGGAAGCACCAGGTGGTGCTGTTGCGACCTTCTTCTAAGCTTTCCTCATGATTGCTAACTTGCAAACAAGTTTTTACCCTTGAGTAACAATAGCTGGTGTGGGATTAAGTAAAGCAGGATTTATCCCTTCATGGATTGCTGCCTTGTCATGGCGAAGGGGCTTGAGTAATTCAGAGACGCTATGGGCTATGCCATGCAGGGACACCCAAGATGGACAGGTCATAGTGCAGAGTTCTGACTAAACGCGATCCACCTGGAGCAGGAATTGGCAAGCCATTCCAGTATCTTTGCAAAAAAATAAAATAAAATAAAAATAACTCCATGGACAGAAACAAAAGTCTAAAAGATATGACACTGGAAGATGAGCCCCTCAGGTTGGAAGGCGTCCAACATGCTACTGAGGAAGAGCGGAGGACAAGTACAAATAGCTGCAGAGCTAATGAAGTGGTTGGGCCAAAGCCGAAAGGATGCTCAAATGCAGACGCGCCTGGAAGTGAAAGGAAAGTCCGATTCTGCAAAGAAAAATACTGCATAGGAACCTGGAATGTAAGATTGATGAACTTTGGTAAACAGGAGATGGCAATAATAAACATTGACATCCTGGCAGTCAGTGAACTAAAATGGACAGGCAAGAATGCCGTAGAAGAAATGGAGTAGCCCTCATAGTCAGCAAAAGAGTGGGGAAAGCTGTACTGGGATACAATCTCAAAAATGATAGAATTATTTCAATATGAATCCATTCTGAAGGAAATGAACCCTGAATGCTCACTGGAAGGACAGATCCTGAAGCTGAAGCTCCAATACTTTGGTCATCTCATGAGAAGAGAAGACTCCCTGGAAAAGAACCTGATGTTGGGAAAGTGTGAGGGCAAGAGGAGAAGGGGATGACAGAGGACGAGATGGATGGACAGTGTGATCAAAGCTATCAACATGAATTTGACCAAACTCCAGGAGGCAGTGGAAGAAAGGAGGACCTGGCATGCTGTGGTGCACGGGGTCATGAAGAGTCAACACGACTTAACAACTAAACAACAACAAAGGAGGATTATACAAAGCAGAGTATCCTCCAGACCAGTGGTTCTTAACCTTTGTTACTCAGGTGTTTTTGAACTGCAACTCCCAGAAACCCCAGCCAGCAGAGCTGATGGTGAAGGCTTCTGGGAGTTGCAGGCCAAAAACATCTGAGTAACAAAGGTTAAGAACCAGTGCTCCAGACTATGGAAGAGATGTGTGTTTGCAACCTGAACATGGCCATGGTTTTTTGCCTCAACAAGTAGCTTTTTAAAATTTGGCATTTAGCACTTAGTTCTCATGCTTTTCAGCTTGGACAGCCTTCCCACACAGAGTCAGCCCATGGTGCTTGGTCTCTTCTGGAGCTACTGCAGGGTCTTCTCCCCTGATGAGAAGGGGGAGGGCTTGTATTTGGGGATCGGGTGCATCTCAGTTTAGCTACCTGGCATCTCTGGATATGCATAGTGAAGACTGCTGTTTGAATCCCTGGTGAACCACTCCTAGGCAATTATTGGTTACAGGGAGCTTCTTCATGGGCAGTAGATTTTCTCAGCAACAACGTTCCTGTGAGTTGTGCTGATTATGCAAAATATAGGTTGTGAATGGACAACTAAGACCCATTAACTCTGCAAAATACCTGCTCCTGCTGGAGAAATGCATAGATCAAGTTTGTTGCCTGAGACTGAGTGTTTCTTTCTGTGCCTGAGAAGAGAAGTTCCTGGAAAATCATGAACTGGTGGCCAGGTGCTGTTTGGAGCTGTCCTGTGTCCATCTCTCTCCCTATTGCCCAAGGGTGTGTGTATATATATAAGAACTGATGTGCAACACAATGATTCCTTAGGGGTGCATTCTTGCCTTGGTCTCTCCAGCCAAAGGCCAAGACTTCCCACTAGGCATCCCTTCTCCAGCTGACTATTTGGTGACTGTCTACTGATCCCAATCCAGGAAACTAGTTCCAGCCTTGTGCTACGTACCACAGCAAACACAAACAAATATCAGGTCAACACATACCTGGCCTTCAAAATTTACCAGTACACACTGGTCAGTGCAGAATTAAAAATGCTGGCCAATTATCTGATTTGATGGCAATAAATATTTCTGTATCCCAGCTGAAAGCTTGCGGAAGAAATGGTTCTGGGAAACATCAGAAATAATAGTTGGCAATTGGTTTGATGTAATATGTCTGTTTACTTAATAACAACAATAATTAAAACTTTCTTTTATACCCACCCACCTCTATTTTACATACAAACTACATGTATAGAATAGTGGAAAAAGTGTAATGCAGCCAATGCTTGCAATGCAACATTACACCTGCCTCCAGTAGCAGCATCTACTGTACAACTTCACCAGCCATCCCTCTGCGTTGAGCTTGAACCCTCACAGTACCTGGAAGGGAAACAGATTTTCCTAAGAATAGGATCTTGTTGCAAAGCATCCCTGTTGTAATGCAAGGTGGTAGTTTAATTTTGAATGGACAATCAAGAGTCATTAGCTTTATAAAAGGCCTCATTTCTTGATCAGGAATTAATCCACTGGCCAAGGAGACAAAGGCCTGGCTATGTTTATCCCTGTACTACTGGGTGAAATATTCATATTGCCCAAGGGTGTTGTATATATATAAGAACTGATGTGCAGCACAATGATTCCTTAGGGCTGCATTCCTGCAGACTTCTTTCAGGAGAAATACAGGGTATTTGCCCCCAAACACAATCAGGCTGTTGAATATGCAAAGAATCAGCATGGGTGGGCCTTCACTGGATGGCATCAAAGGGGGGGGGGAAGCTTGTGTGTATCAGATCCAAACAAAATTATGAAGGCAGTTGAATGCCTATTCAGTCAGATTATAGACGGGAAATCATGGTAAAGGATATCAACCCATGAGAGCACCAGACACATCAAGCAGGACAGGATAAACAACAGGTTAGGGTGGAATATAGGAGAGGTAGAGCGGAAATGGGGTGTAGAGAATAATAGGTCAAAGTTGTAGTGGCAGGAGAGCAGGCACCAGAGATGGGACTGCTGCTGAATCAGGGCAGTCCCGAAGAGTGGCAAGAGGCAGAAGGAGGACCCAAGTTCCTGTTCCTGCAGCTGGGGTTTAGGCTGAAGCACCCTGCCCTGAAGGACATTAAAGCATGGAGCATGGAATGGAGGTGGGATGCAAAAGGATGATCAGAGTTGGGGTAAAAGAAAGAGGGACAAGGAGGGAAAAAATTAAGAGAAGAAAGGAGAAAGACAAGAGAAGGAAGGAGAAGAGTGGCATAGGACTCCTGCGAAAGAAGTTCAGGGATGGCAGCAGTGCAGTGCATCCTTTGCCAGTGAGGGTTAACAAGATCTAGGAGCAGAGACCAACAACAACAACAATTTGCTGATCTGAGAATGTGAAGGCCAATTATCCCATTACATCTGTAACTTAGCATGGTTTAAAGATTACAGTTCCTCCTTTGGAGTACATACCTGTCTGTGTGCAATCCTGATTGTGTTCTAAATGATATTGCTAGTTATATATTCATTTGCTTGTCTCCTGATTGACATCCACAGTCCTTTCTCAGCCTGAATAGAGAAACCTGAAATATCTGCTAACATTCTAACTTTACCAGGAGCCCTGGCTTCATCTGGATCTGGCCATCCTCAGGCGGTGTTTTGAAACTTACTTCTAAGAAGCATGACTTATAATGATATGCATAATTGAACTGTGGCAGGATTACACCCTAGTGGGCATTGTTCAGTTGCTCCTGGTTGGCTCCTCCTACCAATGGGAGTGCTTCAACAAAGCAGCCTGCCAATATCCATGGTTTGTTTAGTGTTACCTCTGAACTGGAAATCCTTGCCTTGTGTGGCTCTAATGACAAGCCAAGATCGTAAGTCAAAGTTTGTGCCTGGCTTCTGATTCTGGCTCACTGGAATAGGGAACAAGCCAAGGGTTCTGGCTTGAACAGGGCACCAAACAAACCATGAAAGAAGGCTTTCTGGTTGGTTTAGTGGTTGCTGTTGGCTGGAGGATCCAAGAGTGAACAGCTGAGCAGCTTGTGCACTACTGGTATGTTTGCTCTTTCCAAATGAGCCACCGTTCATTAGAATCCTAGTTTATTGTTGCCTCCAGATTAGGTTCCTACTTAGGCAGAACCACTCACATATGCATCCCCATATAGATGCATATGTGTTTCTACGTTTTGTTCTGTCCTGGGTTTCAGACTTGGAATTGCAATTTCTGCCAGATCACTGTATTCTGAACCAGCAGCCTCCGGAGCATCATCCAAAGCAAGCTAAATATCAGCATCTTGTATGTTTTGGAATGGAAAGACACTGGGCAACATTACACCTGCACACTGAGAGGACAGATGCACCTGATCTATATATCTACATGTGTAATGTATAGCAAAGAGTTTGGAAAATTACTAGGTATCCCCCTCCCCCAGTTATAATAGTGGCCATGCTGGCTGGGGGATTCTGGGAGTTGTAGTTTCTGCCTCCCAAGGAACTTTCACCAGCTCTGGTCCAGTATGGGCGCATGCATGTGGGGATCTCAGGGTGCTTGATAATAGCTATGAGAATCTCTCTTTTCTTTGGCCCCTTGTTTTAGCAGGTTCTGGACAGTATGTCTGTGTACACTTGTGCGCGCGCACACACACGCACCCCCATCTGCATACCCCCTACTCCAGAAGCCCATTAATAAAAAATGTACTCGCTGCCAGCCAGCCTTAGGCCCCGGCTCGACAGAAACGAGGCTGCTCATGAATATCTCATGGCACCCTTGCTGGCGAAGGGGAAGAACGCTGTGAAGGGGGGAGGTCGGCAGCAGGTTAGGCTGCTTCCGCTCTGCTGAGCCTCATAAATATGGTAATAGCAGGACAGGGACATGGCTCAGGCTGGGAAGAGGTGGCCTCCCTGGCTTTCTCCAGCACCAGCCACCTTCCTACCTATACACAGGCACCGTGGTGTGCGAGGAATCCAAATGGAGCAGGCGGAGCAGCTTGCCAGATGCCTGTGCCTGAGCCTGGGAGAAAAGGTCAGGGTGCAGGGCTGAGCGCCAGGACCTGCTCTGTGGGCCACCTCGGCGTGAGGCCATCCTGGCCCTTTCCCCCTCCTCCTGTGAGCTCCTGGTGCACATGCTGACACTTTGGAGGCTACTGCATCTAAACTCTGACTTAGTTCAAAATGATCTGTACTGACTTCAGGTCTGCTCTGCACTAGCTGGGGACTCAGATCTCCCACTGAGATGCCAAGCTGGCTGCTTTCTTGCTGTCTTATTCAGCATGAAATCCAAAAGACATGATGATGAGAATGAGTGGGTTTGTCTGATGGCTCAGACACTAAGAGTGAGTAAGAGTGCCATATTCTTTTGGGGGTGTTCTTTTCCGCCATGATACCCCAGGAATACACTACAGCCAGCAGAAACTCCACCAATTAGATTTATACAGTATATTCATTGTCATGCTGTGAGCATATACGTGCATTTGCATGTCCATCCTCCTGAAGAAACAGTACTCATGTAGATTCTCTTTTTCTAGCTTTTCTACCTTAAGTGAAAACCAGGTGTATCAGGTAAACCTTCCGAACGCCAGATAGCTGAAGCCTAGTAGTTAGAGTCTATATATTTGTTTGTTTATTACCCCACTTTTCTCCTTAAAAAGGACCTAAGGCAGCTCACATCATTAAAAGGCAATATTTTAAAAGCATAAATAAATAAATAAATCTGTGTGTTCGCTGCTGTTAAGTCAGAACCAACATACAGTGACCCTAATAGGGCTTTCAAGGTAGGGTAAGTGAGATATTTAAGGAGTGGTTTTACCAGTTCCACACACACTCCAAGTGAGTTTCCATGGCCAAGTGGCATTTTGAACCCTGTTCTCCAAAATCCTAGTCCACCATTCTATCTACTACACTACACTGGGAATCACAATTACGTATACAGATGTTAAAAGGAACTTTAAAAATTACTGTACTAAAAATAGTTTTAAAAAATCAATATCAAAAACAAAGGAAAATCCACACTGAAACCAGATTCAAAGCAGCAAGGCACAATACTCCATTTAAAAAACCCTCCCAGACAGTCAATTACTAAGGGGAAGACTGTTTGAAGAGAAAGGTCTTTCCCTGCTTGCAGAAGGACAGCAAAGATGGAGCCAGTCTGGCCTTCTGTGGGAGGGAGTTCCAGAGTCCGGAAGCAACAACAGAGAAGGTCCTCTCCTGTGTCCCCACCTAGTCCACCTGTGAAGGTGGTGGGACCTAGAGAAAGGCCTCTCCTGATGATTTTAACACCCAAGAGGGCTCATAATGGGAGATTCAGTATTTAAGATAGCTTGGACCCAAACCACTAGGGCTTTGTAGGTTAAAACGGGAACTTTGAATTGTGCCTGGAGTTGTTGCATCTATCTGTGTAGGAGTGAGAGAGATAATGTGGATTTCCTGTAGTCCTTCCTAAGCAAATATTACATAATCGAGTACAAACATCTTCATGCTGAACCAGAGAGTGTTGCTAAGGGTTGTGAGAGGGAAGATGCGGGCACCCTAGCATTAAAGCCACAATATCCAATAAAAACAGACTGTCCTCTCTTCTAGCATTACTTGCCCTCAGTTCTGTCTCCCAGCCTGGACCCCCGGAGAAACAGTGAAGTTCACTAAGACTTGATGTCCCAGAAACCCTAACCCTCAGCAAGATCCACCAAGGATTTGGACCTCGGAAGAACTTGGTCAATCCAAAGGATAGAAGGAGTTCCCATGAAAGGGAAGCCTCAAAAGTAGACATGAGCATGAGCCAAATCATGAACCAGGGAAAAAAAAACACACAAACTGGGCCGGTTTGGGGATCCCATTTTGCCGAAACAAAATGAAGCGGCAAACTTTTTTTCCCCCCTTGGCACTTCGTTTTGTTTTGGCAAAATGGGATGCCCACCTTTCCCCCTTCTCCTGTCGCTTCTCTACCTTATCTTGAAGCTGCCATCATCACCACCACCATCCTGGGAGGCAGCCGGCCCGGCTTTCCTGCAAGGAGCCAGGCCTGCTGCCTCTCGGGAGGGTAGTGGCAGTGGTGGCAGCTTCAAGACAATGTAGAGAGGTGACAGGGCAGGGGGAGGCATAGGCAGGCGGTTCGGGATATATATATATATTTTTAGAGGTTTGTGATAGTTTATGGTTTTCGAGTAGCTGTGAACCACAAACCATCATGAACCACCAGTTTTTGGGTTCCTGCCCATCTCTAGTCAAAAGCACACCCCATTTCTCTGCCCAGGGAAGGCCAGGGCAGAGAAAGGGGTACAAGAATGATGCACTGTTCCTGTGAAGATGGATCGAAGGGACAGATTTCATAGTGGTTAGAAACTAATCCGGCTGGTAGGACATATTGGCCCGAAATACATGCCAGTTAAATGAGTTTAATGGCTGGAATAGGCATGTTCTGCTCTTGCGCCAAATGAAAAAGACAGAATCTCGACCACCTCTGTGATAGTTATTTAAGAGTCGCTCCAGCACACTGCTTTACGCTCATCCTCTTGCCGGTGTTGAAGGATATATTCTGCTTAGATCTACAGCTCTTTTGGATCCCGGCATTGCCCCGGGCTCAAGGTATATTTTTAGCCATTATTTCCTACATGAATGGAAACATGGACAGAGGTGTCATGGGCCATACCGTATCTTCCCCTTGCCCAGTGCCCATGCATTTGGCAGATGGCCGAGAGAGAGATCAGAATGGATACTGCTGTATGGGAGCTGTAATGCCTCTTGACAAACATTGAATCCATAAGTGTTTGGAGAGGAGGAGGCTGTGGCAGCAGAGAGAACTAGCTTCTGATCCCCCCCCCACACACACACATACATATACCTGGTGCCTTCTTTCAATTCATGGACTTTAGTTATATACACTTGCCAGCTGGGACCTTTGAGGAGTGGGACAAGAGTCTGACTGACCCAAAGCAGCCTCTGATCAAACCAAGTACTTCAGGGTAGGCAGACAGCTAGAGAGTGTCCTGGGGGGTAGATTTGGACACTCTTGCATTTTTACGCCACAGTGGTTTATTATAGATTTTGACTAAGGGAAGGCAATATTATAGATATATTTTAAACAAACAAACAAATAGAAGAGCCCAAATAAATAAGGCGGGGAAGACCTGGCATTCAGATTGTCTCCCTTTAATCAGGCACAGGGCCACAGAGAAACACCATCTATCAAAAAAATAGCAAAGAGCCCTGGGTGTTAGCTAGTATGGAGACTGATGTTGGGAAACATCAACAAAATACTGTTTTCACATAAGAGAACAAGTTTTTAGAGGGAATGCCATTATCTGGGAGACTGGAAATACAAGGGCTGCTACCTATGGCCACATGGCCAAGTAAGAGAAGAGGAGGCGTGTGGAAAGAAGGGAAGTTCAGATGGAGAGTGTCACTCTACAGAGGAGGAAACAACACAAGAGACACGATGACGTGACAGCCTACTGAGGGATAAATGAAGGAAGAGCCCACAAAAATTACAGGCCAGCAGAACCCCTCATCCTATACTGTATGACAGTTTTCAGTCTCTGGGGTGCCATGGGACCTTCGGTTGTTTCTGCTACAACAGATTAGTCCCTTTGCAAATGATGGGTCCCAGCAAGGCAACATCTGGAACCTGCCACAGACTAAGAGGAAGTCCCTCTCATGCCCATGATGGACTTCTCAAATGAGCTGAGAGGAGCATCACAAGAGGGAGGAGGAGACAGAAGTCCTTTGACTCTGTGTAATTCAGATCCTGCCTTGGTACTGTGCAGTCTTAGGAAGTGAGGAGGTCAGTTGTCTTCTGTCATCCATGTGGGGGACTGGTAGGGGTGGATATAATAAAACCAAGCCATCACTGGCATCCCAATTCCTACTGGTGGTATCCATTTTATCTTTCAGACCCCATCTTTCCCTTTCTTTACATTCTTCTTCTCCTCAAACTTGTGCTGTCAGTGTTCAGCTGGCCTTGTGCACGTTCCACCAAAGTGATCCCTCAAATTCAGCCAAGCATCTGTCAGCAGTTTGGCCTTCAGACCTTCCCTTGCCGTCTCCATCCATGCCCTGCCTTTGCCTTGCCTGTTTCATCCAGACAGCAACCTCCTTGGGGCGGAGACTATGTCCCTCTGGGCCTCCACAGCACTGACAGTGTTCAATAAATGATAAATAATAATGTCTTGGACTCCTGAGCATCCTAGGAGGGCCTGGGCAGTTAAACTGAAGCACAACCACCATCTGTGGCTCTGCTGAAAGACAGTGCCGCCCGTTTCGACTTCTCCATTGCCTCAATCCGCTTAGCATAATAAGGTGCACTAGAGTAGGCCCATTCAGTCAGTGGGAATTTGGTGAGCCAACTCAACCGGAAGTGCCATTGATTCCAATGATCCTTTTCTAGCTGCAACTTACCACACAAAGCAAGAGGATTTCAGCCACTGAATATTTTATATTCATCCATACTGGAGTACACTAACATACACACAAAAAACATGGGTGCACACTTTTTCACACAATGCTGCCAGTCTCCCCCAGGTATCAAATGTATACAAAGTCAACATCTCAAAGTGGGGGACAGTGATGAGAAGGCAGAGGCCTTTGAAAGGCTTGTGGCAGGGCAAGGCCAACACTGGGTCATGTTGTCCCCAAAAGCACAGCCGGTCACTGACAACAAGGAATGGGATCCATGAATCAGAAAAACAAGACTGTAAGAAAACCCGAGACTGTGAGGAAATTAGAAGAAGACTGAGACTTGGAAAGGTAGCTATGGAGGACTGGCACTCAATGTAAGGAAGTGCCACTGCAGACCCAGGCTAAGGTCATTCGTATTGTAGTCTGTCCAATGGCTTTGCACACATGTGAATGCTGGGCAGGAAATGAAGCTGACTTGAAAAAAAAGGATTTATGTGAAATTTCCTCACAGTCTCCTAACTCTACAGATAGTGTGGACCATCAGAAAGACAAATGAGTGAAATGCCTTAAAATACTGTTCTGTATAGCATTTCCAGTGTGTGTACATGTATGTGTTTGTGTGTGCGTGATACAGAGAGAGAAGGGGAGGGAGGGAGGGGGGAGGGAGAGAGGAGGATGGAAGGATGCCTCTGGCCAGTCAGATTAGTTCTTTCTGGGTGTCTTTCGCCTTGGCAGTCTAGTCTCATTGCATGAGACTTCTCTTTCCCCCCCCCCCGCCCCCCCATCAGTCTCTCTCCTCACTGTCTAGTTACTGAGCTGACAGGCAGGACGTTTGGGTTCAATCCCTAGCTTGCTTGCTTTTCTTTTTCTACACAGTCTGAAAGCTCTTTGAGGGAGAGCTTGCCTCTCACCTTTCGTCTGCAGCGTCTGACAGAACAGTCTGTTGACCTAATTTGGGGAATATCGGCGCTACTAAGGACAGAGGATAACACATGAAATGTGAAAGAACAGTGTGATGCAGCTTCTAAAAGACAATTGCTCTCCTGCCTTGCCTAGAAATGGCTGATATCTAAGATATGGGATAGAGTTCTACTCCTCTTGCCCACTGTTTTGGCCCTCTGCCATAACACACCTTAAGAAATACAGGGAGCAGCATGGCAAAGATTGGCAAAACTACACATTTCTTCAGCTAGATCACTGAATGTAGCTCACCCTTTTGTGTCAAGCTTGGAAAAGTCATTTGTTTTACAGAGGCTTTTTAAAAATCCTTTTATGAAATATTATTTTTTTTTTCTTTCTGGGTGCAGTCACATGTGCAATCCTGGGCAATCACATAATGATCATGTAATGATATCATATTCAACCCACTGGTATCAAAATTCTCCATAGACAATTGGATTTGGCTATGTGGTGATGTCACCAAGCCAGTTCCTAGATCACTGCTTCCTAGATCAATGCCACTTCCTCACTGGATGGCTGAAAACCATTCCTTAGCCATTTTGAAACTGCTGAAAGAGAGGTACTTTTAAGGTGCTTGTTGACATTTTAATGAAAAGTGCCTCTCTTTTGGTTCTGCACTAATTAACACACTCAAATGTGGAATCAAAGGCTTGGAGCAATCTTTTAAATATTGCAATTATCAAGAATAATTTGCACCCACAACATTTAATGAGACAGTGGAAGAAATGGAGACTCTTTCAAATAGGCTGACTTAACTTTAGCCAGGTTCAGGCATAACTGTCTTGGCTTCTGTACACATGATGGGTGGGAATCTGTGTCTGTGTCTGTGCCTGGCTTTGGAGATCATCTTCTGACCTTGTAGCCATTTGTATTTTCGATCCACAAGGACTGTGGACTCTTCAGCAGAGATGAAAACGGAGCTTGACTCTTGTCCCAGAAGAAGCCAAAAGAGAGCATGTTTTGTGGCTGATTTTTGAAGACTGAGACTACATGGTCAAATACTGCATGATTTACTCCACTTATAAAATTGGTGAATGTGAAGTATTTTTTTAAATGATCACATGGTGCAAAGGCTGATTCAAATTGATCCAGCCCTTTTTGCTCTTTAAGTGGTTTTTTTCTCTGCCCCTGGAGGGCTTTTATTTTTTTCAACCTGGAATTATTGGAACTGGCTTTTCCCCATGTGGTTAGTTGTGGTCCATTCTTGTAAAGATGGGAGACATGTCTATGGGTGATGTTTCAATGACATAAGCAGTTGCAGTGTAATGTTCAGGACCAGGGGACCATGCCCCCCCAATTTTTCTCTCTACCTTAATTGTCCTCTGAATTTTTTTTACTTTTAAAAAATTTATTATCTAAATGAGATTAGCACTAGATCACCCTGTCACCTTATTACTGGAAAACATTATTATTATTTCTCATATTTACACCCCTGTAAGTCTCCCTGGAAAAGACCCTGATGTTGGGAAAGTGTGAAGGCAAGAAGAGAAGGGGACAACAGAAGAGGAGATGGATGGACAGTCTTGTCATTGAAGCAACCAACATGAATTTGACCCAACTCCGGGAGGCAGTAGAAGACAGGAGGGCCTGGCGTGCTCTGGTCCATGGGTTCATGAAGACTCGAACACAACTAAACAACTAAACAACAACAAAAGTTCCCCATCAGATTGGTAGAGGTGGGATCAGGGAAGGAAGGAAGGAAGGAAGGAAGGAAGGAAGGAAGGAAGGAAGGAAGGAAGGAAGGAAGGAAGGAAGGAAGGAAGGAAGGAAGGAAGGAAGGAAGGAAGAGTGGCTGTGGCTGGAATGTGAATCACATTGCATCCAATATGAAAATTGAACCCGTAAATCAATATGCAATTTCAAATACACTAGGACCCCCATATCCATGGGATCAGTATCTAGGGTTTCACTTTCCACAGTCTGAAAATATTTTAAAAATATTTAAAAAAACGAATCTGGAAAAACTATTTTCACATGTATTACCAGAACTGGCCACTAGAGGGTGCTAGAGGCCATGTTATGAATACTTGTTAGTGAAGAATATAGAGCATGGTCTATGGTGCCCTCCAGTAGCCAGTTCTGGCAATGCATGTGAGCATAATTTTTTTCCTGTTTTTTCTTTTTCTTTTTACTATGCCATCTATAGAACATCCATGGTTTTCGGTTTCCACAGAGGTATTGAAACCAATCCCCAGCAATATGGGGGTCCTACTGTAATGTATAATATAAGGGTTTTTTTTTTTGTTTCACAAAATCATAGAATCACAGAGTAACTGAGTTGGGCCTGTAAGGCCATCAAGTTAAACCTCCTCAGTGCAGGAATCCAAATCAAAGCAGATTTGACAATTGGTCCAATTTTCTCTTGAATACTTCCAGCATTAGAGTACTCACATCCTTCAGGGGTAATTGGTTCCATTGTCGTCGTGCTTTAACATTTAAGAAGTGTTTCCTGATAGCCTAAATCTTCCTGAAGCTTGAGTCCATTATTACATGCCCTGCACTCTGGGTATTTGAAAAGTACTATCATATCTCCCCTTAGTATTATTTTCTCAAGGCTAAACATGCCCACTTCTTTCAGTCTTTTCTCATAGGGCTTGGTTTTCAGACCCCTGATCATCCTTGTTGCCTTCCTCTGAACTTGTTCCAGTTTCTTGGCATCCTTCTTAAAGTGAGGCCTAATTACTGCTAAATAGAGGGGGGGAATAGTACCTCATAGGAGTTGGAGACCATACATCTGTTAATGCAGCTTAAAATAGGAGTGTTATGGGACACTATAAAAGTAATTATAAGAGGAATCATCATAGGGGAATCATGCAGAATAAAAAAATTGAGAGAAGAAAATATATTTAAAAAGTAGAATCATTAAAAGATCTAGAAAGTAAATATTTTATGGATAGAGATAATAAGAAACTATTAGAGATTCAAGCCAAAAGGAAAGAGTTAGAAAGCATAGAGTTAGAAAAAGTTCAGAGGGATTTGATATACTTGAAGAGGATTTTTTTTCGAGTATAGTAATAAAAATTCAAAGCATTTAGCCAGGGTATCTCAAACTAAAAGATTAAAAAATACAATTGGAGTGATTAGAGATAAAACACGAAAGAATTGCAGCCTGATGAAAGAAATATTACAAGAATTTTATCAAAATTTATATAAAGAAAATAATATAACGAAAGAAGATAGAAAGTTATATTAAAGAAAATGTAAAGAGTAAACTATTCCAGAACGACAAAAGAGAATTAGAAAAATAAATACAGGATGAAGAGATTACAGAGGTTATCAACAAATAAAACTCCAGGCTTTGATGTAATGGGATCAGAATATTATAAATCCTTTAAATCAATACTGATCCTCAAGTTAAAAATACTTTATAATGGAATATTGGAAGGAGAGAAAATACTAGAATCTTGGAAACATTCACTAACTACTTGTGACAAACCCAGACCTACTGGGATATGTCACACAGTTACACTAAGCTGCCACCAACCATTCCCTTTAAGAAGTCACACAGACCAGGGATGGATTTTTAAACAATAAAAAGAATAAGGTTTATTTAAATACACACAGGGAAAAATAAACAATCAGGTGAATAGGATAAAGTAACGTGGCTTATTCTCACTCATACAAGCATACAGTTTGGTTCACCCAGAACCCTTAACTTGAAGCACAGACCCTGAACCTATCAGTTCTGGCTACCCAACAGACACCTGAACCTATCAGGTTGGTACTCTGACACACAGAAGTACCCTGTCTGACACACAGACTCCCACAACAGCTTCTTCTTCCCAGCTGCTGCTTCGTCACATCCCAGTGTCTCACAGTATCTCACAGCATCTCTCTCTTCACCACACAGGCATCTCATATTTATACAGTACAGCCCCTCCTCCTGATGTCCCGCCTTCCACTCCCCATAGGATGGAACTTTCCCTCCAAACCCATGACAGACAGGTAACATCAGTGCTGTATGTAACACCTCCCCTCTTTATAAGTTGTTTTGTAGGGGGAAAGCTAACGTGCTTTTCACCAAAAAACAACCTGTATAAAATACACAACAACAGTTATACATACCATATTATACTTACTCATACTTACATTCTAAGTTAAACATTTCAATTAGGCATTTAAACATTTACCATATACATTACATCAATTTTACCTTTATTCTTACAAACCAAATTCAAAACCAGGTACATTTAACCTTTGTCATCATTATATACACATAGTCCATGTTCTTTCGCCGTCTTCATTCTTCAGGTCTTCTTGATAAGGCGTCAGCAACACAGTTCACTGACCCTCTGACCACCTTCACTTCAAAGTCATAGTCCTGTAGATTTAAAGCCCACCTCATAAGTTTGCTATTGTGGGTTTTCATTGTCTTTAACCATTGCAATGGCGAATGGTCAGTACACAGAACAAAATGTCTTCCCCAGATGTAAGGCTTGGCCTTCTGGATCGCGTAGACTATGGCCAAACACTCCTTCTCCACGGTTGCCAAATGTCTCTCACCTTTTTGAAGTTTCCTACTCAGGTAGGACACAGGATGCTGGTCACCATTCTCATCCTCCTGGCACAGAACTGCTCCTACCCCGCTGTTAGACGCATCGGTGTAGATGATGAACTCCCGGTCGAAGTCTGGAGCCCGCAGGACTGGATAGTTGATTAGCGCCTCCTTCAACCTCTGGAACGCCGCCTCACAGTCGCTGGTCCACGGGATGCGGTCATCAGCCGTCTTCCTCGTCAGATCGGTCAGCGGAGCCGCAATCTCGCTAAACCTCGGGATGAACTTTCTGTAGTAGCCCACCAACCCAAGAAATGATTTGACTTTTTTCTTGGTGGTGGGTCTGGGCCAATCACGAACTGCTTCTATTTTGGCCTCCAGGGGTTTTATCATTCCTCCCCCTACCATGTGACCCAAGTATTTTATTTCTGGGCTACCCAGCTGACACTTGCTGGCCTTTACTGTTAGCCCTGCTGCACTTAACCTCTGCAGCACTAACTCCAGGTGTATCAGGTGATCTTCCCAGGTATTACTGAAGATCCCTATGTCGTCAATGTAGGCCACTGTAAAGTCACTGAGCCCTGCCAAGGTCTGGTCCATCAGCCTTTGGAATGTGGCTGGTGCATTTCTGAGACCAAAGCTCAGGACTCGAAACTCATAGAGACCAAAAGGGCTGCAAAAGGCAGTCTTTTCTTGATCCCTGGGATCAATTCTTAATTGCCAATATCCCTTTACCAGGTCCAATGATGAGATGAACCGACAACCCCCTATGGTTTCAATCAGGTTGTCTAGCCTGGGCATTGGGTAGGCATCAGGAGTGGTTACACGGTTTAATTTCCTGTAATCGACACAAAACCTAATGCTCCCATCAGGCTTGTCTACAAGGACTATCGGAGAGGACCAAGGACTAGAAGAGGGGACGATTATGTTCTCCCTCAGCATCTCGTCCAGCTCCTTCCGCACCTTGTCCCTATAGGGTCCCGTTACTCGGTATGGGGATACTGCCTGCGGGGGTGCATCCCCTGTGTGGATCCGATGCATCACTCCCTTCACTATCCCCGGCTTGTTGGAAAACACCTGTTGATATTTACTAAGCAGCATTTTTAGTTCTTGCTGCTGGTCTTGGGTGAGTGCAGGACTGATCTTTACCTCCTCTGGGTTGTATTTTACTTCCCCTCTACCCTCCCAGAAGGGTAATTCAGCTTCCTCACTCTCAGATGCTTTTATCGCGAACAAAACCCTCTGTTCCCCTCTGTAGTAGGGTTTTAGGGCATTCACATGAACCACCCTCCTTGCTTGGTTCTCCTCCTGCTCTATTAGGTAGTTCAGGTCTGACATCTTGGAAATGACCCTATATGGTCCTGCCCATTTGAGCTGCAGTTTATTCTCTCTGCAGGGCCTAAGCCAAAGCACTTCCTCCCCTGGGTCAAAGTGCCTCTCTCTAGCTTTGTGGTCATACCATGTTTTCTGTCTGGCCTTCTGAGCTTGCAGGTTTTCTGCTGCCAGCTCTAGATTTCTCCTTAGGTCATTCATCAAGGTGTCTATGTAAGTCACAACGTCTTGTGGGTCATCCTGGGTGATCTGCTCCCAATTTTGTTTGATCAAATCAAGGGGCCCTTTCACCCCTAAGTGTGCAGCAAACATGTCAGAGTGACCCCTTTGTAAGATCATGGGGCGATACTTTTCAGGTACCACTAGCTGACTTCTGATCCCATCTCCCCCTTTTGAGATATTTCTCAGGGTCTCTCTATATAAAATCCCCTTTTTCTCCAGAAATCTCACTGGGGTTTCAGGTGTTAGCTGGGCGTCAGTCACCTGTTCAAAACACTTTTGGAGAGTGGCGTCTGCCTTTTGCTCCTGTCCAAATCTGCTGTCTGTGGTTAAGGTTTCCACCACAGCTTCTGAACTCCCCTCTGCTTCCGTCTCTGGCTCATCATTACCCCCCTGAACTGTCCCCGTGGTGGCTTGTGAGCGTGTAATCACTAGCACCCGTTTCACATGTTCAGCCAGGTCATTTCCCACGAGCACGGCTGCTGGCAGAGTCGATGAAATCGCTATCCGCCAATCTCCCCTCCAGCCTTGAAAGTTGACAGGTACCTCTGCTACTGGCAGAGAGATTATCTGCCCCTCAATCCCTGCCACCTTCATGCTCTCATTTGGGATTATAAACTCCCTCGGGATGATATCTGGATGGCACAGGGTTACCTGGGAACAAGTGTCCCGCAGCCCCCTATACTGTCGGTCAAGTATTCCTACGTCCACCCCTGCTGTCTCAAACAACTGAGAATCTGTTTTTATCAGCAAGCAGCGCTTTACCTCTATAAGAGGACCATTTTCCTCAGCCTGATCAGCAGAGGTAGCTGTTCCAGACTGAGTAGCCATGGCAACAGGCTCCCTCAGTGACACTGAGCCTTGCTCTTTCTGGACACAGAACACAGCTTTTGGCTTGGTTCCACTAGATTCCTGAGGCACCATTCCTTTTAGCTGCTTCAATTTCTCACATTCTGAGATTAGATGACCCTTTCCCTGACAGAAATAGCATTTTCTGGTGTATTTTGATTCTCTCTCATCTTGTTTTGGTTTTCCCTCCAAAATCTGAGGTCTTAGTTTCATGTCTGAGGGCTTCCCTTCACCATGGGCCCCTCCCCCTTGCTGGCTTTTCCCTGGTCCCTGAGAGTACTTGCTGTAGGTTTCTTTGGGTTTACCTACAGATTTCCCCTCACCCAAGGGCTTTCTTATTTGGGAAATAAAATCTGCGATCTCTGCGGCTGCTGCCACAGATTTCGGTTTCCTTTCCCTCACCTGGAATTTCAATTCCCCATGCAGGACTGAATAGAACTGTTCCAGTGCTATCAAATCTTTAAGCTGCTCATAGGTCTCTGTCCCTTCCTGCGATAGCCATTTCTCAAGCAGCCTCACCAATTGGGCCCCCACTTGGGTAAAAGTCTGTTCTGGTTTTTTTGTGAGGGACCTGAATCTTTGTCTCAGCTGCTCTGCATTTATCCCATGTCTGGCAAAGACCAGTTTTTTAAACTCTGCAAAATCTTTCATCAGTTCCTCAGGCATCTCGGCATAAACCTCAGCCAGGCTACCACTGATTAAAGATCGCATGATGGTCATCTTCTCAGTTTCCCTCACTGAGAAGTCCACAAACGCTCTTTCCACTAAGGAAAAGAACACCTCAGGACAATCTCCCTTGTGGTACACAGGGAATTTCTTCAGGTCAGCTTTAGACAGTTGGCCTCCCTCAGAATCCCTATTGTTATTATTGTTCTGGTTCATCATTTCCAGTTTTCTTAATTCAAACGCCATTCTTTCTTTCTCCAGAGCAATTTTCTCTCTCTCTCTCTCTATTTCAAATTGCCGCTGTTTCTCTCTTTCCCTTTCCTCCATTTCCCTCACCCTCAGTTCATGCTGTTGGGCTAGGAGTAATTTTCTGAGTTCTGGGTCCTGCTCTCCTGTGCTGTCACCTTGCACTGAGCCAAATTCATCCTCAGAACCTTGGTCAATCTGGGGGTCTTTCACTTCACCCATGTCTGTTACTTGACTTCGAGTCAAGGGCATAATCCCCCCTCAGAACAGGCTGCTTTAAAAAGTCAAGCCTCAAAATAAAACGACCACTTTTTTCCTTCTTGCCTCAGAACCAGCTCTCCTAGAGATTGCTGCTGTTCTTCAGCACTAAATTTGCAACAGTATCGAGTCAGAGCCTACCCCCCTCTGCTGGGCCTCTCAGCTGGCAAGCTAGCTCACTGTTGCTACGCAGTTTTGCCTCAGCGTTTTCCCGCCAAAATCAGGCTGCCTCAGAGCACCTTAATCTAAGTCTCCCCAGTTGGCACGTTCTTCTACTAGTGCACCTCCCCGTGAGGTACACCTAGAAGATTACCTACGCGCCTCAGACTGTCCCTGACTAGACCCCCCTTGCTCTGGGCACACTTGCCAAGGCTTTGCTGGACCGCTGGACAACTGGACCAGTCGTATCCCACACGCTGGACACCAATCAATGTGACAAACCCAGACCTACTGGGATATGTCACACAGTTACACTAAGCTGCCACCAACCATTCCCTTTAAGAAGTCACACAGACCAGGGATGGATTTTTAAACAATAAAAAGAATAAGGTTTATTTAAATACACACAGGGAAAAATAAACAATCAGGTGAATAGGATAAAGTAACGTGGCTTATTCTCACTCATACAAGCATACAGTTTGGTTCACCCAGAACCCTTAACTTGAAGCACAGACCCTGAACCTATCAGTTCTGGCTACCCAACAGACACCTGAACCTATCAGGTTGGTACTCTGACACACAGAAGTACCCTGTCTGACACACAGACTCCCACAACAGCTTCTTCTTCCCAGCTGCTGCTTCGTCACATCCCAGTGTCTCACAGTATCTCACAGCATCTCTCTCTTCACCACACAGGCATCTCATATTTATACAGTACAGCCCCTCCTCCTGATGTCCCGCCTTCCACTCCCCATAGGATGGAACTTTCCCTCCAAACCCATGACAGACAGGTAACATCAGTGCTGTATGTAACACTACTCTTATCCCAAAACCCAATAAAGATCTAACAGATCCAAGCTCGTATAGGCCTATCTAGTTATTAAATCAAAATACAAAGATATTTACAGCAATTTTAGCAAATAAAATGAGTAAGTTCATTACAAAATGTATTAAACAGGATCAGAATGAATTTTTAAAGGCAAATTTAACTAGGAGGGTTCTGAATATTATATATAATATAGAAAATGATAATATAAAGGCAGGTATTTTATCATTAGATATTTTTAAGGCATTTGATTGTGTAGAATGGCCAACATTAAAAATTCTTTTAAAGGGTTGGAAAGAAGTTTATGGGGGTAATAGATCAACTATATTTGGAGAACACTTCTGCAGTAATAGTTAATGACAGGATCACATAACAGGAAGTTCTAGGCTGAGGCACTAGACAAGGTTGCCCTCTTTTCCCAGTTTTGTTTTGTTTGATTAATGAAATATTATGAAATGCAATAAGGAATGATGATTTAATTAGTGGTATGGGTGAGAATAACAAAATAAAGATTAACTTATTTGCTGATGATTCCTTTTTTACAGTGAAAAACCTATTAGAAAGTATGGACAGAATTAAAAATCATTTAGAAAAAATTTGAAAAATAACTGGATTATGTGTAAATTGGCAAAAATCTAAAATAATGTTTCATCATAATAAATTAGAACAAGAAAAGTTTGCTGATAAATATGATTTTAGGATATGTAAATCTGTTAAATATTTAGGCATAGATTTAGTAAAGGATACTCAGAAAATAGCCGTCCCAAGAAGACATGGTCTAGAGGGGCGGGGTAAAAATCCAATAAATAAAATAAATAAATAAATAAAAGCATAATTATAATAAACTAAAAAGGGATATCAAAAAGAAATTACAGGAATATTCCAGTAATTTCTTGGTTTGGAAGGATTGCGCTGATGAAAATGAAGATTTTACCAAAGATTAATTTTTTATTTAAGATGTTGCCAGTAAAATTAACAGAAGATGATTTTAAATTTTGGCAAGGATTGATTAATAGATACTGTAATGAAGGGAAGAAAGCCTGAATAAATAAAAGGTATTGGCATAAGACAAGAAAGAAGGAGGTATAGGTATACCAAATATTAAAAATTACTATATGGCTAATCAGCTGAGGTTTTTTTAGGAAATTATATATAACCCAAAAAGGTTAATTTGGTGGAAAATGAAATCATCAGAACTACAGGTTGATATTGCAAAACATCTGTTCCATATAATTAAAAATATAAAATAAGCAAAATCAGTAACCCCTTCTTAAGAACTATGTTAAACATGTGGTATAAGTATAAAAAATCTATGTCCATCTAACTCTCCATTAGGGTTAGTGACTGACATAGAGAATTTCCCTGACAATATGAAAGTCTACGAGAATTATTTAAGGGAAAAAAGTGATTAGATTAAAAGATTGGTTGGATAAAATGAGATCAAATGATCAAATGAAACAAGCTCTTTAAAATAAGAATATATCATGGTTGAATTATATGCAATTAGAAAGATGGACTAATGAATGGGTAAAGTACAACAAAGGCAGAGAATGTACAAAGTATGAAGAATTTCACTGACTGAATCAGTGAAGGGTGTAGTAAGTAAAATTTATAGATGTCTGCTAGATTTAGAAGAAGAAGAGATTGAGAATGAAGGATTGAAGCTAGTGTGGGAACAAGATTTTGGAAAAAGAATAAATGGTGAAGAATGGATGAAGATATGGAAAATGAGGGTTTTGCGATTTATGTCAGTGAGAATAAAAGAAAAAAATAGACTAGGTTTAAGATGGTATTTGACACCAATAAAATTGAATAAAATTAACTCTAATTATCTGAATGTCTGTTGTAAATGTGAGAAGGAAATTGGTACATACTTTCATATGTGGCAGGAATGTGAAAAAGTACAAAGATTTTGGAAACTAATTTTTAAAGAATTAACTGATATATGTGAAAGAGACATAGAATTAATCCTGAGACAGCTTTGTTATCAATATTTGTAAATGTGAAATATGATATGATGACTAGAGAGTTGATTACCAATTTATTAACAGCAGCCAGATTAATAATAGCCAGGAATTGGAAATCAAAACTTGAATTTCAAATGGAAGAATGGTATAATGAAATATGGAACATTGCTATAAATGATAAATTAATTTGTAATTTAAAGGTTAAGAAAGGAGAGATAAAATAATAATAATTTTATGATGTATGGGGCAGATTTATTGAATATGTGCTAACAAGAGGAAAAGGGAAAGTTCCAAATCGGGAATGAATGCAGTTCTAGAGAAGAGGACAATAAAGGAAGAAAAAGAATAAAGACAATGGAAAAAGAAGACTACTGCAAGAGGTCCCGACTTAGGGTGGTGGGGAACACAATTGATTTGTATTTTGGTTTATGTATTTTATGTTGTAGTTTATAAATAATTTTAAAAAAGAGAAGTGTTTCCTGATAGTCAACTTTAATCTTCCTGTAGCTTGAGTCCAATATTACATGCCCTGAACTCTGGGATGATCGAGAACATATCGTGCTGCTCATCTGTATGACTATACCTTTCAAGTGATTGTTTTGGGTTTTTCAGGCTCTTTGGCCGTGTTCTGAAGGTTTTTCTTCCTGACGTTTCGCCAGTCTCTGTGGCTGACATATTCAGAGGACTGCAGTAGGAACTCTGTCCATGCTCTGTTGGTGTTTGTTGGATAGTTGAGTACTGTATTTATAGCTGTGGGAAACAGCTTTTGTCTTTTTTCAGGAGATAGGATGATCAGCATGTTTTTGTTGTGATAAGGGAGGTGGGAGGGAGAGATGATCTGTCACTGTGATTGATGGGTGTTGTTAGCTGGTCTTTTTTGTGCAATGATCCCTGGCCCTTGTGGCTGGATAGAGTTCATTAACCTTTTGCAGGTTGTATTTTTACGAATGGGGCGCCAGGCCGTGTTTAGTTTTAGGCCTTTTTCTTTCCTGTTGAAGTTTTGTTTATGTTTATGGATTTCAATAGCTTCCCTGTGCAGTCTAACATACAGATTGCTGGTGTTGTCCAGTACTTCAGTATTTTGAAATAGAATTTCATGTCCAGCTTGTTTTAGGGCATGTTCAGCTACTGCTGATTTTTCCGGTTGTTTTAATCTGCAGTGTCTCTCATGTTCTTTGATTCTGGTGTGAATGCTGCATTTTGTGGTTCCAATATATACCTATCCACAACTGCACAGTATCTGGTATTCTCCTGCAGTGGTAAGGGGGTCCCTTTTGTCTTTTGCTGACCGTAACATTTGTTGTATGTTGTACGGCCTGGGGACCGTACTGCAATGGATGCAGGAAAATGGGCTGAGGCTGAATCTGGACAAGACAGAAGTTCTGAGGGTGAGTGTCCCAGCAGTTAATGGCTTGAGTGACTCTCTCTCGTTCTGGGGGGGTGACCCTGGCTGCGAAGAGTGGGGTTCATAGCTTGGGGATACATCTGGACCCGACGCTCACCATGGAAACGCAGGTGGCGGTAGTCCGCACCGCCTTTTTCCGCCTATGGCGGATTGCCCGGCTGCGGCGCTACCTCGACACGGGGGCACTCACTATCTTGGTGCATGCACTTGTAATCTCAAGATTAGACCACTGTAACTTGCTCTACGTGGGGCTGCCTTTGAGGCTGATGCGAAAACTCCAGGTGATGCAGAATGCCGCAGCCAGACTCCTTAGTGGAGCGAGAAAATACCAGCATATTTCTCCTATTCTGGCCGCACTGCATTGGCTGCCCATTCGGTTCTGCATTGACTTCAAAGTTTTAATGCTTACTTATAAGGCCCTAAATGGTTTAGGACCTCGATATTTGGTGGAACGCCTGCTTCCACCAAGGTCTGCCCGGATCACCCGTGTGAGTCAGGAGGTGAGGCTGAGGAGCTTAATGCCGAAAGAGGCCCGGAAGGAAAAGACACAAAATCAGGCCTTCTCGGTGGTGGCTCCTCGCCTCTGGAACAATTTCCCTCCGGAGATTCACGCGGCCCCCATGCTGGGTATCTTTAAAAGCCAATTAAAAACATGGATGTTTATTCAGGCCTTCCCTCCAGTCAGTTCTTGATTCTTTCTTTTTATTCTTTATTTACTCTTTACTCTATTTTTCTGTTTTGTAAATTGTTATTGGAAGATTTATGTAATACTTTTGTTTTATTTTATTAGTTGTTTACATTATATTGGAAGCTGCCTAGAGTGGTCGCATAGACCAGATGGGTGGGATACAAATCAAATCAAATCAAATAAATAAATAAATTTTTGTGGGGGCTCTGAATACTGTTTGTAGGTTGTGTTTTTTCAAAAGTTTCCCCATGCGGTCCATGGCCCCTTTGATGTATGGCAGAAATACTTTATTTGTGGGTGGCTGTTTTTCCTCTTCAGTTTGGTGTTGTTTTCTTGGTTTGATGGCTCTTTTGATTTCATTCTTGGAATAGCCATTCGCCTGTAGGGCCCAATTCAGATGGTTGAGTTCGGTGCCTTATCACAACAAAAACATGCTGATCACCTTATCTCCTGAAAAAAGACAAAAGCTGTTTCCCACAGCTATAAATACTCAACTATCCAACAAACACCAACAGAGCATGGACAGAGTTCCTACTGCAATCCTCTGAAGATGCCAGCCGCAGAGACTGGCGAAACGTCAGGAAGAACAACCTTCAGAACACGGCCAAAGAGCTCGAAAAACCCACAACATTAGATCCTGTCCGTGAAAGCCTTCGCGAATACCTTTCAAGTATTTGAAAAGTGTTATCATATCACCTCTCAGTCTTCTTTTCTCAAGGCTAATCTGTTGAGATTTTGATATGAATATGTATTAAATACAAATGTTGTACAGTTGAAAGTAAAATGACTGATTTTACCCGAGTCATGTATAGATTGTATTCAGGTGTGGGTATCAAGGTTTGAGACTTAATGTTGTAGAGCTGTGGTACATGATGAAACTTTGTGTAACTGAAAATGAAGTAATGTATTTTCTGATTGGTCCCAGAATTGTGCGTAAGTCATGTGTAAAGGGGACATTTTATCTGCTGTAAATTAGATCACTTTTTTCCTATGTTGTGTGTTGTATCATGTCATGTTATGCTGCCAGGTGAATGTCTATTCTCTCTGCATATATGTAAACAGACTAAGTTGATATTTTACTCTCTCAGTGTCATGGTGTCTATGCAAACTAATATCTCTTTACTCTGCTAATGTTATGAGGGTACACGTTTAATCAACATTCTCAACATAAACGTGCCCAGTTCTTTCAGTCTTTCCTCATAGGGCTTGGTTTCCAGACCCCTGATCGTCCTTGTTGCCTTCCTCTGAACTTGCTCCAGTTTGTTGGCATCCTTCTTAAAGTGAGTCCTAATTACTGCTAAATAGAAGGGGGAATAGTACCTCACGGGAGTTGGAGACTGTACGTCTGTTAATGCAGCCTAAAATAGCATTTGCCTTTTTTGTAGACACATTGCACTGTTGATTCATATTAGTTTGTGAATGTGATTTACAACACTTCCAAGATCCTTTTTACTTACAGTATTACTGAGACAAGAATCCCCCATCTTGTAATTGTGCATTTGGGTTCTCCTCCCTAGATATAGAACATTGCACTTTTTCCTGTTAAATATCATTCTCTTGTTTTCAGCCCAGCGCTCAAGCTTATCAAGTTCATTTTGAATTTCCATGGAGCCTTGTAGGACAGGCACCCCCACTTATTACCTCCTCTCAGTTTTAAAAGGAGCCATTGATAAACACTCTCCAAGTACAATTCTGTAACCAACTGTGTACCACTTGACACTTGTTCTATCTAGCCTGCACCTATTTAATTTGCTTATCAGCAAATATCATGGGACACTTTGTCAAGGGCTTTGCTAAAGTTTAGATATATGTC
Organism: Pogona vitticeps; assembly: GCF_051106095.1. Taxonomy (NCBI): domain Eukaryota; kingdom Metazoa; phylum Chordata; class Lepidosauria; order Squamata; family Agamidae; genus Pogona; species Pogona vitticeps. The sequence continues at coordinate 123,470,271 of NC_135784.1, read as the reverse complement.
AACACAATTCCCACCATCTATCAGGTAAGTTACCGCTCAAAAGATGAGATAGTGAGTATGGCAGGATTTGTTCTTGACAAATCCATGTTGGCTTCTAATTATTACTGCATTATTTTCCAGGTGCTTGCAGAATGACAGCTTTATTATCTGTTCCAGAATGTTCCCTGGGATTGATGTCAGGCTGACTAGTCAGTAGTTCCCTGGTTCCTCTTTTTTTTGCCCTTTTTGAAGATAGGGACAATGTTAGTCCTCCTCCAATCATGACTCCACTTAAGTGAATTTCAAGAAAATAATAGGCAATTGTTCTGAGATCTCTTCAGCCAGTTCCTTCAATATCCTTGGATATAGTTCATCTGGTGCTGGGGATCTGAACTCATTAAAAGAAAAATCATATTCCTTGACTGTTTATCAATCTCAAACTGCAATCCTATGCCCTTCGACTTCACATTTGCCAGGAGAGTCATAGATTGTTTTTTGAGCTAAATTAGGAATTGAGCACTTCTGCCTCTTTTTTTGCATCTGTTATCATTTTCCCATCCCCATTGAGTAGCCGAGCCACTGTTTCTTTTCTCTGTCTTTTGCTATGCACATACTTGAATGCTTTTGTTGTTGCTTTTAGAATCTCTTGTTAACCTTAACTGATTCTCAGCTTTTGTCTTCCTAACATCATCCTTGCAATTTTTTGCTACTTGTTTATATTCTTCCTTTGTAGCCTGGCTTTCTTTCCACTTCCTATATGTATCATATATATTTTTTGTTTTGTTTTCAGGCCCTCTCTGAGTTTTTTTGTGAAGCCACATTGGCCTCTTTTTTGCTGTCTTTCATCTTTTTTTTTCTTGTTGGAATTGTCTGTAGTTGTATCTTTAGAATTTCCTTTTTTGAAAAACTGCCACCCATCTTTTCCTGTTAGGATCTCCTGCCATGGGATCTTGCCTATCATTGTTTTAAGTTTATTAAAATTGGCTTTCATAAAATCCAGCATATGCACTCTGCTTTTGTTTCCGTTGAAATAAAAAACTCAAGTAGAAAGTTTGTCTGTCTGTTTTTCCTTTTACCCAATTTTAATGAAATTTACAGTGGCAGTTTTATTGCATATCAACAGCCAGATGTCCTGCAGTTTCCTGGCTGTGGTTCTGTATCTACTGCAACTGCAGAGCTCCAGTATTAACCCCTGTTTTCCCATATAAAGTCATAATGGCTTTTCTCCTCCAGAAGAGGAATCCTGGAAGACCAAGGACTCCAAGATTAGGGGAAATGCTCTCCTTGGACCATCCCAGGAGGCAGGCAACTGTTTTTGCAGAGACTGTCCCATAATAGAGGAGGAAACCTAAAGAGAGCCAATGCTTTGTGAATCTCCTGCTCCCAAAAAAGTTTCACTGCCAGTCAGGGCCAGAGCTGCTACTAGGTGAACGAGGCGACCGCCTAGAGTGCAGACCTGAGAGAGGCACAGTTTTATACAGACGAGTTTCTTGAAAAAAATGCAACTGAATATTTATATTTTAAAGATAAATACCACAACAGTGCTATGGAATATAATAATTTATAAAGTCTTATAGATTTTTTCTATATACTGCAACCCAGGGGTCATTTCATAAAAAAAGGGCTGCTGATACTATCATTAGCATAACTAATTTGCATAGATCACCCCTGGCATCAATGGAAATAAGCAAAAAAACACTGGGTCAGTAAAAATAAATAAATAAGCACTTTCAGAGTTGCCAGTACTGGGTACCCTTGAGCCGTCCCCCCCCCAAGGTGACCCCTGCTGCAACCCTATTTCTTACAAATGCCTCATTGACACCAGCCATTGTGGTTATAAGTCATCAAACAGGGCTAATGGACAGGCAGCAGTGGGGGAGAAAACTGCAGCTTCCCTCTCTCAATTATGTAGGTTTTGGTCTCCTTTAAGCTACATTCCCCCAGTTGTTGCACTTTGGCCTGATCCAACATGGCTTCTTCTTCTTCTTTCTTTCTTTTTTTAAAAAACATTATTTATTTATTTATTTGATATATACCCTGCACCATCTGGCAACCATATTGCTCTGGGTGGCTAACAACACGACAGACAACACAATATCAAACACGATAAAAATAAAATAATACATACATTCAACAGATACAATAACTAGTAGGATAAATTAAAGGAGATGGCTATAAAGATGATAAAAAGGATGATGAAAAGATGGCAAAAAGGATGATAAAAGGGAAGCTGAGATATCAAAAGCTTAATGCTCAGGGAAGGCCTGGCAGAGGAGCCAGATCTTCAATGCTTGTTTGAACCCATCCAGTGAGGGTGCCAAGTGGATCTCCATGGGCAGATAGTTTCACAGGCGGAGGGGGCAACAGCCGAGAAGGCCTGGTTTCTTGTTCATTCCCTCTGGGCTCTGGGTCTCCTTCTGGGTGAAGGCCCTCAACTGCCCTGCTTGTGAAGAATGGGTATTACAGACAGATCTGGCTTGGAGCAGGTGTTCTGATAGGTGCCGAGGTCTTTGAACGTTTAGGGCTTTGAATGTTATCATCATAACCTTGAAGTCGATGCAGAAATGAACCAGTAGCCAATGAAGGGTGGCCAGAATGGGGGAGATGTGATGAAATTTCTTCACCCCAGTTATTAATCTGGCCACCGAATTCTGGACTAGTTGTAGTCTCCGCATCAACCTCAAGAGTAGCCCTACATAGAGAGCACTGTAGTAGTCTATTCTTGAGGTTACGAGTGCATGAATCAGAGTCGTGAGTGTCCCCAAGTCTAGATAGGGACACAGCTGGGCAATCCTCCAATGATGGAAATGGGTTGCCCAGACCACAGATGTCACCTGGGTTTCCATGGTGAGATCCAAGTCCAGACAGATGCCCAAGCTGCAAACCTCATTCTTCGTGGGAAGAGTCACTCCCCCAAAGGAGAGGAAGTTTCCTAACCTGCAGATGCCAGGTTAGGAAGATTTCCGTCTTGTCCAGATTCAACCTCACTCCATTTGTTGTCATCCACCCCAGTACAGTCCCCAAGCAGTATTCAAGGGACAGATCAGCATCCACTGCAGTTGGAGAAAAGGAGAGGCATCGCTGGGTGTCATCAGCATACTGATGACATTGAGCCCCACAACTCCGGCTGATCTTGCCCAGCGGCCTCAAATGCGGAATCCCACAATTGAGGATTCATGGGGTCGAAGTCATGTTGCCAAGCTGTGTGTTACATAACAGCACTGATGTTACCTGTCTGTCATGGGTTTGGAGGGAAAGTTCCATCCTATGGGGAGTGGAAGGCGGGACATCAGGAGGAGGGGCTGTACTGTATAAATATGTGATGCCTGTGTGGTGAAGAGTAGATGCTGAGACAGACTGTGAGACACTGGGTTGGGACGAAGCAGCAGCTGGGGAAGAAGAAGCTGTTGTGGGAGTCTGGGTGTCTGACAGGGTACTACTGTGTGTCAGAGTACCAGCCTGAAAGGTTCAGGGGTCTGTTGGTTAGCCAGAACTGATGGGTTCAGGGTCTGTGCTTTAAGTTAAAGGTTCTAGGTGAACCAAACTGTATGCTTGTGTGTGTGAGAATAAGCCACGTTACTTTATTTTATTCACCTGATTGTTTTATTTACCCTGTTTGTATTTAAAATAAACCTTATTCTTTTGTTGTTTAAAAATCCATCCCTGGTCTGTGTGACTTATTATAGGGAATGGTTGGTGGCAGCTTAGTAACTGTGTGATAGATCCCAGTAGGTCTGGGTTTGTCACATTGATTGGTGTCCAGCGTGTGGGATACGACTGGTCCAGTTGTCCAGCGGTCCAGCAAAGCCTTGGCAGGTGTGCCCAGAGCAAGGGGGGTCTAGTCAGGGACAGTCTGAGGCGCGTAGGTAATCTTCTAGGTGTACCTCACGGGGAGGTGCGCTAGTAGAAGAACGTGCCAACTGGGGAGACTTAGATTAAGGTGCTCTGAGGCAGCCTAGTTTTGGCGGGAAAAGCTGAGGAAAAACTGCGTAGCAACAGCGAGCTAGCTTGCCAGCTGAGAGGCCCAGCAGAGGGGGGTAGGCTCTGACTCGATACTGTTGCAACTTTAGTGCTGAAGAACAGCAGCAATCTCTAGGGAGAGCTGGTTCTGAGGTAAAAGGAAAAAAGTGGTCGTTTTATTTTGAGGCTTGACTTTTTAAAGCAGCCTGTTCTGAGGGGGGGTATGCCCTTGACTCGAAGCCAAGTAGCAGACATGAGTGAGGTGAAAGACCCCCAGATTGACCAAGGTTCTGAGGATGAATTTGGCTCAGTGCAAGGTGACAGCACAGGAGAGCAGGACCCAGAACTCAGAAAAATACTCCTAGCCCAACAGCATGAACTGAGGGTGAGGGAAATGGAGGAAAGATTAGAGAGAGAAAGAAGAGAGGAAAGGGAGAAACAGAGACAATTTGAATTGGCATTGGAGAGAGAGAAAATGGCGTTTGAATTAAGAAAACTGGAACTGATGAACCAGAACAATAATAATAATAGGGATTCTGAGGGAGGCCAATTGTCTAAGGCTGACCTGAAGAAATTCCCTGTGTACCACAAGGGAGATTGTCCTGAGGTGTTCTTTTCCTTAGTGGAAAGAGCGTTTGTGGACTTCTCAGTAAGGGAAACTGAGAAGATGACCATCATGCGGTCTTTAATCAGTGGTAGCCTGGCTGAGGTTTATGCCGAGATGCCTGAGGAATTGATGAAAGATTTTGCAGAGTTTAAAAAACTGGTGTTTGCCAGACATGGGATAAATGCAGAGCAGCTGAGACAAAGATTCAGGTCCCTCACCAAGAAACCAGAACAGACTTTTACCCAAGTGGGGGCCCAATTGGTGAGGCTGCTTGAGAAATGGCTATCGCAGGAGGGAATAGAGACCTATGAGCAGCTTAAAGACTTGATAGCCCTGGAACAGTTCTATTCAGTCCTGCAGGGGGAATTGAAATTCCAGGTGAGGGAAAGGAAACCGAAATCTGTGGCAGCAGCCGCAGAAATCGCGGATTTTATCTCCCAAATAAGAAAGCCCTTGGGTGAGGGGAAATCTGTAGGTAAACCCAAAGAAACCTACAGCAAGTACTCTCAGGGACCAGGGAAAAGCCAGCAAGGGGGAGGGGCCCATGGTGAAGGGAAGCCCTCAGGCATGAAACCAAGCCCTCAGAATTTGGAGGGAAAACCGAAACAAGAGGAGAGAGAATCCAAATACACTAGAAAATGTTATTTCTGTCAGGGAAAGGGTCATCTAATCTCAGAGTGTGAAAAATTAAAGCAGCTAAAAGGAATGGTGCCTCAGAATTCTAGTGGGACCAAGCCAAAAGCTGTGTTCTGTGTCCAGAAAGAGCAAGGCTCAGTGTCACAGAGGGAGCCTGTTGCCATGGCTACTCAGTCTGGGACAGCTGCCTCTGCTGATCAGGCTGAGGAAAATGGTCCTCTTCTGGAGGTAAAGCGCTGCTTGCTGATAAAAACAGATTCTCAGTTGTTTGAGACAGCAGGGGTGGACGTAGGAATACTTGACCGTCAGTATAGGGGGCTGCGGGACACTTGTTCCCAAGTAACCCTATGCCATCCAGATATCATCCCTAGGGAGTTTATAATCCCAAATGAGAGCATGAAGGTGGCAGGGATTGAGGGGCAGATAATCTCTCTGCCAGTAGCAGAGGTACCTGTCAACTTTCAAGGCCGGAGGGGAGATTGGCGGATAGCGATTTCATCGACTCTGCCAGCAGCCGTGCTCGTGGGAAATGACCTGGCTGAACATGTGAAACGGGTGCTAGTGATTACACGCTCACAAGCCACCACAGGGACAGTTCAGGGGGGTAATGATGAGCCAGAGACGGAAGCAGGTGGGGGGAGTTCAGAAGCTGTGGTGGAAACCTTAACCACAGACAGCAGATTTGGACAGGAGCAACAGGCAGACGCCACTCTCCAAAAGTGTTTTGAACAGGTGACTGACGCCCAGCTGACACCTGAAACCCCAGTGAGATTTCTGGAGAAAAAGGGGATTTTATATAGAGAAACCCTGAGGAATATCTCAAAAGGGGGAGATGGGATCAGAAGTCAGCTGGTGGTACCTGAAAAGTATCGCCCCATGATCTTACAAAGGGGGCACTCTGACATGTTTGCTGCACACTTAGGAGTGAACAAAACACAGCAGAGAATAACACAGAATTTCTACTGGCCTGACATAGGGAAGCAGATCAGGGAGTTCTGTAAACAATGTGATGTGTGTCAAAGGCAGGGGAATAACCGCGACAGGACCAAAGCAAAGTTGTGCCCTTTGCCTGTGATTGACACTCCGTTCAAATGCATAGGGGTGGATATAGTGGGACCTTTGCCCAAGGCCACAAAGAGGGGGAACAGGTTCATCCTAACAATTGTGGACCATGCCACAAGGTATCCTGAAGCCATACCCCTGACTAACATTGAAACTAACACAGTGGCCGATGCTTTGGTGGGGTATATGTCCAGGATGGGATTTGCCTCAGAGATAATCACAGATTTGGGAGCATCGTTCACATCAAAGCTCATGAAACGCTTATGGCAGATCTGTGGAATTAAGCACAAGGAAACCACTGCCTATCATCCTGAAAGTAATGGGTTAACTGAGAAGTTCAATGGGACTCTAATGCGCATGATTAGGGCTTACTTGGCAGAGAATCCAAACAATTGGGACCAGAAGCTGCAACCCCTTTTGTTTGCTTATCGATCAGTGCCACAAGCCAGTACCGGGTTTAGTCCATTTGAACTTCTATTTGGGAGACGGGTGAAAGGGCCCCTTGATTTGATCAAACAAAATTGGGAGCAGATCACCCAGGATGACCCACAAGACGTTGTGACTTACATAGACACCTTGATGAATGACCTAAGGAGAAATCTAGAGCTGGCAGCAGAAAACCTGCAAGCTCAGAAGGTCAGACAGAAAACATGGTATGACCACAAAGCTAGAGAGAGGCACTTTGACCCAGGGGAGGAAGTGCTTTGGCTTAGGCCCTGCAGAGAGAATAAACTGCAGCTCAAATGGGCAGGACCATATAGGGTCATTTCCAAGATGTCAGACCTGAACTACCTAATAGAGCAGGAGGAGAACCAAGCAAGGAGGGTGGTTCATGTGAATGCCCTAAAACCCTACTACAGAGGGGAACAGAGGGTTTTATTCGCGATAAAAGCAGCTGAGAGTGAGGAAGCTGAATTACCCTTCTGGGAGGGTAGAGGGGAAGTAAAATACAACCCAGAGGAGGTAAAGATCAGTCCTGCACTCACCCAAGACCAGCAGCAAGAACTAAAAATGCTGCTTAGAAAATATCAACAGGTGTTTTCCAACAAGCCGGGGATAGTGAAGGGAGTGATGCATCGGATCCACACAGGGGATGCACCCCCGCAGGCAGTATCCCCATACCGAGTAACGGGACCCTATAGGGACAAGGTGCGGAAGGAGTTGGACGAAATGCTGAGGGAGAACATAATCGTCCCCTCTTCTAGTCCTTGGTCCTCTCCGATAGTCCTTGTGGACAAGCCTGATGGGAGCATTAGGTTTTGTGTCGATTACAGGAAATTAAACCGTGTAACCACTCCTGATGCCTACCCAATGCCCAGGCTAGACAACCTGATTGAAACCATAGGGGGTTGTCGGTTCATCTCATCATTGGACCTGGTAAAGGGATATTGGCAATTAAGAATTGATCCCAGGGATCAAGAAAAGACTGCCTTTTGCAGCCCTTTTGGTCTCTATGAGTTTCGAGTCCTGAGCTTTGGTCTCAGAAATGCACCAGCCACATTCCAAAGGCTGATGGACCAGACCTTGGCAGGGCTCAGTGACTTTACAGTGGCCTACATTGACGACATAGGGATCTTCAGTAATACCTGGGAAGATCACCTGATACACCTGGAGTTAGTGCTGCAGAGGTTAAGTGCAGCAGGGCTAACAGTAAAGGCCAGCAAGTGTCAGCTGGGTAGCCCAGAAATAAAATACTTGGGTCACATGGTAGGGGGAGGAATGATAAAACCCCTGGAGGCCAAAATAGAAGCAGTTCGTGATTGGCCTAGACCCAACACCAAGAAAAAGGTCAAATCATTTCTTGGGTTGGTGGGCTACTACAGAAAGTTCATCCCGAGGTTTAGCGAGATTGCGGCTCCGCTGACCGATCTGACGAGGAAGAAGGCTGATGACCGCATCCCGTGGACCGGCGACTGTGAGGCGGCGTTCCAGAGGTTGAAGGAGGCGTTAATCAACTATCCTGTCCTGCGTGCTCCAGACTTCGACCGGGAGTTTATCATCTACACCGACGCGTCTAACAGCGGGGTAGGAGCAGTTCTGTGCCAAGAGGATGAGAATGGTGACCAGCATCCAGTGTCCTACCTGAGTAGGAAACTTCAAAAAGGTGAGAGACATTTGGCAACCGTGGAGAAGGAGTGTTTGGCCATAGTCTACGCGATCCAGAAGGCCAAGCCTTACATCTGGGGAAGACATTTTGTTCTGTGTACTGACCATTCACCATTGCAATGGTTAAAGACAATGAAAACCCACAATAGCAAACTTATGAGGTGGGCTTTAAACCTACAGGACTATGACTTTGAAGTGAAGGTGGTCAGAGGGTCAGTGAACTGTGTTGCTGACGCCTTATCAAGAAGACCTGAAGACTGAAGACGGCGAAAGAACATGGACTATATGTATATAATGAAAACAAAAAGTTAAAATGTACCTGGTTTTGAATTTGGTTGGTATTAATAAAGGTAAATTGATGTACTGTATATGGTAAAATGTTTAAATGCATATTTGCTATGGTTAACTTGGAGTGTAAGTATATGTAAGTATTATATGGTATGTATAAATGTTGTTGTGTATTTTATGCAGGTTGTTTTTTTGGTGAAAAGCACTTTTAGCTTTCCCCCTACAAAACAACTTTTAAAGAGGGGAGGTGTTACATAACAGCACTGATGTTACCTGTCTGTCATGGGTTTGGAGGGAAAGTTCCATCCTATGGGGAGTGGAAGGCGGGACATCAGGAGGAGGGGCTGTACTGTATAAATATGTGATGCCTGTGTGGTGAAGAGTAGATGCTGAGACAGACTGTGAGACACTGGGTTGGGACGAAGCAGCAGCTGGGGAAGAAGAAGCTGTTGTGGGAGTCTGGGTGTCTGACAGGGTACTACTGTGTGTCAGAGTACCAGCCTGAAAGGTTCAGGGGTCTGTTGGTTAGCCAGAACTGATGGGTTCAGGGTCTGTGCTTTAAGTTAAAGGTTCTAGGTGAACCAAACTGTATGCTTGTGTGTGTGAGAATAAGCCACGTTACTTTATTTTATTCACCTGATTGTTTTATTTACCCTGTTTGTATTTAAAATAAACCTTATTCTTTTGTTGTTTAAAAATCCATCCCTGGTCTGTGTGACTTATTATAGGGAATGGTTGGTGGCAGCTTAGTAACTGTGTGATAGATCCCAGTAGGTCTGGGTTTGTCACACTGTGCTCTCTGGAGATGGTCCCCCAAGAAGGAACGGAGGCACGCCAAAGTGAGGCCACCGATTCGCAGCTCGGAGAGCCACCCCAGAAGGATACCATGGTCGACGGTATCAAAGGCTGCTGAGATATTAAGGAGGACCAACAAGGACATATTGCCCCTGTCGGCCTCCCTCAGGAGGTCATCCTGCAGGGTGACTGATGCTGTTTCCGTACCATACTGCAGCCTGAAGCCCGAATGGAATGGATCAAGGGAATCAGTTTCCTCCAGGAGGGCCTGGAGGTGATCAGCCACCAGCCTCTCAACCACTTTACTCAAGAAAGAAACATTGGCGATGGGCCTATAATTACCAGTTTCATCCCCGGCCAAATTAGGTTTCTTTTGAATGGGCCTAATGAGTGTCTCCTTGAGGGCAGGGGGAACCATGTCCTTCTGGAGAGACCCATTAATTATTACACTGGCCCATTCTGTTGTTACAGGCTTGGCTGCTTTGATGTACCAGACCGGACAAGGGTCTAAAGAGGAGGTGGTGGCACGACAGCGCGCAAGCACCCTGTCCACCGCATTGGACGTCACAGGTTGAAAGCAAGTTAACCTTGCCGGACAAAACGATGCACAGTTATGAGGACAGTTCCTACAAAGGTGACCCGGTGGTCATTCCCCATAAATTTAATTATGTGATTTTTAATAATAATTTGTTCTGAATGTGTTTTTAAGTTAAGAGTTTTTAAGCAGTCTTCTGTACTTTCTGTTTTTCCTGCAATTTGTCTATTTTAAAAAATTGGTTGGGGGGGGCGCAAGTAGTTAGTCTTGCCTAAGGTGGAAAAAAACCTGGCACCAGCCCTGCTGCCAACGGTTTCAGGCACTGGAGATTATTCTCTGGAAATTCCCCCATTTTCCAAACACCCCCATGCCTGACCCGGAGGTTCCAGAGAACATACCAATCTCACCAGATCATATTTTTAGAAGCAGGCTACTGCCCCTTTAACTGAGGACTGCTCTCTTCTAGGGAGGTGGAGTTTGAACATGGAAGCATGAAATTGGGTGGAGGTTTTATTTATACCACTATTAGGAATATTTAAGCTCTCCGTGATTTCAAACCAGTACAGGAACCTTGTCCCACATTAGAGCCACTATTTTGTCTCGAATTTGCCCTGTTTCTTTTTTTATTTACGGTATTTATTTCTTTGGTCTGAAAAATTGACAAAAAGCTCACACTGACATACAGTAAATTTGTTAGTCTTGAAGATGCCACAATACTTTTGTTCTGTTTTTGTTGTTTAAAAAAAAAACCACAGTTTTTCCTATCTATGGAGCTCACGATGCTGACTGAGAAGAGAGGTCTAGCCCAATTCTATTACTTAAAAAAAACCTATTTAAATCGGGTTTTGTACATTTTAGATAGATTTAAATTTGGGTGGTTTACAGTTACACAACGTATATGGATTAATTGAAAAGGAAATTGTGGTTTGTTTGTGTGGCAATGAGTCTTTTGTTTTTTACTCCTCCATTAGAAGTCTATTTATCGCAGATGTGGAAACGATTCACTGAAATTGATTCCACATGTGAACACTCCTGCCTGCATTATTTTTTTTAATTCCTGCTATCTGATACAGCGCTATACCAGATAGGAATTAAAACATAATAATAAAAACATCACTGCTCCTTATGTAATCAACTGCTCAGCTGATGGGTGGTGAAGCCCAGCAGCTGCAGCGATAACACGTGGAAATGAAAACAGAGAAGGAAGAGGAATGGCCCAGGAAATGTTAAAATCAATACCAAGATTGCTCACAGTAACAGCCCAGTTTCACACACCTCCTTCATGGGGCTGCCTGTGTCCTGGAGCAGGGTTGCCCATCAGCTGACAACACAAGAAAATGCAAATGGTGATACAAATACTCCGTGACTCTCACATGACTTTAAATTGATTCCAGAAACACTGCAGCATATTGCAATGTATTGCAGCAATGTCAACAGGCTCTAAGTTACTGAGCTGTATAGAAAAACAGAGAGGAGGGAGGTCTCCAGACACGCAGCTAACTTGTATATCACTGCTGTAGGTGCAGCAGACGTGACTGACAGCTCTCTTTCCTGAGCCTCCTCCTTGTGCCTGGCTTGTCTCCAAGTTATTGGAGATGATGAGGATAGTGAGTGCCCCCCCTTCAACACAGGGTCAGAGGACAAGTTGGCAAGGCAACCACAAATAATCGGGTCCAGAAAAGGGGACAGGGCTTAGAAATCTCACGATTCTTCCTTTCAACTAGATTTTCATTGGGGCCCATGTTGAATCTTTTCCTAGCCATGTTGAAAATGTGCTTTGAGTTGCATGTGAGGTCCCGAGGGGAGTTTCATATGAGGCCTCCAGTGGCTATCATTTGTCACCTTACTTCTATCTGAGTTTTTCAGTTTTACCATTTTTCTGAACTACAGCTTGCTGTCTTGCTGAAAAGTGAATTCCTTCAGGTTCTGCCTCCTGGCACTTTAGGCTTTCAACAAGCTGGTCAGAGTGGATGCTATAAGGCCTCTGCTGTATTTTATAAGAACTCCCTCCCCCTCCCCTCCCCCCGCGCATTTCCCAAGTCTTTGGGGTGGATGTATTCTCTCTCTCTGATGGCTCCATGAGGAGGAGGCTTCTGTGAGGGACAATTTCCATAGCTGGCTGTAGAATGGAAAGCTCAAGCTGTGCCTCCTTTGTTTCCCCAAACTGAGCATGAACTCACATGATATGAGGGGGTAAAGCAAGATATCAAAGTTGAAACAAAGGACAATGGCCTCCTGTGGTGTGCTTTGTTTCTTCTCAAGCCCCTGCCCACCATAGCAAATCCATCAGTGAAAATATTTGGTGTTTTTATCAACTCCCCACCTCTTTGCCCCTCACAACTCCTGGACCAAATATGTACCGTGAATGCATCACAGAAAGGGGGGGGAGAGAACAGATGGCTTAATATAGACATGTTCTGTCATAGCAGCTGGTCCTCCTGTCCGTTCTGCCCCCCCTTCCTGGTCCCCATTCCTGTCCCGCATGGGAGGTGGAGCCATCACCAACACCTCATCAGGCACAGCCCTGCCATCCTTTATTCATGGTCCTGGGGCACATTAGGCGTCTTCCAAGACCTCACACCGCAATGGCCCAAGGGACTCACAGACTCATCAATTAAGTCAGTAACATGTGGTTAATAATTCAAGCAGACTTGTAAAATATTCAAGGCAGTCCTGGTGGACCACCACTACAGAGGAGCTGGGTGGGGTGGGAGCTTTCTCAGGCCAGGTGCCTACCACATTGTGAGAGGAAGCGTGTTAGCTCATTTAGTTGTCCCTTTGCAGAATGCACAGCTCAAAGGATGTGGCTTGGAGCTGGGTTAGCCCCTCCCCAAAGGTGTTACACCTGTTTGTAGGCAGAATTTGTCTCCCCTAGCTGACCTTCCATCCTGTTTGTGACTTCTTTGTATGAATACCCACAATACCTGAGGGGTGGCTGCATAATATCGTTATGTACAACTCTTTCTAAATGGCTCAGATGAAAGAGAGCTAGCATTTCTGAGAGAGGAAGACATCCTGTACTATCCCATTCTTAATACGAATCAGCTCTGTCTGCTTGTGAAAGAGCAGCAACCAACGGAGCATTTGCGAGTATGAAAAAACTCTGGATTTTGTTATACTCTCTGGCGTGCTCTGGTCCATGGGGTCACAAAGAGTCGGCCACCACTTAATGACTAAAGAACAACAACTCTTTCATTTCATCTTCCCTCTGGACACCCGTGCCTTACAAGCTGGAACATTCCAACAATACGGCAGGGAACAAATGGAAAGCATTACCAGTAAGGCCCAAACAATCTAAGGGAGAAGGAAACAACCTGGTTGGCTATTAAAAGAGGCATTAACTGCCAGGGAAAGGGTTAGGTTTAGTGTCACAGAAGGCAGTTCCTGGAGCAGCAGATGGGAAACTGGGACTACAAGCTTAGAAGGGTAAGGCAGGTGCTTGTGCCACATCCCTTCTGTATTGTTAACCAATGCAGTCCATCTCTGCAATGGGCCACAGGCAGAGAAAAAGTGTGTAGCCAAATGGGATTAGTAGAACAAATACCTCCTGATGGCTCAAAAGAGTTTTGGGGAAAGCATTTTTCCAAGTGAGTCACTGACAACACTTGTGGGCAGCTAAATACAGCCACCCCTCTTTTGACAGGGGACAAAATGGCTGTGTGCTCTAATGGGGATTTTTGTAGTTCTTTCATGAAACACTCAGTCCTATTAACAAGTGCAATTTTTTTCCTACACAGAAAGCATGACCTGAGACAAGTCCCTGTTGCCGTCCAAAGGGAGAAAGTACTCGGGCATCCTCACTGAGGGTCACCGCCTTCACAATTTCGCTCCTGATATGGTTCCTGTGAGGAAAGTGGCCCTTGTGTCAGACCCCAAAAAGGTGAGGCAGTGGTGGACTCTGAAGGACCCTCTGTGGTTGACTAACATTAGAGTGCGGTCCTTTAAAAACGTGTACATTTTAAACACGGCTTGGCTCTAAAGGGTGAAATGGTGAGCCGAGGGCATCACTCACATCATCTCCTTTCTTCACGTTGAGTGTTTTTTCTTCTTCTTAATGCTGGGAAGTTCCACTCCAAAACTGCAACTAAAACTAGCTGGGATTGATAATGGTAAGTCAAGGGGAGAGAAACCATTGAGCTTCGTGGCGCAGTGGTTAAACCACTGTACTGCAGCCAAAACTGTGCTCACAACCTGGGGTTCAATCCCAGGTAGCCGGCTCAAAGTTGACTCAGCCTTCTATCCTTCCGAGGTCGGTAAAATGAGTACCCAGCTTGCTGGGGGGGGCGGGTTAATGTGTAGCCTGCATAATTAACGTGTAAACTGCCCAGAGAGTGCTTGAAGCACTATGGGGCAGTATATAAGCGGCATGCTTTGCTTTTTTCTTTTTCTTTTTCTTTTTTTCTTTGCTTTGTGCCTATATGTGTCTGTGTCTGTATCTGTAGGTAAGAGAGAAATCTAAAAGCCTGTCTACCACAACCTATCTAAAATTTTCTTTTTAAAAAATGGGCCAACACAAAAAGAACGTGGGTCAAGCCCCCTATCCCTATAATTCATTCTATGTCCCACAGTGTTGGCCCAGAGACTTCTGTGGAAGGAAAACATATTTCCATGCAAATGGTCATGTGTGATAATCACATCTCTGCTACTTTACAGTACGCACAAAATCAGCAGCAGTTTCCTGGGCTACTAGCTTGTAGTGAAACGCACACACAATGCTGATATGTGATTTGCAGCTTAAACTGTAATGCCAAAGCTTACTGCCTATTGTGACATTTATGTTGTGTTTCTGTATTGACTCATATGATGTTGTTGTTTCTTTTCCACACAGTAAATTCCTTGACAGTAGAACTGAAAGAAATGGCACCTTTGAGCTCTGGAAATGGCACCAAACTGCTTAGAGTTGCTCTTTTGAGCACTTTGAAATAATCAGATTTTTTTATTAGGGTCAGAAATGGTTTATGTACAAAAATGTATTAAATGAACAATAGAACCCTTCCCTCAGACCATTACCAAGTAGAGCTGAATTAAGGTTACTGATGTGCCCCAGGTTTGTATATAAGAAAAAAAAATCTGATGCTTTTATACTTGGGTGAGGTACTGAAATCTTAAGGGTTTAAGAAAATTATTTTTCAAATGACACAACTCCTTTAATAAGACAAGATGATGCTACGCAAAAGGAAAAACTGCCATTTATAAGCAGCAGAATTTCTTTCTTTTTTAAAGAAAACTACATTTCAGTATATTTTAGTATGCAACAAAATCAACTGATTTTGTGAGAAGTCAGAAGGAAATCTGTTCCGCCCTGAATTAATTATTCTGCTGGATACCCTTCTGGATGACGTCCCAGCCTTACTGGGGTCCCTTGTGGAATGCAGTAGTATTTCTATGTAGAGAATGGACCTGTGGGTGGATGGGCTTTTAAAATTCTTCTCTGTTCAGACCACGTCGACTCTTCCTGGGCTAAATGACAAAAGAACCATGGCAGTGTTCCCAGTTGTGAGGATATTTTAAAATACTGGTGGCTGCACAGCATCAGAAGGAGAGGGATCCCTCTCTATGGGCTCTTCCACACAATGGACTTGTCTCTGGTTGTTGCCCACAGTTGTTCTTCTGGTATTTCTGCTGCAAATTTGAATAAATCATCCCAGTGTTGGTGTCCACATATGGGATGGGGATTTGCTGCTGGATGTACTGGGATGCACTGGGTCCTCCCAATACTGCCTGTCTGCACACATCTGGAATTGCTTCCTGGACTCATAATCCCAGCACAGATTGCCTTTCTCGATCTTCCCTGCTCTCTGCCTGCCTGTTTCGCTCCCTCTTCCCTCCTCTCCTTGTTTTATCTGTCTATGGGGCATGGAGATTGACCAGCAGAAAATTGCCCATCATGAAAAGTCATCAAATGACACACACTCACAAAGTCCTTCTTTCACGTCACAATCGTCAGGACACTCTCTCATTCACACTTTATTTACGCTGCCACCAACCACTCCTTCATAAGACTCTTCAGACAAATGTATGATTTTAAAAATTATAAAAACTTGTATTTTATTGATAACAACAGAAGGAATGGTAAATCACTTTAATAATTAAAATAAAAAGGCAATCAGTAATAATCAAGTATCCCCTCATACACACTCACTCTCAGACCTTCACTCTAACTCTCCATAACTCTTAACTCACTAAAAACTGTCTCACATCATTCACCCCCCCCCTTATATACACAGCTCTACCTCCTGGAGTCCCACCTCCTGCTCTGCTATAGGCAGATGGGTTCCAGCATAACCATGATAGGCAGGTGACGTCATCGCAGCCGTCACAGTCATCAAATGACACACACTCACAAAGTGCATGGATCATCATGAAACAAAGCCATAGTAGACTCCAAATGAATAGATCCTGCACTGGAACAGGGCAAACCCAAACAAAAATACACCACCTCTGCAGTAATGGCGTTAAAAACACCAGAAACAGGGTTTTACGTTCCACTTTGATTCTCCTGACACTAGTTTCAACCCTGTGTTGTGTGGATAGCAGGATATGGTTCCAATATCATGGAGGAAAGAAGAGCTAAACAAATTCTCAGTGCAACAAGGTGTATCTCTGTTCATCTTTTCAGGTAGACAGAAAGGGGGCATTTAGCCGTCAATATGTTTTGTATTTCAGCTCCCATCAGGTCTAGCCAGCATAATCACTGATGAGAAGTGATGGATGATGGAATCCAACAACAGCTGGAGTGCGACAAGTTCACCACACTAGGAATGAAGGAGTTATTTCTTCCCACTCCTCCAGTTTACTTGTAGCTGGTGTAATTGGTAACATCCTTGGTGTTACCAAGTACGTTGCCAGTATTCTTGGCCAACTCCCTAAGCTTTCAATTTTGTATAAATGGCCCCTGTTGCTGCTCTTTGCCCAGATAGAAAGGAATTACCATGCACCTGTACATCTAGCATCTAAGGTCCCAGCCTCTTCTGTAGCTACCAGTTAGTTATCTCAGAGAACAAAGAAATTCTTCTTAGTGTAGTGCAGACATACTGTATATCCTCCCAAGACTAATATTTTCTACTCTTCAAACTTCTTTCATAGTGCTACTAAATTGTGAGTTTTGATTTTCAGCTGGATGACCATTCAGACCTGAGAGGCTCATCCTTCACCACAGGTTCACAAGACCATGATAATTTGATGCAAAATCCTGCCTCAAGACTCTGTCCTACTTGAAATGATAAAATGCATTTCTGCAAAATATGGCCAGGTGCAAGTCACACACAGAGAACGGAATTACATGCTACGGATCTCAGGTTCATTCTCCGGGGATTTAATATCTTAGTCCATTCCTTATTTGGTAGCAGGTTGCAGAGTAGGATGTTTCAAACCAGAACATTGTCTTTTTTATTTTATGCACCACCAGTGCTGATCACCTCACCGATTTAAAAAGAGGCTACTGTTTCAACTGAAGGAAAAAACCATGTACTGTACTTAAGGAGCATCTATCCCGAAGCCATGGTTGGCCCTAACATTAGGCAGTGTGTGATGGTAAGTCTCTGATCACAGACACTGGGGGAGGACAGCAACAACATAATTGGAGAAAAGAGTTGTGCACCTGTCCTATGCCACCATAAATTAGCCTCCTGCCTCAGGGGTGGTACAGAAGGCTTCTCCATCACCAGTGCTGAAGAAGGATCCAGCTGTGCTGGCCTAAGCTGGTTTTCTACTGAAACAGGAAGCAGGTCCCATTTATTATTGTTGTTGTTGTTGTTGTTGTTGTTGTTGTTGTTGTTGTTGTTGTTGTTGACGATGACGATGACGATGATGATGACGACAATCATCATCATCATCATCATCATCATCATCATCATCATCATCATCATCTTAAAACTAGAAGGGACCTTATGGATTGTCAAGTCCAGCCCCTGTCAAGGAGGCACAGAGGGGAATTGAACATCCACAACTAGAGATGGACATGAACTGAACCACAAATCAGAAAAACTGATGAACCAGGCTAGTTCACTGGTTCTTGACCCAGTTTAGGAATCTGGTTTTGCCAAAGTGAAATGAAACACTGAACTCCCCACCCCCTTGCTTCACTTTGCCTCAGCAAAGTGGGATGCCCGCCCGCTCCATTCCCATGGGCCCCATGGCCTCCCTACTAGCCACTGCCTCTGAACATGCACCCACCTATCAGATGTTACTGGTTTCAACTCCCATCAATCAGTGATGAGACACAATGAGAGCTGTTGTTCTGCATCATCCAGAAGCTCTCGTGTTCTCCATAATTTAGGCTGTTCCATTTGATTTCATTCTCAGCTCTGTTGTCATCAGAGAACATCTTTTTGGAGGATTGATGAGCCACTGGCTTGAATGCCTAGACTATTTTTCTGAAGGTGAAACTGATGAACTTATTGTACGGTATTCTTGAATGACTTCTGTTGACCTGCATAATATGAGAGTCCAATCTTTGGTGAATGAGGGATCCTGGGTTCTGTTCCCACCTACATCTCATACTTTTTTCCTAAATTAGACACATTTCAGGTTATTCTTTTTCTACATTAAAATTCAAACTTTGACAAACTCCTGCTCAGCTGTCAAAAAAAAAAAAGATCAAATATTTATCTATATCTCACAGTTTCTGGGACAACTACGTTGGAGTGAAGAGTGATAAAAAGGAAATAACTATGTAATATGCTGCCTGAGTAAATTTGTCTGTAAGTATGGTTGTCTTTTATATTTTAGCATGCGCATTTATTCCTATGTACTCTGGGCGTGCATAGTTATCCCAGGTCTGTGTTGCTGAATACTATATGGGTAACTGTCTGCATCAGATTGTTCTTGAT
Organism: Pogona vitticeps; assembly: GCF_051106095.1. Taxonomy (NCBI): domain Eukaryota; kingdom Metazoa; phylum Chordata; class Lepidosauria; order Squamata; family Agamidae; genus Pogona; species Pogona vitticeps. The sequence goes on along the minus strand of NC_135784.1, from coordinate 123,451,472 downwards.
ACATGTTTGTTCTCATGGATCAATTGAGAAGAAGAATAATGGTAGACAATAAGCAACATTAATATGTAACAGAAATAGGGTCAGAATCCTAGATGCAACTTTTCAGCAACTTGAATATAGAGACAAAGTGAACTATGATAATAATCATTGCAAAGATAGTGGAAGAGAATAGCAAAAAGGGAGAGCAGGAGCAGGACAAGAGACCTCTTCTATAAGATCCAAGAAATCAAAGGGAAATTTAAACCAAGATCAAAGATGGACAAGGGAATGTATTATCTGATCAAGGTAACATAAAGAGAAAATGGAAGCAACATACTTTAAAAATATACAGAAGAAATTAAAGAATGATGGATTCCTTCAAAAAAGAGTCCTTTGATGAGGAACATCCAGATTTAGAAAATGAAGTGAAAATTGCTCTCAAAGCAATTGGAAGATATATAAGTAAATTGAAGGGATACCAATAGAGCTATTTCAATCAACAGAGAGCAAATCTATCAAAATCATAACAAGAAATGCCAATCAATATGGGAAACAAAATAAGGATCCACAAAGTGGATATGTTTAATATGCATTCTAATCCCATAGAAAGTCAGATGCCGAAGAAAGAACTATAGGGCTATTGTCTTCATTTCACATGCAAGCAAATTATGCTCAGAATTTCACAGCAAATGTTGTACTTTATATGGAGCAAGAAATATGAGATGTTCAAGCTGGATTCAGAAAGGGAAGAGGCACTAGAGATTAGAGTGCAAATAAACATTGGCCACTGAAGAATGCCAAATAATTTCAAAAGATAATCAGTTTGTACTTGGATAGCTCACTGGTTTAGGCATCTGGCTGTGGAACCAGAGGTTGGGAGTTCAATTCTCACTGTGCCTCTTTGAGACCGGCTGGATTCACAGGGTCCCTTCCAGCTCTGCAGTTCAAAGACAGATTACAGTAAAGACTTTGATTGTACCTACTGTGAAAAGCTATGTATTGTTCTAAAAGAAATAGCTGTGCCATCATATTTGATTGTCCTATTGCATAGCTTATACTTTGGACATGTTTTACTGTTAGGACAGAATATAGAGAAACAAAATTGTTTCCATTTGGCAAAAGTATCATTTGAATCCTTCATCTTAATCTAATCCCATTTTTATTTGATATGTTCTGTGTACAGACTGGATAGACAGGAATGTAAAATATGTCTCCCTATGTATTCAATCTGTATGCAGAGCATTTCATGTGAGAAATGGGATTAGATTCAGATGAAGGTATAATAAAAGAAATATGCCCGTCTTGTAATTGCTTTTCAGTAGTTTTTTTTTAATTTTATGCATTCCTACACATGCTCAGTTGCTATTTTGAACTTTTCACTTGGAGTTATAAAAGAGTAACTTTATTTGGTGAGAACCACTTTACACATACTGTGTGTGTCAGTGATTCTCTGCTTTCAAAACCAATAATTTTATTGTTTTATTAGTAAGATTTGATCTGTATTTTGTTATGCGACCCCCCCAGCCAGCAAACCAAGCCAGGCTGAAGGGCTATCTTTCTCCAACAACAAAACACATACACATTTCCTAAAAATGACTGTAAATATCCCTTTAATATGGATTGAACAATACTATATTGTATGTTCTAAGGGTGCAACTTCACTGCAGTGTATGCTGCAGTTTGTGCCAGAGTTTGCCCAATGTATTTTCTGTCAACTGCACAACTTGCAGCAAATCACAAGGATGTCCAATCTTTTTGTGTGTGTGAACATTTATTGCTTTTAATTCAGCCAGCAAGAGATAGTGTTTTTTTCTGTAATGATTTTGCTTACATAGCTTTTTTGCACATATAGAATGTGCGATCACCTATATGGTTCAAGGGGGCAGTGTGAGGGTGTATTCTAAGGAGACATTAAGAATGAGGCATCTTTTTTTAAAAGGCGAGTGACATAGCACTGAATTGACATCCTGTAACAACTTGTGAAAATGCAGTGCTTATCTAACATAGTGCTATACTGGAAAATCACAACAAAGAAAAATGTTTTGGAGAAAAACAAAAGGTACTAACTTGAAGGGGATGTTGTCACTATATTGGCATAATATGCCCCCAACAAGGGTGTGCCAGCACAGTGGAAACATTCCACTCAAGTGAATACCTCTTGACTCCCACCAAACAATTTTTCCTTGTCGAGTTTAGTGCTATGGTGGATAAGCAGTGCCGTTTCACTAGTTATTATATCAATTCAGTGCTACATCAGTTGCCTTTTTGGGGGGGACTATGTTAATGATAGAAGAGGATGGACGACTTGTGATACCAGTGAGAATATTGTTATTTGAGATGCAGTGTGAACTCTTTCCCTGAAAATTCCTGGGGTTCTGTGGGAATGAGAGCAGTGATTGAATTGCCATAGGAAACTTTGAATAAACCAAAAATCAAATAGGAACAGCCCCGTTTCATTACAGTCATACCCAAAATGATTTTCTGATGATATTGCTAAACTGAGGAATTGGGCTGGACTATGAAGGGTGACCATTCCATGTGCTTCCTGTGCTTTTCCTCCCCTCTGCTTTAGCGTCTAACAAGGATCAAAAGGACCTGCTGTGCCCATGCAAATTCTAATTTGCTTAGTATGAAAGAACAGAGTTGATAGAGTGGAGTGCAGAGTGTATGTAATTTCTGTCCTACTTGTATAGTATAGCTAACTGAATTTTTAAAAAGAAGGGAGGGGGGAGTCAAAAAATCAAAGTCTAGGCAACATCACCAATGGAAATGCCTTACTTTGCATGGTTGCCAAAGAAGAAAGAGGGAATTGGTTGCCATAGCTCTGGGATCTCATTCCAAGACTCTCCATGATTGGAGTGTGCAAGAGATACCTTGAGCTTCATTGGATAGTGAAGCTGTCAGTATTTTTTTTCAGCACCAGGATCAATGTAAGGTGGTGTTGCTTTGGATTCTTTTCTGACCAATTTAATCTCACAGGATTTTTGAAATTGTGATATGTTTATCCATACAAATGCTAGATGAAACATGAGGGATCTGTGGGGGGTGCAGCTCCACTCCATGAGTGCCCTTGTGCTCTTTGCTCTGCCCTGTGGTCACCTCGTGTGTTTGTGTGTTTAGTCGTTTAGTCGTGTCCGACTCTTCGTGACCCCATGGACCAGAGCACGCCAGGCCCTCCTGTCTTCTACTGCCTCCCGGAGTTGTGTCAGGTTCATGTTGGTTGCTTCGCAGACACTGTCCAGCCATCTCATCCTCGGTCGTCCCCTTCTCCTCTTGCCATCACACCTTCCTAACATCAAGGTTTTTTCCAAGGACTCTTTTCTTCTCATGAGATGGCCAAAGTACTGGAGCCTCAGCTTCAGGATCTGTCCTTCAAGTGAGCATTCAGGGTTGATTTCCTTTAGAACTGATAGGTTTGTTCTCCTTGCAGTCCAGGGGATTCTCAAGAGCCTCCTCCAGCACCACAATTCAAAGGCATCAATTCTTCGGCGGTCTGCTTTCTTTATGGTCCAGCTCTCACTTCCATACATCACGACAGGAAAAACCATAGCTTTGACTATTCGGACTTTTGTTGGCAAGGTGATGTCTCTGCTTTTCGAGATGCTGTCAAGATTTGTCATCGCTTTCCTCCCAAGAAGAAGGCGCCTTTTAATTTCAGGGCTGCTGTCTCCATCTGCAGTGATCATGGAGCCCAGGAAGATAAAATTTGACACTGCCTCCATATCTTCCCCTTCTATTTCCCAGGAGGTGATGGGACCAGTGGCCATGATCTTAGTTTTTTTGACGTTGAGTTTCAGACCGTTTTTTGCACTCTCCTCTTTCACTCTCATTACAAGGTTCTTTAATTCCTCCTCACTTTCTGCCATCAGAGTGGTATCATCTGCATATCGGAGGTTGTTGATATTTCTTCCGGCAATCTTAATTCCGGCTTGGGTTTCTTCCAGTCCAGCCTTCCGCATGATGTATTCTGCATATAAGTTAAATAAGCTGGGGGACAATATACAGCCTTGCCGTACTCCTTTCCCAATTTTGAACCACTCAGTTGTTCCATGACCAGTTCTAACTGTTGCTTCCTGTCCCACATATAGGTTTCTCAGGAGACAGATAAAGTGGTCAGGCACTCCCATTTCTTTAAGAACTTGCCATAGTTTGCTGTGGTCCACACAGTCAAAGGCTTTTGCATAGTCAATGAAGCAGAAATAGATATTTTTCTGGAACTCTCTGGCTTTCTCCATAATCCAGCGCAAGTTAGCAATTTGGTCTCGAGTTCCTCTGCCTCTTCGGAATCCAGCTTGTACTTCTGGGAGTTCTCGGTCCACATACTGCTGAAGCCTACCTTGTAGGATTTTGAGCATAACCTTGCTAGCGTGTGAAATGAGTGCAATTGTACGGTAGTTGGAGCATTCTTTGGCACTGCCTTTCTTTGGGATTGGGATGTAGACTGATCTTTTCCAATCCTCTGGCCACTGTTGAGTTTTCCAAACTTGCTGGCATATTGAATGTAGCACCTTAACAGCATCATCTTTCAAGATTTTAAATAGTTCAACTGGAATGCCATCACCTCCACTGGCCTTGTTGTTAGCCAGGCTTTCTAAGGCCCACTTGACTTCGCTCTCCAGGATGTCTGGCTCAAGGTCAGCAACTACATTGTCTGGGTTGTCCGGGATATCCAAATCTTTCTGATATAATTCCTCTGTGTATTCTTGCCACCTCGTCTTGACGTCTTCTGCTTCTGTTAGGTCCTTCCCATTTTTGTCTTTTATCATGTTCATCTTTGCGCAAAATGTTCCTCTAATATGTCCAATTTTCCTGAACAGATCTCTGGTCTTTCCTTTTCTGTTATCTTCCTCTATTTCTTTGCATTGTTCATTTAAGAAGGCCCTCTTGTCTCTCCTTGCTATTCTTTGGAAGTCTGCATTCAAGTTTCTGTAACTTTCCCTATCTCCCTTGCATTTTGCTTCCCTTCTCCTCTCTGCTATTTCTAAGGCCTCGTTGGACAGCCACTTTGCTTTCTTGCATTTCCTTTTCTTTGGGATGGTTTTCGTTGCTGCCTCCTGGACAATGTTACGAGCCTCTATCCAAAGTTCTTCAGGCACTCTGTCCACCAAATCGAGTTCCTTAAATCTGTTCTTTACTTCCACTGTGTATTCATAAGGGATTTGGTTTAGATTATACCTGAGTGGCCCAGTGGTTTTTCCTAATCTCTTCAGTCTAAGCTTGAATTTTGCTATGAGAAGCTGATGATCAGAACCGCAGTCAGCTCCAGGTCTTGTTTTTGCTGACTGTATAGAGCTTCTCCATCTTTGGCTGCAGAGAATATAATCAATCTGATTTCGATATTGCCCATCTGGTGATTTCCATGTATAGAGTCGCCTCTTGTGTTGTTGGAAAAGAGTGTTTGTGATGACCAGCTTATTCTCTTGACAAAACTCTATTAGCCTTTGTCCTGCTTCATTCTGAACTCCAAGGCCAAACTTCCCTGTTGTTCCTTTTATCTCTTGGCTCCCTACTTTAGCATTCCAGTCCCCTAGAATGAGAAGAACATCTTTCTTTGGTGTCAGTTCTAGAAGGTGTTGTAAATCTTCATAGAATTGTTCAATTTCAGTCTCCTCAGCAATGCTGGTTGGTGCATAAACTTGGATTATTGTGATGTTGAATGGTCTGCCTTGGATTCGTATTGACATCATTCTATCATTTTTGAGATTGTATCCCATTACAGCTTTTCCCACTCTTTTGTTGACTATGAGGGCTACTCCATTCCTTCTACGGGATTCTTGCCCACAATAGTAGATATGATAATCATCTGAGCTGAATTCGCCCATTCCTGTCCATTTTAGTTCACTGATGCCCAGGATGTCGATGTTTATTCTTGCCATCTCCTGTTTGACCACCTCCAGCTTCCCAACGTTCATAGATCTTACATTCCAGGTTCCTATGCAGTATTCTTCTTTGCAGCATTGGATTTTCCTTTCACTTCCAGGCACGTCCACAGCTGAGCGTCCTTTCGGCTTTGGCCCAACCACTTCATTAGCTCTGGAGCTACTTGTACTTGTCCTCCACTCTTCCTCAGTAGCATGTTGGACGCCTTTTGACCTGAGGGGCCCATCTTCCAGCGTCATATCTTTTAGCCTTTTGTTTCTCATCATGGGGCGTTCTTGGCAAAGATACTGGAGTGGCTTGCCATTTCCTACTCTACTCACTACTTCTGAGGTGGTCACCTCAGAAAAGCACAAATCAGACTTGATTTAGTTGATAGTTACATATTTGTCTGAAGACAAAGCACATCCCTGCTAGAAAGCAAGTCTATAGGGAATGTCCAAAAGCCTCAGACAACAGCTGAAAATGATCTCTCTTCCCCCCCCCCACTTTCTTGGAATTTTATGAGTTTTAAAAATATAATTTGTGGCTTTTACTAATCCCTGAAGGCTTTTTTTTAATGATAAGAGTCCATAAATGGGTAACGTGGGAAGGCAGAGACTGTGATGCAGTGTCATTAAGTGTTTATGCTGATGGAATGCTGCTTCCACTTTGTTGGCTTTCCCCAACCCCCTGCTAAGTGAGTGTCAGGGTTTCTTCCCGCGAGAAATGTGGAAGGGTGGGGTGGGTGTGAAAATTAGTGAGACCATGAGTGAGAGACTCAACAGATTCAGATCTATCATTGGCTTCTGGGAGTCGCAGTCCAAGAATGTTTGGGGACCCAAGGTTGAAAACCACTGCACTAAAGCACTTGACGTACTTTGTGATGGTGATAAAGAGGAAGAGTCCACAAATGAATGTTGAAATGAATCATGGCTTCACAGTACTTTGATTGGAGCAGAACTGGGCTTTAATCCCATGTACAACAGGATCATTGAACTCAGGGGGATTTCTATTAATTGACGAACTAGGTGGGGGTAACATTGTTTTAGCCTAATATTTTCTTCTTATTTCTTCTATCAAAATTTTGATGTTTGTACAATTATTAGTTATATTTATTTATTACTTTTTTGCCTAGCAGGTCTCATGAAGCAATAATAGTAATCTTAGATCCGTGACCCTGGAAGGGACCCTATGGATCATCAAGTCTAGCTCGTCAGTGAGAGACAAAGGGGAATCAAACTTCCAACATCTGGCTCTGCAACCAGCTGCCTAAACCACTGAGCTCTCCAAAATATATATGTTCTTTAACTGTTTCAGACTTCTAGCAGTGCAATTCCTTTTCTATTCAAGAACAACAACTTCAAGTTGTGGTCCGGCCAATTAAAATTGGCAGCAGGGTGCATGTGGGTCATGGGCCACATTTTACAGACACCTTGATTAGAAATTGAGAAGTTTCTTAGCACTATGAGAAAACAGAAAGGAAACAGAAAAGACACAAAGTAAAGAGAAGAGCAGGGGCCAGTTTAGTGTAGTGGGTAGAGTATTTGACTCAGAAGACCTGGATTCAAATCTCTGCTTGGCTATGGGTGCTCACTACGGGCCATGAGGGTCTCTTATGTGGTATCAAGTTACATCCAATTTATAGCAACCCTAACAGGGTTCTCAATCTATGTGAGATGTTCAAGGAGTGGTTTTACTATTGCCACGACTCTGCAGTGGGTTTCCATGGCCAAGCAGTAATTTGAACCCAGGTCTCCTGAGGCCTAGTCTGTCACTCTGTTACACCACATTAGTTTTCCACTGCAAGCAGAGAGTGCATGGCACTGATACAATACCTCCTTAAATATCTCACATATTGGAGATTCCTGCAGTGTCACCATAAGTCAAAACCTACTTGACACCACATAGCACACATAACAAATTGGTCAGGAAATAAAAGATGAACCAACAATTAAAGAAGGAATTGTAGAGAAAAGAAAGTGATTTGAAGTTCTAATGCAGGGGTGGGGAATTCGGGCCTCCGATATCCTAGTGCACATCTCTCATCGTGCCCGCCCAGCCTGCCCCCTGGTAAGGGACTCCATAAGTCTTCTGTAAGTCCCAACTCCCAACATTTGTGCTGCAGCTTTATCATATAGCCAGCTGGATTGCATTGAGTTTCCCAAATCTTTCTTTGTACGTATTGAGTTATAGGACTCAGCATGCAACTAATAATGTCCACAGTGATTTCCAGACAAGGGGCAATTTGTCTCCAAAAACTACACCATTTTCATAGCTACATAAGAGGATTCTGCCCCTTACTGTTGCTGTTACATACATCACACAAAATATATTGCACTACATGTAGTCTTTTCTTTCAGTGTCACAGATAATGCTATCCTAAGGCCGGCTTCTCAAGTGTCTTATAGCAAAGTAGTTTAGCAGAATCTAGTTTTGTTTACTAGAACACGTGTTTTTCTTACTCTTTAACTCTCTCTGGCCGTAAGGTACCGTCTCTTGGAGCTCTCATTCTTTCTTCCAAGCTTACACAACTTTTCTTCTTACCATGTCCCTTCTGCCATATAGCTTTCTGCTAATCTAAACTGCTCCACAAATTGCAGGGGGATTTTGGTCTTTCAGCAAAAACAATGGTTTTGTGGCATATTCAAAACTAACACCTATTACTTGGGACTGCAATTATTTCTGTATTTTTTGGACAGCCCATTTGCACACTGTGTGCATCCCACAAAATGCCTAAGGTCCACCAAAACTGAGGCCAAATAGGAGTTGCTAGTCCTTAAGATGGCACAAAAGTCTCTGTTGCTTCTGTAAGAATGTTGCTGTACAAATGCATCTAGTGGCTAGGCCAAAAGTGTGCAACATACGGTATTTACAAATCCAGCATATCAGTTAAATGTCTGAATCAGTCCAATCCAACAGCCTGCTGATGTCCTTCCCTTAATAGCCCATTAGGCAAAAGTCACAATGTTGCTAGCATATATCCTCATGATCAGCAGTATCATTCACAGAGTTCAGGCAGAGTATCCTATAAGCACTCCACAATGACCCTCGCTCTCCATGAAGTCTTGGAATATCTGATAAAATCAAAGGGCGGGCTGTTGCTGCCAACACCGTGCCAAGTTTGTAAGGAGTGTCTCAGAATATCTTTGGAGTGGCATCCTCAAGATTCCCCTTAAGCTGTGCTTAATCTAAGAGGCACACCGGTAATATGAACAGCATGTCAACACAGAATTGGAACCCATTGCTGGGGAGACTACTCCAGGTGTTACCCCTGAAAGTGGGTAGGAATCTAATCATGGCATGGCACGTTAGATGGGCACATAGGCTGTATCTCTACCCTATTCAGATGCCACGCAGACCTGTGTGTTTTCAGCACAAAAGTCTGCTGAGGAGCCTGTAAGTGTGCCCAGCTGAGTGTGTTTACAGAGCTCCTACGATCACAGCTGGTGATAGTGCATTTTCCTTAAGCCCTCTTCCCAACTCTTCTACACCTGATGACACAACAAGGCTCCACTTGCTAGTCTCAAGTTTGGTGCTGAAACCCCAGGGAGTGGGATGCTGCTGATCTACAACCCCAGTACTTTATTTATAGGTTTGTAGGTCAACCAACATTGGACTGTCAAGGTCTCACAATAAACCTAGAGACTGGACAAGCTTTGGATCTGAGGAGTCCCAGTCCAAAGAAGTAACTTTTTCAAGCTCTGAAGACTAGGGCCCATTTAAATATTTTCCACATGGAACTCAGTAATTAATGAGGGTGGGTTCTTATGAGTGACAAGATGTCATGCTTCTGCTTCCCCCCACTGCTCAGCTGCATGTCTGTTTACTTGTACATTTATGTCCTGCTCAAAGTAGAGTATAATCTTCTCCCCATTTGTATCCTCACTACAACAGATCAGCGTACTGGATCAATGACAGCTGACAGATTTTTAAATGTTTATACGCCACCCTGCATCTTTTAATAGATTTCGGGTCAGTCCACAACAACCGTAAAAACAATGCCATGTCTCAGTCGCCTGGTTGCCTGGGCAATCGGAACAAGACATTCTTCTCTTTTGCCCCTCCCTTACCTCAACTCCCTTGAGGGCAGTTTGGCTTCTTTTAGTACAGGAGTGTGAAAAATAGCTGGGAGGGGAACATGCGTCTTGGAATGTGTGTGTGTGTGTGTCTGTGTATGTATGTCTGTGTGTAAAATGTATCCTTGCTTTGGATCTCAGCACCATTTTTAGACAATTTGCATAGACACTTTATTTTCAATGCCCAGTAATCTTTTCTGATAAAAAGACTGTGACAGTGTAAGTGGTAAATCTTTAACACAATTAGCGCCACAAAAACAACAGGCTTCTGGGAGCACGATTTTGTTCTTTTTTAATAAGGCTCCTCCCAAGGTGTACATGGCATTGTTAGTCACACAGGACAGTAAATGCCCCCCTGGCATGACTGTGGCCTACTTCTGTTAGATATTCCTCCTAGCAATGTTGCTCTTTAATTGATGCGTACCAAAGAGCAAATGTAGAGGCTCCGTTAAATGCAAGATCCTTCTGGGCTTCCATTTCAATTATTCTGGTTTTCAACTGCAATTTAGCTGATAGAAGCCTAGAAGAGCCTGAACACGGAGGTAACCACAAGAATAAATAAGCTGGCTCACTTTAGTCAGATACATCTTTCAAGTGCATCCTTCTTAAGGACAGTTTTATGAAATGCAAGCCGGGAGAAGTCTGCTTATCATTTATTATCTCTAAGTTTGGAATAGTTACTTTTTCTGGATTATCACATCCAGAATCCCTTAACCACCACCAGCACAGCCAGGTTGAGAGGGATATTCTGGTTATATTTGAAAATGATTTTTTTCCATGCACTGTATAAACAGGAGCACAAACTTGTGAAGCTATGAGTGCCACTCCTACCTCTAACAATGACAGATAGTTCACACAGTGAGGTAGAGACTGACCAGTGGCAACACAATTAGAAGTAAATGTCATCTAATGGCAGACACCTGCACAGTGCATGGATCAACACTGAACAACACAGTTGTAGGGTTCACACAAGCACTTGGGCAAAGCACAACAAAAATATACTATAACCAGGTAGTGGTATAAAAGAAAATCCTGGAAATTAAGAGTTTGTGTCCTGCTTTGACTCCGCTGACAGCAGTTTCAGTCCTGCCTCATGTGGGCCGTGGGAAAACTGGTGGTATTGTGGGTGCAAGGAAAGCTGAGAAATTGTCCAGTGTGGACAAGCTCTAGCTCTGCCCTTCCCAGTGGGCCAAGCACACAAGATAAACTAGCGCCATGAGTTAAGGCTATAGTCCTTGATGTTGCTTCCCATCAAGTCACCCTGACTCTATGTCCTAGGTACCCTTAAAAGTAAGCAAGTGTGTGTGTGTGTGTGTGTGTGTGTGTGTGTGTGTGTGAGAGAGAGAGAGAGAGAGAGAATATGAGAGAATACTCAGCATGTGCACTGTCTTCTGAGAAATGCTGCAAAATGGAAACATGTATTTGCATTTTTGTCGCCGATGGCAGGGTGGAGCAAGACACCCCCAGTCATTCAGCCATCCTAAAAAAAACCACACAAGTTCACTCCAGCATTATTGAGAGTAAAACCATGGTATGAGGAGGAAGCCACTATGGGAAAATGAGGGTGACAGCTGAACACCAGTGAAGCCCCCAAAGTCTCCTGGGCATTAGGATCCTAAGGTGGGATCAGAGTGAAGTTAATCAGCTTATACTTTTGCATGAGACTGTCAGGATTCTGGGAGGGGAATATGGATGGGCAAATGTCTTCTTTCACAGATAGGTTCCCGCCTTCTAGTTTCTTCTTTCTTCTTTCCTCTTTGTTGGCGCTCTGCAAATAAATGACAATGTCTGCAGTTCCTGCAGACTGTTAGCAGAAATAAGAACTAAGTATTTTTCATTAGGCTTTGTCTCCATGTTAGATTTTTGGTGTATTTTATAGTCTCTAAGAACGAAATCTCTTCAGTGCCTTGTCTCAGTCCCAGTGGCAAAAGACCAAAACTAGGGAAAGAGGGCTGATTCACCATGTGATCAACTGAAAAATGTGAATCAGCCCACCCCAGTCCCATAGCATTTCCTGCATTTTTTACCAGTATTGTTGCACATTCTTTCATGCTGTTAAACCTAACATGGCAACTGTCCCAAAGGATTGCTTTTTCTTGACTTTAGGTGCAGTAATGCATCTGATTGCACCAGAAAGGGTTGCTTTAATGGGAGTGAGGTCCCTTAAATGGACCGTTCCATTTGCGGAAAAGTCACTTGGCCCAGCCCACAAAAGTTGAAGCACTACAGCTGACCAAAAGTGTTCAGCCTGGTAATGGATTAGGGTTGGGCTGGAGCACCTTTCCCTTTGCATCTGGTGATCAACCGGAGAAACGATTGCACTGGAACCACTCCACTAGCAGTCCGGATTGTTTCCCTGTGTGATTGCACTCCCTGTGTTCATATTATTGGTTGTTGTGATTAAATAACATTATGTTGTCTTTTGACTAAATTTCAGAATGTAATGCTGTGCACAATGGCAGTTATATGCCGTACTTTGGGGGGAAATTGGCAAAAAGAAACTTTTTTTCAAAAAAGAGGAAGAACAGACGAGGGCCCCTCTTGAATCACATCAAAGGCTTCTCTCTGGTCCAGCATCTGTGAGTAGGTTGTTGCCTGTGGGAAACTAAAAGAAGGACATGAGTACAAGAACACTTTCCTGGGAATGCTTCCCAGCAACTGGTGCTGAAAGTGTGCTGCTTATATACTGCCCCATAGAGCAATTTGCAGTTTAATTACACATGTGCTACACATTGCCACCCTTAGCAAGCTGGGTACTCAACCTACCAGCCTTGGAAGGATGGAAAGCAGAGTCATCTTTGAGCTGGCCACTTGAGCCTACCAGGATCGAACTCAGGTTGTGAGCAGAGTCTTGGCTGCAGTGCTACAGTTTAAGCACTGCATCATGACACTCCCCCCTCTGATGCAGGTGGTAATATACAGCCATCATAACTAATGTCATTAACAGGTTTATCATCTGTGAAATAAGACAGCCTTCTTCAACTTGGTGCCATCTGAATGTGTTGGAGCCTGTCCCCAGTATCTTGGATAGAGATAAGGGGAGAAATAATTGAATACCTATGGAAAGCAGTAGGTGATAATAAAATACTGTATCATCTCAGAAATATCTCTTTCATCCTTTGTGCTGAAGCTACACAGATTCATGCAACTGTGATGAAAATACAGCCAAGAAGGTCAATGAAACATTGGACAGCTGCAACATTATTTCCGGGCATGAAATGCCGGGAAGATTAAAGTAATGCAGATCAGGTGTAATTACATTGGATTGGAAATACAGATGACTCAAAGTTGAAATAGTTACCACTGAAATCAATATGAGACTAGACCTAGATAAGATTATACATGGGAGGAAAAACACAGGCAGATAAAATCTTTGTAACATCTTTGCTTCTTCTCATCTCCTTTTCTTCCACTTTGACTCTTCAAGTCATTTAAAAATAAATTTACTATTTTAAAGATTGTACTCCAATTGGTGTAAGTGCTGCATCTGAGGGGCTGAATGGTGAGGAACATCTAAATGACATATCTGGAGCATGACCATAGACTGGCCATTCTAATCAGGAATTCTAAGAGTTGCAATTCTCTCTCTCTCTCTCTCTCACACACACACACACACACACACACACACACACACACACACACGCGCACACACACAGAGAGAGACACAGAAACAATGAACTTTTGGGGGGCTCACTGAAGAAACTGGAGTGCCTGAACAGCAAAAGCCAAAGATTCTCCACAAGTTCTACTACTGGTCCTTCCATTAGTTCATAGGGGCTGAAGCCCACTGTAAAGTTTTCTCACCCATTTCCGTGCTTGCACAGATGTTGATGGCGCTTACACAAGAGGCTCCCCAAATGTGGTTGGACAACAATGTCCATCAACTCAACTTAGCAGAAGTAGAGGTGAGCAACTAGGAAAGCTGCAGAGTCCAGCAGCATCTGGAGGGCCACACCACCTCCATCCTTGCTGTGCTCTGTTAACAGTTCAGATATATGTTATATACCATCAAGTTATATCTGACACATGGCAACCCTAAGGGTAGCAATCTGAAGTTGAAGAAAAGTCAGCAGAGGTCAAAGCAGGTAAAAGACAGTTTAGGAACCCCGAAGAGGTCCAATCTTCCCTCTGCAAAGGCATACATATCATCAGGTAATTCTTTTGTAGCCATGGATTTTTGTCTTCTTAATGTTGAACTGTAATCCTGCTTTTGCACTTTAACCTTAACCTTCATCAGTAGACATTCAAGTCATGATGTTTTCTGCCAGTAATGTTGTATCGCCTGCATATCTTATTGACCTTTTCTGCAGCACTTTGGTAGAATCTCATGGTGAGCAGCACCAGAAGGTAAAGCTGGTTTGATTTTTGTGCTAACTATGTGAACAAGAGGACATTTATTGCATCAATGGGACTTATGTAAGTGCTGCTCTAAAGAATCCTAGTCGCACTGCAGTTGGGACTTACAAACTGAGTCTGTGTGAAGATAGCCTTAATCTCTTGGAGGAGAGAGTACCACAGGTGGGGTGTTGCTACCAGGGACAGGACTTCCAGTTTATAACAAATAAAAAACAACATGAAAGAGGCTCTTTCTTTCACTTTTTGATTCTTTTATTTGTTTCCAAAAAGAGAGTCTCTGAAATCTGAAGCATTTGGTTTCGTGAATGAGAGGAACCTGAAAATTTCAGATTTCATTCAGGTTTCTTCATTTGGACCCTTTGTTTGACCCAAACATGTAAAAGCACCTGACCCATATCTGAGGCCAGCCAGCACTCTCTTATACAGATGGTGTGAAAAGAATTTGTTGTTGGTTTAGGTGGCACTGGTAACAGTTTGCCATGATCATTGATTATGATTATAATGATGAATGTAAAGTAGTGCCACCCTACATAGCTATGATGATGTTGATCGTGACTATGATTTCTCTTTGTCGTCTGTACTGTTTCCTGCTGATAAACTGAGGAGGAGGGCCACGATGGTGATGGGATGATAAATATTACGTTTAAAGTACCTTTAGTGTTTGCACAGGTTTGATGATTTTCATTCTCATGTACTGCGGCTGTAACCCAGCTTTTTTTGAGTCAGTGATTGTCTGTTGCCCTGTTCCTCCTTTTTTGGAGTAGTTTTTAGGATTCTGTGCGCTTTATTCAGTCCAGTGCCAGAAACACAGATGAGGGAAAATGAAACAAGAAAACCCAAAAGAGCCTTTCCCTTCCATGTTTAAATAAAGAATCGGTGCCCAAATGACCCGAAAACAAATGAGGCCTGCCCTGAAAAGGATGAAACCCCAAGGTTTTCACCAAGCACATCCTTAGTTGCTACACAAAAGGCTTCGTCTTGAGCACTTGCCAGCCTACTTTTTCAGGAGGCTAGACGTGTAACCAGGCCTGAGGCAAAAACTCACCTTCTAGGCAGGAAAAGGAGACCTTTTCTATTCCCTAAGCCCAACTTGTTTAGGATTTCTGGGAAGAAGAAGAAATGCTTGTGTTGCTACTTGTCAGGGAATAGCTATAATTCTCGGGGTCTCCCAGGAGGGAGAAGAATCCTAGGGTACGCAGTACCGATAATTTGACCTTTGTGTGGGAATGGCTTCAAAGCCTGGGCACCCATCTCCAATTATTCCCACCTGGCACCACAAATGTGGTCTTGTGAGCCTTCTTTGTCATGTGATGTTGGTGCAGGAAAATGCCAAGAAGGAATAGGGGGTTGTTAGGGAGTGATCTGGCAGGTGAATGGACCTGGGGCCCATCAAGCTATTGGAGGAAGGCAGAGAGTGGAGCGCCAGAGCTGCACCTGATGAGCTGCCTCCTTGCACAACCCTTGGTAGCAGCTGTGCAGTGCCTACAAAAACTTGCATACCCCAGCAGTGTTACAGGGCTTGGGGGGGAATCCCCCCATGTTATATACACATTTGATGAAGCTGCACGGGGAGCAAGTCCCAGCAGAAATGGAGGCAGTTGATGGATGCATCAAACATTGGAAATTTGGCATAGTCCAGTCTGTGTTTAAAAGGTTCTTATCTTAAGTGTGGTCCATTTTAACTCTCAACCAGTCCTTCCATCTACCCTGCAGTTCATCCATACAGAGCAAGGTTTGCCCAGTTTACTCATAAGTAAGGAGGCAGCTGAGGACAGTGGCGGCATGAGGAGAAAACATTGGGGTGAAGCTTGAGGAGAGGAAAGGGAGGTATTGCCCTATTTCACTGCTTTTCTCCTCAGCTGGGGCTCTGCTGTGGCTGGGCTGCCTTGTGGGGGCAGAATTCATGGGGTCAACATAGCCCCCTTTCCCTGCCTTTTCTCTCTGCCATAATTTAGGGAGCTGGGGTGACATTCCTTTTTGTATCTTTGTTTGTCCAAAAAGTAGGTGACATATTCAAATGGCAGTGCATCAGCCTGGCATGGTTTTAGAATGTTACTGTATCAGTTAGGGAAATAGTAAAAACAACAAGAAGATGGTCAGAATATAGAAATTTTGTAGGCCTGAACATGTATAAGTGTATCATTAACGAGCTGCCATTGTGCACAGATGTGAGAATGCTGAATCACTCTGAAGATGATGCAATGTCTTGAAACCAGAAGAAGACCAGGTGCAAAGGATGAAGTCATCTGTCTTCTGATTGGACTAAAAATGCCATGTACATGTATATAAGTGGACTGTGTCTTTGTGTCTTTCTCTTCCTCCTCCACCACTTGCTGCCATGCATTATGCCTGATTGTATAAAGAGTTCCTGCCATGCTGTTGAGATGCCTGCCTGTAAATATCTGTAAATACTTGTAAATACAACCGTCTTGCAACAAAAGAAGAACTTGTAAGTGTCTTCAATATCTCTGCGTATTTCTACTGTCGCCAAAAACCCTGACAGAGGTCATGGGCCCAGCAACGTGTGCTGCGCAAGCCAGATAAAGTCAAGACGGTGGTGAGTAACGTGGGTGAAGTATATAAATGAAGGAGGAGAGCGAAAGTGGCAGTGACATAGAAGATTTGGGAGAAGACAGTTCGTCTGTTAGCCCAGGAGGGGAAAGGAAACAGAGAACTGCAAGAGAAGGCAGGATGGTGTACAGCACAGGAAGCATAGGAGGATTAGCAATAAACAGGTTGAATGACAAAAACTATAGAACATGGGCAGTGAAAGCAGAGATGCTGTTACGAAGAGAATCTTTGTGGTCATATGTGAGTAATCCTCCAGCCCAGTTAACAGAGGAGCAAGAGGGAGAGCATGAGAAGGCTTTGAGTACTCTCATTTTGTCGATTGAAGACGGACAGTTAGTGCATGTACAAGGACTGACCACAGCCAAGGCAGTCTGGGACAGATTGAGAGGTATTTACTTGAGAGAAACAGCAGGCTTGAAGATTTCCCTAACCAGAAGGCTATATAAGTGCCAGATGCAGTCTGGGGAAAGTGCCTCCAAGCATCTACAAACCATTAAGGGACTGTTCAATGAACTGCAGTTAATGAATGTTCATTTTTCAGAGGAACAGAAGGTCTTCGTGATTTTGAGCAGTTTATCTCCTGAATATAATATGCTGATTACAAGTTTAGAGTTTGCCTGACACACAACTGTCACTTGAGTACAGTACAAATAGAATTTTGCAGGAGGAGGATCACTGGAAGGAGAGATCCCAAACTGCAGAAGGAAGCCATGTGGGAGCTGACCGGGAGAGCTGGAGACAGATTCCAGACGGCAGCGTGAGAAGAAGGACGCCAGCTACAGACCGAGAGCAGTGTGGGCATGCCATGATGATTAAAGCCTGTTTTAAATGTGGATCGAGAAGTCATTTTCAGAGAGACTGTTTGAAAGGAGAGATGATTTCAAACAGAAGAGAACCAGAAGCAGCAGATTACAGATGCTCTGCAGAAAGCAGCAGGAGAGTAATTTCTCTTGTTAACAAAACAAGAGATAAGGCGTCCAAGGTCGCAAACACAGTTGAGTGGCTGATAGGCTCCGGAGCTGTAAATCACCTTACTAATGATCCAGAGATGTTTTGTTTTTTAGGAAGCACCGAGCTGAAGAGCGTGACGCTGGCAAATGGACAGAAAGCAGACGTTGAAGCACAAGGGAAAGTGTATGTTCCCAGTCTGAAGCAAGAAATAAGTAACGTTTTACTGGTACCCACAATAGACTATCATATTTTAAGTGTCTCAGCCCTTGATAGACAGGGGTTTTATGTGATATTTGAAAAAGGGGAATGCATAATTAAGAAAAATAACATAGTTGCAAGAGCAAAGCAAGAGGACAATTTGTATGTGTTAAATAGCAGAACACATAGAGACACACACATGGTGCATAAGAACGAACCCCAACATAACAGTTGCATACACTTGCTACACAGAAGACTTGGTCATGTGAACTTTAAAACCGTGCAGAGAATGGAGAACATTGCTAGAGGTGTAAACATAAAGGATTGTAAAAATTACTTGGATTGCCAAGTTTGTAAACAATGCAAAACGCATGTGGCTCCAAAAGGGAAACAGAGTCTCAGAGAGACAAAGAGACCTTTTGAGTTGGTACACGCTGATTTAATAGGACCATTTCCACCCTCATTAGGAGGGGCAAAATATGCATTGGTGATAATTGATGATTCCACACGTTTTTCATATTGTTTTACATTAAAATCAAAAAAAGAGGTTTTTCAGACATTTAATAATTGGGTGAAATCAATTGAACGACGCTTTGGCCACCAGGTGGTGCAATTGCGGTCTGATAGAGGTTTAGAGTTTATGAACACACAATTTCAAAGGTGGCTAGAATGCACAGGAATCAGACACAGAAAAACCAGCCCATATAGTCCATTTCAAAGTGGTATGGCTGAAAGGAGAAATGGGGTGCTCCACGAAATGAAGGATGCACTGCTAGTGGATGCAGGGATGCATCATGGGTTCTGGGCCAAGGCCCTGAAGACGTCGAATTTTTTGAAGAACAGAATTTGGTCATCTGCCATAGATCAGACCCCATATTTTTTGCTGTTTGGGAAGGAACCTTCGTTAAAGCACTTAAGGGTATTTGGCTGTACTCCTTGGGTACACGTAACAAAACAGCTAAGAAGAAAAAGCAAAGCTAAAACAAAGAAAATGAGGTTCCTGGGTTATCAGCCTGGATCAAAAGCATATAGGTTTGTGGATGGTAACAGAAACATTGTAATTTCCAGATCTGCTAGCTTCAATGAAGGAGAGAATTGGGATAAGGTACATGCGAATTCACAAATATATATCCCATTAAATGACAGAAGAAGAAGTCAGTTTAGACAGTCAGAAACATATGAGCAAGACACGAAGTCCTCTGCTGAAGAAGATGATGAAGAACATGAAGAACACGAAGAACATGAAGAAAAACACATTAGCCAGTCAGAGATAGAGCCAGAAACACAGGGTCTTAGGAGGTCTGAAAGGACAAACAAGGGTGTGCCACCCAAGAGATTTGGAATGGGTGGAGTGAGAGTATGTCATGTGTATGTTGAACCCAGAAATTACAAAGAAGTTATGGAACTTCCTAATTTTGAAAAGAGGAAATGGCTAGATGCCATGGATGAGGAAATGAAATCCATGGAAAAGCACAAGGTGTTTACAGAAACAAAGCTACCTGCAGAACACAGAGCTTACATGTAACAAATGTGTGTTTAAATGAAAGTTAGAAAATATATGGTTCTTGAATTGAAACAAATGGTGCAATAAAAGTGATGGAAGACAACACTACCTGTACACACATGGCTGAAACAGAAAGAGTGAAAAACAGAAGTAAACATGTTGATATTAAATATCATAATGTAAGAGGGGCAATAAGAGAGAAATTAATTGAGTTAGAGTATTGCCAAACTGAAGACAACATAGCTGACATACTGACTAAGCCCTTGAGTACACAGAAGCATGAGAAAAGTATAAATGACTTGGGAATGTTATGTTCAGGCATAAAAATTAGGAGGTTTGTCAGAATATAGAAATTTTGGAGGCCTGAACATGTATAAGTGTATCATTAACGAGCTGCCATTGTGCACAGATGTGAGAATGCTGAATCACTCTGGAGATGATGCAATGTCTTGAAACCAGAAGAAGACCAGGTGCAAAGGATGAAGTCATCTGTCTTCTGATTGGACTAAAAATGCCATGTACATGTATATAAGTGGACTGTGTCTTTGTGTGTTTCTCTTCCTCCTCTACCACTTGCTGCCAAGCATTATGCCTGATTGTATAAAGAGTTCCTGCCATGCTGTTGAGATGCCTGCCTGTAAATATCTGTATATACTTGTAAATACAACCGTCTTGCAACAAAAGAAGAACTTGTGTCTTCAATAACTCTGCGTATTTCTACTGTCGCC
The DNA here is from genome assembly GCF_051106095.1 of Pogona vitticeps. Taxonomy (NCBI): domain Eukaryota; kingdom Metazoa; phylum Chordata; class Lepidosauria; order Squamata; family Agamidae; genus Pogona; species Pogona vitticeps. The sequence continues at coordinate 123,431,250 of NC_135784.1, read as the reverse complement.
AAAAACCCTGACAAAGATGGAAATAGAAGAGGAAGTTTCTCAATCCAAACTTTTAATGTCACGACCACCTAAAACTACACAGGATTGTTTCCTCAGTTAACGGCACCCACGGTTTCACTTGGGTGCAGGCTAACTGTCAACACAGGCTACACAATGAACTAATTAGGATCACAGGGAATCATACCAAAAAGAATACATGCCTTACCAGTGTGCCAGGACGGTGCACGACAGTCTTAAAGAGTCAGGATGGATTGATCTAAGTGGGAATGTGTGTGGACGGCATCATTTGGTTCAAATCAAACTACAGTGGTGCCTCGCACAACGAGGTTAATCCGTCCCGAATTAACCCTCGCTGTGTGAAACATCGCTCAGCGGAAAGTAAAAAGCCATTGGAACGCATTAAACAGCATTTAATGCGTTCCAATTCGGCCGAATACTCACTGTTGTGCGATGTTCCTCTATGGCTGGCAGCCATTTTCGCACCCTCCCCTCGCTTTACAAGGGCACGAAAATGGCTGCGATCAGCTGTCTGGCGGGTTCAAAATGGCCCCCGGAACAGCCGAAATGGCCGGCCACAGCGTTTTCGCGCCCTTGGTAAGCGAGGGGAGGGTGCAAAAACGCTGCGCGCAGCCATTTCGGCTGTTCCAGCAGCGTTTTCACACCCTTGGTAAGCGAGGGGAGGGCGCAAAAACACTGCGCCCGGCCCTTTCGGCTGTTCCGGCGGCCATTTTGAAGCCGCGGAACAGCTGATCGGCGGGTCGCAAAGCGAAGGTCAGTAAGCGAACCGCTTACCGACCTTCGCTCTGTGATTTTCGCCCATTGGGGCCATCGCTCTGCGATCGCATTAGCGATCGCAAAAGCGTCACCATAGAGCGACTTCATCGCTCTACGGGGCGCTCGTTGTGCGAGGCACCACTGTATACCGTTGGCAATCCATATATCGATTTATATACCAGTGTGGACAACCTCTTAATGTATCAATTTGACACGCAAAGGTTTGCTGGCCTGTTGGTTAATCCTGGTCATGTGAGCCTGGAACACATACAGAGGGATGAAGGAACAGGGAGGAAAAGCCATATAGTTTCTGCATTGAGTCCACCTGTTTTGTGTGTCGTGTTTGGGGAAGAGCAACTGGAGGCAGTATATATGCTTTGGGTAGATGGGCTTGTGCTCTTCCAGGAGCAAATATCTGCACCCTTTAAATTTTGGGCCAAAGCCCCAGTCACCCTTTCCTAGTTACAGCTCTGCATGGACCTTCCTCTCGGCCTCAGGTTTTGCCTCTGAAGTCCCAGGTAAAAGGATGCTGCTGACCTGGCAACTCTCATTGTCAATACATTTTCAAGGTTATAATATAGTCTCCTTTGAATTCTCAGCACCTGGATTTTTCTGGGCTGAGTAACCAGAGGCTCACGAAAATGCCAACAATTTCACAATAACAAACCATGCGAGGGGCAGCTTGAGAAATGAATTGCTAATGACGAACAGATCATGAAGCTCTTTATGCGCTTGCAGATCCAGGTGTTTGCAGGTTTTTGTGACATTATGCATATAAAAACATCTGCACAGATGCCAAGGAGCTATGAATGGGGATTGTGAGGGGCTTACGGAAGCATATGTCCTGTTTCTATTGGACATTCCTCTCCAGCTGGTGGTTGGCATGGACTGGCAGGGTCCTATATTACCAGTCCTCTCCCCTGTGCCTATAAGACTCTGGAGGGAGAAGGGGTAGGATGTTCTGAGAGCCATACAAAGCCTTTATCTCACGAGAGGTTTCCCTTCACATGTGGGGCTAACACCTCACTTGAGGAAACAATGCCAACAACTCCAGTAACATAAATCATGCTGCAGATTTGGCGGCAGAAGCAGAAACATGTGGAAGAGAAGTTCTAAGATAAATAGACAGGGAAAGGAAAGCAGAGGCTTGCTTTTGGAATAGTTTACCAAATGATCCTTGCACCAGACAGGAAGCTGGTTCGCCAATGAAAAGAGGTTGCTGCCCCATAGGCTATCCCCAGCCCTTTCACTCCTGCATACTTCCTTGCAGGACATGGAAGGTCATAGCTCTCTGCCTGTACTGCTCTCCTGAAGAAAGTCCCATCCTCATGTTTTGTGTGAGTATGTAAGGGGAAAGAGCGGAAGAGGAAAATGAATGTGGGTGATTTAGTTCATTGCCCAGCTTGTTATAATAAGTATTAAAATACCAATGGGGATGTGTGTGATAAATTGAGATAGCTAGACATGCGGGCCTGAGTGTCTTGTCCATCTTGACCTTTGCCACTGATCCTTTCCATGTTAGGTCTTTCCTTCTTCAAGGAAGCAGAGTTGTTGTTATTGTTGTTGTTGTTTGTCCTTTTTGGCTGCCAGGGAGAGGCACCAATGAGAGTGCCTCTGTGTTTAGGAGTGGCACATGAGCAGTAATCTCACTCCCTAGGATTTTAAGGCCAAAACCTGGGATCAAGGAGCAGGCCCTTCTGATGTGACAGAGGCAAGCCGGGCAAGCTGATCAGGGAAACAGATGTCAGAGGAACCAGGGCCCAGAATCTGGGAAAACCTAGCTATCTAGTGGCACTGCAGAAGATTAAAACAAAAAACAGTGCCCACTATTTTTTAGCAGTCAGCCACATAGCAAGATGTGCCCGGCTGCTGTGGAGGGTTCTCTCATTCCCACTAGGGTTTGCATCCTATACTGTCTTACCTTCAGTCCACAAGCACAGACGGTTCTGCATTGCTGCTGTGGCTTATGAAAAGCTCACTGCCAGCCTTTGGGGCATCTCCTTTCTGGCCCTGCATTGCTGCTGGCAGGGCTTGTACAAAAAGGCAGCTCACAAAGTGTGATGCTGGTGCTCCAATAAGCACAATGGACAACATACTCCCAGGCCTTTTTTCCCACTCCCTTCCTTTCACATGTGGGTTCTTGTTCTGCCAATGTTGTGTTAGCACAAGACCTAGAAGTAGGGCTTCCCTTGAAGGAAAGACACATGTTCACAGTATGCGAATGCTACTGTCTGATCACTGTGAAAATATGAATTCTATGAATCTCTCTTCCTGGCCCCCACGACAAAATTAGCACATCCTAGGTAACTGTGCCTGTGTAGAAGGCAATCATTTAAGCATCATGGTATCTGTTGGTATCTCTATTAACAATGTGTGGCACAGCTATTGCCACTCCCATGCTCCCACCATATTGTGAACTTTTAAAAATGGTATTTTTAACTTTTGGAGGTCACATACTTCCCTGCTGTTATCACTTAAGGGTGGAAATGTTCCTACTGCTTCTTTCAAACAGAGTGGGGGGGAGGCAGGGGGAGAACTAAGTTGACATTCTCAGAGGGTGCAGAGAAATTATTTGAAAGGAACAGATAAATCTTATGGGTAATGGCAATATTTGTTATTTACTGGAATGAGAAAGGGATTAATGGAACGTATTGTTTTGCATTTCATGAATTGTTACAGAAATTTGTATTATTAATTTTATTAGCAAACATCTAAAAACTAAAAACAAAAAGGAGAAGCAGAACGAAAAGGAGAAAGGAAAGCACAGAAAATCTACCCTGTTTTCTCTTGGAACAGTGTCCTACTATTTCATGGATTTTTTTTCTTTTAAAAATCCTTTTAAATATGGTCTTGGCCTTTAAAGCCCTAATCAGTCTAGAGCCTGGTTATTTCAAGGTCTGTCTTGTCCTATATTATCCTGCCCAGGGTTTCTAATCTGCCTCAGGGTTCCTGCTCTCTCTGCTATCACTGACAATGACTGAGCAAGAGAACAAAATAGGTAGGGCTTTCTCAGCAATACCCTCAGACTTTGGAATACACTGTTTAGTAAGATATTCACGTCCCCTTCATGGATTGCTGCCTTGTCGTGGAGAAGGGGCTTGAGTAATTCAGAGAAGCTATGGGCTATGTCGTGCAGGGACACCCAAGACGGACAGGACATAGTGGAGAGTTCCGACTAAACGCAATCCACCTGGAGTAGGAATTGGCAATGCCATTCCAGTATCTTTGCCAAGAACGCCCCATGATCAGAAACAAAAGGCTAAAAGATATGGCGCTGGAAGATGGGCCCCTCAGGTTGAAAGGCGTCCAACATGCTTCTGAGGAAGAGCAAAGGACAAGTACAAGTAGCCCCAGAGCTAATGAAGTGGTTGGGCCAAAGCCGAAAGGACACTCAGCTGCGGATGCGCCTGGAAGTGAAAGGAAAGTCCAATGCTGCAAAGAAAAATACTGCATAGGAACCTGGAATGTAAGATCTATGAACCTTGGGAAGCTGGAGGTGGTCAAACAGGAGATGGCAGGAATAAATATCGACATCCTGGGCATCAGTGAACTACAATGGACAGGAATGGCCGAATTCAACTCAGATGATTAAAATATCTACTATTGTGGGCAAGAATCCCGTAGAAGGAATGGAGTAGCCCTCATAGTCAACAAAACAGTGGGAAAAGCAGTAATGGGTTATAATCTCAAAAATGATAGAATGATGTCAATACGAATCCAAGGCAGACCTTTCAACATCACAATAATCCAAGTTTATGCACCAACCACCATTGCTGAGGAGACTGAAAGGGAACAATTTTATGAAGATTTACAACACCTTCTAGAACTGACACCAAAGAAAGACGTTCTTCTCATTCTAGGGGACTGGAATGCTAAAGTAGGGAATCAAGAGATAAAAGGAACAACAGTTTGGCCTTGGAGTTCAGAATGAAGCAGGGCAAAGGCTAATAGAGTTTTGTGAAGAGAACAAGCTGGTCATCACAAACACTCTTTTCCAACAATACAAGAGGCGACTCTATACATGGAAATCCCAGATGGGCAATATCGAAATCAGATTGATTTTATTCGATGCAGCCAAAGATGGAGAAGCTCTATTCAGTCAGCAAAAACAAGACCTGGAGCTGATTGTGGCTCTGATCATCAGCTTCTTGTAGAAAAATTCAAGCTTAAACTGAAGAGAGTAGGAAAAACCACTGGGCTACTCAGGTATAATCTAAACCAAATCCCTTATGAATACACAGTGGAAGTGAAGAACAGGTTCAATGAACTAGATTTGGTGGACAGAGTGCCTGAAGAACTTTGGATAGAGGCTCGTAACATTGTACAGGAGGCAGCAACAAAGACCATCCCATAGAAAAGGCAATGCAAGAAAGCAAAGTGGCTGTCCAATGAGGCCTTACAAATAGCAGAGAGGAGAAGGGAAGGGAGATAGGGAAAGTTACAGAAAATTGAATGCAGACTTCCAAAGAATAGCAAGGAGAGACAAGAGGGCCTTCTTAAATGAACAATGCAAAGAAATAGAGGAAAATAACAGAAAAGGAAGAACCAGAGATCTATTCAGGAAAATTGGAGATATTAGAGGAACATTTTGTGCAAAGATGGACATGATAAAGGACAAAAATGGGAGGGACCTAACAGAAGCAGAATACATCAAGAAGAGGTGGCAAGAATACACAGAGGAATTATATCAGAAAGATTTGGATACCCCGGACACCCCAGACAATGTAGTTGCTGACCTTGAGCCAGTCATCCTGGAGAGTGAAGTCAAGTGGGCCTTAGAAAGCCTGGCTAACAACAAGGCCAGTGGAGGTGATGGCATTCCAGATGAACAATTTAAAATCTTAAAAGATGATGCTGTTAAAGTGCTACATTCAATATGCCAGCAAGTTTGGAAAACTCAATAGTGGCCAGAGGACTGGAAAAGATCAGCCTACATCCCAGTCCCAAAGAAGGGCAGTGCCAAAGAATGCTCCAACTACCATACAATTGCACTCATTTCACACACTAGCAAGGTTATGCTCAAAATCCTACAAGGTAGGCTTCAGCAGTATGTGGACCGAGAACTCCCAGAAGTACAAGCTGGATTCCGAAGGGGCAGAGGAACTAGAGACCAAATTGCTAACATGCACTGGATCATGGAGAGTTCCAGAAAAACATCTACTTCTGCTCCAATGACTATGCAAAAGCCTTTGACTGTGTGGACCACAGCAAACTATGGCAAGTCCTTAAAGAAATGGGAGTGCCTGACCACCTTATCTATCTCCTGAGAAACCTATATGTGGGACAGGAAGCAACAGTTAGAACTGGATATGGAACAATTGATTGGTTCAAAATTGGGAAAGGAGTACGACAATTAATTATAGTTGTGATTAAATGTCTTTACTGTGTTTCTGTTTTTCTGAAAGTCACTCTAAATTTTCATATGAATACAGTGGGGTCTTGACTTAAGAACGGTTTGAGTTAAGAACATTTTGACTTAGGAACCACTCTCATAGGGAAATATTGACTTGACTTACATACAGTACTTAGATTTGAGTTAAGAACTGAAAAAAAAACCACGTGGGAGGCAGGGAAAGTGCAAAATTAGAACTTTTAGTTAACTGTTGGCCAGTGAAAAGGGTGCCTGTCTGCTTCCTCACTCCTCCCAGCGTTTAGAGAGTGGATTGGGAGACAGTCTTCAGACTGCCTGGTACTGTAGTGCCTGGACTGTATTTTCCCTGCCTTCCCTGAACCTTTCTTGACCTAAGAAAAAAAGAAACAAAATATCCCCCTATAGTGGTCGAAGGCGGAATATCAGCTTCCCATTAGTTTCTATGGACGGAAAAGAGCAGATACGAATCAAATGGTTTTCAATGCATTCCTATGGGAAATGCAGATTTGACCTGAGAACTTTTTGACTTGAGAACTGCCTTCCAATACGGATTAAGTTCTCAAGTCAAGACCCCACTGTAGAACATTGGAGTGGAAGTATCATTACTATTATTATCAAAATTATTAGTCTTAATATTGTTATTATTGTTGGTTTGTTGTTTGGGGATTAATATTTTAGTTTTTTAGCTATGAGAAACAATAAGCATACAAATATAAATCAAAGGCTACAATTACACAGTCAAAATACCATGGGATTTGCTTCAGTTATAAAACTGATGAATTTGAATGTTTTTTCTATTGATCACAAGGCACAAAATCCAATTCGAATTGTGCTCCTGACATGGAGTTTCTTCTCTGCTATTGAGGTGGGCTGGTGGGTGCGGGCTCTACTTTTTTTTCGACAGAACAATCTGAATGGATTCATCACCATGTGGTCAGTTGTTTCCTTCTCCAAAAGGACAGTGGTGATGTAGGCAGTTATGTATATGTGTGTATATTTCTGTGTATGAAGAACTTAGAAAGCCACCGCCTTTTCTCTACCGCTGTGCAACTGTTTAAAAACCAGGAAGCTTGACAGCAAACCACAAAAAGATTAGCATGGAAGGAAGGAAGGAAGGAAGGAAGGAAGGAAGGAAGGAAGGAAGGAAGGAAGGAAGGAAGGAAGGAAGGAAGGAAGGAAGGAAGGAAGGAAGGAAGGAAGGAAGGAAGGAAGGAAGTAAGTGGCTTGAAATGCAGATTGCAATGAGAAGCCAGTACCGACACAAGCTCCAAAATCAATTAATGGCCCCTGTATGACCGCTAAAAGTAAATTGAACTGTAAAACAGACTGCAAATCAAACCACAGCAATGCCAAGTCGGTTCAGTTCAGCTTGTCAGTGTAGTAGCAGCCAAAGTCAGCAATCATCTGGTACAAAGCTTGGAAAATTTCCTTTTTATGGACTACTAGTTCCAGAACTCCTCAGCTTGTGCCCTTGCTAGCAGTGTGTCTGTGTATGTCTGGAAGCTGTAGCCCAAAGAATTTTTTTTTCCAATTACTCATTTGGGCTATTCCAAAATTCTACTTGAAATTTTTAAATCTTCATATACAGTACTATGAAAAATACAAAACCTTCGGGGTTTTTTTCTTCCTCACTGTTTAAACAAACAAAACACATGGAATAGAAGCTTTCGAGAGACAGCCCAAGACCAGAATTTGCATGGCAGAATTCAACATCCATAGGTGATCTGGTGTGTCATCATTCCAACAAATACCACAATGTGTTTTCCTCAAACGTGCAAGTGTCTCATTTAAAAAACAATTGTAATTAACTGCATGGAACATAAACATGGAGGCTGTGGGAGGTGCACGCTGGCTCAGTGAAGCCGGCTGCCAGAAGATCATGAAGTGATTTCCGAAATAACACAGGGAAAATAAAACTTCATTTTGGCAAAGAGGCAGTGCCGGAATCTGTGGTCAGTGCTCACATTAAAACATATTTTTGGGTGGGTGGGGTGGTGGTGGAGTTAAACAAAAGCCAGGTGTCCTCAAATGACAAAACAAGCTTCAGAATGGTGGATGGCGTTCTGGCCAAAAACCTGACTAGCCATTCAGGAATTTTGCCCAAGCCAGGCTTGATATTCTGGTGGATTACTCCTGCTCGTACGTAGTAAAATCCTTAAAATAATTCTGCCTTCGAGCATCCTACACACGCGCGGTGCCCTTCAGATACTATTTTCCGCTACATTTGCCCTCAGCTTCAGCTCACATGGGCAATGGCAAGGGATCATGGGAGTTGGAGTCCAAAACATTTGGTGAGCATCAAGGCTGGGGAAGGTTTAAAGTGGACGGACACATCCTAGTCTTCCCTCCCCCTCCCCTCCCCTCTGTGGACTCCGTCTGCCATTTCTGTTTCTCAGCCGGTTCCCTTTTTCCATGAGCGCTGGACTCTTGCCAGCCTCAGGCCTAACCCCAGCTGCCCCACATTTCCATAGTCTCCCCTTCTTCACCCTCTCCCTTCCTGGGAAGTTACCCAGGGTCTAAAAGCTTCACATGAAACCGAGTAAAAAAGTAATCGATGCCAGACGAGCTGGCTCCTTCCCTGCCAGTCAGCCGTGCAGGCAATTCCCGCACAGCCGTCTGCAAAACGGAGAGGAGGGGGGGCAACTCCCTGCAGCCTAGAAAGAGGCTGAAGATGGGTTTAGGCTCCGAAGGAGGAGGAGGAGGAGGAGGTGACTCAAGGGGGAAGACTTCCCTGGAAGGGTCAGCCTTCCGTTCGACAGGAATAAGCCCCTGTTACTGGTACCTAATGCACAGGATGGGATGGCCTAAGGGCAAGAGCCCCCCCCCCCATGAGCTTTCATCAGGGAAAGTCCGTGGGCACACCAACTGAGCTTTCCAGGAACCATTTACACGACCGATGATGAGGCTACTCAAGCTCAGCCTTCTCCGACAGGGTGATGTGCTCAGCCGCAGCCCTACACACCACATTGGCTAAAATTTCTAATGTAACCCTCCAGTGAGAATGTAAGAGCTGCCCGATGGATGGCTTGGTCCAAAGCTCACTGCCAGCTCTCTAACAGGTCTCCAGGAGTGACAAAGGAGCAATTAAAGATGTTCCATTTTGCTAGCTTGTGTACCCCAAACCCTGAACAGGTTTAACTATCATATATTGGGGTGGGGGAGGAGCAGGAGCACCTGGAAGCATTGGGTTGCGGACCTTCTGGGCAAAAACAAAGAAACGGGCGAAGGGCAGGAGGATATGCACTGTTGGTGCACTCTGGGTGGGTGGGTGAAATATATAATAGTCCTGGTCCACAGTGTTGAACAGCCACACCAGCACATGGTGCTTGGTCCATTTGCAACAATCCAGCCTGGATTTGTTTTGTCAACACATTGTGGAATAATGACCATGCACCAAATGGACACATGCCATTTAATGTTCAGAGGGTCACTCTAGGTTGCAGGAAGCTTAAGGCAGAGGAGGCAAGTAAGTAGACCAGGATTTACTGGTAGGTCTCTTGAGCAATTGGCAATAGAAGCAGTGTGGTGTATGTTGGACTAGAACTCAGGACTCAATGGCTAGTGTGTTGGACTAGAACTCAGGAGAATTGGACCCTCTAAATATTGATGAACTACTATTCCTCTTGTCCTTCATCATTGGGAAGGTTAGTTGGGCATGCTGATTTGTGAGAATTACAACATGATATCTAGATGGCTAGTTTCCCCCACATCTGATGTAAGTGACAGTCTACAGCAGCTAATCCTCCTAAGATATGCTGCTACTAATAATAATAATTTAACTTTGTGTTTAATTTAGATAGGAGTTAGAAAAGCTCAGAATTTTCTGTACATATTCCCTCAATAATGCTTGTGGCAACCTTCTAAGGTAGGTTATTATGAACCCTATATTATAGAAAGAACTCACTGGAAAAGGCAATAATGCTGAGATAATTTGAAGGCATCAGTAAAAGAGGAAGAATAATATGACATGGATTGACTCAATAAGAAAAAACAATAGTCTTGAGTTTAAATTAAAAAAAATCTCTGGAGAAAATCATGGGACTGCCCCTCACAGGTCCTGCTATTCTTTAGAAAGGTGCAAACTCTTCCCATAGAATTCTTATGACATAACACATGCCATTGTACTTGTACTTCAAAGGGCAGGGCAGGGCAATTCATAGTTAGTAAATGTGTTGGTGAGCAAAACAGTCCTGGCAGATAGAAGAAAACGCTTGCAGATCTACTCCCAAGAAGATACCTCAAACAGCAGTTTGCTTCTCCTCACAATGCCTCTTTTGTTTATAATTTATTTTCTCGCGTGGAATACAGAAAAGCAGCAGAGGAACAAAGAGGGGAAAATATATCAAAAGAAAACAAGGCAAGAAGAGGCACATCGTAAAGACACATAAGGATCTGCTGGATGTCTGTGGATAGCCCCATCATCATCACATACTGCAGCTATGTTGGTGTTTTGTGATATATTTTTTAAATATTGTGCTGACTGAGAGCACTCAGCAGGGGTTGTTACACATTTAAAATATAGCAAAAATTATTAAAATGGGAGGGGGCTGATTTTTTTTTTTACAGTCTTCAAGGCTTTCGTATTTATTATTAGAAAACAGCCTTGATGTGTGAAATAAAGAAAATCACGGCCCTTCCAATTTCCCACAGGAAAACTTGGTAATTTCTCAATAAGAAAACCACAAATTGGAGGCTTTCTACAAAACATTTGATATTATGTGGAGAAAAGCTTCCTCTCCCTCCCACCTGTTTCCCACTTGTTTCCCAAAGTGTCTCAGCAGCATCCTCTTGTGTTGAATGGTGGAAACTGAGTTTCACTTCTTCTTGAGTTGCCCCTGCATCAGGACAGGAAAGGTGGTGAGAGTATAAAAAGTCAGGTGCACATTCCCCCCTAACATCTCAATGCCCATAATAATGATTGCATGCTGTCAAGTCCATTTTGACTTACGGCGACCCTTTCCTGAATAGTGGTTTAACATTCCTTTCTTTTGCGAGCATCCTGGGACTGTGCAGCTTGCCCAAAGGCCACAAAGGCTGGCTCAACTAAGAGGAGGCACAGTGAGGAACTCAACTCCCAGATACCTGAACCACTGAGCTGTGCCCATACTTACATATAAATCCTGAAGACCTTCTGAGTCAGAAGCAACTCATCAACATACCAAAGGGCTTGGAATGTTACCTTTTAAAAACAAATAATTGTAGTAACTCTTCTAAGCTCCCAAAGTTGTGAGTGATAGTTGCACTTTTTCCTTTTCTAGTTCTTCAAAAGTAACTTAAAAACGCTTATGCACCATGGCCAATTTCTTTGGGAAGTTTCAAAATGAGACTTGTTTTATGGATATATATGTTTCCTCCTATTCAGGTATATTACTAAGGACTGTGCAGGCAGCACCTTTCTCCCACTCTACAAAAATTATTTGGGTTCAGTTTGATTCACTGAAGTACCCTCTTGCAACTATACAAGAATAGGACAGTGGGATACACTAATGTACAAAATATTTAAAGCACATTCTGTTAATATGTGTGCTAAAAGCTGATTTTGCTTTCTGCATTTTGGTTGAGTAATGTTTCCATGATAAACAACAAAATTAAAAAGGGAAAGAAGGCTAGTATTTTTTTTTTAAAAAACTGCATCTGAATGCACCAGACTGCTTACCTATTGTACAAAATACATTTTTCTCCTGTCCACATCTTATTATTTTAACAACCAAAACAAAACATGAAGGACAGCACAAGCCAGCACTTAAACCATGTGATTAAACTGCAGCAGTTTAGGTATTGGGCTGTGAAACCAGAGGTTGGGAGTTTGATTCTCCACTCTGCCTCCTTGACAAGAGCTGGGCTCAATGATCCATAGGGTCCCTTCCAGCTCTGCAGTTCGATTAGTGTTATATTATTATATTCTTCCTCCACTAATTCAATGAAGTTGCTCCCCTGCAATTATAAAAGTACATAAAAACAATTACCCTTACAAAAAGAGTGACACTGTGCCTTCATTATTGCAAAAAAGGAATTTATTTTTATTCCTCATTTGTGACCAGTTACAGCTGTGCTTTGGCAGCCAAGTATGCATATCAATCTATAGAGGTGTATATGGGAGAAGCTCTTGGAAGCAACTCTCTTCAGAAGCTGGGACTTCTGTGGAGTGCTATCATCTGGTATTGGTGGGACAAGGGGGCAACCTGGAAACTACATCTACCTGTGAGGCTAGTAACACAACTTTTCCTGCTTGCCACAGTGTGCCTTCCACTAAACCAGGCCTAGGGATCCTGTGCCCCCCCCCCCAGAAGTGCCCAGATGTACCATTGACCAGGCTGGAATTGGTAGGACTTGGCATCTAACATCTGGAGAGCCACACATTCCCCAGCACAGCACTATGCAATACCACATGGTACCTCATGGTAGCTTCTCTGAGATCGCTTTTTTCCAGGGCTTTGGGTTCAGATTAGCCTTTCCCAGCTGGCCAAGGGGTACTGTATGTTCGTCCTCTAAAGCATTTGGATTACAGCTCCCAGAGCCTCTAACCCTTGACCAAAGGCATATGAAGGGCCACAATTTTCCAATTTCTGTTTTAGATGTTCTCCTTCCCAATCCTCTCTTTCTTCTGTTCACTTTCTTCTCAGCCCTCTCCATTAGTTTCCTCTTCTACTTTCTCCCATTCCCCCCCTTCTCATGTCCCCATTACAGCAGTGATTTTTGTCAAGGAAGTTTGACTCCCATCATGCCCTCCCCAGACAACCTCTCTTCCTGTACCTGAAGTCTTCCATATGTTTCAGACGACACGTTCTATTGTCAGTTCCACCCAAGCCAATCTTGAATATTTCATTTGGCTTCAGAACACTTGGCTCAATGCTGGATGGCAAGTCCAGCTTTCCATAACTAAGTCTGAATGCTGTGTTCAACAATGGTGGTTTAGGATAGGAGCAGTTTATTTTTCATTACGCTATATTAGCATGTGAATCACAGACTCCATGAATGGCTAGAGATTCTTCACATATTATTTGCTTATTTGTGGACAGTTATTAATTGGTCTATATTATCTGCTATCTAAACCACTTACCAGTACAGTACCTACAAACATTACAAGCTGTTAGGTGGTAGGTTTCTCTTTTTCCCTCCCTCTCTGCTCCCTCCCCCTCCTGGGCTTATAGCCACAAGCAGCTTTGCAAGTTTATAAGGGATTTGAACAGACTATCTCATCAAATACTACTGCTTTTATTAAAATGATTTTAAAAATAACTTTCTAATGTATCCTTATTGTGTTTTATGGCTTCATTTTTATGTTAAGCTCCCTCAGCACCAATTGGAATAGGTGGGGGAGTTATATAAATAGTACAACAATTATTATCATTACTACCACAAACTGTACTGAGGAATCTCAAGGTTTCTCTGGAGATAAGCAAGATTATTTCTACTATTAAAATTGAAAAAAACAAATACCACAGGATTTAGTGTTTAGGAATATAGCATGTATATTTTATATGCTGGTGCCTATGGGTATGCATACATGGAAGTACGGGGGCATACAAAAGCCAAAAGTTCCTGGTTTGGTATTTTGAGGAATGAGTGTTAAGTTGTTTATGTAGTACTGCAGGGGTACCCACTGTGGTAAATAATGGATAGAGTGATGAAGTAACATTCAGGAGATCTAAGTTTGAAACTCGCTCAGCCATGAAAATTCACGGGGGGGGGGGGGAGTGGAACTGGTAAAACCACTCCTTAAATATCTTATTTATTTTGAAAACCACACTCAGCAGCCCACTGTGAAAGATTTACATGATATTTATGCTGGGATAATAGCAATCTTGTATGCACTAACACTGTATATCAGTGCAAGGGATTTTTTTTTACAACCAAATATGATTGTTCTTTGCCACTCATTTGATGAGTAAAGTTCTTTTCCACCTCTGATGGTGCTGCGGGTTAAACCACAGAAGCCTCTGTGCTGCAAGGTCAGAAGACCAGCAGTCATAAGATCAAATCCACACAATGGAGTGAGCTCCCGTCGTTTGTCCCAGCTCCTGCCAACCTAGCAGTTCGAAAGCATGTAAAAACTGTGAGTAGATAAATAAGTACCACCTCGGTCGGAAGGTAACGGCGTTCCATGTCTAGTCACACTGGCCACATATCCACAGAAACTGTCTTCGGAGAAATGCTGGCTCTATGGCTTGGAAACGAGGATGTGCACCGCACCCTAGAATCGGACACAACTGGACTAAATGTCAAGGGGAACCTTTACCTTACCACCCCCTCTTCCTGTTTTGTTTCTTGCTTCTATTGTCCTTGTTACTGATACATCTTTTTCCTCTGACCTCTGACCAAACAACAAACATGGGAGGCTCTTCCACATGGTGGAGACTCCATTTCCCCATTTTTCCTTCTACTGACTGTTACTACAAATAGTAACTATAAGTAAAGATAGCTTTATCTGTTGGAGAAAAGTAATAGCCTAACATAACTATACCTTGCTAGTAAACAATTAGCAAAATCCCTTTTCTCTGGGCTTGAGACCGGCCCTGCCCTTTCTTGTTGTTTGTTTCCATCCGTTTTGTTTGTTCTCTCTCTTTCTCCTTTCCTGATCTCCAAGCATATAGCAAGCATGGAGGACATCTCTACCACATGATGGAGACTCAATTTTCCTATATTTTACTTTTCTGATTGTAACTGAAGTTCCACAACTGTAAGTAAGTATGTATTTTCTACTTAAGCTACTTGTGGAATGATTTAATATACAATCGCCTAGTCGCTGTGAGAACAAGAGGGGCTGGCTGTTTTCCCTGTGCTACAGCTAGCTGCTAACTAAAAGGAATTAGGCAAAATTCCTCCAATATTTTCTACTTTAAATGCTTTTAGAGTACTTTTGTCATGCAAAGAGTTTGTGTGAAAAAGGAAACCAAAGGAATGGGCAGGGGCTGAGACTGAGCTGATATCTCCACATTTTCTTGTCATTTCTTGTTATTTTACCTCGCATTCTGCTAGCTGAAAGGAATAATAAAAATTTCCCAATATTTTGGAGACTAAGTTGCTCAGATTTTCTCCGACTTACATTCTGCAGGTCCTGTTGATTTAAATGTAGCTTCTGCTTATCCCATTATAATGGATGCTTCTCAATCTGTAAAGCCTAAGGATACAAACAGGATCTTTGGAGAGAGAAAGCCACCACATGCGTGTTGGATCCTTGCCCTTCCTGGCTTATAAAAGCAACCCTAAGGGGACTGACCAAGTGGGTAAGAGGAGTATTAAATGCCTCCTTGCAGTACAGTACACTGTTGGCATGCTTTAAGGAGGCAGCTGTAACTCTTCTACTGAAAAAGCCCTCTGTGAACCCTACTGTATTAGATAATTATTGGCCTGCCTCCAATATTCCATTTTGGGTAACGTATTCTATTTTGGGTGGTGGCTTCTCAACTCCAGGGATTCCTGGATGAAACAGATTACCTAGATCCATTGCAATCTGGCTTTAGGCCTGGTTGTGGGACAGGGATGGTTTGGGTTGCCTTGGTGGATGACATATACTGGGAACTAGACCTGAGGAGTGTGGCCCTATTGGTTCTGCTGGACCTTTCAGTGGCTTTCAGAACCATCAACCATGGGATCCTCCTGAACCACCTCTGTGTGATGGGACTTAGAGGCACTGTTCTACGATGGCTCCAGTCCTTCCTGGAAAAGCAAACTCAGAAGGTGGTGCTGGGGGTACCTGTTTGATGTCTTGGCCTTTGGTGTCCCTCAGGGTCATGTTTTGTTCCCCATGCTATGTAATATCTACTTGAAACTACTAGGACAGGTTGTCTGAAGTTTTAGAGTTTGGTGTCATCAGTATGCTGAGGACAGTCAACTCTATTTCTGTTTTCATTCTAACTCCAAGGAAGCTGTTCCCATTCCAAATCAGTGTCTTGTGTCAGTGATGGACATAAATAAATAAATCAAACTTTTGCATTTGATAATCCTAAAAAGACTCAACCTTGCTTTCTTCCCACACCCATTCTTCAGTCTAACAACCCAAGCGTCTGAACATATGAGAATTGAGTTCAGCCAGCTAGGTAACAAGTCTGAATATAAGGCCATGATCTAATTACAGATCTAATCAAACCGAGTTTCTGTCCCTGTATGACCGAATGTTATGCAAATAAACATGTCCAGGTCTATTGAAATAGGCTGACTTGGATGCATTCAACTTTGTGGAAGACTAGGCATCACAGTTTCCCAAAACTGATGGGTATGTATAGGTTTATCCCTCTTGGTTCATCTGTTTTAGGGTAGGAAATCCAGATTCTGTTGGCCTGTGGTATGCATCCGTTCTAAGCAGCACAATCTGATCAACATAGCTATCTATTCCCACATGTCCCTGTAAAGTTACAGTGCTCAGGATGGCATAATGGTTAGAATACAGTGGACCCTCGACTTACAGACGGGATTAACTGGTTTTCAATGCATTGTAGGTCAATGGAGACTCGACCTACAGACTTTTCGACCTGCAGCCACCATTCCAATGCGGATTAATTCCGTAAGTAGAGGGTCCACTGTACTGGACTGAGGCTCAGGAGATCTGTATTCTATTCCCCACTGGATCATGAAACTTATCAATTAATGTAAAGGTAGTCATTCCTTCTTAGCCTGCCCTCACACACCAGGTGGTGACAAGACTGAAGTGAAGAAGAGGAGAGCCGTATACCCTGACCTACTCACGAGAGAAGAGGCAAGATATCAATGCAATCAATAAACATCCTCCAGCTGCTGTGGTGGAACAGGTAGAATGTTATATGACAGCTTTGGAGTCCTGGGCACAAATTCATTGCCTGACCATGGAGTGGCAATGGGGAAAATACTCCTTCAATATCTCACATACCATATAAATCTTATTATGGGTGCCCTAAGTCAGAAGACCCCTTCATGGATTGCTGCCTTGTCATGGCGAAAGGGCTTGAGTAACTCAGAGAAGCTATGGGCTATGCTGTGCAGGCCCACCCAAGATGGACAGGTTATAGTGGAGAGTTCCAACTAAACGCAATCCACCTGGAGTAGGAATTGGCAATGCCACTCCAGCATATTTGCCAAGAATGCCCCATGATCAGAAACAAAAGGCTAAAATATATGACGCTGGAGGATGGGCCCCTCAGGTCGAAAGGCGTCCAACATGCTACTGAGGAAGAGCAAAGGACAAGTACAAGTAGCTCCAGAGCTAATGAAGTGGTTGTGCCAAAGCCGAAAGGATGCTCAGCTGTGGACGTGCCTGGAAGTGAAAGGAAAGTCCAATGCTGCAAAGAAAAATACTGCATAGGAACCTGGAATGTAAGATCTATGAACCTTGGGAAGCTGGAGGTGGTCAAACAGGAGATGGCAAGAATAAAGATCGACATCCTGGGCGTCAGTGAACTAAAATGGACAGGAATGGGCAAATTCAATTCAGATGATTATCATATCTACTATTGTGGGCAAGAATCCCGCAGAAGGAATGGAGTAGCCATCATAGTCAACAAAAGAGTGGGAAAAGCTGTAATGGGATATAATCTCAAAAATGATAGAATGATGTCAATACGAATCCAAGGCAGACCTTTCAACATCACAGTAATCCAAGTTTATGCACCAACCACCATTGCTAAGGAGACTGAAATGGAACAATTTTATGAAGATTTACAACACCTTCTAGAACTGACACCACAGAAAGACGTTCTTCTCATTCTAGGGGACTGGAATGCTAAAGTAGAGAGTCAAGAGATAAAAGGAACAACAGGGAAGTTTGGCCTTGGAGTTCAAAATGAAGCAGGGCAAAGGCTAATAGAGTTTTGTCAAGAGAACAAGCTGGTCATCACAAACACTCTTTTCCAACAACACAAGAGGCGACTCTACACATGGACATCACCAGATGAGCAATACCGAAATCAGATTGATTATATTCTCTGCAGCCAAAGATGGAGAAGCTCTATACAATCAGCAAAAACAAGACCTAGAGCTGATTGTGGCTCTGATCATCTTACAGCAAAATTCAAGCTTAAACTGAAGTAAGTAGGAAAAATCACTGGGCTACTCAGGTATAATCTAAACCAAATCCCTTATGAATACACAGTGGATGTGAAGAACAGATTTAAGGAACCCAATTTGGTGGACAGAGTGCCTGAAGAACTATGGATAGAGCTCGTAATATTGTACAGGAGGCAGCAACAAAAACCATCCCAAAGAAAAGGCAATGCACGAAAGCAAAGTGGCTGTCCAACGAGGCCTTAGAAATAGCAGAGAGTAGAAGGGAAACAAAATGCAAGGGAGATAGGGAAAGTTACAGAAAATTGAATGCAGACTTCCAAAGAATAGCAAGGAGAGACAAGAGGGCCTTCTTAAATGAACAATGCAAAGAAATAGAGGAAAATAACAGAAAAGGAAAAACCAGAGATATGTTCAGGATATTGGAGATATTTGTGCAAGGATGGACATGATAAAGGACAAAAATGGGAGGGACCTAACAGAAGCAGAAGACATCAATAAGACATGGCAAGAATACACAGAGGAATTATATCAGAAAGATTTGGATATCCCGGAAAACCCAGACAATGTAGTTGCTGCCCTTGAGCCAGACATCCTGGAGAGTGAAGTCAAGTGGGCCTTAGAAAGCCTGGCTAACAATTAGGCCAGTGGAGGTGATGACATTCCAGTTGAACTATTTAAAATCTCAAAAGATGATGCTGTTAAGGTGCTACATTCAATATGCCAGCACGTTTGGAAAACTCAATAGTGGCCAGAGGACTGGAAAAGATCAACCTACATCCCAGTCCCAATGAAGGGCAGTGCCAAAGAATGCTCCAGCTACCGTACAATTGCATTCATTTCGCACGCTAGCAAGGTTATGCTCAAAATCTTCCAAGGTAGGCTTCAGCAGTATGTGGACCGAGAACTCCCAGAAGTACAAGCTGGATTCCGAAGGGGCAGAGGAACTAGAGACCAAATTACTAACATGCACTGGATCATGAAGAAAGCCAGAGAGCTCCAGAAAAATATCTACTTCTGCGTCATTGACTATGCAAAAGCCTTTGACTGCGTGGACCACAGCAAACTATGGCAAGTCCTTAAAGAAATGGGAGTGCCTGACCACCTTATCTATCTACTGAGAAACCTATATGTGGGACAGGAAGCAACAGTTAGAACTGGATATGGAACAACTGATTGGTTCAAAATTGGGAAAGGAGTATGACAAGGCTGTATATTGTCCACCGGCTTATTTAACTTATATGTAGAATACATCATGCTGAAGGCTGGACTGGAGGAATCCCAAGCCAGAATTAAGATTGCCAGAAGAAATATCAACAACCTCCGATATGCAGATGACACCACTCTGATGGCAGAAAGTGAGGAGGAATTACAGAACCTTGTAATGAGGGTGAAAGAGGAGAGTGCAAAAAACGGTCTGAAACTCAACATCAAAAAAACTAAGATCATGGCCACTGGTCCCATCACCTCCTGGGAAATAGAAGGGGAAGATATGGAGGCAGTGACAGATTTTACTTTCTTGGGCTCCATGATCACTGCAGAAGGAGACAGCAGCCACAAAATTAAATAACACCTGCTTCTTGGGAGGAAAGTGATGACAAACCTTGACAGCATCTTAAAAAGCAGAGACATCACCTTGCCAACAAAAGTCCAAATAGTCAAAGCTATGGTTTTTCCTGTAGTGATGTATGGAAGTGAGAGCTGGACCATAAAGAAAGCTGACCGCCTAAGAATTGATGCCTTTGAATTGTGGTGCTGGAGGAGGCTCTTGAGAGTCCCCTGGACTGCAAGGAGAACAAACTTATCAATTCTAAAGGAAATCAACCGTGAGTGCTCACTGGAAGGACAGATCCTGAAGCTGAGACTCCAGTACTTTGGCCATCTCCTGAGAAGAGAAGACTCCTTGGAAAAGACCTTGATGTTAGGAAAGTGTGCCGGCAAGAGGAGAAAGGGATGACAGAGGATGAGGTGGTTGGACAGTGTCATCGAAGCAATCAACATGAATTTGACACAACATTGGGAGGCAGTGGAAGATAGGAGGGCCTGGTGTGCTTTGGTCCATGGGGTCACAAAGAATCGGACACGACTAAACGATGAAACAACAACGACGAAGTCAGAAGAGACCTGATGGTATATAACAGTGACAAATAAATAGTATACCACATGCTTGCAGACATAAACACATTCTCTAGTGTGGCAAAGAGAAAAGGGATTCATAGTAATCTGTCCAAATAAGCAATAAACTCTCGCTGCCTAAGTGTGCCTTCACTCATGCTGAGATGCAGTTGCCTTTGAAAGCAAAACTGCTATTTCCTTAGGCCAGATTTAAATGTGACATTGTAGGAAACCTACTGTTGCAAAGTTACAGCAGTGTTGCTCCCTTTGAAACGGATAGCAGTGCCTAGTTTTGTATTAATATCATACCAGTACTATGGTGTTCTCTCAACTCACTTGTTCTCATGAGGTCACGCTGCATATTCAAGGGCTAGGAGCAACTGCCTTAACTATGATACTCCTCATGTGTAATTTGATTCAGCTGACACAGCCATCATGTCTAAATGTATAAGTTACGTCCCAAGATCTATGGAGCAAAACTGAAATGTGATTTCTTTTATACTGTATATAAAATATTGCTGATTATGGATTTTGAGTGTTCTGTAGCTCATGTCAGGTTTAGCTATAATAATAACAGTGATATCCCTGTGCTTCTGTGGAAAATAGCTAACCAGTAATGTGGAAAAAATGTGGGGTTTTAGTTTTAATTTTAAGAGAGATGTTACATCTATTGCCGGGTGGATGGGGCTCATCAGCCTTGGAAGGCAGCCCATCTAGGAGAAGGAAAACTCCAATTTCAAACCTCCACTGCCTTGTGGCTATATCCACCGATAGAAAAGGCTTCAGGAGATAACCTCGAGGCAAAATCCGGAGCTGGAGTCCCGGAGGCAGTTCGTGTCGTTCTGTCAACTCCTGCGACGTCGCTGGAACCAGTTGTATTGGCTCTTGCCTTTCCACTGGAACATTTCAGTGACGTGGAGAGGGGGGATTTGCTGCCTGGGTAACAGCCTGTCCTCCATATTGCTTTACCCAGGCTTCGTGCTCTGGAGAGGACACTCCAGCTTCGCATACAGCGTCGAAACAACACGGGAAGTAGCAGTTACCGGTTATAAGTCTTTGCTCAATTGGCGTAGAGCAGGACGCCAGGGGCTACTTCTGACGGTGGGAGAGGTCATTGCACCTCACTAGGTAGATACCGCCCGCCTTAAGCTGGGCAGCCCCCAGCCAGTAAGGTGCTACCTCGCCACGGTCTGTTAACTTCACGGGGTGCGTGGGGTTCAGGATGAAACCCGACAAGCAGATCGATAACCGTGCACCATGCAACAATCGTAAGAAAACTCCTGCCCTAAAGCTGGGCACCTGGAATGTACGGACAATGACCCCTGGCTTTTCTGACTATGGCTTTTCTGACGACCTGCAGAAACTAGATGACGTGTGCAAGACAGCTGTCATTGACATGGAACTTAGTAGACTGCAGATTGACATTGCTGCCCTGCAGGAGACGAGATTGCCAGACTTGGGATCTGTCAAAGAAAAAAACTTCACATTCTTCTGGCAGGGAAAACCATCAAATGAGACCAGGGAATATGGTGTGGGCTTTGCAGTCAGAAATACTCTGCTGAGATCCATTGTTCCAACTACTATGGGGAGTGAAAGAATCCTGTGTCTGCAGCTCCACTCATCAGCGGGACTGGTCACCCTCATTAGCGCATATGCACCAATGCTGTCATCCACAACAGAAGTGAAAAACAAATTTTACGACGAACTGGCTGCTACTATCAAAATAGTCCCTGAGAGAGAGCCACTGTCCATTCTTGGAGACTTTAATGCTAGAGTTGGTGCTGACAACAACTCTTGGCCCACCTATCTAGGCCGTTTTGGCATCGGAAAGATGAATGAAAACGGCCAACGCTTGCTGGAGTTTTGCTGCTATTATGGTCTTTGCGTCACTAACACGTTCTTCAATACAAAGCTTCAACACAGAGTTTCTTGGACACATCCAAGATCCAAGCATTGGCATCAGCTCGATTTGATCCTCACTAGACGTTCAAGCCTTCCTAGCACTACGATCACACGCAGCTACCAGAGTGCTGACTGTGATACTGATCACTCCCTGGTGTGTAGTAGAGTAAAACTGCGAACAAAGAGAGTATATCACACGAAAAAGGAAGGAAGACCATGTATTGACATCAGCAAGACTCACGATCAAAGAAAAGTGGAGAAATTTGCCCAAGCGCTTGAGGAAACCCTTCCAGGCCCAGCTGAGGCAAGTGCACCTGAACGTTGGGAACATTTCAAGAACGCTGTTTATAACACTGCCTTGTCCACATTTGACAAGAAGACCAAAAAGACGGCCGACTGGTTTGAAGCCCACTCGGAGGAGTTGATTCCAGCCATCAAGGATAAGAGGAGAGCTCTAGCAGCATACAAAGCCTGCCCTAGTGAGTACAACTTGCAAGCTCTTCGAGCTGCTCGTAGCCAAGTCCAACAGACTGCCAGGAGATGTTTCAATGATTATTGGCTCCAGCTCTGCTCTTAGATACAGTTAGCAGCAGACACAGGTAACATCAAGGGAATGTATGATGGGATCAAGCAGGCTTTAGGTCCAGTACAGAAGAAAACTGTTCCCCTGAAGTCTGCCACAGGCATGTTCATCCAGGACCGAACACAGCAGATGGACCACTGGGTGCAGCACTACTCTGAGCTGTATTCCAGAGAGAATGCAGTAACTGAAGAAGCATTAAATAACATTGAGTGTCTCCCTGTCCTGGAAGAGTTGGACAGTGAACCAACCTTAGCAGAAATCAAAACGGCCTTGGATTCCCTTGCGTCTGGCAAGGCACCTGGAAAGGATAACATCCCTGTTGAAGTGCTGAAGTGCTGCAAAGAGACCATCACCACCGAACTATATGAAATCTTTCATCTTTGCTGGAGCGAAGGTAGAGTACCACAGGACATGAAGGATGCAAACATCGTCACATTGTACAAGAACAAAGGAGACAGGGGCGACTGCAATAACTACCGTGGCATCTCTCTTCTTAGCGTTGTAGGAAAGCTGCTTGCCCGTGTTGTGCTGAAGAGGCTCCAGGTGCTTGCAGATAGAGTCTACCCAGAATCACAGTGCGGATTTCGAGCAAATAGATCCACCACTGACATGGTATTCTCCCTCAGACAGTTGCAGGAGAAATGCAGGGAACAACAACAGCCACTCTTAGTGGCCTTCATAGACCTTACAAAAGCATTTGACTTGGTTAGCAGGGATGGCCTTTTTAAAATACTTAGTAAGATTGGATGTCCTCCTCGACTCCTTAGCATCATCAAGTCCTTTCATGAGGGAATGAAGGGCACTGTAGTTTTTGATGGCTCAGCATCAGATCCCTTTGATATCCGAAGTGGAGTGAAACAGGGCTGTGTCCTTGCGCCGACCCTGTTTGGGATTTTCTTTGCTGTCATGCTGAAGCATGCCTTCAGAACTGCAACAGAAGGTGTCTATCTCCGGACTAGATCAGATGGAAAGCTCTTTAATCTCTCTAGACTGAGAGCAAAGACCAAAGTTCAGCTGAAATGCATGCGGGACTTCCTCTTCGCCGATGATGCAGCCATTGTTGCCCACTCTGCCGAAGACCTCCAACAACTCATGAATTGTTTTAGCAAGGCCTGCCAAGACTTGGACTAACTATCAGCCTGAAGAAAACACAAGTCATGGGCCAGGGCGTGGACTCACCTCCCTCTATTACCATCTCCATGCAAGAATTGGAGGTTGTCCATGAATTTGTGTACCTTGGCTCAACCATCTCTGACACTCTTTCCCTAGACGTCGAGCTGGATAGACGCATTGGCAAAGCAGCTACCATGTTCTCAAGACTCACAAAAAGAGTATGGCTCAATAAGAAGCTGACAGCATACACCAAGATCCAGGTCTATAGAGCCTGTGTCCTGAGCACACTCCTGTACTGCAGTGAGTCCTGGACCCTTCATGCACGGCAGGAGAGAAAGCTGAACACGTTCCATATGCGCTGCCTCCGACGTATTTTTGGTATCACCTGGCAGGACAAAGTTCCAAATAGAATAGTCCTAGATCGAGCTGGAATTTCTAGCATGTATACATTACTGAAACAGCAACGCCTACGCTGGCTCGGGCATGTTGTGAGAATGGCTGATGGTCGGATTCCAAAGGATCTCCTGTATGGAGAACTAGTGCAGGGAAATCACCCCAGAGGGAGACCACAGCTGCGATACAAGGATATCTGCAAGCGGGATCTGAAGGCCTTGGAAATGGATCTCAACAGATGGGAATCCCTGACATCGGAGCGTTCAGCCTGGCGGCATGCGGTGCATCACGGCCTCTCCCAGTTTGAAGAGACCCTTGCCCAGCAGGCTGAGGCAAAGAGGCAGTCACGAAAGCAGCAAAATCAGGGAGCTAGACGGGGTACAGATTGTACTTGTCCTAAGTGTGGAAGGGATTGTCACTCTCGAATTGGCCTCCTCATCCACACTAGACGCTGTTCCAAGTCCTCCATACAGAGCACGATACCATAGTCTCTCGAGACTGAAGGATTCCTATGATACATCTATTTAAAAAAAATAAACAAGATGTCAGCCTTTGTTTTATCTCCAAAATGAAGCCCTGGCTGAAATGCTGTTGCTTAGTGTAATGAGTCATACTAGAGTAGACCAACTGAATCATTGGGAGTTTTGTGAGTCAACTCTTCTGTAAGTTCCATTGATTCAAGTGGGCTAACTGTAGGTATTATGGTAAAGTAAAGCATAACTCTTAAAATAAAAGTAAAGCAAAAATCTTAAAAGATGATGCTGTTAAGGTGCTACATTCAATATGCCAACAAGTTTGGAAAACTCAACAGTGGCCAGAGGATTGGAAAAGATCAGTCTACATTACAATCCCAAAGAAAGGCAGTGCCAAAGAATGCTCCAACTACCGTACGATTGCACTCATTTCACACGCTACCAAGGTTATGCTCAAAATCTTCCAAGGTAGGCTTCAGCAGTATGTGGACCGAGAACTCCCAGAAGTACAAGCTGGATTCCGGAGGGGCAGAGGAACTAGAGACCAAATTGCTAACATGCACTGGATCATGGAGAAAGCCAGAGAGCTCCAGAAAAATATCTACTTCTGCGTCATTGACTATGCAAAAGCCTTTGACTGCGTGGACCACAGCAAACTATGGCAAGTCCTTAAAGAAATGGGAGTGCCTGACCACCTTATCTATCTACTGAGAAACCTATATGTGGGACAGGAAGCAACAGTTAGAACTGGATATGGAACAACTGATTGGTTCAAAATTGGGAAAGGAGTATGACAAGGCTGTATATTGTCCACCGGCTTATTTAACTTATATGTAGAATACATCATGCTGAAGGCTGGACTGGAGGAATCCCAAGCCAGAATTAAGATTGCCAGAAGAAATATCAACAGCCTCCGATATGCAGATGACACCACTCTGATGGCAGAAAGTGAGGAGGAATTAAAGAACCTTGTAAGGAGGGTGAAAGGGGAGAGTGCAAAAAACGGTCTGAAACTCAACATTAAAAAAAATGGCCACTGGTCCCATCACCTCCTGGGAAATCGATGGGGAAGATATGGAGGCAGTGACAGATTTTACTTTCTTGGGCTCCATGATCACTGCAGATGGAGACAGCAGCCATAAAATTAAAAGACACCTGCTTCTTGGGAGGAAAGTGATGACAAACCTTGACAGCATCTTAAAAAGCAGAGACATCATCTTGTCAACAAAAGTCTGAATAGTCAAAGCTATGGTTTTTCCTGTAGTGATGTATGGAAGTGAGAGCTGGACTATAAAGAAAGCTGACCACCAAAGAATTGATGCCTTTGAATTGTGGTGCTGGAGGAGGCTCTTGAGAGTCCCCTGGACTGCAAGGAGAACAAACCTATCCATTCTAAAGGAAATCAACTCAGAGTGCTCACTGGAAGGACAGATCCTGAAGCTGAGGCTCCAGTACTTTGGCCATCTCATGAGAAGAGAAGACTGCTTGGAAAAGACCTTGATGCAGTGGACCCTCTACTTAAGGAATTAATCTGTATTGGAACAATGGCTGTAAGTCGAAAAGTCTGTAGGTTGAATCTCCATTGACCTACAATGCATTGAAAACTGATTAATCCCACAACTGGCAGTTTTTATTCTATTTTTGTTTCATTTTGGTTTTTTTCTGGTCTGTAGGTCGATTCTCCGGCTGCAAGTCGAATCTAAATTTTGCAGCCAGAGAAGTCTGTAACTCGAAAAGTCTGTAAGTCGAGCCGTCTGCAAGTCGAGGGTCCACTGTGTTAGGAAAGTGTGATGGCAAGAGGAGAAGGGGACGACAGAGGATGAGATGGCTGGACAGTGTCATCGAAGCAACCAATATGAATTTGACAGAACTCCGGGAGGCAGCAGAAGATAGGAGGGCCTGTCGTGCTCTGGTCCATGGCGTCACGAAGAGTCGGACACGACTAAACAACGACGAAAGCATAACTACATCCAGCCCATTTGAATCAATAGGAATTATGTATGTGTTAGGGCAACACTGGTGAACTGCATCACCTAGAGCACTGGTTCTTAACCTTGGGTTACTCAGGAGTTTTGGACTGCAACTCCCAGGAGCCTTCACCACCAATTGTGCTGGCTGAGGTTTCTGGGAGTTGCAGTTCAAAAACATCCGAGTAACAAAGGTTAAGAACCACTGGCCTAGAGAAAATTTTTAAAACTTGAAATTTTCCTCCCAGAAGCGGGAGGAGATAGGAGGAGGCAAGGACAGACTTTTCTTTTCCCTCTTAAAGGAGCCAGACCAAACAAGGTTACTTAAGGTACATGTGCCATTTAGATGCAAGGATTGCACCAGAAGGCATACCAGACCTCTGACTAAACTAAAGCAACCCAAGTTAGCCCTCCACTGTGCCTATGCAGACAAGCCCTTGCTTTGCTACTTTTGCTTTTTGTGAGTGTGGGGCTTGGCCAGGTGGAGTAAAAGAAGGAGAATCCTGGAAAGCAGGAGGCAAAATTGTGTGGTTCACAGATTTCCATATTCCTGTATCTTCCAAACTACTGCATCTGCTGGTCATTCAGAATTCCTTGTAGGGGAATATTATGAAGTAATTCTTTCTGCAGTTGAAAAATGGAAACCCGAAGAATGCATATGTGACAAACAGATGCAAAGTCTGGTTGAAAAACAGAAACAATTGTGTAAGCAGTACTCTGGGTCACGTCGCTTACTGCGAGCAGCACTGGCACACAAGGCTAAACAGACTACCAATAGAAGTATGATTTGAGTTATAGCGGACAACTCATCACATGCATGCAGCCTCAGCTGTTCTTTGTGTAACTAACTCAGCTCAAGAGACACCCAAACACTCACTTTTTCCAACTTCCCAGCTGATCAGCCATCTGCTGAACAGTTTTATAAAAAGAAGGACTGCTGTCCTTTCTACCTCTGCTGTTAGCAGCACAAAGATAACAACTCTGGATGTGTTAAGATCACTGAAGTGGGACTTGACGTCCCTGCTGTGGGTAATCCTATCCAAATAGTCACATCATGCTTTTTACAACTACTAGGAGTATTCTCTGTCTGATGTATTTATTTTACAATATCTATAATCAGCTGCTCACAGCAGTCTTCAACCTCTAATTTAGGATTAAGGAAACCTTTGGCTCTCCAGGGTCTCTGCCTTATAATTCCCCCATCAGCCCCACTCAGCATGACCAGTAGTGTAATACTGTCTGAGCTGTCTTCCAAAACATCATTGAGGGCCAAAGGTTCTCCATCTCTGCTCTATTTAATGGTAAGGCCAGCCATGTATGACATCTTGCATATCTCTAGGCAGAACATACATACCACGTAAAACTCAAGTTCCATTCAGTCATTGCTGCTCCTCTCATTGACTGTTGGATGTACATGGAAGGCCAGGACTTAAAAATAGACAACAAAAGTAGAAGAGACTTTATTACAGAAACTCCCTCTAGAAATAGGAAGATACGTTTGGGATGCCACATCTAGCTAGCTATATACCTGGGAGTGAGAAGACAGGAAGAAGAGAAGTCACCCTCAAAATTGGGCATCCTTCAGTCTCAAGAGATTATGGTAACGTGCTCTGTATGGAGGACTTGGAACAGTGTCTAGTGTAACTGAGCAGGCCAATTTGAGAGTGACAATCCCTTCCGCACTGAAGACAAAAACAATCTGTCATCTGTCCAGCTCCCTGATTTTGCTGCTTTCGGGACTGCCTTTTTGCCTCGGCCTGCTGGACAAGTGTCTCTTCAAAATGGGAGAGGCCATGATGCACCGCTTGCCTCCAGGCTGAATGCTCAGATGTCAGGTTTTCCCATCTGTTGAGGTCCATTTCCAAGGCCCGTATCTTTTCAATAAGATCTTCTTGTTTCGGTACCGTTGGTCTTTTCCAATTTTTAGCATATAGAATTCTGGCTGCCGTAACTATGTATATAACTGTATAATCCTTTGACTTATCTATATTTTCAGGTATCATACTCAATAGAAACAATTCTGGGGTTAATGGCACCTTACAGAGCAATATTTGTTCCAACATAGCATGCACTCTTTTCCAATATTGTTTCGCTACTCCACATGACCACCACATATGATAATAGCTTCCCACTTGTGTTTCACATGTCCAACACTTATTTGATATATCTGTGTACATCTTTGACAATTTTTCTGGGGTCATGTGCCACCTATAAAGCATCTTATATATATTCTCTTTAAAGTTCACCAATCTTGTAAGCTTTATGTTATTTTGCCATATTTTCAGCCATTGATCTAGGACTACTTTATCCTGCCAGGTGATACCAAAAATGTGTCGGAGAGAATGCATATGGAACATGTTCAGGTTCCTCCCCTGCTGTGCACAAAGGGTCCAGGACTCACTGCAGTACAGGAGTGTGCTCAGGACACAGGCTCTATAGACCTGGATCTTGCTATATGCCGTCAGCTTTTTGTTAAGCCATACTCTCTTTGTGTGTCTAGAGAACATGGTAGCTGCTTTGCCAATGCGTTTATCCAGCTCGACATCAGAGATCGTTGAGCCGAGGTACACAAAATCATGAACAACTTCCAATTCTTGTGTGGGGATGGTAATAGAGGGAGGTGAGTCCACGCCCTGGCCCATGACTTGTGATATCACCTGCCAGGTGATACCAAAAATGTGTCGGAGAGAATGCATATGGAACATGTTCAGGTTCCTCCCCTGCTGTGCACAAAGGGTCCAGGACTCACTGCAGTACAGGAGTGTGCTCAGGACACAGGCTCTATAGACCTGGATCTTGCTATATGCCGTCAGCTTTTTGTTAAGCCATACTCTCTTTGTGTGTCTAGAGAACATGGTAGCTGCTTTGCCAATGCGTTTATCCAGCTCGACATCAGAGATCGTTGAGCCGAGGTACACAAAATCATGAACAACTTCCAATTCTTGTGTGGGGATGGTAATAGAGGGAGGTGAGTCCACGCCCTGGCCCATGACTTGTGTTTTCTTCAGGCTGATTGTTAATCCAAAGTCTTGGCAGGCCTTACTAAAACAATTCATGGGTTGTTGGAAGTCTTCAGCAGAGAATATCAGTTTACATAAAGGTGAGGCAGATGAGACTAGTTAAAGGGAGAAATACACCAGGTAGCCCAAATATCTATTGTTATTCTCCCTGTAGATATGATGTCCTTAGTGCAGGCATTGTTGAGCTCCACTTCCAACACTCCCTCCCAATGACATGTGCACAGGTTGACAACGTTTATCTTCTCTCAGAATTCTTGACAACAGTCTCTGGATAAAGACTTGTCTAAATGTCCTGTGTCCTGCTTCCTAGTAGCTGCCCCAGCCCTCACCCCATCTCCAGAAAGTCTAAGAATATTAAGAGCACTTCTGCTTAGTTACAGAGGCTCAGAAGAGAGAGGCAATGAAGTCCTACCAATTATACTGTTTCAAACAAAGAGTATCCAGGCCATGATCTACAGTCTACCTACAGTAATCAGCCAGCAGAGATTGTGATTGCCAAAGGTAGAAGAAACATAAAGCATGACCATAAATAGTCCAGTTGACAAGGAATCCTGTAGAGCTCCGCAGGCACAAACTGTGTTGAAAAGTGTTCCCAGAATGAGGCATGGGAGAAACTGGGCTTAAATAGTTGTTCTGATACAAACAGCACCCAGGCTCACGTGTGGATTAGGAAGACTTGTGTCTCCCTGTGAGCAGGGACTTGTTTTCATAGATACACTTTGCTCCTGAGGATCCCCTACTTGTGAGGAGTCCTCTGCTGCAGACTTGTATTTAATATCAGAACATTGTGCCTTTGTTCTCCTCTTTTCTCAGGGACCAGTGTGGAGGGAAAAGGGACATGGTGGCGCGCTGGGTTAAACCGCAGAAGCCTCTGTGCTGCAAGGTCGGAAGTCCAGCAGTCGTAAGACCGAATCCACGTGACGGAGTGAGCTCCCATCGTTTGTCCCAGCTCCTGCCAACCTAGCAGTCCGAAAGCATGCAGATGCAAGTAGATTAATAGGTACCACCACAGTGAGAAGGTAACAACGTTCCATGTCTAGTCGTGCTGGCCACGTGACCACGGAAACTGTCTATGGACAAACGCTGGCTCTATGGCTTTGAAACAGGGATGAGCACCACCCCCTAGAGTCAGACACGACTGGACATTTGTCAAGGGACCATTTACCTTTACCCAGCGTGGAGGGGGCAGAAACTCATCTGAATCTGTTCCCCCCCCCCCACATACAGCAGTTGTGAGGTCTTCTACTTCAGAGAAGCCAAGTGTTAGGGGTTAACAAGTCTTCCTCTGAGGTATTCGCCTTGTCCTCACTAGAAGCCTCACCAGTGATGGGATTACAGAGAACATATACTGTACAACCATTTATTCCTTTGGAGAAGACTGGAGGTTAGCAAGTCCTTGCTCTGTTTCTTCCCGCTCATAATATTCCATATTATGGTGATTAGTTTGGCAGCTTAACTTTTCAGTCTGAGGGAACTTTATCTATTTTAATGGTGCCCCAAACCTTTGGGCAGCCTTTGGTTCATCTATCCCAAAGTCCAGCAGTAGCCGAGGTAACCATTTAACTCTTCATTTGCTTCTACTGTATTTTGCTTCAGTAGAAGAAAGCAGAAATAATTTGCTTTTCACTGACACTTCCACCACCACTGAATACACTTGAAGTTCAAAGTACAGAATTTGTACAGCTCTGGTCTATGGGGCCCCTAGCCCTATTGCGACCACATATTCTATCAGTTTGGGCTGGTGATTGCTTGCAATTTGAGCTTCAGATGTGCGGTTCTATTTCAGGCATCTGAGCACTCTGTTGACAGTGACCCAATGATCCTTGCTTGATGAACTGGTCTTTCTGCAACGACGTCAATTCTTTGTTATTGTACTATTCAGGAGCTTATCAGTCACCTCTTTACTGTTTGTTGTTCCCTATTTTTACCTTGCTTCTGTGGTAATTGTGCTGAGTTAACTCAAGATTCTGTAGGAGTTCTACTATCTACTATTTCAGGTTGAGAAAAGAGCTTCTATTGTCTTCCCTTTCAGTGTGTATCTGAAGACAGCAGGGGATGTCTCGCAGCTCTTGTACATCTGCTTCTTTCCTTAGGTGATTTATGGCCTACTTTGTCTTCATACCATATAATCAAACATTTATTTATGAGTATTCATAAACCATTTAGATTAAAATGCCATACAACATATAATATGCACAATATACAGAATTTATGAAGACCATGTGGTAGACATTAGGTAGGACTATATCAGGAGGGCATGCATACCTAGGTGAATTTTCAACATGTGCCTAATAATATTAAGAATTCGGGGGGGGGGGAGTCAGATTTGTCAAGGAGGGTTATTCCACACAGCAAGTGCCACAGTGCTACAGGTTCTGCTCTGCATGGCTACAAAGTGGACCTGAGGAGCACGTACAATACATTTGGACCTCCTCAAGATCAAATGCATGCTTCACAAGCTGGGCAGAGGTCTCATCATAGTATTCTTCATATGTTTTTGAATACTGTATTCTTTGACAACAGCCTTCATATTTCTGTAGGTATCCTTTGAGAAGCAACGAAGTCCACATATGACAAATAAGGCAACAATAAACTAATACAAGAAATGCTTTTCTCTGATGTTATAGGCTGTGGAGTCTAATAGTTAACAGCACATGATGATGATGATGATGATGATGATGATGATGATGATGATGAAAAAACACCAGGCACAGTCAAAATTATAAAAGCATTGACTGGTATTATGTAACAGATACATACAAGTTTTAACCAAAAACTTAAGTATCTGTTAAATATCGGCGCAGTATGTATGCTGTTCCTATCGCCGGGTTTTATAGTTCTGATTATGCAATTTCTGGGGTCTGCAACTGCTTATAGTACTGTGTGAATTTTTTTGGATATTGTCCCCAAAGCCCCAATGACTGAAGTGTGTTTCTTCCAAAGGTGAGATGTTTCGACTGCCAGGTCTCTGTACTTTGTTAGTTTTTCAGATTCTTTATTTTCAGCTTTGGCATCCCCTGGAATTGCAATGTCAATGATCCAGACATTTCTTTGTTCTATTACTACCATGTCTGGTGTGTTATGTTCAAGGTGTCTATCAGTCTGGATCTGGAAGTTTACAAACTTACAACTGTTATGTAATACACCTTCTTCTGCCGGCACCCTGGGACCATGCAGCTTGCCCAAGGCCGCACAGGCTGGCTCTTCTGGGATACACAATGAGGAAATGAACTCTCAACCTCTGGCTCTGCAGCCAGATAACTAATCCATTGAGCTATCATGAGCATATACCTAGTACCATGTGGTGTCTGAATTTTCATACGTCCACACTTCTCATGGTGTATTAACTCAAGGGGCGCTGTATCGCCATCTCACTTGGGACAGTGACCCCTTTGCTTTTCCAGATCCTACCTTGTTTTTCTTATTTTCATACAACACATGTTCATCTACAGTTATTGTCTCTGTGCTAAAATCTTCTATGCCACAGCCTTGGACAATTCCCATGTTTTTATCTGAGTCTATGAAAAAACTCACATTACTAGTCATAGGACACGATGCCCCTGGTTCTATTTATTAAAGTTCATTTCTGTATCCACATGAATCTTCAAGATATCCAGCATCTTACTGAGTTACACCCTGCTGTTATACATTCTGCTTTTTAGTGTCACTACTCTCAGACTTGTGCTGATCCCCTCCCAGCAATGAATTCATCCCACAGGGCACTTCCATAATAATGGGTAACCCTAATACCTTAAAATTTTAGTCTTTTGCACTCGGGGCTGCAAGATCACGTGCAAGAAGTGAAAAGGATAAGCAGGGTCTTTAAGTGATCTAGACCGCAAAGGTCTTCTGCCATCGAACTGCCCCCTTAAAATTCAGCAAGTTTCACAAACGTGCCTAATACGATTAGACTTGCAAAAATTAAAATCCCCTCGCTCCGCTTTTAACCTCCCTTTATATGGGATTCCCTGGTCCCTCTAAGCGGAAGGTCGTCTCTGGGCGCGCGTAAAGAGCGGGGGGGGGGGCGCTGGCCAAGCCACGCGCTGATTGGTGGAAGGGTAGGAAGACAGGGCCGCGTTTGGGGGTGGGGGGAGAGGCGGCATAGAAATCGGAAGCGAGCGCTGATTGTTTGGATTTGGCTCCCGCCAGGGACAGAACCAGCGAGATGGATTGGTTCGAGAACGGAACAGGGCTTGGCCCCGTGGGAGGAGCGGGCGGGACAATTCCGGCGCGAAGAAAGAGGATTGGCGGTGGCACGGCGGCTGTCGGACGGCGATTGGCCCCGAGGAGCGGCGGCGGCGCTGATCCGTCGTTGAGCCGGTGGCGCGCGGGGCAGCTTTTTCTGTCACGGTGGGGGGGGGTGTCGGGAGTGAAGTAGCAGTTGGTGGCAAAGGGGGGGGCAGGCGAGTTTTGTCATGGCGCGGGTGTCGGTCCTGGGAGTGTCGCTGCTGGAGAACCCGAGCCCCTTCGGCCACCCGCTCCGCTTCCAGGTGCAGTTTGAGTGCGGAGAGGCGTTGCCTCAGGGTGAGTCGGGGACAGGGAGGGGGTGCCCCTCGCTCGGAGTGTTCCCCATCCCGCCACCGCCACCACGACCTTCTCTCTTCCCCCCCCCCAAGCCATTTTCTCCGGCGTCCCGGAGGAAAGGCAGGAACCGGCTGAGCTGTGGAGGGAAGAGCGCCTTCAGTCTTCCCACTGGGAGCGGGGGGGGGTGTATGGTTGGGGGGGAGAACTTGGGGCCGCATATGTTGGCTCTGGTAGGAAGAGCCCTCCTTGCCGCCGCCCCCCCAGGCCGGTGTGGTTGTAGAGAGAGGTCTGTGGAGGAGCCGGACCGCGGTCCAAATGGGCACTTGGTCCTGAACGTCACTGGTCGTGCTTGGCCAGCCACCCCCTTTTTTTTAAGGCTAGCCTACCTAGCAGCGTTGTTCTGAGGATGAGAGTAAAGTGGTGGCGAAGGGAGAGAGCGGCGTTTGCTGCCTTGGGCTTTGGAAAGAAAGGTGGGGTATCAATAAAATACAGTATGCCCAGTTGCTGATGGGAGTGTGGGGAAAGCGCAAAGCCTACCAGGGACCACCCGTTCATTTGAACGCCTGAGATTTCCTGATCAAATCTGGCAGTAGCGGTGCTCTTGCACGTCTGTTCTGGTCCTGGCCGAGCGACGTCTTCCCAAAGATTAATTTTGAATATCCTTTGTTTCTAAGCTTCGTTGTCTGTCCCTAGAGCAAAAGATAGGCTTCCTAATCTCTAGAGAAGCGTCAGCCACATTAGCTAGTGATAACTCTGGTATGTGCAGCTCAGTAACTAACAGTTAAACTGTCCTGGGGCAGTCACTGAAAGTCAGTTTCATGGTAAACTGAATAGATATTGTGGGTTGTAGAACTACAGGGCTCATGGAAGGTTGTATTGCAGTATCAGTAAGTGGTATTCCTGCAAATCTCAGGTGAATATTATCTGAGGCTTGCTGATGTATTTGGCTGGTCATTAGAGATCAGGTGCTTTTCATTGTGACCAGTTTCCAGAGAAGTAGCTGACCAGAACTAATAACATGACTCCTGTCTCACCTTTAAAGACCAACACATTTATTTATTACTACAAGGAGTCTTGTAGCACTTTCAAGTTTTATTTGACAAACATATGTGGACTGTTCTCCACTTCCTCAAATACAGTGGTTCCTCGCTAGACAGTAACCCCGCATGACAGTTTTTTCACTAGACATTGATTTATTGCTTTTGCTATAGTGATTCGCAGAACAGTGATTCCTATGGGGGAATTTCACTGGACAATGTTTGGTCCCTGCTTCGCAAACCGATTTTCACTAGACAACGATTTTGACAGCTCCCTTCGTGCTCGCAAAAGAGGTGTTTTCGGGACCTAAGCGTCGCAAGACAGCGATTTAAACAGCTGATCGGCAGTTCACAAAGCGGCTTTCTTATGGCCGATCTTCGCTAGACGACGATTCTTCCCCATTGGAATTTATTAAACAGGTTTCAATGCATTCCAATGGGGAAATGCTTTTCGCTAGACAATGGTTTTGCTAAACAGCGATTTCAGCAGAACGGATTGTCATCGTTTAGCGAGGCACCACTGTACATAGAGTGTAGCAGCAGTAAGCAAACGTGTACAGACATTGGAATGTCATTTATTGTGTCAAAACTACAGTAGGTAATATATTACTAGTAAAAACTACAATAAGATCTCAAAGTGTTGACATAGGAATCAGCAATTGAATGAATAGGTCTGCACTCTAGGTGAGATAGTAGAGGATAGGATACTGGCCACTTCTTTAGATGTATCAAATGTTAACCTCTGCTTGACATTTATTTTACATAAAACCTTCCATGACCTCCATTCTACAGTATTTTCTATGAGATTGTTGTATGTGGAATAGAGTTGACTTGGTTTAGTGGTGTTTTGACAGAAAGGTGCTGCTCTTATTTTTTTTAAATACTTGTTTTCATGAAAGCTGGGACCCTGGCTTCATTCTGTCTTTGTAGTTTTCTTAACTTGTTATGGATGAACCCTGAATAAACTTACCAGTTTTGCTTCAGTCTCATGCTTCAAGCAAGCTGCCTGGCATTTTCTTTTACATTAAAAGACCATATTACGTTTTTTTCACACCTTTAAAAAATGAAACCACTTTTAAAAACCATAAGATTATTCTAAAGATTACAGAGTGAGTCTTGATTGGTGCTGGCCAATTAGAACTGTGTTCAGCTACCTTCTGCTGCAAGCCTGCAAACAACTTTCTGCAGGTCAAGATCCAAATAAAACATCTGTATTGAATGTGGTAAGCGTACTGGTGGAATAACTCTTCTGTTCTGCAAATATTACATTCATCTTCATATAAAATACTGCTTTTCCATATCTGATGCTGAAACTGAGAAGACTTCTGAAAGAGAATTGGGCATACTGGAGATTGTAAGATTTAACAGTTGTCTTGGGTTGCTTAGTGAAATTGTCAGTCTTGATCTTGAACAAATACATCCACCAACACTGATACTAATTCACTGTTGCTCTCAGTTTATTGAATTTCTTTCTAATGGTAATGCACTTCTCCGCAGTTAGTTGATTTCGAAGTTCTTACAATTACTTATAAAGCCCTAAACAGTTTAGGACCCCGATATCTGGCAGAGCGCCTTCTCCCACCCAGTTCTGCTAGAGACTCGTTCTAGCCAGGCATAATGCCAAGGGAGGCCCAGAAGGAAAGAACAAAGAACCAGGCCTTGTCAACAGTGGCCCCTCACTTCTGGAACAACTTGCCCATAGAGATCTGCCTGGCTCCCTCTCTGGGGGGTCTTTAGAAGTAAACTTAAGACATGGCTATTTAGGCAGGCTTTCCCTCCTGCTGTATTTCAATATTTACATTTTTACTTCTTAGATTTTTGCATGTTTGTTGGTTCTATTGTTTTCATATTTTGTAATGCTGCCCAGAGTAGACTATTTGTCTATATGGGAGGGTATAAATCTAATTAAATAAATAAACAAACTAGGATTATGATGCCTGTACTCCACCTGATTCTATCAATTATCTTTTTCTTTCAGATCTGGAATGGAAGATCATCTATGTGGGCTCTGCAGAGAGTGAGGAATATGACCAAGTTCTTGACTCAGTGCTGGTGGGACCTGTTCCAGCTGGAAGACATATGTTTCTCTTTGAAGTAAGCCATAAGCAGCCTCTTGGAGAAAGGGAGAGAAAAAAAATGAGCAGCAGAATATAGGAGAAGAGATAGGACTAAACATGTAATCTTAGGCATACTTAGTTGGGAGTAAGCCCCCGTAAAAACAGTGGGACTTAGTTCCACATAAAAATGCATTGGATTGTACTGTAAATCGCTGTAATATGATGGTGTAAATCTGAAATGGCTTTTGGTTTTATTCTGATTGTTAGGTGTTTCTGGAACCAAAGGTTGTTGCCCTCCAACTCACAATAGGCCGAGCAAACAGCCAGTAATCTGGGATGGTGGAAATTGGTGTCCAAGGATTTTTGGAGCTACAAGTTTTCTATAGCAGCTTTAATGTGTGCCCTAACTAAAAATCTGAACTATTTCCTGCTTACCATATTTGCAATGACCAAGAAAACAATAGTACATTCTCTTCTTTTTGGCAATGGACATTTTAATGAGGCGGTAGAATTCAGAAAATGAGATAAGTGATTGAGGAAGGTCAAGATTAGCTTGTGAAGTATGATTCAGAAGGGAAACTGAAAAGTGGCCTTTTCACATTCTTATCATTTTTATTTTTCCTTTTCTGTAGTGGTAACATATGCAGCAGTGAAAGGAAACCCCAGACTGCTGGCATAATCTGGCCTGCTGTAGTCCTCAAAACAAATTGGGACCCAAAGCTCTGCACCCTCAATAGGGAGTTGAGGAGTTCCTGTATAGGAAGCTGGATGTATTTATCTTTCTCCTTTATTGTGTGGAGAATATGACAAAGTTAGGAACTGCCATTCCCAAAACTGATTCACCTCCAGAGATGGGGATATTTGTATTTGTACTGTATACGAATATACCCACATAGGTGCAGATAACAAGGGTCCAGCCCCGGGCTCCGCACTCCCTATCGCTCTGGAGCTTGCGACGCGTTAGCCACTCTTCGACCTGGCAGAGAGGCTCATCTTCCTGCCTTCTACCAGGAGTGGATAATCCACTGCGAGCTCCGGAGCAATACGAAGGGAGCACAGAACCTGTGGCAGTGGAGGAATGGTGATTGGTCAGTCTGGCCCCAGGGGGCCGGACCCTCATTATCTCCACCTGTGGGGGGTATACGTATACGAATACCACCATCTCTATTCCCCAATCCTGTTGTATAAAATATTCCAGGAGAGGATAAACTAGTGGAATTTGAATAATGTTTTTGTCTCCTATTTCGATACTGCTAATACATCTCAGAATTAGTTGGTGACATTTAATTGGTCACCACATTAAAATAATAACTGCATATCCAGCAGTCAAGGTGATTCCAACATATAGCAACTCTTGGACTTTTTTTGGGTCCCAGATTAGTTGGTGACAATTATAATGGAAATCTTTATAGGGAAGTGAGGTATAATTTAGAAAATCAGATAAATGATTGAAGAAGGCCAAGGTTAACTTGTGAAGAATGATTCAGAAAGGAAGTAAATAATATATGAGAAATGACAAAGACAAAAAAGTGCTATCAGTTTAGACTAGAAGGGAGCCTTAGCAAGAGGATGGGACAATGCTGAGATTGATGGTTCCTGAGCTACAATGCAAAAAAGCCCTGAAGATTCTGATGACTGAAGAAGTGTTTCTGGAATGTTAAGAGTGGGAACTGCTAATTAGAGAAAATGGTTATGCCAATGGTAAGAAAACAGGGGCACAAGACAAAGTTTGCAAATTAATTTATGGTGATTAGGCATTGTTGATACTAATATGAAATGTGGTTCTGATAGGACAGAGAATGAAGATCTGTGGGAGCATTAAAGGGGAATTTACATCTCTTAACAACATGGATAGCCACTTCCATTTGGTATCTACTTTCAAGACAGTTCTTGCTAGAACACTGAGCTCAGATGGAGGCTGCTGAAATTCACTGGTTCATCTCATGTTTATCCCGAGCTCTTTGGAAGAAGGGCAGGATGCAAATGTCATTAATTTCTTTTTCCCTTTCAGGCCAATGCCCCCAACCCTGATCTAATCCCTGAGAGTGATGCTGTAGGAGTTACAGTAATACTCATCACTTGCACCTATCTGGGACAGGAGTTCATCCGCATCGGATACTATGTTAACAATGAATATCTAGACCCTGAGCTAAGAGAGAACCCACCCCTCAAGCCAGACTTTTCCCAGGTGAGACATTGATGTCATAAGATCAGACCCCGCCTATAGGTACTTAGGACTCTCTCAGCTGGAGTACAGGTACTAAGGGGGACAACTACATGGGAATAAAATTGCTCAGTGATTCTAATTTACTGGTCAGTATTTTCAGTGAGTGTTTAGGCTAGGTGCAGGAAAATCTCAGTTCCCACTTCCAATTTGAGTCATTGAATTAATATGGTTTACATACAGTTTGACTCGGCATGCAGCAGTTCCTTTCTAGAAATAGATGTGAAACTAGTCCCTTCAGGATAGGGTACCTTTTAATGTTATAATTAAATAATAGTTACTGAAATGCTGTTCCAGGTGATTTTTTTAAAACTGAACATTTACTACTTCTGTCCCAAGGCTCCCACAGCTCTTGTGAAATCTCTTTCATTGTCAGAAAGCCATAGGAATCAAAGGGAGGAGGAAGTCTTTAATTATTGAAAATAGTTGCCAGCAATAAAGTCATCCTTGTGCCAGTGATTTTCAGTAAGTAAAGACTTCCTCCTCCCATTCCATAGTTCCCCAACAATGATAGAGATTATACAGGAGCCTCAGATAGGAAATGTTTAATTTCCAACAATCAGCCTGAAGAAAACACAAGTCATGGGCCAGGGCGTGGACTCACCTCCCTCTGTTACCATCTCCACACAAGAATTGGAGGTTGTTCATGACTTTGTGTACCTTGGCTCAACCATCTCTGACACACTCTCTCTAGATGTCGAGCTGGATAAACGCATTGGCAAAGCAGCTACCATGTTCTCTAGACTCACAAAGAGAGTATGGCTCAATAAGAAGCTGACGACACATACAAAGATCCAGGTCTATATAGCCTGTGTCCTGAGCACACTCCTGTACTGCAGTGAGTCCTGGACCCTTTGTGCACGGCAGGAGAGGAAGCTGAACACCTTTCATATGCGTTGCCTCCCACAGAATTTTGGCATCACCTGACAGGACAAAGTTCCAAATAGAGTAGTCCTAGAACGAGCTGGAATTTTTAGCATGTATACACTACTGAAGCAGCGACGTCTACGTTGGCTTGGGCACGTTGTGAGAATGGCTGATGGTCGGATTCCAAAGGATCTCCTGTATGGAGAATTAGTGCAGGGAAACCACCCCAGAGGGAGACCACAGCTGCAATACAAGGACATCTGCAGGCGGGATCTGAAGGCCTTAGGAATGAACCTCAACAGATGGGAAACCTTGACATCTGAGCGTTCAGCCTGGAGGCAGGCGTTGCATCACGGCCTCTTCCAACTTGAAAAGACCCTTGTCCAGCATGCCGAGGCAAAGAGGAAGTCACAAAAGCAGCAAAATCAGGGAGCTGGACAGGGGATAGATTGGATTTTTCTTCAGTGTGGAAGGCCTCCTCAGCCACACTAGATGCTGTTCCAAGCGCTCTATACAGA
This sequence comes from Pogona vitticeps, assembly GCF_051106095.1. Lineage (NCBI taxonomy): Eukaryota > Metazoa > Chordata > Lepidosauria > Squamata > Agamidae > Pogona > Pogona vitticeps. The sequence goes on along the minus strand of NC_135784.1, from coordinate 123,390,336 downwards.
GCATGTTACCATAGTCTTTCGAGACTGAAGGATGCCTAACTAACTAGAATCCCTACTAATTACACCACCAGCCTTGGGCGAACATAAGTTATAGAACAGCATTTAAGCCATTAACTCTCTTTAAAACTTCAATTTTTTCTAAAGAAGTAGCCCTGTTAATCTGTATCAGCATGCTAGCAAAATTAAAGGGAAAAAGAGAAATGAGAGGCAAAATATTGTAGCATGTATCCATTTGTAGATCAAAACTTTGTATAACTTTGACTGTTCTTACTTCCAGTTGCAGAGGAATATTTTGGCCTCAAATCCCCGAGTCACCCGCTTCCACATCAATTGGGATGGTCCTAGAGACCAAATGGACAATATTGAAAATGTAGACCCTGAGCCTGATGGCTTCCTGTCTCCAAGCTGTGCCTACATCAAAGGGTTGGCTCCCTCCATGAGTCTGCAGCCTGAGAATTCTATGGACTGTATGTGATTTAAGCATAACAAACTAAGACACTGCACAAAAGACCGTCTACAAAATTTTGTAGGGAATATGGGAGGGACCATTTGGGTACCTGTGGTCAGCACTGGCAACTGAAGTCACAAATTAAATATATCTATAGACAGAATTCTTTTCCTACTGCAGTCATAACGGATTATCCTTCCTGACTGTACAACTGTAGTTCTGCCATAATATTTCTTCTTGGGACCTGGACTCTACAGTTTTTCATTCAAAAAGAATTAAACCTTGGGGAGTTGCTCTGAGCACAAAACAGTGATATTGCAGTGATTCCTCTCTTTTTAAGGCTGATTGATCTGTCCCAGTTTTTCAAGCACTGTTCTTTATAGTATTAAAGGTGGTGAAAGATGAAGTAGGAGCCATAATGGGCTGCTTATTATGTGAAAGTTGTAACATGCCTTTGAGAGTTCCCATTTTACCTTTTACCAGCTGCCCTTTATGCCACTATCTCACAAGATGCCCTCTCCAACTCCAGAGTCAGCAGAAATGGAGTCAACTTCTTTGGGAAGGTGCTAAGTTTACAAATCTCTCCTCAAATGCCCTGACCTGTAGGAATGTTGAACAAGCTCATTTCTTAAGGCCTGCAGTTTAATCAGCTTTCATACATTAGTTTCTTTCCACCTACAGTAAGTATGTCTACAAATGTTTTGAGCCTATTATAATTTTTTATGGGGGAAAATTAATGTATGCACATCAAACAGTCCCCATCTCTATCTCCAGTTTCTTCCAGTCCTGCTTCCTTGTTATATAAGCTTCATACCTTGGTACTTGATCTGTCTTTCACTAACATTTGTATCACAGAGATATATACAGGTCTTTTAAGATGTTCACATTGTGGAATGGATGTCCAACCAATAAAGCATTTGGAAGAAACTATTCTGAGGTCTGAGTGGTATCATCATGCCTAAGTGATATATACACTTGCAATAAATTATCACACCACAAGAGTGTACAGCGATGTTACTGTGCTGGCAGAATAAATCAATATTCTACAAGCCCAAACAAAAATTGTAACTCTGAAACTGAACTTTGGATCAACACCAAATTTGGCACAGATGTAGCAATTTGCTCTTGCTCTGCCAAATGTGAGGGATGTTTGGCACAGTGTTTTCAACTTACAATTTTGTAAAAGAAAATCTCCCCTCATGCAGAAACAAGCACCTTTAAATGTTCTCCAGATTTAAAACATATCAAATAAATTGAAAAGAACAAACTTCCTTATCTTGAAAGAGAATGTTTGGCACCACCTACTTTTTTTAATTTGGAAGGAATCTAGGCTCCTGGGGGCCGAAATACGAATCCTCAAAAAGGGCCTTTCAAAAAAGAAAAACACTGTTATAAACTGAACATTTACCAGGTTTACCAGCAAGAGGGTTCCAAAGTAGATACATTGTTGCTGTTTTGTGCCAGGGAAGTGTAGCACGATGAAAGGTCACAGAGGCAGAGTCAAAGGACGAGAAAAAAAAAGGCTTGCTTTCAGGGAGTAATGGAGTGATAGTCTTCCAGAAAGGAGGATGTTTTACCAAATATCTCCAGGGAATTGGCATACAATTTCATTACATATTGAAAGTATATCTGTCTTACAAAAGCATAGAACAGTTCTGTTTCTCCCAGCTTTGAGTACTTTCAGTAAACATTCTCAAAATTTCTGACACCAGATTCCTGAGAAATCGGCTTCCAGGTGTGGGGCAGTCTGAATTTTTAACTCAGTTAGGACTCAACTAGCTGACTCTCAGGAGGATAATTTTTAACACCTTTCTGGCCAGACAAGCATACAAAGGGGTTTTGTGTCTGGTTGTTAAAATATTTGAAAATGAAAAGAACACAAGCTCATTTAGAGCTGTGAAATGACTTTTTTTTTTTTGTGTGACTGGAGGTGGTATTATTCAATGTTATCAGAGTTTGGCTGCCTATATCTTCTCATAGTTTCCATTTCACCTCTCTTGTCACTATATAATTGGTCAGTTTTTTTCAAAAAAACTCCAAGTTTGTCAAAATCTGACAGTACTTTATTTTGGCGGGAAACGACAGGACAGGAGTTTCTTTGAATAAACTTTTATTAACATCAACTGGGTTTTCAATTACCACTTCTATAGGATCTGTAGGTTCCTTATTAACTGGCAAGTTTGCCCATAACAAAGGTAGCATATTCTCATAAGAGTCTCTCTTTACCGGATCGACTCACCAAAATGCTCCTGATCCATTGGCTTTCTCTTACATCCACTCCTTACTACATATCTCGTCCCGCAGCAAGGATGACATGACCATTCTCCCTTGGGGGGGGTCCCGTGAGGTTGGACTGGTCCTGGACGAATTACCCTCTTCCAGGGACCTCGACCTCCCAGGTAGACCAAGACTGTCCATTCCTCAGGCGCCAGTCCTTCAATTATCGGTTTTCCCTTTTTCAGCTTCTCCGTCTCCTTCAAGTTCTCTGCCCCTATCCCTTTTTATGGGATTTTGAATAGGTGTGGCTCACTTTCTCCTTCTGTCCATTCCTCCTGTAAGACCACCACCTTTCTTGTCCCCCCCCGCCTTCCCCCTCCTCTGACCTGAGGAAAACATCCACCTCCCTTTTTCCTGCCCCTCTTCCTTTCCCACCTTTACCCTTCCATCTTCATTGTTATTTCTTCTACCTTTTCTCCAATATCTCTATCTTTCTCCTCCTCTAAAGACGTTTGAGGGGATGGCTCACTCTTACTCTTCTCCTCTTTTGTATCTTCCTTCTCACAGTCATCAAATCACTTCCGATGTGGAGTGACTATATAAAACCTCTCAAAAGTCTTATCGTTAACAGCATTGCTCAGATCATGCAAACCAAAACATCTCAAAACAATTTTCAGTATAATATACAGTACAGTAATAAATACATTAAAATAGTAGTACAACAGGTAATTTCAATCTGAGACCATCTGGAGCAATATAAAGTCAAGAAAAGGCCCAGAATAAAATGCCTGAATTGAGACATGTTTTAACTGCATACATCAAAATAAGTACTGTAAAGAGGTATGCGGTAACTACAGAGTCTTGTCATTGACACTGCTACATTTACCTCAGAAAGAAAGTAGCTGGGGCAAAGGGTCCCTTTCAAATTCACTTCAGATACTGTATGAGTATCTATTAAATTCAAGAGATAGGTTTGTATGTCATATAACCTACATTGCCTGACCTGGAGAACACCAAAGCAATGAACATTCGTACTTGTAATAAATTACCTTCAAGACAAAGAGATTGTCAAGCAGACAGCACTTCGGTGACTCAGAGCTGGCCTACACATTCAGATATTTTCTAGGAAGAGAGTCAGAGATTTCATTCTTATAGCAAAGATGTGGCAGACAACAAATGTGTGAATTGTTATCTTTGAGGGAGTAATACTGATCCTTGACAGAGCTCTGACTCTAGACCAATGTTTCTCAAACTTTTTTAACTCTCAGTCCCTTTTTATAATTGCTAAGTACCCTGCAATCCCACCACGATATTTGCATAAAAAGGAACTTTAATAGGGTAAAGGAAATCCATTTAAAATAGATTTTTCAGAATATAATTCTAACCTGACATTTAATGTGATTGGTTGTACTTGAATCTGGGAAATAAATAAATGTGAAAACCTTCATGGTGAAATTTCCTATAAAAATAATTGCAACTGAAAAAAAAATCACAACCCCCCCCCCCCAGAAAACACTTCACAACCCCCTTGGGGTCATGACCCCCAGCTTGGGAACCTATACTCTAACCACAGGCTCTAAGGGTGTATGGATTTCTTCACAGAAAAGGTCTTGACTTGTCCCAAGCTATTTCTCTTTAAAAGAAGGCTGCTTGTAATAATTACTTTAAATGTACTCCTTTTTGTGTCACTTCTTTGCCAGAGAGTCACTTCATTTACAACAGTCTCACTTCTTTTTTTCTTTTGTATGCTACATAGTATTGTTTCCTTGCTGTCTGCCAGCATTTCCGTCACACATAATATCTTAGAGCAAGATTTGTTAGGAATGCAACCTATGGCCCAGAGTTAGGTATTTATTTCACATTTGTCACAATTGTTCATGACCTTATGACCACAGATCTGGTGTTGCTTTGAACTCCTCTTTAAGCTGTGGCTGCCTCAGAGAGCAAGCTGCTCTGTTGTTCAAAGATCCTGGCTACAGAGAGTCCATTATGTACTTGAGCTGTGCAGTTTGTGGTGACTTCAGTTTACTTTCAGGTACAACTCAAAGGGCTGAGTAGAGTGTACACAGCTCTGTGTAGCTGGAACCCAATTATTTAAGAGCAAGTGTGCTTCAACAAATCTTGTTCTGTGAAGGCAAGTAGTTCAGGCAATTCAAGTGTAACTGAAAACAAAAAATGATCTGCATTGATGGGTTTTGCTGAACTAGTGGTCTGAGGGTTCATTATGGGTCGTAGAATTCAGGAATTAGTAAGTTTAAAGAGGAATGAGGGTCTCCTAAAAATGGATCTCCCCATAGCCAATACAAATGGATGACCTTTGAAGCTCTTGGCTTTGTCTTTGCAATTGACTCTCTACTGCCCAGAGGTGGTACAGGAAGAGCCTTGCTGAGAGCATGTTTTCTGCTAACTGACCCCAAATTAAATCCATAAAGCTTGAGGACTTCAAAGCAGAACTTTGATAAAATCTTACATTGACACAATTTCTTTGTAAAAGTGAGGTAGTAAACCAACTCTAGGAATATATGAAATGCGTCTGATGGGTCCCCAGATTTTTGGAATTTCTTAAATTTAATGTCCTTTTTCTTAGGAATCAGTGAAACATTTGTTTAGGCAGCCTTCTGCTACACAAAAGGGATGAATGACCTGCACTCCTTTGCAGTATTACTATTCTCTGTCAATACAACTCATACTCTGTGCTCAGTAGTGGAATGAGGGGTGTGTGTTATAGCAAGAGCATGGCTTTACTAAGAGTATTGATGGAGAGAAACAGTGTGAGCTTTCCCTATGTTTGTGTTCTCCTGCTGGATAAAGAACCCAGTAAGAAATATGCTTATCAAACTGTTTTTTCCTTCTCAGGGAAAAAAAGTGGATCTTTGAAATCCTTTTCAAGGTCACCTTCCTTTTAAGCTGTATCTAATATAACTCCTCTTGGCACAAGAGGATTTGGAAACTATGAATGAAAAAAAATAACCATATGCTGGGGATGGGGAAAAGGTGGTTGGAAGCATTAATTTTTTTATTTATGGAAAAGCATCTTATTTTTGCACAAACCTCCCATCTTCATGAGCCAGCCTTATCCAGTTGCTAATGTGTGCCAAGGACAAGCCAAACATATTTCAGCAATATGGCACTTAAGGGCAAAGAGAGAGTAACTTTGGAGGTCTTTTCTTTCTGAAGCACAGGATTATCAGCAGATGACTTGCAGAAGATTGGACTTTTTTCTTTCTTCCCTTTTTGGATGTTCCTTGGCTCCAGCGTGGCTAAGACTCAGATCATGTTTTATCAGTACAATGGGCAGAAGTCCCCCACGCACACACTTTACACTGAAAGTTATTCAGTTCATATAAATTTGGATCTCCCTCCTTTCCACTGGATAGTACATACTTTCAAAGTGTAGCCATGGAACCTTATATCAATTATGAAGATATACAGTTGCCACAGCACAGTATCAAAATCTCAGTTGTTAAGTCTATCCTTGAAATCCTTACATCTCAATGTTATTAATGGGGCAGCTAAAGAGTTTTAAACAGTATTATGTGTATGGTGGAGGAGACATATGGTCTTTCAAATGCTGTTGTTACTGAACTCCCAGTTCCCATTTGATCTCGTCTCTCCGGCCAATAATGAGGCATGATATACATTCCCTATCCCCGATTTAGAAACAACAGACTGCATTACATTAAAAATCTTATATAATTTTTCAAGTGTTTACTTGTTACAGGATTTCAGACCATTATTCTACTTCAGAGGTACAAATTGGGAATCCCAGTGACAAGGGAAGCTAGTTTTCTTTCTGCTATAATGATTTTACCGGTCCAGATAGGCTAAGACCCCAGGCTCAATTTGGTACAGCTTGCCTCATGCTTCACCAGCTATGCTCTCTTCAAAATACTGTAGCTTCCATGCTGTAAAACGCTGTGCTGACAGAAAAATGGGGGAATAGATGTTAAAATTAGTGTAACAATCTGAAAAGTCAATTTTTAACCTATTTTGAAGGGTTTTGGCCTTTAATCATAACATGCTTCTTTCCACACCAAAAATTAAAACAACTCATACTTGGTATATTTATTCATTTATAATCATTTAAGAAAAATAAGGTAATTCCACCACACCTTTCAGTTTCAAACTTTATTTAGTTTTCTTTATGAGTATCAATGTTTGATGTATTTATTTATTTATTTAACTTTTGCTGTATTTTTCCGTGTATCAAATGACACTTTCCCCTAAAATTATTAGAGAAAAAATTGAGGGTTGCTTTTTCAAGGGGAACCTTTACCTTTACCTTATACACAGAAGGAGGCGGAGACAAAGGCACAGCTGCGCTTAGCCGCCTCTCATGGCTGCCCACTGACTGCCGCCGCCCTCCGATTGCCTCCCCCAGTATGACTTGCCGGGACGCACCTCCAGCTCATGTGGCCACCTTGTCCCTTGCCAGAAGGGAGCCCACAAGTGGTGCTGGAGGCGGCGATCCAGCAGCAGTGGTGGTAGCAGTCAATGGGCAGCAGCAAGTGGTGGCCGAGCATGGCTGCTCCTTTGCCTCCGTCTCTGCCTCCTGCTCCTGCTGCCTCCGCCGCTGGATCGCCTCCTCCAGAGCCACTCGTGGGCTCCCTTCGGACAGGGGACAAGGTGGCGGCGACATGAGCTGGAGATGATCCCCAGCAAGCCGCACTGGAGGAGGTGATTGGGTGATGGAGGCAGCAGCAGCAGGAGGCAGAGGCGGAGGAGCCGCCACGCTGGGCCGCCCCTTGCAGCGGCCCATTGACTGCTCCTCTGCCTCTGGCAAGGGACAAAATTAGGAGGCCGTCTTATACACTGGGGGGGTGTATGCACAGAAAAATATGGTATACCACCCATCTGGCTGCCAAGGCTACTCTGGACAGTTTACAACATTATAAAAACATAATAAACAGCAATTTAAAAATAATAAACATAATAGCTATCAAAATCAAAATCAAACACATACACAAAGCAACATAAAATTAACTAGAAAGAATTAAAAGTAGTTTAAAGGCAAGGTGGCAGAACTGCTAATATAAACACTGGAACAGACACTACGTTACATTGTTATAAGGTCGGGGAAGGCCCGTCTGAAGAGCCATGTTTTCAGTGATTGTTTAAAAATTCCCAGTGAAAGGGTTAAGCAAATTTTGAGTGGGATATTACTCCAAAGATGAGGAGCGACCACCAAGAAGGTCCATTTTTTTGGTCTTCTCTTTCTGAGCCTCTCTCGGGATCAATATTCTCAACAGGGCTGCTCTCATTGGAGCGGGAGGCGTTCTGTCAGGTACCGAGATCCCAACCAGCTGTTATTCAGCAATGGGCCCAAGTCCTAGGCGTCTATACTAAAAGCCCAATTCAAATTGCCAGGAATATACAGCAATGAGTTTAAGACATTGTTCTGATTTTTTTTTACTCACTTTCTGGGCCCAATTCAAAGTGCTGGTTTTGACTCAGGGCATCTTAAGGACTGCCTTCCCTCATACAACTCCACCTCCACTTCCTTGATTCTCTGTCAGAGGGGGAAATTGCCTTTTTGGCAGTGGGACATAGAAAGGCTTATAGGTATTAGACAAAGGCATTTTCTTTTGCAGTGTTTGTGGATTTGTGTTTGATGCTCTTCTAGTTTTTCTGGTGCAATTATCAGATTCTTGTTCTGCCACTTCTTTTGTTGCTTATAACTGCTTTTAGGGTGGTATGGATTTTTATGATGGGCCCTGTGGATGATTTAGATTAGAAGTGGGATACACACACTTAAAAATGAGATGACTGTTCTGTATTAATAACAGCGATACAGTTCATCTAACATATAAAGCTGCCACTTTTTTCACAACAGTTTTCATTAGGCCACCTGGCCACCCATAACCTCCTTGTCTGGGGCCTAGAAGAAATACCAAATCACCAGCTTTGATGATTCCTATTTGGTTGTTCAGTTAGGTTCTCTCTTCCATGGGCCACCAGATGAGTGTCTGTAAGTATTACAGTAGTCCTGTCTCCCATGCAAATGATAGGTGCCTAGAGTGGTCTGGTAGTCCAGATAGGCGGGGTATAAATCAAATAAATAAATAAATCAAATCAAATCAAATCAATAAATAAATACTTTGTTCATACTATGAACATTGCATTTTTGGGGTTGGAAGAGCCCCTATTTGACCTTGTACACTGAACACCAATATGGCTAATTTGCTTTGCAACTGCATTGTTCTAATTTGTTCAGGAATTTAAATTTCCAGTCTAACCTGGAAAGTGTTTCTGGCCTGCAAAAACAGGGAAGAGACTTGTGGATCCCATATGGGGAGCCAGTGTGACCTTGACCCTATTGTTCTTGCCTCTCCTTGTTTTGCTGCATCTGGTCAGTGCATTTGGGATATTTTGTGGGGCAAGATTGTGATAATAAAGCACTGATTTGCACTGTGGTTTTTACTTGCTCTATGAACTACTGTAATAGTGCTCGTATAGAGCAGGTATACTGTAATTCTAACCCATGTTGGCACCAGCTGCCTTCACCAGGAAAAAAGAAAGCAGGTTTGAATTAGCTTTACCTACATTTACATGCACTTTAAGGAGCACCAGCATGTGTTTCTGGAAGGCAGCTCTGCCTCTAAATGGGAAGCATTAACCAGAATTGTTCTTCTGTTGCACTGCCCCTGTTAGAGGCTGGAAGATTCCCTGTGGATGCTCACAATGCTCCAGACTCCAAAATTATCCTAACTTCCTAGCCCCTGTTGCTCATGTAATGTATTTGCTGTTCCAAGATGCTGGTATTTTACAGCAACAGAAGGGAAACTTATGGCTGCACAATAGCTGTCTTTTTTGTGTTTTGTTTAATCTCATCTCCACGGGGAAATAAAGCTGATGGCACCACTCTAAATTTCACAGCCTGCTATGGGCAAGATGTAAATCTTTCTCTGTTTAATCAGATGCTTATTTTCTACACTGGTATGACCTTGGTGCTGCCATTTGCTTGTCTGGTCCTTGGCATTGCCCACTACAGGAGCCACATTTTCTTGGGAATAAATTCCATCTCATAGCCATCTCATTGGCAGGAGTGACTTCCATGCTGATCAAAGCTGAGATGTACTCAATGATTCCCCCACCCCCTGCATCCCCGTAGAGGAAAATCTAAGTTTCCTTTCACTACAAATTGATCATAAGATGCTCTTGGACCTTAAAACAATATGTGTATTATCCTTGACATAGGTGAATATAACTGGAAAGCACCAGGGTAAAGCAAAGGCCAATGCAGGCTGCTGTTTTTATTTTTTTGGTAGAGGTATCTGGAAGTATTTTTGATATTAAGTCTACCCTCCTTTGCAAAGTCAAAATTGTTGAGGTTTAAGACAGAGAAATGCCTCACAAAAAGAAAAGTTACTTACCCGCAACCATGGTTCTTCGAGTGGTCCTCTGTAAATCCATACAAATGGGTTATTTCTGCACAGGACCTCTCGGAAGTTTCTAGAACTTAAAGACATGTGATTAGTGGGATGTTCCCCTGTTGAGCGAATCTCCGCCTACCTGAAGTCCCCTCAGTTCCCAAAAAGTCTGTCGCTGTCAGAAAAATAAATGGAGACCACAACATGACGGACAGAGGGAAGGACAGGCAGGATGTGTGGATTCAGAGAGGACCACTCAAAGAACCATGGTTACAGGTTAAGTAACATTTCTTTCTTCTTCATGGTCTCTGTGAATGCATACAAATGGGTGACTAACAAGCTCACTTACCGGTTGGTGGGATGTCATGTCAAAAAGGAGGTAAGAACAGCTCTGCCGGAGCCAGCTTCATTCTTTGCTCTGACGTCTAGCCAACAGTGAGAAACAAATGTCGAGGGGGTTGACCAAGCCGCTCGAGAGATATGGGAGACGTCTATGCCACATAGAAAGGCAGTAGAAGTGGAGAAAGCCCTGGTAGAGTGGGCCTTAATAACGTCCGGAGATGGTTTGCCGGACAATTAACAGGCGAGAGTGATGGTTTGGACTATCCGTCTGGATAGAATCTATGAGGATGCATGGGAGCCCTTATTGAGGGCCATAAAAACAAATGAAAAGGCAAGGAGATTTCCTAAAGGACTGTCAACATAGAATGCCAAAGAACATCTAACACCTAAAGTATGGAGCATGCACACGAGGTCCGATATTGGTGACGGGAATAGAGAAGGAAGAATCAAAGGTTGATTAAGATGAAATTGTGAGACGACCTTAGGAAGAAAGGAGACATCAGGATAAAGGGTGACCTTGCCCGGGTGGAATTGAAGGTATGGTGGGTTGGCTCTCAGGGCTGCCAGTTCACTGGCCCGTCTGACTGAGGTTACGGCTACGAGGAATAAGGTTTTCAAAGAAAGAAGTTTGAAGCTGGTAGTAGCCAGAGGTTCAAAGGGAGGCCGAGTAAGGGCATTGAGTACTGTTTGCAGAGACCACTGAGGAAGTGGAGGACGTTGAGAAGGATGGATATTTTGAAGGCCCTTAAGGAATTTCTTTAAAGTAGGATGAGAAAAAAGCTGAGCAGATTGGGAATCTGGTGGCTGATGGGCTATGATAACGGCAATGTATACCTTTAAAGTAGAATGAGATAAGCCCATGTGGAAAAGGTGCAACAAAAAGCTAAGAAGCATCTCTAAAGAGGCTGGTGTTGCTGGGAGTCTCTTGGAAGCAGCAAAGGCAGGAAAGATCTTCCATTTGCAACTATAAAGAAGCTGAGTGGAAGGCTTCCTAGCTTTGTTTAGAACAGCTCTTATGGAGGGAGAATCCTCCAAGCTGTGAGTTTGAGGGACTCCAGATTGGGGTGGTGAATCCTGCAGGTGTCCTGAGTTAGGAGGGATGATTTTGGCTATCATCAAGGCCTTCCGTGCTTTCCAACCACTTATCACAGGATGCGCTGGGAAGGTGAAACAGGTCTGCCGAAATCGTGTGCAGGTGAGTAAACCACGGTTGTTGGGGCCAACATGGGGCGAGGAGAATGGCATTGGAACAGAATTGGCGTAGCCAGATTACTGTGCATTGGATGAGCTGAATGGGAGGAAAAAGGTATAGAAGGTTGGTTCCCCAATCGACTATGAAAGCATCTCCCAGGGAACCATCGCCTCTCCCAGCTCAGGAGCAGTATTGGATGCATTTTTAATTCCTGTGAGTGGCGAAAACATCGATGGTAGGAACATTCTACCAATTAATTAATTAATTAATTAATTCCATTTATACCCCACCTATCTGGTCAATTACGACCACTCTAGGCGGCTTACAACACACAAAATAAACAAGTATATATATAACATCACATATAACATAGTTTTCATAAATTAGAAAAAAGGAAAGAAAGTTTTTTTCTCTAAGATGGCAAGAAAACAGAGTATAATAGAGAGGGGGGAAGAAAAATTAGGAGTTAACTGGGGGGGGGGGAAAGGCCTGCCTAAACATCCATGTTTTCAGTTGTTTCTTGAAAATACCCAGCGAGGGAGTCGCGCAAATCTCCGGAGGTAAGTTGTTCCAGAGGCGAGGAGCCACCGCTGAGAAGGCCTGGTTTCTTGTTTTTTCTTCCGGGGCTTCCTCAGCGTCAGGCTCCTCAGCCTCACCTCCTGACTCGCGCGAGTGACATGGGTAGAGCTGGGTGGGAGTAAGCGTTCTGCCAAATATCGAGGCCCTAAACCGTTTAGGGCTTTAAACATGAGCATCAGGACTTTGAAGTCAACACAGCACCGAATGGGCAGCCAATGCAACACAGCCAGAATAGGAGAAATGGGATGGTATTTTCTCACTCCACTCAGGAGTCTGGCCGTCGCATTCTGCACCACTTGGATGTTCCGCGTCAGTCTCAAAGGCAGCCCCACGTAGAGCGTGTTACAGTGGTCTAATCTTGAGATTACAAGCGCATGGACCATGGTGGTGAGTGCCCCCACATCAAGATAGGGTCGCAGCCGGGCTATCCACCAAAGATGAAAAAAGGCAGTGCAGACCACCGATGCCACCTGAGTCTCCATGGTGAGCGCCGGGTCCAGATGGATCCCCAGACTGCGAACCCCACTCTTTGCGGCAAGGGTCACCCCCCCAACGAGAGGGAGTCGCCCAAGCCGCCAACAGTGGGGGCACCCACCCTCAGGACCTCTGTCTTGTCCGGGTTCAGTCTCAGTCCATTTTCCTGCATCCTTTCCAGTACAGTCTCCAGGCAGCACTGGAGGGACCGGACGGCATCCACTGAAGTTGGTGTAAAGGAGATATAGAGCTGTGTGTCATCAGCGTACTGATGACACGATGCCCCACATCCCCTGATGACCCCACCCAGCAGCCTCATATAGATATTAAACAGCATTGGGGAGATAATCGACCCCTGTGGAACCCCACAGTTAAGACTCCACGGAGCTGAGACACTCTCCCCAAGCTGAACTCTCTGGGAATGGTCCCCCAAGAAGGAGCGGAGCCAGGCAAGAGCCGAGCCACCGATTCCCAAATCGGAGAGCCTCCCCAGGAGGATACTGTGGTCGACGGTATCAAAGGCCACCGAGATATCGAGGAGGACCAACAGAGATATTTTACTCCTGTCAGCCTCCCTCAATGGGTCATCATACAGGGCAACCAATGCCGTTTCTGTACCGTGGCACAGCCTGAAGCCCGACTGAAATGGATCCAGGGCATCTGTTTCATCCAAAAGAGCCTGAAGCTGGTCAGCCACCACCCTCTCCACCACTTTACTGATGAAAGAAACATTGGCGACGGGCGTATAATTGCCAATTTCGTCTGCCGCTAAATTGGGTTTCTTTCTTATGGGCCTAATGAGTGTCTCCTTGAGGGCAAGAGGAACCCTGCCCTCAAGGAAAGACCCATTAATTATCGCTGTGGCCCATTCTGTCATTGTAGGCCTGGCTGCTTTGATCAGCCAGGCTGGACAAGGATCAAGGGAGGAGGTGGTGGCATGACAGCAGTCAAGCGCTTTGTCCACAGTGTCCAGCGTCACAGGCTGAAAGCAATCAAGGATTACCGGGCAAGACGGAGCGCTGGACATCTCTGCTTGACTCACTGTATTTAAAAAAGGAGAGAGATCCTGGTGGATGGCCTCCAGTTTATATTGAAAAAATGCTGCAAATTGGTCCAGTGAAAAACTAGGGGGAGGCCCATCACTCAGACCAATTCCGGATAGGCCGTGCACTATACGGAATAACTCTGCCTGCTGGTTGGACGCTTCGCTTATCCGGTTAACGAAGTATGTACGAGCAGCAGCCTTTACCTTGGCCAGGTAAAGGTGAGTCGCGACCCTGACAGCTATCCAGTTGTAATCCATCGAGTTCTTCCTCCACTTGCACTCTAGCCTCCTCCTGAACTGCTTCATCGCTCTCAGGTCTTGGTTGAACCAGGGCGCTGGCCGAGCTCTGCGTTGGAGGGGGCGTTTAGGTGCAGTCTACAGCCCTGGTGGCAGCAGTGAACCAGCTATCAACCAAAGCCTCAACAGGAGTGCCAGCCAGGTCAGCCATAACCCCTCTCATGGCATCCTGGAATCCAATCGGATCCAGTAGCCTTCGAGGGCGGATCATAGAAATAGGTCCCTGCTCCCTGCAAGGGGGGGAACGCCATTTTGAGGCTGCATGTTACTAGGTAGTGGTCTGACCATGACAAGGGGACCAACTCAAGGTCAGTCACCATCAGACCACACTCACTCCAACTTGGCAGATTTGAGCAAATATAGCATTGTCTAAGGTCCATTCATGTGTTGTGGTGGTAATACGACTGAGGTGCTCCGCGAGAGAATTGTCTTGTGTGGCAACATGGACCGCAACTGGAAAGATGTGGTGGGTGTAACACCATTCCCAAAGGTGATCTTCTAGGTACAGCAGAGAAAGAGAATACGTGCCTCCTTATTTGTTTACATAATACAGTGCTGTCATATTGTCTGAGGATAGTTGGACAGTGCATCATGTGATTGGTTGGAAAGCGCGGAAAGCCTTGATGATTGCCAAGAGTTCTAGATATTTATGTGGAATGACTGTTCTTTTCTTTTTCAGAGAACATGGATTCTGTGGCCTTGACAGTGCTCCCCATCCAGAAGGGCTGGCGTCAGTGGCGACTTGGACCATAAGCTGAAGGGCAGTGAATGGACGTCCAACGAGAAGGTGTGGGAGGAAAGTCCACCAGGTAAGTTGAAGAGCCAATTCTTTGGATACTGTTAGATGTTTTGAAGGGGGATCTGTCATAGGGTCGAATAGGGAAAAGTACCAAGACTGAAGAGATCTCATTTTGAGCCTGGCATGTTGGATAACTGATGTGTTAGAAGCCATGAGACCAAGAAGATGTTGAGCTTGGTGTGCTGATACCGATGCAAAGGGATGGAAAGGCTGGACTGCTATCTTCAGTTTGGTTACCCACTCTTGTGGGAGGAAAGCTCTTGCTGAGATGAGTTGAGGTGTGCGCCTATGTAGGTCGCTGGTTCTAGCCGAGATTTGGTGAAGTTGACCTTGAGCGCGAGGTCCGTCAGAGTGTCGATAGTGAGGCGAGTGTCTCTTAAGGCACCTTGGTAAGAGTTTGACATGATCAGCTAATTGTCAATGTAGGGAAAGAGTGTGATGCCTTGTAGGCAGAGGTGAGCAGTGACTGGTGCCAGGCATTTGGTAAAGGTTCATGGTGTGGTGGATATGCAGAATGGAAGGGAACAGAACTGGTAAGTGGTGCCATTGAAGTGGAATTTTTGATGACGTGGATGGATGGAAATATGAAAATATGCATCTTGTAGATCTATTATGACAAACCAATCTCCTTGAGAAAGAAGAGGGATGACGGTATTGAGCGTACCCATTCTGGAACATCTGGGTTGGATGTACGGTATTTGTTGAGATGTCTCAGATTGGGATGGAATCCTCTGTCTTTTTTTTGAGATTGTAAAGTAATGGGAGTAAAAACCGTCGTGAAGAATGGTTGGTAAAACTGTGATGGTAGCATGTTTGTGGAGGAGAAGTAGGACTTCTTCTTGAAGGGCCGGGGAGTATGGAGTGTATAGGCGGAAGATGTACCTCTATCAGGTAGCCATGACGGATTATAGAAAGTACCCAATTGTCGTTTGTAATGCAAGACCATGATCTGAGGAAAGGTTGAAGGCGTGTTTGAAATGGAAGGTGGCTGTGGACCTCAGGCTGGAAAGAGTCAGGGGTACTGCTTACCCTTCTTCTATGGGTGTTGAAATGGTTGACGCCGCTGAGGCATCAGTTGAAAGGTGGAAGAGGTAGATGTAGATGGACTTACAAAAGGTATGTCTGATAGTTGGGCTTTGTACGGTCTGTATTGTTGCTGAAATGGTTGATGTACAAAAGGCTGTCAACGCCATTGAGAGCACTGTTAGCGGTATGTCTGCTGCATAGAGTATGGTCTGGCTGTCTTTCTGATTTTATGGAGATTGTTCATGACTTTGTCAGTTTTTTCATTAAATAAGCCTGTACCATTGAAGGGAAGGTTTTCAATACGTGACTTGGCATCATCGGAGATACCCACTGACCAAAGACAGGCATGACGTCTAAGAGCAATTGAAGTAGCCATAGCTTTGGATGCAGCATTGACTGTATGTCTAGAGACGATTTGCTGTTGCTTCGCCAACGTGGAAGCTTCAGCGCTTCCACTCTAGATTCTTCAGGAGCTGCTTGGAGAACTGGGAGAATTCTATTCCAGAGTTGTCTGTGGTATGCTCCCATAGGTAAAGGTAAAGGTTCCCCTTGACAATTTTTGTCCAGTGGTGTCCGACTCTAGGGGGCGGCGCTTATCCCGCTCTTCAAGCCATAGAGCCAGCGTTTGTCCGAAGACAATCTTTCCGTGGTCACATGGCCAGTGTGATTTAGACACAGAACGCTGTTTACCTTCCCACCGTGATGGTACCTATTTATCTACTCGCATTTGCATGCTTTCGAACCGCTAGGTTGGCGGGAGCTGGGACAAGCAACGGGCGCTCACTTCGTCGCGTGGATTCGATCTTACGACTGCTTGGTCTTCTGACCCTGCAGCACAGGCTTCTGCAGTTCAGCCCACAGCGCCACCACGTCCCCTTAGCAGCTTGATAATTAGCAACTCTCATTAGAAAATGTGTTAAAAAATATAGGTGTCTGCCTAATATGTCTAATTTTCTGCCCTCTCTATTTGTTGGGGCTACTGATGATTTATTCCTGGCTCAAGACTGGTTTGACTCTACAATAACAGAATTTAGTGTTGGATGCTTTGTCAAGAATGACGTATTGGAATCATGAGTTTTGTAGTGGTTTTCCATTCACCTGGAGATTTGGAGAGAAGACGGTGGTTTGTCCCAGGACTCTGACCAGACTGAACATTGCTGGTATAAATGCTAGACTGAGTGGAGGAGTTTTGTCCTGACTGATATCATTGAACACCAGATCTTTTTTGGGAGGTGGAAGTTGACAGATTAGCCATCCTTAGCATGAGTTGTGAATAGGATGTGAGAAGGAGGGTGGTTTTCTACTACATCCAAGGTTGGAAGGAGACTCTTGCGAGACATCAGAAGATGGATCATGTTCAGAAACAGCAGAGTCGGATGATAGTGACCACTGTCGGATTATGGAAGTTGAAGTCTTCGATGTGGGAGGGGGTAAAGTCATTGAACGGTTTTTGGTATCAGTGGGGGAAGGAAGTGGACCATTGTAAGTGGTGGTAACTTGAAGTGACAGAATGTGGTGTCAATGATGTGAGGAGATGGTAGTGATTGAGGAATGTTGGGACTATTTAGGTGGAAGTTGATTTGTTGCATGGGAAGTACGTTTAAGAGCTGGTTTAGTACAGTAGTTGTATGAGGTTGAGGTAAAATCACCGTCTTGGATGCATGGATACAGTGTTGGTGTCCGGGTGGAGAAGGTTGACACTGAAGGAGAGTGTTGAGGCGGACAGGGAAAGGTGTATCAAACTCTTTTAGGTTCATCATAGTAAGATGGCTCAGTCAGGTCCTCTTGGTGACGGCATGGATCATATTGAACATAGTAAGGATCTTGGTAATCAACCTGCAGATGGTATCGAGAGGGTTCTTGATGTCGTCTCTTCAACTTGTGCTTGTGAGGAGACCTATGAGGTGATTCAGAGCCAGAGATTTGTAACGATATTGCCTGGCCTGAAGATGCAGGGCTAGAAAGGGCCGAGGCCGGGCTGGAGAGTACATCAGGCACTAAGAGGCCAATGTTAGGCGACAGGCTCTCTGCCGAAGGAGGAGGCTGGCTGGGAGGCAAAGGGGATATACCTTCCCTCTCAGATAGAGAGTCAGAAGCATCTCTAGAAGACTCTTCTAAGATCCGTGAAGGGAAGGCTGTCTGAGGTTGATCTATTTGGGTGGGTAGAGATGGTTTTTTAGACTTTATAGATTTAACTTTATCTTTTTTACTCTTAGATGATTGGTCCTTGGTACAGGTCAAGGAGCTCTTTGACGTCAATGTTGGTTTTGATTTCGAAGATGCCTTGGATTGATCTCTCGGTTTTGGAGAACGTGTCGGGCTCGATATCAATTGAGGCGGGTCCTGTCTAGGAGCAGGAGGTGAGGTGGATTCCATGGGGGAAGCCGATGGATGAAAGGACTTCTCCCAAAGGTATGATCGTAAGCGCTGCAGAGATTCAGAGCCGGTTTAGTAAGTTTCTTACACTCCGGGCAGGATTGTGTCTAGTGCTGCTCACCCAGACAGAAAAAGACAATGGTCGTGGCCATCTGAGAGCGGTATCTTAAACGGCCTGGGGGGGCAATAAAAGAGTGGGGGGAAAGGGGAAGGGAGATTGGGGGGAAAGGGGGACAAACTAAATTAAGAGGGAGGTGAGAAGTAAAAGAATAACTCATGGGGGGAACATCAACGAAAAAGAAATAGTAGGCCTGAAGGCACGAAAAAGGTAGACTAGACCGATCGCGAGAAAAGTTGCTCTAGCTCGTCGAGATAGGTCTGACCTAAGCGTCAGCTAACGGGACCTGAGGGGACTTCAGGCGGGCCGAGCATGCGCTCCACAGGGGAACATCCTACTAATCACATTTTTAAGCTCTAGAAACTTCTGAGAGGTCCTGCGCAGGCGCAGAAATTTGTGTGCATTCACAGAGACCACAAAGAAGAACTAAAGGGATCTTTTGGGTGCACTTTGTACTACAAACTGAAACCAGTTAAATCCACTATGCCTATCCTGTTCTCTGCAAAGAGTGAATCTACACCACAGAGTTACAGCAGTCTGACACCACTTTACCTACCATGAATCCACCTTATGGAATCCTATTTTTTTTTGCAGCCTTGGGTGGCACTTAGAATTCTCTGCTGTAACTCAAGGGCTAGAGCTCTTTAGCAAAGACTTCTCAGTACCTAATCAAACTACATATCCCAGGATTCCACAGAACAGAGCCGTGAAAGGTAAATTGGAATTACTTTGGCAAGCACTCTGAGTAATCCCTGGACAGAGCCTCCGGATGCTGTAGAACTGTAACTCTCAACATTATTTAACAGAAATCAACGATCACCAACAGAGTAATCCAAAATGCAGAGATCTGCAAGGAGGCTGGTATGCTACTGAATAAATTGATATGCTAGAATTACTGCAGAAAATAATCTACACTCAATTCTCCAGGGGGCTGGAAAAGATGCCAGCCAGCATGTACGTAGGGGATGGGAAATGTTCTTGACAGCAATCAATGTAGAGTCCCACTCAGAGCCTGTCCACAAAGGCAGGTAGCCATTGAGGCCCTGCCATCCACTGCAAACACATTCTAACCATGACAAAGGCTGCCTAACAACTAATCCAAGGCATTTTTATGCTTCCAATAAAGAGCAAAATAGCCCCTGATCCTCTTCCATGCACAAAAGCCAACCAGGCAGTGGGATGTTTCTTGAATATTAAGAACGGAGAAACATCTCCTACAGCACCTGGAAGCAACCGGTTAGCTTAGCAGGCACATGGCCAGCTGTGCACTATGCCACGTTTTCCTCCAACACCTTGTTGCCACCTCCCGGCACCTGCTATCTGAAGAAACCCCCTTACTCTACCTACTGGCAGACCAGCCAATAGTTCAGGTGCCTCAGAAGCCCATTCTGGCAATGTGGGCATACAGTCCAGAAGCATGATTACTGAAATTCCCATGAAGATGTTTTCCCCTTATTTGTGACACCTAAACAAAAGCTAGCCCAGAGGCACACTATCTCAGCATGTCCCTCAGCCAATACCCACCACCTAATGCATCAAAGCCATACATTGCTAGATTAAATGGGGCAAAAAACTCTCTATGATGAGATTTTGGCCTCCCATAGCAATCACAGAAAGTCCAGGGCAGGCAGCTTGGCAGCAAAAAGACAACTGCCACCTTAACCCCACAAAATGTTGCTGAGATCACTTTCTGCCAGTGTGACAGCTGGGAGTGGCTTTCCATTTTATCCTTTCCAGTTTACAGACGATTCCATTAGGATTGCATCTGTTTAGAACAGATTACATTGGTGAAGTGTTCAGATGGCCTCTATAGCTCACCCATTTCAAATTACAAAACTAATTTAAAATATAACAGTCCTGGTTAGTTCTTGGCTGCTTTGCTGCATATATTTTCCAAAAATACTACTGCAAGAATACAGTATTAGAGATAGTCTTGATGTCACACAGCAGAAAACAGGTTGAAAGAAATTCAATAGATACAGCTGAAGTATTATAATTGGTAAATTAATTATTTTTATTTAATACCTTGTCTTTCTCTCAGCAAAGGGACCTAAGACATAATACTTATGTCTGATTATTTGTTAACATAATACTTATGTTTGATTATTTGTTAGCTTCCAATTTGAACCTGACATCCATTTGGAAATGCTGTACAATATATTTATAACTACTTGGAATTAATTTATTAAGATGTGATTCGCTCCTAATGCTCAGATTTCAGATGCACTGTTAATTATTGACTTAATTTGAATTCTGTCTTTTCTGCCCAGAATCAAATTACTAAGGACCATACTGAAGCAACCAAGATACAATTAATTAAATGTAAAGTTTATTCCCTTTAAAACTTAAGAGTATCCAGAGTGTAGTCACATCCTGACTAGAACAGCATCATATGGTAATTTCTATGTACAGAAGTTATGTAAGATGATAGGCAAACAGAGCTGGATACTGTGGCACAGTTAAAAGACATGGTATCTCAAACCAAGTTTCAGTGCCAGGAATATGGATGTCCTGGAACATATGAAATACCCTCTCACATTCACATGGGCGTAACTGTCACACTATTACTTTTGGATCAAAGTATAGCACACCAAGTTTTAACAAGTAATCTGGATCGTACCAGATTTTAACATGTACAGTAATCTTTAATGACTTTTGAAGTTCCGTCATAAACACAGCTGGACAAAAGGCCTGTAAGCCAGTAAGTTGCCATGTTATCTATTTTGTCTAATTTAGGGACGTCTCTATTTCTTTCCTCATCTCCTAAAACGCTGTGCCACTTTGCTTGAAAAAGAGTCATAGAGAACTCAAAAGCTTGCATACATCCATTACGTTCCGTTTGATCCAAATAAAAGCATTATCCAGTGGTGGACAGAGTTATGGCACAGTTAAAAGACAAACTGGGAAACAATTTTCTGAAACAAATAGTAAAGATTTTGGTATTTATAATACATCTGTTGCTTTTGCTGATTTGTGATGTTATACACCTGCCTCTTGAAGGCTTAACAATGGCTAAACATAGCCCTGCTCATGTTAACTCTCCAGTGTGTTTACGTTGATTATGTAAGGTGCTCGGCACAAACCCTTATAAAAAAACCCCAAAGACTCCGTGTGTCACAAAATGCAGCAATGCACAATACACCAGGTTTCAATCTTATTGCATAAGATCAGCTCATTACATAAGCCGCAAGCCCATCCCCTGTTATTGTAGTTCTTCAACTTTAGCAAGACTTGGAAAATCCACGCTTGTGAAAATTTAAATTAGTGAATAATAAGTATGGATGGATGTGGACACGTTTCCATACATTCAAAAGCGGCGAAAACACCCACTTTTGTTTTAGATGTCAACTTGATCGCAAGCACGAAAGAAGCTTTCAAAGCGTCTTGTGCATTTACTAATCCGTGCACACGCTCGACAGCATATGGATCCTCCGAATCCGAGCACTGCTAATTAGACCACCGCCAAGCAGCTGCATCTACCGGTCAATCGAGGACGATAAGAAAGGTCTGCGCAAGAGGGAGCCCCACATACGCAACACGATGGGTTCCCTGCATCGACTTCTTTTCCAAATCCCCCCCTCAAAGCGCCCTGAAGCTCACGGCCCTGCCTGTTTGATAACCGCCAGTTCCGCCCCTGCTCGCTTCCTCTTGACTCCAGGCATTCTATCCACGCCAGAACTCCACCCTTCACAATAGGCATTCCTTTAGAACGCCGACAATCTCGACGTTCTAAATATAGAACGCTGCGCCCTCATCTCCCGGCCTACCCAAGTAGCCGGTACACACAAAAGGGGTGGGACCATAACTCCTCTGTTCACCAATGATAAGGAATGACTAAAAACGTACGGCTTCAATCCGACACTTTTTGCGCAAGAAGGACGTGGGCGCATATGAGGAAGTCGTTCGTCAGGGCCTGCGAGCCAATAGCAGCGCGGACTGTACCCACCGAACCAACGAGCGAGCGAGAGCAAGCTGAGCGGCCAATCGTATGCGAGACCGGGGCGGCGCCCTTGCTGCTCCGGCCGCCAGGGGAAGAGGGGGGCGGGGGCGACACCGGGTCTGGCAGGGGAGGGGGGGGATTGGGCCTGGCTGGGCCCAGCCGGAGCCTCCTGCCGCCTGGACCGACCGAGCGGGGAGAGCGCCCCCTCCCCGCGGGCCCAGCCCAAAACCCACGTCCGGCCCCGCCTGGTCATGGGCAACGCGGCCACGGCCAAGAAGGGCGGCGAGATTGAGAGCGGTGAGTCCGGGGGGCAGGAATGAGCGAAAGCCGGCTCTGGAGAGCGGCGGGAGCTGCAGGGGAAGCGCGGGCCGGAGCGCCTTCGCTGCTGGGAAAGAGGCAGGAGCACCCGCCCCACCCGCGAGGCTGGCAGGAATGGCGCGGGGGAGGGACCTAGGCCCGGCGCCCGGGGTCCGTGGGCTGGGAGAGCGCGTCCAGAAGAGCAACGTGGGTTGCCGGGGTGGGGGGTCTGGGAGCCTTGCTTGGAAGCCTTGGCCGGCCGGCCCGCCTGAGCGGGGGGTCCGCCTATCTCCACCCTGGGTGCCTGTGGGGTTCCTCGTCCCCGCCTCCTACTCCCCAAAGCTGCACTTTCCGCGGTAAACAGCTGTTAGCTTCGTGCCCGGTTTGGGACTCGCAAGAGGCATTGGAGGGCTGATGTGAAAGCCTGGCGAACCTGCGGCGATGATCCGGCGAGGTTCTCGCCCCCGCTTTGATGCCTCCCTCGGCCCCCGCTTTCTTTCGTTACCGGCCGGAATAGCTTTTCCACATGAAGTCGCTCTCCTAAGCTACTCAAGCACAGGCCACCCTTTAACGTTTTCTTCCTTTAACTAGAGCATTTCCTTTAATGCTTTGTCCGATTGGGCCCACGTGGGTGTTTATTCTTCCGGGGAGAGCGGTTTTGATATGGACAACCTATGTGTGCGTTTCTCCTGTGGCTCCTTATTTTTCCTTTTTCCTTTTCTTTCTGCCTCTTTCTAAGTGCAGCTGGTGTGTCTTCTCTGGTCATGCTTATATATTTCAAATCTATTAACAACATTTACTTTGCCTATTTTTTTGGTATAATAGTGTTCCTATGCAAGTATATCAAACAAATCTAAGTCTTAAAAAACACACACAATGTATTTTCATAACTAAGGTTACTCTGTACTGTGCCTGATATAGACTGATATGTACTGATGCTAACTCTTTTTGCTATTGCTTTTAGACAGGCATGACAGGTTCGTGTTCATAGACAGCTGCCTCTTTAAATGCAAATGAAGGCTCCTTATTACAGAAGGACAACACACACACATACCTGGATGTTTTCCCCATCCCCCAAAAGGAAGCCACAGAATGGAACTGCAAATTGAATTGGTCAGGCAGGCAGGAAGGTGGCCCTCAGATGGAAATCCTAGCAAGAAAGTCTCCATATAGCTTACATAGATGGAAGGCAGAGAGTTCTGGTTGGATTGCTGTACTTCGAGTGGAAAGCCAGCTCTTGTAGCCATCAGCAGACTTCCAGGACGACACACGAAGCTGCAGCAGGACTTCATGAGAGCCATTTAAAACATACTTTCTCTTCTCCCCACCCCCCCCCCTTTTAGTTCTTTCTCTTTATCTGTCTTCCTGAGGAACCCATAGCATCAGGGCTCTTTTTCCTCTAAACCTGTCACTGTGCCCAAGCAATGGACATAAAAAAAAACCCTGGTCTGTATTAGTGTTGTTTATTTTATTATTTGGGAGCTTCTGGAAAAGGCTTTTTAGTTTGAAGTTTTCTTTGTTTATAGATTTTTACATGTGGTACAAACAGCAGTGCTTTCTTATGTTTGTGATGTTCTCAGGTTTTCCCACAGTTTCTTTCATGTTAAAAATATACAAAAGGAAGGAAGGTTGGAATAGATGTGCTTTGTCATTTGATTGCTTACATTAAGAGCCATCTGTCTGGAAGCACCCTAGACTATACAAGTTTCTTTAAACTTGATGCACCTGGTACCCTTCTATACATTTTCTGCATCAGCACCCTTGAACATGGATTTAAAAAGAACAAAACTGCAGCACAATGATGAGAAGTAATTTGTATGCGATAGAATAGGAAATCTATGGTGTGGTAGAATATTGAGCCTGAGTATCCTAGTTGCCCATGCTGTTCTTTAAATAAGGAGTCACCTCTCATTTCTCCAGGATCCCTCAACATGAGAGAAAGAGCAGGGGGGAAATGTAATGTTAAGGAGTATGGAAAGTGCAAAACTAAGGCTTTTTAGGAAGAGACCTTTTAGACTGCTGGGCCTCATCTACACCTCGAAGTAGCAAAACAGAAGCCATGTCTGTGTTTTGTACGTGTTGGCTCACTTCTTGCTTTATCATGTCATCTAGAACTCTTTCCAGAATAATAGAAAGAATGTAGGATTCCTGATTAAATGTTCTTTCCTAGTATATTTTACCCAATGAGCCCTTGGTTCAGCTTGGACTGAGATAATTATTTTTCCAAAGTTGTTCTTGGACAGCCGGGGTGGGGAGGGTGCAGCTCTCCAGATGTCAACTGCAACACCCTTCATCCTTTCCATCAGACATACTTGGTAGGTCTGGTGGGAGTTGGCTTCCAGTGATACATATCCCCGTTCCTGCTATAGGAAGAGAAGTGGGTAGGACACAGGACACATAAATCAATTGCTGCCCTTCCAACCCCTGCTTTTTAAACTACTTGAAATTTTTATTGCCATGGTACTGTAAAGCACACCGTGGTTAATGCATTTCTTATTTCATTCCATGCTTTCTTCCCTTTCACAATTGTTATCATTATCCACAAATTTAGAGAGACTTACTAAACCTAAGATGAGCCAAAATTTTGGCCTTCTTGAATATCAAGCACCTGATTCATATTCTATTTATTCAGCTGAGAACAAGACGCATATTCCTGAAGCAGAAAATTTTAGATTTTGTATTAGAAATAAATTGCACAAATCAATAATTTGTGCAGCTGTACTTGCCTTATGTAAGTATGGTTGTCTTTATTTTTGAACCTTACATTTATTCTCTTTGGCAAAGAGAACTGTGTATATGTGAGAAAGAACAGGGAAATGTGATTGGGAATAGCAAGGACTCAACAGACAGCTGTGCACTGTTTAGATATTCTATCCACCCAAATATTTATTAAACTTCTAAGCTGCCCATCTGACCAATTGTCACTCTAGGCAGTGTACAACATTAAACAACATGAAACATATAATTCAACAACAACATTAAAATTAATTAAAATCAGGCAATAGCTGTAGGTGTTATGCAAATAGTCTGTAGTCTCAGTGGAACTGTTAGGATGGTATGGTTTGGAAGGCCTGTCAGAATAAAAATGTCATTAAAGATTTCTTTAAAATCTCCAAGGAAGGGGACAGGCGAATTTGGGCAGACAGTTCATTCCAGAGCAGGGAAGCAACCACCTAGAAGGTCCGATTGCTTTATTTTCTCCTTCCAGACCTTGGGGTCAGCATCCTCAGCTGCCCAGTCGGTGATGCATGGGTAGGGCAGACAGCCCCTCCTGGAAGGAGGTGTTCAAGTATGTACTGAGGCTCCCATTTAGGGCTTTATAGATCATGACCAGTACCTTGAACCTGAACCAGTACCAGGAACAGACCAGTAACCAGTGCAAGACGGCCAGTATTGGGGGAATATGTTGGTATTTATTGAATCCCTTAACTAGTCTGGCCGCCATATTCTGGACCTGCTGCAGTTTCTGGATCAGTCTTAATAACAGCTCCACCTAGAGGGCATTATAATAGCTATTTTTTGAGACTGTCAAGGCATGGATCATTGTGATGGGGACCTGCTGTCAAGGTAGGGATGCAGCTGAGCAGTCTGCCTGAGATGGAAGAGGGCAGACTGGACCACAAACACTGAGTGTCCATCGACAGCACCAGGTCCAAAAGAATGCCCAGCCTGTCAATCTCATCCTTAGCAGAGAGATTGGGGCCCCGAAGGATAAGGGAGCCCTCAATCCACAGTCAGCAGGAGCTCCCACCCAGAGGACCTTTGTCTTGTCTGGATTCAATTTCAGTCTGTTAGTCCCCATCCACTCCGGTACCACAGTCAGACAGTGCTCAGGAGATGGAACAGCATCCATTGCAGAAAAATAAACCGAGAGATAGTTGGGTGTTGTCCGCGTGTTGATGACACAAAACTCTAAATCAGGGGTCTCAAACTTGCGGCCCGGGGGCCATTTGCAGCCCGGCGGATGATAGTTTGTGGACCCTGCTTTGCCTGCCCCCCAACGCGCCCACGCGGCCTCTGCTGTCAAGAGTTTAAAAAAAGCCTCGCCTTGCTCGCTGGCTCTCTCCCAAGACAGCGCCTCTTGCACCCTCCATCTGGAACTGCAGCCTGCCAGCCAGCCCAACTGTCTGCTCCCTGGCAGGATTAAGTTCTGGATGGAGGGTGCAAGAAGTGATTATCTTGGGGGAGAGCTGGCAAGCGAGGCATGCTGCCAGCCGTTTTCCCCGAGCTGCAGCCAAGCGATGCCTGAGAGCGGAGCTCGCTCCTGGCCTGGCCTCGAAGAGCGCCTCCAAGCCGCCAACAGCAGCTGCCACCGTCTCTTCCAGGGAAGTGGCTACCTGGCTCTCTTTCTCTCTCGGCACCCCCAGCACCAGCCCGGCCAGCGGCTGCCTCAGCACCCAGCAGTGCTTCCTCCTCCTCCTCCTCTTTGTCCTGCTTCAGCCACCTCAGCTCTGGAGGCTGCCTCACAAAGGTTGCTCCTCTGTTGTGGTGGGGGTAGCTGCTGCTGCTGAGTGTGCCTTTTTTTGAGGGGGGCCTTCAGAGGAAGGTTGCCAGACGTCCGTGTGTGTGTGTGCGCGCGCATGTGCACCTGTGGCCCCCCCGCCCCATTCTGTTTAATTTTGCAGGTACGGATGGGGGCTTTTCTCCTTTGGCAAGGCGATTCTGTGAGTTTTTTTAAAAAAATTATGTCGTGCCCTCCCCCCCGCTAGGCGGTCGCCGGCTCTCCCTCTCTTCTCCGCTTCTTCGTCCTGCTGCTGCTGCTAGTAGTGAAGAAGGAGCTGGAGGGGGTTGTGGCTAGTGACGAGGGCTCGCACACCCTTCCTCCTCCTCCTCGGAGGAGGACTAAGGAAACTCCTGGGTGGCTTCCTCGGGCTCTTGCTCTGCTTGGCGGAAAATCTGATGCGGCCCAGCCTCACCCAGACTCTGCCTCCAGTGGCCCCCAGGTAAATTGAGTTTGAGACCCCTGGTCTAAAGTGATTATCTCCCCCAGCAGTCAGTGTATAACAGTGGGAATTAAAAGTTTCCTATGCCACCCCACTCCTCCCAGGTTCTAGGGATCCCTAGATATCCCTGTCATCCTGGAGATACCTTTCGGATCCATGGAGTGGGGGACAGGTGAACTCTTTAATCTCTGAACAGATCTGGCTCTTGAGTTACTTTGTTTAAAAATTATATAACCAGCCCTTCCACTGTAGTCACAAAGCTTAGATGCAGGGTTTATAAGATCAAGACATGGAAGAAGAAATACAGCAAGTCGAACCTAAATTTTGCGCCAGAGAAGTCTGTAACTCGAAAAGTCTGTAAGTTGAGCCATCTGTAAGTCGAGGGTCGACTGTAGGTGCTTCCCTTTAAAGTTGATGATTATAGTTGTAACTGAATTCCATAAGCCCTTCAGAACTGTAAATGTATTTTGATATCCTGTATAGACACAATTATGACCATCTACCCCTTGTTTTTTCTTAAGCTTTTGCAAGCAAAGATATATTGATGGTGTCTATAAAGCATCACCAAAGCTGTTGCCTCAAGTGACAGAATTCTCTTAGTGGAAATTGTTTTTATATATTGTTCCATGGTAGAAATAGGATCAATTGTCCAGACTGCTGCATAGGGAAATCTGGTTAGCAGCTAGTGGGAAGTAACAATTGAGTTGAAATGTTAGATGGGAACTTGAAAGATGAGCTGAAATTCTGTTGCTTAGCATAGTAAGATGCACTAGAGTAGGTCCGCTGAATCAGTGGGTATTTGGTGACTCAACTCCTCTGTAACTTCCATTGAGGTGTATGGGCCTACTGCAGTTGCAACGTACTGCACTAAAGTACATCACAGCTAGAGCAGGTCCCTTTGACTCATTGGAACTTATGGAGGAGCTGACTTCCCAAATCCCTCTGATCCTAGTGCAACTTAACTATCCTAAACCACAGGATTTCAGCCATTGTCCATATGAGGTTAAGATGTGAGTTGGTGGTCTGGACCCACTAGAATATTATCATAGAATGCTTGCATCTGCCTCTTTTTTTGTTCCTGTCCAAGTATGTGTGCCATTCCAGTCTGTCTCCTGTTGCCATCAGCGTACCTGAGCAGAATTAGTAGAGGAAACAACATTAGATCTGTGCCCCTGTTATTGTTACACAGCCTTTTTTTTTCAGATAAATAATCTGATCCATGAAGGATCTATGCTGACAATTTTTTCTCCTAATTGTGTTTCTGCATCCTTTTTTCTACAATATTTGACTGCATTAAAAAGCAAAACAAAGCATAGTGTCAGTTGAACTGAGCATGACTTTAACAGTTAAGAAGAGACAATATGTGTGAAGCTTTTTAAACACTTGATGGAAGCACGGTTTGAATACTGCTATTATTAAATGGGACACCCAGGTGTTTGTGGTTTGAGCTGCTAGGTTTTCTACAAAATGCCAAGCAAGCATGTTTTTGAAAAACAGATTTGTCAGGCAAAACTGAGAAAGTAACTATTTTGGTACATATATGAACTGGGCTTTTGATGAACTCATTCTTGAAATAGACAAGCTCTAAAGTAGAAAACTGATAAATACCTACTGGAGTAATTAGTCTTACCTACCATAGCCCTCTCCAAATTGGGTTTTCCAGATGTATCAGACCAAAATCCTCTATAATCCTTCCTCCATGTGATGAATGGTTTATGCTAGCTGGCAATAATGGGGAATTGTAGTCCAGTGCATCATAAAGGTACCAAGTCAGGAAAGGTTGATCTGGTGGATTGTGCAGTGTCACACGAAAGCTCTTCAGCTCTATAACAGTTTGCTTTAAAACAGTAATTCCCTACTTTGGTTCCCCAGATGTTCTTGGACTTAAACTCCCAGAAGCTGTGCTAGCCAGGATTCCTGGGAGGTGTAGTCCAAGAAGATCTGGGGAACCAAGGTTGGGAACCACTGCTTTAAAGAAATAATACATTTTTACTTAATTGTATAAATTAGTGCTGTAAATATTAAATGGATTTTGATAATCTAGCCAATAGATGTAATAGTGCAAGTAGTTTTCCGGGATACAGTATATGATTTTAGGAGGGTCTTGTGGATGTTGGTCTGATACATATTTACATTTTATTACTGGTTTTAATTACATTCATAGCAGCTCACTTTAGAACTTTGGAACAGTAAAATATTAAAACAGAAAATACATCACGAGGAACTGTTGCAAAAGCCAAATATGTTGCAGTATATAGCAGGATGTGCTTACATCTGAGAAGAAAAGCAGTTAAGTAATCCCAAAATACTTGAAGAGCCTGAACTTTTCTGGTGAATCTATCTATCTATCTATCTATCTATCTATCTATCTATCTATCTATCTATCTATCTATCTATCTATCTATCTATCTATCTATCTATCTATCTATCTATCTATCTATCTATCTATCTCTGTCTGTCTGTCTGTCTGTCTGTCTGTCTTTCTTTCTTTCTTTCTTTCTTTCTTTCTTTCTTTCTTTCTTTCTTTCTTTCTTTCTTTCTTTTCTTTCTTTTCTTTCTTTCTTTCTTTTCTTTCTTTCTTTATTTGACTTATATGCCACCCACACTACCCAGAGGTCTCTGGGTGGTTTACAACAATTAAAATACAGTAAAAAAAGATAAAACAATTAAAATATATACTCTTAAAATTGCCATCAGGACCCACAGTTGATATTTCAATTAAAAGCCTTCTGGAACAGGGAGGTTTTGACTTGGCACCGAAATGTCATCAGCGTCAATTGGGATGGTGTGCCATCGTCTGGGGGCGGCTGCCGAAAGGGCCCTTTGTCTACAAGCCATCTCTCTTACCTCCTTGAGGGACGGCTCTTTCAAAAGCGTCCCCTGGCTAGATCTTGACTGCCAGGTAGGTTCATATGGAAGGAGGCAGGCCTTCAGGTATCCAGGGCCCAAGCTGTTTAGGGCTTTATATGTCAAAACAAGCACTTTGAATTGGGCCCGGGCAGCAACTGGTAGCCAATATAATTTAAACAGAATCGGCTTGCTGTGTCCCCACCACTCACCAGCCATGCAGCTCGATTCTGGACCAGTTGCAGTCACCGGACCATCTTCAAAGGTAGCTCCACGTAGAGCGCATTGCAATAATCTATACGAGATGTTACCAGTGCGTGTGTAACTGTCATGAGACTCCGCTCGTCCTTGTAGGGCCACAGCTGGTACAATTTCCGCAACTGAAGGAAGGGCGCCCCGGCCACTGAGTCCATCTGGGATTCCAGTGTTAGACTGGGGTCCAGGAGTACCCCAGGCTGTGGACCTTGTCCCTTAGGGGGAGCATAACCCCGTTCAGGGCAGGGAAATGGCCCTCCAGCCTGTCCAGTGAAGCACCCACTAACAGCACTTCCGTCTTGTCTGGATTGAGTTTCAGTTTATTAACCCTCATCCAGCCCATTATCAGGTCCAGACACGAGTTCAGCACAGAAACCACCTAACCTGGGTTGGTGGAAAACAAGAGGTAGAGCTGAGTGTTGTCAGCATATTGCTGACTCCTCAGCCCAAAACTGATGACCTCTCCCATGTAGATGTTAAACAGCATGGGGGACAGTATCAAGCCCTGAGGAACTCTGTTACATAAATGCATGGGACAGAGCAAATGTCCCCCAGCACCACCCTCTGGGCACGGTCAGCCAGGAAGAAGCGAAACCACCATAAAATGGTGCCACCAACTCCCAGCCCAGCCAGCCTATCCAGAAGGACACCATGGTTGATGGTATCGAAAGCCGCTGAGAAGTCCTTGAATATCAACAGGGTCACACTCCCCCTCTCTCCCGGCAAAGGTCATCGTACAGGGCGACCAAGGCACTCTCCGTACCAAAACCCAGCTGGAAACCTGATTGAAATGGATCCAGAAAATCTGTTTCATCCAGCAGCGCCTGGAGTTGCCCGGCCACAACCTGCTCCAACACTTTGCCCAAATAAGGGAGGTTCGCCACTGGTCGGTAGTTAACCACCAGCCTTGGGTCCAGGTTAGGCTTTTTTAGGAGTGGCCGAATTACTGCCTCTTTCAAGGTGGTAGGGACCACTCCCTCTCTCAAAGAGGCGCTCATGGCCTCCTGGACCCAGGTGCGAACCCCCCTGACAGATCTTCCAATTAGCCAAGATGGGCAAGGGTCAAGCAGAGTGGTGGTAGAACGGACAGATCCAAGCACCCTGTCCACATCCTCAGGTCTCAGTTTGGCATCTAAAGGTCCAAAGCCTTGGAACTTTGCAGACTTCCTTAAGGGGGGCTTTCTGTAAAGCTGGAAGCACAATTGAAAAGGACTTGCTTCTGGTAGGTACCTGCTAAACTTTAGATGTGTCCGTGGGGAGGTATCCAGAAGTGGGCTTCACACATATAGAGAAGCTCAGATAAAGACAATTTCATTTGTGGATGGTCACGGATTGTTGCTTGGTATCAGTCAGTTTATTTGTTACCAGAGGAAAAGTAATATAGCTGACAGTTCCAGCCAATGTACATTGATTATAAGTAAAGATGCAGTGAGTTGCATAGAGAACTATAGATAATTTGGTAAACTGAACTTTTTCAAATGCACATTTTTATTCCACTCAAAACAGAAACATTTTTGGTAAAAATGCAAATAATAGTAAGCATGGCTAGAAATATGTGATATGTAATCCCTTTTCACATTTTAGTCAAAGACAACCCATAGTGGTGGTTGTGGGTTTTTCGGACTCTTTGGCCATGTTCTGAAAGTTGTTCTTCCTAACGTTTCGCCAGTCTCTGTGGCCGGCATCTTCAGAGACTGGCGAAACGTTAGGAAGAACAACTTTCAGAACACGGCCAAAAATCCCGAAAAACCCACAACAACCATTAGATCCCGGCCATGAAAGCCTTTGCAAATACACAACCCATAGTCTTTGTCCAAAATAATTTAATTCTTCATGTTTTATAGATGTCTCTTTATGTTTTATGTACTTTGACTTCTTGTAAAT
Organism: Pogona vitticeps; assembly: GCF_051106095.1. Classification (NCBI taxonomy): domain Eukaryota; kingdom Metazoa; phylum Chordata; class Lepidosauria; order Squamata; family Agamidae; genus Pogona; species Pogona vitticeps. The sequence goes on along the minus strand of NC_135784.1, from coordinate 123,357,887 downwards.
TGGATGTGGGGGCAATGCAATGCAAGCTATGAGGTCTGCAAACCCTGCTTAGTATGCCTCATCCTTTAAAATTTTAAAGATTGTTTCCCAAGTCATTTTCCTCAGGCCTTTAGAGCTGTTTTTGCAGACTTGAGGACCAGAAACCTGATTTTAAGCTTGAATGTTGATATTTCTTGATTTATTAGACTTGGTGCTGAATTATCACTTTCTCTGGATTCACCTGTCTCTTAACCAAGAGCAGTATAGTGAGGCCAAGCAGTATAAGAAGCTGTGCTGTATGTGAAAGCTTAGCAGTAGCTTCTTTCTCCCCACCCCACTCCTGTTTGCTGGTATGCATTTAGACTGTAAGCTCCTTTGTTCTGAGATGTATTTTCTGTTTTATTCTGCTGCATTCCATGAGATTGGATAGAACTTTATAAAAATAGTTTCCTTAACCTCATGTTTAAAGATATCTAGGCCCACTTTTAAAAGCCACATTCTACAGTTTATTCCATGAAACTGTGTAGAAGAGTAGAACATCTGGAAGATAGCTTTATGCTTTGATTAGCGCTGTTGCTTTCGTGTCACAGAATGATGAGTCTGATTTTTGTGGAAATTGTATACTGGTGGTTTCACAAGCAAGTACAGAGCAGTGGAATCTCTTTGGAGTGCTTTCCTTTTTTTAAATTTTTGAGAAGGCTGGTTTTAGAGTATATAGATACATCAGGTTTTTAGGAAATAGTTTTTTAGAATATGCCTTGTTTTTGTAATATTTATTTATAAAATATGTACTTTTTAAACCCTCAGAATAGTTCCAAAACACTTCATAATATAAAAATGACAAACAAATTATAAAACTAGAGCTCACTTCCAATAAATTACCAAAGCAAATCCCCCATGGGTAGGAGTTACAGCAAACTAAAAATATTTCCTTAAAGTTAAGTAAGGTTTTAGAAGAAAAGAGAAGAAAATGAAAAAAAAAAAAAACAGTTAAATTTGGGTTTGGATTTTTAAAGAAATAAACTCTATTTTCTTCTGTAGCTTACATGAATTATTGAGATTCTTGTGCTAAGGATCCAGCAATCCTGGCTCTTCTTTTAATCATTAGATTCTAACATCTTGTTTCCAGGAAGAGGATTCCAAATGTTTCACACATCTTGGGAACTGGTAGGTCATCTACACTCTCAAATAGACAATGAAGACATTAAAAGGGACTGCTACTGAAGATCAGAATGAAATAATAGAATGTTTTGGTAAGATTGGGATGTGAAGTGTTTTATTGCATACACACACACAGTCTGGGGAGTTACAGCCGTTGCAAATGCATACACAATATAAATGAATAGGTGTTTCAAACATGGTGGGGTATGCAAGTGTGTCATATGATGTATCATATTTTGGAGTTTCAGGATACTGTTTTATATTATCCATACATCATAGATAAAGAAGGAACAACTATACTCCATTCAGCCTGTGTTTTGAATGCTAACATGAATTAGATTCTTGCTTCAGTTGTAAGTGGGCATTGTCAGAATAAAAACACATTCTACTATACGCTAAGATGGATAGTTGAAGCGTGCAACTTGCAGCATTAATGAATCTGGTTGGAGGCTTAACAATCCTAAGCTCAGTCCTTTATAGAATCTAGAATTTTTTTCATATGGGATATTTTTCTCTTTTTAGTGTGAGTTACTTAAGGTTGTTCAGGATAATTCAAAAGCAGAATGCTGCCCATTTCCCTGGTTTCTAAATAAGAATGCCAAAATGTTTTCTTTGCAGGTCCATGTGCTGTATGTAAAGCAGATATTAAGTAGTGGAATTGCCCTTTTTTTGGTCCTAGATCAACTGTTAAAGGCACAGTTCTTTCCAAGTGGAAGAAGTAACCCAAGTTCTGAAGTGATCAGGAATAAAATATATAAAGTCATATGTGATTTAGGTTGATCCTAACAGGATTTCTAAAATATGTTGAAATATATAATGAATGATTTTACCAGTGCCACCCACCAGTGAGATTTTATGGCCAGCAGGGATTTTGAATCCAGGTCTCCTGAGTCCTAGTCTGTCACTCTGTCCACTATAAATGTCTCAGAATCCTGCATTTCCTTAAATGGTGCAAATGTTGCGGTCACGAGAAGAGCAGTCAGAGAACCAGCCAATCACTGTTGTGATTGAGTGTCAATTAAGCAAGTACAGATGCCCTTGAATGATGAGCTTAGTTGATGAGCTCTGTGGAGGTGCTCATTCTGCCTTTCTGGAGCTATAGTCTGCTCCATGAACCAATTGAGAATCTGAAAGCAACATGTGGATCAATTAATGCCTCCTCTGTTCTGCTAGTAGGATCCTTTATACCCCGAACAGACCCCAAAGGACAGCTCTTTTGACCACTGGAGAACAATTCTTAAATAACTAAATTAAGAACATCTTCTGCCATTTAAACTAATTCTCTGTGAATCAGCGACTGTGTGACCTAGCAAACTGAACCTTCTGTCCTTCCTCATGGCAGTGCCTCATGCCACACTGCAAACAGAAATGAAAGCTGCTCTCAGTATCTACTTCTATTGGAACAATTTGCAAATACAAAGAAATCTGAAGGATGGAGCAAAATTCATGATGAACTCCTAATAACTTATTTAGATTAAACACACTTGGTGGTTTGCATTACCCAAGTATCTCTCCTTTGTTCTCATCTAACTATGGTACAACAATGGTGGTATTTTTATGTACACTAGATCCAAGTTCAAACATTGGTCAAAAGCCTTGGCAAGTCCATCATTTCAGTCTCACTTTCTTTATGGGAACATTTTGTGAAGAAAAGATTTGTATATATTAGGCATTGTGCCTATCACTGCTTCCATCTGTAATGGTACCTTCAATGCCCAAATGGGACAAGACCCTCTCAATTTCTCTGTCTTCTCTCTAGCCTTGATTATAGAAAAGGCGGTCTTTCTTTCCTTTCCCCACCTTCTCTCTCTAAGAAACAGTTATCCAAGCGGTAGCAATTCCTGCTCTGTTCACCATCTTCCTCTCAATGAGATCCTCCATCTTTAGTAGGTGATCCTCTTAAACAGGTTACAGTTGCTGATCTTGGCAAAGGCAAGTATTGTTCTGGATCCTGGTGCTAGCAACCTTTGCTCTCTTCTGTGGCTTGTCTGTTGAAAGACATGATTGACCTAACAGTGGGCTGCTGTTTCCTGTGCAGTGGGCTCCCAAGATAACCTTGGTTACTTTATTTCCCTGTTGTGGATGCTGTTCTGTTGTTTTTGAAGGACGGGTGCCCTCTGAACTCCCACAGTCTGTAAACCATCCATACACTGCCCTAGATTTCACTTGAATTCTTCCTGATTTGTTAGTTGCTTCAATTAACATAGATTGTATATACACATTGAAAGTTCTTTGTTCTCGTGAACCATGGATGTCCCTGGAGTGCCCTTTTTACTTTCTCCACCCCTGCACTTAAAGCAGGTGAATACAATGAAGGAAATGCAGCTTCATCAAGATTACTGGGCAACACTTGTCTAATTTCTTAGATAGTCCCATGTTCTCTATAAGAGTCATAGGCAGTTGCCTTGTTTTAGTCCCCGTGTGAGTCTTTCTCTCACAGACTCTTGTTTTTTCCTGTTTAATTCGCAACTACAGTGAAGAGGTTGAGCTCAAGGCTAGATGGCTTCAGGCCTTCTCAGGCTCTTGATTCTAGAACTAAAGATTGAACAAACCATCACTTTGAACACATGCAGGCCAAATTATTGGAACAACTTCAGGGTTTATTAGCTTCTGCCAACAGCTGATACCACTTACAGTCCTCATTAGTAGCCATTGGTAAGTTCTTGATTTCTGTTTCAATGACTGGTTTTATAAGAAAACTAAGGAAATCAGCAGTTCTACTGTATATTAGAGACGCCATAAACAGCAAAACATGATATTGCATATTCTGTTGATGTTTTAAAACGGATAACCTGCTCAAATTATAGTCACAAACTCAAAGACTCCCTTTTCATGTGGTTAAGGTAGAATTCATAGTTTGAGTTGAATTGGTATTTCTCAGTAAGTGATTATGGGTACAGGCACTGAGCAGTTTGCTTCATGCTGACTTGAGTCCTCCTACACATGAAGTTTGTCAGTCCATTTCCTGCTCAGCCTATCTTGATTAGTTTCCAGGAAAAGTAGATCAGGAGAGGATTTTATACTTACAACTGCAGGGGGCACTAGTAAATCACCAGCAAGCTTGTCTGCACAGTAGTGTTTGAAACTGCTCATCTCCGTGATGTCTGATGACAGAAGCTGTTTAATCAACAGTTTTGGACAAACTGCCTTGAGTGACCCCTCCACTGATCAGCCCTACTTTCTGAATAATAGCACACTATGTATATTAGTGAGTAGCTAAAAATGCTTAAAATGGTGGCATGAACAGAGCATTTTCACTCTGCTCCTGCCAGCAATTTGGGCCAAAAATTTCATTTTAGTCTTTTCGTCAAAGACTTCATATATGTGGATGGGTGGAAAAGAAGTGTGCCACTACTACATCTTGTCCAATTACAATATCCAATATTATTTTAGTCACTCTTAACCCTTCTTGTCTAGCTTGTAAAAGTTGCCCTTGCCTTAATAAAATATAATACCAAAAAATGAAGAGCAAAGAGAATGCAACTGGTTATGTTGCTAATGAAAATGCAAACACCTTCCTAAAAATTAAGATTTGAAGCAGGTTACAACACTTTTTCACCAGAAAAAGTGTTTGCAAGATGAAGTATCACCTTAGAAAATTGAGATCTAGTTTCTCTGTACTCACCACACCAAACAATGTAGTGTTACATGTGCCTCACTTCAGTTAAACCCACTACTGTACATGTATATGTGGGAATTCTACTGAGGGATGTATGTTTTTGATACTGTGGTATCAAGTTTATGCATTTAAAGATAATAAGTTAGCATTTTGATTTGGATCCAGAATCAAATGAGTAACAAACTGAAGCATTTGGGAACAGAATACTTTCTCAACAACTAGTACTTATAAAAAAATATCAGTACTAAGTTTTAAAATTACATTTTTAGACTCTTTCCTTCTAGAAGGTCTAAAGAAAGTACATGGTTCTCTCCTTTGTCTTCAACACTGCCCTTGAGATAGGTTAGACCAGTGTTTACCAGCCTGGGGGTCGTGACCCTTCCAAGGGTTTTCTAGAGGATTGCAAGTCTCCTCATATGTGTTGTCTCCCTTGTTAAATAATTTTTTCCTTGACCTTTCAGAGCAGGATATTAATGTTCATGTGTATGTATGAAAAACAGGCCCTATGGAGTAGAAAGAAGCCTCTACTTTCTAAGAAGGGATCATGTCACCCCATTAAAAATGCCTTTTTATGCAAATATGGTGGGGGTGTCACAGGGTTTTTGGCTATTATAAAAGGGGGTTATGATTTGAAAAGGGTCGGGAACCACTGGATTAGACTGAAGAGTTGTAATAGTTATGGTTGAACACTCTGATCACCCAAGATCATATTTCAGTACCTTGCAAACTGGCCGATGTTTCAGAACACTGTTCAAGGTCGTCCCACCTCATAGTCAATCTTTTAGGTGGTAAAATTCTGATTTACAGAAAATGACACAGTTGACACACCAGGTGGAATTGGAAAAAGATACTCCTAGCCACAGGAGGTACCACTTCTAAGTAAAAAAAAAAAAAAAACTTCCCACCCAAATGAATAATGGTACTGGGTACATGTGTGATGAAGCTGCAGTCTTGGCCATACCCTTCTGTTCTGCAGGATATCAGTTGAGGCAAAAAAGCCTGACTGGTGCCTTCTGCTTACACGTCTTAAAATGTGTGGCAAAAGCAGAATCCTAATTGGTTAACTTGATTCCAGAAGGGTTTGATCCTCTGTCTGATTTCTTACAGTATCCATTTAGAGGTCCTTAGTGGAGTGCGTTTTCCCCTTTGCCTCTTGGAATTGATCTCCTAGGACCTAGAGTACTGACAAGCAGTTGTATGGATTGACCCTTCTGGGGAGCCGTAGGCCAAGTGCAGAGGAGCCACGTTCCAGACTGGCAAGATGGAGGCTGGAGGTGAGGGGGAGTACCAGGCTGGGTCGTTCGGGGGAGGGGGTGTGTGTGTGGGGAGATATAGGCCTGAAATCTCTGGTGCTTGCCCTCACAGGCCAAAGCAGGGGTGTGGCCTTCTCTGGTGACAATCCTAATATTCTTGGGAGGGGGTTTCAGGGGAACTGAGTAATTCTTTTCACTCCAATATGAAATGGCCCCAATCTGGGCCTGAGCAAAGCTCTTAGGTGGGTGAAGACCAGATTTGAGGTACTACCCACTGTCTGGTTTTTAAAGCCTCACTAATTTGAGAAAAGATAGACCTCTTTATTATTAAAATACTATTCAATCAAACATAATAATTGCCCATATGAATATTTGGATCTTTCTTGCTGACCTTTGTAGGTTTGCACTTCTGGCAGGTCAGAAAAGATTACATTCTTTAAAAGAAATTTGATTTTCTTTGTTTTGTAATATTGGCCAAAATATTATTGCATGGTTATGCCTATGTAACACTAACAACATAGCTCTTGGGAATTAAAATTCTCGAGCTCAGAAATCACAGCCTATTGCATACTGAGTCACGCAATTCAGGGAGCAACAGATACTGTTTATGGTGACTTCTTAACAGGAGGCTGTTTGCTTCCAAGAGCTATGTTTTTAGTGTTGTGCCAGCATTACTACAAAAGAGGATTTTGGTCACTCTGTAGAAGCCACTAAATAACTATTGTAATGAACGTGGTGATGGTAGGTAATACATCTTGGAGTAGAATATGACAGGTGTATGAATTCATATTTTGAATTCCTCTGCCAGAGTATCAGGAAATACAATTAATGGAGAAAAGTGGGAGACTGATAGTCCTGAAAATAAATGTTTGAGTCAGGAGTAGGCAGACCTCATAGTTGGTTTTTATTTTGTTTGCTTTATGAGAACTCCAGGATGTACCATACAGAGGCAGGTGCAAAAGTCATATAGCTAAAGAATTCTAAGCCTAGGAGTTAGTTTTCAGTGTTGATTAGTTGTTAAGTCGTGTCCGACTTTTTATGACCCCATGGACCAGAGCACGCAAGGCCCTCCTATCTTCCACTGCCTCCTGGAGCTGGGTCAAATTCATGTTGATAGCTTCGATGACACTTTCCAACCATCTTGTCCTCTGTTGTCCCCTTCTCCTCTTAACTTCACACTTTCCCAACATCAAGGTCTTTTCCAGGGAGTCTTCTCTTTTCATGAGATGGCCAAAGTATTGGAGCCTCAGCTTTCAGATCTGTCCTTCCAGTGAACACTCAGGGTTGATTTCCTTTAGAATGGATTGGTTTGTTCTCCTTGCAGTCCATGGGACTCTCAAGAGCCTCCTCCAGCACCACAATTCAAAAGCATAAATTCTTCAGCAGTCAGCTTTCTTTATGGTCCAGCTCTCACTTCCATACATCGTTACTGAACCATAGCTTTGACTACACGGACCTTTGTCAGCAAGGTGAGGTCTCTGCTTTTTAAGATGCTGTCTAAGTTTGTCATTGCTTTCCTCCCAAGAAGCAGGCATCTTTTAATGTGGTTGCTGTCAACATCTGCAGTGACCATGGAGCCAAAGAAGGTAAAATCTGTCACTGCCTCCATATCTTCCCCTTCTATTTGTCAGGAGGTGATGAGACCAGTGGTCGTCATCTTAGGGTTGTTGTGTTGTTGTTGTTGTTGAGCTTCAGACCATTTTGGTGCTCTCCTCTTTCACCTTCATTAAGAGGTTCGTTAATTTCTCCTCACTTTCTGCCATCAGAGTGGTATCATCTGCATATCTGAGGTTGTTGATATTTCTTCCGGCAACCTTAATTCCAGATTGGGATTCCTCCAGTCCAGCCTTCTGCATATAAGTTGAATAACCAGGGAGACAATATACAACCTTGTTCCCTATCCAGTTCTAACTGTTGCTTCCTGTCCCACATACAGATTTCTCAGGAGACAGATAAGGTGGTCACGCACTCCAATTTCTTTAAGGACTTGCCATAGTTTGCTGTGGTCCACACAGTCAAATGCTTTTGCTAGTCAATGAAGCAGAAGTAGATGTTTTTCTGGAACTCTCTGGCTTTCTCCATAATCCAGCGCATGTTAGCAATTTGGTCTCTAATTCCTCTGCCCCTTCGGAATCCAGCTTATACTTCTGGGAATTCTCGGTCCACATACTGCTGAAGCCTGCCTTGTAGGATTTTGAGCATAACCTTGGTAGTGTGTGAAATGAGTGCAATTGTACGGTAGTTGGAGCATTCTTTGGCACTGCCCTTCTTTGGGATTGGGATGTAGACTGATCTTTTCCAGTTCTCTGGCCACTGCTGAGTTTTCCAAACTTGAGTGTAGCACCTTAACAGCATCATCTTTTAAGATTTTAAATAGTTCCACTGGAATGCCATCATCTCCACTGGCCTTGTTGTTAGCCATGCTAAGGCCCAGTTGACTTCACTCTCCAGGATGTCTGGCTCAAGTTCATCAACCACACTATCTGGGTTGTCCGGGACATCCAGATCTTTCCGGTATAATTCCTCTGTGTATTCTTGACACTTCTTCTTGATGTCGTCTTCTTCTGTGAGGTCCCTCCCATTTTTGTCCTTTATCATGTCCATCTTTGCGCGAAATGTTCCTTTCATATCTCCATTATTCTTGAACAGATCTCTGGTTTTTCCCTTTCTATTATTTTCCTCTATTTCTTTGCACTGTTCATTTAAGAGGGCCCTCTTGTCTCTCCTTGCTATTCTCTGAAGTCTGCATTCAATTTTCTGTAACTCTCCCTATCTCCCTTGTATTTTGTTTCCCTTCTCTAATATTTGTAATGCCTCGTTGGACAGCCACTTTGCTTTCTTGCATTTCCTTTTCTTTGGGATGGTTTTTGTTGCTGCTTCCCATACAATGTTATGAGACTCCATCCATAATTCTTCAGGCATTCTGTCCACCAAATCTAGTTCCTTAAATCTGTTCTTCACTTCCACTGTGTATTCATAAGGGATTTGGTTTAGATTATACCTGACTAGCCCAGTGTTTTTTCCTACTTTTTTCAGTTTAAGCTTGAGTTTTGCTATAAGAAGCTGTTGATCAGAGCCACAATCAGCTCCAGGTGTTGTTTTTGCTGAATGTATAGAACTTCTTCATCTTTGGCTGCAGAGAACATAATCAATCTGAATTTGGTATTGCTCATCTGGTGATGCCCATGTGTAGAGCCGCCTCTTGTGTTGTTGGAAAAGAGTGTGTGTGATGACCAGCTTGTTCTCTGGACAAAACACTATTAGCGTTTGCCCTGCTCTGTTTTGAACTCCAAGGCCAACCTTACCTGTTATTCCTTTTATCTCTTGACTCCCTACTTTAGCATTCCAATCCCCTGTGATGAGAAGAACATCTTTCTTTGGTGTCAGTTCTAGAAGGTGTTGTAAGTCTTCATAGAATTGGTCAGTTTCAGTCTCCTCAGCACTGGTGGTTGGTGCATAAACTTGGATTATTGTGATCCTGAAAGGTCTGCCTTGGATTTATACTGAAATCATTCTATCATTTTGAGATTGTATCCCAGTATAGCTTTTCCCACTGTTTTGTTGACTATGAGGGCTACTCAATTTCTTCTATGAGATTCTTGCCCATGGTAGTAGGTATAATAATCGTCTGAATTGAATTTGCCCATTCCCATACGTTTTAGTTCACTGACTCCCGGGATGTCAATGTTTATTATTTCCATCTCCTGTTTGACCACATCCAGCTTCCCAAGGTTCATAGATCTTACATTCCAGGTTCCTGTGCAGTATTTTTTGGACTTTCCTTTCATTTCCAGGCGCATCTGCAGCTGAGCGTCCTTTCGGCTTTGACACAACCACTTCATTAGCTCTGGAGCTACTTGTACTTGTCCTCCACTCTTCCTCAGTAGCATGTTGGACGCCTTTCGACCTGAGGGGCCCATCTTCCAGCATCATATCTTTTAACCTTTTGTTTCTGTTCGTGGAGTTTTCTTGGCAAAGATACTGGAGTGGCTTGCCAGTTCCTGCTCCAGGTAGATCGCATTTAGAAATCTCCACTATGACCTGTCCGTCTTGGGTGTCCCTGCAGTATAGTGGAGCGAGGTGTAATTCGTTGAGCAATGGCAACAAAACTTTTTGCCTATCTACTTCACCTCACTTGGAGGACTACTAGCAGATGTTGACTGACCTTCTGCCCATTCCTTGATGATAAGTATTGTACAGGAAGGTGATAGTGAAACTTGAGTATCTTTATTTGATAGATATGCTTTTTGTAGATGCAGAGTTGGAAATAGTCCATTTTCCCTTATATTGTCTGCTTTTTCTTGTTCTGAACTTTGTCTGTTATAACAATTCTCTGTTTAGCAGAAGTTCTTCCCTGCCACAACAAAGAAGTAGATTTTGCTGCTTTTTGTGTGTGTTTTTTAATTTCCCAAGGAAGTGTGCAAAATTAAATGTGGCTTTGCAAGAAGCAGCTGTTATTTGGAGCTGTTATTAGATAAGAATGAGAACTTGAAGAAGACAAAGAAATTGTGTAAATATAATTGCAAAATAGCAATAGAATAGCAGTATTTTTCTATTGAGCTGAAGAATTGAAACAAGGTGCCACTAAACTTAAAATGTATTTACTTTATCTTGTCCATTTGTACCGGAGCTTGCAACCAACTTCTGACATTTTTTTATATGGACATAATTAATGCAATACCCCACCTCACTGGGGGAAATGTGAAATGCTAGGATTATGATATTATAACTTTTTATTTTCTATAATTATCAGTTGTTGCAGAAAAAGTACACACTTAAGGGAAATGCTGCAGTCGATTTAGCATTTGCAAATTCATCTGACAACATTGAATTGGTAGAATTAGCAGCATTAATAAGACATTTGGTATATATAACGATACTTAAGAAGTCTAGACACTCTTCCTCTGCAGGGGAATAGAGCCAACAGGAAGGGGTTAATGCCTCTTATCCATTAGAGGTCAAGTTAACAGAAGTTCTAGGTCCCAGCTAGAGAAAAGAAAACCCTCTCAGATTTCTCTTCAGCATTTGAGACCAACATGATTTCTCATACTGTCCATGAAAGCTCACATTAAAATAAACAGTGGACCCTCGACTTACGAACGGCCCTAGTTGCGAACGTTTTGGGTTACGAACCCGATCTCATCACAAGTAGCAGACCCTACTTGCGAACACAGGTCGAGTTACGAACCCAAAAGGCAGGGAGAAAGGGCGGGAAATTCGAATCTCTTGCCCTTCCTCCCTGCCTTTGGAGCTTTCAAAAGGCTTCCTCTGACGTCGGAGGAAGCCCTTTGAAACCTCCGAAGCCAAAAAGGCAGGGAGAAAGAGTGGGAAGTTCGAACTTCCCGCCCTTTCTCCCTGCCTTTTTGGCTTCAGAAGCAAGCCAGGCGGCTGGGAAAAAATCGGCTCCCTCCTTTCACCCGATGCTGAGTCCCCTTCGCGCCGGGCTGAGCTCAGCTAGCACGAAGGGGACTCAGCATCAGGTGAAAGGAGGGAGCCGATTTCTCCTCGGCCACCTGGCTTGCTTTTCCATTGGAGGACTTCGGCTGGAATGGATTAATTGGTTTCCAGTGCATTCCTATGGGAAATGCTGGCTCAATTTACGAACTTTCCGATTTACGAACTGACTTCCGGAACGGATTAAGTTCGTAAATCGAGGGTTGACTGTAACAGTCTTGACAGTGCCACAGGTTTTTGTCTTTTTTATACTATTTTTTTCCTTTGGGGTTTTCCTGCAAAGCTTGCAGAGACTAACATGACTACCTCTTATAAATCATTTGCTTCTGCTACTGATAAAAGAGGCTTTAGGTGAAATACAGGGAAACATTATCTGTACGGATGTTTGAGCTACAGTACAGTCTTAACTGGGAAGGGCAGTTTATTTTTATTTATTTATTTATTTATTCGATTTTTGCCCCGCCCCTCTAGACTACGTCTACTTGGGGTGGCTTACATAGGTTAACACACATTAAAATAAACATATATAGTACAATTATTACAATTAATTCTAACCAGCATGTTTCCAAGATGGCAAAACTCAAAAAGAAGAAAAAGGGGGAAAAAAGAAAAGAAAAAGAAAAAAACATCTGAAAAGCCATCCTACCTTTATCCATTTTTAAAAAGGAAGACATTGGGAGAAGGAAGTTCCTTTTTCTTCTCCCACAATGGATTGGGGCTTTCTTCCTTAAATCTGGCAAGAGAATTGCAGAGGGGGCTTAAACTTACGTAGGGTGGCTGTCTCCTCAAATAGCTTTCTTTGTGTAGGCCATGTGATGCAACCCACCAGCTGGCCTTTCCACCATACTAGTCTTTGTGAGGAAAAAATTGGTCTCAGCTCAGTTTCTGTCTCCTCTAGGTTGTTGCAGAAATCTCAGTTGGAAATACAACTTGTGCCAGAAGTTGTATTACTTACATCTCTAAATACAGTAGTAACTACCAGTTTGAAGGCCAATTTTCTGGAGCCACTCAGCTAATTTCCTTTAGCCTTCTCCACACCACAGAAATATTGGGATTTGGTACCTCAGTCTCTGAATTCTTTAGTCAGGATACAGTGCAAGGGGAAGGCAGAGCACTGGGAAATATGGGAGTTCTCTCTCCTATCCGGACAATATACAGTGGTGCCTTGACTTACAAACTTAATCCGTATTGGAACGGTGGCCGTAAGTCAAAACGTTCGTAAGTCAAAGCACCATTTCCCATAGGAATGCACTGAAAACTGATTAATCCATTCCGGCTGTTTTTTGTCCTTATGTCAAGGCACTGTTCGTACGTCAAAACATTACAGTAGTTCCCATAGGAACTAATGCAAAGCCAGTTAATCCATCCTCTACCACTAGGGGGAGAATTTTTTCTTTTTTTTCCTTTTGACCTAAGATGAACTTAGGTTTTAAAAAAAAGGGCAGGAAAGTTTTTTTTTCCGTTCATAAGTCGAAGCTCCGTTCGTAACTCAAAGCAATATTTAGCGTCCAGAGCTGTTTGTAAGTCAAATTGTTTGTAGGTCAGGGTGTCCGTAAGTCAAGGCACCACTGTACTGACCACCTACATTGTCTTCTTTTGCCATTAAGGAAGCAGAACTAATCAACACCATGAACTGAACAGGGAAGAGTATGCTACTCATCGTCCCATTGCTCAAATTGCTTTTGGCACAGTGGACCACCTTTTGGATGCCCTCACATATCCTGTGGTTGACTGTTTCCAGTCCCTGCCCTCAGTCCTTCACACATAATAGAATGATTCAGCCAAGCAGTCCTGTTCCCTCACTCTCCTTCAAAATTTCTGCTCCTCATGGTTATTGTTAAGAACTTGCTTAAAGTTCTCAGTGACAGCCCTCACGTCCCAAGCAGGCAGCCCATATGGGCCTAAGCAATATAAATAATAATGTGACTTTGTACTGCCTATAGGCGGCTATGGCAAGCAATATGGCTCTCCAGATAATGTTGGCCTGCAGTTCCCATGGTAATTCCTCAATATTTGCTAGCTAGTAGTGATGAGAACTGCAACCAGAGGGCCAAACGTTCCCCACCTATAGTATTAGACATCAGGTCAGTGCTATGTAACCATTACCTGTGTGTCTGTCTTACGGACAGGCATATTGTTGTCAAAGGTACTATTTTGATCTGAACATCTCCCTGAAAGCCTAGGTAAGATGGCCAGATTATCTGAGCACATGGCAGATTCATCTGTGGACTGATTCCAGAACAGGTCTGTGGAAAAAGTATGGTAGTTGGCATCTTGTGCCCCCCCCCCCAAATTCACATTTTTATCACCAGCCCCTCTTAAGGTTATTTTTTTCAAAAAGCTACCAAAAAGCCTGTAGTGCATTCCCAGAAAGTGGCAGCACATCTCCCAGCCACTTTCTTATGTTATCTGCAGCTTTAGACTGATACCGCTTTGTTTAAGCTACAGTGGCTAACTCCAGTTCACAGTATTTATCTTTATTGAAAATTATGTTTGCTTTTTTACCTTAAATGAATTAAATGAATGATATTCAATATTCAATCTGAGTTAAAATATTAACTCAGATTGAATATTTTCTGGTTTTCAGCTGGGTTAATTTGTAGTTTTGAAATGCAGGGAATGTCTAGAAGTCAAGTCACCTTTTTTCAGCAGTGGATTTGCACTGGCAGTTTCTTTGTGAACATCTGTTTCGGGGGGGCCTTGAACTCTTCAGATTGTCCACCCCTACATTAGGAGATGAACCAAAGGTTCCAAGTCAATCTGTCCACTATCCCTTTGTTTCACTTCCATACTTAGTAGTAAAGCCACAGTATAGATGATCTTTGTCTTGGTTTCCAGTGACACATCCTCATACTTGTTCCTTCATAGCTGCGTTTCCAAGTTTCAATCTTCTTCCAATTTCTAAGCTGCTGTCACCATTTGGATTGATGATTCAACTGTGGTATAGAAAATCTAACAATTTTCATTGTCAACATTAAAGTTATATAAAAGTTCTGTAGACATGATTTTATCCTCTTACTATTCAAGTACAGTCTTGCTTTTGCATTTTCTTCTTTCACCTTCATTAGGAATCATTTCAAGTCATTGTTGCTCTCTGCCAGTAATATGGTATCATCAGCATATTTTACATTAACAATATTTCTTTCACAAAATTTGAGTCCTCCATCTGCATCTAATCCAGCTTTCTGTATGATACATTCTGCATACAGATTGAACAAATGTGTTTAGTCGTTTAGTCGTGTCCGACTCTTCGTGACCCCATGGACCAGAGCACGCCAGGCCCTCCTGTCTTCTACTGCCTCCCGGAGTTGTGTCAGGTTCATGTTGGTTGCTTCGCAGACACTGTCCAGCCATCTCATCCTCGGTCGTCCCCTTCTCCTCTTGCCATCACACTTTCCCAACATCAGGGTCTTTTCCAGGGAGTCTTTTCTTCTCATTAGATGGCCAAAGTACTGGAGCCTCAGCTTCAGGATCTGTCCTTCCAGTGAGCACTCAGGGTTGATTTCCTTTAGAACTGATAGGTTTGTTCTCCTTGCAGTCCAGGGGATTCTCAAGAGCCTCCTCCAGCACCACAATTCAAAGGCATCAATTCTTCGGCGGTCTGCTTTCTTTATGGTCCAGCTCTCACTTCCATACATCACAACAGGAAAAACCATAGCTTTGACTATTCGGACTTTTGTTGGCAAGGTGATGTCTCTGCTTTTCAAGATGCTGTCCAGATTTGTCATCGCTTTCCTCCCAAGAAGAAGGCGCCTTTTAATTTCAGGGCTGCTGTCTCCATCTGCAGTGATCATGGAGCCCAAGAAAGTAAAATCTATCACTGCCTCCATATCTTCCCCTTCTATTTCCCAGGAGGTGATGGGACCAGTGGCCATGATCTTAGTTTTTTTGATGTTGAGTTTCAGACCGTTTTTTGCACTCTCCTCTTTCACTCTCATTACAAGGTTCTTTAATTCCTCCTCACTTTCTGCCATCAGAGTGGTATCATCTGCATATCGGAGGTTGTTGATATTTCTTCCGGCAATCTTAATTCCGGCTTGGGTTTCTTCCAGTCCAGCCTTCCGCATGATGTATTCTGCATATAAGTTAAATAAGCTGGGGGACAATATACAGCCTTGCCGTACTCCTTTCCCAATTTTGAACCACTCAGTTGTTCCATGACCAGTTCTAACTGTTGCTTCCTGTCCCACATATAGGTTTCTCAGGAGACAGATAAAGTGGTCAGGCACTCCCATTTCTTTAAGAACTTGCCATAGTTTGCTGTGGTCCACACAGTCAAAGGCTTTCGCATAGTCAATGAAGCAGAAGTAGATATTTTTCTGGAACTCTCTGGCTTTCTCCATAATCCAGCGCAAGTTAGCAATTTGGTCTCGAGTTCCTCTGCCTCTTCGGAATCCAGCTTGTACTTCTGGGAGTTCTCGGTCCACATACTGCTGAAGCCTACCTTGATTGAACAAATAGGGAGATAAAATATAGTGTTGTCTTACCCTTTGTATTCTGTTTCTCTGTATTCTGTTTTAACTGTAACATCTTGTCCAGAGTACAGTATAGACTAAGGTTATGCATCAGGACAATCAAATGTGGAGGCCCATCCCCTTTTTTATAACAATCTATAGCTTTTCATGATCCACACAGACTGTATACACTACAGACTGACTTTTGTCCAAAATTCTTTGGTACACTTCAGTAGCCAACATATATTTGTGATATGATCTTGAATGCCTCAGAGTTGGATGCCAAGTATTTCATTCTCTATTTTGGGGGAAAGTCTTTATTGCAAAACCTTGACTATCACTTTGCCTACTTAGGAAATAATGTTCCCTCTTATATTCAGTCCCACTGCGTGCCCTGTGTGCCCATGGTGGTGGTTCCACCCGAAACACAGAAGAAAACAGGCATCAACACCAGCTGCTGCTGTGCAGTCCTGATGGAGCTCTGCGCGCATGCACAAAGGATCATTGATTGGAAATAATACAGTGGTCCCATATTTAGTGCATGCTTTGACATCTCCTTTCTCAAGGACTGGAATGGATATTGAATGTTTGCAATACACATACTTTGTTTTCCATATTAATTGACATATTTTTGTTAGGATTTTGATAGATTGTTACTTTGGAATAGTTCTATTGGTATCCTATGTACTCTTTATGTTCTTGTATACATGGTAGCTGTGTTAATCTGTGCAAGCATTATAGATGAAAACAAAATAAAAATAAAAAGTCAAAAATGTGGTGACATCTTAAAGACTAATTTATATATATATATTTGATGTGAGCTTTCATGGCCAAGTCCACTTCATCAGACATAGGAGAAGGAGAAATAACATAGCAAATATTTATACATGACATCAAGATAAAAATATCAATTCAGAGATCTTGGTTGGTAGGTGAGAAAGTCAGTGGGTGATGATCGTTTCTTTGATATGCAAGTCTTTAGTAGAAGCTTTTGTGCTGTAAAGAATGTGAGAACCTCTGTCATAAATTAATAATGGTAAAATAATAATGGTAATATAACAGTGGGAGAGCAACATGAATGCTGATTAGATGGGCTATTTAGAGTCGATGGACTTTTCTGCAAACTATCTGGAAGTTAAGTCATGACATGGCCATGAAACTTGGCCATGAAAGATCACATAAAAAACCACAAAATTTAGTCTTTAAGATGCCACCACATTTTTGTCTTTACTTTTTATTTTTATTTTGTTTTCAACTTTATGTTCCATTTCTTCTAAATGTTTTGAGAGCTTGTTTCACATTGCTTCCTAAAGTTGCAAGTTCCTCATCACAGGATTCTTCTTGAAAGAAATTTGTCATACTTTTCTCCCTTTTGTACAATTGTTCAGTACTTGGCATCCATCTCTTTGTTTCACCCTGATCAGATGATATGTCCTCTTGTTGATCATTCAGCATGGCTAATCTAGATTTAAATTTTCCTTTTAATTTCTTGGATTTTGTGGAAGAGATCTCTTGTTTTTCCTCTTCTGTTGTTTTCTGCTATTTATTTGTGCTTATTATTGTCATAGTTTCCTTATCTTTATCTGCTGACAAGCTCCACTTATGGTTCTGACCCTGCTTCTGTTACCTCTTTTACTTTTTGTCTGCCATTAACATTTTAAGTGTTTCATCTGTCATCTACAGGTATTTAGGTTTTTCTTTTCTTTTGATTGAAAGAACTATCTTTTTATAGTGTTCCTAAATCATAAAACTTAAGTCTACAGTTCTTCTTGTTCATGGTCACTTCCCTTTAGCCATGGAACTTTGTTCTTTACATGAACTTAAAATTCCACATAAATGTTATTTAAATTATATTTGGCTTTTTTCTCTTCTCCAGCTTTACTCTAATTTTTGATAATAACACTTTATAGATAGTACCATAATCTGCTCCTGATCCTGTTTTGGCAGAGCGAATGCCGCCTCTCAATCTAGTACTTCCAATTATGCATTTTATATTACTTTTTTGTTGACCACCTGAGGATGTCTTTGTGTACACTTCTTTGTTCAGTTGTCTGAAGCATTTATTTGTGATAAACAGATTGCTAGTTTCAAACAATTTTAAGTATTTTTGCTGCCTTATACCTGACTCATAGGCTACATTCTCGAACCATGTGTGATACTGCATTTTTTCCCTACTTTTGCATTCAAGTCACCTATGATTATCAGCACATCCTGTTTTGGCATGTCATCAGTTTCATCCTGGACATTTGCAGGAGGCTTTTGGTTTCTTCTTTTTCATTATCTGTAGTTGGACCATAGGTTTAAATGATGATTGTTTTGATAGGCTTTCCAAGAAATGACTGCTCTTGTTTGGTCAGACTTTGCATTATAGCCTCTAATTGTCTGTGCTGTATCTTGCCTCAGTATGAGAGCCACACAGTTTCTTCTCATTTTGTTTCTGATTTTTGTCTTTCTGGAATAAAATATTGACTGAAAATGTGCTTTAGAGGTTCAGGTTTGTTGTTGTTTAGTCATTTAGTCGTGTCCGACTCTTCATGACCCCATGGACCAGAGCACACGAGGCCCTCCTATCTTCCACTGCCTCCCGGAGTTGTGTCAAATTCATGTTGGTTGCTTTGATGACACTGTCCAACCATCTCATCCTCTGTCGTCCCCTTCTCCTCTTGCCTTCACACTTTCCTAACATCAAGGTCTTTTCCAAGGAATCCTCTCTTCTCATGAGATGGCCAAAGTATTGGAGCCTCAGTTTTAGGATCTGTCCTTCCAGTGAGCACTCAGGTTTGATTTCCTTTAGAATTGATAAGTTTGTTCTCCTTGCAGTCCAGGGGACTCTCAAGAGCCTCCTCCAGCACCACAATTCAAAGGCATCAATTCTTCGGCGGTCTGCTTTCTTTATGGTCCAGCTCTCACTTCCATACATCACTACAGGAAAAACCATAGCTTTGACTATTCGGACTTTTTGTTGGCAAGGTGCTGTCTCTGCTTTTTAAGATGCTGTCAAGGTTTGCTCCCAAGAAGTAGGCGTCTTTTAATTTCATGGCTGCTGTCTCCATCTGCAGTGATCATGGAGCCCAAGAAAGTAAAATCTGTCACTGCCTCCATATCTTCCCCTTCTATTTCTCAAGAGGTGATGGGACCAGTGGCCACCATCTTAGTTTTTTTGATGTTGAGTTTCAGACTGTTTTTTGCACCCTCCTCTTTCACCCGCATTACGAGGTTCTTTAATTCCTCCTCACTTTCTGCCATCAGAGTGGTATCATCTCCATATCAGAGGTTGTTGATATTTCTTCCGGCAGTCTTAATTCCGGTTTGGGATTCCTCCAGTCCGGCCTTTCGCATGATGTATTCTGCATATAAGTTAAATAAGCTGGGAGACAGTATACAGCCTTGTCGTACTCCCTTCCCAATTTTGAACCAATCAGTTGCTTCATATCCAGTTCTAACTGTTGCTTCCTGTTCCATGTATAGGTTTCTCAGTAGATAGATAAGGTGGTCAGGCACTCTCATTTCTTTAAGGACTTGCCATAGTTTGCTGTGGTCCACACAGTCAAAGGCTTTTGCATAGTCAATGAAGCAGAAGTAGATATTTTTCTGGAACTCTCTGGCTTTCTCCATAATCCAGCGCATGTTTTCAATTTGGTCTCTAGTTCCTCTGCCCCTTCGGAATCCAGCTTATACTTCTGGGAGTTCTCGGTCCACATACTGCTGAAGCCTGCCTTGTAGGATTTTGAGCATAACCTTGCTAGCGTTCAGGTTTACCTTGATTCATACTTCTCGTGTATGAATCTTGCTCATTCCCAAGTTTTCAAGGTTAAAGAAATGGCTTAGCATTCCCTTTTTCTGAGTATTATTAACAAGAGTTAGTTTCAGTGTTTCACTGTTACTGTCTGTGAAAGATCCTCTGCCAGTGTTACTTTCTGCCATTGTCGAGTAGCTGCCCATCAGGAGTTTCTCCTTCCCCACCAGCACTGAAACTATCAGTTCTTCGTAGTGGTCTCTGTGAATGCACACAAATGGGTTATCCTGTGCCTGCGCAGGAACGTCTGGAAGATTCTAGAGCTTAAGAAAAAAGAGTCAATTAGCTCCCCCCCGTGGGTATATAAGCCCCGCCTCCTCCATCTTCCTTTCAGTTCCTCTTTTTCTGCCGTTCCTGTAGGATGTAGGAAGAGCAGAGCTATCGACCGTTAAGTACTTACTAGCTAGCTACCTTTTTCTCTTGTTTTATTATTTACTTTATCTTACTTCAACGGTTATTCGACAAAACTTGCTGATTTTAAGTTACTTCTTTTGTTCTGTCGTGTTTCCCCCCTCCCTCGATCAACGATTCCCCCTTTTTTCTTTTGTTTATGGCCCCTCGGGGCTTCAAGCAGTGTGTTGTCTGCTCTCAAAAAATCCCTTTATCAGACGGACACAATAAATGCTTGTTTTGTCTTGGAGAATCGCATCAAGATCAGTCTTGCCTTGCTTGTAAAGGTTTTTCAAAGCAAGCAATTAAGCTGAGGCGCCAAAGACTTCGAGCTTTCCTTTACGAAAAGACTCTGTCTCCAAACATGGAAAGCACCTCCCTCACAGCACTGTCCCCTCCGCGTGCTGAGGCTTCTAAGCAGGACTCTTCGGCCGATCAACCGTTGCTTACCGTGTCTGGGTAGGTTAAGGCTAAGGACGCTTCCAAACCGCCAAAAGCCAAACCGCCTTCACGCCCTGCAAAAAAGAAGGCTGCTGATAAGCCAAAGAGTGTGAAGAAACCGGCTAAGTTGCCTGTTGTACCTCCTCCCGCTCCTTCGATATTGCTCGAGGAGTCTTAGAAAAAACTGGAGGCGGGGCTTTGTTGCGGTGCTGCCAGCAACTCCAGAGAGGAGCTCTCTCTGGAAAAGCTGGAACCCTCCGGTCCGGGATCCCCCTTTTGAAATGGGGATCAAAGGAGAGTCTAGAAGAAGTCTCTCTGAAGCAGATGGTGAGCAGCAGAAGGAGAAGAAAGGGAGGCAGACCCGGACTTTTTTCTTCTGAAGAAATCACCGTGCACGGATTGGAGCGGGCGCCATTTTTTGGCACTGAGCCGCGAGGAACCCTTTACCGGGGGAGAGGAGAGCAATCAATATAAACTAAAAATATATAACAAGTAAGTAAGCCGAAGCCTCTGATCTATGAAACAGCCTCATTAAGCTGAAATAAGAATGAAAATATTTGGCGGAAAGAATAAATGCAGCGGCGGGTTTATCTTATCAGTCTGACTCAAAAGCGAAACTAAGCTTCTCCAAGTGAACTATTAAAACGCCAGGCTGATTCTAAAGCCGAGAGTCTGAGATGGAAAAATAAATCTTATGTTTCTGGAGAAGAATCCCAGACAGCAACACCGTCTGACTGGATTTAAGAGACTTCGGTGGATGCAGTGTGGCTGGGATACGTTACTCTTTGCCTTCTCTGGACTTTGTGAACTATAAATAATAGAATCTGGTGGTTTTCGGGAGAAGGAGCTGACGTGGCCAACTGGACTAAGGAGCATTAAGGGGTTAATGAAGATCACAAGACGAGCTCCAAGGACAATCTACTGGACAGTTTGAGACTCTGTGACTGTTGTTTTGTTTGTGACCACGTGTGAGTTTAATAATAGAAGCTTGCTGAACCCAGGAGAAGAAGAAATAACTGCGTCACGGTTCTAATTGATATTGTATTTGCTGGGCTAAAAGTTGATTTTTATACTACAATATTTGGACAAAGATTGGAGGGAGATCTAAGGGGAGGTTTATGATGAGGGGTTTGAATTGTTGATAAAATTGTGGAAACTGTGGAAGGATTTCTAGGGGGTGATTATTGTGGTATTTATACAAACCCCAAAGCCTGAGATGGACCCCAAAAATTCAAAAGAACAAATGGAGACTTGGTCTGTTCAATCCCAAAGTTCTGGAATAGTGGTGCAAGAAATAGAAAAGGAATGGCAGATTAATATACAAAGGCTAATATTAACAGGGTTTCAGCAAGTGAATACAGGTCTTAGCAAAATAGAAAATTTGATGAAAGGGACGAAAGAGGGGACAGTAGATGCCAAACAAAACTTAAATGAAGTTGTACAGACTTTAGAATCGTCTGTATTAGACATGACACCAGGTAATATGAATGCAGTAGAGAGTTATCCAGTGACCCATGCAGCTTCCAAAATTAAAAAGCATTATGACAAAAATCTTAAGGAGGCAGAGACACTGAAACCAGACAATCTTATGGTGAAAATATGGGAAGTGAAAAAAATGGATATTCTGTCAGATGGGCTGAAAGACTGTTCAATTCAAAAAGAAACTGAACGATGGGATGTATTGTATAAATGGCAGCAGCTACCAGACAATGTTGGAATAACATAGAATAAAATTAAAATTAAATGATAAGATAAAAGCAGGAGGGTAATCAAACTGTGAAAAAGCAAAAAGTTGATATGTATTAGTAATATGAATTGATTGGATGATGTTATACTTTATGCTCTCCTATCCCCCAAAACCATTTTTCCTTTCCTATCCCCTCTTTCTTTCTGTACCCTCTATCCCTGTTCCTAAATAAAATAAAATTATTTAAAAAAAAAAAAGATATTGCTCGAGGAGTCTTCGAGGGAAGCTATTGGACTCTCTGATGCAGAGGAGCACATTCCTTTAGGCCATACGGCTCAGGAACATATGTGCATGATACCAAACTCATGCCGATTTGAGGCTGAGCCAGACGCCAGCCAGGCTGTTGCCCATTCAAGCCCTTGATACTCAGGGCGGGCTGATACCGAGTCTCCATCTGAACAGGAGTCTGATCATGAAACTCCTAGAAAGCGTACCGCGAAGCGCAAAAATATCGCTCCGTGCCAGCCTCGGGATGGAGGCGATGGGTACCGTCCGCAAGGACTACCACAGTTTGGCCACTCTTTTTATGCTCCGTTCCAACCGTGTCAGTACCCAGGCTATGCCTACCAGCCGGAGCCTCAGGCACAAGTACCGTGGCACCATACTGTGGTTTCCTCTATCCCGTGTCAGCCACATGCTCAACAGAAATTTTCTACACCTCATGCACCATCTCATAAGGGGCAATTTCCTACAGTACCTACAGCACTTCCAAAGCATGCTAAGTACAGTGCAGCCACGACGCTCTACTCCGGTCTTGATGCCCACAATACTGTGTCCTTCTCCCAGTCCACCCAATCGGATGTGGAAATGGCACCAGAAGGCGCAGTACCGAGATGCTCTCCTTTGATCACCTCACAGTCGTCTAATCCATCTACGGTTTCCACCGACTCTGACGCTCCTGACACTGCTGCCCAAGGCTTGTCATCTCAGCCCTCGTCAGAGGACTTTTCATCTTATGCACAGCTTATTATGCGGATGGCAAAAACCCTACAGCTTGATGCACAAATCCCTCAACAAGAACGGGACCTTGTTTTCCATGATATGGAGCAAAACCTCTCCTCCTAGCCTCAGTCTCATTCCTTCTCAGTTTCAGCTGGTAAAATCTTCTTGGGACAAACCTCCTACATTGGTACAGGTGCCACGCAAGCTTGAGCACCACTATAAGACTCATGGTTCGGGCTCTGAATTTCTGGCCAAGCATCCTTCACCAAATTCTATTGTGGTCGAAACTACTCAGTATAAATCACGTACTAGATCATCACGTACTATTTACACCTGTTGACAAAGACGGAAAGAAATCGGACACCTTTTGTAAGAAGGTGTATTCGTTCACTGCAATGCTGATTAAAATTGCTAACTACCAGGCTGCCATGGGCACCTATCAGAAGCACTTGTGGGACAGGATAGTTCCAGTACTGCAATCACTGCCTGACCCCGCAAAGGCAGAAGCCCTTAACATTTATGAAGAGGCTAACACCCTTACCAGGCAACAGCGATTTGCTGCAAAACACACAGATGACATCACTTCTAAATCTATGCTGACTGCCATTGCTGTTAGATGCCACGCTTGGCTTAAAACAGCCAACATCCTTGAAGAGACCAAAACCAAGATCGAAGAACTTCCCTTCGATGCTGCGGGACTATTCAACTCTAAAACTGATGAGACTATGGACAATATCCATAAGATGAGAAAGACAGCGAAATCTTACATACCATACCAGCTGTATAGGTACCAGAAGTTTGCCTACAAAAGGCCACAGTACCAATCGTCTACTCAGTACCAGCCCTCTCGGTACAGTAAGCAACAGCAGGACCGCACTTACCAAGTTCAGCAGCTTCCTACACCGCTGTTCAAGCAACAACACTTTCATAGCCTTAAGCAGTCCTTTCGCAAGACTCAGCATAGGAGTAAGCAATTCTCATGAATCTACCTCCTATACAAGACTACTGATAAGTGGGTTCTTAGTATCATTCAACATGGATACTGGATAGAATTTTTCCGTATCCCTCCATCAAATTCAATCAGGCCTACTCCCTTTTCCAAGCCGCTGCATTTGGAAATCTCATCCCTGTTATCTAAAAAGGCCATAATACAAATTCCATCTGACAGTACCGATGGATTTTTCTCACATTACTTTGCAGTCCCCAAGAACGATGGGGGCATAAGGCCCATCATGGACTTAAGAGACCTCAACCGGTACATACCTCACAAGAAATTCCGTATGCTCACCCTTGATTCCATTCTTCCCTTCTTATCTCAGGGAAACTGGTTCATCCCCATCGATCTGCAGGATGCATATTTTCATATCTCCATCCACCCGTCTCATCAAAAATTCCTCCGGTTCCGGTTCCACCATGATACCTTCCAATTCACTGCCTTGCCGTTCGGGCTTTCAGCGGCCCCCAGGACATTCACAAAATGCACGGCACCAGTCGTCGCATACCTATGGACCCAAAGGATAAAGATCTTTCCTTACATTGACGACTGGCTTCTGGTGGCCCGATCCTATCACGAAGCGCTCTCAGCCACGAGATTCACCCTGTCCACTCTAAAGAAATTAGTACTAAAAATCAATGCAAAAAATCCAATCTCATACCTTCTCAAGTAGTCTCCTACATAGGAACAACCCTGGACTCTATTCGCACAAAGGCCTTTCTTCCACCAGAGCGAATTCGAAAGATCAAAAAAGCTGTGAGCAAGCTCAGACCGTGCGCTGTACTTACAGCGCACTACATCCAACACGTTCTAGGATTGATGGCATCCACCACCGTGGTGGTACCGTACGCCAGACTCGAACTCAGACCTCTACAGTCTTGGTTCATCACTCAGTTCGATCCCGTGACAGACCAGCAGTCCCAAGAGGTTGAGAATCCCCCCTCTCGTAGCGCAGCATCTCGCCTGGTGGTTCAGATCCAGCAACTTGTCACGGGGAAGACTGTTCCACTCCCCTTACCTGTCCATACAGGTTGTCACCAACGGCAGCCCCTCAGGTTGGGGCACGCACTGCCAGAACCTCCGTGCCCACGGTCTTTGGACCACAACCCAAAGGACCTTGCACATCAATCAACTAGAACTGATAGTTGTCATGAAGGCTTTTCAATCCTTCCTCCCTCGCATCCAGGGCCATGCTGTGCAACTGGTAATGGACAGTACCACAGTAATGCACCACATCAACAGGCAGGGTGGAACGTGATCAACGTGTCTCCTCCAGCTGACCATCAAGTTCTGGAATTGGTGTCGCTCCCACAATGTTTTCCCACAGGCGATCCACATCGCTTCCAAGGACAACTCTCTAGCGGACCACTTGAGCAGGCTCCCTACCAGAATGCACGAGTGGACATTAGACCAGACGGTCCTTCTAGACATTTGCAAATGATGGGGACAGCCTACCTTGGACCTTCTTGCGTCCCATCTCAACACCAAGTGTGCCCGATACTGTTCCAGAGTGGGCATGGATGGCGCCTCCCTGGGAGACGCCTTCCTCATACCATGGTCAGGAGAACTAACGTACCTGTTCCCTCCAATACCACTGCTTCTCAGGACTGTGACCAGGATAATGCGATATGGTACATACGCAATCCTCATCGCCCCTTGGTGGCCGAGGCAACCGTGGTTCGCTCACCTATCAGAAATAGCACAAGAAGTTTATCACCTACCTCAGATACCGTCCCTCCTGTCACAGGACAATGGGGCTCTCCTCCATCCCGATGTTCAGTCCCTTCGCCTGACAGCATGGAGGATAACCCCCGCTTCCGCGAGGTGCTAGACCATGCACGAAAGCCCTCTACCACACGCTTATATGAGGGCAAATGGAAAGCATTTACCAGGTTTGCCCAATCTAAGGGCATGGCCACGGTACCAGCTTCTCTACGTACGGTACTTGCCTTTTTGCTGCATCTCTTCAATATGGGACTTGCTCACTCCATGCTTAAAGTTTACGTTTCAGTGATTGTAGCATACCAACCTCCTCGTTCCTACTCTGCGAGGCTTTTTTCTGACCCTACACTTAAAAGATTCTTAAAAGGTCTCCAAAACATATGACCACCCTCCCAAACCATTGCACCCCAGTGGTCCCTTCCGCTGGTCCTAGAGGCCATGACTAAACCTCCGTTCGAACCAATGGCTACATGCTCTGAAAAACTGCTTTTCTTGAAAACGGCATTCCTAGTAGCCATTACTTCAGCCAGACGAGCAAGCAAGATTGCTGCCCTGTGGTCGGACCCTCCGCACCTACAGATGCACCCAGATAAGGTTACTTTATACATGGACATTTCCTTCCTCCCAAAAGTGGTGTCAGAATTCCATGTCAATCAGCCCATTGTGCTTCCAACTTTTTTCCCTTCTCCAACCACACCACTGGAGCGCAAACTTAATTAACGTTAGAAGGGCCCTTGCCGTCTACCTACACCGCACCAAGTCCATCCGACGCTCTCCGCATCTCTTTTTATGTTACCACAGACCACGCAAAGGTGCTCCTGCTTCTTCTCAATCAGTATCACGGTGGATTGTTCAGCTTATTCACCTGGCTTACCAGCTAGCCAAGAAACCTCTTCCAGAGGACTTAAAGGCACATTCCACCAGAGCGGTTTCCACCTCGACAGCCCTATTCAAAGGTGTCCAACTGCAGAACATTTGCAAAGCAGCCACCTGGGCTACTCCTCTGACATTTGCCAGACACTACCGACTGGACGTCAGAGCCAAAAATGATGCGGCGTTTGGACGGGCGATACTGTCATCTATGATACCATGACGGCCCTCCTGCCGGTGAGTATAGCTTGCTATTCATCCATTTGTGTGCATTCGCAGAGACCACTACGAAGAAAGTTAGGTTACTTACCTGTAACTTTGGTTCTTCTAGGGGTACTCTGTGAATTCACACATCCCTCCCTTCCTCCCCTCTATCTGTCACGGTACCTTTCTATGATACCATGCTTATCTAACTTACGGTAATGGCGGATTAGGGAACTGAAAGGAAGATGGAGGAGGCGGGGCTTATATACCCTGCGGGGGGGAGCTAATTGACTCTTTTTTCTTAAGTTCTAGAATCTTCCAGACGTTCCTGCGCAGGCGCAGGATAACCCATTTATGTGAATTCACAGAGTACCACTAGAAGAACCAAAATTACAGGTAAGTAACCTAACTTTTTGTTCTGCTGATAATTCCATTTAGTGTCTCAGCTTTGCCTATTCCACCTTGAGTGACTCCCTTGAAAGCCCATACTTGGAACTAAGTGTATTGTTCTAATAGCATTTATCTCAGCTTCCCTGACACACTCAAATCCCCTAACCCCATTGGGGTGTGCATTCACGAGAGAGCTATCAGTGCTTACTCCATTGCTTTTTAATATAGGCTGAATGTAGGAAATTGAGAAGCATTATTTAATCCTGGCTGAGCTGTTCCCAGGTATCTCAGTATCTGTGAAGAGAAAAATCAAGGCACACTTGGGTGTGAGAAGAGTTTTTATAGAGGGATAAGTATCTGTTCAGCCATAGTTTAGCACTATTCTGTGTGGACCAGCCACCAGAGGGGGATATTCTACCTGCCTTGCAAAAATGCTAAAGATTGGTTTATCAGCTTCAGAATGTCTGACTCAACCACTGTTTCCAATTTATGAAAGGAAATGTGGGGCACAAATGCATTTTCAGTAACTTAATCATTGACAGAGTATATTGCTTGTGCTCTTTGTTGTTCTTTGTTTAGTTTTATTTCTGGAAGGGGGAGAAAATAAGTGTTTCATTTATTTTGCAAATAAATAAACTTGCTATCCCTTAATGCCTTAGTTATAAAAGAGATGAATGAGGCTAGGTAATCGCACCAGTGGAAGTGTGTTCAAATGTTAATACTGATTGTGTACAACTGGGTCAGAGAGTATTTGTTTGGAGAGAAATAGTTGAACAAAACCTCTTAGCACATGAATGTGCCTTTGGGATTAGACAGTGGCTTTGCAGGAATGTGGTGGAAAAGAGTGTTACAGCTGCATGAGAGTGCAGCAGTGATCATGTACTGGCAGAGCAAATCAACATTCTATAAAGCAATTCTAAAACTGGGGGCAGCCCAAACAAACAAAAAATTATGTTTTAAACTCTGATTCAGATCAGCACTGAATTTGGTGGAGCAAACAGTCTGTGCCAAATTTGGGGAAGATTGGGCAAAAGGTTTTCAAGTTATGATTTTTTTAAAGTAAAACTGCCCCCCCTGTTCAGAAATAGGTGACCCTAAACATGACCAGATTTAAGACAGATCAAATAAATTGGAAAGACCAATATTACCTATTTTGAAAGACAATGGTTGGCCCCACCTGCTTTTGTTTTTAATTTGGAAGGAATCCAGGCTTCAGGGGCTGAATTATTAATCCTCAAAATGGCCTTTCAGAAGAGAAAAACAGTCACTTCAGTGTAAAACTGAGCATGGGTGCTACAAACTACCCTGCAGAAACTTTGAAAAATGAAACATTGTATATATATTTGTAGTGTCTTAAAATGTTTGAAACCTGTTTTAAATGCTTGGATTCGGTAGTGCACCTTGTGAAACCTATGCAAACTTAATTTGGCTTTGTTCTGAGTCTTCATTAATTTTTGGTGATTTTTTGTTTTCCCCTCATTGAAAAGCATTAGACAGACAGTTCAATGCTTTTCAATGAGGGAAAAACAAAAAATTGCCAAAAATTAATGAAGACTCAGAACAAAGCCAAACTAAGTGTGCATAGGTTTCACAAGGTGTACTACCGATTCCAAGCATTTAAAACAGGTTTCAAACATTTTAAGACACTTAGAAATGAGCGAAAACAGACATCGGAAAGCCATTCAAAAGCACTGAGTCAGCTTCAATGCATTTCAATGGCTTTCCGTTGGGGGAAACATTGTTTCACTTAGCGATGTTTCCTATGGGGATTTTCGCTTAAGGACGGTAATCCGTTCCCATTCACTTATTTTGGGGTAGGGCTTATATTACGAGCATCCTGAAAAATCATACTAGGACTTATTTTCAGGTTAGATCTTATTTTCCGGGAAACAGGGTACTTTATGCTGTGCATCTTGCTGTCTCAGAGGCTGGAAATACCTTGTCCAGCATGACTTTGGGATAATCAGCCATTGTTTTAAAGGATTAGATTGTGAGAGAAAAGGATATGTATTGCTATGGGAGGTCTCAAGCATGTTATAAAGGATCATCATACTTTGGGCTCCTGTTAAGATACGTGTAGCTTGATAATTTTTTGTGCTTTGCATTAGACAGGCGCTTCTCATTTTCCACCATGCTTCTTGAGTTGACTTGTTAGGTAAAGGTAAAGGTTCCCCTTGACAATTTGTCCAGTCGTGTCCAACTCTAGGGTGCGGTGCTCATCCCCATTTCCAAGCCATAGAGCCAGCATTTGTCCGAAGACAATATTCCATGGTCACGTGGCCAGCGTGATTAGACACGGAACACCATTACCTTCCCACCGAGGTGGTACCTATTTATCTACTTGCATTTGCATGCTTTTAAACTGCTAGGTTGGCAAGAGCTGGGACAAGTGATGGGAGCTCACTCCGTCACGTGGATTCGATCTTACGACTGCAAGTCTTCTGACCTTGCAGCACAGAGGCTTCTGTGATTTAACCCGCAACGCCAACACATCCCTTGTTAGAGCTGACTTGTTAAGAGCAAGCATCAAAAACCTGAACTTGCTGTATAGTTTTTAATTGTTCAGAAATCATACTTAGGCAAGGTTACAGCCTACTGTACTCACTTCTGACTAGCTGAGCTGTATCAACCATGCAGATCTTGCTATATTAAGTATCCAGTTGCCATATGCAATGTGTTCTAATTTAATAGTAATAGGTTCCTTGTAAAAGTCTCGTCTCTGTGAAGTACAATATCAAGAGTCACATTGCTGGTAGCAATTTTCTTTAACCATAGGCTATCAGTTTTTCTTTCTTGTGACAGATCATTTGATTTGGCAATTGTGCTGCTGATTTTTTGGCAGCAGCTTCAGAGTGATCCCAAATTTTTATTTGACACGCATGAATAAATTATAGTGGAAAACATAATTTGGCTAATGAAATTGTCAACTGGTGAATGGATTGGTGGATGAAATGAAACAGCTAGTGTAACTTCCACTATACACTACTTGCTGGCAAAGACACACGCCTAGAGAGAAATGCCATTGTAAGGTGAATGCTGTACATTCCTGTTCATTATGTTTTGATTTGGCTGTACCATGCTTCTCTTTATCACAACCTCTGGGGCAAAACTAAGCATCATGTTGACTATGTAATTAGCTAGCATGTTGGGTTTTAAAAAATTAATAGCAGATGTATGTCCCCTCATTTTCACTGTGATTTTCAGCATTGTCTGAGGAGCAAAGGAGTCAGCTGCAGTCCTAACCGTAATTCTAGCACCCCTGCAGCTACTGTTTAAACACACACACACACATAAAGCCCACAACTATGGTGTACTTTCCACTGACTAACACTACCCAGTGTCAAATTTTGTGACTCTTAGTAGCTTCTGTGGTAGATCACTGTAGCACTTGGCATGGCAGAAAGATTTTTGAAGGGTTGTTTCTACTACCATTCCAGTTGCAGAACAATCATTATTTTAAAAATCTGCTGGATGTCCTTAAACCATAGACTTCTTGAGGAATGAGTTTAAAAATCAGAAATGGTTATTGAAAATACATGGTGCTCCATTTCTGAAGTGTTGCTTCAACTTTTCCTCGTTTACCTGTTTAATGTGTCATCCTGAGCATTTATGTGCTGATGCAGCAAGTATTGGAATAAAGCTTAGTTAATGCTTTTAATAATCTTCTAAAGATATTGGTGGATTCTTCGTTTGGTACTGAATCGTTCTGATTTTCAGCCCTGCTGGGTGGGGCTCAACTTCTCTCTCATGCGACCCCACCCCCGCACTCTGGGTTCCATCACAACTGGAACCTAATACGATCACTGCATGGAGGAGGAAGGCAGCTGCATGGAGGGAAGCGGATTTGTGTGCGTACGCATGCACCCAGCTTAGCGGGAAGCTTGTAGTGATCGGAAAGTTTGCTGCACAAATCCATTTCTGCATGTTACTGAAATATAAACTTATTTGCTTACACTTTTTAAATTAAGGCAATTCACAAAGGCACTTACATCCATCTCTTCTTGCTATTAAGTCTCCAGGTGTACAGGGGATTTGACATGCTTCTGAAAATATGCAGCAGGAGCTGTGCAGGAAACTTACCTGGAGGATAAGATAAAATCTGCAGCTTTCTACCACAATCTTGTTCAAATGTTGGAAATGGCTAATGAACACAAGGGATCTAGCTTACTTTTATAAGAACATAATATCTGTAAGTGTACTAGTTCCTTTGCCGTTTCTGCAGTAGTAGCCCCATATGACATTTCTGGACTATAATTTCTGGACTATATGAAGATGCCAAAGGGAAGCTAATATGCAAAGTCATATTTTCATATTTGAGTCTATCTGATGTGTGGGACAAGTCCAGCAGCAAAGGTTCAGGGTGTAATGTGTGCAAGCTGTTTGCATGAGTTTAATTCATCTGCTGTCATACCTGAATAAGTATCGATGGGGATTGGCCAGTAGCTGGATCCTGTCTTCAGTGTCTCTTAGATTCCAGAGATATTTTTTTCTCAGTTGCTTTTAAAGTAATTTGATGTTGCTATTTATCTCATTTTTATTTGATGTTTGCCACTTATTGGTCTGTTTGATGTGGTTTTAATAATTGGTAATGTGAGCTGTCTCATGAACCATTTTGTTTAGAAGAGGGATTAAATTTGATAATGCAGTCTTGCATGTTGCACTTGCAGTGTTTCTGAACACTCCATTTGAAGCTTCTGCATAGGAACTGCACCTTTCTAATTATTTTAATTCTTAAAGGAGCATATTCTGAGCATCTACTCAGAATTGTAGGTTATAGTCTTCCAGATTTGGAATGATCCAAGTTCCCAGAGAGCCATTTTAATGGATGTGTACACTCAGTAACTGACAAATGATTTTAATCATAGTGAGATAGTGAAGTATCAAAATAATCTGCTGGCAGGATGTCCCATTAAAAAAGGAAAGCAAAACAAAAGCCCTGCAATATCCACAACCCCTGAACACTCACTATCCCAGGGCAGAAGGTCTTCTTGTTTTGGGATTCAGTTAGAAAGAGATGTCCTGTACATTCTAATGACCATCATTATCTCAGAACTGCAGAGCTGGAAGGGACCCTATGGATCATCGAGTCCAGTCCCTGTCAAGGAGGCACAGGGGGGAATCGAACTACCAACCTCTGTCTCTGCAGCCAGAGACCTACACAATATACTGCTTATTTAATGAAAACGGATTATATTTATCAAGTTGGTCGAACTGAAAAGTATGGAATAATGAGAAGAGTGTAGAGATGGCATTTAAGCTTCCAAGCATTTAGGACACTTGACATTTTTAGAAAGCAGAGCCGTTTGACTACTCCTTGGGGAACCATTCTTTGGGACAAGTGAAGCTCGTGTTCCAGGCCAAGCAAGTAGCTCTGCAGGTTCCATTACCTGGAATTTGCTTGCCATAATCAAGCAAATAGTCTATACTATAGCAAGAAAATTTCAGAAGCTTTTATTCCAGTGGAAATAGCAGGCATGGATCCACCAATCTGGAACTGGGCTACAACAAAGTTTAAAGCTACCAATCCTTGCTCTAGGTAGGGTCCCAGTTTGAGCTGCTGCAGTTCTCTCCCCTTTCAAGTTATGAAAGATGCACATTTAAAAAAGAATGTGTTATCCATTTATTAGTAATTTATGGTCTTCTGCAATTGTTTTGCCAAATAGGGGTGTATATGTTTCTAATAGTTAATTTTGGTCTATTTGTCCCCATTGTAAAATTGGATGTGGCTGAGACTGGAATCATCTAAGTCTAGTCGTATTGGAAAAGGTAATATAAATTGTTATGTTGGGGGTTGCTGGCTTTCTTTTCTTCATATTGACATGTACAGTCCATTGGAACTCAGTCCAAACTGATTACTCATCTAGTCATATCTTCTCTCTCTGTTTGGGCTGTTGGTTATACAACTTGCATGTGAGCAAAAGATTAAGCCCAACTAGGTCAGAGAGGCATGGAAAGTAGAAGACTTGCTGAGAATGCAGAGTACATCAAGGACTCTTCTATCTGCCCGACCTAAGTTTGCTCCTTGTCTTCTTACAAAACTATTGCTTTCTGCTGGTGTGGCTGGTTGCATTTATTCCAGCATGCTCATTAAAAATATTTTAAGCTTTTGTGCTGAACCCACCAGAGGTTTATCTCCTGAGATGACAAAAATTCACCTGATGCAATAGAGCTTCACCTGCACAATTTTAACCCCCTATTGTCTTTGTGAATGCAAGAGCCTCCTTCTGTTAATGTCACAGATTAAGGTTCCTGAGTTCTTGTGAACTAGGAAACCTAACAACAGTTCATCAGACCCTCTGAGTGCTTGATTTCCACTGCTGCCTGCAAGTCATAGTCTCTGAAGGAAACTGGTTGATTGTTCTACTCCTTTCCCTTCTACTTTCCTCCATTGGCCTACATTGATTTATTTGACGTTCAGTAATGTGAAGAGTCATAAAGCTGCACATCTGAATGTTTTGCATTCAGAAATGACTATGGTGATGTTTTATTAGCAGCAGATCTGAATAAGCTGCATCTGATGGATTTGTACCATTGTGAGTGATAATTAGAAAGTATTCTTTTTCCATTAGCCACAACTGGAAAATATGTCATTAGTATTCAAAAATTGCTTGCCAACACATAGGAATTTTAAGTATTTTCCAACCATGTGGCCAATTAGTTTTATTGGGACAGTCACTGACCAGGAAGCAGCACTTTTACAGCAGTCAGATTTGACTGAAGAGGAAGGGGATATATTCATGTCACATGTCCTGAATCAAGCTGTTGCATTGTGGTTGGGGAGACTTTCTTTCTTTTTCTTTCTTTCTTTCTTTCTTTCTTTCTTTCTTTCTTTCTTTCTTTCTTTCTTTCTTTCTTTCTTTCTTTCTTTCTTTCTTTCTTTCTTTCTTTCTTTCTTTTATTTTATTTTATTTTATTTTATTTTATTTTATTTTATTTTATTTTCATTTTACTTTTAATGCTGCTTTTCCTCCCAGTGAAGGGACTTGGATACTGTTGGGCTATAGAGAAGCAAGGGATCATCTTTCCTTCCGTTACCGTTTTCAAAGAATTTAACTCTTAAAACTGATACACCACTGGTCCTGGACTCAGTAGCAGTGGTAACCCATAGTCTGCCTGTTCCCTGTGCTGGAGCTGGATTTTTTTCATGAGTGCTGTTTGTGCAGATGCAGAGTCAGGAGTCTGTTCCTTTAAGTGCTTTGCAGAAACTTGGCACTGTGCCCAGCCTCTTTTCTTCCCATTTCAAGGCTGTTCCTCTGGGGCTTTTCCTGAAACAATACTGCAAGCTGCCCAGCCACTGTGCTTGCTCTTCTTGTCCAGAAGTGCAGTCTTGCCCTGTGGACAGTCTCTGAATGGCAAACCCGACATGCTTTGGGGGAAGACAAAGAGTTGCAATGTTCAAAGGACTGGCAAGAGAGTCTGCGTCTGGATCTCCACTGAAAGTGTAGGGAACAGAGCTGCCATCTGGAAATGATGATATGGACACCAAGCCTAGCTGTCCTCAAAGTACATGGGAGAGTGACTTGGACTTCGATTTCCAGTTTTGGACCCAGCTTTTCCTGTGGATGCACTTGTTTGGCCGTATGGTCAGTTATGTCTTGCGTCGCTTTGCGGGTCTAAAGCAATAACTCTTTCCTGTCCCTTTGTGCTTTATTTAGCCTCCAGATTGCCACTGTGATATTTTTGAATTCTTGTCCTAAACCTAGATTTGTTTGGCAAGCAAGTCTGTGAGGAGGGGATCCTTGTCTTGTCCTTTCTTTCCCCAACTCATTTCTTCTTTGTTGTGGACGGCTTCATCTAAAACTGGCCTCTTAACCTTGGGATAAGGCTGAAGCAAAGGTTGCATTCAGAAGCAAATGACTGGTTTCTCTTCTGATACCTGCTGACACACTGCGGCAATGCATACATTTCCTGAGTTAATGTACTCAATATGAACTTTATCAAAGGCTTGCTTTGAAATGGATTCTACAGGTCTTGATTGTGGTGGGTGGCATTATACAAATGAATATTTGCATTTAAATGCTATCTTAGTATTTAGAAATAAACGTTTGTAGGGTATTCAAGGGAGTACAGGCCTGAACAAGCAGTTCCTTTCCACATGTGTCTTGTGGACTGCACCTTGTCTTGTTTGATTTAGAATACCAGTTACGTGCTTGGCCTCCTGTCATCCCATTGAAAAAGCTAACTAAACAGCTCTTCTCCTAAAGCACCTGCTACTTTTCCTTTCCTATTGAAGTTCTGTCCTGTGTAGGAAGACTTCCGTATCTTATGAGAGCCTTATTTGCCCTACCTTTAGGCTTGACGGTGAAAGAGATTCAGAGCTATTTTAAGCTTTATTGCGCGGCCCTCACTACTCTTGATCTGGCATACCTCCCTCCCTTTTTCTGTATTAATCAGATCTGCCTGCTGTTCACCCTCTGACCAGCTGTGTAAGTGACCAGGCTCCCTGTCTTTGTTTCTGAACGCATACACGCATAGATGAAAACACACACACACACACTTCGTCGCTCTCACCCTCTCTACGGAATGGACTCTCTTGGAGATTTCCTGAACTTTGTGGGGGTGGGGAAATCGTGGTATGCACATGGATGGCTGCCCTGGATAGCTGCATGCCGGTTGCTGAACTGACATGAGCACTTTGGTCCGAGGAGGTGGGTTTGATGGAAATTCTCTCCCGGTTAGAAGTCAGGAGCAGCTCGAGCCAAATGCCTGTCTCAGTCAGCTGGAGGAGAATGTAAAGAGCTTTGCTGAGGCTGGGACTGGGACTGTTCTCCTGTTGTTGTCTTTACCGTTCTCTTCCTGCGGTGGGACAGGAGAAGCACTGCCCCTACCTGTTGGCAAATGGCAATGACTGAGGAGAGTGTGCTCCAAGATCTTGACAGTGTGGCCTGATCGTTTTTGCTGCAAGAGCAGAGCCAAGGCAGGCGAAAGAACTGACAATTAGTATAAAGGGAAACATGAACCATGGAGCTGAGGTGAACTCCCAAAACTCCAGCAAGAACAAAGGGTATAAGATGTCGGCACTGCAGAAACTGGAGAGTCTGGCAGGGCGGATCTTTTACTGGGGACCACGGACCAATGTGGGGGCATCCAGCGGTGGAGATGCAGCCTATGAATCGGAGCACACAGCTACCTGGAATGAACAGAGTGAGTTGGCAACTGAACATGATTCGCAGGGGTCTGGAAATGGACTGGAGTGTGTGCGAAATGAGGCTCTGTTCCCTAGCTGAATGCGTAAAAACAAGGCTCCGCTGCTGTTCATTCTTGGGGCCCATGCATTTATGTGTGCCACAGTATGGAACAGGGCCATGTAACCAGCTTGTAGTCTTTCTCAAAGAAGGCTAGTCTAAAGGTGATTCCTATAGTTCTGGCAGCCATTTTGGCAGTGACTGCAGTCCTCTTCATTCCTCATGCTAAGCTGTCTGCTTTCAAAGTACTCCCTGTAGTGATGCTAGGGCTTCCGGGCGTGCCACTGCGATTTGGGTCTTAGAGCAGCCCCAGTGGCTCTTAAGCCTACTTAAACTCTTCCTCCGTCATAGCCAACAAGGTATGAAAATCCTTGCTGGCCTTGGTGTTGTTGTTGACAGATTAAAGGCAAAAGGGAGGGGGCAAAAGACAAAATGTTGTGACACATTAAAAGCTAGCAGTTTTATTTCAGTGTGAGCTTTTGCAAATCAAAATCCACTTCCTCAGATACATGGAGTGCTTATGTAATGCCATTTGTATTTCTGCGTATCCTCATAGAGGTAGTGGTGGGGAGTTCATGGTGAGGTTGGGATTCAGACAATGGACAGAATGACAGTGCAACAATGTTCTTATATGTCATCACTTTCAGCTCATGGCAGCCCTGTAAATATATGGCCTCCATAAGGTCCTATCATGAACAGTCCTGCTTAGGTCTTGCAAGCTAAAGGCCATAGTTTCCTCTGTTGAACTAATCCATCTCATGTTAGGTCTTCCTCTTTTTCTGCTGCCTGCCACTTTTACTAGCATAATTTTTCAGTTGAGTCTTGTCTTCTTGTGGTATGTCTAAATATCATAGCCTCACTTCAGTCATTTTGGCATTCAGGGAATGTACAGATTTGAGTTAATGTAGAACCTACTTATTTTTTTTTTACTGGTGCTCTCCTCCAGGCCAACATTTTGAATGAACTGATTTCTTTTCCTTGTTAGCTTCCTTCTTTGTCCAGCTTTCACATCCATACACAGTATTTGGGAATACTAATAAAGATGATTGTGACACACCATTAGTGATATTTTAAAATCCTTTCATAATTGCCCTTCAGAATTTCATATATCTTCTGATTTCTGAGCTCTCGTGTCTATTTGGATTGATGGTATAGAAAATCTTTTTTAACCATTTCAGTTTCTTTGTTAGCTAGTGTTTTATCTTCTTAATGTTTGACTTTAATATGGCTTTTGTGCTTTCTTCTTTAACCTTCATCAGGAGTAGTTTCAAATCTCAGTAATACAGACCTTTCTGCATGTCTTAAATTATTGATGTATCATTCCACCAGTGTTCTTCATCTGAATTTAATCCAGCTTTCCTTATAATGTGTTCTGCATAAGAATTGAACTAGCGGGAAGATAAAATATATCTTGTCTGATATCTTTTCAACTGGAAGCCATTCTCCTTCTCCCCATTGTGTCCTAATAGTAGTCTCTTGTGCATAACATAGGGCTATATGCTGAGACAGCCAACTGTTGTGGCACAGCCATTTCTTTTACAAGAACCCACAGTTTTTATTGATCCAAGTAGCCAAAAGCTTAAGTGTTATCTAGAAAAAGGACAAGCTGATTTTCTTCTGTAGTTCTTCAACACATTCTAGTAGCTAATGCCCAAAATCCAGTTGTTTAGCATAGCAAATTGTACTAGAGTAGGCCCATTGAATCAATTGGGATTTGGTGACTCAAGTGTCCACTGATTCAAAAAAGCCTACTATAGTGCAATTTATTATGCTAAATTGCAGTTAGAGTATTTATTTAAAATATTTTTACCCTGCCTTTCTCCTTAAAAAGGACCCAAGATAGCATACATCATTAAAATACAATATTTAAAGCTAAAAACTATGAGTATATAAAGGCAGCTTACATAATTGAAAGATACTATTTAAAGCTAAAAACAAGTATAAAAATATTAAAAGGAATAAACAAATATCGCACTGATAAATTTTAAACAAAAGCAATACAGTACTAAAAACTTATTAAGAGCAGTAACGTTTGATGGAACTTGGAGGAGCTGACTCATTAAATTTCCCATTGATTCAATGGGCCTACTCTAGTGTGCATTACTGTGCTAAGCAACAGACTTTTGGGTAACAAGTACAGTATTTACAATATGAATAGTACCTGTTCTGAATCTAGCTTAAATGTCTGGTGTTTCTTGCTTTATATATATCGTGAAAATCTTTGATGTCAATTTTTGAGTATCACCTTTCATTGGAAATTAATGTAATGTTCCTGTGGTTACTGCAGTCTTTGCATTCTCCATTTTTGGGGAACTGGAGTGTATACTGAACATTTCCAGTCTGTGGCCATTGTTTCATTCTTGTTAGAATTTGATAGATTCTGTGGTTTAAAGTAGCTCTATGTATCCTATCATAGAATCATAGAAAAGTGAAGTTGGTAGGGGCCTACAAGGCCCTCAGGTCCAACCCGCTGCTCAACGCAGGAATACAATGGTTCTGGTTATCTATTTCTTCCAGTTGCTTTCAGTTTTCACTTCACTGTCTAACTAAAATAATTAGTCCTTTACCAAAGGATTCTTCTTTAATGAAATTATTGTCCTTGCAGTTCTTCTGTATATAGTTCTTTTGCATGTTGATTCTGTCCTGTTTTTGTTTTATTGTGTTCAGATGAAACATACCCCTGTTGATCTTTCTAATCTTTGTTTACATTTTCCTTTGGTTTCTTAGATCTTATGAAGTGATCTCTTGTTTTTCCTATTTTATTGTTCTATTCATTTGCAGCGATTACTGGAATAGTTCTTTTGTCCCTACTTGCAGGTTGTTGAAAGTTGCATTCAGCATTGTGACCCTGTTTCGGTTACCTCTTACTTTTGCAGGTGAAAGACCACTTTCATACACTCTAATTATTGAGTGCCATTTGCAAAAAATAAAAGTATAGCACAGATAGGAGTAATTTGCCTGACATGAGATTGGAGACAGGCCTACACTAGATGTGTTAATACTTTATTAACTGAACAACCATTTTTGTTATGGGTGAATCCATTTTTGGTAAGTTTGGAGCACTTGAGATCAGAAAGATAATAAGGGACTGAGCACAGCTCCCTATTGCAGAAATTAAGTTTTGGACAGGATTTGAAGCATGGAAATGGTGCATAGGAAAGGTGCCCCTTCCCTGCTATTTCTCTATTCTTGCCTCAAATGGCTTTTCCTGTTAAAAACAGTGTTTGAATTATGGCAAGTGCAGGCTGTTTAGGGTGTCCATATATTGTTGGACAGCAGTTCCTATTGTCTCTTGTTAGCATAAACACAAGTTGAGAGCTTACCATTCAATCACCTTGAAGTGGATCACGCATTTGAGTCTGATGTGTCACTTAAATTCGTATATATATATACACCGTTAAGAGCCCAGCCTGATGCTATTGTCATCCACAACCTTATACAATGTGCATACATATCTGAGGTTGGATGTTGTACTTTGTGCATCCAGGAAAATGTAGTCCACAGAAGCTGGTGCTAAAACATGTCTGTCAGTCTTAAAGATGTAACAAACCTTCTTCTGTTTTTTAGTGATGCTGAGACAGACAAACATGACCACCTCCTTGAACACCTGTGTCTGATGGAGACACAGGAGGGCCTTCTCTGTTGCTACTCCCAGACTTTGGAACTCTCTCCCAAAGGAGGCCAGACTGGCCCCATCTTTGCTGTTCTGCAAACAGACAAATACCTTTCTCTTCATGCAAGCTTTCTCTCAGTGACTGGCTACATGAGTGACTTTCAGATGGATTTTTATGTATTACGCTCTGACTGGGTCTTTAGTACTACTTGTGTTTACTATCTCTCAAAGTGGTATTTGTTCCTTTATAATATTTGCATACTTATTGTTTTAGCTGTAATATTGTCTTTTAAGTATGTAAGTTGCTTCTTTATTCTCATTGTTCTTAGCTGCAAATGCTGTCTTTTAATGATGTAAATATCCGTTCTATACTCATTGTTTTCAGCTGCAAATATTGTCTTCCAATGATGTAAGATGGCTTGGATCCTTTTTAAGGAGAAAGGTGTGGTAAAAATATTTTAACTAAACTGAACAAAACTAAAATGTGTACTTTGGGCTATCGAACCAGGAAAAATCTAGACTTTGATTACCAACAGCAGTTTACTTATCCTTGGGGGAGAGCTGCAGCACTTTGGTGATGGTTCACAGGCAAGCTGTTATTAAGAAGCAAATTCTCTTCTAAATGCCGGCTCCCAATTTTAGGAATTGATTGCCTTATATTATTTCATTTTAAATTACTGATTGTACTTTTAGGGAGTTCCAGTTTTCAATTGACAGAGCGCTGTGAATAAGAGGCAAGGGCTGGTCACTGTTAACTTCTGCTCTTTTCTGCCATCATCATCCAGGGCTCTGGCTTTAGTTCTTGCCTTGATGTGAGGTCATATTATATTTCCATGATGGACAGTATCTAGATTTCTATCTCAGATGTTGGGTTGGGACTGAGAAGTAGGCCTTCCATAGTTTAGTCTCTTCTGTACCTGACTGTCTCCTTCAAGCAAGAGGGGAGTGAATACGGTCTGATGTTGAAACCTCAAGTATAAACAAAACTGTCACAATAATGTTTTGGCACTGCAGTATGGTCTAAAATAGAAGCTTGGAGAGCATTTGATGCCAGATTTTTCTTTGGCCTCTTTCCTCTTTGGGCATTAGCATTTCCTTAGTGCTTTGTTTGAGTCCTTTGCACATGAAGGCAAGTATTCAGAACCAAAAGCATGGAAATCTTCTCTTTGAGAAGGAAGTAGGTTATTGTACCTGGAGTAAAGGAATAGAACCTCTGTGTCTTCTTTGCAGCAGGTCCAGTGATCAGAGCGAAATGGGTGGTTCCTCTGTGTTCCTCCACATTTCCCTTAAAAAAAAGGGGGACACTTTCTTAGAGGATCATAGTGAAGGCTGGTATTTTAGAGTAACAAATTGCAAGTGACATGTGGCCAGTCATCTGCAGTCTCATTGGTGATAGCTAGTAAAGCAACCCAGCAATACGAGTAGATTTTTCTGGGTTTGCCAATTCCCTGGATTTCATGTTTATTAAACTCTCATGAAGAATGCATGCTGGCTTAAATCAGGACGACTTTAGGCAACTCTTATGAACACTGTGGAAATATTTGTGTTAGATTCTCCGATGATCTTTCAAACAAGGAGATTCTGCAGTTCCCCCCTCCCCTTATCCAGAACTGTTAGCTATGTATGTTTGTATTCTTTGCCTTATCCAAACCCAGAGTTCAATGCAGCTGTCTTTCATAGAGTTTATATTGGTTTGGCAAACCTGGCAGCTTAAGCCACAATAAACAAGCATTCTACTTCTGAATGCTTAGTTCTCATCCACTGTGGAGGAGGAAATGGCAGATAAGGGTCTGTCAGTGGATTTTCTTCTACTAGGCCTTAAGGCCAGGCTGGCTTAGAAAATTAGCTGAAGCAGAAATTGATGTTGAGGTGTTGGCTCTCTTGGCCTAGGTATTACTGACATCCTAAGCCATCACTCCCATGAGCTACCATTAGCTGGGCCAGCTGCTTCTCTTGGTTTCCTGCATACCTCCAAAGCCTCCCTGGGTCAGTTAAACAAAGCAGAAACCTGAATGAAAAGTTTAGATTTCCATGTTGTCTCATGGGTTTCTAATGAAATCTTTAGCTGTTCCATGGAAATAGCTTTACAGAAGTCACAGGAAACAGCTCATTAGAATTGTTTGTGGGAAATTCCTGCATGATAAGTGATTTGCCTATGCATTAAATTGTGTTCCAGAATGTAAACATGTAATGACATATCTGGTAACAGGAATGACTTTCCCTGGCAGCAAATACATGTTCTTCATAAGGGGCTGCTCTTACCAGACAAATTACTCATAGGATGCCACCAGTCAGGAAGAGCCTTCATGACACATCATGATCAGTCCAGCTGCTTGGAGAGCTTCTGAGCCCCTGGTGCAAAGAACCCTTCCTTTCAATCCTGCTCTCTGAAGCAATAGAAAGAACAGTGCTTCACATTTTCTTTCCCAAACCTTAGAATCACAGAGCTTAGGAAAATGCCTTTTGAAAGCTCTAAGAACATATATGGTAGATTTGCAACTGTGTGGTTGTTGGTATGGGATGGTTTAATAAAAAAGTCTCTTCTTAAAACAACATGAAGAAATGTCAAAATATGAAGTAGGGTTTATTCTGTGGAAAGGGAGGAAGAAAAAAGGGGGAA
Source organism: Pogona vitticeps (assembly GCF_051106095.1). Classification (NCBI taxonomy): domain Eukaryota; kingdom Metazoa; phylum Chordata; class Lepidosauria; order Squamata; family Agamidae; genus Pogona; species Pogona vitticeps. The sequence continues at coordinate 123,315,053 of NC_135784.1, read as the reverse complement.
AGAAGGCAACAGTTTCACCTACCATTCCAAATGAATTAATGAAGTCTATCTGAATTAGCTGGTGTGGCATCTGCCCAGGTCATGAATATTAATGTACTATCTGCATGGACCAATGGGGTTGCTGGAGAGGCGGAGTCACAAGATGTAAGAGTCTCTGCAGGGGGAGGAGAGACAGTCCTGGCTTCCAGGGCCCATGCAAAATTCATTGTAGAACTGATGATCTGAAAGAATACTGGCCTGTGATTAGATGGTATTAGGACAGTCCTTTTGGAGTGAACAGACTCCTCCATGGGAATGTGAATTCTGTAAAAGGTGGCCTTCGTGTAGGACTTGACTTCTGTCATTTCTACCTGTATAATGTTTTCATTGCTGGTAGTCCAGCCAGAAAATCAGAAAATTACTTAGCAGTTAAAACACCTTTGTGTCCCTAAATATGAATTATAAGAGGGCTAACCAATTGTATTCAATCAAATAATTGTGCAAAAGATGTTTTCTGGATGTGTATCAGAGAAGAAAAGAAAACATTTGGACAGTTAAGGCTGGCCAGCCAGATGCTGTGAGGGATACTGTTGAGCTATGTAAGAGTTTGTCGTCCATGTTCAAAATTGTCTTCAGTTCCCACACCCTGATACTGTACTACTGAGTCACAGATCAAATTCAGAGTATTGATTTCTCCCCTCTGTGCCTCAGTCAATTCCAGTTAGAAGGTGAACTCATTTTTTTCCAAAACTTTACTGTGTGTCAGGGTTTTAGCGCAGTATTGTTTATGCTTGCTTAGATCTTCTGTGCCTGGCCAGGTTTGCAATCACCCACATATACAGTATGCTGTATTATTTGCTATCCTTTCTGCCACTGGCACTTAGGATGACTAACAATTTAGGGGAAATCATAAGAATATAAACATGCAAACATAAAAGAGCAGATAAGAACTACTGTAACTAAAAGGTCAGAGAGCAGAATGACAGTTAAAACAACAGCAGATTTAACTTGATAGTCCAGAGCTTGCTTAAATAAAAAGGTTTTCTGACAGCAAAGGGAGAACAAAAAGGGTGCCAAACAATCAGCATGTGGTCTCTCTCCTTTATTCCTGCCCAATGTACTTTAGCATATATTGCAAGTGAGAACCGGGCCTTTCCAGATAATACCCTGTTTCCCTGAAAATAAGACCTAGTATGATTTTTCAGGATGCTTGTAGTATAAGCCCTACCCCCAAAATAAGCCCGAGTTAAGTGAAACCCCACTTTCCACCATTGTGCAGCAACCAGAAGAAGATGACATGACTGTATAGCATTTGAATAAATGTAGATTGCTGTTCATGAAAAAATAAAACATCCCCTGAAAATAAGCCCTAATGTGTTTTTGTAGCAAAAATTAATATAAGACCCTGTCTTATTTTCGGGGAAATACGATAGATATACTGTTGCAATATTTCATGCGGGCCTCAGTGTTCTATTGGAGGTCTGGTACATAGGAATATAGTAGCAGGTACCTGAAGCCTATTTAAACCAAACATGTAGTTTATCATATCAGCATGGGTATATGAGTGAATTGAATCTGAATTTATTTTCCTGGGTAGGCATGTGAGTCTGAAGTCAACAGCTTCTGAAGCAATGTTTTCTGTAGATGAGAACCCATACCAAGAGCCAGTGCAAAACCACAACAGAATATTTGCCATGGTGGTGAACTCAAGTTCTGGCTTACCCCAGTCTGATAAAAAATAGAGGTCTGTTAATTAGTGACATGTATATGTTTATGTTTTCCTAGGATAGTGTTGAGCTCCAAAGAATCTGTGTGGTATTGAATCCTAGCTGTTCAGCCATTGTCAGAAAAGCAGTCTAAACATTGTGGTTGACTTTTAATAGGTAACAACTCAAAATCTGGACCTGCAGAGTCTATCCAAAATTTTTAGACCTTTTAAAATTCTGACAGCCAAGTGCAGCAAACAGAGTAACAGATTAGGACTCAGGACTAATACAAATTCTAAAATGTAAAAAAAAAATTATTAGGACTCAGGAGACTTGTGTTGTTGTCATGACTAGGCCATTGAAATTCACTGGTGTGGTGGGGCGGGGAGCCCTCTGGTAAAAACACTCCTTAGATATCTTATTTACATTGAAAACCTTACAAAGGATCGCCAAAAGTCAGATGTGACTTGACTGTGCAGAACAATGTTCTAGCTGTTTGTGCATGTGTAATAAAAGCCAAATTGGTATTTGTTTATTGTAATGGGTCATGAGATGATCACCCAAGACAGCAAATGACATAAGCCCAGTTCAGTTTGTTTTTTATTGTTTAGACATTAGACTTGGAACAAACAACGCATTCAACAAAACAGTAACTAAACAGTAAAAATAGGGTTGTTCAGCATTCGAATGTCTACAATGCAGTAACTGCATTGTGTTAAATAAAATCCACCTGTGATCTCTTCAGTAGGTGTTGGTGGCATATATTGTTCATGCACACACAAAGTGGTATGATTTTCTACATTTAGACTTTTAAACATTCTCTTGTAATGGGAGATTGAAAATGGGGTTGGTGTGGCCCCCAGGCTATCCAAAGCTGCCCATTCAAGTTCTGTTGCATCGACATGTCCTGGCATAGAAATAGTCTGAAAGAAGCCCCAGGTGTCCTGTCCCTCCAGCCTTGCTTTCTTGGTGTTTGAAGTAGTTGTGTTGCTGAAGATCAACAGGACCATTTATGTCAATTGTCCAGCAGTGGCACACACTCTTTGCCCTGCATCTAAGCTTGCATCCCAATATTTAAAAAAAAAAAAAAACAAGGCAAGCATTAGTGAAATCCTTCTTTTGTCTTTCTCTTCTCCCAGTGTTGCCTGGTTGCTGTAAACACTGGAAATTGTGTTGTTGACAGTGTGCTGCATCACAGTTGAGGGATTTAAAAACCAATGTGCAGCCAGGGAGTGTAGGTGAGCCTTTTACCAAGCTTGCCTGATGGTATTAAAACAACGTGTAGCCAAGATGAAATTAAAACATTCAAGATTGCTGAGTATTAAATCTTTTTCTCTGGGTGGTGTGTTAAATAATTCTGACTGATCTGATGGGTTTATAATTATTAGGTATTTCTGTTCAAGGGCATTATGGAAGGAAACAAAAGTTGTTCCAATTCTTTCTTGCCTTAATACATTTGGATTATTTTGTTCTTTCATCATGTCATAAGGTACCTCATCCAATAAGGATGAGAATCATAATAGCCCATGAGTGGCATGCAGTCCTCCAAAATTGTTTGTGTGGGCCCAGAGCCCCTCTTGGGTACATCCACTTGCTGGGAAAAAATGGTTTAAAAAAAGGCACTGTTTTTGGAAGCCTCCAAGAGTAGCATTTCTGCTTTACATCCACAGGTCCTTGCTGCACTTCGTTTTATGTCTTTAAATGCACAACATTGAGATAGATGTTGTCTTCCCACCTCCATTTACCAAACCAGAAGTGGACTTCTGGCCAATTCTGTTTTGGAGGTGCTGGTGGGATCTGCAGAAGGACCCAGGGACTGACAGTTTTCAGTCCCATAACCCCATAACTTACTGCCTCTATGTCCAGGATTGTAAATGTCTTCATTCTATTATCTTACATGCATAGCTTCATGAAGAATATTCCTAATGCAAGTCTTGCTATCACTTGCAATTTTTGATGCCATGCTTCAGGGCTTTATGGACACAGCAGTATAAGCAAAGTTAACTTAATGTCACCTTCCTTGTCTCTACATGTCACTTGCCAGTATGTTTTGCCTACCTAGTTGAGAACTTGAGTCCTGAGATGCAAGATACAGGGGTTTTTATTTATTTATCCTGCCTATTTCTCATTTGAGGTGGCCTATGTATTATGAAAGAAGGAACGAAAGCAACTTTTAAAAGCAGCAACTTCAGGCCGGGCAGCAGGGACATAGCAACAGGTAGAAAATGACAATCTTCTACATTTCCCTTTTTTCAGCCAGAGGGTTGGGGGACTGTTGAACAGAGGGAGAGCTGATGCGGAGACTACAGAAAGTAGCCCTGTGTGTGTGTCGGTCAGTCAGTCATTTCAAGTACTGACAATATGCAGTAAACTTTGAAAAGAACATGGCCTCAAGGGAACTTGTGTGAACTTTATGTGACACGGGTACTTGTTGCATTAAAAACCTCTTGCCTGGAAATGTAGATTTGGGTATCTGGCCTTAGAGCCAGAAGTTAGTAATTCCATTTTCCACTGCTCTTTCTAGCAAAAGAGCCAGTCTGTGTAGCCATGGGCAAGCTGCACAGTCCCAATATGCCCCCAGAAGATTGTAATGGTAAACCACTTCTGAGTATTCTCTCCCTATATGACCCTGAAAAGGTTCGACATAAGTAAAAATGGACTAGATAGCACATTATTATTATTATTATTATTATTATTATTATTATTATTATTATTGTTGTTGTTGTTGTTGTTGTTGTTGTTGTTGTTGTTGTTGTTGTTGTTGTTGTTGTTGTTGTTGTTGTTGTAGCAGTAGCAGTAGCAGTAGCAGTAGCAGTAGCAGTAGCAGTTGTTGTGAATTGACAAAAACTATTTTCTCTCCCTCCCTCCCTCTCTTTCTCTTACACGCACGCATGCATGCACGCACGCACGCACATGCACACACACACAGAGTACAGATTTTGTGCCTGGGGTGCTGATAGGTAGCCATATTAGAAGTGTTCTGAAGAGTGGCATCTTGAGGATGAGGAAAGAGCAATACACAGGAGAAATATTTTTTCTGAAATATGGGAAGAGGTTCTGTAGCTGCTATGAAAAGAGCAGAAAAGTAGTGTAAGCCTCTGTAAAAATGGGAAAATGGGCTAGAATATAGAGATGCAAAGTTCACTGAAACTAGAATTTCAAGTCCTGGACAAATGGTTGATGTTTATTATGCTCTTGGACTGTTGTCCATACTTCTGACAAACATAAAGTCCACAATTGGAAGATTCAGAATGCATCAAAGGCTCTTCAGGGATGTGAGAAGTCCTATCTTAATGACGGATCCTATTCATAATCAAAGTCAAGCAGAAACTCCAAGTGCTTTGTCCATGGGATGGAATTTTGAAGTGTGACTCCTAATTACTGCAGCCCATTCCTCATGTCAGCTGTTATAAAAGCACTCTTAGAAAGCTGTTGCTCTGAGCAGTTTTATAGTAAGCAGTACAAAAGAAAATTGATAGAAGCTTGAATAATCATATTTCAGTAGATTGAAATTCCTATCAAGAAACATCTTCAAACAAAACTTTGAGAGCTCTGCAAAAAGAATAAGAAGGACCTGCTTGAACAGAACAACACACATAGTTTGAAGGAAAAGGTCAGCATTCTAGAAACTAGGTGGCTATTAGTTTTCTGATTACTTGAATAACATACGAGATCATTAAAAGAGTAATCGGAGTACATGCAATATTGGTTGGAGTTCTAGTGTTCTAAGGACATCATATAGATTCTCCTTGTCAGCTGTGTAAGATGTAGTGTTTGGCTGTTGGACAGTGCTGTTGCCTGATATGAAGTATTTTCTGAAATCATCATCTGCTACCAGGAAAGGGCTGTACCATCTTAAAAACTCCATACCAAATGAAATACAAAAGAACTAACCATATTTAATGGAACACTGCATAAACAACACCTCCTACTTTGTTCTGGACAAATGACTGCTTCAGAAAGTTGAGTAAACAGTGAGGGGTGTGCTATTTTTAGAGCAGAATCTAACTAACAGGAAGGAAATGTTTGAGACTGTGAAACGTGGCCATGTAAGAGAAAGTAACCATGAGCAGTTGCAAGTAAATTATTCTAAAATAGGAAGAGGAATGGCAGAAGAATAGCAATGAATGTTAATGGCGTAAAACTTTTAAAGCTAGGGAATTTGAATTCAATAGCTAGAATGCTTTATTTTTCTTTCAAGAAAAGAAACTGTGATAGCTGTCTCAAAAGGATCAGCACAGCAAATAGGACCTCCAAAATATAGTTGAAATGAAATTGGGCTCCTTAATATCATCCACCAAATGACAGCACAAGCAGGGACATTCTGCTTTGCTTTTGAAAAACTGAAATCACAAAACTGACAGCTCTGCCAAGAAAGCAACCTCCATCATTGAAAATGCATCTGCTGGAACACCTGTGGACTCTGCAGTTACCGTTTACACATTGGCAGGAGAAAAACATTAAGCAGTGAGCTGGGAATCTACCCAGGGCCTATCCAAGTTATTTTGTTGCCTAAAGTGTAGCCTCAGTGTGTCTCTGCCCATTGTCCAGGACTGACACTTTCGAAAATTTTGCAGCAACATGAAGATGCTAATCCCCTGTCTGCACCTATCTCTCCCTTCCCCCCCCTTTCATGGTGCTTCCTGAAGGAGGTTGGTTTTGTATGCCCTGCTCCCAGCATGACATGGCTAATCTTGAATCAGCCGTGCCATGGATTTAAAATCCAAGTAGCTGCCTGGATAGCTCAGTGAGAAGGGCATTGGAAGGTCACTTTTATCTCAGTATCAAGGCATAGCATCCCTGGTTCTCTTATTTTGCTCTTGCAAAATTACTCTAGTTTGGGGTTGGGGAAGGAGGGACTGGTGGCTTTTAGGTCTCCTGATATTCTATTGTACCAAATATATGTGGATCGCTCATTTCCTATATGTAGTGTGGCACAAATTTTGTACATGTTTGCTTCTGTGTGATCTCAGTGCCAGTTTGTAGGGTGTACTTAAGTTGGATAGGATCCCCTGCATGTGTGTTGTTCTTGTGCTTTGGCACTGTTGTGTGGGTGCCCATATAAGTAGACTGCTATTGTGCCTTCACCTACTGAGAGAGCCATGCCATGCTGTGAAGCCTGCTATAAATTGGCAGCTGTCTCAGTCTGCCATGATGTATCTGTCATGCCTTATTGTCTTCTTGGCTTTCACCTGCAGGAAGGTGTAAGCAAGCAGCTCTCCACATCCCCTGGCAGATTCTTTCAGATTGGGAAGTGATCCTTTATACATTATCTTGTCTGTGTTCACCATTTTTCTTAAAGGGAAGGAGTCATGAGGATATCTGTCCTTGGCAAGATCTGCTCTGTTTTTCAAGAGGTGCCACCTTCGCGATCTCTGAGGGTTTCCTCTTGTCTGAGCAACTTAGTAACATCCTTCAGCACACACAGGCACCATCGTAAGTGTAAGGGATAGAACAGAACCAGAACAGGGCGCAGAACAGGGCACAGGGCAGGCTGGCGACAAGAGGCATTCTGAGAGGATTGCAGACTGGAAGGAGCCCTTGTGAGCCAGGCGCCCCTTGCTCCTTTTCCCCCCTATTTCTGTCAGCCTGGTCTTGAAGTGTATCTTCCACCTTTTCTGCTAGCTGTCTCCCTCGCCCAGAGTAGAAAGGATAGCTACAGGTATAACCTGATAGCACACAAACACTGGTTGCCTAATAACAGAGATCAACGGTCTTGGCTTGGGCAAGATCTGTGGCAGGGTTTTGCCCTAAGCCTGTAAATGAATTGCCTCCATTGACTGGCAGTGTCTTCCTTGCCCCCCGCTCTCTTTGCATTGCCATCATGTGATCCTTTGCTCCACACCCCCCACACTGTATGCTGATGGCAGGCATTGTTGTTTTGTAACCAGCTGTCCCTCTTACAGAACCGTTGTTCCCCAGAATTGTGACATTGAGAAGAATTGATATGCACACAGCATGCACAGTGGATCTCTCTGACTCAGGACTGCGTTGCCTCGGTATATCTCATCTCTCTGACTTTGAATCCCAGGATTTGAAAATATGGTTGATCTTCAAGGCAGAGCCTGCTGTGTCTGAGGGAGCAGCTGGTATTGCTAGAAGAAGACTTTCTGAATATTGTGCTGGATCCCTTCAGTTGGGTTTTACCTGGCTCATATCGATGCATTCGCGAGAAAGGGAGAGAAGGCAGAACAGGCATACCCTGGAACTGTACTCAACCCTGTACTGGCTCGGGACTCTTTTTGGCTTCCACAACAGGCTGAGTTCCAGGCAGGGGTCGTGTTTGCTTTTGTCACCAGGGGCAAAGTCCCCCATGAGCGATTGGGTCAGTCCTTCCCCACCATCAGTTGTGACCTCTTAACTGTATGCTTGTAGCTGCAGAAACAGCAGGGCCGCCAGGTGGACCTCTGAGGGTTGAGGGCCACTGAATGGATGGTAAGCAACAATGGGGGTGTGAATGGATGGTAAGCAACAATGGGATGATTTTTTTCCCCTTCTCTTCCCCACTCCCTACTCCCAAGATGTTGGTTTGATCTGCTTCATGTACCTGATATTGAGAAAAGGGCTTTTGCAGTTGAAGGACACAGATGGGTTGAATGATTTGTGAGACTCGATCCTGTGGGTTGCATGATTCCATACATACTGTGGAATCCAGTGCAGTATACGTTTTAAACAGCTGGGTCTGTACTCCTCACATGCAGCTATGATTTTCATGTATCTTTGAGGGAACCATGGAAATGGTTGGCCTTGGAGGAATAATCCTTAATGAAGAACCGCTAGATAGCTCGGTGGTTTAGGTCTCTGACTGCAGAGACAGAGGTTGGTTGAGAGTTCAGTTTCCCACTGTGCCTCCCTGACAAGGAGTCAATGATCCACAGGATACCTTCCAACTCTCAGTTCTAAGACAATGATGATGAAAATGATTATGATTACATTTCCACCTTCTTTGGAACTTATCCCCCTTTCTTCCTGAAAAAAAACCTTGAACATTTCTCAGAGCTGTTGCCATTGTTTGGAGAGGACTAGCTTGTCTGTGTTTTACTTGCAGAGTATAGTTCTAGATATACAGTAGTCTGTTTCTGCTGAAACATGCATGTGGTTTTTTAAATGCTCATATAAAGAGAAACCCTTGAATTGCATATGCAGTAAGAGGCCTTAATCATAAAAAAAAAAAAAATGGGGGTGTCGGCATCATGAAAGGAAGTTCAACTAGGGAATGTCTCAGAATCTACATGGCTACACGCACATATCTTGCTGGTAATCTGTCTAAAGCCTAGCAATGTACACACAATCTGGTGTATTGTGGTGTATTGCATTGTGGCGGGGGGGATGGACCCATGCTTCTTCCTGGCTGAACACCATGAAAGAAATTGAATAGGTTTTCTGCCATGTTTAAGAGGGTCTCCCCCCCCACCGGAATACTTATGAGTATTTTATACACATCTCAAACTCATAGGAGCTTTCCTGGTTTTAAAAAAGCTGTGTAAGAGAATTGGCTTTAAAAGTTTTTGTTGTGAGTTAGGTAAGGAGGAAAGGGTTCACTCACCTCTCACTGTATGTGTTAGTAATACTGGCTGACTTTCTAGTTATGCGTTTAATACTCTCTTTTAGCAAACTTCCCCTTCCCCAAGGGTAACCACTTATCAAACTTTTTTTTCAGGAAATCCAGTTTGTACCACTGGCTCTCTATACAGGCTATGCTCTGCAGCTCATGCATAGCTAGATGTTATACGTTCTGACTTGTAACTTAATCCAGAGTAAGATTTAGGCAGAGCATTACAATCACAGAACCATAGAGCTAGCTTGAAGGAACTTCAAGGGTAACCATGTCCACCCCCTGCTGAAGCTTAAAGCATCTTTGACAGATGGCCATTCAACCTCTCCTTAAATACTTCCAGTGAAGGAGAAGTAGTAGTCCATGCCATGGCTGAGTAACTTTTAGGAAGTAACCTATGTATTTCAAGTGGTCAGAATCGTGGGTTGTGAACTTATGATTATACTTGGAAACACTTCCTTTTCACTTCCAAGTTCAAGTGAAAGATCGCCGGACTGATTCCAGGGCTCTAGTTAAGCTGTGTGTTGCAAACTGATTTTCTTCCCCAAAGTATCACAGCATTCATGTTTCAGTCCATAGTAAATGATAAACGTCAGCACAGCATAATGATTATCGTACTGAACTGAGAGTGGAGATACCAGGTCCCAATCCCCACTCAGTCACGAAGTTCCCTCAGTGACTTTGGGCAGTTGCTGTGTGTCAGCTTAACCTACTTCATAGGATTGTTGTGAAACTGTGACATCTGAACTGCTTGGAGGAAGATCGAAATATAAGTGTAGGGTTTAAAAATGAATAAATGAATGAAATTAAAACCAGATATTCCAAACCATCAAAATACTGGAATGCGATGTCTCCAAAGAAAAGAATTGTTTGTGCAATTTCATGATTTGATTTAAACTCTCTCGTCTCCAGACCATGGAATATCTTCTAGAAATTATCAGAAACAGCAGAGATGTCATAGAATTCTAGACTTCTTGCACTTTGCTGAAAAGACAGATCTCCCAGTTGGTTTCCACATTATTTACTGACTCATAGTTTATGCTGGATACATTACAGTAACTTATATTACTGTATAATAAAGCCGTTGGGTGGTGGCACAAAAATGGAGAAAAATGCATTGAAAGGATCTGGGTGGGCTTAAGCTGGTATTGGTGTGTTTTGGGTCTGGACTCTTAGGATATTTAAAGATCCCTCTGAGATCACAGTTGTTATGAGCCAGAGTCATTGCTTGCCCCTCAAGGGGCTTGTTAGCCAAGGTGATTATAGCTTTTTGTTGTTGTTTTGGGAACCTTGTGAAGAGGGAGGTTCCCTGTGTTGGCAAATACCTTGATTTTAATTCTCCAGTTGCTGGCATGGGAAGGCAGAGTGTAAATTATGATTTCATGTCCAGAATCGTGGTCAAGATCCAGAGTAATCCCATTCCATGCTATATTCCTAGGGCTGGCTTCAATTTTTTCTCCCAGAGTACAGTGGACCCTCTACTTACGGAATTAATCCGTATTGGAACGGTGGCTGCAGGTCGAAAAGTCTGTAAATCGAGTCTCCATTGACCTACAATGCATTGAAAACCGATTAATCCCATAACCGGCCGTTTTTGTTCCATTTTTGTTCCATTTTGGTTTTTTTCTGGTCTGTAGGTCGATTCTCTGGCTGCAAGTTGAAACTAATTTTTTCAGCCAGAGAAGTCTGTAACTCGAAAAGTCTGTAAGTCGAGCCGTCTGTGAGTCGAGGGTCCACTCTAATTTTTTTTCTGAATGGTAACATTATACTTGTGAGCGTGAATTATCTATCTTTTGGTACAACTCTTGGCAATGAGAAAAGAGCCAGACATTTGCATGTAGTCACCAAATTACAAGGAGTATGCCTACAGTGGGTATCTCTGCCTTGCATATTGGATTTTCTGAGTGCAAATTGCATCTAGAGTGGGCTGCAGGAAAGGCCCAGCATTGAGGTGAAAGCTGTGGCAAAGAAGATGAAAGTAATCAGACAGTGGAAAGAAGGTGTGGGGAGTGTAGGTGAGGAGCTGGCCATTGGTAGGATTTGTTCTGTTTTGCGGGGGGGGGGGCATCTTCTTCTGAGGTGATATAAACCAAATATTTAGTACATTCTAGTTCTAGTATGTAGTAGTAAAATAATGACTAAAATAGTAAACAAGCAACATTGTTGCCTCCAAATGAAGCAGCAGATCAATACAAATAAGAAACAGTGCAGATAGTTTCCAAATAATCCACTTCATCAGATGCCTTGGATGTGTAAAGCATAACATTGAGACACATTGCCATACATCTTCTGGGAGCTTGTTACAAATGCTTGATGTTCCTGGTGTAAACGCCGCATTCCTTCTGATGGCAGTTCAGAGTCCTGGATGATGGGGATTTTGAGGCAAGGCTGGCTTCAGGGATGTGGTCGTGCTGTGGGCTAAACCGCAGAAGCCTGTGCTGCAGGGTCTGAAGACCAAGCAGTCGTAAGATCGAATCCACACGACGGAGTGAGTGCCCGTCGCTTGTCCCAGCTCCCACCAACCTAGCGGTTTGAAAGCATGCAAATGCAAGTAGATAAATAGGGACCACTTCGGTGGGAAGGTAACAGCGTTCCATGTCTAGGTCGCACTGGCCATGTGACCATGGAAGATTGTCTTTGGACAAAATGCTGTCTCTATGGCTTGGAAACGGGGATGAGCACTGCCCCCTAGAGTCGAACACGACTGGACAAAAATTGTCAAGGGGAACCTTTACCTGTACCTGGCTTCAGGACCCTAATAGTTGACAAGGTTTGCATGTCGGAGGGGCAATGTGAGAAGCTACATTTTACTGTCAGACCCTGAGTCTGTCTGGCTCATTATCACCAACCTTTCCCAATTTGTAGCCTTTCATGTGCTTTAGATTACAGCTCCCATCATCCCCAACAATATGTTGTGTGTCCAATTGAAGTTGTGGTCCACAGAGCCACAGTTGGGGGTGGGTCTATGCCAACTACTGGTTGCTCTTTAAGTCTTTCCTAGTCTTGTCTGGAGGTGTAGGGCTTGAACCTGAGACCTTTTGCATGGACAGCATACACTCAGCTATTTAATAGCTCCAGCATCCCCATGGGAGGAGTGCGAAGTGGCTGTTTCTTTTGGCCAGGACAACTGGTAACCAAGAGATTCCTCCTCTTCTGTCATGTGCCACAGTTCATGACCTTGAGTCATCTAGACTTTGTTGTTACTTTATACAGAAGATGCCATCTGCCCTAATAACACAAATGGGCTCAGCCATCAATCTTCTTAAATTTTTGTCCATTTCTGCTCTACCACAAAATAACTTCCTTTTATAAAGAACGTTCTGACTTTGCAGTTCTCCTCCAGTTTCTTTTGTGTTTCCCTTCTCACCAAGTGTATTATTAAGGACCCTGACCTTTCTTAAGCTTAAGTCCAAAGGAAAAGGAATGGAATATGAAGGTTGCATTCCTCCCCCACACCCAAGGTAACTTACAGAATGACTTGCAGAGAATGCATCATGTCTATCAAATGATGCTTCTTGTTTGCCGTGTTTATAGAAGTCATTCACAACAGATATTACATCTGGATTATTGGTGACCTTTCAGCTCTTACATCTTTCTCAGGGTGCCCTTCTGTGCTGAACAAGAGAATCTCCATTGGTGAAAAATAGTTGCTTTGTTTCTCTCCAAGGGGGAGAAGGGAAAGCAGTGAGGTAGTGTGTCATGATTACAGCAGCTTCTGCATGATGAATGAGTCTGTAAGCTTGATGGGAAAATTTCTTGAAGTTGGAGTTTGTGTGAAGATCAGGGCCAAAAAAAGTAGTTGCCTGGCCTCAGCAGTTTTAAGGGTGGGGTGCTCAGTTAATTCCCCAGCCCTAAGGATAGTTAGTTATGTTTGGATACAGTGGGGGAGGAAGGAGATACCAGAGACTTAGAAAGATTACTGTCTCTATTAGCCCACTATCCTCTGGTGTTTACCTTGGCATTGGTCAGTGTGTTAGGCCCTTCTGCAGTTGGACACAGCCGAGTGGTTTCCATAAGCTGGATTCATGGAGTCTGACTTAACTGATGTTTAATAGAAGAAGTTTCCATGCATTTCTTTTTACAAGGGTGCCTTTGCCTCAGCGGCGGTATTGGAGAACTATTTTTGTAAAAAGTGTTGTTTTTAACACCTGGCACTTTGTCAAAACAAAGCACATCATATATTTCTGCTCATGTTGCTTTTGTTCCTCCAACAATTTAGCAGTATTAGTATTGTTTTTGTTCAGCCGTCAATTCTGGCTCTGTTGGTGGTTCAAAACGGGCATGAAAGGGAGTAAATGGGGCAGCTGCAATACTTGGTGAATCTTGCCGGTAGCCCACCCATCTCTGCATGCTGTCTCTTAACAACACCTAGTAGAAGAAATAAATCACAGGAAAGGTACAAGAGCCATCTAGCGGTCAGATGAAAGACACTTTCATGCATAGCTCTTCATCTTTAATTTCTGATAGAAATTTCTTGAATTTCTAAAATACTTCTTTTTGCTGGCAAGTTCTTGATCATGCAGCTTGGAGCTCACAGTTAAAGGTGGGTGTATTTTTCATTCTAAGCAGTATGCTTAAAATAACATTTGAGATTCTCAAAGCAATTAAATAAATGCGTAACAACCTACTTTTAAGTCCTCAGTCTTTGCAGACAAGAACGTATAAGTAAGCCCAACCAACTGCATGTTACCCAGTTTTCTCCTTCTTCCCCTGTTTTTCTGATTCATTCTCTCACCTCCTTTTAAAAAAAAAAGCTAGCCCACAGTCTTTGTTTTCACCCTACTTCCTCCTTGTTTTGAAAAAAATTAGTTTTTAAAAAAGAGAAAGAAAATGGTACTTAGAATTGTTCCATATGTTGATGTGTAACCAGAATTGGGATCCCAATCCACTGAGGACCAGTGGCTATTTTACAACTAACCATTGTAGTTCATAAAGTCACAGAGCTGGAAGGTCCCTTGTAGGCCATCTTTTCTCTGTACAATCCAGACAACAAGATGAAAACCTATAGTAATCCTTTCATCCAATATGGAACTTGGATGGCTGAGTTTTGCTCTGTTTGGAACAGAACTTCCCTCAAACAGGGTGGTGATCTCCACCTACATGGGGGGAACCTAGTACTGTACGCAGAATATGTGATTTGAAAGAACATCTTTTTTTCATTGAAAGATAGCAACATAGGGTTTAGTTCATAATGTTGTGGGCCTAAAATAGCTTTCCCATGGTGCCCTCAAGATGTTTGGGGAGATTTCAGGTGGGGCGGGAAATAAAAACACACAGATTCCAAACTATTAAAAGTCTCATGTTGTGGGCTGGCTGGAGTTGTGAACAGGAGCTGTGCTGTTGGGATCAGGGAATGCATTGCTCCCTTCTGTTGCAAGGTCTCTCGTGTTCTTTCTGTATTAAGTGCCGTGAAAGTAGTGCACAAAGCAACATATCATGAAATACAGATTCCCCCTAATTCAAGGAGTTTGCAGTCTTACATTTGCTTGTGCAACAGGAGAGAGATGTGTAGTGTTAATGAACAAATTAACACTAGTTAAGCTTTGCCAGTGACCTTGAAATTACTGTTAAGGGTAATAAGGCATGGAGTACAATTCCACTTGTTTCACGGGTGTTATAACAAGTGCCCAGCAGGATAAGTGGTGCTTCCAAGAAGAATATTTTCTTGTAACGATGGAGCTATACCCTAATTCTAGGAACTCAGGTCTCTAGGACTTTAACTTGTTTAAAATAATCTTCTCAGTGTCTAAACCAGCCATTCTCAACCCTTTTTTGGCCATGGCCATAAACTCGATATGAAAGAAAGAAAAACTAAACCGGGACTGTAGAAGTCACATAATGGACCTTATAAGGTGTTATGTGAAGAACTGTTTCCAGTCTTTCCCTTCAAGTGTGCCAGGGGTCCCCAAGGGGCCATATGGCCGTCTTTAAGAATGGCTGGCTTAAACAACTGAATTTTTTAAAACAGTAGTAAAATCTGATACGTGTAGCAAAAGGCTAAAATTGAAATCAAGCCTGCCCTCTCCCCAGCCACATTTTAAAAGAGACTTTTAAAAATGCAGTTGTCTTCTGGCAATTACGTTCTTAGCCCTTCTAGTTTCTTAAAATGCTTCAGAAGTGAGACCTTTATCTGCCTTGCCTCACTCTTTTTAGTATAGATCCTGGATCCCATGAGCAACAGAATTGAGCACATTATATTATGCCTTTAATAAAGAGGGGGATTACTACCCATAGGAGAGCCATTGATCACTACTGTAGTGGGTGTTTTCTTGCAGAAGGTCCTGACTTCAATCCCAAGCACTTCCAGGTAGGAAAGATGCTTATCGAGAAGGCTGGAGAGCCACTGAGTGCTTGTGGTGGTGCTGAGGTAGATGGACCAGTGATTAAGACTTGAACAATGTAGGACAAGTCCCTGTGTTCCACTGCTTAGAAAAGATTGGAAGCTATCTGTCCCAGCATAATCTATGTACAGCACTTAAAACACATTTATTTAAAAGCAAGGCAAAAACCAAAAATGCACAAAATTGTGATGAGATGAAGGGAGTTAAATGTAGAGCATGATGGATGCCTTTTAAAATAGGACAGGGCTAGCTGATTGCTGCCATACCAGTGTTGCTCTAAAACATCCTTTGAAGAAAAAACTCAGCTACCACAAAATATTTTGAGTATTTCTTCAAAGGCACTGTTCAGGCTGGGTGTTTTGGAAACACCACAGAATGGCAGATAGGATTCAAAGTCAGGAAGTGCATAGTGTTGCACATTAGGACAAAAAAATATATATCCCCAAGTCTACACTGATGGGATCTAAATTAGCTGTCACTACTGAGAGTGAGGACTTGGGCTTACAGAAGAAGGCTCACTGATGTCAGCTCTGTGTGGTACTGCAGAGGCAAATCTGAGACCGAGAATTACTATGAAAAAGACTGAAAATGAAACAAGGAGAACACCATTATAAATCTCCAGAGCACCATATGCAGTTCCAGTGGCCAGGTTTCAAAAATGATTTTTGTAGGAAGGAAGGAAGCACCAAACGAACTGGTGGAAATGTTTTGACTAGATGGACTTTCCTTTGAAGATAGGCTTAAGGGTCGCTTTTACTTAGTTTATAAAACTGAGAATGGTGTGAAGAGTGGTGGTGGGGGGGAAAGAGATTCGTTCTCTAAACATTAGGGTGTTAAGTTACCCAGTAATTAGACAGGCAGAAGTTTCAGGGCAAGTGAAAGTGAGCGCTGTTCCATGTCATGCAGAATCAGTTTAAGAAAGTCATTGCTGAAGGGAAAGAGTGGGTGGTCCCTGGCACAGTGGGAAGTAGAACCATCTGTGAGAGGCAGATTCTTTTAGTAGCTGTAAGCCAGGTCCTCTGATCCTCAGGTGCTGGTCCTCTGATCCTCAGGTGTTGTTGGACTCCCGTTTTCCACCAGTACCTGGCTTGGTGGGGGAGGCAATGCTCAGTCTCCCAAGTGCACGTGAATTTATATTTGCCGTATTCTGTCCTTCCAAGGAATTCAAGGAAACCTGTGGGGATAGCAACCCTAAGCTGAGAGTGTCATTTTACTATGTCTTCTTCCTTTGAACTTCATGGTTGATAATGAATACAAGAAATGGAGCATGCAAGGGAGGTGTGCATGCAATATGTACCAAAATGCAGTTTGACTGTGGAACAAAGGGACTAATGTTGTCAAAGGTGTTCTTGGCCCCTTGGAAGGTATTTCCTGGGCAGTCACCTTAGTAGAGGCTTCAGATAAGATCCTTTTGCAAAGTCAGAAATAAAATCTAGAACAGGAGTGGCAACACGTGGTTCTCCAAAGACACCTAGAGGCCCCTTCCCAAAATGTTTTAAAAACTGAATGGGGTAAAAATTTCCTGCCAGACTCCATAAGCAGTTGTTTTTGAACCAAGGGACTTGGGGAGTCCCCCCTTACCAAAAAAATGAAGAAATGAAATAGAAAATGGAAGGACCAATCTGGGCAATGTTTATTTATATTATTTAAAGACCAGAGTAGTCATTTGTGGGAGTTTTGCCCACAGAGTTTGTGAGCAGAAACTTTACTTACAATACCCCTTGATTTGTGAACCCCTGATCCAGACAAAATGACCCACTGTTTGCTGACAGGACACATCAACCCTGTGGCCGTTTTATTCTGTGTCATCTAAATGTCAGCTAAAACCTGGGCCACAGTTTCACTTGCTAGGGAAATAAGTGCATCTGTTTTTCTTCTTGATACTTTCCTGTCATATATTTTTGTTGTTGTTGTTGTTGTTTCTTTGTGTATGCCAACGTACCTTTTTGTCTAAGCCTCTCATGTTGCACAGCTTGGATGCTTCCCCCCACCCCCACCTTGATGGCATCAGCTTTATTATGAAGCTAGACCAGACCAAACAAGAGGTTCTCCTTGTACAGCAAAATAAAAGTTCAGCCCCCACCCCCACCCTGTGTCTGGCTGGCCCTCAGTCTGGATATCAGAATAACTTCCAAGAAGGCAGCAGGAGCCCCTCCCTGTCCCCCTCCCCACCATCACCACAGAGGAGTTGATGATTATTAGAGGTCACTTGGGGTCTCTGGGGTGTGACGCAAGAGCGGCCAGCTGCTCAAGGGGGTGGGAGTCAGATGAGATCATAGCACTTGGTCTGGCCTGAAAGCTTGGGTGTGTTCCACCATTGTCTGAGGTCCCTCTGGCTAAGCTAAGCGTTCTGGAGATGGAGGGGGAGTATGGGGCTTCTTGGAGAGCCACATGGAACCTAAATATAATGCCGTGGTGGCCTTAGCAAAGGAAAGGAAGCTGTCCGAGTTCCCTTTTGTGGCAGCAGTCGTCTCTTGGAGGGGTGGGGAAGGAGGCTGTGCTCGGTGCAGGAAGGTGTAAGCTGTAAGTAATACGGATGAAGCAAGAGACAAAGAGAAAGTAGGTCAGACAGGCTGAGCTGCAGCTCCACGTCTGCCTGTGTGCGTGTCTCGGGGAAATCCAGCGGCTCAGTGCTGCAGTGTGAAAGAAATGGGTGAGGGGACAGCTCTGAGAACCTCTCCCAACTGGGCCCCGGGGCTGGGCAGTACTGCTGCCTTTAGAAGGCACCTGTCCTGTGGGGAGGAGAGAAGCTGGCGCCTTAGGACTGGCTTCCTCGACATCTCTGGTTCTAGAGGCTCCTCCGTTTTCCTGTCTTTGTTTAGGAATTGATGTTGGAGGAAGGGGCAGCAGCTCTGTGATATGGGGGAAGGACAGGAGGAGAAGCCTTTGCTGCTTGTCACTGAAGCAGATTCAACTCCCACTCCTACTCCATGTTGAGGGAGCTGGAAAGAGCGGTATGGCTGTGGGGAAAAAGTCGAGGGAGAGACGGGCGGGCGGGGGGGGGGGAGTGGTGGGCCAGCTTCCCTGCAGTTGACTTCCTAGCTATGTTCCTGCAGTGGGTAGTGTATTTTCTGGCACAGCTGAGAAGGGCTTTTTGGGTCAATTCAGTGTCTGTATCCCTTAAGCAGATAGATGCTATATTTAACCCTAATTGATGGAGAATTAATAGAGAGCTTCTGAAGGCTTCATTTCTGAGGTAACTGAATCCACATCTTAGAAAATAGGGTGTTTGGGTTAGGGTTTAGCAACAAGTACAGTGTAGGTTTATTGTGGTTGCCAGTCTTTTCCAAACATTTTATCATCAGCAGAACTCTCTTGCCCAGACCGAGATGCAGGGCAGACCAGTTGGGAGCCCAGCCTCCTAAGCTTTGCAAATCCAACATGGAGCAATGCCCTTGCCTTCTAAAGCCCAGCCTTGGAGTAGTTCCAGAAACTGCCTCTTGTTGCCAGAGCCTCATAAACATTCATCTGTGTCTAAACAAAAGTCTTCATGAACCAGGGATGATGTCAAGCATGTGTAATATGCAGAATTTCCATGGGGTTATTTGATTTTTTTAAAAATTGGCCAAATCTATGTAATCAATTATGCCGTGAATCCCAGTACTGTTCATACCTGTTGATTTTTCAAAGTAACAAGAGCGTGTGGGGCACTCTTAATGGCACTCTTGGGCAGTTAGAACAGAGGAAATGGGGTAGGATTTATGGGAAATGGATGAATGTTAGAGAGGGAGAGCTCTCCCCACCTCCACTTTTCTCTTTTTCTGGAAGATTTCTATAATTTCAGAGCCTTTTTTATTTATTGGCTCCATTTTCAGAACTCTTCTCCCCTCCCACCACCTAGAAAATGCTATTTTAATATAAGCCAATCTTGCCTGGTTGAGTGTTCTTAAATATAGCTACATATGACATACTAGGTTTCTTCAGAAGATAATCTTTGCTTTTTGACACTCTGTTGGGCCATCAAGTAGTGGGTCCCCCCCCCCACAGTAATATTTCTGGAATTCTCTTTGTAATGACGGTTATGCCATCACAATCTTGTGTCTTCAAAAAAACCAGATTTAAACAATCTGCAACCCGTGTAAAAATGCATCTCTGTCTGACTTAGAGACATGAAGCATGTTAGCAAGCTGCTCTTCCAAGGACTGGCTCCCAGGATTCCCTGGTTGTCAGGGCTAGGTTTGGCACCATAATAGGAGATGGAAAGTGCTATCCTATCTTTCCCCACCCTGGGAGCTTCCATATACATTGGACCACAACTCCCATGTCCTGAAAGGTAACTGGGGCTTGTCTCCCAAGACTTCTAGAAGCAACCTGCTTGGGGAAGACTGTGTGGTATGCAGTGACTGGTCCATTGGCTGCTGTGGTCATCATTTAGAATGATCATCAGTGGGCAGATTTTCCATTCTGGATGACCTTGTGACCTCTCTAAAGATGACTCCAGCTGTATAGGAACTGCTTTTCTTTGTGTGGCTCACTCCTGTTTGAAAAATGCAGAAAAGTGCCCTGGGCTGTTGATGGATTCCAGCCATCCTGGCATCATGTGACTGAAAGTTATTGGCTTTGTTCTGAAAGGCCCTGTGCATGCCCAGATTTTTCTCCAAACTTCATTCTTGAAAGGGGCTCCTCAGCTTTCAGTTCCAAGAATAGGTTTGGCTACCTGGCATAGTGACCATAAAGCAGAGGAAATGATGCCAGTTGGTCTGTCTTGTTGTCTTTTAAAAGTTGTTGCACTCAGTCCCTGAATTGCTCTTGAATTTCTGAGGAGCAGCTTCTGCAGGGAAAAGCTGGACACAAAAACTTGTTCTTGCAAATAAGCCATGTGTTCTCTGGATTTTGGCCCAGGTTTATTAATTCCATGTATACAGCCGTCCGTTGCCTCTCCAAATTGCTCTGCCTCCTCAAAGTCTTTGTGATAAGATGCTTGGAAGTGAAGCGTAAAGATTGGGGCCTCTGCCCCCCTTCCTAAGGCTTTGCAATGGCCTCTTTGCAACTACAGTGGTGCCTCGCATAGCGAGGTTAATCCGTTCCGGATTAACCTTCGCTATAGCGAAACATCGCTAAACGGAATAAAAAAAGCCATAGAAACGCATTGAACTTCGTTCAATGCGTTCCTATGGCTTGAAAACTCACCGTTAAGCGATGTTTCTCCATAGCGCCGCCATTTTCGCGCCCTCGGTAAGCGAGGGCAGGGCGCGAAAATGCGGCGCGGACCTTCCGGCGGCCATTTTGGAACCGCCGATCAGCTGTTCTCCCCCGCTTCGTTGTGTGAAAATCGCTAAGCGAATCGCTTAGCGATCATCGCACAGCGAAAAATCGCCATAGGGGCCATCGCTGAGCGAATGCTCCAGCGATGGCCCAGAGTGCCTCATTAAGCGATTTCATCGCTCAGCGAGGCACTCGTTAAGCGAGGCACCACTGTAAATGGCTAGGATACCATTGTGGGCTCTAGGGGTTATTGGTGTTTTGACCTGCCAGATAAACAGCATGCTGGAAAGCTGATTCAGGTTGAGCAGTTGTGATTGACTGCTTTCCTTATTCCAGTGGCTGTATAGATTTCCCTCTCTGTTCCCAAAAACAGGCCAACAGTGGGTGTGTCATAATCTCTAGAGCTTCATTGCTGAAACCAAACCCCTGATTTTGGTTGTGTGACTTCTCTGCCGCTAGGATTATAACCACTTCACCACTAGCTGTGCTGGCCAGGATTTCTGGGAGTTGTAATCCAAGAACATCTGGAGACCCAAGGTTGGGAACCACCGACTTAGGTACTTACCCCTATTGGCAGTTCTAATATCGTGTCTCTCTACTTGAACTGAATCCTTGGTGATACCTCACAGTGGTGTCGAACTGTGGCCCTCCAGATGTTCTTGGCCTTCAACTCCCAGAAATCCTGGCCAGCAGAGGTGGTGGTGAAGGCTTCTGGGAGTTGAAGTCCAAGAACATCTGGAGGGCCACAGTTCGACACCACTGCCAAAGGAACTGAGGAGACAGGATTTTAAGGGATGTTTCCTAGTGAAGCCCCTTCTGACTCCCGAAGAGTACTCAGCAGCTCAGGTCTTCAAAACATCATTCCTTCCTGTTAATGCTGTTTCCCTGCCTGTGCTTGCTTGCAGTGAAGGAGTTTCTTGCCAAAGCCAAAGAAGAGTTTCTCAAGAAATGGGAGAACCCATCGCAGGTATGGTGATGCACTTGCTTTCTTGGTCATTCCCCTTTGCTGCGTCATCTCAGAATCACATTCTGGGTCTTGCTATCCTTGTTGGAAACCCTTAGGCCTAGTGTGAAAGTGACACGGAGTGTGTCAAGATAAACAGTGACTTCCAGTGGGTTCATTTTGTATTTAAATTAGGGCTGACAGGTATCCATGATTTAAGTGCATGTTGTATAGTCAGGGCCTTGGTTTAGATTTAGTGCTGGGTACATAGATGGTCCTTTGGGTATATTCTTTTGTTTCTGGGTGGTTCTGTTTGGCTTGGGGGTTTTTAAGACCAGTGTCACTTTTAAGGGAGCCTGTGAAGGATCTTGTCAGAAGTCTAACCCCAGTTGCTAATGGAGACACCGCAAGTGAAGGTCTTTGTGACAAACCCAGACCTACTGGGATATGCCACAGTTTCACTAAGCTGCCACCAACCATTCCCTATAAGAAGTCACACAGACCAGGGATGGATTTTCAACAAATAAAAGAATAAGGTTTATTTAAATACAACACACAGGGAAAATAAAATGATCAGGTGAATAAGATATAGTAACGTGGCTTAGTCTCATTCATACATGCACACAGTTTGGTTCACACAGAACACTTAACTTGAAGCACAGACCCTGAACCTATCAGTTCTGGCTAACCATACAGACACCTGAACCTATCAGGTTGGTACTGACTGACACACAGTAGTACCCTGTCTGACACACAGACTCCCACACCAGCTTCTTCTTCCCAGCTGCTGCTTCGTCTCCTCCACTCTCCACACACGCTCCACATATATATACAGTACAGCCCCTCCTCCTGATGTCCCGCCTTCCACTCCCCATAGGATGGAACTTTCCCTCCAAACCCATGACAGACAGGTAACATCAGTGCTGTATGTAACACCTCCCCTCTTTATAAGTTGTTTTGTAGGGGGAAAGCTAAGGTGCTTTTTCCCAAAAAAACAACCTGGATAAAACACACAACAACAGTTATACATACAATATCATACTTACTTATACTTACATTCTAAGTTAACCATATCAATTAGGCATTTAAACATTTACCATATACATTACATCAATTTACCTTTATTCATACAAACCAAGTTCAAAAAACAGGTACATTTAACTTTTTGTCATCAATATATATACATAGTCCATGTTTCTTTCGCCGTCTTCATTCTTCAGGTCTTCTTGACAAGGCGTCAGCAACACAGTTCACTGACCCTCTGACCACCTTCACTTCAAAGTCATAGTCCTGCAGATTTAAAGCCCACCTCATAAGTTTGCTATTGTGGGTTTTCATTGTCTTTAACCATTGCAGTGGTGAATGGTCAGTGCACAGAACAAAATGTCTTCCCCAGATGTAAGGCTTGGCCTTCTGGATCGCGTAGACTATTGCCAGACACTCCTTCTCCACGGTTGCCAAATGTCTCTCACCTTTCTGGAGTTTCCTACTCAGGTAGGACACTGGATGCTGGTCACCATTCTCATCCTCCTGGCAAAGAACTGCTCCTACCCCGCTGTTAGACGCATCGGTGTAGATGATGAACTCCCGGTCGAAGTCTGGAGCACGCAGCACTGGATAGTTGATGAGCGCCTGCTTCAACCTCTGGAACGCCCCCTCACAGTCGCTGGTCCACGGGATGCGGTCATCAGCCTTCTTCCTCGTCAGATCGGTCAGCGGAGCCGCAATCTCGCTAAACCTCGGGATGAACTTTCTGTAGTAGCCCACCAACCCAAGAAATGATTTGACTTTTTTCTTGGTGTTGGGTCGGGGCCAATCACGAACAGCTTCTATTTTGGCCTCCAGGGGTTTTATCACTCCTCCCCCTACCATGTGACCCAAGTATTTTATTTCTGGGCTACCCAGCTGCAGTTTGTCCTCTTTGCAGGGCCTAGGCCAAAGCACTTCCTCCCCTGGGTTAAAGTGCCTCTCCCTGCCTTCCTGGTCATCCCAAGCTTTCTGCCTGACCTTTTGAGCTTGCAGGGTCTCTGCTGCTAGCTCTAGGTTTCTCTTTAGGTCATTCCTTAAAGAGTCTAAATATGTCACAACGTCTTGTGGGTCATCCTGGGTGATCTGCTCCCAATTTTGTTTGATCAAATCAAGGGGCCCTTTCACCCTTCTCCCAAATAAAAGTTCAAACGGACTGAACCCGGTACTGGCTTGTGGCACTGATCGATAAGCAAACAAAAGGGATTGCAGCTTCTGGTCCCAATTGTTTGGATTCTCTGCCAAGTAAGCCCTAATCATGCGCATTAGAGTCCCATTGAACTTCTCAGTTAACCCATTACTTTCAGGATGATAGGCAGTGGTTTCCTTGTGCTTAATTCCACAGATTTGCCATAAGCGTTTCATGAGCTTCGATGTGAACGATGCTCCCAAATCTGTGATTATTTCTGAGGCAAATCCCATCCTGGACATATACCCCACCAAGGCATCTGCCACTGTGTTAGTTTCAATGTTAGTCAAGGGTATGGCTTCAGGGTACCTCGTGGCATGGTCCACAATGGTGAGAATGAACCTGTTCCCCCTCTTTGTGGCCTTGGGCAAAGGTCCCACAATATCCACCCCTATGCATTTGAACGGAGTGTCAATCACAGGCAAAGGGCACAACTTTGCTTTGGTCCTGTCGCGGCTATTCCCCTGCCTTTGACACACATCACATTGTTTACAGAACTCTTTGATCTGCTTCCCTATGTCAGGCCAGTAAAAATTCTGTGTGATTCTCTGCTGTGTTTTGTTCACCCCTAAGTGCGCAGCAAACATGTCAGAGTGCCCCCTTTGTAAGATCGTGGGGCGATACTTTTCAGGTACCACTAGCTGACTTCTGATCCCATCTCCCCCTTTTGAGATATTCCTCAGGGTCTCTCTATACAAAATCCCCTTTTTCTCTAGAAATCTCACTGGGGTTTCAGGTGTTAGCTGGGCGTCAGTCACCTGTTCAAAACACTTTTGGAGAGTGGCGTCTGCCTTTTGCTCTTGTCCAAATCTGCTGTCTGTGGTTAAGGTTTCCACCACAGCTTCTGAACTCCCCCCACCTGCTTCCGTCTCGGGCTCATCATTACCCCCCTGAACTGTCCCCGTGGTGGCTTGTGAACGTGTAATCACTAGCACCCATTTCGCATGTTCAGCCAGGTCATTTCCCACGAGCACGGCTGCTGGCAGAGTCGATGAAATCGCTAGCCGCCAAACTCCCCTCCAGCCTTGAAAGTTCACAGGTACCTCCGCTACTGGCAGTGAGATCACCTGCCCCTCAATCCCTGCCACCTTCATGCTCTCATTTGGGATTACATATTCCCTAGGAATAATATCTGGATGGCACAGGGTCACCTGAGAACAAGTGTCCCGCAGCCCCCGATACTGATGGCCAAGTATTCCTACGTCCACCCCTGCGGTTTCAAACAACTGAGAATCTGTTCTCACCAGTAGGCAGCGCCTGACCTCTACAAGAGGACCATTTTCCTCAGCCTGATCAGCAGATGTAGCTGTTCCAGATTGAGTAGCCATGGCAACAGGCTCCCTCAGTGACAATGAGCCTTGCTCTTTCTGGACACAGAACACAGCTTTCGGCTTGGTTCCACTCGAATCCTGAGGCACAATTCCTTTTAGCTGCTTTAATTTCTCACACTCTGAGATTAGATGGCCCTTTCCCTGACAGAAATAACATTTTCTGGTGTATTTTGAGTCTTTCTCATCTTGTTTTGGTTTTCCCTCCAAAATCTGAGGTCTTGGTTTCATGTCTGAGGGCTTCCCTTCACCATGGGCCCCTCCCCCTTGCTGGCTTTTCCCTGGTCCCTGAGAGTACTTGCTGTAGGTTTCTTTGGGTTTACCTACAGATTTCCCCTCAGCACCTAAGGGTTTTCTTATTTGATAAATAAAATCTGCGATCTCGGCTGCTTCTGCCACAGATTTCGGTTTCCTTTCCCTCACCTGGAATTTCAGTTCCCCATGCAGGACTGAATAGAACTGTTCCAGCGCTATCAAGTCTTTGAGCTGCTGAAAGGTCTCTGTCCCCTCCTGAGATATCCATTTCTCTAGCAGCCTCACCAGTTGGGCCCCCACTTGGGTAAAAGTCTGCTCTGGTTTCTTGGTGATTGACCTGAATCTTTGCCTCAGCTGTTCCGCATTTATCCCATGTCTGGCAAACACCAGTTTTTTAAACTCTGCAAAATCTTTCATCAGTTCCTGTGGCATCTCTGAATAAACTTCAGCAAGGCTGCCACTGATTAAAGATCGCATGATGATCATCTTCTCAGTTTCCCTTACTGAGAAGTCCACAAACGCTCTTTCCACTAAGGAAAAGAACACCTCAGGACAATCTCCCTTGTGGTATACAGGGAATTTCTTCAGGTCAGCCTTAGACAATTGGCCTCCCTCAGAATCCCTATTGTTATTATTGTTCTGATTCATCAGTTCCAATTTTCTTAACTCAAACGCCATTCTTTCTTTTTCCAGATCAAATTGTCTTTGCCTCTCCCTTTCCTGCATTTTTTCTCTTTCTAATCTTTCCTCTCTTTCCCTTTCCTCCATTTCAAATTGCCTCATCCTCAGTTCATGCTGTTGGACTATGAGCATTTTCCTGAGTTCTGGGTTCTGTTCTCCCGTGCTGTCACCTTGCACTGAGCCAAATTCATCCTCAGAACCTTGGTCAACCTGGGGGTCTTTCACTTCACCCATTTCTGCCATTTGGCTTCGAGTCAAGGGCATAATCCCCCCCCCAGCACAGGCTGCTTTCAAAAGTCAAGCCTCAAAATAAAGCGACCACTTTTTTTTTTTGCCTCAGAACCAGCTTTCTCTATAGATTGCTGCTGTCCTTCAGCACTAACTTGCAACAGTTGCGAGCTAGAGTCTACCCCCCTCTGCTAGGCCTCTCAGCAGACAAGCTAGCTCACTGCTATTTCACAGTTTTGCCTCAGCTTTTTTCCCGCCAAAACCAGGTTGCCTCAGAGCTCCCTAATCTAGCCCCCAATCTGAGGTTACACGTTCTTCTACTAGTGCACCCCCCCGTGAGGCACACCTAGAAGATTACCTACGCACTCTCAGATTGTCCCTGACTAGACCCCCCTTGCTCTGGGCACTCTTGCCAAGGCTTTGCTGGACCACTGGACAACTGGACCAGTCGTATCCCACACGCTGGACACCAATCAATGTGACAAACCCAGACCTACTGGGATATGCCACAGTTTCACTAAGCTGCCACCAACCATTCCCTATAAGAAGTCACACAGACCAGGGATGGATTTTCAACAAATAAAAGAATAAGGTTTATTTAAATACAACACACAGGGAAAATAAAATGATCAGGTGAATAAGATATAGTAACGTGGCTTAGTCTCATTCATACATGCACACAGTTTGGTTCACACAGAACACTTAACTTGAAGCACAGACCCTGAACCTATCAGTTCTGGCTAACCATACAGACACCTGAACCTATCAGGTTGGTACTGACTGACACACAGTAGTACCCTGTCTGACACACAGACTCCCACACCAGCTTCTTCTTCCCAGCTGCTGCTTCGTCTCCTCCACTCTCCACACACGCTCCACATATATATACAGTACAGCCCCTCCTCCTGATGTCCCGCCTTCCACTCCCCATAGGATGGAACTTTCCCTCCAAACCCATGACAGACAGGTAACATCAGTGCTGTATGTAACAGTCTTGACTCTTGCACCCAGGCTATGTTGCCATACCAGGGAAGTTGCGACTCTGTTTCTGAAACAGATGACCTAGTCTCCAGTTTATACTTGATGGATTTAAATTAGAAAAGGAGATTTTGACTAGACTTTAGGAAGAACATCTTGAAGAGTTGTTTCACAGTGGAATAGATGATTTTAAAAGCCCTCGGTGGGCTCTCCTGCACAAGGCGTTTTTAAATAAAGGTGGATGACCATCTGTCAGGGCTAGTTTAGCTGTGGAGTTCTTGTTTTGGCAGAAAATTGAATCTGATGACCCTTAGGTCCTTTCCCCTCTACAGAGGTATGATTCAGCTAAGTTGACTTGCCTTTTCTATGGAAGTGATTTGAGTGTCACTGGGGTGTACAGGTTGGATAAACAGAATGATTTGGATGTAAGAAAGCCATATTTGGATTAATTTACCTGTTGCTTGGAGCAGATCTTGGATAATGTGGAGGATGCAGCGGGTAAGAAG
Source organism: Pogona vitticeps (assembly GCF_051106095.1). NCBI lineage: Eukaryota > Metazoa > Chordata > Lepidosauria > Squamata > Agamidae > Pogona > Pogona vitticeps. Next base: position 123,287,133 of record NC_135784.1, on the reverse strand, counting down.
CACCACAAGGTTTGCCAGCTTTCTGGATGCTTGTATGACATGGGAATAAATAATAACACTTTGTCAAAATAATTCAAGTCAAGAACCCAGGCCATGTCTTAGAGGAAGAAGTCAAAATTCTTCAACTGACCACTTAAACTGCTATGGTTGGCAGTCTATGTAAAACATTAAACAAGTATTTACTTCTCTGCAATGTTATCAGCTGTTCTACTCACACATACAGTGTTTTAGCAAATCACTCCTATATCACAACTACTAAAATAAGAGTTCAGTAGCAATAGGATGGTTGTGTAAATCATTAGCCCTGAAATTTGAATGTTACAGTTCTCAGGCTTGCCCCTTTTGTTGCCGGTCAACTGTGACATTATCTATCCTACACACATAGGCTGTTACTTCTAGGTATGTTTTATAGCTATTGTGATTTATAGGGTGGTGTGTGGTTATTTTTATACTTTTGTGCTACCCACAATGAAGATATATTGTGGTTTACTTCCCACTTATTATGATGTGGTGAGTACTGGTGGCTATATTTCAGAGATGGGGAACATGTCGTCCTCCAGATTGTTGGACTATGGCTCTCCTCATCCCTCAGTGTTGGCCATGCTGGTGATGGCTGATGCATGTTGCAATTCAGCAGAATCTGCAGGGCGCATATTCACCATCCTTGCTAAATATAAACAGATAGCATTCCATGTGAAGTTAGGTTCCTTTCTCTTCCTACTGACATACAGGATTTTGAACTGTATCTCTCTCTGTAAAAACTCATCTTTTGCGACCCCTGGTGGTAAATTCTTGACTATGTTCCTTGTCCCAAAAATTCTGCTGGTGACAGCAGCAAGCATAGATTAGTCCCTCCTCTAAAATAATAATAATAAATGTTTTATTACGGTCATTGACCAGCAAAAGTAAAGAACATTATGTAAATTAGGAGACATAAAATCAAGCTAAAAACACTAAAAACATATATATACATATATATAAAACTACATTCATACATCTTACTAAATATCTCCTACCTCCCTATCATCGCCTCCTCTAGAACAATTGCTGCTCTAATATGGCAGGGTAGACATGATGCTACTTGAAGGTTGATATTTCAGGCAGATTAATTCGGACCCCACCCCAGACCACTCAAATGCTTCCTTACATCCTGAAACATAGAGCACAATGTGATGGGCATGTATTTCTTCTGCTGCTTCTTTTCTCCTTTTTCAGAACACAGCCAGCCTGGATCATTTCGACCGGCTCAAGACCCTGGGTACCGGCTCTTTCGGGCGGGTGATGCTTGTGAAGCACAAGGAGACTGGAAATTACTTTGCCATGAAAATCCTTGACAAGCAGAAAGTGAGTCTTGGCCACACACATGGATAGATGCTGCAGATGGAGGAGAAATGTGTCCCTGATTCTGTCCAACCTCTTCCCTGTCTTGCAGGTTGTTAAGCTGAAGCAGATCGAGCATACCCTCAACGAAAAGCGCATCCTTCAGGCTGTGAACTTCCCCTTCCTTGTCAGGCTAGAATATTCTTTCAAGGTAGGTGCTGTCAAGTGCCAGTATCCCCTTTTCTCTCTCCGTTGCACACCCACAGGATTCCTGAGCATCTGAAGTGACTAAAACGCAGTGGGTGTGTCATCATACTGAGTTACTGGGCAGTTGAATGAAACCCTGCCTTCACGTTGTGTCCTCAGCTTGTTCTGAAAGAGTAGCAAGACATCATGCTTTCTCTACCTCTTGCCAGTTCCTATTGTCGTGTTGCTTATTTTGCTTTGATCTGTTTAGGCATACACATAATAGAAAAGGTGCTTCTCAGGCCGAGGGTGGCTGATCTCCAGAGACGTATCTCCCCTGCTTCTATAACCCATACACTCCCAAATATTTCTTGAAAAAAAGGGGGGATTTCCTTTCAATTAAAGAATTACCCTTTTAAAGTGGCCGTTCCCCCCCCAACAAAATTGAAAAAAATGGGGGAGGGGGACACCCAAGGAATGTTGAGGGGATTGCCCCCATGTCCCGTAGAGGACATCAGGACGCTTCTTGAGCCAGTTTTGTTCCTTACAACACTAGCAGCACTCTCTTGCCAATGATTCCTTGCCTTAAAGGGAGATTCCACCACAGCCACAGAGGAAGAGATTGGTAAGGAGTGATAGTAGAGCATGTGCTCTCTTAACTGTGGAGCCTACACTTCCTCTCTCATCACAGCATCTGAGAAAACCAATTGCCTAATATTTCTGGATCTGGTATGATTCTTAGCTTCCTGACGACTCCACCGTGCCGTGGTGTCCAGCTGCCTTCTAGAGAAGTGCTGCCCCTCTGTGCAGAAAATACATAGCTCCCTTCTGGATGCAGCCTCAGTGGATGGATTACCTGTGTCCATTTGCCTGCAACAGATTCTTGAAACATGAGATCTCCAGAAAGGTGTACAGGGAGGGAAGCATTTCAGTACTGAAAGAAGCTCCTGCTTGAACTGCTAGATGCTGCTTTCCACAGAAAGGATCCACCACACAGTGAAAAGTGGCATCAAAGCACTTTCAGACAATTAAATTGCTTTTTGCAGGTCTACACATGGTTACTGTGAGAATAAGGAAGCCCTAATAAGGCTAATATAGAGCCATTATAATGAGAGTGTAAATAGGAATGATGCAGTGTAACAAGATAAACATATGTCTCCCATGGTACAGCTATTCGATATGCTTTTGATCATGGTTTCCAGGAGCTTTAGTTAACTTACATGAAAATAATATAAAGAGCAAATGGATCCCACCTATGCCAGGCCCAGCCTTTTTTTTTAATGTGCAAACTATATTTTTGTGGCTTTCACCCAAAGAGCCATGATCACAACATTCGTTTGAAAAGTCACCCGCAAGAAATGTGCACTCTCCACCAGTGTCCCATCCTACAAAGTAGACATCCCTACTTTACCTCCATTATGGCAGCTCTAGGCAATAAGATATCAAAAGATTATAAACTCTATCGGAATAAAGTCGGAATGAGTAAATTGACATTATATCCTGAAGATGAAAATAGTATCTTAGGCATATATTTATTTATTCATTTAACTTGTATACTACACCATAGCTCATAATGCTTCCATAGTGCATAGAAGAATTGGACAGCGAACCAACTTTAGCAGAAATAAAAGCAGCCTTGGATTCCCTCACTTCAGGCAAGGCACCTGGGAAGGATAATATCCCTGCCGAAGTTCTGTAAAGAGTTCATCACCACTGAGCTGTATGAAATCTTTTGTCTTGGTGGGAGGGAAGATGGAGTACAACAAGACATGAAAGATGCAAACATCATCACATTGTGTAAGAACAAAGGAGACAGGGGCAGCTGCAATAACTACCATGGCATCTCTCTTCTCAGCATTGTAGGGAAGCTGCTTGCCTGTGTTGTGTTGAAGAGACTCCAGGTGCTTGCAGACAGAGTCTATCCGGAATCACAGTGTGGATTTCGAGCTAATAAATCCACCACTGACATGGTATTCTCCCTCAGACAGTTGCAGGAGAAATGTAGGGAACAACAACAGCTACTCTTTGTGGCCTTCATAGATCCTACAAAGCCCTTTGATTTGGTTAGCAGGGACGGCCTTTTTAAAATACTTCCCAAAATTGGATGTCCACCTTGACTCCTTAATATCATCAGGTCCTTTCATGAGGAAATGAGGGGCACCGTAGTTTTTGACGGCTCAGCATCAGATCCATTTGACATCCGAAGTGGAGTGAAATAGGGCTGTGTCCTCACGTCGACCCTGTTTCGGATATTTTTGCTATCATGCTGAAGCACGCTTTTGGAATAGCAACAGAAGGTGTCTATCTCCAGACTAGATCAGATGGAAAGCTCTTCAATCTCTCTAGATTGAGAGCAAAGACCAAAGTCCAGCTGAAGTGCATGTGGAATTCCACTTCGCTGATGATGCAGCTGTTGTTGTCCATTCTGCTGAAGACCTCCAATAACTCATGAATTGTTTTAGTAAGGCCTGCCAAGACTTTGGATTAACAATCAGCCTGAAGAAAACACAAGTCATGGGCCAGGGCGTGGACTCACCTCCCTCTATTACCATCTCCACAAAAGAATTGAAGGTTGTTCATGATTTTGTGTACCTTGGCTCACTGATCTTGGGCACTCTCTCCCTAGATGTCGAGCTGGATAAACGCATTAGCAAAGCAGATAGCATGTTCTCTAGACTCACAAAGAGAGTATGACTTAATAAGAAGCTGACGGTATATACCAATGTCCAGGTCTATAGAGCCTGTGTCCTGGCCACACTCCTGTACTGCAGTGAGTCCTGGACCCTTTGTGCACGGCAGGAGAGAAAATTGAGCATGTTCCATATGCGTTGTCTCTGACGCATATTGAGCATGTTCCATATGCGTTGTCTCTGACGCATTTTGGTATCACCTGGCAGGACAATGTTCCAAATAGAGTAGTCCTAGAATGAGCTGGAATTTTTAGAATGTATACATTACTGAAGCAGCTATGACTACATTGGCTTAGGCATGTCGTGAGAATGACTGATGGTTGGATTCCAAAAGATCTCTTGTATGGAGAATTAGTGCAGGGAAAGCGCTCCAGAGGGAGACCACAGCTGTGATACAAGGATATCTGCAAGCGGGATCTGAAGGCCTTAGGAATGGACCTCAACAGATGGGACATTGACATCTGAGCATTCAGCCTGGAGGCAGGCGGTGCATCATGGCCTCTCCCATTTTGAAGACACTTGTTCAGCAGGGCAAGGCAAAGAGGCAGTCCCGAAACCAGGAAAATCAGGAAGCTGGACAGGGGACAGATTGTTTTGTCTTCAGTGTGGAAGGGATGGTCACTCTCATATTGGCCTGCTCAGCCACACTAGACGCTGTTCCAAGTCCTCTATTCACAGCACGTTACCATAGTCTCTCTTGAAGGATGCCCTGAATCTGAGTGCATAGCACACTCTGGGTGGTTTGCAACAGTAAAACCAGTCAAATAATATCCAGTACAACACAAATATACAATCTATTATCAACTAACAAATAATTTTTCCACTGCTACAAGCAAACCTGATTTTTTTAAAAATTAACAGTCAAATAACTTAAATCCCAGGTCAGCATTAATAAAAGCCACTTTTTAAAGTCTAGTTTTCACCTGTTTCTTTTTTTAAAATAATTTTATTAAAGAAAGTTAATAATGACAACACTAACATAAAATGTGTATAACAATACACCTATAATTTCCCTCCTGTGCCAACCTTGCCCTCGGAACTAGGTGACCAGAAATACCCTTTTAATCCCTTTTCACCCCATTCCACTCCAAAAATAAATTGGTTCTTCTGATGGCTTATGACCTTTCCCTTTCACAAAGACATACTTCAAATATAAATTCCATACCTGATTCTTAAATATTTGGAGGGAAGGAGCCTGTCGAACCTCCATTGGAAGTTTATTCCAAAGAAACGGGGCCAACACTGAGAATCACACTCTTTTGGCCTACAGGGTCACTATTCTTAACATCATGGACTGTGAAGAGCAGGTGGAACAAATAGTTGTTTTGTTCTGACAGGTATTGAGGTCCTAAACTACAGTGGGGTCTTGACTTAAGAACGACTTGAGTTAAGAACATTTTGACTTAAGAACCACTCTCATAGGAAAATATTGACTTGACTTAAGTACTTAGATTTGAGTTAAGAACTGAAAAAAACCCACGTGGGAGGCAGGGAAAGTGCAAAAAGTGAACTTTCAGTTAACTGTTGGCCAGTGAAAAGGGTGCCTGTCTGCTTCCTCACTCCTCCCAGTGTTTAGAGAGTGGATTGGGAGACAGGCTTCAGACTGCCTGGTACTGGACTGCCGGGACTGTATTTTCCCTGCCTTCCCTGAACCTTTCTTGACCTAAGAAAAAAAAGAAACAAAATATCCCCCTCTAGTGGTCGAAGGCGGAATAGCAGCTTCCCATTAGTTTCTATGGACGGAAAAGAGCAGATACGGATTAAATGGTTTTCAATGCATTCCTATGGGAAATGCAGATTTGACTTGAGAACTTTTTGACTTGAGAACCGCCTTCCAATACGGATTAAGTTCTCAAGTCAAGACCCCACTGTATTAGAATTAAATGTACATTCAGACAGTGGCTAGTTACCCAGATGTTAATGGGACTTATTTTCAGTACAGTGGTGCCTCGCAAGACGATTGCTTCACATAACGACGAATTCGCTTTACGATGAGGTTTTCGGAGCGATCTTGCGCTTCGTTTAATGATGTTTCCTATGGGCAATTTTCGCTTTACGATGTTAGGGACCTTGCCTCGCAAGACGGTTAAATTTTAGGTCCCTGTTTTTCGCTTTACGATGTTTTTGACAGCTTGGTCTTGCTTCGTTATACGAGTCTTTTAATGGGCTCTGTTTCGTTAGACTGCTGTCTTCGCTTGGGAACCACGTTTCGCTTAACGTTTCGCTTCCTGTGGCAATTTTCGCTTTACGATGACAATCCGTTCCCATTGGAACAGATTATCAGGTTTTCAATGCATTTCAATGGGAAAACGTGTTTCGCAAGACAATGTTTTCGCTTAACAGCAATTTCGCAGAACAAATTAACATCGTCTTGCAAGGCACCACTGTATATGCTTATGATTTAGCTTTACTGTTAGATACCTAACTACATTCAAAGTTCATCCCATTTTAGTAAGAGCAACTTATAAGACTGATAGATATTTCAATTTATTTTAGTAATTTATAATACACCTTTTAGAGGCATTTTTAAGCGACTGCAGAAGTCTTGTGGCAGGATGGGATATTGTGCAGAACACAGAACTAAACACAATGCCCTGTCCACTATTAGATCAACTTTGTCAAAGAAACAGATACAAATAAATAAAGATGGGCAGAAAGAGGGATTTATACACATTTGTCATTGAGTTATACAGCGCTTGAATTTATTGGACAAGGCAGCAATAGAAGATCAGCGGAGAAGAAACAAAGTGGAGAAGAAACAAAGCATTGTACTCTGAACCATTGCAACTTGTTCCTTAGCTACCTCTGGTCCATAATCAGTGTAAATGTTTTGCAGTCTCCACTCTGCACCCCCCCCCCCCCGTTATAAAGATACGAGATTTGCTTCAATTTTTAAAGGAAATTTAAAGGACATGTACTGTAAACCCAGATTTTATACACAGTATTTAAGTAGGATATGCTACAATAGATACACAGTATAAAATATTACAATAGACAAAGTAACATGAAATAGTGAATTCTGTATCAGACACGAGAATCCCTCCCCACTCCCAATTGCCCTGATATGTTTTCTAGAGTACATCTGTGGATTTATTTGGGAGCACATTTGTGTAGCTTGAGTATTTGTATAGAATAGAAAGCATTTTGTAAATGAGGAAGTTGTGACCTTCTGCCTACACACTCTTTGCCTCTTACTTCTTTCTGCACTTTTTTTGTAGGATAACACGAATCTGTACATGGTCATGGAATACATCCCAGGTGGTGAGATGTTCTCCCACCTACGACGGATTGGCAGGTTCAGGTTAGTGTATTCTCTATCCCTATAACTTCAGGACAGTACTCTTATTATGGGAACAGAACAGCTAGCTGTTGGATTTCCCATGCTCCTCCCAGGTGAGTTAAAGCATAGGGATTGGATTAGGAAGCAAGAGATGTCCTTTTTCTCTTGTAAAAGTGCTTAAGATTGGGTGAACTGTTCTACAGTCTTAGCCAGCCCTACTGGCTACCACCATGGACATTAGACAGTTTGAAGAAGAATGTATAAGAAACTGTGTTTGCTTTTAACACTTAGTTTCCTGGGATGTGGTGGCGCTGTGGGTTAAACCACAGAAGCCTCTGTGCTGCAGGGTCAGAAGACCAGCAGTCGTAAGATTGAATCCACGTGACAGAGTGAGCGCCCGTCGCTTGTCCCAGCTCCTGCCAACCTAGCGGTTTGAAAGCATGCAAATGCGAGTAGATAAATAGGGACCACCTCGGTGGGAAGGTAACAGCGTTCCATGTCTAAGTCGAACTGGCCATGTGACCACGGAAGATTGTCTTTGGACAAACGCTGCCTCTATGGCTTGAATACAGGGATAAGCACTGCCCCCTAGAGTCAAACACTACTGGACAAAAAATTGTCAAGGGGAACCTTTACCTTTAACCTTCCTGTAGCATACTGTATGTGGAACTGCCCTTGAAAACTGTCCAGAAATTGCAGCTAATGCAAACGATGGTGGACAGATTGCATTCTAGCTTGCATTGTGTTGGCCATATTATACCAGCTTTATATCAACTGCATGAGCTGCAGTTTGTTTCTGGGCTCATTTCAAGATACTACTTCCCAGCCCCCCCCCCCATGAATCTTTAAATGGTTTGAAGCCAGGTTGTCCAAAATACAGTCTCTTCCTGTATGAGTGTGTTGGTAGATTAAGATCTGCTTTGGAGGTGCTGTTGTATACCTCACCTTCAGGAGAGGCTGGTTTAGTGGGAGTACAAGTCAGGAGCTTCACTGCAATTATACTTCAGATGTGGAAGTCTCTCCCTTCTTGTTTAGTTTCACTAGGTCCTATTTTGTTCTCCTTTGCCTTTAAGTAATTTAAAACATTATAATTCTATTCCCCATTTTTAAGTTTGCCTTTTCTCTTGTAAAGTGTTTAAGTCATCTTAAAAACTGTAAATAGCTTTGGGGGCTCTTTCTATGTTGAAAGGCACAATTCCTGCCTAAGTTAGTACATCAGAGTAACACTTTTGCTCCCGAGTATGCAAGTGGTAAGTGAAAGGAACGGGCCAGCCCTTTCTGTGCAGCGATGATGGCATTGGCCCTAGCTGCTTGTCCTTAACATTGATGGGCAAGTGACTGGACCTGATGGGTCCACAGAAGTTGAGTGCATCCCTCCAAGGGATTACTGGCTGGGACGGGTGCCCTCATTATTGATTGGAAAGGGTCAGAAGAAGCAAAGGTCCCTCTGCTTGCATTGCCCATAGTTGTTCTGTCTGTCATGTTGGGGATGGAGGGAGAATAATGGAGATAAAGTATGTGATTGGATGTCCAGTTCAGCCATCTCCAACCTGGCACCATCCAGTTGCTTTGGAATACAGCATCCGGTATCTCTTGCAATTGGCCATACTGGCTGGAAATGATGGGAATTGCATTTCCAGTCATCTAGAGAGCATCAGATTGGAGGAAGACAATTTTACTTGAAGGCTCAAGGGTATACTGAATGCAAGGAGAGGCGTGGCTGACTCATTGGTACTAGATCATGGGGCAGGGCGTAGTTTGAAGGTCACATTGGTTGAAGGTAGCTTTTGAGAACAGTTCCCCTCTCCCCCTCCCCCCTTTTTCACAGTGAACCTCATGCCCGGTTCTACGCTGCTCAGATTGTGCTGACTTTTGAGTACCTGCACTCACTAGATCTCATCTATCGAGACTTGAAGCCTGAGAACCTCCTCATCGACCAGCAGGGCTACATTGAGGTAATACCACTTCTATCCATTCCTTGGGATCCTGCAGCCCAGTGTCATAGGAGTGTCTGTCCCTATCTGTGTGCTTTGAGCACAACATGTACTTCCTTTCCCTGAACATCTACAGTGATCAGTGTGTTTACGCATAGAAACAACTGGGGCTTGCCAAGCTTAAGTAATTAGTAATGAAAATGATGGGATTACGATGCACACACACATGAAATGAGAGTAGGGGATAGCATTTTATCATTTATGTAAATGTACAGGAAGTGTGTCACTTTTAAAAAAATAACCTTTTTTTTTTTTTTTTTTTAAAGAATCAAATGTGTTCCAAATTGTCAAAAATTACACTTTTCATATCCCTGGAAAATAAACCTGTTCAAAAATGATCACAGTAATTGATCTTTGAAAGAGAAGTTTCCCTCCTCTGTTCTAGATTTCCCACCCTAAATGTAGTCGCTTGTCTGTGCTCGGCTTTGTGCTTGGAGCGGATCACCCACTGCTTCTGTTGTACTGCTGACAAAACCTCCTTTGTTCTTCCTCTTCTCCCCAGGTGACAGATTTTGGCTTTGCCAAACGAGTGAAAGGCCGAACCTGGACCCTTTGTGGGACACCAGAATATCTGGCGCCAGAAATCATTCTGAGCAAGGTGAATCGTTTGTACTTGGGGACAGTGTATCCTGCCTTGAGTTGCTCTGGGGGTCAGGGGAGCTCAAAGACCCTCTGCCGTTTTGTGCCCCTCTGTGGTGTTTGTGACCTGAGCCTTCTTTCCTATTTGCAGGGTTATAACAAGGCTGTGGACTGGTGGGCCCTAGGTGTCCTCATCTATGAGATGGCCGCTGGCTACCCCCCATTCTTTGCAGACCAGCCCATTCAGATCTATGAGAAAATTGTCTCTGGAAAGGTAATGCTCTGGCTGATAGGCTTGCAGAGATATGATCATTGTAAGTCATCAGATGGTGATGGCCATCTTTTGTGTGAAGAAAAATGCATTCCTTGCCTTGAGCACACACCAGATATTGCTACTATATCTCTTCAATGAGTTTGTTTCACTGTGCACATTTCCAACATTTAATGAAGCACAGACATGCCCTTTACATGCCAGGTGAATATTTGTGTAATTCAGCAATCTATGAATGGAAACCCACAAAATGTCCCTGTTGGCATCACTCATTGCTCCCACCATTGTAACAACAGATCTAGAAAACTTCAAGGTTGCTTTTTATGTGTAGCATCTTACTTCCTTATGAGAAAATGGGAAAACATGAGCTTTGTCTCCATATTGATCCACAACTTCCATCATATTTTAAATAATCTTTAACACTGTAGTCATGTAGTACTGTATTTTTTGCTCCATAAGACGCACTTTCCCCCCCAAAAAAAAGTATGTGTGGGAAGTCTGTGTGTCTTATGGAGCGAAGGTGGCCTCGGGGGGGAGCCTCCCAAGGGTCTGAGTGAGCCTTCCAGGACCTTTGCGACGCTTCCCCTAACCCCTCACGGGGCCAGCGGGGGCGAAATTGCCACCACCTGGGACTCTTTTGAGGCTTGGCAAGCTTCAGAAGAGTCCCTGAAGGTGGCAATTTCGCTACCTCTGGCCCCGCGGGGGGTGGGGGAGCATCACAAGGGTCCGAATGAGCCTTCCAGGACCCTTGCGAAGCTCCCCCTAACCCCTCACGGGGCCAGCGGGGGCAAAATCGCCACCTTCTAGGACTCTTTTGAGGCTTGGGAAGCCTCAGAAGAGTCCCTAAAGGTGGCGATTTCACCCCCTCTGACCCCCGGGGGGACAGGGTGAGTCTCTAAAGGGTCCTGGAACACACCCTAGGACCCTTTGGAGGCTCACCCTGCCCCCCGGGTCAGAGGGGGCGAAATTGCCACCTTCTGGGACTCTTTTGAGGCTTGGGAAGCTTCAGAAGAGTCCCTGAAGGTGGCGATTTTGCCCCCTCTGGCCTCCGGGGGTGGGGGCTGGCTGAGCCTCCAAAGGGCCCTAGTTTGTGTTCCATAAGACGGACCTCTCCATAAGGCTCACCAAATTTTTAGGAGAAGAAAACATATTTTTTCCTGTTTTCTTCTCCTAAAAATTTGGTGCGTCTTATGGAGCGAAAAATACGGTAAATGATATGAGATCAGATTCTACTGACACGATGGAATTTGAATTATTCTGGGAGTAATGTTATCGTAGCCCAGTCTCAAAAAAAAAAAAAAAAAAAAAAAAAAAACTTGAAGTCAGCCCATTTCCATTAAGTCCCCTAAAAAGACATAGGCAATTTTAAGCCAAGCAGCACAAGGGATTCTTAAAATGACCAGAAACTTCAAAGTGGCTTCATAAAGGTTGAAGACTAAATATGGTAACAACAGAGTGGAGGGGATAGCATGCAGCTCACACTGACTGTCACTTCCAAGTTTTTGAGACGATTATAAACTCCCTAAATATGTATTGTGACCATAAGGACTGAGGCAGGATAGAAGACAATCTCCATGTAAACGTTGGCAAATCACCAGGAATCCACCCTTCAAAAAAAGTAGACATCTGAAGAACATCTTCCCTCTACTTCCACCCAGTAACAAAGAGAAGAACACTACCGTGTTTCCCCAAAAATAAGACAGGGCCCTCTATTAATTTTTGCTCCAAAAAACACAGGGCTTATTTTTCAGAGGATATTTTATTTTTTTCATGTACAACAATCTACATTTATTCAAATACAGTCATGTCATCTTCTGGTTGCTGTACAGTGGTGGAGGGTGGAGTTTCACTAAACTGGAGCTTATTTTTGGGGTAGGGCTTATATTACGAACATCCTGAAAAATCATACTGGGGCTTATTTTTAGGTTAGGTCTTATTTTCAAAAATCATACTAGGGCTTATTTTTAGGTTAGGTCTTATTTTCAGGGAAACAGGGTAGTACAAGAGTTGTACATGAACAAACCTGTTCCTGGTGTGATATATGGGTCCTTGCTATTGTCCTTCATTGAAGGATTTGTCCTACATTGTTGAAATAGTTCCTGATTTCTTTTAGAGTGGCTAGTAACCCACTTGGGCCAGTGGAATTATTAAGTTAGTTGGATGAGTATAAAAATTGCTACAGTGTTGTTTTATGATGGCGCGATCCATCAAAAAGCTCAACCTAGCTAGTGCTTAAAGCGTTCTTCCCCAACCTGGTTCTCTTCAAATGTGTTTCAATTATAACCACAAGAATTTCCCTGCCTATCCAACAAGGGATTCTGGAAATTGTAGACTTGAAGCAACTATAGGACACCAAATTGAGGAAAGCTGTTCAGAATGTTGGATTTATGTCCAAATCACCAATTTACTGGATAACAAAAGCCAAGGGTTGGGGTAAGGATTAGTTGTTTTCAGTTCCTTGGAGGAAATGTGGGATATATAAATATTTTAAATAAATATCAGACTATCATAGTGAACAACATTCCTTCCAAGATGAACAGGGGCACAGAGCTCCATTGGTGCCACACAGTGGCAGCCGGGATCGATGCCTGTTTACTTCCAGGTTTTGGATAACACCCCCCCCCCAGTGCAGACAGGTGAGGCTCCTGCGCAGCAGAGATGAGGGGACATTGATAGTGAACATTTTAAAAATCAAGTCACCTTTTTTTCTTTTCAGAGGGAAACAGACATCTTTATACACCTTTTATAAGGCGGGAGTTGGGTTACAGTTGGATTAAATGATGGATTAAAAATAGATTAGGAATAGATTAAAAATGGTCGGTCACAGTGGTGACACAGCACAGATTCTTGAACAAAATGGATAATGATTATCCATTGGGAATGGTTAGATCTCACTGTAGGACAAGATTTCATATGCTGATCAAGAGAATAATGGAATTAGCGTACAAGTAGCCAACTAGTACTTAAAACAAGATTAAGAGTAATTCAGTTCTGTACTGAAGAGAGCCCACAGTCTTTTCACACCAGATCTGCTCCTGATTACTTAGGAGTATAATTGGGTAACCTACTTCAGCAGTATAATTTGGCAGGGGAAGAGTCCTTTTGATGTTGTTAAACAACTAGGAGTCAGAAATCCTTGTTGGTCAACTGCAACTTGCCTAAAGCTCTACATTAAACCTCAGTCTACGTTGTGCCCAGGTCCAAAGTAAAGCAAGTTACTGAATGGTCAGGCTGAAGGGATGGAACTCATGTAGTGTACTTTGTTGTTTAGTCGTTAAGTCATGTCCGACTCTTCGTGACCTCATGGACCAGAGCATGCCAGGCCCTCCTGTCTTCCACTGCCTCCCAGAGTTGGGTCAAATTCATGTTGGTAGCTTCAATGACATGGTCCAACCATCTCGTCCTTTGTTGTCCCTTTCTCTTGCCTTCACACTTTCCCAACATCAGGGACTTTTCCAGGGAGTCTTCTCTTCTCATGAGATGGCCAAAGTATTGGAGCCTCAGCTTCAGGATCTGTCCTTCCAGTGAGCACTCAGCGTTGATTTCCTTCAAAATGGATAAGTTTGTTCTCTTTGCAGTCCAGGGGACTCTCAAGAGTCTCCTCCAGCACCACAATTCAAAGGCATCAATTCTTCGCCAGCCATCCTTCTTTATGGTCCAGTTCTCACTTCCATACATCGCTGCTGGAAAAACCATAGCTTTGACTATGTGGACCTTTGTTGGCAAGATGATGTCTCTGCTTTTTAAGATGTTGTCTAGGTTTGTCATCACTTTCTTCCCATGTAGTGTACTAGCAAGTTGTAAAGTTGTGAGATGCAGAGTGGTTGGAGAAGCTTTGGACAAGAGAAAAAGGCATGTTTGCTGTTAGTCACTACAAGAATTCCATGTGCCCCTCTTTCATCAAGAGTGGTCAGCAAAAATAAAGTCTGTACTTATTTGTTTCTTGAATTCATGATGGGCAGAATTTCTTGTAAGACTAAACTCATTAATCCCTTGGACTGTGCATGATGCAACAGATAACTAGTGTGGGATCCCAAATAAGTAGTAAATGTTGTCGTTGCTATTCATGGGTGGCTTTGACTATTGGACGGAATGAATCATGCTTGGTCTCTCTCTAGCTGTGGCTTTCAGATTTCCCTCAGAGATAAAAAGGATAACTTGTTGACTTTGCTTCCAGGTTCGCTTCCCATCTCACTTCAGCTCAGACCTGAAGGACCTGTTGCGCAACTTGCTCCAGGTAGACCTCACTAAACGCTTTGGCAACCTCAAGAATGGAGTCAATGACATCAAGAATCACAAGTGGTTTGCTACCACTGATTGGATTGCCATCTATCAACGGAAGGTGAGCAGCCATAGCAGGGTATAGGATCACTACAGTAATAGAGATTGTCAGTCCTAAACTGCCACTAAACTGTAACACCAATGCCTGGTACTACATATGCACAGTCAAGGAAAAGCGTAACAGCTTTTATTGAACCATGAAATCCAGAGCAGCATAAATACAAACAGTACCCTGCACCAGAAGTGGTATGAACAGTTATTCTCCCATCGACTCCCAGCTCATGCAAAGATGGTCTCTGTGCCTAGGGAAAATTGCATATACCCTTACTAGGTCTGCAGTTGCACTACCATACCTCAGCAGTGTATTACACTGAAGCAGGTCTTTTGGTGTTGAGATCATTATGAAAAGGATCTGCTTTCAGCTAAACACACTGCTATGTCTCTGGTCATAGTTACCACATTGAATAGCTCCTGCCTCTTAGTTATGCACTGGCAGGAGTTGGTGGCATCAGGGTGCCAAAGTAGTAGGTTGTGTCTTGTGGTTTAAGCCAGGGTAAGGAATGTGTCATTCTCCAGATGGTATAGGACTTGTGCTTCCATCAGTCCTTGACAACGTAGTCAGTGGTTAGGAATAATGAAAGTTGTAGTCCAGCACCACAAGGAATGCCAGACACTTCCTACTCCTGGTTTCTGTGCTGCTTGTAACCAACATGAAGACAGTTCTGGAAATGAAAAATGTTGAGGCTTGGGATCAACATAAACTGGAGAAAGGAAGTGGCAGCCCAGTGTAGATATTTGCATCTGATAAGGATAGAAGACATGGTCATGCCTGTTTACCTGCAAATCACAGGTGGAGTGTGAGAGAAAATTATCATAAAATCAACTCCCTCCTTCACCTTGTCTGCTTAAAACTTAGATGTTTGAAGCAGTTTCTCCCTAGACAAGCTAAGGTAATAGAAGAGAGCTAACCTGAAGGAAAAACAGTTTTAAAGTAGCTGACTGTGGAGGGTTAGTTAATGGAAAGCACACATTTTGCTCTCCTCTCCACAAATCAGCTTTAAAAATCTGTTTTATAGGTATGTAGAGCCAGCCTGTGAGGCCTTGGGCAACCTGCACAGTCCCAGGGCACCCACATCTGCGTATTGCATCAGAATTGACTTGACAACCAAAAAAGAGCAAGTTTGTGTTAAATGAATGTGCACATCTCTTTTAGCCACCTATTGAACCCAGATGAATAGGAGAGTTATTTCTCAGAGAGGTTGTTGGGATAGCTGTCATTGCCAATGCAATGGATGGAGCTGTGCCCATGGCATCATAGTGATCAGGAATCTTGTGTTGTCCACCCACTTGATTATATCAGTGAGACCAAGTCCAATTTCACAGTTAATGGTGTAATAAGCCTTCTCATTTCAGTTTGTGGAGCCTTGGCCCGTAATAATCCCTCACTCTCTTTCCTCTCATAGGTGGAAGCACCCTTTATACCAAAGTGCAAAGGCCCAGGTGACACAAGTAACTTTGATGACTATGAAGAAGAGGAAATCCGAGTATCCGTCACGGAGAAGTGCGCCAAGGAGTTTGCAGAATTTTAGGGCCAGTCCTCTCCCCACTTGCTTTGTGTGCCCAGGAAATGGATGGGCTGGATTTGATCAGCCAAAAGGCCAGAATTCCTTGCCTATATGTTAATTTTGGGAGGTGGGAGAGTGTTGGGGTTCACCTGGAACTGTTTGGGCAGAAGAACGAAAAGGGAGTTCATTCTGAAGCTGTGGGAAAGGCTGTCGTCCTGATACCATCCATCTGCCTCCCACCGCAGGCTACAGTGTGGCTCCCAGCCACTCTTGGGCAGGTTTTAAACAAATTCCCTTCCTCTTCACACTGACTCCAACCCATACACAAATCCTAATCAGAGTCCCTGGTTTATTGGTGGTGCTTTTTTTTTAAATAAAGAAGGGGATCTTTTGCCATTTGTCACCACCTGTAGAGGTTTGGTTCATGGGGCATTGCAAACAAACAAAAATCAAAGGGGGAGGGGAAGAAGTCAACACATCCATGCTGCACTTTGGTGTGTAGGCCAGCACTCCATGGGTTAATGGTCAAACCTTCACCCCTCCCCCTCTGGGACAATCCCATCGTTTTATCAATATCCCCATCTGGCTGCCTCCTTTTATTAACTTTAAAGAAAAAAGTTTAAAGAAATAGTTGACTGGCTTTAAAAAAAAGGTTTTAACAGTCTAGGCGGGACAGTGCTTTTATATGCTCAGTTTCCTGCACAGTTAAAATAAAATTCAGCATGAATTTTAACTCTGTAAAAACAGCTGGGTTTTAGCATGACGAAATTGGGGTTGGGTTGTTGGTTTTTTTGATAGAAAATACACTTTATTTTTGTCTTTGCCCCCTGGCTTCAAAAAGGGAGGCAATAATATTCCCAGGTGCAGAAGGGTGAAGGAATGAACAGTTGCCAACCGGAGCAGGAATTTCAAGAGAAGGAATCCTGTCTGAATTTGTCTGCATATACCCATTCTGTTTCCTTGCCCCCACCATTTAAAATGCCTCTTAAGTCCACCTCCACTGCTTCAGATAGTCGCTAACTGCCACTACCCAAAGGGGTATCGGTCAATGGGGAACAATACAGGAAGAGTTGAGGGTTATTAGACATCTGACCTTATTCAGACCATCCCAAACCTTAGCTGCTGGCATCTTTCTAGTCCCTTTGTCCCCATGACTTTTGCCACTAAGTGTTCCATCCACCTTCTGTGTTTGTATCCCAGGACAATAAAGGGGTGAATGAAAGGCTTAGCTTTGCTCTGAGAGGAGCAAGGTTTAAAAACAATGCTGACAAAGGAGATGGCCCTTTTTTATCTGCAGTTCCCTTTGGGAACAAGAGGTAGCATCAGTTTAGAGTCTTCTCTGATACATGGATGTGGAGAGAGCTGTGACTCCAGGGGTGTTCAGGAAGGGCAGCTCATTTTTCTCCCTGGATTTGTTCTGACTTCCCCTTTCCTTCCTAATGCAATGCCTCTTTGTGTTCTGTCTTCACCTACCCCTATCCAGCCACACTATTTCTGTACTCACCAGTTCAGTTTCTTCAGTTCTCTTTTCCGTGGCTGGGGAGCAGAGCAGGCTTCTTTGGACTGACAGAGGAATTAAATAACATGTACCGAAGCGCTGTCAGGAGCTGACAAGCTTGTCTTGTCCTCCCAACTCTTCACCATTATCTTCCCACCAAGAAGCTCATCAGCTCCCTCTGGGTTGGGTTGAGGAGAAGAGGAGTTGAATACCCATCAGCTCCCTGCCTCGAGGGAAAACAAAACAAAACACTTCTGTGTAATCCAGCAAACTTGTTTCACTGAGAAAACAAACAAACCCTACTTCCTCTTTAACAGTGTGCTTTGTTGTAAACTTATTTGAGACTATTACCAATAAAGTTTTGTTTAAAAAAAATTCTGAAATTCTGTTCCTGAAATAACACAAAATAGGAAACGGTAAAAGGATAGAAAAGAAATGGGGAAGGACTAGTGAAGAGTAATCTGAACATTGACTTAGATGGCAGCAGCCATGCTTTCAGAATGTCAGATGCTAAAGAGTGGTGAATCACCCCACATAATCTAGGTGCTCACATGATGTTCTGGTAACTGTTAATACAAGATCTTTACCTAAGATTTATGAATTGATTGGCTTGTTGGAAGGTACATGGAGTGGGGTCCTACGCGTTCCAACCAACTGTAGGTATATCAATCATTGAAATATATTAATTACTTTGTAACTACCAACCACTTTTACTCTTTCTGTATAACATGGTGTTATATATTAAGAAAGTTTAATTCCCCCTCCTCCACTTTGCTATGTCCACTAGCAAGTTAAAGAAGGAAACAAAACAGTGAGTTATCAAATGGCTGTGGAAGTTCAATCATGTGTCAGTTATCTGAAGTTTACATAGGAACCCAAGAACTGCCAGATTCTCTAATCCTGAACGTTAATATTTTCTAGGTACTATAACTTGCTCATGTCCATAGGAAGCTCCTACCCTACTAATTACAAAACAACAGACACACATAGAATTGGTCATCCAGTCTGTAATCACATTTTAGCACACACAGGTGTGTCTTCCACTGCAAAATGTTTTAAAAGTTTTAATACTGTTGTACGCTGCTCGTATGACTTTGACCAAACTCCAGGAGGCAGTGGAAGACAGGAGGGCCTGACGTGCTCTGGTCCATGGAGTCACGAAGAGTTGGACACGACTCAGCGACTAAACAACAATGCCACTCAGTGACCGCTGGTAATGGTGTGGCTAAAAATCTTATAAATAAAATGAATCCACTTAACACCATTCAGGTGTTAAGTATAAAATAGAAGCCATTTAAAAAGAAGTAATATATGTAGGTTCTTTTCAGATTTGAAATTTAGGGTTCATTCATTAGCAATAGAGACTCTGTGTTAGAATCCTTTGTCACCCTAATTACTAGAAGGACAACTTATGCAGAATGTCTTCATTGGTTTTTCAAGTCTTGGTTTCTGGTCAAAGCTGAAAGACCTTACTTTCCAACAACACATAAAGCCACTCCACCTGACTCAATATATGTTACAATATTTGTCCGTCATAATCTACATTTTACTTTCTTGATGGCAGTCTTTTCCAGCTTGAGTTTTAAAAGTTGTGTTTTTTTCCTACTATATTCACATTAACTGGAGATTTACCTGGTTTGTGTAACACAACTGGCTACTGTTTTGTTCTAGTGCACTTTGGCTTGCTGCTACAGACTCTTTCTTACAAGAGACATGCAATCTAGTTTTACTGCATTTGGCATTACAGACGTCCATATTCAAACCAAGCCACAGAATGCAGTACGCAGTGATGAACTGTCTCCTGGAGAGTGAGCGGACATTCTGTGAAAATTGGGTTGAACAAGGAAGGAACACAATCCTGAATTCTGAAGCATCCTGGGTGCATATCCAGTTTGCATAAAGGTAAGTGTTCTTGGTGGGGAGGACGGCCGTTCATTTTCTAATCCAAATGTCATAAATCAATTAATTTCACACACACACACACCCAAAAAACTCTGAAAATGGTTTGAAAGAATCCACTTTTGCCTCTGATAAATATGTAAGGTTTTTGTTATTCAAATACATTCTATCCCACAGAAACTTCTTTCATAGTACTTCTGTCTCTTCTGATAGATCTTCTGACTTAGTTGCTGCCCAGCCCCTATCGATAGAGAACTTTGTTTTCTTCATCATGTAAGGCAGAGACAATTTGCTTAGAATATACATTACTGTATTTAAATAAAACTACTTAAGAGAAGTTTGAGGATCGCTGTTACTGAAAGTTTTAAAAATTGCAGAGAAATTCAGGTATAAAGTTGCAGGACAAAAAAATTAACATTTCCTGCCGCTTTTAAAACCCTGCCCATTAAGTCATCCTACTGCTAGTGACACTGTAGACTCTACGGCTAGATTACATTTCAACCCACAAAGTTATTAAATTGAGTTATGTGGACACTGGCTTTTAAACACCCATCTTGGTCCTAAGACAGGCTTTGCTAGGTAGAGAATGATGCTCAAGTTGCAATCATGTCACAACAGTTCAGACACCTTTAAGGTTTTAAAAGCTGGATTTGTATCTTCATAGCAGGATTTTGGAGGAACTGCAGATTGTTGGATTTTGCAACAACAAAAAAAGCAATGTATTCGCGAAGGCTTTCATGGTTGGGATCTAATGGTTGTTGTGGGTTTTTTGGGCTCTTTGGCCGTGTTCTGAAGGTTGTTCTTCCTAACATTTTGCCAGTCTCTGTGGCCGGCATCTTCAGAGGACAGCACTGACCAGAGCACAGAGTGCTGTCCTCTGAAGATGCCGGCCACAGAGACTGGCAAAATGTTAGGAAGAAAACCTTCAGAACATGGCCAAAGAGCCCAAAAAACCGACAACAACCAACAAAAAAAGCACTTTTATGTAGGTTAATATACACAAAGCTTATGTATTGATATATCTGTACAGATAGAGCAAAGATAAACACCTTTCTCTGTATTCAGGACACCTGAAAGCCTTTTAGTTATTTGCTAACAAATACCTGGGTGTTTGAATCTGATATTTCACATAAGAAACTCACAGTAACAAAACACCATTGTAATTTTTCAAAGCAGTGGCTCTTGATATTTCTTGTGCAGTCAACAATGCTTTGGTTTGCAACAGCTAATTTGCTGGACTTACAGTTCTAAAGTAAAACACATCGACTGCTGGGTTGAAAACAATAATAAAATTAAAAGGCCTGGGTACTTAATTTATGTCCACCTCTACAATCAGAAAGGCTAAGGAAAGGAGATGCTGAGAAGGCAGTTCACTCCTGACCACTTCCTGTTGATGACTCAGCTGGTGAACATGGACATATGACTTCCTCTTCCTGTACCTCTGTTTCTCATCAGTAACAGAGAGGTGGATCCATCATTCCTGCCCACAATCCCCATCATTCTTA
Organism: Pogona vitticeps; assembly: GCF_051106095.1. Classification (NCBI taxonomy): domain Eukaryota; kingdom Metazoa; phylum Chordata; class Lepidosauria; order Squamata; family Agamidae; genus Pogona; species Pogona vitticeps. The sequence goes on along the minus strand of NC_135784.1, from coordinate 123,266,065 downwards.
AATCCTGTGACTCTAGGATAGCTGGGAAATTAATCAAGATAGTCTGCAAGTCCCTCTGTCATAGGATGCATATTATAGGTGAACATATTCTAGTTACAGAAAAAATAAAAAATATAGTGGAATTATAGATTATCAGCAGGACTTTGTACCTTTTTATTTGCATTGGGAACTGGGGATACTCAGCTATGGAAAGCTACCAACTTGATCTTAGTGTTTTATTACTAACCAAGCAAACTTCATAGTAGTTTGCCCAGTCGCTGATGGGAGTCCTAAGTGAAAATTATAATAACTTGGTGTAGCACTGCAGATTCAGTATTAGAAGAGCAACACTGGGTCTGTCTTTTTTTTTCCTTTCCCTCCCCCCTTTTTTACAAAGATCAGCTGGTAAGATTTTCTGTAGACTTCCTCACTGAGTTAAAGGAACTGCCTTTCTGCTGGGCCCCTGCATGAAACTGCAATATAATTGCCATTACTGACAAAAACATGGTGTGTGTACATGTATGTATGGCCAAGTCCCCATGCCATTGTCTGGGTTTCTGTATTCTGCATCTCTAACAAACTTTGTTCTAAGTCTTTTATCTTCAGCTTTATTCTGATTTTTAGGCTAGACAGCGATGATACATAATTTGATCACATCACCCCAGTGCTGGCCAGCCTCCACTGGTTACCTGTTGTGTCCCAGATTAGGTTCAAGGTTCTGACATCCACATAAAAAGCCCTTCATGGTTTGGGCCCATCTGTCTTACTCACCAGATTTTCTCAGGCGAGGCTCCTTCATTTACACACCCCAAAAGAGGCCTGGACGTCATCTACTAGAGGTAGGGCCTTTTTGGCGGTGGCACCTACATTATGGAATCAACTCCCAGAGGACCTACTTCTGGCCCCCTCCCTGTACTCATTTAGGAGGCAGTTAAAAACACCATTTATAGAGGCCTTTCACATCAGCTCTGGTTGAATGCCTCGTCTCCAGTCTTGCCTCATTCTGAAAATTGGTTGTGCCACTGTTTAAGTTTTTCAACTATGTTTTTGCTATTTATGTTGTATTTAGTTCTGTGTAGTTTAACTGTCTGTAAACTGCCCAGAATAGTGCTCCGGCACAAACAGGGTATGTATGTATGTATGTATGTATGTATGTATGTATGTATGTATGTATGTATGTATGTATGTATGTATGTATGTATGTATGTATGTATCAATCAATCAATCAATCAATCAATCAATCAATCTCATTTGATTCAGTGGTAGGGATGGGCCTACAAAAATGCTGTACTATCAGGTATACTGTATATGTATGTATATTTGTGTGAGGGGTACATACATCCACATCCACCCACACATACCTCCAGCAGCTGATTTTAGCTTCTTGAAAGAGCATCAAAGAGTCGTCTTTCTTCTCCTTCCTTCTTTCTAGAGATATTATTGCACAGTTTTTCTGAAATGCCAAAATTATTGAACTAACTTTGAGTACTATGTACCTTGATGGTGTGGAAAGCTTTTTTGCCTTAGGCTGCAAAATGCCTTGGGCCAGCCTTAAATGTGTTTCTGTGGAACCCATCACTGGAAAGCAGCACAAATGAAATCTACTGACCACAGAGGAATTCGGCTTGAATACAGAGTTTTTTTTTTTAAGTCCTCAGTTGTTCTTGTATAAGTCTCATCTCATTTCCAGCCTATCTAATCACCAAGGAAGAATGTCCTCTTAATATACATAGATTCTGATTTCTGTTTCTACTGCTTCTATATATGCCAGATATTAAATATTTCTGTGTAGGCTGTTTGCCTACCATGGGATGGGGGTGACATCAGATTTGTGTTGGTCCAAGGGCAGTTTTATAGCACAGTTATTTTTTTATTTTCTTGACCCAGTGAACATTATCATTTGTCAGTGGTGTCACAGTTCAACCAATCTGTGTGCTCTGAAGCCATACAAAACCAGCTAGGCCTTCCTTTTTCCTATCCTCCTTATATTTATTTATGTGTTTATTTATTCAATTTATACCCCACCCATCTAGACCAAAGTCTACTCTGGGCGGCTAACAATAATTCATAAAAGTAAAAACAATATAACAACATACTGTAGGGACAACTGTAATAAAGTGGGCATGGGGAATGCCCAGGTAGTATCAAACTGCAACTCCCAACATCTGTCACAACTGACTGACTAAAGGTAGCTGCACTTCAACATCTGGAGGGCACAAATCCCTCACTCATTATAAAGTAACACCTTTTGTTACGTCCTCCAATTATGCACCTCCGCCTGTGCAAAACACAAACAGTCTATTAGAGTATAAGCACCCTGATGAATGCCTGTTCTTAATACTGTACTTCTAGTTCTACACGGGGACACATGTGTGAATTTAACGCAGCACATTTTTTTTGTAGGGATAGCCGTCGCTCATGTCAACAACAGGAGTAACGCGGCCTCCTCTGTTTGCTGGAAAGTAAATCCGCACAGCTTCCAGGGTTGGGTCACTGTGTCCAAAACTGAAACATCAATGTCTCGAGTTGCAGAAGGAAAGGTTGTAGAAGAAGAAGAAGAAGGAGCGCTTGTTGCCCGCTTCGTTTCTCTCTCTTGACTGTCCCCTGCATTCCTTTGTAAGGGACATGTCCATAGAGGCTCTGAACTCTTGCCATATTTCAGTGCTGTAGTGGAGATAAGAAAGGCAAGCGGGCAAACGGCAAGCATAGCACACAGCAGCAATGGGGCGTTTTAGAAGCGGGTGCGGAGCGGCACCGCCGGGGTCCTGAAGGAATAACGGGCTTACGGAATAGGTTCGTGGGGGGCAGGTTTGCAATTTGGGCGAGCGAAGAAGGGCGTGAAACGAGAACGCCGATGGCTGCAGGACAAACGGCCGCGAAGGAAACCTTTCTTTCACTTTCTCGCTGAAATCCACGGCGCTGAGCCTCGCTGCTATAAATGGAAGAGAGGCGGACTTTTTCCCCCTCCACCCAGGATTGCCGCTGACTTCTGACGGAAGCAGCCGGCGAGCGCCCTTTCCAGTCGCACGGCCGCCGAGGGGGACACGGCGAATTCTCCCGCTCCACCTTAAGCCGCTAAGTGAAGAGAGGCTACGGGAGGCAACAGCGCCTCCTTAAGCGGCTGCGGGTCCCGCTCGGGCGGTGGTGGAGGCGGCGGCGCGTGCGGCTGGGGGAAGGGGAGGGAGGAGCTCGCGCTGCCCGGACCAGCCCGCGCGCCGCCGCTTCCAGCAGCAGCCGCGCTTGCCGGGCGGAGGGTCTCTAGTTCGCGCCGTGCGGGCGACGGCTGAGGCCAAGGCGGAGCGGCGGCGTAGGGGGGGCAGCGAAACCCCGGGGGAGGCGGCAACACCATGGCCGGGCCCCCGCCGCCGCCCCCGGGCCAGGAGGCGCCGCGCTATCAAGAGTGGATCTTGGACACCATCGACTCCCTGCGCTCGCGCAAGGCGCGCCCGGACCTGGAGCGCATCTGCCGCATGGTGCGCCGGCGGCACGGCCCGGAACCCGAGCGCACCCGCGCCGAGCTGGAAAAGCTCATCCAGCAGCGCGCCGTGCTCCGCGTCAGCTACAAGGGGAGCATCTCGTACCGCAACGCTGCGCGGGTCCAGCCGCCCCGGCGAGGCGGAGCGCCCGCCGCCAGTCCGGCGGCCCCGCAGCGGCCGGCCCGCACTTCCCCGCCCAGCGCGCCCGCCGCCGCCGCCGCCGCCGCCACCGCGACGCCCCGGTCCTCCCACCGTGCAGCAGCGCCTCGCGCAGAGCCAGCCGCGCCGCCGCCGGCGCCTCCTCCTCCTCCGCCGCCGCCACTGCCGCCGCCGCCTCCTCGTCGGACCGGACGGGAGAGACCGCCGCCGCCGCCGCCTCCCCCAGCCCAGGAGGAGTCCTCTCCCGTGAGTCTGCGAGAGATTGTGCGCTACTTGGGCGGCGACGGCGCCGCGCCGGGGGGCGGCCGGGTGACGAGAGGCCGAGCGCAGGGGCTACTCCAAGAGGAAAGGTTGGAAAAGACCCGCTTGGGTGGCGGCGGCGGCGGCGGCGGCGGCAGCAGCGGCAACAACGTCGCCTTGCCCAGGGCAGAGAGAGGCGCGCAGGCCCGGGCCCCCAACGCCAGGGCGTACAGGAACAAGGTGAGGGGCGGCCGGGGCGCGCCATGGGGGGATGGGTTGGCAGGAAGAAGGAGGGGGGGGTGGCGGCGGGGGCGCCGGCGGCAGCGTCTGGTGCGGTGCAAAGGCGGACGCGCCCGCTGAGGAGAACAGGTGAGGTCCTCCCCGGACAGAAACAAGACCCGAGGGGAGTGCGCGCGCGGGGGACTTGGGGGGGGGGGCGCGAGCGCTCGCCGGAGGGGGGGCGCGGGGCGGGGCGGGGCGGGCGCTCGCCAGAGAGGAGCCGCTTTTTTGGGAGGGCGGAGGCGGAGGCGCCCAACCCCCCAGAAATATTGTCAGCGGCCGCTCGTGCAGGTGTGCGTGTGTCTGGGAGGAAGAGTTATGGGCAGCACCCAATCAAATCGCTTTGGCACAGGAGGGGGCGCTGGGATTGGTGCCTACGCTCAGACGGGGTAGTATTCTTTCTCTCTCCCCCCCCCCGGTGCCTTTCCGAAGTATGGGGAGAAGCCCGTCGCTGGATGGGAGAACTCCCGGGCTAGTCGCGCGGCTTGGGAGCGAAGTTTGGGGGAGCCCCTCCGGCGTGACGAGTGGCCTTTCCGGGCATGTGGCCGGGGGGGGGGGAGAAGACGCGCGCGACACACCTACCTGCGTGTGGTGCTTCAAGACCACGAGTTTGTGGTTGCTGAAGTGCGTTGGGCCCACAACAGCGCCCCCTCCTCCTCCTCTTCCCCCCCCCCACCCGCCGTCGTACCAGACTCCATATAAACACAGAACAAAGAGTCAGTTTGTGTTTGACCTAAAGGATTCTGTAACCTCCAATAAGGTCGAGAGGGGGTGGTGTGGAGTTGCGCGCCGGGGGGGGGGGGGAGAGCGGTCAATCAGTGAGCGAAGGAGCCAGCGCAAGTGTGATATTGGGGATGGAGGAGGGGGACAAAAGGAAGAATCTTGTGGGTCTGCCCAGAAGTGCAACCAGCTCTGGAATGTAACCAAATCCAGCAAAGAGACCCAGCAATTATCAAGGGTGGAATACAATTACAGTCGAGTAAAAGGCACCTCCTTTTGGCTGTCTCTCTGTCCCCTTGGCAAGCTTTTTCCAAGGAAGATGGCAGGCAGTACAGTACTTAAGACTTGGGTTCATTTGGGCAAGAGGTGGCTAACAAAGCCTAGTGGAGCAATGGTGCAGGCAAAGTTTAATTGCTCCTTAATTCTTGCTGGATTAGAAGACTCTTTGCTCCAGTTTCAAATAGCTTTTAAAGCATATTGTGGCATTAATGGGAGGCCCTTTACTGTGACTTGAGAGGCCTCTGATCTCAGCACTGTTCAGACTGGCAGCGTCACCTGTCCTAAAACAACATACTGTAGTTGAAACACAAAAGGGAAATGGAGGCTGGATCATTGAGGAGAGTCTGTGCCTAAAATTACGGTATAACACCAAGGTAGCTTGCATTAGGAAAATGAGATTTGCCATCAGAGGTGACTAACAGTACAGCAGTATACCTGTCTGCTCATTCAGTGGAGCTTCCAGGTAAGTATGTGTTGGGTTGCAGTTCATGGCAACAGATATGAGAGGGAGAAGCAACATAGGCAGAAGAGCCTTAAATCTGACAAATTGGAGGCATTCATTTGGTGCTGTGAAAGTAGAGCTTGGGTTATTCTTCTGTTTTGATTTATGTCTTCTGATGTTTGTAGAAAGCAGGCGAGGAGGTCAAAGGTGAGGAAGAAGAAGAAGACGAAGAAGATGAAGTCTCCACTATGTCCGAAGGTTCAGAAGTGGCACAGGATTTTGAGGCCAGCAATTATGGCAGACCAGGGATAGGCCAACTGAATGGGGACTGTAAGGACAGCAAGCATGGTGGGAAAGAGATCCCCCAGCCCAGTGGCGCCCTCGCCAGAGACCTGCGCTCCCTCGAAGAGGAGCAGTCCTTGAGGAAAGGATCGGAGCGTCCCCCCCACCCCGAAGGAAATGAGCAATGTCATGCAAAGGCCTCTTGGCCTGGAGAAAGTGCCTGTCACCGCCTGGGGGATAGCAAGAAAGATGGCAGCACCTACCAGCAACCAGACAGAGCAGGTATGGGAGAGGGTGGGGTGGGGAGGGGTTGGGGGGGGTTGGGAGAATTAATGGCCAGGCTTGACTGCCCTGGGAGGCAGACGATCATCATGGTGAAGCCCATTTCAAGTGGTATTATTTGGCATTGATAGAGGAGTTACGTTTATGTTTATGGGGCCAGAGATGCAAAGGCCTACAAGAAAATTCATCCAGACTGGTGAGGAAAAAATCCTGGTTTCTCAGTATCAACTCCAGGCCTTCATGTTTATGCTCTGGAGTATAAAACGTTCTTCAGGTGGTGTGGTGGCAGATTTGGAAGTGCACATGGCTCATCATGATGATCTCCTCAGTCTGTCCCATATGGACAGTGTCCTGAAAATGCAGACTGCTGAAACAACGGGATCAGTCCTGATCACAGAATCAGAATAATTAATAATTAATTAATTAATTACTTAATAATTAAGTTGGAAGGAGCATCAAGTCCAACCCCGTGACAAATGCTTCGCCACTTTTCTCTTGAATGCCTCCCATGTTGGAGCACTCACCACTTCCAGAGGTAACTGGCTCCATTATTCGCTGCTCTAACAGTTAAGAAATTTTTTTTCCTGGTATTCAGCCTAAATCTGACTTCCTGTATCATCAGGATAGCTCAGTGGTTTAGGTATCTGGCTGCAGAGCCAGAAATTGGGAGTTGAATTTCCCATTGTGTTTCCTTAACAGGCCTGGGCTCAATGATCTGTAGGGTCCCTTCCAGCTCTACAGTTCTAAAATTACTATTATCATCACCATCAGGTTAGGAGCAGGACTTTTGTAAAGCTAAGGTTGCTCATTCAAGGCCAAACTACCTTCAAATGCTGTGCATGAAAATGTTGTCAGTTTGCAACAATATACTGTTCTGGGAAAGCTGTTTCTCTTCCAGCCGCTGTGAAGTTTGCAGCGAGGCTTGGAGAGGTTGCAGGGGAGTCTTGAGGGGAGTGGTGGATGGTTCATAGCCAGGGCTCTATCTCTCCTTTCTATCGAAATCCAAGGAAGCTGTTCTGGAAAAGTGTCCGGTGTCAGTAATGGACCGGGTCAGGGTGAATTAACTGAAACTTAATCCTGAAACACTGCAGTAGACAGAGGTGCTCCTGGTCAGTCAAAAAGCAGATTAAGAGAAAAGGGATGTAGCTTGTGCTGGAAGGAGCTGCACTCGCTCTGAAAACACAGGCCTGCAGTTTGGGGTTGCTCCTGGGTTCATCTCTGAGCCTGGCAGCCTGGGTTTTAGCAGTGGCCAGGAGTGCCTTTGCACTCCTTGAGAGACCTGATCTGGCCATGAGTGAGACATGCCTCAGTTACATTCAAACTGGATTCTTGTAACACACTCTATGTGGGGTTGCCTTTAGGCAGTTTTTGGAAACTTCAGTGGGTTTAAACATTGCAGCCATATTGTTAACTGGGCATGGTTACAGGGGTCACATAACCCCCTTGTTAGAGCAGCTTCACAGGCTGGTGATTGGCTTCTGGGCGCAATTCAAAGGGCTGGTTTTAATCTATGAAGCCCTAGAAGGCTTGGGTCCAAGCTATCTTAAAAGGCTTTCTCACTTTATGAGTCTGCCCATGTGTTAAGATAATCAGGGGAGGCTTTTCTTTTGGTCCCACCACCCTCACAGGTGTGTCTGATGTGGACACAGGAGAGGTCCTTCTCTGCTGCTGCTCCCAGTCTTTGGAACTCCCTCCCACAGGAGGCCAAGCTGGCCCCATCTTTACTGTCCTTGCGCAAGCATATGAAGACCTTTCCCTTAGTGACTGGCTAAGAGGGTTTTTTTAAAAAAATTGGGACGATTAGTATATTTGTTGTTTTAATCTGTTTTAATAATGCTTATATTTATCATTTTTAATATAACGTATATTTAAATCTTTTTAAATAATTGAGTGATTTATTGTTTTTATCTATTTTAATGACGTAAGCCATCTTGGATCCTTTTTTAAAGAGAAAGGTAGGGTAAAAATATTTTAAATGAAATAAAAAATTGCAACAGGGAAGTGTCATGCATAGTTTCATCCAGGACCTGCCTAAAATTTGCAATCCTCTTTACCCTTCTTTCTCCCTTCCCCCCCCCCCCCAGTGTCACCAGCTGTTGCAGGTGCTGAGCCCTCTGTGCCCTCCTCTCCTGGGAGACCTGGCATCCAGGCAGATGGGAGACCATTCAGCTGCACGTAAGTTTTGAGCAGGAGATGAAGTTAATTTATGACAAGGCCCGTCTTAAGAAGGATGTACCTGCACTGGAGTGACTCCTTCTCCACCACAACTGCTCTCTGATCTTGGGATTGGGCAAAGAGCAGGCAGACTTTCTTCAGGGGTGATGAAGAGTGTAATGGCACGTAGGGAAGCTTGCAGAACTAGCTGACCCCTCCCCTTGCCCTGTGCCACTGCAAACATGGCAGCCTCCATTTGCCAACTGCTTTTCGTGGCTTTATCCTTCTGGTGCTAAACAACCTGAGAAAAGAAGCTGGTCTCAGGGGTCAAAGGTCGGGAAGGACCTACAGTACTAGTCCTGAAGGCGGGTTTTGTACGAAAGCAGCTCAGCAATGATGAGCGATAAGTGACTCCTGCAAGCTTCTCCTCCATTTGCTTCTCTTTACATTGGAGGGAAAGGAAGGATTCTGTTTCCCTCATTTTGTTCACAAAACAGTTTTAGTGGAATTGAAATGTTTGTTAAGGCTGGCATGCAGCTTCTGTCGTGTGTGTTTTGGTGCCGGCTTCCCAATGTTGCCCTTCCTTTCCAGTTGTTAGACTAAGCATGCAGTTATCCTGGACTTGACTCTTCATGTTCTATTCATCTATAGTTTAGACTGCTGTAGTGGCTGCTTTTGAAGATTGTTCGCATTCTGTAGTTGGCACACAGTGTGGCTTCTGGATTACTAACTGAAACTGAATGTTATTATTTGGGTTATGCCTGTGCTGTGTCAACTGCGCTGGGTCTTTGGCTATTTCTCAGCCCAATTCAAAGTGCTGTTTTTGACCTTTGACAGACTTTGCATGGCTTTGTGCCAAGGGTACTTACAAGACAGAGTGCCGCCCTCTGTCCCTCCCTGTCCATGCATTAACACTTCAGCTGTCTTTTATGAATCTTGTAAACCATGCTGGGAATATAACTGCAGCCAGCTTGTCAGAAATAATTTTTAATGTAATATGGCCAGGAAGAGTCACAAGCCTGACTTGAGCAGTGGGTTCTCTTTACCAGACGGGCTGCATGTATGTGGTCCGATGCCCAAATGTGGCTAAGGAGGAGCCTCTAATTCTGCATGGAGTAGGAAGCTTTGACACATCTGTGAGTCTGTATTTTGTTTTGTTTTCTTCCTCCTCCTTGTAGCTCAGTAAAGGAGAAGCCTTCTGACCCTGTGGAATGGACCGTGGCTGATGTTGTGGATTATTTCACAGAAGCTGGGTTTCCTGAGCAAGCATCTGCCTTTCAAGACCAGGTGAGGACTGGGGAGTGTACAGAGAAAGGTTGGGAGATTTACATTCAAGCTGATCCTCAAGTAAAATATAATGCCCTGAAAATGCCCCCCCTTAAGAGCAGGGGTTGGTAGCACAGGCGCCCTATACGCTGCGGGTTGTTTACAAATAAAGCACAAGCGAGGATATAAACAAAGGTGTATCAAAAAGCGGTCACTATGGAGTTGCTGCCCTGATGTCTTCATTTTCTAAATGATAGAAGTGCTTACTACAGATTTTAGATGTGATTCAGGCATCAGTCTCCCCCACCCTTGACCCCAGTAACCCACCAGTGCTTCAGATGTGCTATTCACTTAAAAAATAATAGGGAAGTACTGTATCTGCTTTTGCTCAGGTACCAGGGCTTGCCTGTGATATCATTTCCTCCAGCCCATCAGACATTTTTTGCAACCTTTTCTAGATTATATTTTAGAAAAACGGATATCAAGTGATGAAGATAAAATATGGCTTTCATTAGTTTCTATGACATATTTTTAAAAACTCAGTCCATATTTAAAAGGTTGAGCAGAACTGTTGTCATGAAAGATTCTGAGTGACTTGGGGCCGTGTGCTAGAACCATTAGGCCTGTGCAGCTGCAGAACTTGCTTTTGTTAAGCTTATGTCTTGGGAAAGGTCTGGTACATCCGACCAGAAGCCAGTGAGCCCACCTTGGGAGCGCAGTGATGCCAGCTGTAACATATGTTTGTATGTCCCCATTCAGAGTGTGTGTGTGTGTCCTTGCACTTCCTCCCACCAAGCTGGCTCATTGGCCACTATTCAGTGTCTGGAAGTTTGAACTTCTGTAGCCCTCTGTCTTGGCCCAGAGCCCTTGGGGGTCTGCTGGCGTTTCACTCTTCAGGGTTCTGCACTTGGAATGGTCCATCTTGCTGGCAGGTTGCAGGCATTACTTCCCTATTTGTACTTTAGGGCCACATGTCTGTATGTCATGTTGAAATCTGGAATCTCCTCTGAGAGTGTCTTATTATTAGCTGTGCATTGTGTTCACACACACACAAAAACATACTCTTCTGGTGGCAGCTTCAAAACAAATGTTACAAGTGAAACTTTTTTTGTTTTTTTGAGGGCTGACAGGAGTCTGGACATTTCTTGGGTACCGACAAAAGTCTTGCTTGGGTCTAACATCTGGTTGGTAGGCAACAGCCAGTGGAAATATATACCCACTCCTCAATTTTTGCTTGTTTCACAAGGGTTTTGAAAATAGTAACCCTCCATCTTAAGGAGGTTAAAATATGCATACTTCTCAGGAGCAGATGCAACAAGGTCCATTTCCGGAACAAAAATCTCCCAGCTATGCCCCAACCCACAGATAAAGCAATTTATTTCATCCAAAGAAGTAAGCTATAGCTTACAAAATGCTTATGGCAAAAAACAAAATAACAACTAACTTGTTTGTCTTTAAGAAGCTACAAGACTCTCTGTTGGGTTTGATGCAATGGGTTACTAACAGGGTTGTCCCTCTGCTAGTAGTGTCTAGATCAGTGGTTCCCAACCTTAGGTAACCCAGGTGTTCTTAGAGTGCAACTCCCAAGCAGCCTTCACCATCAAGCTGTGCTGGCAAGGACTTCTGGGAGTTGCCGTCCAAGAACATCTGAGGACCCAAGGTTTAGAACCAGTGGTCTATATGTTGGTCAAGTCAGTTGGTCTTGGCTCTCTGTTTCTGTATCCTAGGAAAGGGAGGAGGAACTGCCCCTGCTAGGAGTCTCCTTCACCCTATAGCCCTGAACCGTTGTGCTTGTGTGTGTTGCCTTCCCCTGCAGGAGATCGATGGGAAGTCGCTGCTGCTGATGCAGCGCACGGATGTGTTGACAGGCCTGTCCATCCGCTTGGGACCTGCCCTCAAGATCTATGAATACCACATCAAGGTGCTGCAGCAGTGCCACTTCGAAGAGGACGAGGGCGACTCCTTCATGGGATGAGGAGGGATTTGCCACAGCTTGTGGAGGGAACTGGGGAAAGAGAGAGAGAGAAAGAGTTTGGAGGGGAGAGAAAAGGGGAGAACGGAGGGGGGGGCTGACATCCGCTGCCATCTACAGGTTTTTTAGCCCTCCTTTGCCTCTGAAAGCAAAGTGACATCTGCGTGGAAATGGCAGAGGCTGTGACTGGATATTGTGAAAGGAGGGAGGGAGAAGTGATGATCCCACCCCTCATGGCTCCTCACCACCCCGACTGACCAGAGGTAGAAAAGGCTGGGGTGGAATGGCTGCCAAACTCCTTTCTTCTCCAGTCCTCTCTGTGTTAACCTACTCCAAGCTTTCCACTTGCTACAGTGCATTGCCTGTTTTGGGAAAGGCAGAGAAGTGGCTTTTCTCTTCTACCCATCCTCAATTTAATTGAGATAATTTGTGCTTCAGCATTCCTCCACCCCACCCCCACTGTTTCCTCCTTTCCCATCACAGGAGCAGTTGGTGGCCCAAACTGCCCCCTTCCTTGCTGTGATTGATAAGACAAAAAAAACATAGAACCTGCTGGAGGTGTCAGGAGGTTTCAATCAAGTATCTTTTTATTCTCTTTTTTCTGTTTGGGTAGGCTTTTCTTCCAATTTTCATGGTCGTTGCCCAGAGTCAACTGCTTTTTATTATTTCTTCCTTCTCATTTTTTAAAAATATAAATATTTAAAACTGAAAAAAAAAATCTGATTGGTTTAGTATTTCCGCATTTGTGGAATGTAATGGAACAATTCATGAAGATGTGTGTGAAAGGGAATGAAAGTGTCTAGCCAGAATCCTCTTGTATAATGACGCAAATGACATAACATTTAGAAGGAAGTTGCCCTAAGTTAAGAAACCAGGGTATACATTGTCAGGTGCACACTGAGCCATTCAACTCAGTATGTAGCAGACCGCGTGGACAGTGATTTCTTAACTTGAGGCCAATTGAGCTCCAAAGCTAAGCCATTTGTGCTTCACCAGTGTAACTAGATAAGAGGATTTGGGCCTCTGTGTAGAATGCACTGTGTTCTGCTTTGAGGGGAAGAAGGTCATCTGGTGGTGGTGCTCATTTGTCTTTGGAAAGAAAAGACTTAGAATGACCTAATCTGACTAGCCCACAGTTGTTGGGGAGTGAGTCGGGGAAAGCCTAAGGATTTCTGGCTCAGCTGCTAGTATTGTAATTCACAATGGTAAAAGTGCAGTAATTATTGCACGCGGGCGGGCGGGCGCGCGCGCACACACACACACACACACGCACACAAGTTCTAAAATAAAAGACCTAGGACTCGGAAAAAGAAGCATTTGATAGTGGCAATGGGAACTGTACCTGTTGTCACTCCTAGTAACTCAGCTGGTGATCTTATATAGGCACCATAGCTGCCCATATCAGCAGTGTAAACGCGTCAGGGGTGTTTTGGAACAAAAAAAAAAAACGTGCTAGAGAAAAACTGGTCAGGAGCCTTGCTGTGTGTCAAGAAGACCAAGCATGGACCTCCTCTTGTTTAGACAGGCCAGGTCAGGCCCATGAAGATGGGGGCAATTTGACATGGCGTGGTAGGCAGGGTACTGAACACAGTAAGCTGGTTCTTGCACACTTCAAGGACTGAGTGAAATTGGGATCATCTACGGCAGTGGTTCTTAACCTTTGTTACTCAGATGTTTTTGAACTGCAACTCCCAGAAACCCCAGCCAGCACAGCTGCTGCTGAAGGCTTCTGGGGGTTGCAGTCCAAAAACACCTGAGTAACCCAAGGTTAAGAACCAGTGATCTACGGCACACTATACATTACATGAACGTTTGTGATGTTCAGGGGGCACACTGTACATAATACAGTACAAGGATTCTAGTTCCCTAGGAAGCGTCTGTTTCACAGATTAAGGTGGAGCTAGTTTAACTGTGATGGCTTTGCATGAAAAATGATGGGAACTGGAGCTTCATAGAAGGTGTTGAGGACTCTTGATTATGAGACCTCGGACCAAGTGGCAAGGTTCACTACCTAGAATTCCTTGTTTGGGAGCCTTGATAGATCAGGTCTGACACTAGTTTAAATTTAGAAAGTAAATGGGCCTGTAGTGCAGTGGGAGGATCAGTGGGTACACAGTGCATCTCTCCTGTTCTGCTATGCCTTGGGCAAAAGAGAATTGTACATAGATACCTCCTCCCCATGCATACTTAAAGGAGTGTGGAGTTAGACAGGAACACACTGAATTTATGTTCCTAAAATTTTCTGTAGGACCCTGAGGGCTAGAAACATATTATTTGGATTTTGAAAGCAGAAGTCCTCAATGTTGTAGCACAGAAGTGCCTCTGGGGCTTACATTCTGGCTCCATGTGGCCCCTTATTGCACAACACCCTACTATTCTTTCCAGAGTTGAGAATAAAAAACAAGATTTTTTTCCCCATTCTAACATGTCTTACCCATATATTCTGTTCATTGGCTGCTGGCTGTCCAAAATGGTGGTAGTGGCATGTTGTAGAAACCAGAGTGGGTGACTCGACAGTAGGCGTGGCTCTGGGCCCTTTACACTCTCCTTTTTAGGGAAGGAGTAGGGCTATTGGATGGGGCAGATGTTCTGGTTCAGTGTTATTGACCCCAAATAGGACAGAATGTTGGGTGGGCAGGGCTTGGATGAAGCTGAATGCAACAGATAAGGCTGTTCCAGTGCAGCAAGCTTGAAGGTTTCTCCTTTAGGCCTGGGAGGGAACATGCTGGGTTGAATGACTTAAATGTTCAGCATAGGGAGAACACAAGTGAAGCATTGCAAAACAATACTAAAATAATTTGTGAAAGCCCTAATAGTGGTTTCATGATCAGGGATCATTCTTGACATACACTTGATTGTACATTGTAGTATATAAACGAAGGACTCTGCTGTATGGTCATCCATGTGTAAGTGACAACAGTTTCTAAAGCAAGCTTTCAGCATGCTGAATTAGCCTTGTAATGGGTTCATCATCAGCTCACGTAACAAACCTGAGAACACAGAAGAATGAGCTTTAAAAAGGATGTGTAAAGTTGTGAGTTAAGTAAGCACTGAAGAAATCACATTTAATTCAAAGTGTATTTACAGAATAATGCATCTTGTGGTCGACATAATATTCACCCATTGGGCCAGCATAATTATCTAATGAATATAAAAGCAAATGACAACTCTTATGAACCAATTGCGACCATTTTAATCAGGGGAAAAAGCTGTATTTTAGTACTCTTTGCATAGGTTTCTCAGTCACTTTGTATAGCTTTTGGGGTGGACACAGTTTCATGCAGCTGCTGCTGGAAGCTTATTTCTGATGTAATGGTGAATACAGGGGGTTGAGCATAGGGCTGCAGGGCCATGAGCATCTTCTCACATTGCAACTGTTGCTAAGCCTTGTTTTAAAAGAATCAGAAGCACTTCCCTAAACTTACATTTAAAGTTTGATTTTATTGGAGAGAAGGTCAGCTAGACCAGTGGTTCTTAACCTTTGTTACTCTGATGTTTTTGAACTGCAACTCCCAGAAACCCCAGCCAGCACAGTTGGTGGTGAAGGCTTCTGGGAGTTGCAGTCCAAAAACATCTGAGTGACCCCAGGTTAAGAACCAGTGAGCTAGACCATAGCATTTTAGAAACAAGGCATCTTTTAAGATCAAGATAGTGAAATTGAGTTGCCAAGCTGTGCCAGCAGTTCAGCTGCTATCAAAGTAATTCTTGATCCATAGTTGCATCTTGTATGTATGGTTTAACATTGACAGTGAAGACATTGAAATAGAGATTTTGTTTACCTGGGGTCAATCATCAATCCAAATGGAGACTTTTAAGCCAAGAAACCAGAAGAAGACTTGAGACTCTGAAGGGCAACAATGAAGGAATTAGAAAAAGATCAAGTATAAAAATGTGTCACTGGAGACCAAGGCCAAGATCATCCACACACTTGTATTTCTGATCACCATGTGTGGGTGTGAAAGCTGACAGGAAAAAAATATATTCATTTGAAATGTAGTACTAGAGGAAAGCTTTGCGGATACTCTGGACTGCCAGAAAGATGAACAGGTGGGTCCTAGATCAGATCAAGCCTGACTTATCCCTGGAGGCAAAACTGTTGAAACTGAGGTTATCCTACTTTGGGCACATAATGAGAAGACAGGATTTGCTGGAAAATACAATGCTGGGAAAAGTGGAAGGCAGCCGGAAAAGAGGAAGGCTCAAGATGAGTTGGATTGACTCCCTAGGAAACCACAGATTTCAGTTTGCAAGAGCTGAGCAGGGCTGTTCAATTCAGGCCATTTTGGAGATTGCTCAATTCATGGAGTTGCCATAAGTTGGGGCAACTTGATAGCACATATCAACAAATGATGCCCATAATGCATCAGCTTTTTAAAGATCCAAGTGAAGCCCACATTCCCACCTGAAAGTGAAGTATATGATGGATGTTAAGGACATAATAGTAAAACAGTAAACAGTACAACTTTGCAGCTATGCCACAGATACTCCCTGTGACTAAGATCTCTGTTTACAAAAGAAAGTAATGCTGGCTCAAGGTATACTTTTTAAAAAAAACTAATTTAGAGCTCAGGAGGTGGAATTTTGATGATGGGTTTATCAACAGAAACAGAAACATTTGTTTCCTGATGGTCAGCACACACACACATATACAATTAAATGCAGTAGTGCCTGAAGCCAGAACACGCCCCAGCATATAATGGGCTGATGTTTCTGTTTAACATTTGTTTTAGGGATATTATGTAAGCTCATTGCCTGGGGTTGAGAGACAAATTGCTTCAGTGGCATGCTGCATTGTATGCAAAGTAAGGGAAACCAAAGTGAGCCTTTGAGAAAAAGCTAACATTATGTGTTGCCTCTTTTTAAAAAAATTAAAGGGGCTTGATTGTACAGTGTAGAACATATAGCTCACAGTTGCCCAGATATTATGACTGGCAGTAAATTCAGGGCAGGCAGGAGAAAGTCCTTTGTCTTGCCATAGGTTGAGTTTCCATAACGGCCTCCCAGGTGGTGTGGAAATGCAACCCTTACCATCCGCAGCCACTACGGCCATTACCAATGCTACCTAGGAATAAAGATAATTCTAGTCCAACCTGTGTGGGCAAGTTACCGAACCGGGGAAGGCAGTATTACATAGCAGATAGATGGGATTTGTTGTCAGAGGTAATGATGGATTTGTGGAGAGGTGTATATGCCTAGCAGAATTTGGAAAATGTATGTTTGGTAGCTCACAATTTGGAAAAGCGAATTTGGTAGTTCCAAGTTACCTTTTCCAAGGTTTGATCCCAACCAGAACATGTTTCTTAAAAAAAGCCTCTGGCTGCAGAAGCAGAATGCCAGATGCTTGTGGAGAAGCAAACAAGGGAAACCTTATGGATCTACTGAAAGTATGCATTTGGCATCCGTGGGTAAGATGATGCAAAGGTGGATAAAACTGATCTGAAGCAAGCAGAATCCCTTTATGTTCCTTCTTTTACAACTTTAAATGAATCTTAAAGAGCGGATAGTGCTAGATAAAAGGTACCAGTTTTCTTTTCACAACAATAGCAACCAGCGCTGAAGCTTTTCAATATCTCTAAATGATGGGATCTGCTTCAGAGGGAAGAATGGTAAAGAATTTTAATCCCTTCATGCTGTTCCTCAGTGAAGCAGCCATATAAGAAGTTTCTCTCCCCCCCCCCCCGGCGGTTTTTAAAAAAATTATAAGTTACAATCCTCAGGTCACATAACAAAAAATTAAAAAGTAGTAATTACCTATAAATACAGTTACATTTCCAATAATTTTCTTATCTATAGTATACTGTTTAAACATTTATATAAGTTCTACTTCTAACCCTACAGTTATTCAAACTAACCAGCATTTCAGCCCGTTTTCCAATTGATCTCCTGCACCAGAGGCCAACAAGGGATTCCATACTTCCATAAATGTATCTTATTTTATTTCACCTCTAGAGAGTTTAATGTGATAGGTCAGTTTTTCCATCAGAGCCAGTATCCATATTCTATTTTGAAATCTTTGCAAGGACAAGTCCTGAGTGTCCTTGGGCAATTCTGTTATGGGCTCCTCCTAATATACTCACAATTAGTTTTTTTATTCACAATGTTTTCGTTCCCTCCCGCAAATAATGAAAAAAAAATAGCAAAGTTTAATTTGAGATATTTTTTTTTGGTTATACTTTCCAATTAATAAATTACCTCTGACCAGAAAATTTCCACTTTTGGGCATGTTAACCACATATGTTCCAAAGTTCCTTTATATAAGAAGCTTTTTCCAGATGAGATCAGAGTCAGATTTTTGCCATTAAACTTGCTTGATGCTCTTTGTGTTTGGAAGATAGGGCTAGTTTGCTTACTGGACTGCTCAAAACCAGGGGCACTGTGGACTATAATCTAGCAACAAAGTGGTAAGCAATTCGCTTTGGGGCTTGGGGCAGTATTGCAGAACACCCCCCCCCAGTCCTTCCCAGCCCTGCCCCACAGAAACCACTGCCAATGTTTTATTTATTTTATTTATTTATTCCATTTATATCCCGCCTATCTGGTCATTGCGAAACTTTTACTACGTGTTATGTGGGAGAAATCTTTCTATGACAACACTGATTATATCAAAACCTAACCTGTACCATGTCTTTTAAAAAAAAGAACCGCACATTACCTACTGTATATGCTCACCAGAATTCAGAATGGGTGGGGGAGGGTAGGAAGGCGATTAACTACCCAGGAACTTGAGACAAAGGCAATCCAGGCCACCTGGCTCTGCCAAGAGAGGAGGACACTTACCTTTAGCTCCTGGAAAGGCTCCACATTTGCAAGTCATTGGGTGCTGCTAAGGTGGCTGGTTTGTCAAGTGATTTGCTTAAAATCTTGTTAAGGCAATAATGGATCAGAAAGAGCACAGAATTTACATTTAAACAAGCATTGCTTTTTTTAAAAAAAAGATGTCAGTAATGTTAAACTGAAGGGGTAAGTTGCCACTTAGCCTTTCGGAGCCAACCCATGTAGGATTTGAGTCAACCCTTTGCCCGCAAGCTCTGTGAATGTGTGAGTAAGGTAGGTTTAGCTTGAAGACAGTATTAATCCCTCAAAAACCCATCAACACCATCTCTTCATTTGTTTCCATGAACGCTGGCAGTGCTTGGGTCATCTAGGGCAAGGCAGTGTGGGGCTGGAGTCAAGGTGTTTTTACATGTTAATCTTCAGCCTCTATGTGTGTGGAGATTACATCTTTTAAACCCTGCCTTCAGGCTCTTAATCGCATACTAGCCTCAGTGGAAGAACTATGTCAGCTACTCTTGCTCTGCCCTTTTGAATGATAACTGGATCATTTGGTTGTTGACCTGTACAGAAAACAGGACAGGAAAGGCAGAGGCCAAACAAAGGGAACTCTTGAATGGGGGGGGGGGGGGGAGAGACCGGATTGCACTCCAAGTTGAGAGATGATGGGCACATCTATTGTATCTACATGAAACAGTTACAGCAGTCTGATACCGCTTTCAACTGCCATGTCTGTAGCCCACAGAATCACTCTGCTGGCTAGAAATGCAACAGGAAGGCAGCTGCTTGGAGGAAGCAGAGATCATATGCCACCCAAAGAAGGAATAACCTGGGAGCTGAAATTTAAACTAATATGCCAGGGAATGACTTCCGTTTTACAGGGCGTTAGATAAGATTAAGGGTGCAATCAGATGGCCATTTGTCCCGCAGTTTGGTCTGGGCTCATCCACTCTTTTCCCCCCACTGACCACATGACATACATGCCATTGCAAACCAGTTCACTCTTGCTCAAAAACCACCCACACCTTTTTGGCTCCTCCTTTTGTTGTTGTTAGTTTTGGTGCAGGTAGGATCACTCCCATTTTGGTTCGTTCCAGGATGGGTGGCTGCTGGGATCAAGCTAAACTGGCTGGGTTGCCATCTTTTTGCTGAAACTGGTTAACAATTTCGAGAAATATGAAGCTTCCTTTCTGCTTGCCTGCAGAGGGTAAGAGAGGCAAAGCTTTCCATTTAGTTTTAATTGTTGCTAACCAATACAGCACATGAACAATGCTTTGAAAGGTGGCTTTTTAAAATAAATCCTTTCAAAGCATTGCTATGATAGCAGCAATTAAGAAAAATGGCAAAACTTCCTTTTCTTTCCCCTCCAAAGGCAAGCAGAAAGGAAGCTTTACATTTCTCAAGATTCTTAAGCAGCTTCAATAAAGGGATGGCCAGACAGTTGCTTAATCTTAAATGAGAAGTTTTCCCTTTAAAAAGAAAGTCCTAATCAAGCTGAACAGGATCACTTGAGATACAGCGTGGTGGTTCCTTGCATATGGAAGCAAGGACTGCCCCAAGTGCACCTCAAAGTGACTGTTTAGCACAATCCAGACGGATATAATTCTGCCATCTAGTCACACCCTAAAATAACCTAAATCCTAGCAGTGGTATTAGGGCTGAAATCAGTTCCCCCAGCTGCCAAAATGAAAGAGCCATGATAAGCTCATGTAGCCTGAATGTACTCCCCCCACCCTAATCCCCATTTTGAAGACAGGCAATAAAAGAAACACAAAAGATCACCTTTATTTGAAAAATGTAAAACCTATCATTGTTTATCACTAACAATTTACTACATTACAAAAGTAGTCACACACACACCTAAATCAACACCCTGATACAGTTAATAAGGCTCTGTTCCAAGGACATTACTACAAATAATTCCTCCATGTAACTGGCAGTAAGTCAATCTCTCTGTGCAAAGCAGGCATAGGAAAAAAAACAAGAGTTGTACTGGGGGTGCCTTAAAAATAATAAAAATGAAGCTACACAATTGGACAAAGTTTTGGCATTCTGGTGAAATGGAGTCAGGGCAATGATAAAAGCCTATGTTTGGGGCAGAGAGCAATTTCTGACATGCATCTCCAGTACGAGAGACCAGGTAGGGTTAGAGCAACACTGGCCACCTGAAGACAGACCTTGCCCACTGATTACCCCTTTTTTCTAGACTAATCTTGAGACACCACCTCTCTCCAAGATTCCTGTATGCCATTGATTGGGCATCCTAAGGCTTGCATCTCCACTTTAATGGCAGGAAATTAAAAAGGACAGTTAGGCTAGTGCCTTCGTGTGCCAACCAAGCAGTTGCTGTTGCTAAGAGGAAAGACTCACATGAACGTGTGGGTGGGTAGGGAGCCCCCCCCCCACACCCATGGCCTTGCTGTCCTTTTTAACAGCTGCCGTTCACCTAAAGGGTGGTAGCCCTGTCCCATTTGGTACTGGCTAGCTCTAGGAGTCTCTCAGCAGTGTAAAAGATGCCGTTTTACCTCAACCCAAGTATCTAGCTGTGGAGGGAGAGGTTGGGAGTTCAGTTCCCCACTGTACCTCCTACAAGTAGAGCCAGCCTGTGTGGCCTTAGGCAAGCTGCACAATCCCAGGAGGAGGGAACGGTGAACCACTGCTGTTTATTCCCTACCTAGAAAATCCTGAAAAGGGCCGTCGTAAGTCAGAATTGATTTGACGGCAGGGTTTGCTTCACCAGAATCCCGTTTGGGGGCAAGGAGGGACAAGGGCACCTTTGCTCCTAACCAAGTCAGAAAAGTTGGTATGAAGCAACAAAAAGTATAGGCTCTAACACAAAAAACTGAGGAGCTGTGCTGTTGGAAGCCAGGGCCAGCACTGGTGCAAGTAACTGGCTGCATCAGGAGTGAACCTTCCACCCCAAACAGACACATTTCGGATCAAAATTTAGGCTCCAAAGAAAGGGCACTTTGTAAGGTAATGTTCCACTGGGTTCTTAATAACCCCCTTCCTTTGCCACTTTTCAAGGTCCAGGTTTCCAGCTACTCTAGAACATGCCAACCCTGGAAAAGGCTCTTCCATGTGCAGGCTGCCTCTTGCAATAGCCAAACCTTTGCAGAGGGAGGCAGGTGGCTTGGGATTGATCTGCTATTGAAATACAGAAACTTGCCATCTTTTTTTAAAATTTCAAACAGCATTTCCTCCTCAGTTGGAGAAGTTTCATGTACTACTTGTTCCCTTCTCCTTCAGGGGAAGAGGATATATACACTTTTCTCTTGGGGGCAGTTTTTCCGAAGGGTTCCCCAGCTGCCGCTGATCATCTCCTGCTAAGGTAGGCGGGGGGGGGGGGGAACCGGAATTCTCAGCCTTCTGTGACCAGGACTCCCTAATGAATCCTTCCTGGACTTTAGAGCCTTAGGTAACCTTATGGGATTTGGCTGCTCCGCCACAGCTAGAGGTCAGCTGTCACTGAGAAAACATGGCTTGTTTACCCAAAGGACTGTGGTAGGTTTTTGCTTTGTAAATTTTCCAGGCAATGAATGAGGTACAAGACGGGCTCAAACAAAAGAGTATAGTACAGCAACATCGGCCCTTATGCTGCAGAATGACCCTCCAGGTATTGTTGGACTCTTAACTTCCACGACTCTCATTCATGAGCCGAGACGGTCTGGGTCTTGTGGGAGCTCAAACCCAGCATGGCCTGAAGATTCTGGATCCTAAGGTAGAGAGAAAAACATTCTATACCGATGAAAGCTCAGGCAAATGCAGAGGGCTAAAAAAGATCTACCAAGGTACAGGCAGCCCGAGAGGAAAATCAGAGCTTCTGGCAAAGGACAAAAGTAGGCACCGCTCCCCAGGTGCTGAACAATAGAAGCCAACAGAACAAAGAGTCTTACAAAGTCAGCCTCGGACTGCTAATACTTCTCGACTCCAAGGTGCATCTGAATCAAACCTATATATATATATTGGGAAAGATGTGTCTGGCTGCAAGAGCCAAGACATCCACCAGAAGGGAGATTCTTTTCAGAAAAAAAATAAATTCAGTGGAAGGTCTCTACCTCTACCACAGTCCAGTCCCCGTGGGGGGATGACATGTCCTCTGGGGAGAAGCTTGTCACAGAAGTAATGCTGGCCCGCGACTCATCCAGAGGGGAGATCAGTTCAGTCCATTTGCTAATCTCTGCTTCGCTGCTCACGGCCCCCTTCCCACCGAAAGCCCCCGGAGGTGCCTCTGCTGAGAAGAGCAGCGTCCGGCTGATGAGCTGTTGCACAACTGTGGCTGGGATGTTTCCTAGGTGAAGAGCCTGGTCTTGGGAGGTGGCCCGCAAGCAGCGACTCCTCCCGTCTTCATCCGGGCCAGGCGTCTCAGCGCCACTTTCTACTTCATAGATAGTGGAGAGGATCTCAGATGGACAGGGTCCCCAAGGGAAGGGCAAGCCAGTCCCACTGTCACCTACAAACAGGGCAAGGAGCTTGGGTTGGAAAAAGTGGCCCTCAGGGCGGAGGGGGACAAACAAAGAGAGGAAGTGACAGACAAGAACAAAAGAACGGGGGGGGGGGGAAGAGGCCAGGGTGATTACATAGAGATTGGCCACGATTCTCCCCTAGCAAGAACTGGATTCTCCCCTAGCAAGAATTGCACTCCCAACGTTACCGATCTATGGAAGCCATGGTTCAATGTGCTGGTTCTGAAGATGGGTTCAGATGCCTCGTTGGGCCTCCCTCCTCTAGTTCAGTTCCCCTTATAAGATACCAAATGAACTACCAGGGCCGCTTTTGGAAGAGACTCTGGACTTACTTTCTTAAAAAGGATCTTAAAGTCTCCATCGGGGTACTCAAGCAACCTCCTACCTAGCTGCTGCCCAAAGGATCTGCTGCCAACCACCTTTGTGGAGGAGAGGCATCACAAACGGTTAGAGAAGGTCAAGTGTCAGCAATGTTCTCTGTTTTCTCAGGAATGGTTTGTCCTGACTTCCCATCTATCCTTTAGATCTCTTGATTTTACTTTAAGCCAATGAGTAGTGGAACCAAGGATGTATCCAGCAGAGAGAGAGAGAGAAACCCCTGTATTATTTAAAGTTAACAGTTATTGGGGCTCTTCCATAGGAGAGGAGAAAAAGGAAGAAATATTGGGTTATTTGTCCATTCATGACCCTTCATCCACCACTGATTCATAATGCATGGATTTCCTAGGTCAGTAGAATTTCAACAGGGTTTTCCCCGAAAGGCCCACTGCTTCCAAAAGCCAGCCTGCCTTCCTGCATGCCTGCCTTCCTTTCCTTCCTCCCTTCTTATCTCTCACTGCCAAGCTCAGCCAATACATTACTTCCCATATTTGTCTGCAAGAGACTTGGGAAATCTTTCACTCTCCATCTGTGTTGGTCTTCTGTTCCCAAAAGCCCCAGACAGGAGATCCAGTGGGAGTGAGTTGTGCCAAACATGCGGATAGCCAAAGGTTCCCCACCCATGTTTGGCAAAAACTCACAGAGGTTGAAGGCAATAATGTGTTGCATCCAGAGACTAAAACTGCATTAAAACCAGTCTGTCTAGCACAAGGATCTAGCACAAGGAACTCCCATAATCCTCGAGAGAAAGAGAGAAAAAGGGAGACCCTCGAGCAGGAGTGGCGATGTATCAGCCCTCCAGTTGTGAATGGACTGCAATGCCAAGGAGCCTGAACCCGAGCCTGAGCCATTATAGCCAGTGGTGAGAGATCACAGCACAGCAACTCCTGCTGTGCTAGAAGCTGCCACTGTCGAGCTCAAGAGTGAAGAAAATCAAAAGTGTGTCACCGGATGAGCAAACTCTGCTGATGGGTCAAAATTCTACATCAGACAAGTCATCCTCCAGATGCTGTTAGACTGCAGCTTTCATTACCTCTTGCCACTGGCTATGGTACCTAGAAACGGCAGTCCCAATAAAAACAACACATCTGGAAGGCCATACGTTGTTCACCCCTTTGCGCACTGGATGCGAATCTGCCTGGGTCCCCATGTTTTGCTTCCGCCAGGCAC
Organism: Pogona vitticeps; assembly: GCF_051106095.1. Lineage (NCBI taxonomy): Eukaryota > Metazoa > Chordata > Lepidosauria > Squamata > Agamidae > Pogona > Pogona vitticeps. Next base: position 123,241,750 of record NC_135784.1, on the reverse strand, counting down.
AACGGCCCATGTCAGAGATAACACCCCTCATCTCCCCACCTTTTCTGGCCACATCTAATCCAGAAAGCAAGCTTTTGTAATGACTGGAAATGGTATCTTCTTCCTAGCCCCATCTGCCATATTCACCTAGCACCCTCACACACCCCACCCTGAAATCCCCGGAGTCACCTTCCACTTCCAAGCCCAAACCGAGAGCAGCGGGGGGGGGGGGGAGAGGTCGCCTGGAAAAACAAGACAGGCCAGATCAGATAGACAAAGTGATGCTTTATTTAACACGTCAAAAGGCTATGAAGTTTTCCTTTCTCAGGAACACGCTAAAATACACACAGCTTCTCCTGAGGAAGTCTGCAAAAGGGATTGAGGGGAAAAGATTTCAAAACACACAAAGACAAAGTAGGCCTGCTTAGCGAGAAACAGAAATGGAACAGGTACACACACGGAGGAAGGGAGGGCCGTCTCCCTTCCCCCAACAAGGGACTATTGCACATGGAGAGGGAGAGAGAGAGAGAGAGGGAGAGGGAGAGCACAGGTTGGCACTTCTGACACAGACAAGGCAGGTGCCTCTATACGTTACCTGCAGCCGCCAAGCCATGAGCAGCAGCAAAAGGCTGGGACGACCCCTCATCCTGTCCGCCAATCTTCTCGGGCATGGGAGCAACCGGCAAGGGATGCTCCCAATCCAAGGGCGTCTTGCTGCCGGCCTCTTTGGGGAGATGGTCCTTCGTGCCCTCTGTGGAATGCTCCTCGCCCTCCAGGGAGGAAAGGCCAGGGCTCTTGCCGCAGCTGTCGGTGGAATGGAGGTGAAAAGCGCCAAAGACATCGGAGGAAGCGGCGGAGTTGGTCGAGGCCGGGGTCTCTGTGCCGGCATCACCAGAGCCCAGTTCGTCGGACTCCTCCACCGAATGGGGCAAGGGGGGCTGCTTGCCCGGGGGAGGAGAGGCCGACAGGCAAACCGCTTTGGCAAAGCCCGCCTCCTTCAGGAGATCTGCGTCCAGCTCAGCTTCCTCCTCCGAGGACACGGTGGGCTCCGTCAGAGGTTCTCCCAGGACTTCATCAGCCGGCAGGGTCTCCGCCTCATCGTCTCCTCTCTCCATGTGGATGCCCAGGTCCAGCTCCCCAGGCAAGCCCTCCAGGGGAGTCAGGAGATGGTGGCAGGTTTGTTCCAGCTTCTCATCCGACTTGGACTCCACTCCGGAGCTGCTGTCGTACTCCCGTAGCTCCTCGGGCGTGCTCGTCTCGCTGCTGCTCTTGCCCGCCAGGTCGGGTCCACTCAAAGTGCTGGACTTGGAGGAGGAGCCCCCCTTCTCTGGGGAGAAGCCCTTCGGCTCAGGCACTTCAGGCAGCTGTGCAGTATGTCCCTGCAACAACTCCAGGCTCTTCAAGGGCAGGCTTTGGGGTTTGGGCATCGACCCCTGAGCAGCAATCCCCCCTCGGCCACCACCTGGTAAGACCCCTCCTGAAAAACGGAGTAAGAAGTCCACAGCTTCGCCCTGCTCTTCACTTTCCTCTTCCTTCGGGTGACTCACACACACCTCTGAGACTATGACCTCCTCCTCCTCCTCCTCCTCCCCGTCAACACTGGGACACTCACTCAAAGAACTAGGATGGTCATCCCAGCCCATACAAGGCTCCTCAATGAACTCACCAGGGAGTGATGTTGCAGCTGGGGGCAGATAGAGAGGAGGCTGGTCCTTGAGAACTTCACTGAGGACCACCTGTTCTCCCCTACACAGCTCCTCCTCCAGTGCTTCATCGGCAGTGTGAACGACAGCTAGAGGAAGACTCTCCGTTTGTAGAGGAGCGGCGGCCTCCTGCATGACCTTGGGATCGGGGACTCCAAGATCCAGAGGGCTCCTCCACCTTTCGCTCTCCCCCTCCGGAGATGCCACACCCTCCAGCAACTCTCCCTCTGGACTCACTGAGAGGCGCGGCACCTCTTCCACCTCCTCCATGCCATGCTCACCATCCTGCTCAGCTGCCACAGGTCGTGCAAGAGTTTTCAGAGGAGGGTCTACCTGGTTGGCAAAGGGGCAGAGCTCTGCTTGAAGGGCAGACAACCTGCCCAACTCCCCTGACGACAGTTCTAAGCCACGATCCGCTTTGCTCTCCTCAAGAGGCCCAGCCTCAAACCTCAAGAAGCCAAGAGAAAGAAGCCCCTCCTCACTGCTTGGCAAGGGAGCATCATCTTTAGCTGTCATCTGGAAGTCTGGAAGGGGAGCTGAGAGATGGAGAATATCTTCACAAGCCTCCTCTGTGTCAGAAAACAAGGAAGGCTGCTCACCTACCACGGCTGTCTCAGGAGACAGAGACATTGCTTCTTCCAAGTTCTCAGAGCCTTCACCACCAGGCCACGGGGATTCTGTGGGAGGAGAGGAAGCCCGGACAGCAAGTTCCAGAGAAGTGGGTGAGGAGGCTTCACAAGGGGACGTTGTCTCCACATCCAGCACCCCATCACAACCACTAGGGAGTTCCAGACCCTCTGGGGCAGCCAAGTGAGATGCCTGGCCAGGAGAGGAGACCTTCTTCTCTTGGGGATCCAGAGAGACCAAAGGGGGTGCTTCTTCTTGAGGCACTGCCGGAGAGGGCACTTCCTCTGCTACCATGCAGACTGGTCCAACACTATCCTCCCTTTCTAAATCTCTTGGCACAATGTGGTCGGTCTCCAGTGCTTCTATCTTGCCCACCGTTGACACTGCCTCTTGGAAGGCTGGCTGGCCAACAGCCTCCACCACAGTTGTGGCATCCAATTTTTCTAGAGGCGTTGAATCCTCTGTGGAAATGCTTTCTGCCTGCCCAGCGATCACCTTGATAACCTTTTCTTTAACAGCTGCCTTCTGAAGTTTACTTTGATTGAGAGCTGGTTCTCGGTTAAGAAAAGCATCTTTCTTCAAAGGCTTCTTGCCTGGGCTACCTCTTGAAGGAGGGACCTTGGGAGAAGAAGCCAAGGCTCTTGGTGGGGTAGCTGAACTGACACTCCCACAAGCTGCCTTGGTGGGGGTTCTGGGCTTATGGGGTTCTGAAGACTTCTTTGCAGAAAGCTTGCTGTTCGCAGCTGCAGATGCTACACTCCTTTGTCCAGGATTCTGCTCAGATTGCAATTTTGAGCCTACGGTTTTCAGTTGCTTTGGGGCAAACGGCACCTTCGCAGTGGTATTGGAGCTGGCAGGCTTGCCTTTCAACGGAGTGGCAGCTCTGGAAGCACCTGGAGCAACAAATGGCACTGTAAGTCTTCTGCATCAACTGCAAAAAGCTACACTTAGTGCAGTGTCTTTGTAAAGCAGATTGGGATCCTCAGCCAGGTGAGGGGTCCTTTTACAGAGCAGGGGAAAGTTCAAAATTCCCCAGCCACCATGGTCACACAAGCAAGGGGATCCTGGGGATTTCCAAGCCTGAAAAGAGATCTCTCCCAAGGTCTCTTCCTGAGCAATTCATATTACTCTCTCTTGCACTCTAGAAAGAGCTTCTCTAACTGGTTTTATAGCAAAAAGTACAGTCATCACTACTGTTGCAACCCTTCTCACTTATTAAATTAACATTTAACTGTCCCCAAGCCCATCTTGAAATATAACCCCCAATATTAAATCATCTAATACCTGCAAGTATACTATTATGGCTTCCACCGAAAAAGGCAGCACCACTTAGCTCTCTGGCAAGAGATAATATAATATTGGCTCAAATCCTCTTCTTTGATGTCATATGTCACAACCAGGGCAGGCCCACTGAATCAATGGGGATTTGGTGAATCAGCTCCTCCCTAAGTTCCATTGGTTCAAATGGGCCTCCTCTAGCAGCAACTTACTGGGCCATGCAACAGGATCTCAGCCACTGTGTCTAAGAGACTGTGCTACAAAACCACCAAAGTCCCTTGCTAGGCTTCCTCCTCTGCCATTACAGGCCTAGGCAAATGGTTCTCCCCCTTCCCAGCCCCTTCTTCGCAACACAGGGAGAACACTGAGCTGGCTTACAAGGTTGCAACCTTCAGACTTCAACAGAACAGGACGAAATACTTTGCTCATTTCAAAACACTGTTTAAATGCTATGGATAATTCTTTAAGCTACATTATCCAGCTGCATCTTAGTTACACCCAGTATGTGTGCACATACGCATATATCTTCCAAGTTCCTTGGTAAGCTGCATGTTTCTATTTACACATAGCAATATTCAGCATTTTCATAAACCACAGAGGGGAATTCACCTCTGTCCTATTACTGTAATAATGTTACATACCACTTGCAGTAGGCACACTATTTTTCTGCTGCTGCACTGCTAAAACCTGACCAGCAGGTGGTGCTGTCTGCTTTGGTTTGCCCCCACTTTTGTCACTGGCCAGCGCCCTGCTCGGAGCTGAGGAAGCCGCATTCTTAGCTCCTGGCAACCAAGCCCTAAAACAGAAAAGGGGAGAAATTATGCAAGGGGCAGCGTTTGTAGAGCAGAGGGGGCCCCACTTCTGGGCCAGCATCCTAGTGCATCCAAACAAATGCTTGCAATTCACATCTTTGGCAACCAACGGGTACTAATGTGCACAGGCAACCCCGGCAACAGCAGTAGTCCCTGCTTGCAGTGACATGAGGGGGAAAAAAAACTACAGATAAGAGAGCTTCAAACATTTCAGTCACTAGGATCAAAACTCTGACAACTCCTGTTTTGATAAAAGCTTACAATTCATCTCTTCTATTCAGCCCTCCATTCTCTGGACCTGAAACTGCCTCCAGTATTCAAAGCAAATGGGACAGGGAGGTGAGCCCAGATTAGCTGTACTTCCTCTCCCCTTCTGCTCCCCCCACCCCCCCAAGCCCCGTGAATGAATGAGAGCCCATGGCATTTCCTGTGTGGTACAGAGTTAAGAGATAATCGCAACCTTCCCCCATCCCGGCAAATTTTTGTTGTTGGGTTTTTTTTGTTTTTGAAGATTTGTAACATCAGAAGTTTCAAAAAAAAAGTTGAGGATTCATCTAATTTTGGTTAGCATAATTCAGCCAATTTTCACCCCAGATACAACCCCAATACAGAGCTTGCAGCCAACTAGGTTGCAGAAGGACTTCACTGTTGATATGATCATAGGCAGGATGGGATTTTAAAGGGAATAACTAGAGTAGAACTAGAAAATGCTCACATGTTCCACTATGGTATTTGAATGTGATACAATCTGGAGAAGCTTGGAAACCAGAATGGAGTGTTTATTATACTACCAAGTGCTGTGTTCTTACCACAAAGACAGTATCCCAATATCCTATTTGGCAACCGCACAGGGAGTGCCCTCAATAGATGCGCATGGAACCAGTATAAGATAACGAGTCATGTACGGAACATTTAGTTTGAAACCCAACTACGGTTAAAGTCTCTGCCTCACCATAAAGGTGCTTGGCTTCAACTACAAAAAATGGGCATCCTCCCATTCTACTGTTAGCATGAATCCCTCCTGGTACATTATGGGCACACATGCTGGTGCCCTCTGTGTGCCTGATGTTCTTTTCTTTCCTCCTCATGCCAGCTGGTCTCTAATCCGATAGCTAAGATGAGAGAAGCCCCATCCAGGTGTTAAGGCAAAAGTCTCAATCCAGGATGGATTTAAATCATGATTTTAAAAATGAAGAGTCTTTCAATTATTTAATTTTAAAAAACACTATTTTTTAAATTTACATTTTGATTTAAATCCATTTGGTCTTAAAAACATATTTGTATCCACCCAGCCTTAATTTTAATTCGTAAGTAAGGAAGCGTCAGCCATGTCCCCCTCGATTGTCATGGGAGAGGCTCCACCTGTCAAAAAGGCTCTCCTTGACTCTGTCTTCCCTATGAGCACTTTCCTTCTCCTGGGTTTGGATCCACCTTTTTGATGACCCCTATGATAGACTGTGGGACGTGGTGGCGCTGCGGGCTAAACCGCAGAAGCCTCTGTGCTGCAGGGTCAGAAGACCAGCAGTCGTAAGATCGAATCCATGCAACAGAGTGAGCTCTCGTCGCTTTGTCCCAGCTCCTTGCCAACCTAGCAGTTCGAAAGCATATAAATGCGAGTAGATAAATAGGTACCACCTCGGTGGGAAGGTAAACAGCGTTCTGGGTCTAAGTCGCACTGGCCATATGACAACGGAAACTCTTCGGACAAACGCTGGCTCTACGGCTTGGAAACGGGGATGAGCACTGCCCCCTAGAGTCGAACACGACTGACTAAAATGTCAAGGGGAACCTTTACCTTATGATAGACTGTGGGACTGTGAAGACCCAGATTCAAATCCTCTACTCAAGACATAAGGCTCATGGATGATCTTGGACCAGTCACTCTCTCAGCCTCACAGGGCTGAACCCAGAGAGGAGGGAAGGAGGCCATATGCCAACTTGAGCTCCGTGGACAAAAGACAGGGAAGAAACACAATGGAATACAACAGGTTGCATGCATCATCCTCACCTCAAAGCACTGCCCTTGCTATCAAGGCAAACCTGGCAGTTACTATTGGGTCAGGATCCTTCCTTCAATTATGACAGTAAATACCTTCAGCTAGTGCCTCTGTAACAGACAGCAAAGTCAGCACCCAACATTGTACCTGGAGGGCTTTGCTTGTTCAGATCTCTTGGGTTTTGTGGTAGTCGTCTTGGGGCCTAATAAAAGAAAAAAAAAAGGTGGTATTTGGCTACGTCAATGGCTTAATAAAGCATGGAACAGATGCTCCGAAGACTCTCACTAGACAATGAATAATAAAAAGGAGACTTATCATTGCCTCCACATTTCTCTTGCAGGAGAACCTCAGGGAGGATGTGAGCATGGCATCGTTGTCAGAGTCGGAAATGTGCCCATTTCTCATTTCTACCTCCATGGTGGAATGCAAGTCTGGAATTTATCACCCAAAAGAACCTCAGTTTTTTAGCTGAGGCCAGTTAAGCATTCCAGTCCTCAGTGCTACAGGAACTAAGTCTGAAGACAATGCTTAGTGATGTTTCTAAAACCTAGAATAAAACCCAAACAGCTTCATTGTCTTGGTGGGAAACGACCCCAGACACTTTCATGGCTTTGTTCTTCAACAAGAGCTCATAACAGAAATTTGGCCCTCAATGCAAAATGTAAACTTCTGGTGTACTATTTGGAACTGCAAAAGACATCACTAGCAATGCAGCCTCTGGAAAGAACTCTGCCTTGATTCCAGCCTTCTTTAAGCCAGGCATAGCCCCTACCCTTCAAGGATGCCTACAGTGTACTGAAGAACTTCACATATTTATGCCCACGTTTCAGCTGACAACGAATACCTGAAGCGGTTGACTGTGTTGTCCCCTTTGTGGTCTTCTGCTGCACCTCTGTCTCCTGGCTCAGCTTTTCTGAAGTCTTCAGCCCACTGGGCCTGTCCCCCACTCCTTTCTTCACAGTCATCCTACTAGCTGATGAGTTGGAGGTAGCTGCAGTGGCGGCGGCACTGGGCTTGGGCACTGGCTGTTTGGGCTGCAACACATTGGCCTTCCTAGCTGTCCCATTGTTGAGCACTCTGGCGGCACCAGTAGGAACCGTGGGAGGGCGAGATGCCAGGCCTGTTGGCTGCTTCCTCCCGGGAGGCTGGGCTGTCAGCTGAGGGTTCTTGCTGGACTTCTGCTTTGCTGCAGGGGGGCAGGCAATGGGAGTCCCTCCTCTCTTGCTGGTGACCATGCCATTTGATTGCAAAGCTGCTGGGCCTCCACTGGCAGCTATTGTGCCATCCATCTCTGCACCACAGGGCACCAGGCAGGTTGTCTCTATCCCTCAGAGTAGCCAGACAAGGAACCGTATTCACCGAGCGGCCTGGGATGGCAGGAGAGAACAAAGGCATGACACAACCGAAACCTTACAAGGAGCAGCCCAACAGACACGGGGGCAGGTGGGGGGGCGCCTGCACCAACTATGGCAAACCCTATCTCACAGCTCTGGAACTGATGTTTTGGGGCTAATGCCCTCACTAGCCATGGCTGGCCAGGGGATTCTGGGAGTCCAAGAAAGGAATATTTCCAGGCTTTGCCTCCTGATCCAGGGCGTCTGAACGGAAGTACAAAAGAAAAGAAAAAAAGGAGGTTGAGGTGGGTGGGGATAGACAATGTGCACAAGGAAACATATCCTTGCAGCCATCTGTTCGCACAAAACTATCTTCTGAAGAGGAAGACTGACACTGGCAGACGCCAGCAACAAGACCAGAGAAAGAACAACCCGACTTTACTACCGAACGTGTCTTCTTGGACTACCAAGGTCACGGCAGTAGCTGGCTGAGATGGGAGCCTTATTGGCTGTTCCAAGAAAGCCCTGCCCATCATCTCCCCTTAGGTGAAGCCACAAGACGCTCAAGGGAGGGCTGTTCACTAGCTTGGGTCTGCCCACTTTGCAGTCCCATCTGTCCTTCTCATACCAATCAGTGGAGGTAGCAAAGAATGGGAGACCGTTCACGGCAGCCATAAGGGCTGGCAGGTGTCTGCCTGGAATGCAGCAAGAACTCCAGCCTCACAAATCTTCAACGCAATTCACCAAGAGCCATGGCTACCCTGTATGCCCTGAAGATATTTTAGGTATAGGATAGCTCTCGTTTCTACCTCACAGAGCACCCCAGATGGGGGACATGGTTCTGGGAGAAACCACCAAGTGGTAGGTATTTCTTCACTATCCTCTGGTCTGTTTCCCTCCCCTCCTGACTTCTTGGAAGAAGACAGTCATGCTAGGATACATCAGACACATCACTGGCAATATTCTGAGGGAAGACCATGTTTCTACAGCACCCCTTAAGATCACCTGAACTACAACTCCCATTGTGCAACTTAGACTTGGCCATGCTAGCTGGGGATATCAGAAGTAACAGTTCAACCCATCTGGAGGGTGCCAGAGTAAAGAAGGCTGCCTTTGATGGTGAGCTCCCTGCTACTGAACCTTATAGAATTAAACAGGATTTCAGATGTTACACGGCATATTACAACCACCATCTAATTTGAAACCTGCGTTCCATGAAAAATGTTTTATTTCAAAACAGAGGTTGCTCACCTCACTGCACTACTTAGAACCAGCTCTCAAACAGATTAGATCTTCCATTTCAAATCCACATGCACTGAAATTGGCAAGGAAGAGAGAAAACATGAAAGCCTTTTATCAACTACCTGTACATGATAACTGGATAGCCCATGGCATGGCGTGGACAGCTAAAAAAGTACACTGATATTACCCAGCTCAATACATTTACTTGGAACCCATTTAATGCAATCACTAGGGATTATATCCAAATTGATGCATCCAGGACTAGCATGTAGAGCAGGGCAGGAGGAAGGCCTTGGGTAACTGTGTTAAGTCACTGGCTGATTGAATGGGGAGTCTGTCAGCATTTCCTGTCTCCTTATTAGATTCTGACTATACCCAATGCAAATTTGTACAGAAGGCTTGAGACTGCCTGCTTTTAGCACATTCTAAGCAACTGTTAGATAGTACAGTATATATATCTAACAGTATATGTACAGTACAGTGTGTGTATACACACACACACACACACACACACACACACACACACAAACAAACATATATACATACATATACGGTACATACATACACATACCGTATTTGCCGGCGTATAAGACAACTTTTGGCCCAAAAACATGCCTCCAAGTGTGTGTGGGGGGGTCGTCTTATATGCCGGGTGCACTTCAGTTGGTCCAGGAAGGAGCCGCGGCCACCACCGCTGAGTGAGTGACACGGGGGCCGTGCCGGCCAGGGAGGAAGGCAGGGGGGCAGGCAGGCGGCCGGTCCAGACGGAGGGAGGGAAGTAGAACTGGCCATGCCTGAGTGGCCAGAGCCCACTGCCGGGCTGCCTGCCGCCCCGCTGAGCCAGCTGCCTGCTCGCCGCCGGAGAGTCACTACCCCTCCTCCTCCACCCCACCCGCTTCCCCTCCTCGTCGCCGGCCATGAACTTCCAGGGTGGGCCCGGGCATAGCCCCGGGCAGCCGGCGGCGGCATCGCAGCAGAGCCGTCCACTCTATATTTTGAGTGGAAATGTTGGGGGGGTCGCCTTATATGCCGTCGTCCTGTATGCCAGCAAATATGGTATATACACACATATATATACATATACATACACATACATATATACACATCTACACATCTACATACACACACACACACACACACACACACACATCTAAGCAACTGTTACTGCCTGGGCAGTAATGTGGAATCTCCACAATTTCAGATCTTCCAAATAGTCCACTAAGGAAAAAAAAAACTTCTTTGGCTATTCTAGAACCTGTCATGATTTCTCACTATCACTGGAAAAGTATTTTGCACATGCCCAAAAGCATTCAGTTGGAAGATCCCTCTCCTCTCACCGACCGAAATACCACCAGAATCAGAACTCCAGCAAGAGAGATGCCCCACCACCTGATTTCCATTGTCAAACTGCTCTTTACCATGAATTTTTTTCCTTGACATTAAGCCAAATCTACTCTCCTCTAACTAGATCCTCGATTTCTACTTATGCCGTGTGGTGACCTCCCATCTTTCACCAGAACTTCCCTCCTCCAGGGTTAGACACACCTAGTTACTGCACTGAAAGCTTTCCTCACTGTTCTTGTGCTTCTGTGATTTCTAACTAGATTTGTTGCTTTCCTCTGGAACTCACTACTGTTTTGTTTATATCCTTCTTAAAGTGTAGAATCCAGAATTCCATCCATTTCGGGTCTTTACACTTTAAGAATAAGAATTTAGACAAATTGGAATGGGTTCAAAGGTGGACATGTTAACAACTGAAGAGGCCCCATTTCAGGGTTAAGCTCCAGCTCTTTCCAAGCTCCCCAAACTTGAAATTTTTCACCTCGAGGGGAGGCCCATGCTCATCTTTCCACCAGTCGGTGCCAGCATCAGATTTGGGTAATGTGTGCACACCCTCCAACTGTAATCTTCCCACCCAACTCTTGCTAGCAAGGGGGGAAGGCATCTGCACCTGGCGATGCTGAAGCCAGTGCCATCTTCTTTGGGATGCTCCTGAGAATACTGACCTACTACCTTTGTAGAGGTGTTTCAGAAAGAAGAGACAGAGGCACCAGTAGCTAACGTCAGCTCTGACATTTGCCGTACCACACCTGGTGCTGGGACGGCTGTGCTCTGCTCTAGTAGTACAGGGTTACCCAGGGTGGATAACATTTTTTAAAATTAAAAATTGGATTTTTAAACTGACATGGCTTTAAAAATTTTAAGTCAATGTTTTATTCATACTTTTAAAAAATCATAAAATACTATCTCAATTCCCATTTAAAATTAACCTTTAAAACTAAATCTCATTATGCAAGCTAACCCTATACTCACAGATTCAGAAAATCAATTAATCGCTCTATTCCACTCTCAAAAATTCAATTACTTACAGTCACTGTATGCTTTCCAGGTGATTCTGACTTATGGCAACTCTTTCCAGAGTACTCTAGGTACAGCATATTCAGGAGTGGCATTACCATTCCCTTCTTCTGGGGGAAAACGCTGGGACTGCCCTGCAGCTTGCCCTAGGCCACATTGGCTGGCTCTTCAGGAGACACAATGGGGGGAAATCAAACACCCAAACTCTAACTGCTCAAATCACTGAGCTATCCAGTCAGGTAACAACACCGCCATTTTTAAAGATTTAGCTGCTAGAGGATATGATGCAGCTTTTTCGCTTAATTTTTTTTTAAAAGTTAAACCCATTTCTCAGTTAATAACTGCCGTGACCTTTACATAAAAATATATGCAAATTAGCCTCTTTGGCTAGTTTCCCTCCCCCCAATTCTTTTCCTTTCAGAAGCATGACCCCTAGGCTGCTGGGAAATCTGAAAAATAGCCTTAGTCCCACTGCAATTGCCCACCTCTGCTCTAGTCCATCCAGAATTAAACAGCAATTACGAATTCTTGCCTCAGGTTTAGGACTTTGGGCTCCTTTTCCTCTGCAACTAAAACCTCATGACAAACAAACAGGCCCAGTGAGACATTGCTTGTGTGGATGTGCTTGGGCCAAGCAAGGCCGAGTTAAGAGAAGACAGAGAAGCACTATTCACTCTTAACCCCTTCGGCTTCCCTGAGGGACAGTCACAGGCGTATTAGCCGCATAAAGCACCTACATGCTCTTGGATGGATGCGTGCCTACCCTATAACTACGTGTGTATGTTTCAAGGACAGCCGTCAGATGGAAAGGAAGGAACAGAAAATGGGAGTCATTTATGTACTTATTCAAGGTCTAGTTTCATAAACCAAGAGCCCTGTAATTGATGTCTTATCATTCCAACTGTACAGATAGCATTGTCTGTGACTTGACAATGGTAATATTTCTATTAGATACTACAATTTTCTAAATTAATAAGATGAAGTGATCTAAAAATGGCACTAACTACCTCTCCAAGATGAGCTACCAATTAACATATCTCAGTGATCAGTCTTGCACCATCGCTTAGAAAATATGTGACAAAGAAGATTTATTTAAATCAATTACTTAAACCAGGCTTTTCTCCTTCCGATAGAAATCAATCCAGGATCACCTACTCCAGCTAAGCCAGGATTTCCTTGACAACACTTTTAAGTGCATAGCGCCTCTGTCCCCCTATCTTTCTTTGTTCTTGCTTTAGTTGCTTCCCAACAGACCGCAGTGACTTCATGGTTGTGGCAGCTTGGGCCCAGGGTGATCAAGCAGCCATCTGCAAATTGCTTTGGTGTTTGAGGAACACCTGAATTGGCTCAAGGACAAAAGCTTAAAGAAGTTCACAAGTCAGTTCCATCTCCTACATCCTGCCTTCTGCCCTGCAGAATCAAAGTTTTAAAATTCTCAGAAGCCATCACTACAGCCCCCCCCCTTTTAATTCACAGTCTTATTGCCCACTAACAGCAAACCAAGGCTACGACCTAAAAGTGTGTGAAATCAGGACAACTTCCACTCACCAATTAGCAACTTACGCCATCTTGCTCAGAGTGAAACAGAGAGAAAACATTGCAAAGAGGCTCATAAGGGTGCAAGGTCTGCCCACACCCTCACTTCCTCATCTTGTTATTCGGAGGTGTCAAAGGAATCCTTTTAAAGGCCCTCTGAAGTCCACCTGACCTCAAACTCCAGCAGTTTCAAAAACTACCAAATGGTCACCATGAGTTTTAGGGTGGCAGAGGCAGAAGCTGACTTTGCAAACCCAAGGCTCGGCACAACCAGAAGAGACTTTCTAGCACCCACTGCTTGCAAAAATGCAATTCCCTTTGACTTCAGCCACACCTAACATAAAAACTCCCACTCCTTCGCAAAACCACCAGATGACAGGATTTACCACCATAGTTCAGCCACTGCCAAACAGTGCAGGGTAGGGAGCAGTTTGTCCTCCTCTGCCATCATCTCAAGATGATATTTTGTTTGAGCCCTTTGTTTCTACTTGTCTTCTCATCTGCTTTACAGGTAATCTTTTGGGACCTGAAAACCACTATCAAGTTTCAGTTTGACTTTCTCCCTTCCTAAACACAAGTCCCTCTCCAGCCCCTTGTCTGCTGGTTCTGAAGTCTTCAGTAGTCTTTCAGATGTCCTGCTATCAGGGAATAAGAATATGACCCTGCAGGATCAGGCCAAAGGCCCATCTAGTCCAGCTCCCTGTATCTGACAGTGACCCCAGAAGATGCCTCTGGGAGCACATCAGACCACTAGGTACCTGTCTCCTGATACCCCTTCCCCTGCATCTGGCATTTGGAGGTACCTTCCTTTTAACCCTGGAGAGTTTACAGCCCCATCATAGCTTGTAACCTGCAATGGACTTTTCCTTCAGGAATCTGTCCAATCCCCTTTTAAAGGCATCAAGGCCAGATGCCATCACCACATCCTGTGGCAAGGAGTTCCACAGACGAACAACATGCTGGGCGAAGAAATGCAATGTATTGATTTATCACAATAGTTAACTGTTTTATTTTAAGTAATAACCGGTAGTATGCAATCTACACTTTCCACATATATACATTTTGTCCATTAAAATACAACTTTGCATTCTCTAAAGCTCATTCCAAATGACTGCCAAAAGTTGTTCATATTAAAATTGGAATTTCCAAATCCAGTTGATACAACTCCTATCATAAATGGTTTATTTGTTTCATATGTTTTATTTAGTTGCTTATATAACCCAGAACAACCCAGAGTGTGACACCTTTATAATTATGCATCATCTCCAACAGCAAAGCCCACAGTTTGGTTCACATCTGAGCACAGAGCAGACCCATGGGAAAACCTGCTGCTTTTGTAACAGTCAGAGGCTGAACATGTTTCTAACTCTCCACCTACTATAACCTTGTTTTTTTGCACTACTTCTCTCTTTCAACTTTATGTAAAGCCATAAAGTAGAACTATGTCAGGGACATTTTTGGAATACTCTAGTTTGCCTTCCTTTGTCTTCATTGTTTGATCCATGTATCCCAGAAAGAAGAGTTCTGTTTACAGATTTATAATTAACTAGTCTCTCTTACCAGCACACCACATCCATCCACATGTTGATTCTTCGAGCTATGTACCAAGGGCTGATATTCTGATGGATTGTTGGGTTCAGGCAATGAGCAGGCTGATGGGCTTTGTGGTGATCACCAGATAATGGATAGCAAAGAGTCTCTTAGCAATAGATTAAAGAAGTCAGCCACACACACACAGATGGATGTCTGCCAGCAGTACTCCTGGTGGGCGACTCAGCGAGGAAGCAGAATGAGAAGTCTTCTCCGTCTGTGACGTTCTGCCTTTGGTCTCTCCCCCTCGCCCCCAGGAGACTGCTCTTTTATTAACATTACAAGACCACAGGTAGTGACAGCATTACAGAAAGTAGACAGAGTTCAGATAGGACAGTGGTTACATCATGTTATTAGGGTTGGTCTGGAGAAAGGGAATTAATCAAGCCCTCTGATTGGCCTAAGGGAAGGCCTCTATAGCAAGCTCTCTATGATAATGAGAAAGAGGAGGAATGGTGGCTGCTCCTTCCCTCAGAAGCAGCCACAGGATGCTAGGAGAGTTTTCCCTCACTAGAACACCCATGTGGCTTAGCAACCTTGGGAATGGCACCCCCACAAAGGATCAATGTAAGGATGCAGTCATGGTCACTGATTGTTAGTGATTCATAGAAATTAAATGCATTAATCCATTTTTTCTTTTTAAAAAAGACTCAAGGCATCTTATGTATCCAAACTAAATAAATCTAAACTTATCTTAAATAATAACAAAATGATAGACATTGATAGACAAAATTAATCAATCAGTTCCCCTCAAATGCTTGGGGATATAAATATTTCACAACCTAATGCTAAAATAATTGTAATATTGCCACCAGGTGGATTTCCATAAATGAGATAAGTACAAAAGCAATTAATATCAAGATACAGGTACCTTCAAGAGCAGAAGGCGGCTCTACAGCTTCAAACTATCACCAATCAGCCATTTCAATTGGTCCTGGAAATTTAGTGTTAAGTTGCCCCAAATTCTTCTCTGCTGTTATTTCCATGGCTTTTGTCCCTTGTCATTGATAAATCTGGTAACTGGCCATGCAATTTCAAGAATCAAGGTTCTTTATTTGCATCAGCAATGACTGTGCCTTTGCATTTAATCTTGCAGTTTAGGTTGGCACTTAGTTCAGCAGTTACTTGTTATTTCAGAAACTCACAAAATGTGCTTAGAATACCAGCCCCCCCCCCCTATTTTCATTCAAGAACAGCTTCTGGTTCACACCCACCCACCCACCTGTTTTTCTTTAAGAACTCACACTATTCCTTCATGCATTCATGTAGCAAAGTTCTTTCAATTTGCAGATTTTTCTATGTCTCCACCCAGGCCTCCCCAAAGACTTCCTCCAACCACTTCATCCCCAGAGAAACATTTTCCCCCCTGGAATAACTGACAAGTGCCCTTCAGTATCCCTCTAAGAGCTGCCAACCCACCTGAATCCCACCCACTTTGTAGTTAAATTCTATCTGCCGTGGAGATTTTTTTTTTCTCTAGCCCAGCTGCCTTGCCTCTCTTGTTCAGAGACACAAGAAAATCCAAAGACGGTGGGGGGCTATTTCTGTTGGGGAGAAACGTGCTCGTACTAACTTTTCATTTGTGAAAGGGGAGCAGTATTACAGTATTTGCTGCCATTTTGAATATTAAGGGTCTTGTTGTGTGCAAGTTGGGCGACAAGATGCAACCCCGCTAGTCCACTGGCAACTATATATGAGCCCACAGGAACCGTAAAAAGGGGTCGGTGATTTCTCTTAAAACTAAGGACCACTTGAGAGATCCACTTGCGAGGCCGACTTGAGAGTTCAGTTTGCCCTTCGCTCCCAGGGCGCAACCTCTCAGCGTTAAACAACGGACTCCCTTACCAACACGTGTATGTGTGTGTGTGGAGGGGGGGAAGAGAGGCTATATTCCCTCTCACAAAGCAGCCGAGGGTGGGGCTCTGCGCACGGAGGATCCGGCGGCCCATCACCCCCAAGGCAGAAATCCCCCCCCTTTCCCTCAACAAAGAAAGGGGAGGTGCGGGCCTCCTCCCTAGACACACACACACAGACACACCCCGCTCCGACTTTTTCCAAGGATGGAGCCGCTCCTAGGCGCAGTAGGAAGAGAGAGACTGTTTTGCAGCTACCGTCCTTTTTTTAAAAAAGGGGGGGCGACCCCACCCGAGGAGCACTTGTGGGCTTTGCGGGGCTTCCTTCACGGCCGCAAAAAAAAAAAAAAAAAAAAAAAGGCTGAGCCCTCCTTTCAAAAAAGCAAAAAACCAAAAAACCCAGCAAAACGCCCCTTTCAGGTTCCTCAGGAGCAAACCCGAGCCTCTGGAGAGAGAGAGAGAGAGAAACACCCGGCAGCCCGAGAGGAGCGAGCGGGAGGGGAGGGGGGGCGTCCGCAGGGTCTCGCTTGCCACCGGTGTCGTCCCCCCCCCAAAAAAAGCCCCCTCCCGCTCGAGAAGGCGGACAAGAGGGCAGAGCGGCGCGTCCTCCCGCCCGGAGGGGGAAACCCTCCCAGTCCGGCTGGGGGGGGGTGTCTCGCCTCGCGCCGGGAGGACCCGCTTCCCACCCGCCCGCCCAGCCGAACAAAGCCCACGCCCCGCCCGAGACCCTCGCGGGATTGGGGAGGGGGGAGCGCCTCTTTCTCCCTTCTGCACCTGCCGCCATGGGCGAGTCCGGTCGGGCGGCGGGGATCCCAGGGCGACCGAGCAGCAGGCGGTCTTTTTCTTTTCTCCCCCCCCCCCCCGCCGCGCTCCCCTTCAAATCCCCGTCGGCTAAGCCAGAGGAGAGGGTTTTGGAGAGGGGGGGGGGAAGACGGCAGCCTCGCCTCTTGCTTCTCTGCCCGGGGACACGGGTGGAACCGGCGGGCGCCCCCCTCGACCGACGCCCGCCTGCTGCTGGCGGCTGTTACTGTACCTCCTTCGCGCCCCGCCGAGCCAACCGTTCTTTCTCCGGCCCCGCCGCCCCGCGAAGGGAGCCCCGGCTTAGGGCTTTTGTCTCTCTCTCTCTCTGCAGGAGGAGGGCTGCCTTCCTTTTCTACCGCCGGGGGTGGGGGGGGGGGCAGGCACTGCTTGCTCGCTGGGCGTGTGTTGTGTTGTGTGAGAGAGAGTAGCAGGCGAAGCACCCAGCGAGGCGTCGGGTGGGGGGGGTCGGGGGAAAAGCCGGAGTGGCCCCCCCTCCTCAATTACCTGGCTAGCCAATGGCAGCGCCGTTTGGGATTTGGAAGAGATGATGTCACTCGCGCGAAGAGGCGGGCAGGGGGCTGGAGGGGGGGGTTCTGATCATCCTCGTCGAGGGTCTTCTTGAGCCACTGGCGGGCAGGGGGCAGCTGTTGGGCGTGGGGGCAGCTGGTGAATAGGGGGCGACCGGGGCGGGGAAGGGGGCGTGGGTGGAGCGGCTGTTAACCTTTCCGCTGCCGGGGTGGGATCAGCCAACCTGCGAATCTTCGTCACATCCAAAAGGAAATTTACACTACTGGGCTGGTTCACACGTGCGTGGCCATCACTTGGCGAGGTGAAGCTGGATGGGTGGCTTCTTTCCTTGAGATTCACAATTCTTTTTTTAAGTCTTCGGGTGCTATGAGATGAGTACTGTATTTAGATTAGTTCACTCTCTTATTTTGGCAATCACATGACAGAGCCACTGGAGCAAACCAGCCTGTCCCCAGAGCTTCCTACCTGCACCTTTCCAGGTCCCTGTCAGGAGCTTCAACTTTTTTTAGTGTTGGTAGAAGAACTCTGTTTTGGTTCATTTCCAGTGCATGTGAAAAGGAACCAATGTGAGCGCCTTCAGCTGTCAATTTGCCAAGATTGTGGTTTAAACACTTCCTCATTGTTTTGTGAGGTGTTTGTTTGTTTGTTTTAAAGGAGCACTCAGCCTTTTTGGTGGCCCTGAAGGAAGCCCACAAAGTCCACAAGTGCTCCGCGGGTGGGGTTTGACCCCCTTTTTTAAAAAGGACGGTGGCTGCAAAACAGTCTCTCTCCTGGCTGCACCTAGGAGCGGCTCCATCCCTAGAAAAAGTCAGAGTGGTGTGTGTGTGTGTGTGTGTCTAGGGAGGAGGCCCGCACCTCCCCTTTCTTTGTTGAGGGAGGGGGGGTTCTGCCTTGGGGGTGATGGGCCGCTGAATCCTCCATGCCTATATATATAGAGAGAGAGACTCTGTTAGGGTTGGACAGATATACATAGTGTTACTTACAAAAAATTTAAAACTTGAAAACTTCCTCCTAGAAGCAGGAGGAGACAAGGATGGGCATTTCCCCCTTTTCTTTGACTTGTCTTAAAGACCCAGTTGAGAATCTGTCTTCAGCTGAATCCACAAAAATGTCTCTTATTGCCCTCTCTTGTCTTCTCCCACTTCCAGAAGGAAGTTTTCATATCTATCTATCTATCTATCTATCTATCTATCTATCTATCTATCTATCTATCTATCTATCTATCTATCTATCTATCTATCTATCTATCTATCTATCTATCTATCTATCTATCTATCTATCTGATGCAGCACATCTGTGCTGTCCTAATAGACTTTTTAAACTTCCTCTGCCCCTCCACAAAAGAGCAAAGGAAATGTTCAATTTACCAGTATCCTGAAGTGGTTCTCTTCTTAAGAAACTTTACAATATGGCAAATTGACAGCAGAAGAAGTCAGACTAAATAGGGTTGCTTGAGGTCCCATATGCTGTTTGGATGTGAAGATCGCATCTAATGGCATACTGGACTTCTACCCATCTCAAGTGACCCTATTTAGCCTGCACCAGCCTGCTCCAAAAGACTCTGTGTAGACAAGCTCTTAATGAGTTCATTCAATATCAGTATGCACATTCCAAGTTGAAACTGCAGCCAGGAAATCAGAAGACGACTGGGATTCGTAAGGGCAGCAATGAAGGAACTAGAAAAAACCATCAAGAGTGACACTGGAGATCATGGTCAAAATCTTCTTCACTTTTTTATTCCTGATTACTATGTATAAGTGTGAATGCTGGATAATGAAGAAACCCAAAACAATACAAAATTATTTATTTGAAATATGGTACTGAAGGAGAGCTTTGCAGATACTTTAGAAGGCCAGAAAGACAAACAAGTGGATCCTAGATCAAACCCTGAACTCTCTGCACTTTCTCTGGAAGCAAAAATGATGAAACTGAGGCTGTCAGACTTTGAGTGCATCATAAGACAACATTTTCTGAAAAAGACAATAATGCTCCTAAAAGCTGAAGGCAGCAGGAAAAGAGGAAGACCAAATATGGGGTGTATTGACTCTATAAAGGAAGCCACAGCTTTGAGTTTACAGAAGCAGAGCAGGGCTGTCAAGGACATTTTGGAGGTCACTCATTTGTAAGATTACTATAAATTGGAGGCAACGTGACAACACAACAAATGCACATTCCAGAAGGATGTCACTTGTATAAGATTGTCAGATGTGTGGTGGATTTATGGTGGCACATTATTTTGTGTGCTTTCATGAAATGCATTCTCCATTGTCTTATGTATGCATGTGAATGCACATGCTCACACATAGACAAGGGTAGAGAAGTGAGACCTGGCAGACTTCGCCGCTGGTAAATGGTGATGTAAAGCTATGGAAATCTTAGTGAACTTTTTCAAGGGCTTCTTTCCTTCTCCCCTGAGACGTAGTGGGCATACAGTACTTCTGACTTAAGACAAAAACGTAACTCCACCTCAGAAATCCACTGCTCATAACAGAAATCTAAACATTTCCAGCTACTAACCAGAGGACATGATACAATTCATTATCTGAGGACCATCTTGGACCCCCAAGTTGTTTGGATTTCTTTCCACATGCCAAAAAGAGGACAAATTATGAAAACTACACAAATCCTGGCTTGCTTCAATAGCCGGATGGGGCCTCCATCTAACTGCAGCCGTTGCTTGGTAGGGGCAGACTTAGGAAAACATGCCACTACCAAGACCGGTTGCATTCCACATTGCGTGCTAGTGGAACATTGAGGTCTCTTCTCTGTTTATAACCCACATCTGAAACATAATCGAAGGACTTTGTTTACCACCAGTGTCACCGAACTCCCCCAAAGAATTAGTCATCAAAGAGTTCTTGATACAAGGCCTTGACCAAGCTATGGTCAGTGAAGTCTCATTCAGAGTGCTTGAAACCTAACAAAATATCCTATGGCTGCTACCATCTGGTAGTAGCCTTCAGACTGTGGACAAAACTACCCTACAATGACCAGTAAGTGAAATATCTGCATGATTTGGCTGAAGTTGGTCAGAGTTGGCCTCACTGAGCCTCCTTAACAGGAGCTGGACTCAATGATCCAGAGGGTGACTTCCAGTTTTTCAGTTCTGTGATGAGGAGGAGGAGGAGGAAGAGTAGGATACTTCTAACTACAAGAAAGTTCCCCCCAGGGTCCTTCTCTTGCTTATCCTTTCATCCTTCATGACTCCCTTACCCTAAAGGCTCTTTACTTCCTCCACAAACCATCACCTGGATTAGAACTGTCTATGTAATGAATCTTGAATAAGGGTGCAAAGATGCCCACATATCTCTAAAATATATGACAATTTTCGCACTTATGACTGTAATACAAAGATCTATTAAAAATAAAGCCAACTAATTTGATGAAAGAAGAAGAGAATAAGAGAAGAGGTGGATAGTTGCAACGTGCCTCTTAATCGTAACAAGAATAAAAACAGATACAAGCAGAGGGTCATTAGTCACAACTGACAATTATGCCTGGTTCATTTTTCACAAGCCACAGAGACGTCTTGGGATTCCATGTTTAACAAGGCACTAAACCCTTAAAAAAAGTCTGAATGCACAAGCAAGTTGCACATTAAATATATGCTCATGCTCACCAGGCAGGATCAGTATTGTTCTAGATCTAATGGCCTCAGTGGGCAGAACATTTACCTACTTCCATTATCGGATTGCAGTGTAGCTCTTCAGGGAACCAGAGGGCTCAAGATTGATGCAAAGAAAGGATATTACAGTACTGTACTTAACGCTTATACTTGCAAATGTAAATACCATCCATTTTCGTTTCCACTTCTCCAGGCATCATTTACAATCAGCATAAATCAACAAGATTTGTTTTCTGTATTGTCACATTGGCAAAGGCTGCAGAAATTATACAGCACTATCAAGCAAAGCACTCCATCATTGCAACTCTAAGTGTACTCACTGGTGTCTGCTAAGCCACTTGTTACACCAAGGCTTCTGGGCTGGCAGAGTCTATTGATAGAAGTTTAATTTTGTTGCAAGTGCCTTGCTTCCAAACAGATGCCTAGAATTAGGCTTCAATTTCTGTTGCTTGCCATTCAGATACACCTCTCTTTATGTCCAAAAAGGGGGGAAATCAAGTATTTGAGAAGACAAGATTCAGACTATCATCCAGTGACTGCTCTCATGGACCTGGTGGAGAGGGCCTTCCTGTAAGAAACGTAATCATTGTAGAGGTCTGAACTTGGATGCTGATTGTTTGAGGCAATGCGTTGCCCATCCCTCTTCAAAGCCAGAGGCTTTGATCTCGTTTAATTCTAGAAATCCTGTTCGCTGTTCAGGCAACCAACTCTGGACTCTGCCACAAGCTGGCCTCTAGATGGCAGCAAAGTTATACTAGTGCTGTCAAATCTTTTTCTTCCAGGCCTTGTTGATTCCTGGAAGTTGTTTTTTGTTTCTTTTTCCCAGATTCAAAACCTCAGCGTAGAATCGGTTAACATTTCATAGAACAGCATTTTTGACATGTAAAATCATGGGGGAACAACAGTCAGATCACGTAAAGCAGCTCCTGATGCTCACATGTTCATCATTGAGTTTTGTCCCACAAAGAATATTATTATTTTCTACTTCATGAGAGCATATTCAGTCAGAGATCCAATTAAAATCCTGGTGTCTTCAGAGATGCCATATTCTGGCAATTTTCATAATGACTGCATTTATATAGTCTTAGAAGGATTATTTAAATAGGTGTGGGGAGCAAGTAAATTTCCTGTTGTTGTTGGACTTCTACTCCCATCAGCTCTACCAGCACAAGTCACTGGTCAAGTAAGGAAGGACATGTAAAGCAACATCATCTGCAGGGTCCTTTTCCCAGACCTCTTGAAGTAGGGCTATCTATGAAAACTTATCCAAAATTTCATCCTTTTTAGTATTAGTATTGTCTTTTTTTAATGATGTAAGGTGCCTTGGGTCCTTTTTTAAGGAGCAAGGTGGGGTAAAAATATTTTCAATACATAATGAAAATAAAAATAAAGCAAAGCAAAAAAAGTGGGGTTCTCCTTAAAAACCTTAAAGAAGCCAAATGGCAACTCTAGCCTAAAAACCGGAGTATACTTTAAAATAACAGAGCTTCCCAATTAAGATCGGGGCTGGTTAGTTTTGCAAAATCATTTCCTGCATATATCTGTGTAAACAAATCTAGAATTCCATTTCACAACAGCAAAGCAGCAGCAACAGCAGCTCCTCTATCTCAAATGTGAAATAATCAGTCAAATTTAACTCCTTTCTGGAGGATACAGGTTCCTGGGTAATTTTCCTTTCAATCAAGAGTAGCAGAGGTCCAGCCACCCTTATAAACTGTCTACACTATTATGTACCTCAATAAATTGAGTTCTAGAGGTTATATCAAGCCCACTAATATGCCATCTGTCTATACTACTCAGAGTAGTTTGACACCCATTAAACTGACATGGCTCTATTCTATGGAATCCTGCAGTTTGTAGTATGGTGAGGTGCTTAGAATGTTCTGTTATAGAGTTCTAGTGCACTGAACCCCTCAACTATAACACAGAATTCTCAATACCTCACCAAACTACAAATCCAAGGGTTCCATAGGATGGAATCACGACAGGTAACATGGTATCAGACTGCTAAAAGTGCATAATGTGGATGCTCTGACTACTCTCTCTCTCTCTTTGAAAGGCCAACATTTTTCCCATACCAAAGTTGCCCATCTGGCAGAAAGAGGCATAAAATACAAAAGTAAAGGAGAAACACTTCATTCTCACACCACCAAAGAATCTAGGTGGGAAGGATCGAACTGAAGTGCTGCTTAAATAACACAAAGCTTGGGGGGGCTTCATTATGAAGCTAAGTAGCCATCACTCCAAATCAGCACTAAAGCTTTCCTTTATGGAAAAAAATGTACATAAAATAACATTACCTTTTAGCAAAGATTAATTTACTGCAGTCATAAATATAGATTCCTTCCTCCCCTGCTAACAGCACAAGAATGACGACAAGCTTCAAATCCTTTTCAACACTGCACTGTCTTCTTCTCTCCATCCCTTTTGCTGCTCTCCAGGAACTTAGGGAGCAGGGCAAAATTTAAAAGTGCCTTCATAATTGTAGGAAGGGGTCCTTTTTGACCAAGACGGGGGGTTGAATTATTTTCTGGGGAGCAGATGGTACTTAGGCAGAGGCTACCTACTGCAAACCACTATTGCTGGAAACAGCTTGCATTGCCCTGGAGCCAGATAATAGGTTTAGAAGGGGACTGAAAGCAGCCTGAGGAAAGCATTGTTTCCAATTACTGTATATATATACATCACAAGCAACAAATTCTCTTTCAAACCAGTTTTAGGTCTCAAGAACAATTTTGGCTGTGTCCAGCTTATAAAGTGTGTATTTACTGTGATTTTTGTCTCTGATTTTAAGTTTGTTTTTAACTTCTGCCAAGCTGAAAAGCTTTTCGGCAACTCTGAACAGGATGAGCTGGAAAACATTTGAAGCACAATCTGGAGGAAGAGGCTCTGTGTGCAATATGCACACAAAAGAATTACCAGAATATTCTTGCAAAACTGTATTACTCTGCAAGACAATTGCCCATGGGTATCTCCAGGAAAGACCTCACCACTGGGATGTCTGAGATGGAAGCAAAGCAGCCTTTTGGCTTCAAGGGTGAAAAGCAATGTTTCAAACAGAAGAAGAAGCATAGGCATAGACAGTAGGCAACTGAGGAAGAATGGGTTCGAAAGAAGCCTTCCCTATTTTTGCCACTTCCTAGAACAAATTTTTGGTAAAAAATAAATAAATAAATACCCATGAGTTTCAACCTTTTATCAGCTCTCTTCCTAACTCTGCATTCATAGGGTGAAATACCAGCTCCCAATCTACACTTCTTCTAGGGACACCTCTGGCAGACCTGAGCCCCCTTCTTGAGTTGAACGGCTTTGTATTGTGCTTTACTCTTTCCAGCTTTGTATTGTGCTTTACTCTTTGGGATGTGGCAATCTGAACTGGAAGTCCTATAGCTAGCCCTAAAGCAGAGAGGCCACATTTCTTGCTTCCTGCCAGCACCTGGGACTATAACCATGGAACCTGAAGCTTTATGAGTATGGTATGACAACAGAAGGATTTCTTGGTTTGACTCTTTCAGCGGTCACTTTAGGCCTAGGTCCAGCCTGAGCCTAATGGACTGAACAGAAAGAACAAACCCACAGTATCTGTTCCAAAAAAATGTAGATCTCAAGACTCCCCTATATAGCACATGCATTCCCCATATTTTGAGGACGTGGAGCACCTCCCAAATCCATGTTGCCTTCAGAGTTTTAGCTGTCTCCATGTGCACGGTAGCTGGTCTGGAACAGAGTTTCAAGTGGATGGGCCTTAGGGTGTGGTCCAAAATCATTTGGGAGATCAACTCAGCTCACAAACTGCCAGCAGAGGAGGCAGCAGCAGCGGCAGCAACGGTGGCGGCGGCAGCAGCGGTGGAAGTGGCAGCAGCAGGAGGGTCTGTTACTCCAGGAACTTGTGAGTGTCGCCGTTCAGCTGGTACTGTGGGCCCATAGCAGTTTCACTCAGTGGCGGGCAGTGAGCTGGGCCACACTGGCAAGTGTGGATCATCATGATGTTCTTGGCAAAGGAGCTGCCATCTGGGCAGTGGAAGGGCACGCTCAGGGTGCGTGTGCGCAACGGCACACAGCAACGCCCATCCAGACAGGCCCCACAGAAGCTGGGTTGATAACGCCGTGGGCTCTTGCAGCCGGCATAGGTGAACCTCACTGGCTCTTGCACCTTGTGCGTCCTCAGGCATTTCTTGCCTCTCTAAGAGAGAAAAAGAAAACAGTGGGTCATAGACAGATGGTTCTCCATTCGTTGGAGCTTGGTCAACATAGCCCTGTGAATCTGAACAGGAACAGACAACCTGGTATCTTCCTGTTGTTACAGGTCATAACTCCCATCATCCCTAGGATTATGGCTTAGAATTATGGGAGTTGCTGTTCAAACTAACTAGTGTCACCTGCTCTTGAATGAGAACACTGTAATATTACATGTGTCTCACAATTCAACTGGGGAATTTATCTCCTTTATGTCCCAAACAGTGGTGGGCAGCTGGTTGCTCCAGAAGCTTTGGCCCTACAACTTATATGAGCCCTAGCCAGCACAGCCAATGGTGAGGGATTCTGGAAGCTGTATCTTAAAACAGGAAGAACCACTGTTGCCCAGCCATATAGTAGAGGTAGACATACACCTCCTACAATTCAGTAGGCCTCATTGCCTATTGGCAATCCAGGGAACTCATGTTGTGGCACTCAGCCTTCCTGTTAGAGTCCTTTTTTTAAAAAAATGGGGTGTGGAGGAATGCCGGGGGGGGGCGACTACAGGGATGCTGGCAGAACATTTGGGCCTCTTGAGGATGGCATGAGGCCCATAGGCCTCGTATTGCCCAACCCTGTATTAGATTTTTCAGTTCTTGATTTGAGAAAGCCCACCATTTTAAGTGCTTTATGAGAGCATGCAAGGCCAGGCCCTGAAGCAGTGCCAACTCTCTCCCCTCCACCACCTCACCTTTAGTTTGGTAAAATCAGGTTTCCCACAGGGCCTGATCTGACACAGGCGAGTCTCTTTAATCAGCTTGCACTGGGGATTGTCACTGGAGATACGAGTGGAAATGCCAAAACCACAGCTCTTAGAGCACGGTGACCACTGTGTGGTCTGAGCCAAGCATTTGTGCTGCTGTTTTGCAATGTGACTCTGGAAAGGCAGTTTCCATGCTACAGAGAGAGAGAGAGAGAGAATGAGAGGGGAGGGGGAAGTCTCATTATTCAACTTTCATAATGATTCAAAAGCAGGAGCACGAAGAAAACCAATGAGGAAACAGCACCCCTATATGATGTCGAACAACCACAAGACTGAGAAGGATTTTGTTTTTTACAAAGAGTTTAAAATAGGAAGAGACAAACAACAGTCGTTATGTAGTTAACCTTTGTCAGGAAGACCCAAAATGCAAAATAAAATCAATGTGTAACACAGCCCAATTGAACAGAAATTTGTGGAAAGGGATCATTTTTTTAAAATATTTGTTACCATTAAAAATGAAAAAAATTGTGATGAATACCAAGTTTTATTTGGCAAAAGCTTTTCCAGATTGCAGCCACTTCATCAGATGCCAAATATGAAAAAACATCAAAGTCAATTACAATCCACCAAAGCTTATGTCAATAAAACTTGGTAGCTTTTAAGGCGCCATAATATTTCTTGTTGCTTTTGTCAAAAGACTATCACAACCCATCAAATTTACTTAAAACTGAGTAGATATTTGCAAGGGGTAAAAGTCCCATCTTGCCTTAGCCTCGGGAGGTGCAAGACCCATTTTCTGGGAAGAAAACTTGTGCATCCCTATTTAAGCACTAGAAACTACAGAGGAGGCCTTGTAATCAGTCAAGAACCTGATACGGAAGGGAGATAAGTACCGGTACTTGGTGATCAGGACTGAATGTTTTCTGATTCTACCCTTCTAGCTACAGAAATAAAAATGGGAATTAAAAGAAAGTCAAAGGAAGGATCTCATTTCTTGACCCACAGGAGCATCCAGTCAGATCTTGAAAGAGCAAAGAGTAATTCCTATTTTGTTCAAGATCCTAATCCTGTTTAGATGCAATCCCCAGCACAAGTGCTAGTTTTCCATTGTCTGCTTTTGGAGCAAAACTGTACAGCTTAGCTGGTTGCATTTTATGTGCTTATTCTCACAACATGTCATTGCCAAAGTGCCATGTCCACAGGACTTCATGGCCACACCTACATGGAGAGTTAAAAAAAAAATACGTACAGGCAACTGTGCTGATCTGTATTTTAAAAATGTTTTAGCAGTTCTTCAGATTTTGTGTTACACCTAATGGACCAAACCCCTATAAAATGCATGGCCATTACAAGGGATAGCTCACAACTGGAAAGACTGGGGTGGGAAAATATGGAAGAGACTGTCACTTTCACTGCTAACAACACATTAAGGTGCTTTCACTCTGTTAGCCCTTTCCAGTTTAATGGAAGGAGGTAAGGACACCAAGATGGTTGATGGGAACAAAGTGAGGTCAGGATTCCAACAGAATTAATGAACAGGCTGCTGTCTGCAGAAGGATTTGGCAGATGGCATATCTGTAGCTTGAGCCCACTGTGGCCCCAGACTTGTAACAATAGCTTTATATTAACTGAATAGGACACTGAAGACCAATATTTTCAGTGAAGTTGCTGCTAACTCCCTACACTGCATCTGAAAGGCATGGATGAGGAGCTGCCACAACCAGTGTAAGGAGCAAGCTTGTCACTCAACAGCAGCACCACACAGTCAACAGATGACCCTTATGCCTTGCAACATAGCCAAATGATAAACATCCCAGCTTGATATCTCTAAGTAGATTATTCTTCATGGCACTGTCTGTGATGGATGTACGAGGCCAACCTACCGTAATGTGAGGGCAGAACAGCAAGAGGTAGCAACTCCACCCCCCATCTCCCTGAATGAAGATGAACAGTATCAAAATCAAATCAAACAGCTAATCATTTGGTGTCTTTTGGGGACGCCCCAAATCTGCTCCTTGAGGCAGCTGCCTTGTCCTGCCTGTTTGTAGTGCCAGGCCCACAGAGACAGACTCTGTAGAAGTAACCTGACACTAGTGCTTCCTTGCTAGTCAGTGTTCCTACAGGGCAAGTGCTGTCAGCCAGCGCACCACTTATTGAGTAGCTTTTTGATCCAGGCTGTATTGATGCCTCTTACCCAAGGTAGAGAAGAATCCCTACAAACATTTATTAAGCAGATCCTTAGAGTAATCTCTTTTCTCATCCTATCATCAATCTCAGAACTATAGAGCCCTTCCCATCAATTTTCTCCACATTTCCAAAAAATTATATGAATATTTCTCTGAGGCAAATCATATTTTTCCCCATACAGATGTGAAAACAGCCTTCTCCCACCCTGGCACCTTCCACTGAAAACTCTCTGTTCTGGCTAAGGATGGTGGGATTTGTAGAGGCCACTTCCCTGAAGGAGACAGCAGACCCTCCATATAAATGGGTGGCGTCTCTCCTCCAGTCACTGCAGATGGGCATGAGCAGTCCCTCCCCCTGCCCATTCACCTGGCAGGTTCTTCCAGTGTCCCCCTTTGCCCACGTAGACGAGTTCATTGTCATTAGCTTCCCCATGGGAGTTGTAGTCGAAGGTTACTCCTCTGTACTTCTTGGATCCTTTGTTGCACACAAACTTCTTGCAGCACTGGCCAGGGACCTTCAGGAGCCGGGGGCTAGGGCAGCCCAGCAAGGCTAGAGGCAGTTCCAGCGGACAGAGTGGCTGGCAGCCCACAGCCCCATCAATGCAAGTGCACTGATGTTTGCAGCTGGGCTGGAAATTCTCTCCATTCTGGTAGATGCGGCCATTGTATTCACAGGTCCGGCCTTCTTGCTTGGCTGAGAAAGAAGAGGTCAGAAAAGTGGAGGGGAGAGGAGAGGGGGAAAAAAAGAAAATGTTATTTTGGCAGTCAAGATTTATTTATTTAAAGGAAACACTAGACATCCATTACATGAGAGAATCAAACCAGAGGCATCTGGAAGATTTCCCTCAACCATGTGGATTGCATTGTGGCAAACGACCAATAAAGTTGGACCACAGGAGTCCTTTAAAATAAAGGCACCCCCTTGACCTTCAGCATATCTCGCTAGCTCTGCAACACCCCATAACAGCTTGTGCTAAATAAAACTTCTTATGCCAGAATCCTGGTGGTCCATTGCCATGTGCATAACTGTCTGTGACGTAGATGGCCCTTCCTTTCCCACAGCTTTTATAAGAAGGGGAATCCAGTAACCCCGGCACAAATGGTAAACCCAGTCCTGTCCATGGGGCTATTTCCTGCTTATGTAATTGCAAGCCAGAAGTCACTGGAGCAAGGGTGGAGCACTCTGCCTACACTGCTGTAATGCTCTGCGTTTGCAGACAGGATTCTGCCCTTGGCCTCTAGAGTGCCACAGGAGTCCTTGTTGCTTTCAGGGTTTGACCTTCATGGTGACCAGGCAGCAAGGATGGCATAGCAGGTCAGAGAAAGTAACCTGGAAATGCTGGGTGTGGGGGACACTGCCCACAAGGCATTTTTTTTGGGGGGGGGAAGGAATAAGTTTGCGGAGGTGTTGAATTCTGTAGGCACATCCCGATGGGGTAATTAGAGCTTTCTGAGTTGGACTTAAAGGGTTCTTATCTTTAGTGCAATCTATGTTATCTCTCAATTGAGCAAGATTTCTGTTCACACTTATCAACATTTTTCCTCCTGCAAGAAGCGGTTCAGACAGGTCTTTGGATCACTCCAAATTGCTCCCCTTTCAATTAATGACACCCCCTTCCGACCCCCTTCTTAACCTTTTCCTATTGAGCTGCAGCAACTTTTTATTGTTAAAGAAAGCAAGTGTCATAGTGAAACAGCGATGCATGGTACACATAATACTGCCAATGTATATCATTTATCTTGAACAGTGCTGCATCAATAGGAAAAATATATTTAAAACATTAGAGTAGGTTAAAGAAGAGGAAAGGGAATTCTTAATCATCTCTTTCAACGCCACAACCCACTTAGGTTGTCACCTCAGATTACACCATCCACAGTTCTATTAGGGTGAAAACGAACCATCCACACAGGCTACAGAATGAATTAATCAGGAGCGCTCTGAATTGCGCCAGAAAACCTCCAGCCCTGGCACTGTGCCCAAAAAGGGGGTTGGTGGGATGGATCACTCTAAGTCAAGCACAGTGTGGAGACTGTAACTTGATTTGAACTAAACAGCACCAAAAATGATCCATCCAAATAGAGAGCTACAGTACACGCCGATTTGGACGTGCTCTTTGCATCAGGCTCTGGTTGGTAGCTCCTGAGGCTTCTGATAAAGAGTAAGTTGCATGGAAGGAGTAGATCCTGGAAGCCAAAAGTCTATCAATTACTGATCAGAACATGGAAAAGCCACTCTTTTTTTTTTTTTTTTTACTGTGATTCACAGAATCTTCCACCCAACAAAAAGGTAACTTTTCCGAGCTCTGCATTTCGTCTATGTCAAAGCTTACCTAGAATATCTTATTTACATTTTGCAGACATGGAAAACATAGACGTCCTCAAGGTGTCAACAATCAAAACAAGAGAAAGCTGACCTACAGAATTGAGTTTTTCTAAAGATAATGTTTTGAGCTTTAAATAGCCGCGTGAAAACAGGATGCGACAGCTCACATGGACTGGGATCAAGTTGCAGCTGCCTATGGCTGACATGGGCTCCAAGCTGGGAGCCTTCTGCTGGACATCGTCGATCCTGGAGAATCTGCACTGGCCTTCAGGGATGTCATGATGTCTCATTTCACTTGCTCTCTCCTCAGCACACCATGTGTTCCAGAAGTATGACCTTCCTTCTCACACTTTCTAGCAAACTACAGGGCTCAGCCCTAGAGAAATAACTTCTATATACCATTGAAGAAGTCTCGAGAAGAGAACAAGGCCCTTGCAGAAAGAAAGCTAGAAATGCAAGAAGCTGCCTTATACTGAGTCAGGCCATTGGCCCACCTCGCCAATCACTGTCAACTGTGACCAGGGTTCCAGGCAAGGTTCTCTCCTGTCTCTACCTGGAGGATCCCAGTCATTCCCAGTTGGTCTCCATCTAGGTACTAACCTAGTCCAATCCTGTGTAAGTTCCCAAATCATATGAGATCAGGAGTTTTCAGGGTGGTAGGATGATTGTGTTGTCTCCAATGTAATCTCAAATATCAAAGAAAGAAAGAGAGATGGTGGGGGGGTACAACCTGTTTTTATTGCCTATATAGAGCCTTGGGAGAGAAGTTACCACAGATCAGATGGGCAAAGCGAAGCAAAGCGTGCTGCTTATATACCTCCCCATAGTGCTTCAAGCACTCTCTGGGCAGTTTACAAGTTAATTATGCAGGCTACACATTGCCCCCCCCCAGCGAGCTGGGTACTCATTTTACCAACCTTGGGAGTACAGAAGGCTGAGTCAACTTTGAGCCGGCTACCTGGGATTGAACCCCAGGTCGTGAGCACAGTTTTGGCTGCAGTACAGCGGTTTAACCACTGCGCCACAAGGAACAACAAATGAGACCCTGTCTCAGCTCAGGCGGAGGCCACCCCGGCCATGCTATTCCTTTCTGCCTTCAATCAGAGGTGGAGGGCAAGGGACATGCCTGTGTTCCCTTCCTGCCCATTTCCCAACCTCATCACACTCTGTCCAAGTGTGTGTGACAGAAAAAGAGGAGAAGGAAGCAGCAGAAAGGAAAGAAGAGACAGAATGCAAATGGGGAAACCAAGATTTCAAACCAGCCATAGAGGGAAGCAGCAGCTGGTAGAAAAATTTCAAACGCAGGGCAGGAAGAGGTATACTTTTTTTCTTCTTTACCTAAGTTGTGACAGGAATGAATTGATCGGGTGAAGAAATGGTGTGAGTGAATCCCTGTCTTCATGCATGCGTTTGTGTGCATGCATATGTGCATGGGCATATGAAAGCCTGTATCTATGTGCGTGAGTGCCTGCCTGCCTGCCTGCCTGTGGGGAGGCATGCATATATGAGTACCCACATTTGCAATGGCCCTGACTGTCACCCAAAGGCTGCTATGCCTTCCACCCCACCAACCACAATAGGCACCAGGCAACCACTGTCCTTAAGAGCTCTCTTGCATCTCCCTTTCCCATGGATCCCAGTGCTGAAGAGCTAAAACCCTTTCTCCCAAACCCTCAGGATCACACAACTTCAAGATCCTTTTCTTTTCACTGGACATGACAATTATTGGCCAGAATCCTCTCAGGTTTCATGTAACCTGTTGTGGCTGATTTAGTCTAACTAATGAGGTGTCTTGGTGACATGCCTGCTCAGTCAACCAGTCCCTGGCAATATATCCATGAAGATTCTCAATCATCCAGGTGTGGCTCTCGGAAAGTTGAGTCATGGCAACTGTTTCTTGTTAGGTTGAAAGGGTCCAAGTACTCATCCATGGCTGAAGAAGCTACTTGAGTAGTCCATGGCAAGTGGACTCGAAAGAAGTCCACTTGCCATGACTCAAATTCCAGACAATCCTTGGCAGGTTATGAAAAATGTTAAGTAAACACCAACACAATTCTGGGGATCATGCTAGTAATTCTCCAGCACCTCTATGTGGAGTTCACACACATTAAGGTGCTGCCTTGATGGCATCACATAACAATCTAACAATTGCCACCACCATTCAGCAGGAGACACTATTTTTACAATTCTAATTTCATATTTAAAAAATGGCAAAAGGAGCTAAAAACACTGGTTGTCATATTTTTGCAGATGAAATATCCAAAAACGGCCAGCATGTTTTTAATGGAATGGAGTGCCAACATAGCTATGACCCTACCTTTCTTGAAACAATGTGTGTTCAAGAGTACCGGGTGAGCCCGGCCTGTAAGGAGGAGAGAACAACTGGAGGTTGGGCCAGGGCACCAAAAATCTGGCGGTGAATCTGCAGACCAGTGTTCGGAAAGTAAATAGAAACACCTTCCGGTCCTGCTCATTTTTCTTTTTGAGAGGGTTGTGGGGGGCACACACTTCCACTTTCTTTTACTTGCGTGGGTGGGGAGTGACCTCACTCTCTTCCCCGCCCACGTCTCAGATCTGGATGCTTGCCGAGGGGTGCCAACATGCCTAGCTAGGGCGCTGCAGGGGTGCGTGGCCAAGGATGCCCGCCCGCCCTCCCTTCGCCCCTCTTACCCCAGCAGATGCCTCGCTGGGCCTCGGGGTCGGCCCCAAAATTGCACTCCAGGCCCTTGTGGGGATCGCAAGGGGAGAGCTCGTCACAGTCCTCGTTGAGCTGCCGAGCGCACACCTGGCAGCAGCCGCAGTCGTCCACCCTTCTGCTGACGCCGGGGGGGCAGCGACGTGGGCCGGGGGGGCAGCGGCATGTGGCGGGACAGCGGCAGGCCACCTGGAGAGAGGGGGAAGCGCCCGGCGGCGGGGGAGTGAGAGTGAGTGAGTGGGCAACAGAGCCCGCCCAGGGAGATCCGACGGGAGCCCTCCGCCCCACCTGCGCCCCACGCGGCTTGTGGGATCGACTCGGCACCAGTGGGGCGCTTTCAGGGCAGGAACAGGGCGAGCTGAAACCGTCGCCTTTCCGCGGCCGCTGCGGAGGCGATGGGCTCGGCCCTGCTGGCCGAATGTCTTTTTTTAAACGTGCAGCCCGAAAAGAGTTTCCTAGAGGGAGCTGCCTGGCCCGGAGTTCCTCCGTTTTAGTCCTCCCCACCCCCGGGAATCCTGCGGGCGCGCGTCCGCCCCCCCCCGAGCCGGTGCCCGCTCCGTCGCGAAGAAACCGCCGAAAGAAATTCCCGACCGGGATCAAAGCGCCCGCCCCCGAGTGACGAGTCGCGGGAATCCTCTGCGATGCGAGCGGGGGGGGAGGGAAGGGGCAGGCAGGCAGGCGAAAGGAAAGCCTCACCTTCAACACTGTGGGGCGCTTCTATTCCTGACTTCACTCAGGACAGGGCGATAGATAAAAACACTGGATTTGGGCGAACCTTCCGGTTCGGCTCGGCTCCGAACCGGCGATGGGAGAGCACCCGGAAAGTAGTCCAAAAGCACGACGTGGGGACTCGGCGCCCGGCAGCGCCCACTCGGGATGCAAGCAGGCAAGCAGGACGCGCACGCGCGTGCATCTACATGGAGTATTTCTACTCCAGATTACTTCGGAGTGATCAGGATCAACCAGTTCTACTGCCTGGGTGAGCCAGCAGAGGGAGGCGGGCCAGCTAGAACTTGCATTTAGCGGGAGCCCTCCAGGTTTTGATCAAATTTTCTTAAGGATCTCCGCCTCCCGGGTCTGGCTGACTGTTGCTCGCTGTCATCATTTGTCAACACCGTCGCATGTCCTAGTCACTTACCAAAGGGAAGGCGGCTGAGCTGGCTAAGGGCTACTCACCAGAGAGAGGCACAGGAGGAAAATAACACTAGGTAGGGCAGCGAGCTGCATTGCTGCCCGATGAGAAGAGATGACACGCACAGAAAATGACAACTAATTTAAAAAAAAAGTTTAGAGAAACGAATTCCCAAGGCTTCTGGACGAAAACAGCAAAGAGGAACTGCTGCAAAAGGAAAGAAAAAAAATCCCCGATATTTCTCGCCTCTGTAAGCGCCCAACACTCTCACGCACTCCTTATTGCGCAACTTTTCACTACCTACAAAGCAACTACGTTGTCTCTGTATTTATATTTCACCGGGGCCCCTCCCCTCTGCCGGGCTAGGAGCCAATAGGAACCTCCTTGTCAGCCAATAGCAACGGTGGCGCTCTTCCAAACATTCCAGGGGAGGGGCTTTGGCGAGGTGGGAGGGGCCGAATGAATAGAATCATTCATAAAATTAGAAGACCAGTGCATTCCGAGGCGATGCGCGCGGAGCTTCGCGCGCGCCAGGGTGTTCCGCTCGCAGAGGAGTGCTTTCATGCAGACTGCTGAATAAGGCTCCCGCTCCCATAGGGTACACCAGCGCACAGGCATACCAGGGTGAGGAGCAGCTCCGGCCGCAATCATGCCTGACATGCAGAAAACAAATTAGAGCGAGGCGGCGGGGGCGGGGGGAATCCCGGGAAGGAGAAGGAAAATACTGTAAGCAGGAGGACGAAAAGAGCCCAGCCTTTTGCTTGCCAGCGGGAGCCAGATCAAAGGCCCACGGAGCCGGAGGGGAACAAGGTACGACGAGTGCAGCGCTGCTCTTAGGCTCCAGAAAAGCGCCTACCCTGGCGGTCCTAGGCACATGGACTAAGAAGGAAGCATCTTTGAAATCAAGAGGACTTCGCCCTGCCCGTAAAACAGGTGTAACAGCGTGCTGTGCAAAGCTCACGCCAGAAGGAAGGCGGTGGGAAGGCTGCGGGCAAGTACCCATCTCAGGGCTGCTGTAAGACTCGGGCGAAGGAGCCGGAACCCCCATGGGCTGAGCTCCTTAGAGAGAGGACTCGATACAATTCAGTCCAACAGGTTTGCGTTGGTGTAATTTAATCTGGCCATTCACCGTCGTGTGTATTCTGCCTAACAAATGATGACCTTCTCGAAAGATAGAAAGATCACAGTTGTGAATGAAAGGCCACCATATAAGTTTCTTTTCAAATAACCAGAATGACGCTGATGAAGCAGTTCACCCAAAATTCCCCTTTCAAGCAATCTGTTGCATTTCCTTGAAGCTCCGCGTCTTCATTTGACCTTCTCTACATTGGCACAACTGATGGCTAGGACTGATTCCCACACATCATAAATCAGGAATGCTCAATAGTCATTAATGTGGTCAGATTCAAAGCCTACGCAAGTCCTCAGTTCATTGGGTTAACAGGATGAGGGCTCCCCATATTTCCCCATTGATGGTTCAATCCTTCCTTTTTTACTCTCTTGTTACAGCTGCTTGAGAATCAATGGGGTGGTTTCAACATATTTTTATTCACTAGTGTTATCCATTTAGTTCTCTTGAAATATTTTAATTGGTTTAGCCTTTAAGGTAGTTTAATATTGTAAGTCGCTTGGGATCCCTTTGAGGAGAAAGGCAGGGAATAAACATTTTAAACAAATTTGTAAAACTTTTAAAAATGATTTTTTTTAAAAAAAATTCCACATGTTCATACCATGTATAAAGCCAGATTGGACTGGCACATCAATCTTAGTTTATTACTGGCAGTGCAGCAGCACCCTCCACCCAACCTGAGCATGACAAGCTATTTTCATAGGTGGAGGACAGGTTGTGTGGCACAAACAGCTGCATCTTTTAAGAGAAGGAAGTGGCTCCATGGGGTCTGGCATGGCAAGGGAACAGGGGTTGCCACTGCTGGTCCCCAGCCTCTCTGTCTCCTGAGGCAGTTGCCTGACTCTGCCTAATGGTAGGGCTGGCCCTAATAGTGAGCTTGTGATATAACAAGTTCACTGAAGCAATTTCCCAGAAGGAAGTAAGAGAAACTGCAGTCGCTTAGATTCATTGGTCACATACAATAAACTGCTCCGTTGCTAACAACTCACATTGCCCTGATTATTATTCCTAGCTCTGGCTACCTCAAAATACAGGGTTGTTGTTTTTTCCATCCATATCTGTTGATCTGTCTTTTCCCTACACATAGGAACTGGTGTCCATTAATATCTTTGTAAAGGGCAGGCTAGAATTAGAATGACAAAACTGGCTGCCTTGAGGACCCGAGCCGAGAGCCGTGGGAGGGGCCCCAGCTGGGTGGGCCCTTCTGAGTTTTGCACCTGCCTTCGTTAGCTTCAGCCCTTGCCCTTCTCATGACTGATGGATTTATAAAAATGGCTCCGGCAGAAAAGAGGTTTCAGTGGTGACAATTTGCTAGATAAAAGATGCAACAAAAATGGTACCGGGAAGCTTTCCCTGCATACGTGTGCACAGAGTCACGTTGGGTCCTCCAAAGCCCCACAGCTATCCAGCCAGCTCCAGCTCAGCCCCAGAAAGCCAGAGTCACAACCTCTTCATCAGGAGGAGAATGGAGCAGCTGATTCACACTGGGAAGCATTATATTCTCTTAGTTGTCAATGCTATTGTTTTGCAGCCAACTTGAGATAAGGGGACAGGAAGGGACAATAAATAACCCAGTACTGCTTGGGTTGGAGAACTCATCATAGCTACCACTTCTCTCAAACTGTCCCAGTCCTCTCAACAGGATCCTGTTCAGGAAGGAAACTGCTCATAGGCCCTTGGAGTTCATGCCGTTGAGTGTTGTGGGACACTGTTCATTCCAGCATTGTTTAGAATCTATATGATGCAAACGGGAACTAGCAGAAGGTGAAAGGTGAGTGAAATGGTCAAAACCTCCTGCTGAAGCTCTGAAGCTCATACTTGATCCATGATAAAATTCTTGCTGGTCTCCTTTGGGACCACATGTTCCAAAGCTGCTGGATCAAAGAGGAGATTAGATATAACCTGCTCTTTCAGCTCCAGGAATCTTTGCTGAGGTTGGAAGGAACCCAGTGGAGATACCTAGTCATCGGGGTGTTTCTAATATTCTCCAGAGTTCATTATAGATTGCTTTTTGTGCAGGGAACATTTCATAAGAAGTATTTCTCCAGTGGTTTCAGTCTTTCTCTTCCCAACTAGTGAATGTGTGTTCCTGGCTTGCCATCAGATTTAGAATTTTTAAGACTTTTGCACAAAATAGGGAATTGTTCAGGTATGGGGTAGGAATCATAGTACTTTCGCTCTCATTCTACTACTCTTTTCATTTGGCTGCTCCAATACTGGGAGGCAGGGGAGCTTAATAATTCAGTGATGGCATTTATAAAATATTATGTAAGATACAACGTGGAAGGTATTTGGAACGTGAAGGAGAATTTTGAGGTGCATTGTTTATGGCACATGGGAGCTACACACAGCACATTCCATGGAGCACTTGGCGTTGATCTGGCTGCACAAAGGCAGCCTTTCCCAAACGGATGCCTTCAGCTAATCTGGACTGTCATTCCCCTCATGCCCAGCCATTGGTCATGTAATAAGGCTTGTAGGAATTATAATCTGCACAGCACTAAATTAGGGAAAGGGGGGACTAGTAGGAAATGTGGAGGGTAAATAACCTTTTGTGACATATAAAATATTATGACTTGAGTGCTGAGAAAAGCCTTCGAGACACAAGGGGTGCTCCTCTTCCTGTCAGCAAACATTGTCCAGGATGTGCATCAAAACAATAATGGGCTAATGCTAACTAAAATAAATTTTGAGATAGTAATGCCTATATTTTAAAAAGTATCTGTCACAGATGAGAAGAATAACTGTACTGTACTGTATTAGCCTATTGATTTTCATATCATCTTTATCACAGCTTCTCCCAAGGTCAAAGAAAACATCTGCTCCACCACTGAGGAGAGGAAGCTGACCAAGAAATGCATGATGATCCCTTAAAAAAAGATGGGTATTTACTGGCCGTGAATCAGAATGTGATTTCTGTGTACTCATACGCTAGGCATAAGTGTCTGTGCTCTTGTAACATCTTAAATGGATTACTGCAATGGACTGTATGCAAAGGATTGTATCTGACAACATCTCAGAAATGTCAGCTACCGCAGAGTGGAGTAGTCAGAGTTTTGATTATACTGTGTCTCCAGTCTGAAATAATTTTTATAGCTGCCTTTATATTTTCAGACCCAGTGCAAAGTGCTGGTATTTACCATTAAGATCCTAATTGGCTTGAGACCTTATTATCTGAAGAAGTATCTGGAGAACTCAGAGAGTTAGAGCATCAGGATGAGGAGCCTGGGATCAGGAATTCAATTCCCCAGTATGTCTTCTGGGAGAAGGGCCCATATAGCCTTGAGCAAGCTACACAGTCCCAGACCATCCCCAGAAGAATGGAATGGCAAACCAATTGTGAGGACTCTGTACCCAGAAAACCATGGAAACGGTTGTCATAAGTCAGAACGGACTTGATGGCACGTAATTGTTATATGACATATCTTCCCATTTCAACATGTTTGCAGCAAGGTCACTGGCTGATGTCTTCTCCAGATATGACCTTCATCATCAGTGGCTACAAAAGTGGAGGGGGCTTTTCTGTAGTGGCATCCCAGCGGTGGAATGCCCTCCCAAGGTGCTTATACTTTAATGCCATTTAGGTACAAGACATAAGCTTTTTAAAAATAAAAATAAAATCCTGGCTTATAAAAACATCGTCACAGTCTTAAGGTGGATATCCTGTTGTCAAAATGCAGAGCAGAAGGGCTAATGCCAACTAAATTTCACCTTGGTGCTACACTCGGTTTACTACCCTGTTTCCCCAAAAATAAGACCTAACCTGAAAATAACCCTAGTATGATTTTTCAGATGCTCGTAATATAAGCCCTACCCCCAAAATAAGCCCTAGTTAAGTGAAACCCCACCTCCACCATCATGCAGCAACCAGAAGAAGATGACACGACTGTATTTGAATAAATGTAGATTGTTGTGCATGAAAAAAAAAATAAAACATCCCCTGAAAATTAGCCCTACTGCATTTTTGGAGCAAAAATTAATATAAGACCCTATCTTATTTTCAGGGAAACACGGTTACTGTTATTTTATTTTATTTTATTTTATTTTATTTTATTTTATTTTATTTTATTTTATTTATTTATTTATTTATTTATTTATTTATTTATTTATTTATTTATTTATTTATTTATTTATTTATTTATTTATTTAATTTTTACCCCACCCCTCTAGACCATGTCTACTCGGGGCGGCTTACAAAATAAAACAGAACAGTATAAAAATATATAAAATCATAAAATTACAACTATAATTGTTGTGCATGATATTTTAGTATATATTCATCTTCAAGTAGGTGATGAAATCTAATTTATAGAAACACAGCAGCACCTAATAATGTCTATATACCCAGTTCTAATTTAGCACAAGTTTTTTCCCCCAGTGTTATTGTCTGCACTTCTGGGAAAGTTATCTGTAATGTAGATTCCACACGGTGTAGAAGCCAATGGCTTGAGACTTGTGTGATTCCATTGGTTCTTAACCTTGGGTTACTCAGGAGTTTTGGACTGCAACTGCCAGAAGCCTTCACCACCAACTGTGCTGACTGGGGTTTCTGGGAGTTGCAGTTCAAAAGCATCTGAGTAACAAAGGTTAAGAACCACTGAACTTCTGGAGCATACCTAAGGAAGGGAGGGAGATAGGGAGGTTTGTTCAAGAAGTCATGAAGAAAATGATATCTATCTATCTGTCTAAAGGGCATTCTCATTAACACATTTCTCAAGCTTAAGTGTGGGAATCTAACGAACAAGACAAAACATTGGTATTACCATATAAAAGGGTTATAAAAGTAATTTGAGACCAGCACCTTCATGCTTATCCTAGACAGCAAAATCCCTCATTTGGGCAGTAGACTATTTCACGGCATCTAATGCACATAAGCATTAGATGCTGTGAAATATTCTATTGCCCGGATGAGAGTGTCCTAGACATGGCCCAAATGTTACAGCATAAACCGTATTTTACATTTTAGCTACACACAGTTCCTTTTTACCTTTTAAAGATCATATTCTATCCTTCAGCATCCCACATCTCACCAAATATATATTCTTTTAAGTTTCCTACTTGAAACAAAAGTGTTGAATGTTGCTATGGTGCACTGGGGTTTGGAGAACAAGTGAATGTCGGGTGCCCTGACTGCAGAGTGAGCAATTCCCAGAATATTTCTGGGGGAGTCTGGGAATCTGAAGTGACTAAGGCAGGGCTCTGGTTGAAATCTGCCGGCCAGAGGGAGCAGATAAGGTCAGAGTCCTGATGGTAGTGTATCCAAGGACAAGCAGGTCTACCAGCAATGAACATTGATCAACAAATCCTTTAAAGAAGAACACCACTGCTGGGGACTGACCCAGTCTTTGGAGAGCACTAAACTTAGCGACATTCAGTCCTCTGTTTTAATACTGAGTCTCGCCTGAAGAAGAGAAAGAGATTGACCCTTCCCTGCTGGAAAAAAAAGCAAAGAGCTACACAAATATCCTTCATCTGGTAGAATGGACTGTAAACCTTGAAGGCTACTGCCATAATAAACATGTTAATCTTTAAGATGCCACAGGACACAACAGACTGACACTGCTGTCCCTTTGGAAGCTGCTACAAATAGGAAGCAACCCGGATTCTCCCTGCTTCCACCCACCCACCCATTTTGCCCCTTTTCCCTTTCTCTCCTTCTCCATCCCCAGTACGCACACCCCTTACATCCATCAGTGCTCTCTCTCTCTCTCTCTCTCTCTCTCTGTGTATGTGTATGTGTGTGTGCTGTGGGATTCCTGGGATGCTTGCAGAACCCTCAGGCAGCTTCCTCTGCAGCCAAAGCTCCCGCCCCGGACAAAGCGGCCTGTGTGTGCGCAACTCCCTCTCCACCACCTCTCCTGGCCGCTGGCACCTCCTCCTCCTCCTCTGTGGAGTGGCTGTAGGTAAACATCACCAGCTCCTGGGGAACGGAAAGGGCTGCATGTCAGCAGGCAAGCATGTTGGTGGCCAGGCCGCCAGCAGGGCTGTTTGGGAGCCCAGGAGGAGAGACGGCAGAGGCTCACACAGTCTGCAAGAGATGGAAGAAAGAAAGAAGCTCTCCATATTCAAAGACCAGGGAGAAGGAGGGGCTGCTTCAGTCTGGGACAACCGAGGGAACTGAAGGAGCTTAGGAAGTGGTGGCAAGATGGACGGGAGAGAATAGAGGAAGAGGCCAGGCAGGGCTTATGGGCTCCAGGACCACAATATCTTGGCAGAGAGGCTTCAGCTCTTCTCTAGCCTACCATCTCTACTGTATCATTTGACTTCTCATTCCACCTATTAAAATTTCTCGTGACTACGAAGTACAGTAGATGGACCTTTGGAACAATAGGTCAACATAGCTTGGAAAGTTACTTTTCAAAAGTAATCAGCTACAGTTATAGTGCCTTGACCCTCTGGAGTTGCTTGTTACCATAAGAGTTGCTTTCTTAAAGGTAACTCTTAATTTTGCCATTTCTGAAAAGTAACTAACATAGTTTAAGTTATTTCTGAAAACCTAACAGAATCTGAATGCTACATGCCACTAACCTGTGGTACATAACACACTTTCCTCCCATTTATCTCACTGTCAACTCATCAGACCACAAGACTTTATTACTTGAACTGTCTGATAGTCTGCCCTTATCATTTAGTTAGGTTGCAGCCCCTTAGTAATTATAAAACTGATTAAAGTTATCATTACACCACAAAAAGCATGAAATTATATCTCATTAATTTACATTTGTAAGGTAACTTTGCTATGTGTTCGTTTATATTAAAAGGAATTAATTGTAGGTAACTGGTTATTATGAGAACTGTTAGTGTGATGGATAGAATGTTGGACTAGGACACAAGAGACCTGGGTTCCAATCCTGACTTGGTTGTGGAAACTCACTGGTGGTTGGCATTGATAAATGAGGCCCCGAACATCTCACATCCCTTAAAAACCCTTGAGAACCAGTATGATGTAGTGCAGTGGTCCCCAACCTTGGGCTTCCAGATATTCTTGGACTTCAACTCCCAGAAATCCTGGCCAGCAGAGATGGTGGCGAAGGCTTCTGGGAGTTGTAGTCCAAGAACATCTGGAGGCCCAAGGTTGGGGACCACTGATGTAGTGGACAGAGCGTCAATCTATAGCTCAGGAGACCTAGGTTGGAATCCATGCTTGGCCATGAAACTCATGTGTGTGTGTGTGTGTGGGGGGTTAACGTGCTCCCTGAACATCTCACACACTTCAAAACCCCTGTTAGAATTTCCACAAGCCCAAAGCAACTTGGTGGCATTGTTTATTTGATTTATTTATTTAAAATATTTTTAAATAAATGTGTTTCTCCTCAAAAAATATCATGTAACAACATCAGCTGGTTGTTTCCAGTGACAGCTCATGGTCTGAGAAAGGGGGCACCTCATGCTAAAATTTCAGGGAGAGTCAGCCCTCTAGATTATAGGTCACCTTTGGTTACTTCCAATTAGTTTTAACTGGTATGTATAAGACAAACTCTGTTCTAACAGAGATAAATTCATCAGGACTGTTTGCACGGAAGAGTCTACATCAGTGGAAGGAATGTATGGCCTTCCAGATGTTGCTGGACTGCATCTCCCATCATCCC
Organism: Pogona vitticeps; assembly: GCF_051106095.1. NCBI lineage: Eukaryota > Metazoa > Chordata > Lepidosauria > Squamata > Agamidae > Pogona > Pogona vitticeps. The sequence goes on along the minus strand of NC_135784.1, from coordinate 123,198,494 downwards.
TCACCATTGGCTAAGTTGGCTAAAGCTCCTGGGAGCTGCAGTCCAGCAACGTCTGGAGGGCCGCATGTTCCCTTCCACAACATACAGCGGAATCCTCCATGAGTCTACTCAGACATCGTTCTCACTTTGTTGAACATCGCCTGCTTGAGACTAAGTGAGAACAGGATTGCTGTTCTAGCGAGAGCAGCATTGCAGAGGTTACGATAAGGCCAGTCCCTTGCCCAGTTCTATTTTGTTTCTGAAGGACTGAGTTCCAAGGACCATTATGAACAGCACACACTGTGTTTGTGTTTAGGGGTTTCCTACGAACAGGATAAAAATGGGGCATGTTGGGAGCTTGGCCCAGGGATCTAATTACCAGCTCCTTGGCATCAGGCAGCAAGTCAGCACAGCCTGGTCACCCGATCTCTACCTGCAAATGCAACCCTGATAAACACACTGCCTATTAATAACAGCGCAACACTCAGGTCAACACTATTAGCATGGACAGAATTTGGCCCCCTGGCACTGCCTTCTCTCAGAAATTCCACAGAGCAGTTTCTCTGAGATTTAACAACTTGTTCTCAATTAGCAGCCTACAATATACAGCCTTCTCCTGAAACAGGGGATCTGAGCCAGCTTTCTTGACTTCCAGCTTTGGGGAAAGGAAAGTGTGGGGCCAGTCACAATAAAGGGTTTTTTGCACATTACTGTGAGGGCCAGGCCAGACTAGACCAGACCTTTTGATCTGGAATGTTATTTGCTTCCCTCCTGGACATATACACACAGAGCTCAGCTACATCACAGTGTGCAGACCCCACCTTGTGGCTGCTCCAGTTTAGCTGTCGGCATCGAGACGAGGGCAGAGCAGAAACCAAAACAAGAAGCAAGGCCAGCCCCTGACATTTTCCATTAGAGGCAAAGAGATGCTCTATGTGCAGAAGCTGACAAGACATGGCAGTTGAGCTGCATTCCAGGAATGGTCATGGGGCAGCTGTTAGCAGATAATCTCAGTCGCCCTCCAGAGGTGCACAGTCTCCTGTGCTTTTCTTTATCAGCATTCTTCACTACTTCTGAGGGCAGCCCTGGGCCACAGGATGTGCCATGTGGCACACAAAAAGCTCTGCTTTCCAATATCTTGCAGTCGTTCTTGCTGTGGTCATCACTACCAGTATCTGCCACCGGAGGCAACAGCCTCATTCTATCTTAGATCAGGACCAGTTCTGGCAACAAGGCTATAAAGAGATACTTCTTTTTGAAATGGGAAACCTGGAACAATTCTAAAGTGGACTCAGAATAACCTACAATGGTGTTGAAGAGGAAGGCTTAATTAACAGCACAATTTTATACATACCTTGCCAAACATGGGAAATCAATGCTATGTACTCCCTGGTAAATGTGAATTGAGGTACTCAGTGTGGCATACTTATTTAAAATATTTTTATTCCACCTTTTCCCTAAAAATGGACTTGAGGCAGTTTACGTAATTAAAAACACAATATTAAAAGCTAAAAGCACTAATTATTCAGATTTTAAAGACAAATTGATAATAATATATTTTAAAGTTATGTAAAAGCATCAACATATAAAACATTTTATTTATTGTCTCCTACACAGTCAGTCACCAAGGAAAAACCTGTTTGAAAAGAAGGGGCCTTGCCCACTCGCAGATGGATAGAGATGGGACCAGCCTGGCTTCCCCTTGGGAGGGAGTTCCAGAGCCTGGGAGCAGCAACAGAGAAGGCCCTCTCCCGTGTCCCCGCCAAATGCACCTGTGAGAGTGGTGGGACCGAGAGAAAGGCTTCCCCTGATGATCTTAACACCCAGGCAGTCTCTCATATGGAACCATGGTTCTTGAGATATCGCAGATCCAAGCCATTTAGGGATTTATCGCTTAGAACAAGGATCGGATCAGCAGTCAGTGGAGATGCTGTAATAAGGAAGTTATTTGATCCCTGTAACTAGCCCTGATTAACACTCACTTTTGGACGCTTTGAATGTTCCAAGCACTTTCTAAAGGCAAGCCCATGTAGAACGCATTACAATAATTCAGCTGGGCTATAACTAAACCATGTGTCACTGTGGGCACATCAGACCTCTGCAGGACTTACCCTGAGTAGTGGGTTCTTGCTGAATTTGGTTTTGAGTAAGATATATCATTTATTCCTTATTTCTTCTAATATAATGTGCTTTTATGAATTTTAGTGGATATGTTTGTTTTAATTATATTAGATTTTTTTCCTGCCTTTCTATTATTGTTAGCTTTGAACACTATTTTTGATGAGTACATGGGTGTGTGTAAAACCATCAGGCAAAAAGACAGTTTTAAGTACCACAATCCTAGTTTGAGAGTAAGTCCTTCTAAACTCAGATAAGTGTACAGTACTGAGAAGACTTACATGGGATTGCAGTGTAATGTGCTTTGCACTCGCTGTTTCTTCAAGTGCTTCAGACCCACTTATTACCCCCCCTCCACTGAGAGGGCTGATTGACTGCACAACTCTAAGTTACACACAGATTAGGTGTGGGTCAAATTGCAGCCATTGAAATTCAGTGAATGTACCGCCCATGTGCATCTAATGCTTGGTAACATTCTGATAGCTTGTCAAATACACAAGATGAGATACCTCATTTTGTTAATATTTTATGCTTATTTGTTATGCTTATACACTACCTTTCATCCAGTGACCTGAAGGTCACTCCTTCATCTCCTGCATCTCCCTCCCATTTTATAGGGACTACTATTACAAGGTGAGTGAGGACATGAACCTGGATCGCCCAAATTCCAGTTCGAACACACAGAGACTACAGTCTGAACTAGAGATGGGGATGAATTAAAAAATGGAAAGGTGAACGAATCAACAAATACGAATTTACAAATAATCATCAGCAAAATGATGAATCGATTTGTCAATTGGTCTTCACTTTAAAATGCTATACAACTGGCTTCCAAGCACCTAGGGACACCAAATTTGCAGGGAAGTTTCCTACGATGGTTTTCTACAAACACAGCAAGTTTGGTGTGAACACTGGGTAATGGATCCCTAAGTTATATAGTCACAAGGAGGACACCCCCAGGGAAGTTCCCCCAGGTACTTAGAGAGTCCTAAATTGCACCAAGGCTTCCTATGTCTTTCCCCAACATGCGTGCCAAATTTGGGGAAGATTGGATATCAGACATCTGAGTTATTCACCCACAAATTGGGTTCCCCGGGATAGTTCACTACGTGGCACAGAAGCAGATGGCATTGAAGGAGTTTGATTTGTCTCTGTCAGGCACACAGAGGCATGAGGCACTGAGGTAGAGTTCGTCTTCAACAACATCATATTTGGCAGTGATGTAGAGTTTGCCCGCAGGAGGCAATGAGGTATTTGTCATTGAGGTAGAGTTTGGCCCCATTGGGCAGTGAGGCACAAGGCAGCAAAGTAGACTCTGGCCCCCATAGGGCACTTATGCACAGACATGGCAGCACAGTAGACTGTGGCATGAAGGTCACCCAGGGATGGTATGGAAGGGTCACCCTGCTTTGGCATGAGGGATGCCCAGAGAGGGAAGGGTCACCCTTGTCACATTGGCATTGGGCCACCCAAGGAGGGTAGGATGCTGGATTCAGCAGCATTTGAGAATCAAGCCCAAGGAGCAGGCAGGACTTGCAGCCTGTTGAGTAGGCCCCTGCCGATGAAGGCTTCCAGGACCTGCCACGTTGGCATTCAGGATACAACCCTGCCACTGAGGCAGAACTTGGCCCGAGGAGGCTGGAATCAGCAGGTAGGACTTTGAAAGATAGCCTGAGGAGGCTGGAGGGGGCTGATGGACTAGAGAACTTGACTGGACTCAGCAGCAGGCAGGACTTCTTCAGAATGTGGCCTGATGTGGCGACTGGAATTGGCAGCTGGACTTCTGACTGAGTGGCAGGTTTACAGGCTGGCAGGCAAGTAGGCAGGTCTTTTTTTTTTCAGGAGGACTGGTGGGTGGGCAGGCAGGTGGGTGGGCAGAGAAGTGGGCGCAGGCAGGCAGTGTGTTAAGGGAGAGACTGTCACTTGGAACCCTATCTCTTTGGGTTCAGTGAGGGGAAGCTCAACAAGGGAAGGTTCATCTTGATGAACGGGAGTCTCTACACAGTAACGGGATCCAAATGTGAGCGGCGTGGTCTGAGTATGTCTCCGAGATGAGAAAACATGCGCTCGCTCTGGATGCTGTTGTTGTTGATTTTTTCCCCCTTTGGCTGGAATGCATTAATTGCATTTCAATGCATTTCAATGGGAAATGGCGCTTCGACTTACAGCCATTCCAAGTTATGACCAGAGTTACAGAACCAATTAAGTTTGTACGTCGAGGCACCACTGTATAGACGAATATAGATGCATCAACGAATAAAACCGGGAAAATATTCATCAAGCCATATTGTTTGCTCGTGTGCATGGGCTCTACATTCTAAAAGATTCCAGATTAGATTCTGCCATGCTCTCCTGTGAGGAATTCCATGCCAAGCTTGCTTTCTGTGGAATCAGCTGATTTGAGCCAACCCATGTGGCGGTACAATTTGTTCTGTGGATGAACACACATTGGTTTGCAGCAGCAGGGAAATAAAGCACCTGGTGGGAGCCAAGCTGTATGGCAAGCCTGTGTATGGATGAACCAGTCCCACTGTGTGGAGCAACTGCTATATGGGGAATCTTATGTCATGATAAGCACCCTCCAGTCTGTGGCAGCTTCATGAGAAACCACCCTTACCCTTTTCTTTGATATGTATGCATTCCACATGGGAGGAAATGGAGCCATTTTGCTTTCAGGGAGGCTGAACTTTTCCCAGTGATCATTTCTTTGTATTCCTGAGAAGGCTGTAGCTCACCTATGGTTGCAGGTATTTACTCTGGCCGAGGGTGGACAGCTCCGTTGGTTAGATTTAAGTAAGCCACATTTACCCACGTTACTGGCCCCTCTGGCTGTTTTCCCATTCTCTTTTTGCCCATTCTCAGTGCAGTGTTTGGCTTTGATAAAGAAGTTCCAATGCACATTCATTTGCAAATAACAAGGGGAAGAGAATTAATGGTTCTGTTCATTGTGGAACATATTTTTGGTGCTCTACTCCTGAACGTAACAACTAATGCATGCCTTCAAGGGAGGGAGGACACAGCCTTTTCCTTTACTCTAAGTAAACAGGATAAATGCCAGGCACATGAACTTGCTCCCTTTGATATAACACTGTAGAGCCCAACTCTGCTTCTGCCTGGTATCTTCCTTCCCACCAGCAGAGGGTAAGCAGGCTTCACCATGCTGCTCTCTGCCAGCCGCTCAAAGGTTTTGCATTCTGGGCAATTCTTACGAACTCTCTCAGTATCTTTGAGAGCTGTAGCAACTCTCTTCACTGGGCTGTGTTCATTGGGGGTAGAATACCCCTTTCCTTCAGTTCCTTATTAATAAAGACTTTGCACTTTTGAACACCTTGGAAACTCCCCTGCCCCCGCTTGCCCTGTGGAATGTAGATGGTCCCATTTTGGCTACTTAAGGGTTGTAGAATTTGAAGGAATCTCAAACTTAATCCAATGCCCAGCCCATGCCAACACAGATAATCCACTAGTATAACACCCACAATAGACATCACACACACACACACACACACACACACACACACACACACACACGCACACGCACACGCACACGCACACGCGCGCACACCCCAAACCAGTGAGCTTTCATGTGTCAAGACCACTTCTTCAGGCCATGCACTGATATTGGAGAAAAATTATAAATGAGAATTCCAAAAATTCATGATGGAAGTCTGCCAGCTGAATTTTCCATCCATTTCATCAAACAAAGACCTCTTATCAACCTCCTACCAGGGTCTACCTATGAGGTAGAGTGAGTAGAGCTGATATATCAGATCAAGGTTCACTCATCTTCAGCAATTAACAGTTGTATCATCAGAAAATAATTGACAATTCCAGTTGTAATGGGAGTGGAGAAATTCTTAAAGGCTCGCTATAGGGCAGTGAGAGCACTGAAAAGTTACAGTGACATAGGATCTTTCATAGACAATGGGAGTAACACTGAAGCTGACTTTTATTAGTGCAGTGCAGAAGAAAGCAGTGGCAGACCACTTCTGATTATTTTATATATAAAAAAACACAATGATGAGTCATTTCAAAACAAGAGATTGTGTTGGAATATAAGACTCCCAGGTAGGAAAGTCCTCAATCAGCCACCTGGGAGGAGAAAATGGTAAGTGTCCTAATCAACACGATTAATCAACATGATTAGAACATGTAATTGTTGCTATGCATAGAGGAATGTCCAGAGCTGCATGGCATATAGAATTAGAACATGAAATGTTAGTAGTAAACACAAAATAGTAAAACAAGAAATGGAACAATTAAACATTGTGATAATTTGATATGAATGAACCAAAGTGGAGTGGAATAGGATATTTTCAATCAGATAATTAAAAACGCAGAAGGAAGAGTATGACACTAAATGTTTCATGAGCACTTGGGGATTTCAGTGGAAAGTGTGATTGAATAATATCTGTGTAACCATCACTGAAATCTATGTTCCAGTTAGAGATATTGATAAAGAAGAAACTAAAAGTTTTTATACAGTTGTCCAGGGGGAAATTAAGAATGCACCAAAGCAATATGTGCTGATAATCATAGGTGACTAGAATGGAAACACAGAGAAAAACACAGAATCAAATATCATTGGAGAATTTGGCCAAGCAGTCAGAAATGAAGCAAAGGAGTAACACATACAATTCTGTGAAGTCAACAATTTGTTTATTACAAATACATTCTTTAGACCAGGGGTCAGGGGACTTTTTTACCTTTTACCCCCCCAAAAATTTATATACGCCAACATTACCCCTTGATTAGAAAGGAACGAAATCATACATTATTTGAATTAAAATATTCTTGAATCTACACAGGCTGTGTACCGAACTAGCAGGATGCACCAAATTTGATAAAGATGTGCACTATTTTTGCTGGAACACTTTGCACTCCAGCCATGGTGTGGTATAGGGAGTAGTAAGGTGTCCAATGTGCCTAGAAAGTTGCATTAAATTTTTGCTAGCTCGCAGAGGTTTTAATCATCAGTGGCTGCCAGAGTGGTGCTAGCAATGACATGCTTGCTAGAGACAGCCAACGCAGAATTGGGGGGGGGGGGCTTTCCCTACCACTTTAATCATTCTATGTGTGGTGTGCAAAAAGGAACAAACCAGGCTAAAGATCATGTCACCCACCCTGGTGCCACAGCCCAATATCAAAGGACCAGTGTGCTTTTTTATCATCATCAATGGAAACCTCAGCAGTGGCCAGAGGATTGGAAAGATCAGTCTACATCCCAATCCCAAAGAAGGAAAGTGCCAAAGAATGCTCCAACTACTGCACAATTTCACTCATTTCACATGCTAGCGAGGTTATGCTCAAAATCCTACAATATAGGCTTCAGCAGTATGTGGACCAAGAACTCCCAGAAGTATAAACTGGATTTTGAAGTGGCAGAGGAACTAGAGACCAAATTGCTAACATGCACTGGATTATGGAGAAAGCCAGAGAGTTCCAGCAAAACATCTACTTCTGCTTCATTGACTACACAAAAGCATGGCAGAAAGTGAGGAGGACTTAAAGAACCTCTTAATGAGGGTGAATGAGGAGGAGCGCAAAAATGGTCTGAAGCTCAACATCAAAACAACTAAGATCATGGCCACTGATCCCATCACCTCCTGGCAAATAGAAGGGGGAAATATGGAGGCAGTGACAGATTTTACATTCTTGGGCTTCATGATCACTGCAGATGGTGACAGCAGCCCCGAAATTCAAAGACACCTGCTTCTTGGAAGGAAAGCAATGATAAACCTAGACAGCACCTTAAAAAGCCACCCTCCCTCCACCTTAATTCAAGCTTTCTCCTTTGCTTGCCTGTTGCTTTTCATAGTTTTGAGTCAGTCTCTCTCTCTCTCTCTCTCTCTCTCTCTCACACACACACACACACACACACACACACACACACACACACACACATCCATCCACCCTCCACCCTCCTTCCCTCCCTTTTCTCCATACATTTTCTCCATACATTTAAATAAGGTTGATGAAGCCCTCCGTCTCTCGTACCTTCCTTCCCTCGTTAACCTGATCCTTTCCCTCCTCCTACTTGCTTGCAGTCATTTCCGGAGGAAGCACTCATTCAGAAGCCCCCGGATTGATTGCCCGGGGCTAATCCCCAGCTGTAACCAAGCAGGCTTATCTCCAATCTCTGAAAGAACAGAGGATTTACAAGTGCCCTGCTGCAACCAAGGAAGTAACAGGGACAGGTGGCTTACAATTTGAGGTTTGGCTGCAGAGGGTGGGGGTGGGTGGGAGAGAGGGGGGTAGCACTCTGCTCATTACCCCCAGAATTTTCACTTTTATCCCATTTGGGGTAATTTACCCCTGTTTCTCGACCACTGTTTTAGACAACTTAAGAGACAACTGCACACCACTAGGTAGCCAATATCTAGAACTGAATATGGAAGGCGGTGAAGCTCTATTCCCTCTGCAAAAGCAAGATCAGGGTAGACCATGGTACACATCATGAACTGTTGATATCAAAAATTGAAGCAAAGATGAAAAAAAGCAGAACAGTAAAACAATCACAGTGCCAAATGTAAACAACATTCTTGAAGAATTTAAAGACCCTGTAAGGCAGTGGTCCCAAACCTTGGGCCTCCAGATGTTCTTGGATACAACTCCCAGAAGCCTTCATCACCACCTCTGCTGGCCAGGATTTCTGGGAGTTGAAGTCCAATAACATCTGGAGGCCCAAGGTTGGGGACCACTGCTGTATTTATTTATTTTATTTATTTATTTTATTTCTATCCCGCCTATCTGATCGTATTCGACCACTCTAGGCGGCTTACAATAAAAAACAATGATATAATTTTTACAACATTATAGGTAGAACATAGTAAAAATAGAGAACAAAATAAAAGGAAAAATCGTCAAGGGTTTTCTGTTGGGAAGGCCTGCCTATACATCAGTGTTTTTAGTTGTTTCTTAAAAATGCCCAGCGAGGGAGCCGCACGAATCTTAGGGGGTAAGTTGTTCCAAAGGCGAGGAGCCACCGCCGAGAAGGCCCGGTTTCTGGTCTTTTCCTTTCGGGCCTCTCTCGGCGTTAGGCTCCTCAGCCTCACCTCCTGGCTCGCGCGAGTGACACGGGTAGATCTTGGTGGGAGAAGGCGTTCCGCCAAGTATCGAGGTCCTAAACCGTTTAGGGCTTTATAGGTAAGCATTAACACTTTGAAATTGATGCGGAATGGGATGGGCAGCCAATGCAATGCGGCCAGAGTGGGTGAGATATGTTGGTAACTTCTCAGTCCACTGAGTAGTCTGGCCGCCGCATTCTGCACCACCTGTAGTTTCCGCAGCAGTCTCAAAGGTAGCCCCACGTAGAGCGCATTACAGTGGTCTAATCTTGAGACTACAAGCGCATGCACCAGAGTGGTGAGAGACCCCACATCAAGGTAGGGCTGCAGCTGGGCTATCCGCCTAAGATGGAAGAAAGCGGAACGGACCACGGATGCCACCTGGGTCTCCATAGTGAGCGCCGGGTCCAGATGGATCCCCAAGCTGCGGACCCCATCCCTGGTGGGCAGAGTCACCCCCCCCAAAATGAGGGAGCTTCCCATATCCCCAGGTGTGGGGGCGCCCACCCTCACTACCTCCGTCTTGTCCGGGTTCAGCCTCAGCCCGTTCTCCAGCATCCATTCCAATACAGTCTCCAGGCAACGCCGAAGGGACAGAACGGCATCTCCTGCAGTTGGAAAAAAGGAGATGTAGATCTGTGTGTCATCGGCATATTGATGGCACTGTGCTCCACATCTCCTGATGACCCCCCCCCCCCCAGCGGCCTCATATAGATGTTAAACAGCATTGGGGAGATGATCGACCCCTGTGGGACCCCGCAATTGAGGCTCCAAGGGGCCGAGACATTCTCCCCAAGCTGTACTCTCTGGGGACGGTCCTCCAAGAAGGAACGGAGCCAGGCCAATGCCAAGCCACCTATTCCCAACTCGGAGAGCCTCCCCAAGAGGATACCGTGGTCAATGGTATCAAAGGCCGCTGAGATATCGAGGAGGACCAGCAGAGACACTTTGCCCCTGTCGGCCTCCCTCAATAGGTCATCACACAGGGCGACCAATGCCGTTTCTGTTCCATGGCGCGGCCTGAAGCCCGATTGGAATGGATCCAGGAACAGAATTACATTACTAAACTCAATTGACCTTAGATTAGAACATCTGTAGATTGAACCCACCATGAAATACATAATGCAAAAAGATTATCCTATAGTCAGAAGAGGAGAAAAGCCTTAATGGGTTCCCAATGAAACTCTTAAGATGGCTAATGAAAGGCAAGAAACAAAAGTGAAAACTGAGAGAAATATGGTCAAAAACCTAAATGCAGCATGTTGCATGTGAGAATAAAGCATATTATCATAACTATCTTTGTAAAGAAATGCAAATGAACAACAAAAAGGAGAGAAGAGAGATATCTTCCATAACAGTGATTCTTAGCTTTTCTTTACCACGGATCCCCTTTAAATTTCTTTTGTTGCCATGGTCCACAAAGACTTAAGATTTAAAACCCTAAAGTGCATCAAATATTTATTTAACATTTCTCCTGAAGGGTCTTCAAATTTAGAGACAAGTGAGAAATTAGTTAATCTGTTAAGGCACACAATCCTATTATAATATTTTTTAATTGGAATGATTCCATACAAAGCCAAGTTTTACACAAACAAGCAAGGGAAATTAAGACTTCATTGTACATTTCATTCTCTCTCTCTCTCTCTCTCTCTCTCTTTCTCTTGACTGCAAAACATTTCTTTAAGCCTTCACAGACCCCATTTGAGGACATTGTGGACGGAGGTTAAGAACCTATGTTCCACAAGATCCAAGAAATCAAAATGAAATAACTAGATTAGATACAGATGCCATAATTCAAGATTTTTCACTTACTTTCCAAAATCCCCAGTAAGCACCATTTTGCAAAGAAAGACCCACAGTGCACAGACCTAAGAGTGATTTAAAAATAGATTTTTGCAACAAGTATCTATGCCTTTTCTTCAGCCTTATATTTAAATTTGGATATGCTGTGCTCAGCTGTTGAACATAAAAGAACATTGGCCCTGAATAGTACAAGAAGGACTCTGGAAGAGATTTTGTTTTCAATACAGATGTCTGGGAGTGCTATGTGCTGGGATGCATGGGAAAGAGGCATTACACATTCACAAAAATTCCATGGGAATTAACAATCCAGTACCCTCCAGATGTACAAAGGAGTATTTCAGTGCACAGAGTTGATCTGAAAGACAGATTTATTCTAGGCATTTGGAATACTTAGTTCCCCAGGCAATAGATATTTTTTTGTCAAAAAATAGCCATGAGCGTTGCTTTGTGTTTGGGTGAGAAGTGGTCAATTTGTGAAAAAAGGAGTCAGCTTCTAGGATTTTCCCTTGCTTTGAGTCTCTTTGTGAATAGTAATGAGCACAAGAGGGTATCCTGTAGAACAGTGGTTCTGAACCTTTTCCCAACCATTGACTGGTTGGGAGACCGGCGTCCATGCATGGATGGGCATGGCACGCTTGTGGCAGGTGTGGCACACTCACACAGGGGGGTCTGTGCGCATGGGGGAGTGGTATGCTCACGCAGGGGTGTGGCACACTCGAGTGGGGCAGGGCGCTTGTGGGTGGGTGTTGCACGCTCACGCGGGGGAGGAGTGCTCATTTAATGGGGGGGTGCTCGTGGGGGGGCAGGGGATCTGTGTCTACGGCCCAGTCCTGCCTAGGCCATGGACCAGTGATGGGTTGCAGACCAGGGGTTGTGGACCCCTACTGCAGACCATCTTGAGTGCTGCCACACACTGTTGGCAATGCAGGCATGATATAATGCAGCAATACTGGGTCATTTTCTGGCATTTTGAATTGTAGGTATAGAAGCACAATATCCCACATTCATAAAATGGAGATTTTGTAAGGAATTGAATTTCTGGGCTTTTAAAATGGAAGCTTAAGTATACATATACTATACATAAATTCCAACAGAAACATCCCTCATGTAAAATCGCCCAGTGCTAGAGGATACATGATCTGTACAGTACTGTGGTCCCTGGGGAGGACAGAAATAAGGACAGCTAGGATGTGGCTGGAGTCCCTTTTGCCAAAATATTTTGAAGGGCTGTTTTAGAGTGAATGAAATGTTGAAGTAAAGGTGTGAATAAGTGCAACACATACAATGGAAAAACTTACACATTTTTAACCTCTCAGGTAAACTAATGTTGCCATGCCAGCTCTGCAGAATGCAGACTAGAAAGTTATTCTCCAATTCCCAAACCTTTCCCTTAGGGTAGGCAACTTGAGGAAGAAAAGCTATTTTGGACTGAAAACTCTATGGACACATTGTGTGCATGTTTTCCAAAAGATGTCCCCTCACCTGTTGAAATAAGAAAAAAAAGGAAGGCTTGGAGTTAGGTATTATCAAACTGCTAACAAGAATACACCATGATGGAAAACAAAACAATGGCCCCCAAACTGGGAAGAGTAAGGATGGAGATGCCTATCAGACCAGTCCATTAACTTCCTTTGCAAAAAAAATGCTCAAGATTTTATAACAAAGACCTTTTACCATGTATGAAGCGAGAAATAACAGATGTTCAAGCTAGATTCAGAAAATGAAAGAAGCGTGATAGATTATATTGCAAATGTACCTTGGCTGCTATCTCAGGCAGGTGAAACATTCAGCTCTTGCTTAGAAACCATTATTTTTAAATTGGTAAAATATGTTTGTTTTAGCACAATGCCTTTTCACCTCCCTATATTGCAAATTAGCTTGCTTTGTTCCATGATTGGTCATCATGAAAAATTGTCAAAATGGGCTTAATTTGCACATCAGATTATACGTGCACATTGCTCTAAATAAATCTCATTTTTGGAATATACTGTAAGTGTGCTCACAGCAGGAAATACACACTTGCCCCCGTATTTTGATAAATGGACCTGAACTGCACTCCATTAAAAAAAAATCTTTTCAATCACTGACCTAGAACATACCTTAGGGCACTTTCCTCACTCTGTGTCTACAAATAGTGTGGATGATGGGTATTGCAGTCTAACACATTTTTCAGTTCAGATACTGTATTTGCTAGCCATTAAGACTCATGATGACTCTACTAATTTATGGGTCAATGGATGTACAGTAGTTAAATGCAGGTTAACGGCCCTGGGTGAAAACTATTTCACAGATGAGCGCTTTCTTTTTTTTGTAAGATTCCAGAACTGCTGAGCCTGGTGGGACACAGAAGTATTTTTCTGACTAGCCTGCCTCCCCTGTGTATAATAACATGGTGCAGGCTGTATTTTAAAAGTGCTGGTCCCTTGAGCAAGGATGTTGTATCCTTATAGTCACTGTTGAGCCTGGTGACTGGGTGTACTTCAAAGTGAAGGGATATTGTTGTTTATACTGTTGTTAGCCACCCAGAGAGGCCTAGTTGCCAGATAGTGCTGGGCAGAAATTCAACAAACAAACAAACAAACAAACAAACAAACAAACAAACAAACAAACAAACAAACATGTATGTATGTATGTATGTATGTATGTATGTATGTATGTATGTATGTATGTATGTATGTATGTATGTATGTATGTATGTATGTATGTATGTATGTATGTTTCCCACTTCCCTAAAACAGTGAGAGGTCTGCGGGCAGGGCTATCTGAGGGCTGGTTTCCTTTGGAGAAGGGGGAACTGGAGGCCTATGGCATTTTCAGAGTATTCGGCTCATGTACAGATATAGCAACAGAGTCCCTAAAGCAAGGGGCATTGCTTGGCTGCTATCTCCATTTGTTTGCCTGTCCCTCCCCCCCCCCTCTCTCTCACACACACACACACACACGGCTGTATCTTCCCTCTCCTGCTGCCACTTTGCCCATGCTCTGAGAGCAACCCTGTGCCAAACATTCCAAACAGATCTTTGTGTCAAGAGCCCTTGTGGATGACACACAAACACACCCCAAAGAAAGTGGGGGCTAACCATTCTTGACCATTGAGACACATTCACATTCTTTGGTGAAAACCTTGATTTTGAACAAATATCACCTTAAGGCCAAACTATTATTTAAAAAACAACAACTGTTTATGTTGTTGGGTTTTGAAACACAGTGTCCAGGGTACTCCTTATCCCTGACAACGTCCTAGCAGTGCGCAGGAAAAAAAACAAGAAAATGAAAGATTGGGGAAAGCCATGGGAGATTCTGGAGCTAAAGATGGGGCAAGAAACATTTCCACTCTGGTAAAAAAAACCCCCATAAACAATGGCTCTGTTTCATCAAAACTGCTAAACTGAGAGGTATTATACTTAGATATATCATGAGATGGTAAAACACATCAGAAAAGGCAGGAATATTGGGGGGGGGGGGAACTGAATGAAGTAGGAGAAGGGGAAGACCAAGCATGTGATGGATTAGTTTTTTTAGTTTGCAAGATGCAAACAAGGCTTTTAATGCTGGGACCTTTGGGAGGTGAGTCATTTGTTCACAGCATTGCCATAAGTCAAAACAATTTACTGGCCTAAAATAACAACCCATCAATGACTCTGGAATGGATTTAAGTGAGAATTAGAGTGTGGTACTATGACCCCACCCCACCCCCCACCCCGAGTGATGTGATGCAGGCCAGCAGCAGCCTGTGTAGGTTTTATTTCGAAGAATTAGCTGAGTGGGGCCGCTTTGCATTGGAATTTCATCTGCAATATCCCATGAAGGTCCACAATGGTACATTCCTTGTCGTGGTGCCAGTTCCTGGAATGCAGAAGTTTCAAAATTACTACTTGGAGCAGGAAGGTGTAATCTGCAGCCTAAACACAGACAGATAATACCTCACCAGGGCAAGGACTGTTGATAAGATTGTCTTTAACGTAACCATGCTCAAGGGCAGGGCGGCTGAAGGAAGAGGCAAGATCAAACCAAACAAACGGAGATGCAAGAGTTCCATGACTGTGTATCCCCAAATCTTCATTATTACCTACGAGTTTCCATCAGGTATTGTGGAAGGCAAATCCTGCAATACCATTTCCCTGTCCCAAATCCTTCCATAAATAAATAGACAGCTATTTGTCTAGTGGTTTAGGCCTGTGGCTGTGGAGCCAGAGGTTGGGAGTTCAATTCCCCACAGTGCTTTCTGGAGAAGAGCTGGACTTGATGATCCATAGGGCCCCTTCCAGCTCTACAGTTCTAAGATGATGATGATGATGCTACTTGTCCATTTTCCACTGTGGAGCTAATTATCACCAATAGCAAGTTTTATTGGGAAGAAAATGTTACGCCTCAAGGATACAGATCAAGGACACTGAACGAGGGGGGTTAAGTTTCCCACGTCAGTATCATTGCTCCAAGCCAATTTGGACCTACCTGCAGCTTCTTTTAGACAGAATGGAAATGTTGGAAAACCTTAATATTCTATTTTAGATACTTTTATCTCTTTGGACTTCAACTGGCAGTCTGCAGTTGGGGCAGGCGGAAGATATGCAAGGCAGACAAAGGGTGAAGATTTCATTGCCTGCAGTGTGCATATGAAGAAAGCCTGAAGGAGTGCAGGGGATCTATAGTCACATGTGTAGATATGGGAAAGCCTGTCAGCAATGTGTTGCTAGATTCAGAGTGGCTGGTGGTGCTTCCTACCCAAGTCAAGCTGCACGGAACCCAAAGCTGGCCATGGAATAAATCCTAGGAGCATTTCCCAATTTCAGACTGGAAAAATATAATACAGTATTAACAAATACTGTATTAACAAATACTGTTATCTATTAGTGCCAAGCACTCTGCACCACACTCCGTCTCTAGCTTGCCATTGTGTACACCTGAGATCAACCCGTTCAAATCAATGGGAGTATCTGCTTGCATAAGGGAGTAGTAAACAACGAGGAAGGAGCAATCATGTGTGCAGAAGACTGTCACACGTGCAGTTAAATTAAAGAGGGTTTTAGCCAAAGTAAGCAGCTAACAAGTTGCTGTCTTTTACTAGTCTGAAGTGGCTGCCTCACTCTGCTCACTGATAAGGCCAGCTCTATCATTTGACTGGACAATCACCACCCTCTTCTGTATCGCTGAGCAAGAACGAATGGCTATAATGCCACCCTCTAGCCTGCAGCCACGGTGGTTCAAAGCAATACCAGCAAACTTGAGAGTTCAGAGTCTAATATCCATGGCGTCTGCCACATTGCCCTCTTCCCAGTACATCATGGATAAAAAGTGCAGACATGGGAGATTCCCTCTAGATATCGTGTGAATAGTCAGGTTTTAGGAATTGGAGAAAACACCCAGTCTTGTACTTTTGTTTATTGCTGGAAAAAGCTGTTCCAGAAGTAATTCTTTTCAGACACATCCTGGTCAGGGTTCCCCATGTCTAGCATGAAGGAATAAGCTCATGATAGTGGAAGAAGGTGCTGATACCACAAAGCAATGGTCACCATGTGAAATCATTCACTAGAGCCTGAGATACCGAATGATCTAATCAATCAAAATGGCTTACAGTAATTCTGTTGAAGCAGGCTGCTCTGTAGTGATTGACAACAGTTTTCTAGCGTTTCAGATAAGGCTTTGCCCATCCTCCCTGGAGATAAGAGCAGAAGAGCTGTGCTTGGATAGAACTAAAGGCCTACCTAGTCCAGTGTTATGTTTCCACAGTGGCCACATATGAGAAGCCCACACACCAGACTGGGGTGGAATGGCATCTTCCTGTGTGGTTTGTGTTCCTCAGTATCCTATCTCTGCCACTGAGCATAATATATAATTATCATAGGTTTAAATCATTGATAGCCTGGCTGATCATTTTTCATGCATAGCTGTGCTCTACCACTGAGTTACAGCCATCATCCAAAGGGAATCAGGAGAGAGAGGGAGAGAGAGAGAGAGAGAGAGCACTAGCTAGCTATGAAGTCTAAAAATACCTTGTAACACATCTAACTTTCTCTGGCTTAAAATGTAGCAGTGCTGTTTGGTGGAAGTGCTTACGTTGTTTGCCTTTATGCATGCTTTACTTGAATACTGTATTTGTAAATAAAGCAAGCACTACATCATGGATATACAGTGATCTCATCTCCAAAGTAAGCCACACACTGATAATGCTGTTCCTGAATCTCCTTCAGCCTGCCCAGCAAGGAAATCATTACTGGTGGCAGGTAGATAGGTAAATCTTGGCAGATGCTTGTTATTAGAAAGTAGTGAACATCTGGAAGGGGTGAGCTTGTGCCTGCCTCGTGTCACCCATCCATTTTCATCAGTGGTGCTTTTGGTACTGCAAGGCATAGTTTGACTACGATTAACTATCACTCATTACATGATTCATCGTGCTGGTGCTGCTGCTTCCAAGCTTCAGTTTTTAGTCTCCACTACACTCATGCTGCATTAATAAAGATCCTCTTGGCTATACTAAAACTGATGAGCGCAGAAGCTCGGGTGTGAATGGCGTATTGAGATGTTATGCTAGCAGAGTGAATAGAAGCCAAGTTATATCAGAATATCAGAATGGTTAGCTAAGGATACCTCATTTTTGGAATGAAATCACATTCAGAATCCTGAGAAAATAAGAAAGGTGGTGCTCACTGGAGAATTACATTGAAATATGGAAGATTATAGGATTGTAGTTCTAACCAATGAAGGTGAAGGTGCAGGGGGCCATGGCTGCTTCTTGCATCTCAGAAACAAAGGAAAAACATCTCTCCACAACGGGGCCCATGAGAGAATGTGAGAAGGAGTGGAAGTGGCATCAGTAACCCTACGAGTACCAGCCTCCACAGAAGTGCGATCAGCCTAGGTCAGAGCAGATGAAGGACAGCCTATGCCCCATGGAAGCGCATGGATCTTCAGCGTAAGCAGAGTCATTTGGTATGTGCAGGGCTGTGGACCAGAGATTTGCCAGACAATTTTAAGAAACCAAGATGGTATCCTAGAGTAGATCAGGGAGTACTGAAGGTAGGGAATATTTTTCAAACAGGGACCAAATTCTGTTTCAGACACCTAGGAGAGAAGTTGCATGCCAGTGGCGCATGGAGGCAAAGGCTATGACGAAAAGCACCATCTATTTTATCTCAATGTGTTTACTGTTTTGTTTAAGTCTTAGAACAACCATTTCAGACTTTTAAAATGGGGAGAAATCTGTATGAGATTTTGAAAAACCAATAAATGATTGGGAAGGAGCTTTGCCATTTGGGGGACCCTAGAGAGTGAGATTGGTACCCCAAGAGGACCAGCTTCAACACTAGGTTTGTCTCTTCAGGGTTGAATAAACATTAATCACATTTTAAAATAATGTGAAAGTCCAGTCCCCATTTTCTGGGAAATAAGCACCCCTGAAAACATATAATATTCAGTCTGAATAAACTTGCACAGGTTTGCTGTGTATCATCTTGCCAATAACTCAGGCTGCAACCCTGCGCATACTTATCTGGGAATAAATCCCCCTGAACCTAACAAGTGCTACTCTAAGTAAAGCACGTGTAGAATTTCTCTGTCATTGGGATTTACTTTTGAACAGTTCATAGGACTAGGCTACACATCATAAATCTAGGATGGTGATTTATGCCAAGGTTAGGGATTTGTCACAATCAGTGTATTAATAAATGCGTGAAGTGCCAAGAGCTAGACAACTTTATTGGGAAAAGCATTAATACAAGAGGGCGAACAGTTATGAAGCCAGACTAAAGGGAATAAAGTAGCCACATTTCTCAATGCTCTGGCGTCCATTTAGGCTCTTGTCATTCACCAGCTCCTTCCAGGGACTGAGATCCAGGCCTTGGCGCACACGGCTGCACTGTTCAGACTCTTGTGAGGGGAAAATTGGTGGCAGCACAGACTCCAGCTCCCTGGCCCACAAACCCATTGCTGTCAAGGGAAAATGGTCTTTTCCCACTGAGGGAACTGCAAAATGCCACAGACGATCTGAGTGTGTCTGTTTAGAGGTAGATCAGGGTCAGGAAAATTTATTCCAGACAATGAAAGGTTTTGAGCCCATTCTGGGCACTAAAGATCAGTTTTCTCAAGAACATAATAAGTACCTTTTATAAGTCACTTTGCCTCCAGTAAGCAAGTGCAAAATTTAGCACAGGGTTTGTCTATACAAGCTTGCTGCAAACATTTTACGTAATGGCTAGAGAGGGGATTATTTTCCTCTCCCTTTGCCCTAGGCGAGGGTAGCCAGCAGCAGTGTGGAGCCTGAACCCAGAAGCAGCTGCATCTCAGGGGGACTGAATGATCTCTGGGTACATCTGCCACCAACGGTACCCTGAATGACTCACAGCCACTATAAGACAGCTGGCACCATTGTACACCAGTGCCCAGGGACCACACACCACTCCGGGGAAGTGGACTGCTGCTGGCACTGAATGAAAAGGGGTTTTGTTTGGGGTTTCTGTGTTGGCACAAAAATGCCGCAGAGATACGAGAGTGAGATCCTTATCACTGAAACTATGTAAAAGCATCTCTCACCTGGGGAGAAGAGCTCCTGAAAGATTACAAGGAGTTGGCTTTCAGAACTACTGACAATCCAGATTGGAGTGGATATGATGCCAGCGTAATAGTTGAGGCCTTTGTTATGTGTTCCTCATGGAAAGGAATCTGAAGATAGATTACACAGTGGCTGAAATCCAGCAATGTAACTTGACGCTCCATAAAGCTAATGATATCATCAGCTGCAGCAGTTTTCCAGAAATTAAAAATTTCTGAGCCTGCCCCCACAAGTCCTGAGGCTCACTAGGGATCCTTTTCATTGTGGGAAGCTGTAGGATTGGGGGGTGGTGGCGGTGTTTCCTTAATTTCCACAATTTGCCATCAACGGTTTAATCATCCCATTGGCAGCAATTTTCAAAATCTAAAGACGCTGCCTGTCCCACAACCACCAATGGCTTCCCCTTGATAGAAGGGATCTAAGAGTGCCTTAGGACTTTGTGGGAGAGAGGGTATTGGAAATGTTTAATTTCTGAGAAATCACTGCATCTGATGATATCATCAGATTTATACAGCATAAATTATGTTGTACTGTAAATTTTATTCAATTATTTATTTCTACAAAAGCAAGGGAATTTTGGCACCCAAAACTTTTCAACCCAGCTATGGGTCTACATTTTATTTGTGGGATCAGAGTCATATCTACCTTTTCATGGCAGCAACCATGGAATGGATCTCTGTTACAGTGGAATTCCTGAAAAGCATCATCCCATAGTAGGGGAATAAAAGACTCCTGCACACCCAGTGTGAAACTATATCCATCATGCTGCTGCCATTGTTTCCTCCTGTAGTAACTTGATGTAAAATGTTGGAATGTGCAACAAACCTATGGGGCAAAACAGTCAGAGTTACCAGACAGCTGGTAACTATGATTGCCCTAAAATACGCACAGAGAGTTCCCTGCAACCACAATCTTAGTACACGAAATATGATGCTGCATCTTTCCAATTCACCTGAAACTCTGGGTTTTCTAAGGCGTAGCCTGAAAATATGTTTTCAGTGCAAAAGGATGGCTCTGGAGCACATGAAGTAGCAATAAAGAGTATATTTCAGAGCACATACAGAAGAGATTTCCATAGTCTCTGTATAATATCAGTCCACTTATCTTTCCCCAAGATTAAGAGGTAGAGCTTTCACATTAGCAGCTCTAAATTCCAACCTAAAATGGGCCTCAACCACTTTGGCTTTGGAAATGAAACACTACACAAAGTGGACATGGCTTATGGAATAGATCTAGCACCACATATGCTCCCAGACTCACCCAGTTCTGTCAGCCTGATGGGACTAATGTGATTTAGGCAAGCAGAGCAAAAGAAAATCAACACACGGGCAACTGCGATTTATTAGAACCAACCACAATTCAATACTAATGTGCACCCTTTTGAGTTCTCAAGCTAGGCAGTTCAAAAAGAGGGTGAGGGGAACCACAGAAGTCCAACAATTGAACCAGACGCTTTAGCCCCAAGATCTGTAGTTAAAGTCAGGCCTAAAATGGAGAATCCAGGCTTGCAGAGTCACTGGTAGGTGAGCGGGTATCAGATTTCACCCAGCAATGCCTGCAGAAATGGGGAGAAAATCATGGGTCCCCACCCCTGGAAATGACTTAGCATCCCTGAAATCTAAAACAGGGGAGAGAGAGCTTTTGTCCCCACACCTGATGCCTCATATAAACCTTTATCATAGGATGACCTGGTGAGTTTGATGACAGCTGAACTCCAAAATGTTTGGGAGGCCAAAGATTCCACTCGCTCACAATACAAAGACACACTAGTCTGACCTTCCATAGGATCTAGCAGTGGTGGCTGGTGCCCACTGGGACTGGTAAGGCAATGTGGCCAATGGAAGAAGAAAAGCTGACATCAACAATAGAGATGCTGGCTTCCAAAAAGATAGCCTAGCCATGTTATAGGGTGGCTACAATGGCAAATAATACAAGAAATGCTCCAGGATTGAGATGGTCAGATTTGTATTATTTTCTGTCAATTACATGACACAAAAGCCAATGTGAATTAGTATGTAGGTTTTCCTCTCAATCAAAATGTTTTACCTCCACTGCTGGGCCTTCTACTTTTGTTTAGTGAATGCATTTGCATCAGCTCAGATTGTGTGCCTGCCTGAGCCAAAAGGGAGGGGTATGTGGCTGTTTCAAGCCATTCTACTTCACAACAGCAACACTGAGAAAAGCAAGGCAGTGGAGAAACTGGTTGCTGTTTGAATTCTCTCCTCCCACCCGAGTTTGCTTGTTTCCCCCTCCCCTCTCTTCCTCTTTCTGATGCCCTAGGAGATGGGGGGGGGGAAGAGAGTATGAAGTCAGCCTTGCGGCTTGTTATGGTAATTCTGCTGTAATTGTGTCTCCTACATATCTGAACAGCCACAACAGTGCTACCTTAACAAGCTGCAAACAAGGTTAATTGCCAGTTTCTTCCCTTGTCTCTACTGATTCCTGTGTGGTTTACTAAAAGATATTCACCCAGGAAAACAGCAGATCCATTTGTACTTTTCCCATTGTGCAGTTGCCCTGAGTCTATTTCAACTCCGACCCCCACCTTTAATTCTGATTTGTTCACATCCTCATCCCATGCAGTGGCAGCACAATACAACTTCTGAACATTTCACACCTCAAATACAACTCAATTGAAGAATAGCCTCTTAGGCTGTTAGAGCACGTTTCTGCACTATTGCAGTTGATTCTGTGCTAGACAGAAAATTTGGCCTCAACTGCCCTTTTTAGCCACCAGGCATGGGGAGAGCAATGACCTCATGGATTGGGCTCCACTGACATCCAGTGCCATCTAGAACAGCTGGATGGCTGAAAAACTTAATTCACTGGGGATGCACTGGCACAGAGTTCATCAGTTGGTTGATTAACCTGGCCTATGAGGCTGAACACTTTAGTGGGTAAATTTATTATGCCAGGCCAAACACCACAGATAGTTGCTGTTTCATCTGAAATCAGAGAAGTTGCAATTCTTCTTCCTTATTTTGCAGAATTTTTGAGTTGCTCAACTTCCAAACTCACATGTTCAAGGATGAGTCAGTCACTCAGCAAAGAATAGTTGGAAAGCATACTTTCTGGTGTGTTAAGTGCAGAACAATCCTGTGCATGTTTACTCTGAAATAAGTACTACTGCCTTCAGTGGGATTTACTCCCTAGTAACTCCCTTGGATTGCATACTGAAGATGAATGCAGATGAAAAGCAAAGCTGCTACTGCCACATATGGAGGCCACTGAAGCTAATAAGGCATGCTGCACGTCACATCTATCATCAAGCACTGGTTGGTTGTGACTGGCCACACCCAAGGACTGCACCAAGAAAACTTTTCTTTCAAAGGTGTTACTGCTTTGAAAGGCTGCCCACTCCATGCATGACTTTAAAATAATGAACAAGAACAGACAAAACAGAGGTGCTCCTGGTCAGTCGAAAACTAGATCAAGGAATAGGGCTGCAGCCTGTGCTAGACGGGGTTACACTCCCTCTGAAAAACAGGTCTGCAGCTTAGGAGTATTCCTGAATTCGTCTCTGAGCCTGGATGCCCTGGTTTTGGAGGTGGCCAGGAGTGCCTTTGCGCAGTTAAAACTAGTGAGCCAGCTGCAGGCATTTCTTCAGAGGTCTGATCTGGCCACAGTGACACATGCCCTAGTTACCTCTCTGTTGGATTACTGTAACATTCTCTATGAGGGGCTGCCTTTGAAAAGTGTTCCGAAACTCCAAAGGGTCCAAAATGCCACAACCAGACTGTTAACCGGGTGAACTGGTTGTAGGCACCCTTCAGTCTCGAGAGACTATGGTAACGTGCTCTTGGAGGTCTTGGAACAGCATCTAGTATGGCTTAGAAGGCCAATTTGAGAGCGACAATCCCTCCCAAACGGAAGACAAATTCAATCTGTCCCCCGTCCAGCTGCCTGATTTTGCTGGTTTCAGGACTGCCTCTTTGTCTCGGCCTGCTGAAAAAGTGTCTCTTCAAAATGGGAGAGGCCGTGATGCACCACCTGCCTCCAGGCTCAATGCTCAGATGTCAAGGTTTCCCATCTGTTGAGGTCCATTCCTAAGGCCCTCAGATCCCACTTGCAGATATCCTGGTATCGCAGCTGCGGTCTCCCTCTGGGACGATTTCCCTGCACTAATTCTCCATCCAGGACATATTTTGGAATCTGACCATCAGCCATTCTCACGACACGTCCAAACCATCGTAGACATTGTGGTTTCAGTAATGTATACATGCTAAAAATTCCAGCTTGTTCTAGGACTTGTACTCTATTTGGAACTTTGTCCTGCCAGGTGATACCAAAAATGCATCAGAGAGAACACATATGGAACGTGTTCAGCTTCCTCTCCTGCCATGCACAAAGGGTCCAGGACTCACTACAGTACAGGAGTGTGCTCAGGACACAGGCTCTATAGACCTGGATCTTGGTATATGCCGTCAACTTCTTATTCAGCCATACTTTCTTTGTGAGTCTAGAGAACATGGTAGCTGCTTTCCCAATGCGTTTATCCAGCTCGACATTTAGGGAGAGAGTGTCAGAGATTGTTGAGCCAAGGTACACAAAGTCATGAACAACCTCCAATTCTTGCGTGGAGATGGTAATAGAGGGAGGTGAGTCTACGCCCTGGCCCATGACTTATGTTTTCATCACGCTGATTGTTAGTCCAAAGTCTTGGCAGGCCTTGCTGAAACGATTTGTGGGTTGTTGGAGGTCTTCAGCAGTGGGCAACAATGGCTGCATCATCTGCAAAGAGGACGTTCCACATGCTTTTCACTTGGACTTTGGTCTTTGCTCTCAATCTAGAGAGATTAAAGAGCTTTCCATCTGATCTAGTCTGGAGATAGACACCTTCTGTTGCAGTTCCAAAGGTGTGCTTCAGCGACAGCAAAAAAGATCCCAAAAAGGGTCAGCGCGAGGACACAGCCGTTTCACTCCGCTTCGGATGTCAAAGGGATCTGATTTTGAGCCATCAAAAACTACAGTGCCCTTCATTTCCTCATGAAAGGACCTGATGATGATAAGGAGCCGGGGTGGACATCCAATCTTGGGAAGTATTTTTAAAAGGCCTTTGAATCAAAGGCCTTTGAAAGATCTATGAGGGCCACAAAGAGTGGTTATAGCGAACATATAGTTCCCATCACAGCAGCTTCATTGTTTCTGGGCACAATTTAAAGTGCTGGTTTTAACCTATAAAGCTCTAAACAGCTTGGATCCAAGCTATCTAAAATACCACATTTCCCTCTATGTGCTTGCCCAGGCATTAAGATAATCAGGGGAGGCCTTTCTGTTTGGTCCCACCATCTTCTCAGGTGCACTTGGTGGGAGAGGGCCTTCCCTGTTGCTGTCCTCAGACTCTGGAACTAACTCCCATGGGAAGCCAGGCTGGCCCCGTCTTTGATGTCCTTCCTCAAGCAGGCAAAGACCTTTCTCTTCAGGCAGGCTTTTCCTTAATGACTGGTGGTCTGAGAGGGGTTCTGAATGGATTGTTGTGCTCTGCTGTTTTAAATGTGCTTTAATATTGATTCTATTCACCATTTTAATATAATACTGGTTTAATTCTATTTAAATACTGTACTTATATACTTAGCACCTTTAGCTTTTAAATACTGTTTTTTTTTTAATTATGTAAGCTGCTTTGGATCTTTTAAAGAAAAAAAACAAGGGAGAAAACTATTTCAAATAAATAAATAAATAAATAAAGACTCATGTCCACTTCTGCAGCTGCACTGACAAATTCACATTGTATTGTACATGTCGTACAAATCTGCGTTCTCCTCTGTACTCCCTGTGGGCGATGGAGACCCTCCTTTCTGGTTGCGGTGCCAGCCACCGGCCAACTCAGCCCGCTTCCCCAAGAGGCCTCAGAACCCTCCCGGTGACTCTACGGGTGGGGACGCGGCTGCCCTTTTCTCGACCTGTCGGCTGTTTGAGCTACATTTGGGCACATTTCCTACCAACGGGCGCCGCCACTAGGCGGCGCTTTAAAACTCCGTCGTAAGAATCGACCCAATTCGAATCCCACCCTTGCGCCTGATTCAGACGTGACCCACCGGCAGGCAAAAGTCTCCAAGCAACAGTTTCACGATCCTCCGTCACTAGCGGGCGGTTTCCCGCCCGGGCCCCTCTCGGGCTGGTCCTCCTCGCGTTGCGTGGGCCGCCGGGGCGGGCTCCTCGCGGGTGTCGCGGCTCCTCGTGAGGTTCCCTCCCTTCCCACGGCGGCGATGGGGAGGAAGGCGGGAGTGCCAGGCGCTCGGGGAGGGAGAGGCCTGCCAGCGGAGGCGGGCGCAGCGACTAGCACACGACAACACCGCTCCCGGGGAAGCCAACGCGGGGGGCCGGGGCCTCCATCGCTCGGTTCAGGTGGCCGGAACAGGAGAGCCCGGCCAGGTGGCTGAGTCCCGCCCGGACGGAGAGGCCGTAAACGCCAGGCAAGCGGTTGGGGGGGAAACCCAGGGAAGGGACGGGGTGGGGGGCAGCAGGAGCCGCTCGACGGGCGTGTGAAGGTGTTCGCGGGGGCGGTTCCTGAAGCGCTCGCTGCTTCTCCATCAGGACGGGGCGGGCGGGGAGAAGGGAGGAAGAGAGGAAGCCGCCCGCCCGGTTGGCTTCGCTTCTTCAGCGGCGTGCAAACGAGAAGGCGGCAGAGGAGAGGCAAAGTTCGCCTGGACGGGGAAGCCGGAGCCGCGGTGTTCACGTGGAAGGCGCCTCGCGGAGACGGACCCCTTCCCCTCGATCATACTTGGGGCTGTCGGCGCCGCCCGCCTTTGTCCCTGGAGGCAGCTCCTGCCGGCGCCGAGGGAGCGGCCGCCCCCGAAAGTGCGGGTGCGGCTTTGTCCCGGCCAAGGGCGCGGTGACGACTCTAGCGCACGTCAGTCGAAAAGCGTGGCGGAGGGTAAACCTCTCTTTCGCAGGTGGTCGGAACGGCGATGAGAGTCTTCAAGACCGGGGGCAAAATTGAAACAATCAGCTGAAGGGATTCCTCTCCCCTTGCCCAGTATTTGTTCCTTGGCATAGGAATGCCCTCCTCAGGCTTAATGTTGGGCTTCTCGGAGTTTGCAGCGTAACCTGAGGAGACGTGCGAAGTTACTTTTTTTTTGTTACCACAATCCCCAGAATCCCCTTTAGCCCGACAGGGCGGCCGTGTGAGCTGAGGAATTCTGGGAGTTGTCGTCCAAAATTAAACTTTTCGGTCCCTTTGCGCTCTTGGAAGCCCTTTCGCCAAAAACTCGCAGAAGACTCGCGCATGCTCAGAGGGCCGCTCTGGATTACTACCGCCCGTCTTCCAGGGATGCTCCCTGAAAACAGGTTGAGCGAGCCTTAAGGCCGCGAATGGAGCAAAGCCGCAACTTTTCGAAAGGACCCTGGCAGCCGCGTGAAGTGCGGTGGCGCGCCGGCGGCGGCCCTGACGCGTTGTGGGCGCGTTCACAGTACAGGGAGAGGTGAAGAGAAGGCCATTAAAGCTCGCTTGAGCGTTTCGATTCCAGCTGATACTAACCTGGCTTCCCCAGGGACCACGCTTGGCATATCTTGTGAGGCAGAGAGATCAGGTGCTCGGTCAGGCCAGGTGGCCGGAGAAGCTGTGGGATTAACAACAGTTTAGAGAAGGTAAACTCAAAACAATACGTGGAAGAATTGTCTGGTCCACTATAACATGGGTAAACTGGATGCTACAGAGGCTATCTAACCTAGCCTGGCTCATCGGTGCCCTCTTGCTGTGTGACCAGTAGCCCTTTCCCGCCACTGTCCGGCTAGAGATTTCCATAGCAGACAAACGTGGATTGGCTCTGCTTTTCTTTCTGTTTAGAGACTTACTTTCCTTAGAGGTTGTTGAGGGTGGGTGTGGCATAGAAAAATAGCTCGTAAATCTAGAAAGAAGGGGAGTAGATAATCTGGAGAGCAAGGCAGCCAACGGTGTCCGTCTCCCACTTTTGTCTGTCTGTGGTCCCTTCAGCATCTACCTATTCTTGGGGTGAGCTTCAAAATTCCCAGCAGGCAGAACCTGGGACTGGGAGAGGTCCTTTCATGTCTATGCCACGAAACTCGAGCACCTTGATTTACCCTTTCCTTTGTTTACGCAATCACTGGAGATAAGCTAAAGTTGAATGTGTTTACTGTAGTTATTCTGGCGGGAACAAAGCGGAGCTAGATATGCTAAGGGCCTTTACAGCCAGTTGGATCGAAAACCCTCCCTTTGCCTAATGTACCTTTTTTACTCTGACAATCTTTCTTGTCTGTCACCTGATTACTCGGATTTGAGTGTACGCGAACAAATTCTTGGATCGAAGAGTCCTAATCGTGTTGCTGCCCTCTATAGCTAGAAATGGCATGCGAGACGTCATGCCGGAACGAATTAGATACTCAATTTATTTGTTAAAAATGTATTCCGCATCCCTGCTTCAGAAACGGCTCTCCGCTTTTTCTGTTGCTCTTATCGGGAGCCACTGCCGCAGAAGCGGTCAGGCGCAAAGATCTTCCCA
This sequence comes from Pogona vitticeps, assembly GCF_051106095.1. Lineage (NCBI taxonomy): Eukaryota > Metazoa > Chordata > Lepidosauria > Squamata > Agamidae > Pogona > Pogona vitticeps. The sequence goes on along the minus strand of NC_135784.1, from coordinate 123,170,520 downwards.
TTTCTCCAGAAAGCTTAAAAAATTCCAGCCAAGTGGAAAGTGTTTTCTTCTCTCCCAGTCGTTTTTTTCCCTCCCGCTTGCGACAAATGCGAGCTATTTTCTTGGAGGGTTTGCACATGTGCCCGTAGCTTCTCGTCCGCCGCGAGCAGCGTGCGCCGGGCGAGGTTTACACCTGAGTTGAATGGTGGGAGGAGCTTCAGTGCTCGTGGGGCCCCGCCCACTCCGCCGAAAGAGCTGAATCTTGTGGTGAGAGAAGGCGGGTTTTCGCTCCGAGGGGTAGGAAGCGAGCCTGGTGTTTTATATTTTTTATATTTTTTAATTTTTTTTGCAGTAGCTAATGAGAAGTGGCAACAAATAACACGGGAGTCCTGGCACTTTAAAAGCTAACAAGTGTACCGTAATTTGTATTAACCTACTTTTTGCAGCAACAGGCAAAATCCTGGGGGTGGGGGAAAACGGATAAAACTTCCTTCCTTTTACTACTGAGCTATTTTCAAAAGGCCCCTTAGAATCAAACCTTTGTCTGCAGGGGGAAGGTTAGGTTTGTCTGACTCTCAAAATTAGCTGGTGACCTTCGATGGTGAGCATTTCACTTTTACTATTTCAGAAATCTTTAATTCCTTCTAAGAACTGAATGGAAAGGAAGAGTTGGATTGGAGTCAGAACAGACTCCTGGGTTTTGTTTTCAGCTTTTGAGAGAGATGGACAGACAGAACCATAGGAAGGGCCAGGTCTGGTGTATATGTGTGAGGCAAGATCAGATATCTGGTTACTACTCTCTTCCCTTTTGGCAGGGGTGTATTATTTTGCCTTTACAAGGAGGACAGGTTGGGAACCAAAACACATATTATTAAAACCCCTTTCCCTTTGTGTTGGGAGATTTAGTAGATAGGATTCCTTGAAATTCTTCCAGTTCTGAGATATCTTGCCATGGAAAATTGCACCACAAGTTTTTAAAAAGTCTTAACTTTTTACAAGCCCCATCAAGACCTGGATTAGCTTAATTGGTGAAAATTGCCCTGCTTCTCAGCCCTTCTGTTTTGGCTGCTCTTTCTTAATTGTAATCTGCAGAGGTATGTAAATAGCTGCTTTAGCATTCACACAAACCCCAACTTTATGGAAGACAATGACTGTTGCAGCTGTTCAGACACATTCTTATGCAAGAACCTAAGGCCAGGCCAGGCCAGGCCAACCATCAGTCAGAACAAAGTAGTGACCTCAGGAAGCTTTTGGTGTCATAAAAAGGCAGCCGATTGTTAGTCATTCCCTTTGTTATTCTATCTGGAGAGGGAGGAATCCCTTGTGAGATGTTTATGCCTTGACTGGGGGAGGGTGCCACTCACAGCTTTGCCTGGGGCACAGATAGCAGAAATGTCTTGAGCTGCTCTAAAGAAAATCACATGCAGGTTCTTAGCAAAGTGAAAGAAGTTCCTCTTGAGGGTTATTCCTGTGCTGGGCCTTGAACAACCCAAGCCTACCAGCTGGGTACAGTAATGTGTATAGCTGCCACCTAGTTATTGGTAATATCCTGATGACCAGTGGCTGTATTGGATCTTGCCAATAACAAAAACCATATTCTACTGCTCCTGAAAGGAAAGAAAAATAGAAAAACTTGTGCCACAGTTGTTCTTCTCTGTTCTTTTTTTAAAAAGCCATTTGGAATAACAGTCCTCAGGATAAGGATTAGCTCAGTACCCATGTATATTGTGAATGTAAGGAATAGGGAACACCATTTTAATAACCCAGCTATGGGGACCATATGACTCAAACCATTTTGAGTCATATTTTGATTACTGCACTCTACATCTTTTAAATCACAGTACTGACAATCCTGTTTAGAATAATGAGTCTAGAGAAATACAGGCACATTTACTTGTTAGCCTACATTTTGCACACTTACCACCCCCCAAACCTTAATCTGTTAACCACAGTTTGGATATGTAAAACCTTCCCTCTGTAATTTGTGTGGGTAACAACAGCTAGAGATACAATGTGATGTGACTAGAATGCCATCCTAGGACTCAGGAGACCTGGGTTTAAATCCCTGTGTGGCCATGAATTTCACTGGGTGTGTGTGGCAGTGGCAAATTACTCCTTGAACCTCTAACATACCTTGAAAACCTGTAAGTTGAAAGCAACAATAATGCATAAGAAAATATGTGACAAGTCTCTCAATCTTACACACGTTTAACGGGTTGTACCTTTGCTGACAAGGTTGTGTTTAGAAATCAGAGCTGTATACATGTAATATAGGTCCATGAAAACCAGTAAAGCATCCTATATTGAAAGTGTAGGGGCAGGATTCAGTGGGTATCTGGTGTGTTGCCATGCTACTCTCTGGTTCTAAAAGTTCAAGAGAAGCCACTGTTGAGGACATTAGATTTGCAGAAAAGGAAGTAGAAGAAGCTGTATCCTCTGTTATTACTATCCCCAAAAGATCTTTCTGGATTGTAGGACAAAGGTGATGTTGGACTTAGATACTTTTGGCACATTCTTGTTGCTGGTCTGACATCTGCGAACTCTTACCCATCAGTGTTGTGGGAGAAGAGCTACTATAGCAACCAGAATTTCAAAGACCACTCCATTCTATTGGTGTTTCTTGGGCACAAATGTACAGTAACTGAATCATTGTGGGTCTTCCTCTTTGGGGATCCCTGCAGAGGCTTCAACCATAGCCCAGATATACATGTAATGTTTACTCAGGCTCAGTGCCATCTGGTCACTGACCAAAAGAAAAAAGGATGAGGAAACTTGGTGTGACCTACAGCAAACAAAATCAATATATCTACTTCAGTCCATCCAAGGATTATATTTTTTTTGTTGGCAGTGTTTGAAAACAAACCAACGGTCAACATGAATTCTATATTGTGAGTAATTCTTACTGTCCTAGAAGAAAACCTGATTGTACATTTACATCTATGATAAGTTTTTATAGGAGGCCGTGGGCCTGTCCACACAAGCGTATAGATGGGTATATGGATCGCTGTTGGGGCGAGCCAAATGACGGTGTCCACATATGTTTCCTGCTTACATCAATCTGCAGTCCCTAAGTTTGGCTACTATGTAGCACTGACATATGCTTGTAATTTTTCAAAATCAAACTTATAAGCAGCATCGGTTCATTTGGGGACAATAAATAAATAAATAAATAAATAAATAAATAAATTGAAGGGTTGCTAGAAAAGTTGAGAAGTACTTACCAGGTTGTCTTTTGTTTTGTCTAAAGCAAAGCCTCCCAGAACCAGAGTTGGCACATCTTATTTTTCTATACTTTTGGACTGGCAAACCTGATGCTCTCCTGGCATGGCTTGACTCCAAATTCCCACCAATCCCATCAGCATGACTGATGGTCATGGCTGAGAGGAGATGTGGTTCTAACAACATTTGGAGGAAGCCGGGCTTTCACCACTGCTGTTTTTAAAGACATTTGTAAATATGAGCCAGTAATAGTAGGGTTGTTTTTTTCCTCCTCAGGGAGAGGTAACAGCCTGGGAGATTTCTTCTGTAGCACTCTTACTGACCTACTAGGAAGCTTGTCCCGAAGCTGGTCCTTGGAAGAATTATTTGTGTTTTAAGTGCTAGCGGGAGCGGCATATGAACAAACTTTTCCCAGTACTGAGATAAACTTACCTCTTTGGCGGATCTAAGAACAAGCCCAACAAAAAGATAGCAGTTAATGTAAAAAATGTTCAGAGGATCCTTATACCAAGGAATGATGATCTTCACTTTAACCCCCATGATACCTTACTGTAGGTTAGCCTACTAAGATCAATGATAGTTGTTGTCCAAGATCACAGCTGCCCATCTCTCATTTTTTTTTATATTACTGTATATGAGTTGTAACCCACAGAGTAGTGCCGTGACATTAATGGGAGTGGGATACAAATTGAATGAGTGGATGGGTGAGTGAATGAACAGAGACAAAGAGAGTCCTTTTGTTAGTTTCATTTCTGTCTCAGATGTGAAACTGGAAGATGAGCCATGGCAACTGGACTTCTTTCTTACTGAAATATTTCACTACTCATCCAAGTGACTTCTTCAGTCTGAGAAGAGTTGGTAGGTCTCTGATATATGTTGGTTTCACTTCCCCCTGGTCTGAATAGGCTCCTTAGATGGACAAAGGAGGGGGGGTATGTGAGTGAAAATGCCACGCTGCTGTCCTTCTCCACCCATTGTCATGGGTCCTTAACAGTTGTCAATAGTGGCCTTTCTGGTGTGTTTGGTCCTGATCTTTCTGGGAATGGATGAAAGGGTAGTGTGATAAATAGGAGACAGATTGTATCTAAGGCCTCCACCCTTGTTGACTGAGGGATTTTCTACATGTATGGTCTCCCTGACCCCTCTCTCAGTACATCTTGGTCATCAAATGAGTGTTCTTTGTCCATCTAATAAGCCTATTCAAACCAGGGAGACCAAGTGGAGGATATATCAGGGATCTCCTACCAACTCTCCTCAGACTGAAGAAGCTCCTTGGATGAGTAGGGAAATGTTTCATCCTAATAAGAACGAAGTCCAATTGCCATGGCTCAGCTTCTAGATAACTTCACCTGGATGATGAATCCTCATAGACATACCAGCTGTGAAAGTGTCTTAGGGCAGGCCTTGATTTAGAAGTTATTTTCCTCTTTGTGTACTCCCAGTTCAATAGCCTTAGTTCTCATGGATAGCCATCTCTTCAGTAACGTTGGCCTGCATCTCCTGTTATCGCAAACCAGCATCATCACTGGCCATACAGGTGGGATAATGGACATTGTAATCTAGCACATATACTGTAGAAGGTATTAGGTTGAAGATCAGGCCAAATCTTTCATATGTGTTTTGCAGAGCTAGTATCTTACCTGTTGATGCATAGGGGAGGAAACAAGGAAATAATATAGGTCCTGCGGCCAGAAATAAGCCAGCAATTTCAGATTAAATCTGCAGTTTTGGAAGAAGAGATATGAACAATTCTAACCAATTGGCGTTTTTTGGTAGGCAGTATGATCCCGGTAGCCGAATTCAAGCAGTTCACAGACCAGCAGCCTGCCTTCAAGGTACTCAAGCCATGGTGGGATGTGTTGTCAGAGTACCTCACCATTGCAATGCTGATGATAGGAGTTTTCGGCTGTACTCTGCAGGTAAGTGAATATGCGGGAGCCTAAGTTGCATTTCCCAGTGGAATGTTGGAGTAGACGCTGAACCAAGTGTGGGAGAAAAAGCTGTTGAGGACACTCTGGGTGGGTGCAGAAAAGACCACTGGACTGGCAGCATCCTTTTCAGGTGCTCGTGGTCCTTTGCAGTCAACTCTTTGGGAGCTGGAGGCCCAAAAGATGGCATTGTTGGCAAGGATAAATAAGGCTTATTCTGATTACAAGTGCAGCATAATGAGGTGGTAACGCTGGATAATATCAGGTCAGACTGCAGTTGAGGCTAATTCCATTTGTAATGATCCCCAGTTTTTTAAAAATAATCAAAACTTATATGTAAAAACAATAACAACTTGATGCATCAGAGAGAAAGAGGTTCTCTCCCTGTTGTGCTAGATTTCTATCATTGGCGATGTTGATGTATTAAAAATGTGATCTTCCACCTATTGCTTGAAGTAGCAAACTCTGTTCAACCATACTGGGGCTCTTCCATTTATTTCCACCTTATCGTAATCATTGTATTTTACTTTGTAATATGTCATGTTCCTCGTCTTCTCCTACTTGACTTTATAGGTCATACAGGACAGGATTATTTGCCTTCCCAATCACATTGCGAATGGTACAGCCTTCAGTGATGTAACCTGCGAAGATTTCACCAAAAGACGAGTCAGTGCTTCAGAGCCAATTCATTCTTCTGCCTACCAGGAAATGAGTGGCCGACAGAACAACCTAGACATCCAGCAGTACAATTACATCAATCAGATGTGCTACGAGACAGCTCTTCATTGGTATGCCAAATACTTTCCCTACCTGGTTGTCATCCACACCCTCATCTTCATGGTGTGTGCCTCCTTTTGGTTTAAATTTCCTGGGACCAGTTCCAAGATTGAACATTTTATCTCAATCCTGAGCAAGTGCTTTGATTCACCCTGGACTACCCGAGCCATCTCAGAAGTATCTGAAGAGGAAAATGTAAGCTCAGAGAAAATGGATCGGAGATGGAAAAGTAGTGCTCCTGGTAATGAGACAATGGAACTCTCTCCCTTAAGGGGATCGGTTGCAGAGAAGAAGGTTACAGGTTCCCCCTCCTCCTTGAGCCTGTTGGACAAAAAGGAAGGTGAGCAGGCAAAGGCTCTCTTTGAAAAAGTGAAGAAGTTTCGGCTCCATGTCGAAAAAGGAGACATTCTCTATACCATGTACATCCGTCAAACTATCCTCAAAGTCTGCAAGTTTCTCATAATTACTACCTATAATGCCATCCTGATTCCCAACATTAGCTTCATAGTGCCATGCAGTATCAAGATGGAGGACATGACAGGCTACGATCACTTTTGCTGCAATCACACTAAAGCCCACCTGTTCTCCAAGCTGGCCATTTGCTACATCTGCTTCCTTGGCATCTATGGCATGACCTGTCTCTATACACTCTACTGGCTCTTTCACAGACCCCTCAAAGAGTACTCCTTTGACTTTGCCCGTGAGGAGACAGGCATCTGGGACATCCCTGATGTCAAGAATGACTTTGCTTTTATGCTCCACCTCATAGACCAGTATGACTCTCTCTATTCCAAGCGCTTTGCTGTCTTCCTCTCTGAGGTCAGTGAGTTCAAGCTCAAGCAGCTCAATCTCAGTTATGAGTGGACGGTGGAAAAGCTGCGACAGAAGCTGCAAAAAAATGCTCATGACCGGCTGGAACTCCATCTCTTCATGCTGTCTGGATTGCCTGACACCACCTTTGAGCTGACTGAGTTGCAGGCCCTGAAACTGGAGCTCCTCAAGGATGTTACTTTCCCAAACTCAGTGACTCAGTTGGTCAACCTCCAAGAGCTAGCACTGATCAACACCCCTGTTAAGCTGAATTTTACATCTCTTATGTTCTTCCGTGAACACCTGAAGGTGATGCTTGTGAAGTTTGATGATATAAAAGACATACCACTATGGACCTACAACTTGAGAGGCTTGGAAGAGTTGTACATTGTGGGGCAGTTCAACCAGGAGACAAACCGAGCAGGAAGTCTGGAATGCATGCGTGAGCTGAGGAACCTGAAGGTGCTGACGCTGCATAGCAACATGTCCAAACTGCCAGCCAGCGTGGCTGATCTTGCCACTCATTTACAGAGGCTCCGGATCCATAATGATGGGATTAAGCTGATGAGTCTCAACACCCTGAAGAAGCTCTTCTGTGTGCAAGAACTGAAGCTGATAAATTGCAACTTGGACCGTATTCCCCATGCTGTCTTCAGCCTTGTGAGTTTGCAGGAGTTAGACCTGAGAGATAACCAGCTGTATTCCATTGAAGAGATCATCAGCTTCCAGCATTGCCGCAAGCTAGTGTGCCTCAGACTTTGGCACAACCACATTACCAACATCCCCGACCATATCCGCAAGATTAAGACCTTAGAGGAGCTTGACCTCAGCCACAACCGCATTGAGACCCTCCCTACCCAATTATTCCTATGCACTAAGCTGAATTATTTGGATCTTTCTCACAACAACATCCAGGTTATTCCTCCTGGGTTGGGGGTTCTCCAAAACCTCAGTTACTTTGCTGTTTCTCACAACTCCATAGAGGAGTTGCCTACTGAAATCTTCTTCTGCAAGAGACTCAAGGTCCTCAAAGTGGGACACAACAAACTGCGCCATCTCTCTGACCGTGTAGGCTGGCTGTCTTTGCTCACTAAGCTAGAGCTGCAAGGGAACCAACTTGATGCCCTGCCCTCAGAGATTGGCAAGTGCCCAGCCCTGAAGCGCAGTGGCCTCATGGTGGAAAGCAATCTGTATGAGGCATTGCCTTTAGAAGTCAGGGAGAGAATGGAGGACGATTGATGAGGAGATTCAGAGCAGGGCTAAGGGACCTTCTCAAGTGTTGATCACCCAGATACAGTGCATAGAGGGATCTGGCTGTGTCTGACTGACTAAATCTTATAAAACGTCCCACCTTTTTTCTTCATGCCACTGGGTGGCCCTAGTACAATGATCCATCTCAGGCTGGAACCAAGGCAGGGATGGAAAACTTTCATACTAGGAAGGAATGGAGACTGCTAGGAATTGAAAACCTGATATTCAGGTGGAGCAAAGTCTCAACGAAGTAAACAAAACAATACAAAAAAAGCAGCAAGTGGCACTGTTAGTAATAACAACTAGTTTTCAGAACTGACGAGTTGCAAGAATGTTCGTTTATGAGAAAGAATTGCCTGCACCAGAGAAGTCCATTATTATAGTTATTTTTATATATGCATGTGTGTGTGTACTTGTGCTTTTTATTGAAATGTTCTGGTGCATTTGTTGCTTGAGTCCCAGCTAATGCTGCATTGATGGGCATGTTCCTACAGCAGAGTCTTGGCTATGGGGTGCTTCTCTGGTAGAAGAGGATGTGAGAAGCAATCTTCACCCACACCTCACTGCAATATTTTCTTCTAAGTAAAGAGTGACATGAAAAAGTTGTAAAATTAGGCATGGAAAAAAGGTATAGGAGTTTTTTTGTCCTCATATGATAGTAGAATATGGATGAAGCAAAATGGTAGGTTCAGAATAGGCAGAAGGAAGTACTTCATAACACATAAATACCTCATGGATTTCAATGCCACAAGATGTAGTGATGGGCATCCATCTGGACAGATTTAAAAGGGATTAAACAAATTCATGAAGGAGATCAACAGCTCCTAGCCACATGGGCTATATATTACCTTCAGTATTAGCAGCAGTATGCACTAAGTAATGGGAACTTATTTCTCAGTTTTGTAACTGTGGACCCATTTTTGTAAGCCAAATAGACACAAAAATGTCTATTCACCTGACACAGAGGCAGTGAATGCGTGGCCCTCAGAGTGTAATTAATCTGCAACTGTCATCAGCTGTTGCAGGACAACAGTATCTGAAGAATCGCATATTCCTAGCCCTGCCTTAGCCTAAGGGTTGTTTCGAAGGAGAGGCAATACATTTTTGCCTCTCCTTCGAAATGCAACATACGTATGTGGTTCCCATATTTCCTTACATTACATTTGTATTGTACCCTGTCTCCAGAGGACACAGTGCAACATAGTTGGTTCTCACCTTTTGGCTTCATAATCCCCAGGAGATTAGTTTTGGAGTGGAGAGACCGTGACTTTCTCAAGGTCACCCAGAAAGTATTGTGGCTGAGTAGAGATTTGAATTCAGCCCCTCCCCCACAAGTGTGAATCCTACACTGACCACTAACTACATCAAGGGTGGGAAACATTTTCAGGCTCGGTGGCCCCCCTGCAACAGTTGCCCTATGTACTTATTCCATGCAGTAACACTCAACTGCAGACCACATTCTGTGCAAAGTACTTCAGAAACTTCTAAATGCCTTTAAATAGCCTCATTTATGACCACTGATTGGAGTTAACAGTTGAAGAAGCTTGCAGAAGATACCGAACTGGCTTTCAGGTGAGGTGAAACAGTGATTGCAGCACAAAGTGGTCTAGTAAAACTACTGGAATCCTTTCTGGGAGTCATTCTGTTATATCTGTCATACGGATACTGTTGCAGACTTAAAAGGGTCAAGCTGATGAAATTGAAGGACGACATGCATACTGGCTGATTTCCACCACTGATTGGATGTTGGATGACTGCTGGATTTACATTTCTGCTTGAGGGGTAAAGTGGGGCAGCTCAAGTTGCTTTCTTTTGTGCCTGTATCCCCCTCAAACACCTGATATTTTATCACTAAGACAGTTCTGAAGTCTTCTGTTGCCTCTTATTGCCACCTAGCGGCTGACACTATTTGAGGTGCTGCAAGATGAATTTGATAAAATCAAGATAAAAATAAAATCTGTTGAGGTTGTACAAGGCATGATTTTGAAGTATAATGAAAATAGCCAATTCTTCACGGCACATTAGAGAGAGACTGTGACTATCTTGGGATTGCACCTCTATGCTGTCTATTAGTTGTGGGCTTCCTTTTGACAAGAAAGGTAAGGGTATTGTAAACTGCAGGGAATCAAGAAGCTGCTACTTCCCATTTTTTTAAAATGTGGAATCAAGTCTATTCTCAGGACAGAGATTTCTGGACCACAACTACATCCATTTGTGTGTGGACTTTTGCCAATTTTGTGGGGTGGGTGGGTTGTTTGCTCCGTGATTCATCTGTTCCTCTATTCCTCTACCTGGTGTTAAGCAATGCACCACGATCTTTGCATCCACATGGCATGTGCATTTCATATTTGATCAACCTCCTTAAAAGCAAAGAAAAACCACCTTCATTTTGCCCCTCCACTCACTTCCTCTCATGATTCTTCTCAGCAGTTGGTGTCCGCTCTGACTTGCAGTTGACATCCTCCAGACTTGAGAAAACCAGTCTCTAACCATTACATTTTAGTTGCCTAAAATCCCCCCTGCTTCTGGAATAAGCTTTTTTTTTAAAAAAAAAAAATTCTCTAAAAGGTACAGCACATCCACACTGCCCTAACTGACTTAAAAAAACACACACCACCTTTGCTTCCTCCCTCTGCTCCATGTAGGAACAGACAGATTAAGTTTTTAATTTCTCAATTTCCCAATATCATTACGTGCTTAAGCTGTCTGTGGAAGTCACTAATGATATTGGGAAATTGAAACCAGCTGGAAATTAAAAGCAGGAACATCTGCTTTGGTTCGATGCCAGTGATTACATATCCTGGAAATGAACCCAAAATGGAGGAATACTACCCGCATCTAAATAAGAGTAGCCCCTGACAGGGTCCCAGAAAGTGTGTGTAGGGACATTGTTTCATTCTAGCAATTACATCATCTGATCACCAGCAAAAGGAGCAAACCAGCCTGTACCCACAATGGACCAAACAGTGGGAGAAATGTCCATGTAGTTACCCTCTGATTTGATGTTGAAGTCATTAAATCTACATGCTCAGAGGAGTGAGTCTGTCTCACAGGACTGTGGGAATAAAAGTAGGATAAGGCAACCCAGCATATGCTTCCCTAAGCTCCTAGGGAGATGGGAGTAAATGAAGCAAATGTAATGTCCGTGATTAACTTGCTAAATGATATTAGCAGATTCTTTTATTCCTTGCTTACTTTGTATGTGCCTGAGGGGCAAAAGGAAAGGTGAAGGGATTCTGAGGAAATTTGTCACATTTGGTAGCAAGGGCTTTGAAAGCAAATGAGTCCTGGCTAACAAGCAAACACTTCACTCCCTCCATCCACCCCCTCTCGATTTTTCTCTTTTGTATGAAGCTGCCATGGAAACAGACGAAAGCCTCATGCACTAACAGCCACAGTGAAGTGTGGTGTGCAAGCTAAAATCACAACCAATGGAGAAACCCAGAGATGGTGATATTCCTGAAGAGCGAAGACTGTGTGCAGGGGAGGTACTAGACGGCTTGCAGGTGAGAAACTAATGCCAGGCTGGAGAAGGAAGGAAGTCAGAGACGATGGGCAGGGTCACCTGAAGGATCTACAGGGCCTGGGAGAGACCTGAGGGAGGACAGGCTCAAGCACACAACTCCTGGATATATGTGTGTCCTGAGCATGTATATGCTAAAACCATACTTCCAATTTATGTTTAAGAAAAGCCTCTGACACATCTTGGTAGTGGTAGTAAAGTGCTACCTCTTTTCCTGCTTCAAGGAGCTCAGGCAGGATTAGGACTGCTCGGTTAAAAGCTATCTGTTACTTGGCACCAATCTGAGCAAACTACCATACTATTGTGAGCAACTGACGACATTAGCTTGGTCTATTTGGACAGGAAGGAGAGAGCGTCTTCACTATCTGTATGGCACAGGCCTAAAGGCTGATTCCTATTAGCAGTAGATGAAAGAGGGGACCAAGGCTGAAGCAAGTGCTACCACCAGAGCAGCTTTCCCCTCAGAAGTCATTTTGGATGATTTCGACTTCCATTCCATGTGGGCAGGAGCTGATAGTCAAAATATTGGGGAAGGCTGAGCTGTAGAGATCACAAGTTTTTCCTGTCTCTATACAAACTCAGTACAAACTACTCCACTAATTTATTATACAGCATATACTTATTTGTATCCTGCTCTCGTCAGGTCATTAATGCTCAGTGGTACCTTTACTTTTTATCTGTATACTTGAAGTAACTGTCGTTTTTACTTCTATTCAGACTAGGATTTTATCACAGCTTTCACATACACCAACTAAATGTGTGCTTGATTCACTAAAGGAAACAGATGTGTGTCATCTTGGGGGAGGGGGGGTTGAGAGGCTTTATCAGCCCCCTAAGGGAGACTGGAAGACCATAGGTCCCATGCCTGCCATGTTTCTACCTGTTCTGAACCTATCTATTTATGATTTGGACCACACACTAAGCCCTGGAGAGAAGACAATACTCTGAAACCCCTCTTAGAGGTGTCTGTGGACACAACAAGCCATCCTTGAAAAATGAGAGGGGTATACAAAAAGCTGGGAAAGAAAAATAGCAAGTGGGAACATTTTCTAAAAATCACACATTCTCCACTTCATCTTCTTGTGTGGTAAAGTCTTGTCATAGTAAGACTGGGCAACATGTGACCTGTGGGCTTCATGCAGCCCTTAGGGCCATTTTGGTGGGCCCCTGCATTCTGAGGCCCCATCCCTCAAGGATGGGGGAAGCAAAATTGCCTCAAAAGTTACTTGTGTCCTTTTGGAGGATATGAAGGTACTGCCATGTTTTGAGGACCTTTCAAATCCTTTCATTAATGTAAAAAATTGGACATGGGGTGGGGTTGTTGAATTAAAAATGTTTTGTTTAGTGAAACTAATTTTTCAGGTAACAAACAACGATTGTAGCAAACTTTACAGTGCTTAGCCACTGTATTAATTATTCTAGAAAGAAAGAATCTGAATACACAAATTTAGCCCCTTTAGCTCTGCCCCTTGGGAGTACAGCCCTTGGGCTCCTGGCAAATTTGACAGATGGCCTTCAGCCCCACCGAGCTTAATTACCTCAGAGTAACAGGGATATAATGAGAATCTGTATGAAATAAGAGAGAATTGTTGCTATTTAGCTACAGTAACAGTGGGGAAACTGTGGTTCTATAGATGTCCCAGCTTTTGTCAACTTGAGGCAGCATGACTGATGGTGAGGGCTTGGAAATTATATTCCAGCCACATCTGGAAGACCACAAATTGCTCCATTCCTGACCCATTGACTTAAAGATTGATTTGTCTTGATTAACACCTCTGTATTATTTCTAGAGATTTTCAAGTATATTGAACAATTCCACAATCTATCATGGCCTTCCATCTCTCATAAATATTATTAATTTGGGCATTGATATCTTCCTTTTCTGTGCCAAAAGCATTACATAGAATAAAAAAAATACAAGTCTGGTGATGAATTTCAGGGATTTTATGTATATATTTATCTTTAAAATCAGTGATTAGATTAAGGCATGAATTTATGTGTTAAAATCTAGGGGGAAGAAGTTCTTAAGATACGAATATTTTAACTGTCAAGCATTATATTATGTTGTTCACATTTACAGGAGAAATAAAATGGCAAAAAGAACCAGTGACCTGAATATTTTAAAATGTGATTCCACTTATAAAGGGTTATCATAGAAGGGCTATGACAGAATAAACCAGCAGTTGAGAAGGTTGCTAGAATTTAAAATAATACTGTACTGAGGCATGGAGAACTTTTATTATTTAAATATTTAAAAGTATTATTAAAATATGACACAACACTATAATAGTGCATATAAAAATTATGGTTTATATGCAGTGACTTCCTTCTGCCAGTGGAACATCATCACTGGACAATCAGATTTCACTTCTCCTTTACCTTTTGCCTATTCCAGAGACTTGGGGAACTCTCTCAGACACTTTAGGGGAACACAGAGGGTTGCGGGGGAGAGGAAGGGAAGGGAAGTTCACATTACTGTATGTGAGCAAGTTTCAGTTGTATAATGTTATATTTAACCCTATATGGTTAAGTTGGCACAAACTGCAGGGTGAAGTAGGTTGTCGGTATTATTATTATTATTATTATTATTATTATTATTATTATTATTATTATTATTATTATTATTATTATTATTATTATTATTATTATTATTATTATTATTATTATTATTATTTGTTTATTTGTTTATTTGTTTATTTAACTTATATGCCGCCCACACTACCCGAAGGTCTCTGGGCGGCTTATGAGGAAATATGTGGAATAAAGGACAATTAATTATGCCAATATGTGAAAAATAGTTGCATATATTCTTGTTGTAACAGCTCCATGTTTGCTTTCTGTGTGAAAGATAAAGTTAAGCAAACACTTATAATCCAGAAGGTGAAAACACTGCCTATATTATACTGACAAGCCAAACTATAGTAGTTACGTTTTTGATTTGGGATCTTAAGAGTTCTAAGATCCCAAATCAAAAACGTAACTACTATTTTCCAAGAGGTTCCACTGGCTTGGCCTTTTCTGGCATAACAGGCAGCTCATTAAAAGTTTTATTTATTTATTTATTTATTTATTTATTTATTTATTTAATTAATTTATATCCCGCCTATCTAGTCGTGGTGGACTACTCTAGGCAGCCAGTTCTTTGGGATTTGACTAGTTTACTAGTTCAACCAAAAGCAGACCAAGTATAAATGAATGAATAAATAAATAAATAAAAATGCGCGCGCGCGCGCACGCACACACGCTCTCGCTCTCTCTCTCTCTCTCTCTCTCTCTCTTATGAAGGATTTTCATCAGGCAAGACATTACAAAAGCAGAGTTTGGAAAAATCTCTTTTACTGGCTAGAACTTGAAAAAAAGAAGAAGTTGAAAACTAACTTTTCCATCTCTATTCCTCAGATGGAGTGAAAGAGGAAAGGGTCTGGGGACATTCAAATGAGTTTCCAGCATGCTTTGCCTGCAGGAACCTCTTGCGATGCCAGTAACAAGAAAAGCAAAAATGCTTGATTCTCCATTTTTGATAATATAACATGCAGCTGCAAATCCAGAGCTGTCTTGATCCTGAGTGAAGCACCCAGGCTCTTTTATTACTGGGAAATGGAGAGAGATTAATGGATTTATGAATTCTTATTATTTCTCCTAGATATGTTTACCTTGACAGAAGTGACCTTCCATAATAACAGCCATGCCCGGTTCCAAACGCTAAAACCTTGGTGGGATGTCCTGATGGATTACTTAGTACTGGCAATGCTGATGGTTTCTCTTCTCTCAGGAACCCTGCTCATCTCTGTTGACCAAATGACATGCTTGCCTCTGAATGACAAATTAAATGAGTCCACAGCAGCTACATCCAAGGTTGGAGCTCGAGATCATGCCATCAAAGAAGTGTTTCCTGCTGCAAACAGTGGCCGTTCAATCAACCTTGATTACCAGCAGTACCTGTACATCAACCATGTCTGCTATCAGAAAACTTTGCCTTGGCTTTCTAAGTACTTTCCTTATCTTGCACTTGGCAACTCACTTCTGTTAATGGCAAGCAGCAACTTCTGGTTCCGGTACCCTAAGACCTCATCAAAGATTGAACATTTCTTATCCATCCTCATGAAATGTTTTGAGTCACCTTGGACGACCAAGGCTCTTTCTGAAATGGCTTGCCAGCATTTCCAAGGGCTACCCAAAACCACTGATGCTGGAGGGTGTCAAGAACAACTGATTTCCCCTTCATCCTCTCCCATTCTGGACCGGAAGGACAGGGAACAGGGACGGGCACTCTTTGAGAAAATCCGCAGATTCAGAGTGCATACTGAAGGCGCTAGTCTGATTTACATGGTTTACATGGGACAAACAATCTTCAAAGTGATAAAAATTCTAACTGTGCTGGGCTATACCTCCAACTGCGTAGGGTCCATCTCCTTCAAGCATGTTTGCTGGTTGAACACAGAGAACCTCACTGGCTACTCTACTTTCCTCTGTACCCATAGCCTGGCTTTCATTCTGCAGAAGTTGATGACGACTTATCTGTTTTTGGTAATACTCTATGGGGTAGTAGGGGCTTACCCCCTCTTGTGGCTGATGCGGCAACCACTGCACAAGTATTCTTTTAAGCAAGTGCGAGCAGACCATTGCTTCCTTGACATCCCAGATGTCTACAATGATTTTGCTTTCCTGTTGCATATGGCAGACCAGTGTGACCAACTATACTCATGGCGACTTTCCATTTTCCTCTCAGCTATGAGTGAGAGCTGTTTCCTAGATGTGAGTTTTCACTCTGAATTGGGAATGGAAGACTGGGCAGAATTTTCAGGCCCTGGTCACAAAATAAACACATAAGCACATCAGAAAAAAGGAATTTAACTTTATACCCTTTAATCCTTTTCAAATTTCAAACATACTACTGTGGTAGCAGTCTCTGAGAAAGCAGAAACAGGACATCCAGACCTACCCGAAAGTTCAAATGAAAATTCTGTCTCCTCCATCTCCCTTTCCTCCCCATCTTAGAAATGGGTTGAAGCTTTTAAAGATTTTATGATAGGAAAGGGAAAGATATATGAG
The DNA here is from genome assembly GCF_051106095.1 of Pogona vitticeps. Taxonomy (NCBI): domain Eukaryota; kingdom Metazoa; phylum Chordata; class Lepidosauria; order Squamata; family Agamidae; genus Pogona; species Pogona vitticeps. The sequence continues at coordinate 123,153,981 of NC_135784.1, read as the reverse complement.
ATGGGTAACCGAAACACCGAGATAGGGAAGAGGGATGTTTTTAACTGCAAGAAGAAAAGCCAAGGATGGAAAATCACTACAATTTATCAAAAGCATTTGTTAACAGGCAAAGCTTGGGAAAATTCCTTCTTTTTACTAGAGTTCCCAATACCAAAAAACAAAAAAACCCAAGACAAAGTCCCATATTTTACAGATATATAATGATGTATGTCATATAAATTGAAAGGTTTACTGTCACTGAACCAAGAACACAGGAAATATTATTCCCACCTGGAAACTTAGCTTGCTCTAGCTTGCATTTTCAAGGAAAAACCAACATTGTCAAAATATTTTGGTTGAAACCAAGACATGCTTCACTGTAGCCAAAGTTACACAGAAGCCCTATTCAGTTGTGTTTTAAAGTGTGTGGAGCCCATATGAATTCAGGAACCATGCTCAACCCATTACTCCACTGTATCTTTAATTATGGAAACATAACTGTCTGGATTACTGAGTGCTATAACCAGGTGTCCTCTCCACATCAGCTAGAAGCCTGATCGGAATGTTGGTTCAACATGGATAGGGTAGCCAAGTTTAACAGCCTTCCCATCTTCAGACAGTCATGTTTCTGTGATTAAAGAGGCAATGGAGAGGGTGGAGTTAACATTGCTTTCTGCCAAATGTGCACAGTCCACACCCTTTAAAACACAATAAAAGCAAAAAGAGGATTGTGGGCAATCTTGGTTTAGCCCAACAGCCGATAACATGCAGAGCAAGGAACAAGACGCTCAGGAAACTTTATAGGAGCAGGAGGACAGATTGCTTGGCAAGGCTACAGTAAATGTCACAGCAGAGATCAATCTACTCATTAGCTAAACCAAATAGAGAACTTCTAGGAAGGAGTTAACAAACAGAACATCTAGTGCAAGGTCCCCAGTTTCCTGGCTTGCCATGTGTTATCTGGAAGATTATGAGAAAGGATTATCAGAAAGGCTAGTTAACCTTGCCTGCTGCTCAGCTAGTGCTTTATACCGGATATAGCTATCTAGCACCTATAAGACTAATTACTATTGCTAGTATACAGTAAATTGTTACAACAGACTAACACAGTTACCTTCTACATTACTTTTTCAGATAATGCTGTCCTTCCAGTATCAACAAACACCCATTTTAATTGGTGTCAAATGTCTTTAGGCTGGGCTCACAATATTGGTGAAAGTATTGGAGTCATCTGGGGAGACAAAGGTTAACTCTGAGTCACATGAGTTGACAGTTTAACCAGCAGGATTCCAACCTGCTTTGACCCTTTGCACCAGCAGAGGGAATTTTGAAGAGTGCTCACTTGTGGACAAAACATGGTAGTGACATTAAAAAGACATTAATAGCGCTGTTGATATTCTTTCATGGAGTACTGTATATCTGGATGGAAGTCCAAAGTACACGAAAATGGATAGAAAACATGAAGTGATATCATTGCAAGAACCATGGTTTATGGTAAATAAAAAGATATACTACCAGGATTTACAACATAGGCCGAGCTAGCACAGAGAACAAAAAATAGGAGCAGAGGAGGTTTAGCCACAGAAGGTTTTACCATTTTGTTTAAGTTGGAGCTGGGATGGGGTGGTGGACTGATTGATAGTTTACTATGATCTTCTAACTCTCTGGTGGTAAAGCTTATTACCAGTGGCACAGTGATAATTATGACAAATGTTCATGTACCTGCAACTTCTTCCCAGTATTATAATGCAGACATACGGCTACAGTGGAACTATTATTTCGAGGAGTTGGGTTTGAGGTTTCCAAGTACTCTCATCATATTGTTAGGCAATATTAATGCCAGGATGGGTCGTCATCATTACCATTAAAATCTCTGAGCCATGTGGTATTTTTGAAGAGTTCCCTAGATTTGGAAATCCAGACGTAAAAACATGAATAACACTACTTTAATCTTATTTAGGATAATATATGTTTGATCTGCAGATTATAGGTTCCAATAAATTTAACACAGTATACCCTTTTATTTTCTGCATATTCAAGTAGTGCTCACAACTATGTGGATGTTTCTAGACGGAAGGTTCATTTATTCTCTGACAGAACAGTTAACACGAGGAAAGACAGTAATCACCCATTCATAATGGTGAAGTTAACAGTGGGATCAGATCTAAGGATAGTATTATGCTCCAACAAACAGGACAGAAGGTGGAATTTAATCAGAAGAGATTAAAATAGTAGAAAGAAAGTGACAGCAAATTAAATATTTTCTAGAATTTGATTATAGGTAAATTACTTTGTGATGCAATTTTAAGGCTTGACTCTAATGCAGACACAATTAAAAAGACCCAAACTATGCTCCTAGAATTAGACAGACTAGAATACAGTAGAAGAGTCAGTAGTCTTGACTGAAAACTATTAGACTAAAATTAAATTAAGGTAGCATTAGGAATCTGGCTAATGCTTTTAAGAAAGCATTAGCCAGAATCCTAATTCTGCTTTACACTTCTATATGAGAAACTGCAGAAATCATGGCAGCAAACTATTGCTTACTGAAGAGGTGCTCTTCGTATATTCCTGGGCACAGGTCTGATCTCATGAACTTGCCACCAAGACTTACAGTACATGACTTCCCTTAGGCATGTATAAACTGGCAGTAGCATTCTGTTCATTTTGCTTTCCAGATGGGAAGACAGTAGGATTCTACAAGGATTGTGATTTTTCTCCTGGGTCCATTTGTATAATAGCTTTTGCTACATACATCTAGGGGGCACACATATATAAAAAGGATCGAAACATGTGCCTCTGTTTCATCTCTGATGATTTTCTGGTTCATCTCTGATGTAATAACCTGCTAAAGACCACTAATAAAAGCTGGCGAGTAACTATTTACTTTGGTGCCTATGTTATCTCATCATGTGCTGATTAAAGATCATATTTTAAAGAGGGAAGGTTAAGATCCAGGGAACAAGAGTCCAACTCTGTTGGCTCCCAAACCTGTGTTCTGTTCAGTATACAGAATGTTTTAATAATAATAATAATAATAATAATATAATAATATAATTTATTGTCATTGTAAGTATATACACAGTATACCATACAACGAAATTCACAGACACCCAGAGACCAGACACATGCACACACATAACATTCCCCAAACACTCCCCACCCACTAGAAGTCCCCCAATAAAAATACAAACATCTACACCTCAGGCCAAGTAACACAGTCCAACTAATTATTCACTACTGGTGGTCTTTAAGCTCATTATTAATTGCAATTATAGCTCTAGGATAAAAACTATTTAGAAAACGTGTGGTCCGAGTCTTAATTGTTCTATATCTTCTGCCAGACGGTAACAGTTCAAAAAAGTTATAAGCAGGATGGGAAGAGTCTCTCAGGATGCTGTGTGACTTCCTCAGACAGCGGGATGTGAAGATGTCATCCAGGGTTGGTAGCTGGAGCCCGATGATATTCTGGGCAATTTTAATGGTTCTCTGTAGAGCTTTTTTGTCCGCTACAGAGCTACTCCCAAACCATGCCAGAATGCCATAAGTTAGGACACTCTCAATGGCGCTACGGTAGTAGGACAGAAGTAAATGCTGTGATAAATTTAACTTCCCGAGCATTCTCAGGAAATACAGCCTCTTCTGTGCCTTCTTTATTAGCATGTTGGCATTTATAGTCCATGAGAGGTCCTCTGAGATGTAAGTACCCAGAAATTTAAAACTACCAACTCTCTCCACTTCCTCACCGTTTATGTACAGTGGTAAATGTACATTTCTCTTCCTCCTAAAATCAATTATGAGTTCTTTAGTTTTTTTGATGTTAAGTGTGAGATGATTTTCTTTACACCATAGTATCACCATAGTTTGCTGGGTCTTCTAATGAATCCTATGTTCTTCACAAGAACAAAACATAAAGGAGACTTTAAAAACATACTAACATAAAATGTGATTCCCAGTAATATTTTATGAGGTTAAAATGGTGTCAAATTTTCCTAGCTTCTCCTATTCGATTCAACCTATTTGATTTCCTGCATGTAATAAAATGTTATAGTCTTCCTTCACCTCCTAATACGTCTACTTTTCTCCCATGTTGCAGACCAGACATGCCCTTCCCCAGGACATCCCACGTCCTTCCGACATCCACTAATTTTCTATTTTTCATTTCCAACCAATATTCAACATTCTGTCATTTCTGCAAGGTGTTTATCAGTTTTTTTAAAAATATCTTTTGTGCTGTAGAAACCCTGGGACCCACAAGCACATTGACACTTCCCTTTTGGTTTTCAGTGGCACTGTCATGACTAAAGAGCTACTGGCACTTCCCATCTGAGATTATTATTGAGGTAGTGAGGGGAGAATGAAGTTTGATGAAGTAAGTAGGATCTAAACACACATACTTCTCCAAATAAACTCTCAGATACCTCAAATCATACATCCATGACATTAAGAGATATATATTAGTTTTCTGCTACTTGGCACCCTCCAGATTTTTTTATACTACAATTCCCAAAATCACTAACCATTGGCCATTCTGATCTGGAATGACAAGAGTTATACAGTAGTTTAAAAAAAATCTAGAGGACACCAATTGGGAAAGCTGTTAATATACTGAAATAAAATATGATTCTTCCCTGTGTTTGCTACAGGTGTATAAATTCAGCAGACACACCAGAGAGAACTTGGATGACTTTAACATGCCTCTCCTCTCTTGGCCACTTCATCACCAAGAAAAGTTCACTGCTTTGTTTAAAATTGTATTTTTGTGTGTGTGTCTTGTGTTGGGGGTCACTTGTTTGAAACATGGAGGTACAAATCTTTACAATAAATTAGTAAAATGCTGTATCTGAACCCTGAAAAGATATGCCTATGCAGTTATAAGGGTCAGCAAAAAGAGTTCCCACTGTTAAACTATGAAGAAAGCAGAAGCTCGAAGTCTCTCAGTTCGATCCCACAGGAAGGCCAAAGAGAAAACTTCTATGCTTAAAGCAGTCTCATTTTGACTCGTCTCGAAACCTGTCGTAGTTAACCCTATATTAACACCTGTACACCCACCGTCGCTCCATCCGTCAGTAAGAAATAACGCGCATGCGTAGTACACGTCCACGAGGTTCTGAAACTGATCGGTTGCGGCGCAGAAACGTTGAAGTGGGCAGTGTGTTAGGCGCTCGCGCATGCGTAAGAGGGATGCTGTCAGGCAAAACAAGCTTTCCACAAACCCCGAGCTTCGTCTAGGCTGGTTTGTGGAGGGTGAAGGAGAAGTCTGGAGTTACGGTGGCCTTGTTGGTTCATGTAGCGCCTGCGCACTGTGGTGTTTGTGTATTCTGGCTGCGCGGCGGCGGCGGCTCCGGGGGAGGGGGGGAATATGGCGGCGTCCTCGTTGGAGCAGAAACTGTCCCGCTTGGAGGCCAAGCTGAAGCAGGAGAACAGAGAGGCCCGTAGACGAATCGACCTCAATTTGGACATCAGTCCTGCTCGGGCTCGGCCTAGTAAGGGAGGGTTTGAATGGGGGAGTTCCAGGGGAAGGGCCCTGTGCTTGAATGACACCGGACTGCCTGGGAAAGGGCCCTGCGACCAGCGGGGTTGTGGGGAGGAAGGTATTCCCGAGTGGGATGGCAAAGTAGGGCTTTTCTTGAGGAGGGGAAGGGGCCGGATGGGGTGACTTATGAAGGTCTCGGGACAGAGGCGAGAGGCAGTGAAGGACCTCTCGTTTACGACGGAGTCTGGGGGAAAAGTGAGGCCCACGGCTGTGCCTGGATGCAGGAAAGATTGGACAATTAAACAACGTGTAGCAGCAGCAAGGTCTCTGCGTAGTGTGTGCCGGTCTGTTTGGAAAGGAAGAACGTGCAAGAGAAACGGGAGGTTGTGGGGACAGAGGTCTTCGGAGTAACCTGAAACCTAATTTCTGGGCTAGTGTGTGGGGTATGCTTTCTGGTGGGCATTTGTGAGATTCTGGGGGTGTGGGTGGGGGAATAATGAGCAGAGCAGAAGGTCGTAGGAACCTTTAGCTTAATGTGTGTTGCACAGATAAATGGATTATCTCAAAGAAATGTGTATTGTGATTACGACCGGAATGGCCCTGTCTTCTTTAAAGATAAGAAAAATATTTGGGGCTCAAACCTACAGTCTGCTTTTTTTTAGTGGAGAAATATGTTCTCTGTGTTCTGGTTAGTAGAAATTAGAGAAGGTAATAGAGAGACTGAAGCTTTTTCCACTGGAGAAAAGCATTTGGGATCTTCTGTCACATAGTAAAAGCAATGAAATGAAAAAATTTCTGCGCACTCTGAAGTGTCCTTGAGTCCATCTCCAGTTCAGAACTGGTATCTCAGTTCCTCGTTGGTAGATAAAGAAGTTCACAAGAGCTCTTTATGTCTGGAAGCCTAAACATAAGAAAGTTCTGTGGGATGCATATAAGGCATTGTTGTCCCAAATTGTTGATATCTGAAACATAATGTTTTTTCCAGCTTGAAATACATGAAATATTTTATTTACAAAACTACATAAAGATCCACTTACAGATGCACACATATTTTCTTGACAATATGTGAGAAAAGTAGTCAGATATCCTCTAAACAGAATAGCCTGATTAATGCTGCATCTTGGAAATAATGTGGTGGTTTTTGGACAACAGTGATACTCCGAGAGGAGCCATGCTGGATGAGAACAAATGTCTTTTTAGTTCAACATAGTGGCCAAACAGATGCCTATCAGGAAGCTCTGAAGCAGGAGATGGAGGTAGTGGCACCCTCTCACTTATGTTCCTCAGCAACTGTTATTGATATGCATGTTTGTGATTAGTAATCATTGATGGTATTGTCCTCCATTAGTATGTCTAATTCCTTTGTTTTGCTTATTTTGAGCTTTTTACTTTGATTTTGAAGAATGGTGACTAGCAGACAAGGCAGTGATACAGACTCCAGATATAGCTTTTAAAGTGCTGAAATTGGTAGCCACAACTGCATTTTATAGTAGCAAATTTCATAATTTATCTATGCATTTGTGAAGCAGTCTTTCCTTCCTATACCTTTTCCAGTTCCACAATATCCTTTTCAAAATGAAGTGACAAAAGCTGCTTCATTGAATTGTAACATAGCATTATTATAATAATAGCAGCCTTATTTTTGCTTTTTTTAAAAACAGTAGCTGCACACAGGATGACATTTTCATTGAGCTATAAACTTGGACCCCTTTCCTGTCAAGTCATCAAGTTGTGTCAATGAATTCAAGTTTATCTTTGCTCTCTCTGGGAATATCTTGGCAGAGAGAGGAAGGCTCAGTACTGTATAGTTCTTCCTCTTCCAAAGAGTATAGAATGGTGCAGATATTTAAGTGGTTTAATATTTTCAAGGCAGACTTCAGCCCCTCTGAGGGCAATGTTTATTTTAGCAGGCTGCTAGAGAATAACAGATAGAACAAGCTGAACATTTTCACTAAGAAAATTGTTTAATAAAGTTCTTAATGCAGATAACAAGAAGAAAAGCTGTGTAAGAACCAAATGGGTCACATAACTGTAATAAGAGTTAACATAGACATTTAGTTTACAGTATTTGTACCTTTGTATTTTAAATTTAAGAGCTGAGATTTTACATGGTGAGCACTGTATAAAGTGCCAGAGAAATTAATAAAATATTGTTCAGCCCATGTGACTGCCTAATGTTACCATTGGCAGCTACTGGATTATGAAATGTACTAAACAAAACATGGGAGGGTATTTATGGGATGTTTAAGTTTCACATAAGTGACATAAATTAATTTTACAATTAAAGTGAGATAGTAGCTGTTGATATTTGTTTTAATTTCTAATTCTTTTTTCTGCCTTTGAAGAAGTAGATTAGTCTAGTTGTAAATTCTCCAAGTCTGATTTCAGATTGTTAATTTAACATAGACTGATTCTGAGTTGAATGTATTTTCTGACAAATAATTTGTCATTGGGGAACGCCTGGTGGAACCTTATGTGGTTGTAGTAGGTTTCTGGCTACTGTATAATCAGTGGCAACTGTACTATAGTCCAAAGTTTGTATTCAGATACAGGGTCCTCTGACTCTGAAGTGCATGGGCAAGACCCCCTTGCACACAGATTTGTCAGTCAGAAGTAGATCTGACTGACAAATCTAATACTACTCAGGTATTAAGCTTCAGAGTATGCAGGGCGGCTCAAAGGGTGGTTGTGATGCAGAGTTCAAGGCTACTGTTGGCACTTTCGTTATCAGGCCTGGCATTCCCAGAGTACAGTAACATGCTTTCTATAGCTTTGCAGATCTTTGCACTGCACATAGGTATGATTTCCAGGTGGTAAGGTGATGTAGGGGTTGAGACTTACACATACCTCTTAATGCAGTTCAAACCCTACCCAGTTTCAGACATAATGCCCAGATAGACCAAGTGGGGGAGGAGAATCCTTGATAAAGTGGATCAAAAGAGAAAGCATCAAACCTGACTGTTCTTAATTGCTTTTATAGTAATGGTTGATACAACTAGTGATCGACTTCTTATGTTGCCTGCACATGTGCCGCCTCAGTAATATATTTTATTTATTTAAAATATTTATATCCCATCTTTCTCCGTAAGAGGATCCAAGGTGGCTTACAGGAGTAAAACAAACAATATTAGAAGCACAAAAACAATAAATTATGACACTATTAAAATGAATTAAACAAATATTAAAACTAGTAGATAAAAACAGTCCTAAAACACATTAAAAACAACAAAAACATCTTCAGACAAAATTTCTTGTAGTCATAGTTTTTTCACATTTCATTATATAAGAAGTTACATTATTCTTTACATAGGAAGTTACGGTATGCACCCTTATGTTTCTTGTTCACACATACAGTGGTGCCTTGACTTACGACCATAATCTGTCCCAGAAGATGGGCGTAACTTGAAATGGTTGTGAGTTGAAGCAGCATTTCCGGTAGGAATATGTTGAAACCCCATTAATCTGTTCCGGCTGGAAAAAAAAAAATCAAAAACAAAACAACAGCAAGCCCCATCGGAATGCAGTGGGGCTGGGAAAAAAATCAATCAAACCAACAGAGCAATCCCCATCGGAATGTGATGGGGCTGGGAAAAAACACACACCAAAAAAATCACAGCACAGAAACATACCCCCCCAACTCAACCCCACCCTGCAAAACAAAGTAAATGTACCTACTCAGAAGCAGAAAGCAGCACCAGGCAGTCCAAAGCCTCCTCCGATGCACACACTCTAACCGTTGGAGTGAAAGAGCTACAAAGAAGCTCTTCACCAACCAACGGTTAGTACCTACATTTGAATTCTCTGCCTTTTTCCCTGCCTCTTTTCTGTTTGCAACTTGAAGCTCCGGCCGCAAGTCAAAGCAAAATTTTTGCGGTTGAAGCTGGTTGCAACTCGAAATGGTTGTATGTTGGGATGGTCGTAGTCGAGGCACCACTGTATTATGAGGGCAGTATAGGTGCAGTCCATATGGAGGAAGTTTCCATGCCACCAGCATTAAGCTTGAAAAGCTTTGAAAGACAGAATAGCTTCAGTTCTGAGCCTTGTTTCAAATAGGCCCAGCTAAAGCAGATCGTCTAGGAAGAAGGGAATGTGAAGAGCTTAGACATTTTTTTCCTGATCCAGACAGATATGGTGTCTGGCTTTTCATATGAGATTGTAATATCTTCAGATCCACTTTCTGTTGTGGTTTTGCGATGCAGGGATAGCTTGTTTTCAATTTTGAGTCTAAAAGTCAGAAATGTGTTTCATAATGTATATTGTACCATGGGATAGTAGAGATAAGCTAAGAGTGTGTCATCAAAAATGATTTATTCAGAGGAATGAGGGTCCTTCAAAATCCTGTATGCAGACTAATTGGTTTTTCTTCAAGGCTCTTTTATTCATGATTTATTCAATCATTTTTCGTTGTTTTTCTCACTACAGATACAAGATTAGTTAAGTGTGCATATTACTGGGGAAGCTTCAGGTACACTTTACATTCAAATCTACGGTATAATAGAAGATAACAGGGCTGGGCAGTTTAGTTCCAGCTGCTGATGCACCGTGACAACCCACAGATCTATTAGCTGTGCAGTTGATACATGTGAGAAGGACTTGACGCACACTGATGTGTACATACAGAACTCTTTCACCTCAAGGTCAGAGTCCTGATTGAATTATCCTAACATGGAAGAGTTTGATGGCTATTTCTTGGTGTACTTGTGCAGCAAAGTTTCCTATGGAAAAATTAGGCAGGAGCTGAGATGTCTGGGTTTGTTCATAGCAAGAAGTAGGACTAGCTCACACAGATCTCCAGATATTTTTCTGTGTGCTTAAAGATGTCTGTGTATGTATGGGGAATCAGTAGCTCATCAATGAATAGGTACTTAACGTTTTGTAGGGTTTCTAGGCAGGGTTTTATTCAGCTTCTATCTAGATCTCCTGTCATCCTGGAATTATGTGTGCTTATCACATATTCAGAGAGGGAAGTGGTGTTTATTATAAATAATAATATTTATATAAAGAAAATATATAAGGGAACATAAGATAGCATAAAAAATCCAAAACAATAAAATGATGAACAAATTAGATTTTTAAAAAACGGAAAAATTTCATAATGGCACATGATAAACAAATTCAGTGATAGATCAAGTTGAAAACTAAGTCTTTAGGATACTCTTTAATGCATGGCTACTTTCCGTTACACAGCTGAGGAGCCACCACCGAGAAAGGTATTTTTCTTGTGTCTGCCAGCCTGATTGCTCTTATCTGTGGCAACACAGTAGAACCTTGAATACTGATTTCATAGTATGGGCAGATGTGGGTTGAGGGTAGTCATATTTCTTCCTCTGCTGCACACATTTGTTCTTTTTAACTCCAAATAAACAAAAATTGTTTCTAAGCCAAGAGCAGCTGTTACTGTATGATAATGGTAGAAATTGTGTAGTAGGAGCTAGAGATTTGGATTGAACTAATCTGGAGAGTTAGATGATATTCCTATCTTGTCATCTGATATACAGTTATTTTAATATGTTAAGGTCTAATTTATCTCAACTGTAGAGTGTGATGAGTCCTGTAAGCCAATAGAAATGACAGATGTACCTTTGGCTTCTGTAATAGAATCTGGCAAGAATTTTTACCAGTCATTCAAGTGAGAGGGGGTTTGAAAGGAGAAACAAAAGTGTAAATCTTCTTAATGAAACATTCCAAATATATATATTTTTTGAAGGGTTATGTCTTTCTCTGTGTGTATGTACATTCTAGTCCCCAGTGTCAGAGGAATGAGGGTCCTTCAATATCCTCTATGCAGGCTAATTGGTTTTTCTTCAAGACTCTTTTATCCATGCTGCTAATTTATTTTCTAAAAATTGGCAGTACCACTTTAATGATTATCAGTTAATTTTATGAAAATTGCACAGAATTAAAAACTGCCAGTGCCAGTTGCATTCCTGGCAGTTGATAGTTTGTGACAAAAGCAAAGGGTTTTGATAGAGGGCTGTAGAAGCATGTTTGTGTGTAGACAGTCCTGGCTTTATTCTCTCATATTTTGAGGTAGAACTGGGAAAAACTCCTGTTGGAAACCATAGAGAGCTCTACTGCCAGTCAAGGGATAGTGTTGAGTGACTAGCCTTTCCCAAGCTTGGCTCCTCAGATGTTGTTGTAGGAGCCTCGTAGTGGTAGGACCAACATGATTTGACCAAACTCTGGGAGGCAGAGGAAGACAGGAGGGCCTGGGGTGCTCTGGTCCATGGGGTCACGAAGAGTCGCGACTTAACGACTAAGCAACAACAACAAAAGTGGTACGAGCCTCGTGGCACAGTGGTTAAACTGCAGTACTGTAGTCAAGACTCTGCTCATGACTTGGGTTCAGTCCTGATGGACTCAAGTATCCAGCTCAAGCCATCCGTCCTTCTGAGGTTGATAAAATGAGTACCCTGCTCATGAGGGGGATGATGTGTAGCTGCGTAATTAAATTGTAAACTGACCAGAGATTGCTTTAAGTACAGTGGGGGCAACATTTAAGCAGCACATTTTGCTTTGCTTTGTTGGGCTGTAGCTCCCTTTGCCCCAGCCAGCATAGACGGAGGTCAGTGCAGATGGGATTTATCATCAAATTTGTGAAAAGCTAAAGTTGGAAACTGCTGAGCTGGGTAGACCAGTGGTATAAATCATGGCCACTGGTGTTTGCATAAGGTTTGTATATCTTGCTTCAGGTAATTGTGGCTAATTGATGAAGAGCTGGGGTGCTTTTCAGTTGCTTGCATGGTTGTGTGCCTAATTTTGCAACTGAAATATGCCCAACACCTCATCAGTTAGTTGCAGTCGGCTATGCCAGTGGTTCTTAACCTTGGGTTACTCAGGTGTTTTTGGACTGCAACTCCCAGAAGCCTTCACCACCAGCTGTGCTGGCTGGGGTTTCTGGGAGTTGCAGTTCAAAAACACCTGAGTAACCAAGGTTAAGAACCACTGGGCTATGCAAACTTTACACCAGTAGGACTTCAGTTAGTGTAAATATTCCCATGTTCTTCACATATGCCATTTGCAATGCAAGACACTTCCTTTTTTGACCATGAATGTGGCTGCTAGGAAACAGCTACGTATTCTGAAGAATGTCAAATAATGTTTTTACTCCTTCCATTTGGTGTGTTCAATGGGGGTTATTTCCTAGATACCAATTTGTGTTGCAAAAATATGTTTGAAAATTACTTTGCTAAAATTAGTTGACTGTACTGTCAAACAGTATTAGCTTATTGGTTGATACAGTACTGTAGTAATAGAAGTATGGAATGTCTATGAAAATGGTTACTGCAAGTAATGCAGAAATTTAACAGGTTCCTATGTATCAATTTTATTTATTTTACTTTTTTTGCAAACAGTGTTGTGAAAAGAACATTTAGTCATAACAGAAAATTTACGTAACAGCCATATGAAATTGCTCCAATTCTACAAGTGGGAAATTTTGTATCCATTAATGTATCCATTGCCTTTATGTTTACCTTGTCAAGAGGTTTGCATGACTGCTTGATGGCTTGACTGTTGGAGCCAAGTGATGGTAACTCAGAAGTAGAAATAAGCTAACATTTGTGGATGTCAAGCAGTCTGTTAGTGTTACCAGAGTATGGGGAAGCACGTCTTGACACTTTAAATTGGAAATATTTTATGAATGAAATTTAGTTTGGGAAAGGTTTTGAAAGTAGGGAAGAATAGGTGGGGAAAAGTTTTGATTTGGTATCAGAGAACTGTTTGAACAACCTGCCAAAGTACATGATTATGGCTATTGGTGTCATGGGGTACCAGTGTGGTCTGGTGAACAGGGTGACAGACTAGGACTCAGGAGAACTGGGATAGAATCCTCAGTTGACAACTGCAGTGGTAATGGCTCTGATAAAACAACCGCTTAAATATCTCACATACACTGAAAACTATATGGTTGTTATTAGGGATGCAACTTAATGACACATAACATATGTACACATGTGCAAGAGAAATCTTTGCTGTAGGTAAAAAATAAGAGATTATAGTTACCTGTCTTTGCTTTTAGATTAGATGATCTTAATTATCCTTTCTGGTTTAGAATTAATATGAGTAAATATTGTGTCAAGAGAGCATGGACTTTAAAACAGGTCTTCATGCTGTTATAAGGGCTAGAAATATTACAGATAAAAATATTTGAGTGCCTAGGTATTTAAAATGTGTGTGTATCACTAGTGCTTAAAAGTATTGAGGCTAGAGCCTGGAATGTATACAGCTGTGTTCAGTTTTAGAATGTAATGCTTACTTTCAACAAAGATAAAGCTGCCTTGTATGCATTTAAATATTTTAAATCAAGTTTCCTTCTAAGATGCGCGCCTGTGGCTCTGCCTCCTTCTGCACATGGCTCCTCCTTTGCACGCCCACAGCGATCATTTTCAGCCCCTTTGATTCGGGCCACGACTGACCCCTGCATGGGGGATGGAGTTCTGCATGCATGGAGGCAGAGTCCTGCCGAGCGGGGCTGAAAATGAAAACGAACATTGTTTTTAATGTATGATTGTGATTATGAAATAGTGGGCGAGTTTTGATGGTCCGATTAATGTTTTGGCCTCTTGAAAGGAAGGCCATTAAACGAGTATTTATCTACAAGAGAGCAGAATCATATAGAGCATAATAGAACAGGGCTTAGAGAATACTCATGGAGGAAAGATGGAAGTGCTTCCTTCACATTATAAGTACTAGGGACATAACTTCTGTGGAACTGATCCTTTGCTTGTTTGGTGCATCTCATTTTCACCTTGTCTGTCCTCTTTGTTGATTTCTCACCACTTCCATTCCTTATCCTGAAATTGATTTGAATATGATTTATTTTCATTTTGATGACTTGATTGTTTCTGTTGTGATTTATCATGTTTTTTTCTTCCTTTTCCCAATCCAGTTATTGTGATCACTCTAAGCCCTGCTCCCGCTCCATCCCAACGTGCAGGTACCAGAACTTTTTATCATCGCAGCTTGGATTTCTTGCATCATTACTTAATGCTTCCTTCAACTGCTTAGAATTACCACTTGTCTGCTTCTCTTTCAAGTGTGTGCCTGACCCTGCTTCTTCCCCAATTTTGGTATTGTCCTTTATTGATCTAGCCTAACATTCTGAGACTGGCTAGATAAAGCAGTGCATATGGCCATGCATGAGAATATGTTTTGATTGTTCATAGCTGCAAGTAGTTGCTTAGCACCTTCCTTTCCTGATGATCTCAAAGCACTTTCTGAAGTCAGGTAACCACTAAACTATCATGCTTATGTAAAACCTTGCCTTAGCCATGTGTCAGAACTTATAGGTGGAATGTGGCAGAAATGCATGTTGTCATACTGTACCTTTGATGCTTTGGAAGGGCAATTGTAAATTGTCAGACTGCATCCAGCAAGATGAAGTACAATGTCTTTCCTGTGTGGAGTACAGTTGCCTTTGAGATAGCAGGCTGTCCTTTCTATTAAACAGCAGCTTGCTCTAGGGCAGAAAGTCAAGATAGTTCTTCTAGTAAAGAGCAACAGCTGCAATGTTCCTAAGATGCAAGCATAGCAGCCCACCATGGAGATAGGTAGAAAATTGCTGTGGTTTCCAATAATAGAGAGGTATGAGAGCAGCTTCTAAAATAAGCAAAATCTATAGAATCTCACAACAGTATATGCTTTTTTATATATAGTCATGGCAAGGGAAAAATATATGTGTGTATTGGTTACCTTTGGATGCCTTTCTCTCTCAGAAAAGCTTGATTCAAAGGTTTCCTAGGCAACATGTTTTCTTAGCTATTGCTTCATCTGAAATATGGTAGGTTTCATTGATGGCCCTAAATATGCTTTCAAGTTGTTTTCTAAACAGATGTTATTTATTTTGTCTTTTATTAGCCTGTACATATTCTTGGGGAAATGAACTCAAAGCAGCTTATTTAAAAACCGTTGTGTGGTCTAGTAGGCCAGTGGTTCTTAACGTGGGCAATAATGCCCCCCAGGGGGCGATTTCATTTTTCAGGGGGGCGGTAGAACGAAAAGGGGCGGTGTGGGGGCGAAAGAACAGAAGGGGGGCGGTGGGGGGGCGCTGGAGCGAGCCAAACTTGTGAAGGCAACTGCAGCTGCAGTGCTGGCAGTAGATCTGGTGCTGCTGCTACCGCCAGATGATCCAGCTCTTTCTACCTGCCATGTCTCGCCTTTCTCCTTTAGGGGAGCACTGAGTGTGGATCAGGTGGAAGGAAAGGGTCTCTTGGGTCCTCATCCTCGCCCCGTGAAGCGCTGCCTCGCACCCGGGCGGGGAGGGAGACAAGGTGGGTAGGTAGTTAGCTAGGTAGGTAGGTAGGTAAGATATCATCTCAGGGAGGGGGGCGATGATAACTTCCTCAATGGCTCAAGGGGCGTTTCTTTCAAAAAGGTTAAGAACCACTGGTCTAGGCATTGCATCTGTTTATTTCTCATATGGGATAAAATTACTTTCACTTTGGTAGCAACTGCAACTTTTAGGAATCCTGAAAACAACCTTGCAACATTGCAAATATTTGGTTAGAGATCTATGCACACTGTTAGCTGTTGTTGGTGTGTGCAGTAAAAACAATCATTATCTAAAAGCTAAATTAAAAATTAGCGTATTTGGGTATTATATTGGCCACAAGTTTGTATTACAGAGTAATAGTATTGATTGAAATGCAGAGTTAGCATTGTACCCTGCATGACTTTCAGGAGGGTAGCATTAGAAATTAAAAAAACAAACAAACCAGTGCCCAGTGCTTGTCTGTTCTGTGTGGTATTGGAATTTTTTGATCGTTCATAGCTACAGTAGTCATACAGTGAGCTTCTAGCTTTGATCCATGTTTCTTTGATGCTTTACTATTTAACAATACTGCACTGGTGAAATCTCTTACTGAGACTTTCAAAATAATCAGCAGTGCTTAAAAAATCCATAAGTGTACCAGAGGGGTTGCACTATTCACGTGCTAGTCCTGGTGCGGCCTGCCTTCTCAAAAGTTCAGGTACTAGTCCTGGCATGCCCTGTCCTAATGGGCTTCTTCACTTTCTGCCCTCACTGGCTCTAGCTGTACATTATGAGAGAGCAACTGTAACTTTTCTAGAGGCAGCCATGTTTGAATGTGGACAGTAGAGAGGGTAGCAGTTTGTGTAGGAGATGCTTGCCTGCTAGTGCTTTGATCTCTTTTCAGGATGGGACTGAGATTGCCTTCCACTGCTTCCCAACCTTGTCTTCCACTGGCTCTTACCTATGCTTTCATGCAGTGCCACTTGCTCTTTGCAGATACCATCCAGCAAATTATCTTACCCCACCATTTAAAAATAGTTATTACTCTAACCTTGTCTTCTGAAGGCAGTATATTGACTATTTGTGTGGCTTTTAGATGTAAAGGTATCATTACTTTTGACTTGTCTAGTTAGGATTAGAGGAGGAATCAATGGGATTTATGTAAGTGTTATGTTACCACTTTGCATGTATTCTTGAAGGCTTTCATGGCCAGGAAGATGCTGGCCCCAGTGACTGGCAAAATGTTAGGAAGAAAAACCTCCAGAGCATGGCCAAAGAGCCTGAAAAACCTACAACAACTATTTCTTCTAGAACACAGACAGAGCTCTAGCTCCTGTCCTCTGAAGATGCCGGCCACAGAGACTGGCGAAATTTTAGGAAGAACAACCTTCAGAACACGGCCAAAGAGCCCGAAAAACCTACAACAACTACCACTTTGTAGTTGATTTACTTGGGATTAACAGTTGCATTTAAGATCTTGAGGAATCACCCTGAATTGCTGCTCCTACCATATGAATGCATTTATTTAAATGATAGCATATCAACATTCTGTTGAAGTGGTAAACTTCCATGCCTCCCTAAGATAGATATATTGAGGATAAAATAGGGCAACTTCCCAATTAACTTTGCAGAATTCATGTGCAGTGCTGCTGGGTGAATCTTGTTGGGGTTAAAACTGTGTTTCTCCCCATCTACCTCCCTAGTCCTTGCAAGCATATGCATTTTCTTTCTAAAGTAAGTCCCGGGGGGGGGGGGGGGACACATTTTTTTAGCCACAAGCTTTAAAAATTCCTAGTCTGAGAAAGTGCTGAGGTGTGTCTCAAGCACTGCTTTTTCCATTTCTTGTAATAAATGACTCCATGAACATGAATTTGGAACTTGGTTGTGCATATTGAGTGCAAACAAACATGATATGCTGCCTTGGATTCTTTTGGGAGAGAAAAGCAGAACAAAAATGAATAATCTGTAGGCCTTGTTTTTAGAATAATGACCAGTAGATAGCATCCACACAAATTTGAATGGTGACCAAAAGGTGGCATACACAAATGTTCACTGATGGCATTCATGTACATTCTTTGTAAACATGTGTACTAATCATGGGGGGTTGTGGGTTGGAATTTTTTGTACTACAGATCTCATCATTCTCCATTTTGGGAGTTCTGGCTGACAGACCCACACATGCATAGCACGCCAGGCCCTCCCGTCTTCCACTGCCTCCTGGAGTTAGGTCAAATTCATGTTGGTAGCTTTGGTGACACTGTCCAACCATCTTGTCCTCTGTCATCCCCTTCTGCTCCTGCCCTCACACTTTCCCAGCATCAGGGTCTTTTCCAGGGAGTCTTTTCTTCTCATGAGATGGCAAAAGTATTGGAGCCTCAGCTTCAGGATCTGTCCTTCCAGTGAACACTCAGGCTTGATTTCCTTCAAAATGGATAGGTTTGTTCTCCTTGCAGTCCAGGGGACTCTCAAGAATCTCCTCCCGCACCACAATTCAAAAGCATCAATTCTTCGGCGGTCAGCCTTCTTTATGGTCCAGCTTTCACTTCCATAGCTTTGACTATGTGGGCCTTTGTCGGCAAGGTAAGGTCTCTGCTTTTTAAGATGCTGTCGAGGTTTGTCATCACTTTCCTCCCAAGAAGCAGGCATCATCTGCAGTGATCATGGAGTCCAAGAAAGTAAAATCTGCTACTGCCTCCGTATCTTCCCCTTCTATTTGCCAGGAGGTGATGGGACCAATGGCCATGATCTCAAGTTTTTTTGATGTTGAGCTTCAGACCATTTTTGGCACTCTCCTCTTTCACTCTCATTATGAGATTCTTTAATTCCTCCTCACTTTCTGCCATCAGAGTGGTATCATCTGCATATCTGAGGTTGTTAATATTTCTTCCAGCAATCTTAATTCTGTTTTGGGATTCATCCAATCCTGCCTTTTGCATGATGTATTCTGCATATAAGTTAAATAAGCAAGGAGACAATATACAGTGGTGCCTCGCTTAACGAGCGCACCGTATAACGATGAAATCGCATAGCGATCCGTTTTTTCGGATCGCTAATGCGATCGCTCAACGTTTTTCCAATAGGGGAAAATTCGCTTTGCGAAGACCGGTAAGCGTTTCGCTTACCGATCTTCGCAAAACGAACCCCGACGATCAGCTGTTCGGCGGCCAAAATGGCCGCCGGAAGCTTGGAAATGGCCCAAAATGGCCGCGCGCAGCGTTTTCGCGCCCTCGTTAAGCGAGGCGAGGGCGCGAAAATGGCTGCCGGCCATCCTGAAGCATCGCTGAACGGTGAGTATTTGGCCCATTTGGAACGCATTAAACCATGTTTAATGCGTTCCAATGGAAATCCCTGCCTCGTTCAGCGATGCTTCAGCATAGCGAAGGTTAATCCGGAACAGATTAACCTCGCTATGCGAGGCACCACTGTACAGCCTTGTCGTACTCCCTTCCCAATTTTGAACCAATCAGTTGTTCCATATCCAGTTCTAACTGTTGCTTCCTGTCCCACATATAGGTTTCTCAGTAGATAGATAAGGTGGTCAGGCACTCCCATTTCTTTAAGGACTTGCCATAGTTTGCTGTGGTCCACACAGTCAAAGGCTTTTGCATAGTCAATGAAGCAGAAATAGATATTTTTCTGGAACTCTCTGGCTTTCTCCATAATCTAGCGCATGTTAGCAATTTGGTCTCTAGTTCCTCTGCCCCTTCAGAATCCAGCTTATACTTCTGGGAGTTCTCAGTCCACGTATTGCTGAAGCCTACCTTGTAGGATTTTGAGCATAACCTTGCTATCGTGTGAAATGACCCATACATACAAACACGTAAATGTAGTTCATCTGGAGTAAAGGCCTAGCTGTGAAGTTTCTAAGGCTTAGCATAGACCTAGCTTCACCCTAGCTTCCAGTGCAGAAAGGCAGCTACCCCACTGTTACCAGGGAGCTTCCTTTCTGAACAGGAAGCTAGGGTGGAGCTAGGCTTGTATTAAGTCTTGAAACTTTCCTAGCTAAGTGGTTGCTCCAGGTGACCCACTTTTAAAGGTAAAAGGTTCCCGTTGACATTTAGTCCAGTCGTGTCCGACTCTAGGGCACAGTGCTCATCCCCGTCTCCAAGCCGTAGAGCCAGTGTTTCTCCATAGACAGTTTTTGTGGTTACGTGGCCAGCGCGACTAGACATGGAACACCATTACCTTCCCACCGTGGTGGTACCTAAATGTGGATCGGTCAGATGGACCACCCAGAACCAAGAAATACTCTGCTAGTTTTCCCCCTCTAATGAGCTTCATGAGTTATATTTAGGCAACAGTGAGATAGATTTGAGTTTTTTCACCCTGTGTTGCCATGCAGTCACATTTTTGGACAGTGGACCATGTTTCCATTTGGGATGGCCTTGTATTTAAAATGATCCAGATTTGGTGTGTGTGTGTTTGTGTGTACAGGCATTGAAGGAAGAACTATCCAGCTGTTAGAATAAAACAAAACCTTCTCTATGCTTCAGTTTACAGGGAAATTGCCAGAGCCCAAAGACACAGGCCCCATTTCTCCCCTTGCTATGTCTGCATCGAAATGTCCTTTCCCTCCTCCAGATGACTTCCTTAGTGTTAAAAATCTCTAGTGAGCTTTCTTAATCAGATGCTGGCTTGAGCTTCGCTTCTTTATTTAGCCCTCCATGTTGCTAGATGGGTGAGATTTAAAAGACTATAACCCCCCCCCCCAAGAGAGTGAGAAGCACTTGTACTCCAACAACTAAATGTAACGTTGGGATAGATCCTACATAGTTAATAATTGTGTTTGGGCAAAGAAGAGTGTTTCAAAAATGCTGTTTTGTATATAGTTGTATTGGATTAACCCTCTTAACATGACTCAGTACCAATTTACCTCTGCCTCTCTTCCCCCCCACGTTTGAATAAGTAAACACGAGTTAGCATTAAAATGTAGATGCAAAGCAAATCCTAAGCTTAATATTGCTCTAAAAGATACTATAGGCATACATTTTTCTTTTCCTTGTCCTTTGGCTAAATAAGCTTTGCAGATGTCCTGATACTTTAACTGATACGTATTGTATCATATTTATGAATATGCTCAAATACATTATTTCTATCCCGCTTTTCTCCCAAAAAAGGAACCCAAGGCAACTTACAAAGGAATAAAACGCACAACATTAAATCACAATAATTACAATAAAGCGTTAAAATGCATTTAAATATGCCAGTATTAAGAAACATTAATTAAAAACAGTTCATAGTTGATTAAAAACACAACAAAAGCAGCAGTATGCTGAACCAAAGCATTTTGAACCAGCTGAAGTTTCAGAACCCTCTTCAAAAGTAATGCCACGTAGAGCACATTGCAGTAAACCAAATGGGATGTAACTAAGGCATCTGTCACCGTGGCCAGACCAGACATCTCAAGGAATGGGGGCAACTGATGCACTAGTTTTAGTACATGTGAAATATACTCCTAGGCACCACCAAAACCTCTGCATCCAAGCTCAGAGATGAGGCCATCAGGCTGAACCCTATCCTCTGATTAGCGTTGTGACTGACCAAGAGCACTTCTGTCTTGTCTGGATTAAGTTTCAGTTTGTTAGCCCTCATCTAGTCCATCACTGACAACAGACACTGGTCTAAGCAAAGAATGAAATGGATCTAGGTAATCTGCTTCATCCAGGAGCCTCTGGAGTTGAGATACAACATGCTCCAAGACCTTGCCCAAAACATGGACTATTGAAGACTGACTGATAATTATCCAATATAATTCAAGGAGACTTTTATTTATTTTATTATTATTTATTTAATTTCTGTCCCACCCATTTAGACCGAAGTCTACTCTGGGCAGCTAACAACGGTATTAAAATAAAATAAAACATCAATATTACTACACTAGAGGATGGCGAAATAAGTTGGGTATCGACAGGAGGGAAGGCCTGTCTGAAGAACCAGGTCTTAAGTTGGCTCTTTAAAACGCCCAGCGAGGGAGCCAGACCAATTTTTGGGGAGTGATTGTTCCAGAGGCAAGGCTCCACTGCTGAGAAGGCCCGCTTTCTTGTTCTTTGTCTTCGGGCCTCCCTCGGCTTTAGGCCCCTCAGCCGCCCCTCCTAGCTAGAGCGAGTGATACTGGTAGATCTAGGTGGGAGAAGGTGTTCCGCTAGATATTGAGGTCCTAAACCATTTAGGGCTTTATATGTCATCATGGAGACATGATGGCGCTGTGGGCTAAACCGCAGAAGCCTGTGCTGCAGGGTCAGAAGACCAAGCAGTCGTAAGATCGAATCCACGTGATGGAGTGAGCGCCCGTCACTTGTCCCAGCTTCCGCCAACCTAGCGGTTTGAAAGCATGCAAATGTGAGTAGATTAATAGGGACCACTTCGGTGGGAAGGTAACAGCGTTCTGTGTCTAAAGTTGCACTGGCCATGTGACCACGGAAGATTGTCTTCGGACAAACGCTGGCTCTATGGCTTGGAAACAGGGATGAGCACCGCCCACTAGAGTCGAACACGACTGGACAAAAATTGTCAAGGGGAACCTTTACCTTTTTACCTATGTCATCATGAATACTTTGAAATCAATGCGGAAACGAACAGGTAGCCAGTGCAAGGCTACCAGAGTGGGGGAAATATGTTGATGTTTTCTCACCCCAGTAAGAAGTCTGGCTGACGCATTCTGCACCATTTGAAGCTTCTGCATCAATCTCAAAGGTAGCCCCACGTTGAGCCCATTAGAGTAGTCTAATCTCGAGACTATAAGCACATGGACCAGAGTGATGCGGACTCTGACATCAAGATAGGGACGCAGCAGGGCGATCTGCCAAAGGTGGAAGTACGCGGTGCGGACCACTGACGCTACCTGAGTTTCCATGTTAAGCGCCGGATCAAGATGAAATATTCTGGTACCTTACCTTGTTACAATAAGGCATTCACTTCTCTAAACCATTCTGCCAGTCTCCCACTGGCTGATTTTATAAACCAGGAAGGGCAAGGGTCCAGCATACATGTCATGGCTTTATCTCCCTGTCCACATCAGACTGCACCCACCGAAACATATCCATTTTAATGAGATAGGCAGGGGCCAGAGTTATATCAGCAAGTCTTGTGTCAACCACAGCACCTAAGTCAGGGTGGATCTGAGCAGTAGTCTGCGAAGTGCCATGCAAAATATTCAGGGCCATTGAGTGGTCAGCATCCTTTTCTTGTGGCCATCTGTGGAATAAACCCTTGACCACACAAAAGAAATCCACTGGATGGCTTTGGGCAGATGCAATAGTGACAGAGAAGCATAACTTCTTTTCTGTCATCACTGCTGCAGAGTAGGCTTCCCAGTGAGCTGTAGTCTGTGTTTGATCACATCTGCTCCAAGTTTTCCGCCATCGTCACTCTAGTCTGTGTTCCAGTTTTTTCATCAACCCCACCTCCTTAGTAAACCAAGGAGCTAGTTTGGTTGTACTTTGTGGAAGGGGACACTTAGGAGTGATTGTGTCAATAGCCCTGGCCACTCCATATTCCAGAGATCCACCAAAGTCTTGACTATCACCTGTCAGGACAGCTGGAGCCCCCCTAGGAGCTGTCAGGAAACCATTTGGGTCCATCAGTCTCCTAGGGCAGATCAGTTTACTTGGTCCTCCACCCCTGCAGAGACTGAGAGATCCAGTAAGTGTACATTTTACCAGATAGTCCATGACGATGGAACTACTGAGAGTTCCTCCACGTCCAGATCACTAGCATCCTGCCCAATACTGAAAACCAGTCCAAGAGTGTGCCCTGCAACATGTGTGGGCCAAATATCAGTTGAGACAGCCCCACAATTGTCATGGTACACATGAAGTCCTGAGCCGCTCCTGATATCTCTGCGTGGATTTTGAAGTCACCCAGCTCAACAAGCAGAAGTGACTACAACAACTCAGCTGAGTCCAGCTCAGCCAGGGAGACTTCTGTGCAGCAGTGGGGGCAGTACACCGACAGAATCCTTGTTCTGTCCTGGGCATCTACTCTCAGGAACATGTATTCAAACCCAGCAGTCTGTGGGATAGGGCATCTGATAAGGATGATTGAATCTTGGGAGACCATTGCAACTCCTCCCTGCCCCCTAGGTCTGGCCTGCTGCTGCATAGAGCAGTGGTCCCCAACCTTAGGCCTCCAGAAGCTCCCAGAAGCCTTCACCACCACCTCTGCTGGCCAGGATTTCAGGGAGTTGAAGTCTAAGAACATCTGGAGGCCCAAGGTTGGGAACCACTGGCATAGAGAACCAAGGTGGACAAACAAGGATACCATGGTCAGTGGTATCAAAAGCTGCTGAGAGGTCCTGCAGAACCTACAGGGACACATTCCCCATATGGTGGCTATCACCTCCAAAGATCCTGTCCACATCAGGACAACCAGGTATCTTTGCTGCAAGCCAGGTTAGCTTGTTAATCCAGAATCAAATCTTAGATGTTAGCTGTCTTGCTGACCTGGAATTTAGCAATAGCACCTTCACCCCAGAGTGTTTCCCATCAAGGCTATCCAGGCTATTTGAGTTGGGAGACAGTAGTGGTGGTAGGCAACTAAGACTGTATTTTCTGCTCTCTTCCCAATATGTTGTTGGTTGACCCCATATTTTCCCCTGGCCTCTTGTAACTGTAATGACTGCTCCCCTGCAACATCCTACCTCCTTTGAAACCACATCCCTCCTCGCCAAAGACCTCACAACAAGCTATTCTATCCTTGTCACTTCTATTGCTTGACTCATTTTGGAAGTGTTTACTGTATTTAAAATGAATGGTCAGAACTAGAAAGCTAAAAGGAAACATTACAACTTGCCTTAACTTTTTTTCTTCTTTGTGTGTGTGGCTGGCATTTTTTGTCCCTCATTCTTCATCAGATGTTTTTTTTCCCTCGGGCATTCAGTTCTGACATTATTACCTGCCACTACAGCAGTGCAGTGAGCATCAGAAGGGGACAGGAAAGGAAAGTCAGTCACTTAAAATACATTCCATTTAAAATGTGGCAAATATACACTGCTGGGATACCTTCCATTTTAATTTTCATGTCTTTGAGAATAGCATGTACACAAGAATGCCAGTTCATCTCAGTTGTTGTAATGCCTTTGTCTATACCATTGGTTAATGTTGCTTTTTAAGAGAAATTGATCTCCATGATGCTATTTGTGAAACCTGAGGTTTTTTGTTTGTGAAAAACATTTGGCTCATTTTCAGATTTTTAAGAAAAGCTTTGCCTTTACTTTCAATTCAATTATTATTGAATGCTTTCAGATTATTAAAAACATGGGAGTTTGTACAGAGCACAACTAGTTACTATTGGAAAGTTATTAGTTATATTTGCAATTCTTTTAGTTCAAAATATATTTTTGTAGTAATAAAGAATAAAGCAGTGCCTTTAATGCCACCTTTTCTAATATTTCAATAATATCCAAACTGTTTCCATAATGTATTTAATAAATGTATTTTAATACATTATGGCAACATTATTAAAGCAATGTATTTCTCAAAATATTCATTTTTGCCTTGCATACATTACATAGATGCACCATCCAGGCCAGAATTGTCTTCAAAGAATGCAAAAGTGGAAGGGCAGTTGTGCAAGTTATACCTACTTTGGTGGGCTGATCTTTATGTGACTAGTTTTTACCATCCTTTTTGCCATCCTCTCCATCACCCTTTTTGCCACCTTTATTGCCATCTGTTTTAATTTCCCAATTTGTTATGTATTAATTTATTTTTATCGTATTTTAATATTGTTCCTATTACTGTTGTTAGCCGCCCAGAGTGGCCTGGTTGCCAGATGGCGAGGGATAAAAATTCAGTAAATAAACAAATAGTTGTGTGCTCTATTGTGAAATAAAGAATTTGCACACAGAAAATGCTCAGAAGGATTTTGACCCTTATGTTATTAGTAATAGCTACATTTCTTAATCTTAAATAAGCATTCTCTTTCCTAGTTTCACTTCTGGAATTTTTATTGAGAAGTGATTTTTTTTAAAAAAGTTATTGTTGCCTTGATGCATATATAAAACTGACTTTGTGATTTTCTGGAATGAAATACCTCAATTCCTGTATATGGTTATCAGATGTGTATTCTGAATTGCATCTCTTTGAATTGATCTTGTCTTTGTTAATACCAGTGGTTCCCAGCTTTGGGATGCTCTTGGACTAAAGTTCCCAGAGAAGTGGGATGCTCTTGGACTGAAGTTCACCACTAGCTGTGCTGGGGAGGATTTCTAGGGGTTGTACTCTACAAACATCTGGGGATCCAAGGTTGGGAACGACCCATTTAAAACAACATTTTTCAACAATTTAATTATCTCTCTTTTTGATAAACATGCTACACAATCTTACACTCCCCATAGAAATTGCCTCCATTGATAATTTAATTCAAAACGTTGTGGCTGAAACCAAACCAGAGTATTTCTAAATGTGGAAGGGAATGGAGAAAAGAGTGGTTACAATGGCTGAAATCCAGTTGCACAGTTAAGTAAACTATGTAAGTTTTGGAAGCAAATTGATATAAATTATTTGTGGTGCACCAATTTACACAACTTGTAATCCTGCAAAAATTATTGCAACTTGCATCTAAAAGTTACACTGTTTGTACAGTGACTGAAATCTACTGTAACTGCACAGCAGGATTTCAGCCACTGTCACTCAAAGATAAAGGAATAGGTGCATAAGGTGATACAGTAAGCTGCATATTAAATTAAAAAGCAATATATATTCTTTTGTCCCCATTTTTCCTAAATAAGTATTTTATAGTATGTTTTCCCCCCAACTGCATCTGTTTCTCTTTCCCCTTGAGTTTCTAAATCGCCCCCAGGGAAGGGGTTTGCTCCAGTGGTTGAGAATCACAGGTTTAGCGAAATTTATGTTTCATCATGCAGGAGCAGCCAGTGTCTGGAGTTATTTAAACTAGACTTAGGGAAATATATCTAAAGGTGGAAGCTTTTTAGAGGTGTGGTGGGGAAACACGATTACATCATGCAGTTCCAAGTGTCTTTCTCCTGTGCACCTAACTAAGGTCTTGCAAAAATAATTTACATAATTCTCATACAGTGACAATTATTCCTTATACTTATGATTTTCATTTCAAATGCATCAAGGACAAGATCTATAGTATCTGATATGGCTAGTGTATTAAAGCTAGTTTTATATCCTGGTTCAACAAATGATATAAAGATCAGTTTTGCCTGGGCATGCTAGCAGCCAGTGATTTGGAGTTTCTGGAAAATTCTGAATTGAGATATTTCACTAAAAAGCTGTTTGATTTTCCAAATAGGTGGTGATCTGATTTATCGAACAAAAATGTTCGATGTCCAAGTAGCCACAAAGCATTTGAATTGAAATATTTGATTAGAAAAAAAATAGCAGACATAATGTCATTTAAATATTATATGTAAGCCATTCAGAGCTTTATATTTTATTTAAAATACTTGTGTTTAATATTTTGCAATACATATTTCCCACTGTGCGTGCGTGCGTGCATGCATGCATGCAAGAGTGAGAGCTTAATTTAAGGAGGAAGAACACTGAAAATTGTTGAGACGCTAATTTTAGTAAACACAGCAAACTTACATGATTTGCTTTGGTTGCCCACTTACCTACTTCTAATCAAATCAAGTGCTTAGCAACTTTCTGCCTATAAGCATTGCTAGCTGATAGAACTAGGTTGACCTTTTCATTTGTGCATCATAGTTATAGTGATCTTAATTGCTGTGTAATGATGCTGTGACTGTAGACTCCTCTCCCTTCATTCCTAGATGATCTGGCCATTGCTATTCAAAGCAGAGTTCACATAGAACTCAGTCAAGGTTGCACAGAGCCAGCAACCAAAGTAATCCGGAACAAGAAGTGAATGCTTCAGAGTCAGAGGAGGTCTCAATACATATTTCCTAGCTGGGTTTCCATCTTGTATACATACCAGTTTATTCCCATTAATAAAATCCTACTGCTTTGCATCTGTCTGGCTCTCTTCCATCTCCTGTTTTGTCCTTTCTGCTACTGTTACTTTCTTCTCTTTTTATATGTTCGGCTTTAATCATACTGGAATGACTGACTTTTTCTATAGCATGTTCTTCTCCTTTTTTGTGGTCTCTTTTTTTGAAAGATGGAGGCTGACAGCTTTGCATGATCAAGCTATAGAATAGCATGTACACTTCTCATATTGAATGTATGGGTGTGGAGTGTGCTGTAAGAATGGATTTGTCCTTGACCAATCTTTGAATATGTTTTATTGGATGTGGAATGGTGATTTCGGTGCGCAATAGTAGAAAGATGTGAAAGACAGCCATTGGATTTTGTTGTCTATCATTTCCACTTGTATTAATATTTTACAGTGGTGCCTCGCATAGCGATTGCATCGTATAACGATGAAATCGCTTTGCGATGAAGATTTTGCGATCGCTTTTGCGATCGCTTTCCGATGTTCCCTATGGGGAAATTTCACTTTGCGATGATCAGTTCCCTGGGGAACCGATCACAGCAAAGCAAGCTTCTCCAACAGCTGATCGGCGGAAGGAGGGGCTAAGGGGCTGGCCCCAATCCCCACGCGCAGCCAGAGAGCTGCAAAGGAGGCTGCGGCTGGGACCGGGATCAGGGCGGCAGTGCTGGACGGGGGCAGCGCGCCAGTGACCCCCTCCCCGCCCCGTTTGCACCCCGCCGAGGAGACCGGGCATCGTGCGGGGCTGGGTGGAATTTTGCTTTGCCCTGATTGCTTCCCTGCTTGGGAAACCGTTCAGGGCAAAGCAACTGCGGAAGGAGGGGAGAAGGGCCTGGCTCCAATCGTTGCGCAGCCAGAGAGCTGCAAAGGAGGAGGCGGCCGGGGACCGGGATCAGGGCGGCAGCGCTGGACGGGGGGGCGACGCGCCAGAGACCCCCTCCCCGCCCCTTCGGCGCCCGGGCTCCCACTTGAGCTGAGCGTGCCTTCCTGCACATGGGAGTGGGACGCGTGGCGCGTGTGCTTGGCCGCTGCTGCGGGCAGTCCCCCTGGGGGCCTTCCTTGCCCTCCCCGCTTGGCTCGGGTTGCAGCGGGATGTGTGTGCGAGGTGGCGGGGACGCCCCGGGAGCTGCGGCCTTTGTCCAAGGCGGACAAACCCCAGAGGCCTTCCTTGCGGCGCCCAGGGAGCGCGGCTGCATCCACCCGCCGGGCGCCACGGGCAGGAGGGGGGCAGAGGCTGGAGCCGAGCACCTTGGGCAGCCGATGCCCTGTCTGCGGGCCGGCCCTGGAAAGGCTCGCTGGGTTTTGGGAGCGCCAAGGACCGAGGAGAGGCAGAGGAGCCCGGCCCCAGGAGGGAGAGGCCCTGCGCCCCGAGCAGTGTGTGTTTGCCCCGCGGCTGCCCAGGCAGTGGCCCGGATGCATCCTGCCCCTCTGGCCTGCCCGTCTGTGCCCCGGGAGAGCCCCACCAAGGAGGCAGGGCATCGTGGGGGGCTGGCTGGTGGTGGAATTTCGCTTTGCTGTGGTCGGTTCCCTGCTTGGGGAACTGATCATGGCAAAGCAATGCTTTTTTAACAGCTGATGGACGGTTCCAAAATGGCCGCCGCTGTTTCCTGGACGGATTCCTCGCTTACCGAGGCGGCGAAAATGGCCGCCCCTATGGAGGATCTTCGCTGAACGGTGAGTTTTTGCCCCATAGGAACGCATTAAACAGGATTTAATGCGTTTCTATGGGGTTTTTTGTTCCGTTTAGCGACAATTTCACATAGCGACGTTAATCCTGGAACGGATTAACGTCGCTATGCAGGGTGCCACTGTATTTGGTTTTTGCTTGGCTTTTAAAACCTAGTAGAGTCATACATCTTGAATTTGAGGATTTTCACCCTTCCTCCTGTTTCTCCACCCAGTATGCCTGATAATCCTCCACATTAATGTTGTGCATTAGCATCTGATTCCAGGCAAAATTCCTTGCCATTCTCTAGGGGGCTGCCATCCACTGGAACAATGATAAGCAGTGGAGTTTGGTTGGAGCTTGAGCTGCCTTTAGCATTATGCATGGAAGTGTCAAGATAGCACATTTTAATCTAGAAAATGGTCATAGTCTCTTTGTGTCTCCAGAAGTGTTCTAACTACTTTTGCAGTGTAGGAGCTGCTCCATCTTTCGAATTACTGTACCGTACCATCTTAATTTGAGGGGAGATGCATGCTTCATACTATACTCCTGTCTTTTATACTTCAAAGACATGCCTGTTATTGGTTTAAGACCCTTTTATGTGTTCTAATGAAAGACCTAAAGGGGAGTGCAAAGTTATTTATGCTTCTGTTGTTATTGGAGAACAATGGCCTCATTTTCCATTGGAAATTGATTGATAGTATCTTACTGGCCAATGCTTTTGAGTTAGAAATTTCTTATATATCCACTATTCACATTGGGTGGCAGGTAATATACACTGTACTTGCATGTTTTTGCAAGCCATGGAATTTTGCAGTAGATCAGTGGATCTAGATTGCAGTGGATGGTATCCTAAAAAGGTTACTTCTACTCAGAGGACACTACAGAGAGCAGGGAGATGATGTTGTGATCTACCCTCTGTTGCTTGTATTTATTTGGACCACACAAAGGTACACGCCCTTCACGCTGCCACCAGGTATTCTCCTAATACCAACTTATGTCACAGGTGCTGCCAACTCTAAGGGTTATAGAACTTAGGAAGCAGAGTTTTAATCAAATATTCTTTTATTGTCAAAACAAATCAAAAGGTAAATCACATATGAACTGTTTCAGATGTTAATACATATTGGATCATGTTTGCTGTCAATCAATATCTCTCTTGCTTTCAATCAATATCTCTCAATTTACTAACTCTCTCCTTCTCTTAAACCCTAACTCTCATTGCACATCTCCAGCTGTCCCTAACTCTGTCCAACTCTCTAACTGTCTCTCTGGCTCCGTCCCTCCTGCCCTATCCTTAGCTGCTCCCCCTTGAGCTGCTGTGATGGACAGGCAGGAATGGCATCACCTTTTGGCATTCCGCTACAATGTTCTATGGCACGAACCATTATAAATGTGAAAGGAATTTGCAAAATTAAATCAAAGGAAAATTTGGTGGATTGAAACATAGCTTCTTGGTGAAATTCTGAGGGAGAAGATGGTTCAGAGTGTAGAGGATCAGAACACCTGACTATGAAGCTGGGAGCTGGAAGTTTGAATCTCCACTGTGCCTCCTGGAAAAATGGCCACCTAAGATTACCTGGAGCCTGTGTAATGGATGAGATTATGTCTACTGCCACTTGTGCAGCCTTAGGCATGCTGCAAGACCCCAGAGCTCTGCCAGAAAGGGGATTTGTAAACAGTTTCTAAATACTTCTTACCAATAAACCTTGGAAGGGTCACCATAACTTAGGTGGCACATGGTTTAGTTATTTTATTTAAATGAATAAAATTAGAAAGATTTTCTGTCCTGAAAAATCTATGAAACTTTTTTGGCTTGTACTGGTAGTTGTCTTTGCTGTAGCCATGATTCTGCTGTTTTCATGGACACCTGCATTCCCTACTCTCTTAGAACAGTAAAGAACTCTTTTAAAAATAGAAATCTGTTTAAGCATATAAAATTGATCCACTCCAATTATTCCCCTCTTAATAAAAAGAGTCATCCCTTATTTCATTAACTTTTTGGTAGAATATTGGCTGAATGTTTAGGAAATTTTGACCTTGGAAATGTAAAATACTGTGTTCCAATTTGTCTTTGAAATTGATGAGTCTGTAATGAGCTTAAGACCACCAAGAGTAGATTGTTTGTACTAAATAATATGCACATATGGATTGTTCTTCATATCCTGCAGGCAGGAAGGACTTGGAAAGCAGCGGCACTTTTGGCACATCTGGTTCTGTTGCTGGCTCGTCCATACTGATACAAGGTTTTTCTCTACACTTCTGTGACCAGCTTCAGTGGATTCGGTGTCATAATTAGTTTTCTCTATGTTTGGCTTTGTGAGACATAGACGTCTTTCTCTGACATGGCGCTTACTGCATATGCCTGTGTCAAGATTATCAGTTTTGATAAAATACTCTGCTTCTCACATGATTAAATGTTACGTCTTTGCAAAAAAAATGCACAGAGAAAACTAGTGTGTTGGGCAGACAGTTTTTTTCTCCTACTCTACCGTTCTTAACAAGCCAGTTATGTCTAAGCAGTATTTTTTCCAAGGGAGAGTTGTCCAGCATTGAGAGTTGTCCCTTCTGAAGTCATACAATACAGTTACAGGTTTGCTATATACAGTAATTTGCTCCTAGGTCATAACCACTTCTTTAATTAATTAATGATTTCACTATCAGGGTCTGCTTATCTATCTCAGGCTTTAACTGATTGAAACTGAGCCTCCTTCAGATTTTTCCAACCTTCACAACCCATCCTGCAGACTTTCTGTTGGGACTTTGTTCTTTCTACTTCTGCAACAGAAGATCTTGGGAGGCGACAGTGAAGCATTTTACTAGATGGGATTTATAGCATTCTTTTTAATTCACAATTTCATCCTTACCTCTCTGAACAAATTGTGGGCTTTGTAATTTGTAGCTGTACATATTTCCCTAGTTTTTCTAGCCAGAGAAGTTTGCTTCTTCATCATGGCTTCTGTGTATTGACACAAGTTGGTTTTCTGTACCTGCATGAATACCAAGTCAGAAAGCTCCAGAGATTTTATGTAATACATTATCTTTTCCCCTGAGCCTCTGCTGCACATAGGCAAGTCATTCCCTCAGTCCTTTCTTATCTGCTGCAGCAACAACACCATTGGACTCCTTCAGAGCATTTTTTTCCAACAACAATGTGTAAATACATAGATACTTACCTGAGTTTTCTTCTTCTTTCCCTAGTTGCCTCTTTAGTCACCTTGTTATTCTTAAAAAGAGAGGGAGAGGGAAAGTCCCCCCCCCCGTTAATAGTTAACACCCCATCGTCTTACCTGTATGCCTGTAACTAAATACTGTTTCTTTTTTTGTGCTTTACTGCCTCTTCAGCTTTGATGAAAAAGTATTTTGGCTGTAAAATTCCGCAAACAGATGGTCATGATAAATGTCTTTTTTGACTAAGGGAGTCTCATTTAGTTCAAAGTTGTACAATTTGTAGGAGTTTTGCTAAATTAACATTGAAAAACTGCCATTCCCACTTCTTTTCTCTGGGAAAAGTCCCTCAAAACAACCAATTCTTTACAACATTTGGCCACAGCTGCTCTCACAAACAAATCTATAACCCAGTGTGGTCAGTAAATGATGGGAAAGGATGCATAGGACAACCACTCTCTAATCCAGTAAACTTTCTGTGATGCATCCTGATGTGCCCCCAATGCATCTTATGAAATTGACTAAGAAGTCTGAACCTGGAAGCAAAATGAGAAAGGCTGCTATTGATACTGACACAGATAGTCAGAAAAGAAGAAAAAACCATCTTTTTAAGTTGAATGTATGCATTTAAGTTCTCCAACTTTTTCTATTTTAGTAATATCATGTGCCTTGTGGACTATTCTGTATACTATACTACAGTATTTCAATGTCAAGGAATCCTCTGTTAAAATCTCAGCAGCCATGAACTCTCTCTGGATACCCTTAGGCAACCCTCAGAGACTCCCTCTCTGTATGTAATATGGAGATACTACTGGACTCCACTTCTATAATATATGGGAATAATATATAAAGCACTTTTAGTAGAAGTTGTAGAATTTGTTTTAATCTTAAAGTGTTAATCTAAACAGGTTCTTTAGTTGTATCTAGCTAGAAACATGTAGGTGTTTCTACTACTGCAACAGGGGGCTGAAATAATATTTGGCAATTCCTCATGTCTGTAGAAGCCCTGCAATGCCACCTCCCATCTTGTTAAAAAGGGTGGAGAAGGCTTGTGGCAATGCGTTTTTGACTCAGTGCAGGATTTGGTGCCAAAGGTTGTAGGGTGGAGGACATTGCAGAAATCCACTTCCTTTCCCATTATGCAGATTGATCAGAGTACTGTATATTCCATTAGTGGAATGGCACTGATTGGTACAACTCTTTTGCATCTCAGTTGCAGGACTGGAAGCCGAAGAATAGTGAAGCAATCTGGAAGTTGAATCATGGCAACTGGACTTATTTCTTATTAGGTTGAAATGTTTCGCTACTCATCCGAGTAGCTTCTTCAGTCACTTCTTAATGAAGCTAGATCTGAGAGACCAAGCAAGCTTTTTTCCTTCCTTTCTTCAAAGAGTGGTATTCGTTCCCCAACCATGTTGTGGGAGATATGCCATTGAAGGAGAAAAAAATTTCAAGAGCAGTATATGAATGTTTTAAAGGAGTCAGCTGTTAAAAAGAAAAAATGTCAGATTCTACTGGATTATTGCCTCACACCTCTTTAGATCCTAGCACAGAATTCTAGCAAGCATGATAGATTCTATTTCAAACATTTAATCTTAAACTTAGAACTGCAGAGCTGTAAGAGACCCGAGGGATCATTGAGTCTATCCCCTGTAAGGGAGGCACAGTGGGGAATTCAACCCCAAAACCTCTGGCTCCACAGCCAGATACAATTCTCAGCCAGGGTTGATTTGATGTAAATCAAATTGATTTAAAAAACAATTTAATTTTTAAAAATTTGATTTTTTGATAATTTAATTTTTTTAAATCAATGTTTTGTCTTGAATCATGATTTGAATCAATTTGATTTTTATCCACCCCAGCCAGATACCTAAACCATTGAGTTATCCAGAAGTTCTGTAAATGCCTAACACAGCTGAACTCAGGATAGAAGTTGGGGATATTCATGCTGGCTGTTCGGGAGCATTTCCAAAATACAGTGGGGTCTCTACTTAAGAACGTCCCTACTTAAGAACAATCCAACTTAAGAACAGCTCCATTTGCTAAATTTTGCTTCTACTTGAGAACAGAAATCCAAGATAAGAACAGGAAAAAAAACCTTTCCTGCTCTTTTTTTAACCTTAGGTCATCTTAGGTTAAAAAAAAATTCTCCCCCTAGTGGTAGAGTACGTATTAACCAGCTTTGCATTAGTTCCTATGGGAACTAATGCTTCAATGTACGCACGCACCTCTACATAACAAAAAAACCAGCCAGAACGGATTAATTGGTTTTCAGTCCATTCCTATGGGAAATTTTGCTTCAACTTAAGAACGTTTCAACTTAAGAACACCATTCCAAAACGGATTAAGTTCTTAAGTAGAGGTTCCACTGTAGTTTCTATGGACAGAAAAGAGCAGATACGGATTAAATGGTTTTCAATGCATTCCTATGGGAAATGCAGATTCAACATAAGAACTTTTCAACTTGAGAACCACCTTCCAATACGGATTAAGTTCTTAAGTAGAGACCCCACTGTATTCCTTTCCACATTTGAACCGTAACTGAAATTCAAAGCAAATGCTTGACAATTGAAGAGGAATGCCAATATAATAGAGGGAAGCACAGTAAAGCAGGCATCTTGGCAAGTCTTCAGGACTGAGTCCCATGATCGAGTCTTCAGGACTGAGTTCCAAGCCCCGAGTCTTGAGTTGTCGCCCCCCCCCCCCGGCGATCAAGACAGCCAGCCTGGAAGGAAAGACTAGCTACTGTCTCTGTGCATGCACAGTGCCTTTGCAACTTCTGAGTCCCCATCCCCGCAGTAGAAGCATTATTTCCAAATGTTTCTCTGCTGTATTGTGGGTTGTACAGGGTATAGGAATATTTTCTATAGCGGGTAGGAGGGTTATACAGGGCTCAGGCATACAAATATTTTGAATATTTTTTTTTAAAAAAATGGTATTAATGAATCATGTTGACCAAGCTATCAAAGTCATGGTGTAGAAGCTAGTTCTTTTTCTTTGGTTCCTGTGGACGCAGTGTCCAAAATCCTATTATTGTAAAATAAGCCATGTAAACTGGATAATGTCATCATCTGATGATGGGAATATTTAATTTGAATTAATTAAAACCTTTTTATCGCCCTCCTTTAGGTTCTGAGGCTTTCTAGGGATCCCTTTAGCTATTGGGTGCTTCAGAATGGGGAAGGAAATTTATTTATTAAATTTATACCCCGCCCATCTAGACGGAAGTCTACTCTGGGCGGCTAACAATAATAGATAAAAACAATAGATTCAATCTGTATTTCTTCAATATTGTCCTTAAAACTATGGCTTAAAAAAAGATTAAGAATAGCTGCTTTGAAGCACAATTTTAGTTAAATTTCAGACTGAATGTTCTCTCTCACTGTTCTCCTTTTCACGCTACATTATAATTCAGCCTTTCTCACAAAGCCTTTAATAGCTAACAATTGCCACTGGACTGCCGGCGGCAGTGCCAGTCCTGGTAGTGCTGAGCCAGTGGTAATTCTGGCTAATAAAGACTTCCCTGCCCTGGGTCTCAGAAAAGGGAACCCTATGGTAGGGAGCCTTGGAACCTGAAAAGTGTGTGGAGGGGGATAAGAAGGTTTAAATTAATTTAAATGAAATATTCCTGCTGCAGGATGATTATGTCCTGCTACTTGTACAGTGTAAAATTGTGCAGGAGGATTTCAGCTATGTTGTTGAGGTCAATGGGAGAACAAGGTCATGTGGTTGAAATCTTCATTTTTGCATGTAAGGAAATAAAGCCACCCCGTGATTAAAGGGACATTGCATCCATTCCAGTTTTGGAAATGAACTATGACATGCTGAGTATGAGTGTGGCTAATTTGCATTCTACATGATCTTAGGATACACAGCCTCAGGGTTCAAATGGAGGACAGGATTTTCCCACAGGGCTTTTGCACTCTAGTACTGGATCTTCCAATTCTGTTCTTTTTCTTCCTGTTTTGTGGTGTAAGTCTGTTTAGACTGAGAAAGGATGAGACATACCTGATGATATCAAATAATTGCACATAGTGTTGTGGAAAGACATTACATTAATCATCCAGCTACTAACAGTTGTTGTTGCTAAAACCTATTCAGCATGACTTCTTGTACTGCCTTGTGTGTAGTGCTCTCAGTATAACCCAGTTTTCTGATCCAGCTGTGGTATCCTTTTTCTATTTCTCTTTTTAAGGTTCAACCTTTCTGTTAGAAGGTTGTCCTTGGAATGCTCTCTTCACCTTTAGCAGAGACCATATGTTTTAGATGCTTGTGGCAAAGCCCAAAAAATTTGTGGTTCTAGTTACAGAATTGTTGTTATGTTCAGTGCCAGCACAAGCTTTTGGTTACAAAAATCAAGCAAGCAGAGGGACATGGAGATGGGAGATGTCTTGTCAGTAGCTGGGTTTTCGTTTTGGTTTAAATTGGGCTTTAAACCAATTATATTGTCCTTCCTGAGCCTTTTACCTGCTCCTCACTTCAAAGCATGCCACTCCTCACCCCTGTAGTATTCATGCGGTCAGTACTGGGTTTGCAATGCTCTGCTACATATGTAATATTAATATGCCGGGGTGGTCTCTTTTCACTCCACAGATTTCTAAGACGAATGATTGTCTTACATATGGACATGCTAATAACTTGGTTTAGCTGTGATACATGGCAATTTAAAGGCAGAACATGGTGAGAAGGGGCCAAGTCTTTTTTTATTGGCTGTCAGTGCCAGTTTGCATATTGTTATCATGATGCTGCTTAAGCAGTGGCTTTCAGAAGTAAGCTGGTAAGCTGCCTAATTCAAATGTTAGGAAGACCTTAATATGATCTTCAATGAATCTGCATATAATTCATTTTCCATCCATTATGCAAAGAAAAAAATGGAAGCAGATGGAAACAGATCATATAATAGGAATGATTTCTAAGAATTAGAATTCCATTCAACTCCCAATAGGCCTGGCACACCTTGACAACAACATAAATCTGTGTTCTGTAAAGGAGGGCTGCCATGAATGTGCAATTGAAAGCTGTGGCATCCATGCAGAGGGCTCCGTTGTCCAAAGTTAACCATGGGATTTGGGAGGAGCTAGGAGAACTGTAATGCTAGGAACACTTAAGAAGTTAGGATAAGTTTGAATTCTATATCTAGATCTTGTAACCTGCTAGGATAATAATGTTTTTGTGGCTTAGGCAAAAGAAGGGTCCAGCCTGAAATCAGAACTAAGTGTTTTTACCTCTTTTTCTGACTTTTCATTTCCTCCTGCTTCCCAGCATTGCAGCTTCCCTTAGCCAATGATGGCAGCAGCCGTTCCTCCTCTCTGGAGAACTCACCCCAGCATCACACTCACCCATCACGTCCCCGAAACATGCTAGGCCTGCCTCCTCAGCCACCATTCCTCATGCACAGGAGCATGGAGAGGTAAGCAGAGTTAAGAATCAGTCAGACCAATGCAGGTGTTCTCTGCTGCATTTATCCTACCTTTGTTAGTCATTTAATCTCATGCAAGTTATTGTTGCCTTTTTTTTCTTCTTTGCAGTCATATGAGAAAAGGCCAGCTTGATTTGGGAGAGAACTTTTTTATTGTTTTTATTTAATAATTTATGAATTAGTAATTGTAGAAGTGCAGTTATTGTTTGATTTGACAGAGCTATGCACAATGTAGAAGCAGTTTACACATTTGTGTACTTATATACCCTTGGATAATAGCAAGTAGACATGGGCTATTCATATTGGTATCCCTGGGGATATGAATATGAATCACTGTTCCAAAGGTGCCATGGATGCCCATTCTCTCCCCCCAGAAATGATTGGTCTACTCAACAGTTGCTGCGTAGCACTCAGGTCCTTTGTCGTTGTCATGGCAATCCAGGAAGGAGCCTGGCCAACGTTTCCCTGCCTCCCTGCACAGCCAAACACTACGGTGAGGAAGTGGGATAGGAAGTCTCCTTGCTCAGCTGATGAGAGGTCAGCTGTGTGGGGAGGTGGGGAAGCATCGGCTGGGCTTCTTCTCAGATTGATACAGCAATGATGATGAAGGACCCGAGTGCTGCACATTGACTAATG
Organism: Pogona vitticeps; assembly: GCF_051106095.1. Classification (NCBI taxonomy): domain Eukaryota; kingdom Metazoa; phylum Chordata; class Lepidosauria; order Squamata; family Agamidae; genus Pogona; species Pogona vitticeps. The sequence goes on along the minus strand of NC_135784.1, from coordinate 123,115,466 downwards.
TGTGGACCAGCCAGTTCTGGGGGCAAGGGAATGGTCCTCCATGGCACCTGTGCTGCTGCCATTCATACTTCTATCCCCAGGGATATGAATAGCCCATGTCTAATAGCAAGTTAGGGGACATGGTGGCGCTGCAGGTTAAATTGCAAAAACCTCTGGGCTGCAAGGTCATAAGATCAGCAGTTTGAATCTATGCGACAGAGTGAGCGCCCGTTGCTTCTCCCAGCTCCTGCCAACCTAGCAGTTCAAAAGCATGTAAAAATGAGAGTAAGTAAATAGGTACCACCACTGTGGGAAGGTAACGGCGTTCCATGTCTAGTTGCGCTGGTCACATGACCACCGAAACTGTCTACGGACAAATGCCGGCTCCATGGCTTGGAAACAGGGATGAGCACCGCCCCTAGAGTCGGACACGACTGGACAAATTGTCAAGGGGAACCTTTACCTTTACTAAAAAGGTAAAGACCTCTCTTTTTTAAACTAATGTGTTGATTTTGCCTATTAAATGAGTAATTTGTTGCACATGGACACAAGCATACAGTACAGTGGTGCCTCGCTTAACGAGCGCACCGTACAACGAAGAATCCGTATAGCGATCCCTTTTTGGGGATTGCTCTACGGAGCTGCCCCAATCGCCGCACTCACTTTGCGACGATTGGGGCGTCCGGCGGCCATTTTGGAGCCGCCGATCAGCTGATCGGCGGCTCCAAAATGGCCGCCGGATGACCCGAAATGGCCCCCGTCAGTGTTTTCGCGCCCTCCCCTTGCTTACCGAGGTCGCGAAAACGTTGCAGGGGGCCATTTCGGGTCATCCGCGGCCATTAAAATGGCTACGGACGACCCGAAATGCCCCCCGCAGCGTTTTCGCGACCTCGGTAAGCAAGGGGAGGGCGCGAAAACACTGACGGGGGCCATTTCGGGTCATCCGGCGGCCATTTTGGAGCCGCCGATCAGCTGATCGGCGGCTCCAAAATGGCCGCCGGACCGCGAAAACATCGCTGGAGGGGTAAGTTTGGGCGCCTATTGGAACGCATTAAATTAAGTTTAATGCGTTCCAATAGGCTTTTCCTGCCCCGTACAGCGATGTTTTCGCATAGCGAAGGTTAATCCGGAACGGATTAACCTCGCTATACGGGGCACCACTGTAGTAGAAATGTTAATCTTAATGGCCTTAGAAATTGATAAAGAAGTTTCTTTGTCTTTTCAATTTGCCAAATAATGAAAACTTAGTAAAGGTAACTTGAATGGAGACAATCCTATAAGCGTGGAGATTTTCCTAATGAAAAAATGTATTCTCAACTACAAATAAGAACATCACTTTTGATTTGGAGAAAAATTGTCTTATTAATATCGTCACACTTACAGGCTTCTAAGCTCTTCTAGATGCACATCTTAGAAACAAAATCTGCTTGTCCTTCATGGTTTCGTCTTTTGTTTGCTGAAAAACTGCACTGATGCATTACCATATCACAGATAAGACTTGCTGTACATTATTCTACCTTTCTTCCGTTTCCCCTTCTAGTATAGAGATCGATCAGAAACTACAGGAAATTATGAAGCAGACGGGTTACTTGACCATCGGAGGGCAGGTGAGCAGCAACAAATTAAAGGTGGAGGATGGCAAGCTAAGCAGCTATTTAAAGAAAACGAACTTTGGAATAGAGCACCATGATGTTAAGCTGAATAGCACAACAGTATGATGATTGTGGAACATTCATATTTTCTCCCTGTTTATTATGATGCAACCCAAAACAGAGGGGCCAAGTCAGAACTATGCCTTTCAGAAAGACAAGCCCACTGTTGTGTGCCTGCATGTTGTTCCTCTGAATAGTGGTCTGTTGATGCTTCCTTTGCATTTAACTTCCACTTTAGGTTGATCAGCCAGTGTAGTTTCATGGAACATACAGTATATAACTGGCAAGAGATGAGGTTTGCAGTTGTTTAAAACACTTTGAAATATGATGAAATAAGGGTTACTTTAAAGCAGCCTCCATCTTCTCAGTATGTTGTTGGTCACTAGTGTCTCTATTTGCCTATGAGCTGACTGTGTTTATCTTCTCACAGAGATACCAGGCAGAAATCAATGACCTAGAAAACCTAGGTGAGATTGGAAGTGGGACATGTGGACAGGTCTGGAAAATGCGTTTTAAGAAGACAGGCCACATCATAGCAGTGAAGGTGAGGCAGACTTTCTTGCATGCTGAGAGTCAAGTGTCTAAAACCAAAGGGCAATATCGTGCAGTATAATCCTGCAGGGACTCACTGATGATCAGGTGAAGCTCTGAGGAGCCTGGATGGTTTGTTCTTGTTTCATCTGTTGAAGGAGACGTGGGTTTGGATGGGATAAAAAAAATTTAGATTAAGTGCCATGTCTTTACTGAATTGGTCATAAAGCATTCATGGTTTGTGACTGAAAATCATGTCACCCACTTTTTGTCTTCCCATGTCTGCTCCCAGTGCTTACTTTTGCCCCATTTTCCCCCTTTTGCTCAGCAAATGCGTCGTTCTGGTAACAAAGAAGAGAACAAGAGGATTCTAATGGACTTGGATGTGGTTCTGAAAAGCCATGATTGTCCCTACATAGTTCAGTGCTTTGGGACATTCATCACAAATGTAAGTGAACCCAGTGCTGCCATCTTCTCTGGCATCTACTTGTTTGTAAATGAACATTAATAGTAACATTTGATTTTGATTTTTCCCTCCCTACCCTTTAGACGGATGTTTTTATAGCGATGGAGCTAATGGGCACATGTGCAGAGAAACTGAAGAAACGCATTCAGGGACCTATCCCTGAGAGGATCTTGGGAAAGATGACTGTGGCGGTGAGTGAAACCTCACTTGTGTAATCCAGATCAAGTGCTTACAACTTGTTGTCTCCAGCTCCAGAAAGTATTCTGCACATCTTGAAGCAATAATAATTTCTTACATATATCTCTCTAGGAATGGGGCATTGATATTTTTTAGACTCAGGCTCCTAAAATCTGCCAGGAATTCCCCAGGCAGATATGGAATACCTCCCTCCCCCAAAGTACACAGAGCAACTTCCTGTGTGCCTTTCAGAAAGGGTACTGTCCCAGTGCTCTGTAGGAGTTGCAAGGTTTTGTGGGGTGATGGTGGTAGTTCCTAGGAAAGGATAATCTTTAGAGCCTAATGGGGCACGCTATCACTCGCCCTCCTGATGAAGCCTTGCAATTTCCTTCTTTTTGAAAGAAATACAGTAAGAGAGGCACACGTGTAGGTATGAAAGCTGCTGTGTATCCTGTTTATTTATGGATGGATGGATGGATGGATGGATGGATGGATGGATGGATGGATGGATGGATGGATGGATGGATGGATGGATGGATGGATGGATGGATGGATGGATTCATGCATTCATTCATTCATTCATTCATTCATTCATTCATTCATTCATTCATTCATTCATTCATTCTTGCCAACTTCAAGGAGTTGAAATTTAAAAAAATCTGAAAGTCCTCTCTTTGTATATCTCCTCTGTCCCTCAATGAGAACAGTTTTCTATTTCTTATATGTCAAGAGAGAAGTTTTAGGAGGAAAAAGCTTCAGTGTCCAGAGGACTACATATGTGTGCTTTGCTGCTTCCCTCTTCCTCATATATTCTTAGGACTCTGGGTAATTACATCCGTAGTAACAGCTCTGATTGTTTAATAACAATAGAGAACGGGGCTATTGGAATGCTCATCTGACTCCTTCATCTAGTCCACTGTTTTATCTTTCCAGAAAGTCATCAAAAGAAAAAGATTGTTCCTTTCAAAGCTTCCCCCACTTTTTGGTGTTTCTGATATTTCCATATGTGTGAACTGTGATTAGAAAACAATCTTTGCATAATTCTTTTCTTAGAGTTTAAATTCGATTTTAACCTGTCTAATAATGTTGGCAAAATGAAAAGAAAAAGAGATGAAAGGGGGAAATATTCTGGCGCTTTAATAACTGACATATTTGTTTCAGTATCAGCTTTCATTGATTAAAATCAAATTCTTCAGACACAAGGAATGCCTAATAATGTTACCTGTGTAGTTTGATTTGTTCCTTGATATAAGTCCTGAGAGTACTAAGTGAACTTCTGAAAAAAAAAGGAAGTTCTAAGTAATATGTGACAATGTAGAAGTTGAAGCTTACAAAAATAAATGATTAAGAATGTCACTACACTTCTCTCTCCAACAATACTGGGGTTAGGAGTGCCAGTTCTCTATCAAGTTGATCTTTCATTATGTTGACCATCCTTTCTATATAATACCATGTGCAATGAGCCTTAGGGTCTTTCTGACACACACCGCCCCGATCTATAGAGGCTGAATTAGAGATACTGTGTTTGGAAGCATGTAAATTACTTTGACACTTTTGGTACTGAATTATGGGACTTTGGGTAGCCAGAGGCACCATATTTATTGAATATTTACTTATTGAATATTTATTTATGTATTTATTTATTTTAAAAAGTCTGTGTATAACCAAAACTGTGCTGCCCAGGCCCATGCAATTTAAGGGAGAAATGTAATGTACTAGATCTTTTTAAAAAATGATAAGCTTATGATATCTGGAATACCTCCAGGAAGGGGTGCTTTTATTCATGAAAACTTAACATAGCACAACTATGTAATAAACTGTAGTTGTGGGTTTTGTTTTTGTCAGTAGATCTCACTGAAAAAGCGAAGATAGTATCATTGAGAAACATTGGTACAATTTCTCATTCCAAGGAAAGAAAATGTTTTACAATACCTTCCCATTTATTGGTCAAAATCCTGATCACATAAGGCATAAATTTTCAAAGTGAATTGCCACAAGGCAAGAAATCTCCATAGACATTATCTGTTATATGCCAAGTTGTGTGACTCAGTGTGTAGCAGATAATGTCTATAGAGATTTCTTAAGGAAAGAGGTGACACTTTGTGCACTACAGGATTTTAGTCATCATGTTCATGAATGCTGGTTTTGTACAGTAATCTGTATGTCTGAAACACTGTACTGTGATATTGTCCTAAGTTTTTCATGTAATATTTATGTACACAAACTGGGTAATATACATCTTTCCCAAATATGTAATCCCCATAGTGAATGAATTATCTTTGTTTTCAAAGCAGTACTTACGTTTTTGGCCACATTAATTAAAAAAAAGTAGCCTTGATAACTGTTCCCAGACCTGAGCACTGAGGCTTTGCATATAGTGAACAACTGCTGATTTGTTGCTTTCAGATTGTCAAAGCACTCTACTATTTGAAAGAGAAGCATGGTGTCATTCATAGAGACGTGAAACCTTCCAATATCTTGTTGGATGAGAGGGGGCAAATCAAATTGTGTGACTTCGGAATCAGTGGAAGGCTGGTGGACTCAAAAGCCAAAACTCGAAGTGCTGGTTGCGCAGCATATATGGCGGTAAGAAGTGGTTAGGGAGCATCGCCCAGGATGTGGACATGATGTAATTGAATTAACTAATCTGTGGGCCCCACTCTTTGTTCAAATAATCCCGTGTCTGAAACTCAGTAGTAAATCACAACTAGAGTAAACCCATTGAATACAGAGGAGTCGACTCACTAGTCCCCACTGAGTCATTGGGCCTACTCTAGTTGTGACTTACTACAGTGGTGCCTCGTGAATTTTAAAAACCCATTGAAATGCATTGAAAGCCCTTCAATGCATTTCAATGGGCTAAATACCTCATCGTAAAGCAAAGATCCTCCATAGGGTGGCCATTTTCCGGTGCCTGTATAGTGAGGAATCCATCCTAAAGCACAGCGGGGAGCCATTTTGCACAGCAGGCGGCCTTTTTAGAGCCGCCAATCAGCTGTTTGAAAATCGTCACTTAGCGAAAAATCGGTTCCCGAAGTAGGGAACCGATCATTGTGAAGCGAATTTTTCCTATTAGAACATGGTTTAGCAATCGCAAAAACTTCATTGTCAAGCGGTTTCATCGTTTAACAAGGTAATCGTTAAGCGAGGCACCATTGTACTGGATTTCAGCCTGTAAGGCTAAAATAGATTCTTAGCTGATCTCCTGTCCAAGCAGTGCCTTGTGTTGGGCCTGCTTGCTTTTAGCCATTGAAATGCACCATGTATCTGAGGTTGTTTTTTGAAACAGAGGATAAAATCACTTGTGTTCTACACTATAGAAGGTTGTCACTGGATTCTGTCCTTAGTTTCCACACACAAACACTATGCAGTCATCAGTCCAGTAAAAAAACTCCTTTTCTTTTCTCAGTGGTTTTTAAAGTGTTGTCTGTTGTTTCATTGTGTTGTAAACTGCACAGAATGGCCTTGGTAGCCAGATGGGCAGTATAGAAGTTGAATTAAGAATAAGAATAAGAATTGGAAAAACGAACAAAATACAGAGACCTGGCAATCAAAACATTGTGCTTGTGGATGAGACACACTTCAATGGTCGCTGTAGTCATCAGGGCTTTGGAAACAATATCAAGAAATTTCACAGGGCCTCATAAGAAATTACAGATCTCAGAAATAACAGCATCAGAGCTACAAAAAAGAGCAATATTAGGAACAGCATACATACTGCACTAATATTTAAGAGATACTTAGGTTTTTGGTTAAAACTTGTATCTGTTATGTAACACCAATATATTTATTTATTTATTTATTTAATTTATATGCCGCCCACTCTACCCAAAGGTCTCTGGGCGGCTTACAACAATTAAAATTCAATGCAATAAAATAAAATGATTAAAATACAATTAAATACAATTAAAATACAATTAAAATGTTTTTATATATGTTTTTATAATTTTGATTGAATGTGTCTGTTATTTTTGATGACTAGTATAATAATAGAGAAACATGGTTTTTATCTGTAAGTAGCGGAAAATTGCTAGGCGCAGATAAGAAACCTTTAGCAAAGACTTGTTCTTTTGACGGAGTTTGTAACAGTCTTTTTATTTCTAGCCTGAGAGAATAGACCCCCCTGATCCCTCAAAACCTGATTATGATATCCGTGCAGATGTTTGGAGCCTGGGCATCTCTCTGGTAAGTGAGACTCATTTCTCCTTTTTAAGGTCCTTGCAGGCAATCCGCATGGGACTCTATGAAGCTTTCTGTGTGGCCTGTGTGGATGCCCAAGCTTGTTTTAAGCTTAAGGAAATGTCATTTCCTCTAATGATGTATTTCATGGGTACAGTGGTGCCTTGCAAGATGATGTTAATTCGCTCTGCGAAATACGCTGTCTTGCGAAAACATTGTCTTGTGAAACGCAGTTCCCCATTGGAATGCATTGAAATCTATTTAATGCGTTCCAATGGAAAAATCGTTGTCTTGCAAAAATTGTCCATAGAAAACATCGTCTTGTGAAGTGCAACAGCGATTGCAAAAACCAATCGTCTTGCGAGGCAATCATCTTGTGAGGCACCACTGTATTCTGGTGTGAGATTCCTAAGCAGCCTTTCATATATACAGTATTCATTATATTATGGACATGCCAGCAAGTTTTAAGGTTTTTATTTTTCTAAAAGAACTTCAGCTGTATTTCAGTTACTTGAAATAAGCTGAATTCTACAGAATCTTGTGTCCCACTTTTACTTGGGCTATTGAGACTGGAAAATTGAATTGACATTTCAGTTTCTTTGTTGCATAGAAACATGTCCTATCAGTAATTTGTTATGCTTTCTCCATTTTGATCTTTGAGGCAGAGACTACCTTGTTTTTTGTTTTTTCACCCTAATATTCTCAGAAAGAGATGGGATGATGGTGTGGTTTTGGGGGGCATACTGGTGATAGTTTTCTAGGGCTTCATTTTGAATTTTTGGAAAGCAGAGTATAGAATATTCTAGAAATACAGTTAACTTGCAGAGTACTTTCTGTCCATGCTTACTTGGAAGCAATTCTCATAATGTTCAATGGAACTTATGTATATGTAAGGGAAAACCATCAAATATTCATGGCAAAATATAATTGAGAAAAACTGTGCACATAAAGACAGTGGTAACACTGTTCTCCACCAGGCTGTCCTTCAAATGACCAGTTATGTGCCCAGTTATGTGCCTAGTTGCCAATTGAATAGGAATCACATTTTGACTGAGTGGGAATAGGTTTTTGACCTCAGTATCCACATTTTTGGAGAACTCTAACCACAATTGGTACTACAAAATATTCTTTTCCTTGTTAACCTCACAAGTCCAGTGAAATTAGAGAAGACTTCATAACAATATTAAGAAAATTACATTACTATACCCTGTTTCCCCGAAAATAAGACCTTTCCTGAAAATAAGCCCTAGTATGATTTTTCAGGTTGCTTATAATATGAGCCCTACCTCCAAAATAAGCCCCAGTTAAGTGAAACCCCATCCTCCACCATTGTGCAGCAACTCGAAGATGACATGACTGTATTTGAATAAATATAGATCGTTGTAGATTTTTAAAAAATGCCCTGAAAATAAGCCCAAATGTGTTTTTTGGAGCAAAAATAATATAATACCCTGTCTTATTTTGGAGGAAACATGGTATTTATTTTATTTATTTATTAATTAGATTTATATACCGCCCATCTAGAATGTGTCTACTCTGGGCGGTTTACATATATCATAAAAATAAACTAAAGTAAAATTCAGATTAATCACAGAGTCCAAGTTGGGAAAAGAAGAAGAAAAAGAAAGAAAGAGAAAAAAGAAAAGGGGAGATAGGCTAGGTAATGGCTGTAGGGAAGGCCTGCCTGTATGTCTTCAAGTTAGTCTTGAAGACCCTCAGCGAGGGAGCCAGGCAGATTTCTACAGGTAGATTGTTCCAGAGATGAGGGGCCACTGCCGAGAAGCCCTGATTGCTAGTTTTTTCCCACCGGACCTCTCTCGGTTAGGCATTAAGAGAGGTATTAATAGAGATGCTGTTAATTAATTCTTGTCAGGCAAATCTCATTTTTTACACTTGATCTTTGTGTTTTTTCCCACCCCAAATGCAGGTTGAACTGGCTACAGGTCAGTTTCCTTACAAGAACTGCAAAACAGATTTTGAGGTCCTCACCAAGGTGTTGCAGGAAGATCCGCCCCTTCTCCCAAACAACATGGGATTTTCTGTTGATTTCCAGTCATTTGTGAAAGACTGGTAAGTTAACTCAAATATAGGCTGCAGAGGGTATTTAGGATTGGGAATCAGTAGTCTCTTTCATTGGCATATATGTATTTATTTTATTGTGGAAACTCCTTGGGGTAGTTCCATCTTTTAAGGCAGCCTAAAAGTAATGCTGCACTGCAAGGAGAACATACCTATCAATTCTAAAGGAAATCAACCCTGAGTGCTCACTGGAAGGACAGATCCTGAAGCTGAGGCTCCAATACTTTGGCCATCTCATGAGGAGAGAAGGCTCCCTGGAAAAGACCCTAATGTTGGGAAAGTGTGAGGGCAAGAGGAGAAGGGGACGACAGAGGATGAGATGGTTGGACAGTGTCATCGAAGCGACCAACATGAATTTGACACAACTCGGGGAGGCAGTGGAAGATAGGAGGGCCTGGCGTGCTCTGGTCCATGGGGTCATGAAGAGTCAGACACGACTAAATGACTAGACGACGATGAAAAGTAATGCTAAATACTTAGTCTGCGAACTCCATAGTTCCTAAAGTCCTGCTGGTCCCTCTATGTTCCTGCAAAGCTCTTGTGTTCCGATACAGTACTTGCTCAGACTTCAATTCTGACACAGCTCTGTCTCCATTGCAGTTAATTCTATACAACAGCTTTAGAGCTGTTCTCCTTGTTCAGACTAGTGACACACTTCTACAAAAGAATATGCTTAGTGTATGGTGGTTATTTTATTACCATCACCACCACCCCAAAAATAATTCTCTGTGCTGTGATGGGCATACATGAACTCTGGGCCTGTCTGCATTTGTGTCCAACCCTTTCTTCTGTACACATCTATAGCTCTTGTCCTTTGCTTTTCTCTGTCTGCTGTGCCTCAGCTTCCACCTAGTTTTTTGCCTGATTAAAACAGAACAAGCAGGGAGTCCTCCATTGTCCTGAAAATGTCCTCTAAGTTGTCTGAGATATAAGTATGAGGATAGCATAGGAGACTGGTTATGTGCTTCCATCTTCCTTCATTTCAACTCACACCGACAAAGAGGCCACTGTCTGGTGGTTGGATGAATTGTGCACCTTGCTATAATGGTAGGTCCAGTTCTGAGGGTGGTCAGTTTGTGCTAGGTAACTAGAACTTATGACTCACTTGCCCCTTCTCTCAGGCAATCCATGTGCACAATAAAGTTGATGCAAGGTGTCATGGGATATTAGCCATAGTGGTGAAACCTATGTAGATTAATGTAGCAGCATGGTGAACCACATCCTCTTCTCAAGAAAGTAGGATAATCCTATATAACTATGGAGTTCTGTTTGTCATGACCCCTGTATGTCAAATGAGACTTGCCAGAGTAATAGCTCTGTAATTCCTCTTAATATATTTGCTGGGTGGAAAATGATAATTTTTAAAAAATCACTTGGATTCATGTTGTCTGAATGTGTGTTTCTGTCTTTCTAGCCTTACTAAAGATCACAGGAAGAGACCAAAGTACAACAAGCTACTTGTGAGTATTAAACACACCTCTTCACTGGGAGCATTAAACATTTCCTTGGAGCTTGGCAAAAGACAAGCTTCTTTTGCAAACTCTGAACTTTTAGAAGTGATTGTTCCAGAAAACAACTAATATGTTTTTGCACTAGTTTATGCCAACTTGTCACGGAGGTTGGAATTTATCAAATGGTGTCTTTTTTTTACCTGCAAATTGTTTCTTAAAGGAAATATTTGTTTCTCAGTATCTGTTTCAGTTTGGTTATTTTCTTCCTGTTTATACAAAATGTTTCTGTGTGTCCTTGCTCTGATTGATTGATTGATGTCCACCTTTCTCCTTAAAAAGGACCCAAGGCAGCTCTCTCTATAGTTGCATATGGACCTTTAGAAGCTAATCTTCCTTGTGGTCTGCTCTTTTCATTTCTAGGAACACAACTTCATCAAGCGTTATGAGACACTGGAAGTGGATGTGGCATCCTGGTTCAAAGACGTCATGGCGAAGACTGAATCGCCTCGCACAAGCAGCATCCTCAGCCAGCACCACCTGCCATTCTTCACCAGGTAGCCATGCCATGTGGCTGTTGTGGCCAGGGAAGGTCCCCTCGGCAGCCAGAGCTCACATGGTGGGGCAAGAGAGAGAGAGAGAGAGCACCACAACAGCCACCTGTCTTCACAAGAGCAACTCTCCAATGGCGTGAATTGTTCGTGCTTCACCTGCTCTATCAACGTTGCTCATTTCGTCTTCTCCTTCAGTTTTCCAGGAAGAGATGAGGTGGTTGTCTGATCTTTTGGTGTATTCTAGAGTTATTTGCGTCTCAGGCACTAGTCAACCCAAGAATGCGAGGCTGTGGGCATGGAGGCCTTCTCCAGCCTGTGCTTGTTGTCTGTTTCAGCCGTTGGCCATCCGCCGCCAGGAGTTGCCACCAAAGGACAGTGTGCTCCCTGTCCGTCTCTGTCCACCATGACTGGAGTCTCGAGGACATGCAACAGTGACCTTTGCTCACGCACTGTGAACAGACACAAAACACACAAAAAAGGAAAAAAGAAAAGATATTTTTTTTACCGCTTATTTATTAAGTTTGGATTTCTGGTGCCGTGGGATGCCTGCTGCACCCGTTCACCAATCTCTGCGTTATTACATGTTTGTTTTTGTTTTGTTTTCATTTGTGTTTGGGGGGGTTCTATTTGCTGAGGGGACTGGGGCTGGGGTAGATGAAATCAGCTGCTGCTTTAGATTCTGAGCTTAGCTATTACCGTTGTCTTGGTTTCATTTTTTCTTGGGGCTGGCGGGACAGGAAAGGGAAAGTCTGAAGATTATTCTCACCCAAGAGTAGCTCAGTTAAAGTGATTTTTCCATCTTCAATCCTTTTTTTATCTCAGGGGTTCCTATTCTTTTGTTTTGAGTGTGAACAAAGTTTTGTCAATGGTGTTTTATTTACCAAAGTATGTGTTTGATGCTAGGATAAATGCTTCTTCATTTTCTTGCATATTTAAGAAAAGGGAAAGCAAATTTTAAAGATAATCTTGGCATCAAGAAAGCCATTTTAAAGAAAGATTCAGCCCAAATTATATCTTACTGCTGTGGCTTAGGGATTCTTTAAACAGTTCTTTTTTCAAAAGTATCAAATGTATGCCCTTTCTGAATTTACTGGGCTAGATTCTTAACTGGTAATGGTTGTGCATTTCCAGTTGAGGAATAGACAGTTTGTTGTTTGGAAACTACCAGCTAGAATCTGCACTGTCTCTTTAGATCCTCAAATTGTGTGGATTCTTGCAGGTGGGATCTTAAACACAGGGGTCAGAACCTTCCTCCATCCTATTTGGTTTCACACTATGGCTTCTTTTCCACTAATATTTTTCGCAAGATCCACTCACTTATAATTCAAAGGTGTCTCTTAAACAGAGAGGTATTTCCAGATAGTTAGGGGCTGTGGCGTGGAAACTGGTATGTTCTTGTCCAGAACACTGATAGTGTGTGGCCTTTAATTGCTATTGGTGGCCAGAATTCTTGGGGATTGAGTCCTAATTTTCTTCTTGAGTCAAGACTCCTAGTAACATCTGCAGTTCTTCAGATAATCCAGAGGCTAACATGGAACACTGAAATTCTGTGTGTTAGTCTGAAGATGAGCCTTCTGCTTTCTCTTGCTAGCAAAAGTTCGAAAATGTTGCTGTTTGCACAATATCTGGATTAGTATTATGACCTGGACAGGAAAAGACCTCTGTATAGTGACTTATTGTGCTAGTACACTTGCTCCTGGATATTATGCTGAGGACTATACTTGCATATTAAATGTATAGATGATCATTATAAACTCAATTTTATAAATCGGAACAAAATGAAAGATGTTACAAAAGCTTAAGACCTAGGCCAAGTATTGCATAGGAAAGGAGCTGCAATTGTGGCCCTTGATGAGCCAAAGATATCTGTGTGGTACCAATTGCTAAGTCAACAAAATATCCCATCTAAACATTTGTCTAGGTTCTGACTGTTTCCATGAGGTGCTTTTGTAATTTATAGGAACAAGGGAGTCAGCGTTAGGCAGCAACAATGATAGACATAGTAGAGAGGAAGAACTAGGTGTCATATAATCCAGGGTTAGGTGCAAGTGTCAAAAAGGCAGGTCAGGGCAGAGCTTTCAGAATGAGAAGATGGTGTTTTGTCTTAATGGAAAATAGGTGGATAACATGGGTGGATGCTTTGATTGTAGTGGTTTTGAAAATGGGTTGTTGCTCCTGAAGGATGCTGATGCTGATGAGGTAGAGTGTTGTTTATGCAAAATAGAGGTCTTCAGTCCAGATGACTGGGTTGTGGTTATGGCATAGTTTAGAGTTCCATTTCTGTGCTGATCTCATCTCTGGCTATTAACGTGAATCATAATTTTAAAGGAGATGAGAAATGTCTATTTATCACACACACATATATTGTAAGGGAAGTGGGTTTGTGTTAAGAAGGCAAGCACACTTTTCAGTTATATTTTATGAAGAGAGGTCTGTTGTAGGAGAGAAGATGGTAAGTGGAAGGCTGATGAAAATACCGTGTTTCCCCAAAAATAAGACAAAGTCTTATATTAATTTTTGCTCTGAAAAACACATTAGGGCTTATTTTCAGGGGATGCCTGTCATCATCTTCTGGTTGCTGCACAGTGGTGGAGGGCGGAGTTTCACTTAACTAGGGCTTATTTTTGAGGTAGGGCTTATATTATGATCATCCTGAAAAATCTTACTAGGACTTATTTTCAAATTAGGTCTTATTTTCAGGGAAACAGGGTATTAAGTGCAGAAAGCTGAGATGGAAGTGTTTTGGTTATGGTGGACAAAAAGCAGGGTTGCAACAAGATGTGAGGATACATGCTTGGTTTTTGAAAATGGATTGGGAAAATTGTGAAGCCAGAATAAGTTGCTCCAAGCATATTCAAGAGGATAACGCTGGGGAGTGCATTGTAGCTTCAAAGATGAATTCCTCTGAGAAGAAGGTACGTTTATATACACCTTGTCTATAAACTTCATTTAGAATTGCTGGATGGGTTCTTAAAATTCCCCAGATATTAAGAATATCTGGAAGATTCTTCCAGACACATTGTAGCCTAGTTTGCATGTGCTTTTATGGTTTACTAAAGCACAGTTTTAGGTAACCAGCAGTGCATTTTGGGCCAGGCCTTCTCCCTCTGCTTGGCATGCTTATCCTCATTAGTTTCAACGAAGAAAACCAGTTCACGCAGGTAATGGCCATCTCCAAGGTGATCCACAAAGAGGCTGTTTTGAGTACCAACGTGCATACAGGATGTTGGAAAAGGTTAAGAGAAAAGTGGTCCTTCACAAGCGTCTTCCATGCATTGATGAGAAGAGCACTGCAGGTAGCAAAATAGGAGACAGTTTCAAATACTGAAATGACAGTACAGGTGCCATAGATGCAGGTATATACTGTATGTGGAATAATGAAGGTGATGTTGAGTGGAAGAAAGACATGATTTGAGATTGAAATTCAGAGAACAGCTGAAGTCTCTGGAACAGAATTGTTAGTGGGATGGTACAAGTAGAGCTTTCCTATTTCCTGTGTGTCAGATGGAGGAGGCTTTCCTTCTCACTAACAGACCCTCACTCCCCTGTTAGCTTTTGAAACAAGAATTGCTGGGCATTTTGCTAACTGCTTGAGGAATTCATCTTGGAAGTAGATTCGTAATAAACAAATTTCAGTGATCTGGGCATATCTGTGCACGTTGTTTTGATAGGGGAGGTGAAACACCCTGGGTCAGAGAATGTTGAAGAAGGTGAAGAGCATAAAAGTATTGTTGAGTGAATTACGGGATTCCAAATCCAGGTGGAAGAAGAGCATGTGAAAGTTGAGGGCGGCAGCACTTGGCTGCGTGGAGAAGGTCAGTGTTCAGCACTGAACCTTGGGATCAGAATGTGTAGGAAAGTATAAAAGGTAAAGGAAAGGGTTACAGACAGTTAATAGAAACTGTCCTCTGGGAAGCTGTGAATGGCCATGTTCTGTTAGCTTGATGTACCCTCTGCTTGGCTTTGCTAGAGTGGCTTTTGGCCATGTACACTATTAAATATCCTGCAGCAAAAGTAAGCATATTTGTTGGCAGAGAAGTGGTGATACATGATATGGTATTTGGCACTATCACCCCACTAAAGGAGCCAGCAGATCCTCACAGTGGAGCTAACAGTTAATCTGTGTAGGAATGAAATGGTTTGACTTACAGATCACAGAATGGATTTGTTAAGAGATATAGCAGGCCAGTGATGATCAACAGGTGGCCCTTGAAAGTCTTAGTCAAGTGGCAGTAGTTTGGGAGATATCTGATTATGCAGGAATGTACCTAAATAACTGAATCTCTTAGCGCTAAAACAAGGCATAGTCCCACAGATCATTACATGCTGTTGCAAATCTGAGGGTTTTTTAATTCTAAAAATTAATTTTAGTTTTTGTCCTTGTATCTTATAGCGTCTGAGAATTTGTAAGTATCTACTTTGCTGCTCTTTGAATAAATAATCTAATAAGAACTTTAAGTGGAGAGAATCATTGGCTTCTATGAATCAGTGCTTCCTATTATTTTGCTGCCAAAAGTTGTCAGTTGATTTTATCAACTGTTTTCTGGAAAATAACACTTTATGTTGATGGCTACTTATGTTTCAAACTCATGTTTGTGAGTTTGAAACCTAAGAAATCAACCCTTGATTGAAAGTTACCTAAAATGACAAATGCTAAGAATATTGGCTGTAGGTTCTCCACTTCTGCTCTAGTGCCTTGAGTCTCGAAAGTCCAGAGGCACTTCAGTAACAAAGTTGTCAAATTAATTAGCCCGCAGGGCACTGGTGATTTTGAAAAATGACTGCTAACATTTCTGCTGCATGTTAATCATAAGAGCAGTGATGGAGATACCAAGATGGTCTCTTTGTCAGTTGAGTTTGTCATCCTGTTTGTCCAACCCAGGCATTTTGCTATGATACTATTGTCTTCCAGGGAGCTAGGCTCTCTTTCAGTTGGGTACATCATTAGTACAGTCAGGAGTGAAGCATCTGCGTATTTCACAGACAAAAGGCAATGGTTTTGGAAGTACTAGAACAGAATGACAGGATGTTTATTAGGCAAATGCGGCAGGTGCCATGAGGTGACCATTCTTCATTGGAAATAATGTCTCCTAAACTGAGAATATGTCTTGTTTCATATGTAAGAAAGGAGCAGGGATAACGTAGTAGAAAATAGATTAAATGCTAAAATTACATTCTTGTCAGAGGTTCAGAACAATTTGATCCTTGCTGTGTTTTTATGTGGAAAGCTTATAGTACTTTGTTCCTTGTGTGGAGCCAGTGTTCTGTTTCCTTTTGGACTGAAGCTCCCAAATATAAAAATACTGGCCTCCCAAAAGGGACCTCCTTTTGACTTCAAGAGAAAGCAAGAATAAACTCACACAACAGGGGTGAGGGAGCCTCTTCCCTTGCAGATATTTTGGACTCCAATCCCCAAAAGCCCCAGCCAGCCTGGCCAGTGGGGGAGGGGTTGTGGGAGTTGATGTCTGAAAACACCACATGTTCTTTGCCCTTGTCTAACAAGATTGCCAAGCTTTCAAACATGGAAGAACATCCTTTTCTCAACACAAGTTTAAAATTTAGATTGCCATGTGAGGAGAACCTGGGGCGGGTTAGGTTTTCGAAAGTGTTAAAGGCTTTTTAAAATGTTCAAAAACATGGGATGTCTTTTCAAGAAAGATTGAGGGGGAAAATGCAGTTTTATTGCATTTTTAGAGTTATTTTTTTAATGTATTAATTTAGAACAAATCTTTGTTAATATTATTTTTAATCTGGGTGACTGAATGTTTACAATCCCTGCCTGACATCTGCTCTTAAAGTGTGTGGGGCTATTGGGCTTGGGTGGGGCACATGTGTGCAGCGTGTGGTGCATGCAGTTCAAACGGGGGATTTTAAAACAAACAAAACTGTAAAAAAATCATGCCAAAGGTAAGGCAGAGACTAGCTGGGTAGATGGCTATATTCTAGGTGTTAGCATTTCACTATATTCTCTATATATCATATATTATAAATTTGCATGTTAAAGTAAATAGAAATAACTTCTATCTTATATGAAAGGGACTTTTAACTTTGGATTACATGTAAATTTGGTCACTTATCTTGATTCAGGATCTCCTGAACACCTTAAGCTTTAGGGGCTGCTTGATTTTGGGTTTTTTATTTTGTTTTGGGGTAGCCACCAAACTTTTGCTTTGCTGCCTTTTCATTAAAAGGGGCATGATTTATCCAAAGTTTCTTGAGAGCAGAGCAATTAAACAGAAACAGCAAAATTGACTTGAGTCGCAGCCAGCATGAAACGAGTGGCCAATTTTGCATCTCTTCAAATGCTGTTATCTTCCATTGCTGGCCCATTATACAGGAATCTACACGATGGAGACTCTTGAGGGCTTTGTACCACTGAAGTCTACCTGGACAATGCTATCCTCTTGTCATCAGGATAAGCAGTCAGCAGGTTTCAGTTTAGTTTTGTTTGTTCAACCAATCTTCGTCTCGTCAGTTCCAAGTAATCAAAGCTACAATTGTGCACATTTATTTATTGTCCACAGAAAACTCTGTGTGTGTGTGTGTGTGTGTGTGTGTGTGTGTTAATTTATTTTTTAAAACTTCCCTTTTTTGACTTCTTACAGAGAGTGTATTTTTCATTGATAGTATTTACTGAGGTAACTGTCGAAGAGGAGATAAGAAGCATAGCAAATAGACTGAATTTCAGGTGGCAGGCTTCAGGCTGCTGTTCAAATAAGTCCCAACACTTGATGCTTTTCAAAGAGACTTGCACTACTCTGTAGATGGCCACAAGAAGTCCTCAACACAAGTATCTTTGAAATCTCCAATGTCCCATCTTCATGCTATCCAAGAGACCAGAAGAAAGTAGATCATAAACAAGGGAAGAAGAATAGAACATTTACCAGCAAATTTATTGCTTCTCCATCGGGTATTGAGACTAATTCCCACAAAATGCTCATAATATCGGGAGGAGGATGGAGACTGGGAATTAGGGTAGTCATGGTTATGCAAACTGACCAAATTTTATGTTACAGAATCATGAAATTTGCTTTAAATCCATAAGCTAACAGGATGTTGATTATTTTTGCTTGTCTACCAGTTCCAGACATCTAGTGTAGAACACTGTACCTGGCAATCAACAGAGCTTTTAAAGGTGAAAAAATCTAGCCCAAATCAAACTGTTTTAGATGTTTCTCTTTCTGACACATGACTTTCCAGAGTTTAAATCAGAAACGTGACGATGTCCACAAAATTAGTCATTCATTGGTCAGTAGGTGATGTTGGGATAAGAGATAGCAAACATCAATATATTCTCCCAGACAGATATCATTAGTCTCTTGTTGCCTTTATCAGTGATTAGTAGATTTCACTTCGCATAACAGAAACAGTACATGACTTCATGATTATAACACAGGAATTAGTTGAAATATTTCCACAACAGGAGCTGATGGTGGTGGGATACAGGGGTCTAGGGTTTCATTTGTAGTGTCTTGTTGTCAGGATAATTAGTTCCCAGTACTTGTGTATTCACAATTCATACTTGAACAGATGGATTATATGTTACTCCAGAACTAATGCTGTTTAGATGAATTGCATTATTTCTCAAAATTCTTTGTGATTAGGTCTGAAGAGAATCTTTTTCCCATGTGTCTTCTGAGAGTAGCTTTTTTAAAAAGTAGAGCATTGCCATAATATATAGGTGCATATTTTGTGTAAGTTTTTTTTTTAATGATTTGGCTCTAATTCCCCATTGGTGCTGAAAACCAAACAGTTCTAAAAAGAAATGGTATGTATGCCAAAGTACTTGAGTGATTTGCTTGAAATGTTGGGAATTCCTGAATAATTTAATCCACTTCCTATCACCAATGGATTAGAGTCAATCTTCTTGCTACTTTCCAAAAAGTAAGCCTCATGTCATGTACAACATTGTTTTCTTACCAACACCAGATGTTCCCAAAGGCACCCATCATGGACATGAGAAGGGCCCATATAGCAAGCATGCTTATTGTGGCAATGAGGTGCAGAGTGTATCCCAGGGACAACACAGGCAGTAGCCTGCAATTAAGCAGAATACTGGAGTTTGAGGATATGTTCTGATTCCGGTTTGCATTTATTGATTACGAAGGTACCTAACGTATCCTGTCCGGGACCCTTGATCATTTTCTCTCTGTGTGATTTGTTAAAATTGTGGCTTTTCCTATAATCTGAAAACAAGCAAACACTTGTTCCCTTTGAATGTCAATTTTAGTTTGGGATTTTAAAGATCATTGAAGAATAGTACCTCTTCAGGTGTCTTTAAGAGTCTGTTTGAGATGCTCCTTCTGTGCCCTGTGGGACATACTGTAGCTCATCTTGTAGGTTCATTTTAACCACAGACAATTTATAGTCACAAACTTCCATGTATTGATTGCTAGTCATCTCTCTGGATGTGTTCACTGTCCCGAATCTTACTGCCCATTACTTAGTGTGTGCTTTGGATAGGGATTTTCTTCTACTAAGTGCCCCCCACTCCCTGCCTGCCTGCAGTCCAAACCGCTTATAAGAAGTAGTTGCCTGCCTGCAAATAGTCAGCTTGGTCTGGTCAATTTCAGTGGATCTTTTGGGTTTCAGAACAGGCCTACTATAGTGTAAATTAAATGACATTCTTCATTACTTTTGAGAAGCTTTTTTTTTACTGTTTGTAAAAACTCTCCTAGAAGCTTAAAAATAAAAGTTTCTTTCCCTGTACATCTGTGCCTTTCCATTTTTCAGTTTCTGACATCTTTCCCCTGGTGACTTCTGAACCAAAGCAGTGGATCCCTTTGCCTTTGGGAGTAGCAAGAAAGTTATGAGAGTAATTTCACAGCAGCTAGCAGAGTTATGACTTAAAGGTTGGTGGTTTCTCAAGTGGGATGCTTGAGGTTAAGAGATTCTCAGAAGGGAAATTTGGGGTGACAGACTCAGCCTTGGAATAACTAAGAACTTTCTTCCAAATATCTTGTATTTGCATTTTTATCTTGTTGTGCCCTCTCCCTCTGCTCTTGAAAGAAGTCTACCATTCAAATAATAATCAATAACATGCAACCATTTCTAGGCAGAGTCTTACATGTTTGGAACTTAACAAATGAAAAAGGGAAAAGTGTGGTGGACTGTAAGAATGAATAGAAATGAACGCAGTTGCAATGTTAAGGAACTCTGAAAGACCTGTAAATCCCTGAAGTGAACATGATCAGCAGTTGCTCTATTGATGTTTCATACCTGGCCTTCACTTTTGAGGCCTCTTTAAAATATTAGGAATAATGATTGCCAAATAGTTAGGACACATGGTGCAGATTTTGAACCTTTTTTGACAGCTCACTCATAAGTGACATGTGGGAAGAAGGATTTCCAGGCATTAAAGTCGCAGCTAGATCCACCACCTTTCAGGATTTGGGTTCAGTCCTGTATAACCTGGGTGTGAGTAGATAATTGATTTGAGTGATGTCCTGGCCTTCTGTATCCATCTCGCCCACATTCTCTTTTATCAAAGAGCACTGGAAATGTGGTTGGTGTTCTGGCTAAAGATCAGGTATCGGGATCACACAGTTCTTTCCCTTTTCCTGGTAGCTGCAAAGCAGCAGTGCCCTTGAAGAGGGTTTGCTTTAAATGCCTTGTTCGTTGACTTCATCTGTTGAACAGCTTGTAGGTCTAAGTCAAAATCCTGTTTTCTTTTTGTTCTCTCCCAGCCATTTCCACAAGGGGGTATTTGCTAAACCCTTTTCCAAGCAAAAGCCCTATTGTATTCTCAAAGGCTTTCACGGCTGGGATCTGATGGTTGTGGGTTTTTCAGGCTCTTTTGCCATGTTCTGAAGGTTGTCCTTCCTGGTGAAACGTCAGGAAGAGCAACCTTCAGAACATGGCCAAAGAGCCCGAAAAAACCACAACAACCAAAAGCCCTATTGTTTTAAAGGGGACAATCTCTGATTCATGCAATTGCAGGCCAGAGATTGTATGAACTCTGCCTGCAGAGCATTACACACTGTGTTTCATCAGCGTTATTCTGCCCCAGCATGTATGTAAAAAGTTCAGTTTTTCAGAAGGTTCTTAAATGATGCTTGGCAGTATTTTCTTTTACCTGTCTAGTAGTATTTTAGTACAGTGGTGCCTCACATAGCGAGGTTAATCCGTTCCGGATTAACCTTCGCTATGCTGAAGCATCGCTGAACGGGGCAGCGATTTCCATTGGAACGCATTAAACATCGTTTAATGCGTTCCAAATAGGCCAAATACTCACCGTTCAGCGAAGCTTCAGGATGGCCGGCAGCCATTTTCGCGCCCTCACCTCGCTTAACGAGGCCGCGAAAATGCTGCGCGTGGCCATTTTGGGCCATTTCCCGGCTTCCGGCGGCCATTTTGGCCGCCGAACAGCTGATCATCGGGGTTCGTTTTGCGAAGATCGGTAAGCGAAACGCTTACCGGTCTTCGCAAAGCGAATTTTTCCCCATTAAAAAAACGTTCAGCGATCGCATTAGCGATCCGAAAAAACGGATCGCTATGCGATTTCATCGTTATACGGTGCGCTTGTTAAGCGAGGCACCACTGTACTTCCTTTGTAGCCTGAGTTTACTAGATACATTATAGCTGACCTTGCTTCACTGTGAGTATCCCTGCTTCTCCAGATCAATGTGGATAAACTTCTTTAGTTTGAAAAATGTTTGAGCCAGACTTGTCTTTGTAACAATTCCTCTTTGATGGTTTCAGGATTTGGGCTCCTATTTGAAAGCTGGATATTATATTTGTTCTTCATGATGAGACCAAATGAATTAATGTCTTGAATGGGGGTAAAACTAGTGCAACCATCTGTCATGGTGGACTATGACTCCCATCAGCCTCTGGGGACAAGGAAGCCCTTGTGGATTTCAGCTGGCCCTTTGAAAAAGTTGCCATTGACCACAATAGTGTAGTCCTTAGGTTAAAATGCCATTCTGTTAGAGGGCAGATTGAATTCAAATCCGGTATTTTATTCTCTTCTCATATGTGATTGTGCTATTGGTTATTTAGGGAAAGGGTTGACCTCCCAGCCACATACTGTAGTAAATATAAGCTACTATCCCGAGCCAGCTCATGTTATGACTCACCTGGGACGATACGTTTTGATTAGCAACACACTCTTGGGATCCCTTAGGGTCTTTCCTAACCCAATTTTTATCGCCTGAAAGCTAATGGCACGACATGAAAAACTGATATCCTTTGATTTTCTTCAGAAATCAGACACAAGAATTAATCAATTATTGACCCTGGCTCAGGACATAAGCAATGTACTGAGCAATTTTCCCACATAAGCAATTTTAATGTCCCATTTACCAACTTACAAGGAATTACAGGAGAATGCTGCCCAGCCTGAACCTTATACTGTAGTTTCTATGGACGGAAAAGAGCAGATACGGATTAAATGGTTTTCAATGCATTCCTATGGGAAATGCAGATTCAACATAAGAACTTTTCAGCTTGAGAACCACCTTCCAATACGGATTAAGTTCTTAAGTAGAGACCCCACTGTAATGTTACGATGAGAAAGTCCAGTGGCCGTGTGTTGTACTTCAGAGAATGTGTTTCTGCCTAACAGCATAGGGTGATGGAAAGCAATAAACCTTTACAATATTTCTTTGTTAATGCACAAGTCCCCTTGGCTTTAGAAGAGTGTTCCAAACCTGGTAGTTTTTTGTTAAACAAATATATTGGCATTCCCTGGAGTGCAGCGGACTCCCTGTATGTTTTTGTCTGTACCTTGCCTTGGCTGTGTGGCCCTAGAATTCTGCCCAGCTCACCCCGCCACTGAGTTGATGTAGTAATTGCACACCAGGGTGGATGGCAACACTTAGGCCCTCCCAGCTGCAGCCCAAGACATTTATCAGGAAGGAGTGGCTGACGGCCGCTTGTCCGGGAAAGGACGAGACAGAGATTCTGGTCCACCTCAGCAAGAGGGGGGCTGTGTCTTGCAAGGCTTGAAGCAAGGCTGGTTCCAAGCTTTGTCGGCCTCTGATCAAAGGCTCCGAGGGGACAATTGCTGTCTGAAAGGTGAGGAATACATCCATGCATGAAACCCTTTGTCCCAGCTTTCTTCAGCATGAATTGGAATGTAGTACCAGCCAATGAACTGTCCAGAAGCACTGACTTCTTAAGTGTTTTTCTCTCCCTTGCCTCCGCTGCAAAGGACCCTCGTCCAGCCTGTGCTATACTATGTCTGAGCTTAGGAAAGTGGCAGGGAAACTGCGCTCCTCCAAAGGTGGTTCAATTTCCATCCAGGTCTTAAAAGAGTGTGTGTGGGGGGGGGACCTCGGGGCCATTTGGCCCTAGTTTTGTCTCACGGAGGGGCTCTCACCTCAAACAAAGTGAGCTTCTAATGCATACTAGGATTTTTTTTTCTTTTTACATTGCTATTCCTTACATTTACATTGCTATTCTTTACATTAAATATATATATTTAATATATATATATCGATTCCCAAATGATTTTATTTCTCACAATGAGAAAAGGCATGGGGCACATCTGGGCTCACAGAGGGCCTACTCTCATCTACACCAGCCAGCAGGTCCAATAAATTGAGATGGTGGTAATTAGAATTGGCTACATTTCAATCCCAGCTTTCTTCTGGGGAGCTCAGAGCAGTGCACAGGGAGCCTCTTCCTCCACCCGTGTGCCGCCCCCCCCGGTCATCTTCACTGAAGCCCTGTGAGGCAAGCCAGGATACAAGAAAGCTACAACCCCAGAGGCACACGATGATCTCCCTGGTCCATGGGAGACTGGCAGCTAGGTCTCTCCTGGGTCTCAGTCTAACTACACTAGCTGTCGACATTTGAAGGATCCCATATTTCCCCTCCGACAACTAAAGTGGTGCAAGCCATGTTTGGTTGTGATAGATTTCTCCGCTGATCCTTTGGATGTGCTGGAAGGCTGCCCCTGATTTGTTATGGGCGGATGGTCCAGGCCCCTTGAGTCCCACAAGGCCTGATGCTTTTCTTGAGGATCTTGGAGCCAAAAGATTCTCTTCCCCCTCTCCTTTGGCCAGCTTCTTTACTACTGCCACACTCCTTCCCTTCCTGGCTGCACTTTTTCTGACCCATGACAGGCAGGCCACCTACCTGGCATTTCTCCTTCCAAGCCCCTCTTTGCAGCAGCAGGTCACGCTGACCCCATGGCGCCACATTGAGTGGGGCTCCACATACCTGCCCAGGGCCTCTCTCGGGAGCATTTCCTCCTCTTGCCTGCGTTAATCATAAATCCACCCATCTCCTAGGTAACCCAAGTTGCATGCCTTGTGCTTCTTATTTTGTGGAACATTGTCAGAGTGAAGGTCGCTCGTGTGATGACTCGAGCCTCCTCCAGGGACCTCGCTCACTTGTTAGGAAGGGAGAGGAGCTTTCCCCTTGTCTTCGCAAGGGGTGAAGCTGCGATTAGAGGTGTGAAACTGGAGGAGGAGCTGGATGCTGCTGTTGCTCCCGTCTGTTCTTGGCCTCTCTTTTCCCCATGGCTAAATTCCCTTAGGAATCAGCAGCTGCCGTTTAATCCAGGCACTCGCCCCTCTTCCTTGCAACTTGACCATCCTGTGGTTATTTTTAACTTTACACCGACCTGTATAATTCACATTATTGTTTCTGAAGCCACAGCAGCATGGATTCAAGAGGCACAGAGTTGTCTGTGGTTTCTGCATCTCCTTGAGTAGGGGGAGACCTCCCACCTTCCTACTCCTTGGCTCAGGAAGGAACTTGTCCAACATCCTCTGCTTAATTCTCTTCCTAAACAGCAGCCACATCAAACTCTAGTGGAGCAGATCGGCTGGGGCAAGGTAAGTGCCTTCTTGGCAACCTTTCCAAAACATGGAGCTTCCAGACTGGGTCCTGCATTCTTCCTTGAGGTGGGTAATAGCCTTAAAAACCACTTCAGTCTGGTAGTCCTCCAGGCTCACTGTCTTGATGCATTGTAATTCCACATCAGAGATAACATGTGAAAGAGAAAGCAGTCCTGCAATGGGTTAGAGAAGGACAGAGAGAAAAAGTATGGGGTGTGTGTGGCGGAACGGATTTTTAAAAGGGAATAAACGATACCCAGTTACCAAAACATGGGGGCAGGGAATAGAGCACCATTGGTGGTGGAGCACATGTTGGGCATCATGCGAGGAGATCGAAGATCCCATCTCAGGCAGCAGTTTCTGGGGCAGGGCTTTGCCCGAACGCCTTGGAGAGAGGTTGCCGACAGGTAGAGCAAGACAGAGCGGGGTAGGGTGGGGTGGTGGTTCACAGTAAGACATCTTGTCTTGCTAAAGGGATAGAAACGACTAGAATGGAGAGAAGTTGGAGTGGCACAGTAGGACTTGAAAATGTGAATTTATCACCGGATAGAATTTCCTGGACTGAAATCAGAGAACCAAGTGTAGAAAGCTGCTAGAACACTCAATGCCATGTAACAAGGAGCAAAAAGTATGGGTTGTTAACAGCTGATGTTCCAGGTGAAATAAGTGTAGAAAGGAGTGCAGAAGAAGGAAGAATTTACTGACTGAAGAGTCTGGAAGACTAATTTGGATGGGACACAACAGAGCTACTGCATCCAAAGTTCAGAGCTACTGCATCCCAAGTCAAAATAGCCAGGATGACATCTGGACTTCAGTAGGAAAGAGAAAGAAGCCTTTCTTTTTTGAGTGTTTATCTGCAAAGATGATCTTTGACCAGTGTATATGCTGTATTGTTGATCAATAGATATTCAGCATGTACTGAAATAGAGAATCCTCCCCCCCTCCCCCTGTATGTGTAAGTGTAACAGAATAATGAAACCTGGCTGGGGGCTTGTGTCTCTGCACTTATTTGCAGTAGGCAGAGCAGAGAAATTCTTCACATTCTATGTCAAAATCAGGGCAAGAAAATAAGTTGGAGGGTAGGAAAACATTTCCAAATAGCTCTAAGGTCCTGAAACAAATTCCCTTCAGCTCCCATGCTGCCTCACCCTAGTTTTCATTTTCCTACTCAGGGTGGAGCTAGAGAAGATTCATAGACTTGCTTGGGATTTTTTTTAAAGCCATGCATTGGAATGATCAACACACAGCTCACCTTTGGAGCTGGAGCCTGCTGCTATTTATAATTTGGAGATTCTCTGGAACAGGTAATATCTAAGCTACTGAGGTGCTATGGGGCTGGGCAGCTCAAGTGATCCGTTACGGCTTATGTGTGTTTGTGGCGGTGGTAGGGAGAAGGGCAGGAGGGTCGGCAGGGTGCCCTGCAGCCACATTCCTCGAGGGCGCTTGTATTTCAGAGCTCAGTGGGTCAAAACATTGCATGACTATTGACAGTGTAGTAACCGTGCATGCCAAAGGCATATGACCTTCTGCTTAAAAGCTTGTGCTGCTTGTGTGAGTGAATGTGCGTGCTTGTGTGTGAGAGAGGAGTAGGGCAGAGAGAGCGTGCGTCTTCTGTATAGGGGACAGTCGATACTCTGCATTATAATTCTTCAGAGAATTGTTATTCTTAAAATACTTACTTTGCAGCGCAGTGTGCATTGGAAAAAAGAACTTTTGACCTGGTTAAATTTCTCCTGTTCACTGCCCACTCCCAGTTCTAAAATGGTGCCCTGAAGCTAATCAAATTTCTTATTGTTCAATGCAACAAGTATATTACTAAGTTGTCAAAATATGTCAGTGCTTTTAGAAGAAAACTTTATTGATGGTTTGTTTTTGAACTCTCCTGAATTCAGGTGCTTTTTGCCTTATTAACATCATCCGGTTTCTTTTTATTTGATTTCTTTTGAGTATGCCATAATAAGGAGCTTGGGCTTAACAAGCACTCTCTGTTTCTGGCTTCTCCTTCTGTTGCACAGGACTCGATTCCACCCCCCTCCCCCAACCCCATGTGTTCCTGGAAAGAGAGGTGTGTACAGTTAAGGCCATATTTAATCTCCACCTCTGTACTCGGTGTTTGTTTTTGATGTGGCTTACTTGGAGAGCATAGCCGTAGGCGTTCCCTGTGGGTGGCATAGAGCATATTCCTGCGGATCTTGAAACTGAATTCATTGCTAGCGGGCGGTGGGCAACTTCCATAAAGCAGAGTCAGATTTCTGGATCAGAAAGATGGTTCCTGAGGGGTACTCCTGTTATTTCCAAAACCGAAAGAGGACACAGGAAATGGATCCTGGGGCTCTGGGTTGGCCTCTTTTCCAAGGGCTTTTTCCTTCCTCTGGTTGGCATTGGGATCAGTAGGCCCTCCTACTGGAGGAACCTCTAAGGTTGGCCTGTAGGAGGACCTATAGCCAGCTTCAGAGGTTGTTGAACTGCAAATCCCAAGGACTTTGCAGGCTAGGACTGATGGGTATTGAAGTCCAACAACACCTGGAGGGCTGCAAGGTGGCGGATCGTATTCTAAAATCTTTCTGGGCAGGTAAAGCACTAGTATGCTAAGGAGAAAAACCATTCCAGCCATACTGTACTACTTTCTTGTCTGTGAAGGAAGTGTTTGGTAGGAAAAATCAGAACATGTTTTCTGCATCTCCCATTTTCCCATCATCTGCAGTCTCAAATGGTACAGTCTGTTCTGCCACCTCAGGACTACCAGTTCGTTTTTACCTCAGAGTGATGTATACTTAGAAGCTAGTCATAATGACAAGGCATGGCAGCCTTTACCTCGTGGCTGGTGCTGTGCTACCTCTCTGTTGAGGCTTTCCACACAGAATCAACACACTTCCTTCTTAAATGATGTACACGCACACCAGAGTAGTTGCAGTGGAAGAACATCTAATGTGTACAGTACTATTAATATTCCGTATCTCTGTCCCAGCTCCCGCCAACCTAGCGGTTCGAAAGCATGCAAATACGAGTAGATAAATAGGTACCACCTCGGTGGGAAGGTAAACAGCGTTCCGTTTCTAAATCACACTGGCCATGTGACCACGGAAAGATTGTCTTCGGACAAATGCTGGCTCTATGGCTTGAAGAGCGGGATGAGCGCCGCCCCCTAGAGTCGGACACGACTGGACAAAAATTGTCAAGGGGAACCTTTTTATCTCCTTACAAAGTATTAACATGATTTACAATAATTGAAACGGACAGTAAATAATCATTCCCTCTAATAGTGAACTTAGATGGTTGAGGGCCAGCAAAACTGGAGCCAAAATGTCGCCGAGTAAAGACTGGAGGCATCAGCGTGCTGGATAAAACCAGAGGTATTCCAACTATTAACTAGAAAACCAACAGGGGCAAACACCACCACCACCACCGCCGTAGAGGTACTCGATGAGAACATGAGTTAAGACCTGCTAGATCAAACCAAAATGTAACTGGCTCAGGCATGGAACCAGAGCATTCCTATGAGAGGCTGTGGCATCACTGCAATGATTTGTCACAATTCTCACTGTTCGGCCAAAAACAAAACAAAAATGACCTAGAGGGCCAGCCAGTGGTGGAAGTTACACAGGCCCTGGCTTTTCGCCTGAAAGACACAGAGGGGAATCAAACCCCCAGCCAATGGCTCCACAGCCAGTTGCCTAACTCTCTGAGCTACCCGGTCAGCACAGAGGAGGCTCAGCTTTGGGAATGTGTACCTTGAAATCTCCTTTCTTCAGGAAACCGAACTTTCCTTTCTCTGCAGTTGCCTGGCACCACCTCACATGTCTCCCTGCGTCTCCCTCCACCCCCCATCCTGTGCTGGGCTTCTGGGAGCTGCTGCGAAGAGGCACGGGGTGTGCCAGTCAGGGGCGCTCTGCTACTGGGGAAGAAGTGCACATTATCAGCTTGCAGAGGAGAGTGCCAGCAGATGCCCAGGTACCCAGGAGTTGCAAATGTATTGCATCCCCCAAGAGAAACCCGTTCCCTTCCTCTTCCCCCTCCCCTCCCCCCCCTTTCAGCCACCCGTGGAGAAGGGCTACTACTGACTGTATGACCCCATTTTCAGGTGACCCTGGTGCTGGCCCCAGATCCCTTACCTGGAGCTCCCGTCTTTCTGCTGCACTCGCAGGAGCCTGTGCACTGGACTCTGCCATCTCCTCCTGGAAAGAACTGGACTTTCCAGGTGAGGATGGGACTTGGGGCAGAAGAGCCTGCTGGGCAATGTGGGGGTGGATGAGTCGTGCACTTCTGAGGAGATGGTGGTGGTGGGGGTGTCCCTGCCCTTTGCAAAAAAAAAAAGAAGAAGATGAACAACAGCAGTGATGCTGTGAGAAGGAAGGACACGAAGAAAAACCAATCTGTTATTCAGAAAACACCTCAAAACACTTGCTTTACTAGTTGATCTTGTTTCTCCTCAGAAGCACCTTGTCACTATTATTCCTATTTTATAGATGGGGCAATTGAGACTGAGAGAGGCTTGCCACCCAATGATTCTATAAGTGTGAGGGAACTTGAACCCAGATCTCTCTGGTTAAAATGTGACACTGTGTGTTGTTAATGCTGCTTCCCAGCCTGGGGTGTCAGAGAAGGGCCAAGTCGTCATTGCTCCTTCCTTTCCTCCTTCCTGCAGGTCTCCTCTGGTTCCAGCATCTCAGCCGCTGAGCCAGTTACTTCTGCTAAGGAGACCAGCTTTCCACAGACACCCAGAGACCTGCTGAAGTGGGCGCGTAGGGAGTTCGGAGGGGTCACCTCACTGGCTGAGTACCATGGAGTCAACACCATCTACATTCGCCTGGGGGCTGGTAGGGGTTGTCAGGATAGAGACCAGCTCTAGGAGAAGGGGGTTGGCATTGTGACCGCATGCCACCTCTGGGGTGGCGGGGTGAGCTTGGCTCTGTGAGGTAGGGGAGCAAGCCTGGGAAGATTATACCTTTCCAATATTTTGACAAGAGGTATGGAGCACACATCCCTTGGAAATGGTACTTGCTTAAGAGTATGACTCTCTAAATCCCTAGGTAAGCCCTGGGGGATGCAGGGAATTGTAGTAAAAAAACCCTAAATTTTCTGAGGGGTGTGTGTGTGTGTGTGTGTGTGTGTGTGTGTGTGTGTGTGTGTGTGTGTGTGTGTGTGTGTGTGTGTGTGTGTGTGTGTGTGTGTGTGTGTGTGTGTGTGTGTGTGTGTGTGTGTGTGTGTGTGTGTGTGTGTGTGTGTGTATATATATATATATATATATATAGATATAGATATAGATATATAGATATATAGATATATATTTGAATTCTATGGCTTCACTATCGGGACATAATAAAAATAAGCTGGTCCTTAGCAGATCTGAAAATTAGGTAAATACAGCCTCAGATGAACCACAACACAGGCAATTTTAATTGTATTTTAATTGTATTTTAATCATTTTATCTTTTATTGTATTGAACTTTAATTGTTGAGACCTCTGGGTAGATTGGGCGGCATAGAAATTAATTAAATAAATAAAATAAATATTACACCGTGCCATGATTTATTTGACAAAAATAAAGCCAAACTGGAGAAGTAATGTGTGAAAAAACTAAGTACACCTTATGAAAGGTAGCTTGTAGAACTACCTTTAGCAGCAATAACTAGAAATAATCGTTTTCTGTATGACTATCAGTCTGCCGCATCATTGTGGGGGAATTTTGGCCTAGTCTTCTTTACTTCATTGCTTCAGTTCTTGTTTACGCACAGCTCTCTTTAGGTCCCACCGCAGCATTTCAATTGGGTTGAGGTCTGGACTTTGACTGGGCCATTGCAATACCTGGATTCTTCTTCTTTTTCAGCCATTCTGTTGTAGATTTGCTGGTATTATTGGAATCATTGTCCTGTTGCATGACCCAATTTCAGCCAAGCTTTAGCTTTACATTTGGCTTTACATTTGGCTCTGCAATATTTTGGTATACAGAGGAGTTCATGTATGACTCAAGGATTGCAAGATGCCCGGGCCCTGGGGCTGCAAAACAAGCTTTACAGTTGGATATGGGGTGTTTGTGCTGATATGCTGTGTTTGGTTTTCACCAAATTCTAATTGTACTGTCATGAACCTTAAACATTTAACATGCTAACTGAGGCCTGTAGAATCTGTGATGTAACTCGGTGTGTGTTTTTTTCCAATTTCTCTGAGCATTGGATAGTCTGACCTAACTGTCTTAAATGTTTTCCACTTGTGAATGATGGAATTCCTCACTGTAGAATTATGGAATTTAAATTGTTTGTAAAAGGCCTTATAACCCTTCCCAGATTGATGGCAGCAACAATTGCTTCTCTACTGTCATCGCTGGTGTGTTTTGTCCTTGGCGTTGTGTTAACACAGACCTGAATGCTGCACACCAGCAAAGTGCTACCACTTTGGCTTTTGTAGAGGTGGTCGTACTTGTTGATGATCAATTTCTCAAGGGCATTTAGATAGCAGCACCTGGCTGCCACTTAGCCTTTTAATGCCTATGGAAGCCTTAAGAGTGTGCTTAGTTTTTTACACATGGCTTCTCCAGTTTGGCATTTTTGTTAAATAAATCATGGCACAGTGTAATAATGTCATGTGTTGTTGTTCATCTCAGGTTGTATTTACCTAATTTTAAGATCTGCTCGAGGGACGTGGTGGCGCTGCGGGTTAAACCGCAGAAGCCTCTGTGCTGCAAGGTCAGAAGACCTGAAGTGGTAAGATAGAATCCACGCAATGGAGTGAGACCCCGTCACTTGTCCCAGCTCCCGCCAACCTAGCGGTTCGAAAGCATGCAAAATGCAAAACGTGAGTAGATAAATAGGTACCACCACGGTGGGAAGGTAAATGGCGTTCCTTGTCTAGTCACACTGGCCACGTGACCACAGAAGATTGTCTTTGGACAAACGCTAGCTCTATGGGTTGGAAACGGAGATGAGTACCGCCCCCTAGAGTCGGACATGACTGGATAAATTGTCAAGGGGAATCTTTACCTTTACCTTAAGATCTGCTTAGGACCAGATGATTCTTATTATGTTCTCATACATAAAACCATAGAATTCAAAGAGAATGTACTTTCTGTTTCACATGGCTGTAGGTCTGCTGTGTCCTCCTCTGTGCACCACAGCAAATCTGAACTATGTACACAGACGCAATCTCTCCCCTTGTGGCTTCCCAACATTTCAGTGTGTAAGGACAATGAAATTTAAGCCTCTTTTCTCTGCCTACTAAGGTCCCTGAGTTAGCCTAGGTTCTAGGTCAGATGCAAAAGACCTTATGGAGACTATGCAACTTGCATGGGAATCATTCAGAAATTCTGGGTCTGCTACACTGAGTTTTATTGCGAAAGAAAGATGGAATGTCCATGGAATAGACCCACCTTTGGCAACTGGGGGTCCTTTGCCAGCTTAGAAATACCTGAAATGTGTTTTGCAAGCCTGATAAGAAGAGAAACCTCAGCATTTAAGGGGGGAGATGAATGGTTGGGCTTCATTACTGCAATTTTCCTCCCTGCATCCATTGCTCCCTCCCCTTCTTTTCCCCTTCAGACAGGACTGCACCAGCCAACTGCAAGCTGCAGAGGAATTTCCTAACATCCGCTCACTTTGCCTCTGAGCGACAGCTCCAGCCTCTAAGGGTTTGCCTAAATCCTGATCCTCCTCAAGAGCTTGAAGTTCACATCATCTTCTCCAAAGGACTTGCTCCAAAGTGGGTGCTTGAGTTTGTGAGTGTGAGCACATCGAAACTGGCCTTAAAAATTACCAGCCAAGAGCCAGAAATCTTGAGCTGGGGTTCTTGGAGTATAATGAAAGTAGCCAGTATGTTAGAGGAGAAGTAGGTGACATTCAGTTTTTGTAAACAAGGTCCACGTCCTCCACCAGGAAATAAATAGGTATGTAGTCTGGTGAGGTCAATGGCTGGTCAAGTCCTGGTCTGGGAGGAGAGAGTAGAGGGAGATTTTGGGGCGGCTGCACCACTGTGAGCCCTCCTGTTACTGCTGAGCCTTACCCTCACAAGGAAGAGAATGACCAGGGAAATAAATGGCCCTTGGGAAAGCTACCTAGAGGTTAAACACTTTTCAAGCAATGATGATGAAGATGATGTGCCATCAAGTCAATTCTGAGTTAGGGTTACCTTTTCCTAGGGTTTTCTAGGTACACAGTACTCAGAAGCCGTTGATCGTTCCCCCCTTCTGGGGGGTGCAATGGGACCGTACAGGCAGGCTCTTCTCCCAGGAGGGTTGGTTATGGGTGCCTGGAAAGGAGGGACCGTCAGACATTTTGTGCTGGGCTAGCAGAGACTCTAATGTGAGGGTCTTGGGTCTTCCATGTTGTGGGGAGACTCAGGAGAGCTTGGGAGGCATGGCCCTGTTTGGCTCCACTGCATGCTTTTTCGGTGGTCTGATATTTGGGCTGGGGGTGGCCATATACTTTCTTCTAGGCCCAGCTTGGCCCATTTGACTGTGGAACTTCATGCTGCCAGAAGAGCCTTACAGCAGGGGTTGCTCTTGATCCTGAAGAGTGAAGGGGCTGCCCAATGGATGGTCCGTGCCCACCGCCTCACCGGCCAGCTGCATGTACTGGTATGAACAGCAGAGTCTCCAATAGGTTTTTGCAACCTCCAGGCTGAAGTAGCAGTCTCTCCTTAGCCAAGGATGGCTGTGGCAGATTATCTACAAGGAAGCATGTACATGCACATGGAGAAATACAGACAGACAGATGTAGATGTATATATCTAGTATATGTGTATATATATATGTTGGCTTGATCTCCGCCATTGGCCTCCCTGGTGCACTGAATCTTTGATCAGTGATCATAACTCCAGGTTTGCCGCCATATTGGCTACTGAGGGTCAAGGGACCTGTCTCACACAGAGAGCTATTTCCCCCGGTGAAGAGTAAGTACAGTTGCCATCCAAGAACCCTTTCTGGATGCCATCATGTAATTCCCTGTACCATCTCCCTTTGTATTGCCTGCCGCTCTTCTCCATTTCTGTGCTCTGTAAGTGCACTTGGCCTTGGTTTCTTCCAGGCTTCCCATAAAGTTGTCGTCAGCAGCACAGAAGCAGACTCACCCCTGATGGCAACCCAGCGTACATCTCCTGGGCTCGCTCACGCCCGGGATCCTTTGCAATATGCCGCAGGACAGAAGCTGCCAGCATTCACATCCTACACTGAGGCTGAGCGGGTGAACAGGTTTCTACTTCTTGTTGGGTTGAATGGTAGGTCGCATGCATGAATGAGGAATATGTCCACCAGAAAACTGGTTCTCAACTTCTGTGGCTTCCCAGATGTTTTGGACTTTATCGTCCAGAATCCCTGATCACCATCCATCACGGCTGGGGCTTCTGGGAGTACTTATAGGGCTACATTTATCATCATCATCATCTCAGAGCTGCAGAGCTCGATGGGATTCTATGGATCATTGAGGCAAGTCCCTGCCAGGGAGATAACACTGGGGAATTATTTGGAAACTTGCAGCCTCTTGCTCTGCAGCCAGATACTTAAACTACTAAGCTATCCAGTAGTTTGAGAAGCAGAGCATTAGAAGTTCCTAACCTTATGGTTTTAGCACTCTTTAATATACTTGTCATGGAAATTAGTACTCCAGTTTCTATACTACTGTATTTTCATCTCTGCCGGAAGGAAGGAATGAAGGGGGGGGAGGAAGGAAGGAAGGGAGGGGAGGGAGAAGGAAGGGAGGGAGGGAAGGGGAAGGGGGAAGAAAGAGAGAAAGAGAGAGAGAGAGAGAAATAGTGATTCAATAAAGTCCAGACATGCATCAGATTTTTCACTTCTAAAGATTTCCAGTATGAAAAGTACATTTTCAAGGAAGCCAAAATTATCCACTCCAGCATCTTCTTTCTGCCTCTTCACAGGCCTATTTGACGCTTTTTCTCACCCTCTTTATTTATTTATTTAAAATACTCTCACTTTTTACTTTAAAAAGGGCCCAAGGCAGTTTACATGAGTAAAAGACAATATTTAAAAGCTAAAAATGGTAAGGATAGAAATATTTAAAGAAAATCGAACCAATACTTGGAGTAGCCAATCAACGTCTCTGTGAAGCTGACCAAAGAGTTCATATGGTGAACAAGATGGATGCCACATAGCTGGTCACCTCTAGGAATGTGGTGATACCACAAAGGGCAAATGAAGCCACATTGCCTTCACTGTAAATTGGTTTATGAGGAAAGGCAGTTCTAGGTTGCGATTCTCCATCTTTCTATGCTGCTGACTCACCATCATGGAGTAGCAGCTTAATCACGCTTTGCTGAGGCCACAGCTTTCCTGTCATGCCTCACCGTGATGGGATGAGACAAGATTGGGATTGGGGGGTAGAGAGATTCTCCTTTTGTTAGAGCTTTCCCAGATAATTACTATAGGCTGCCAAAGGCAATCTGAAGCTCCTGAAAAGCCCTGAGTAGTTTAAGCTGCTCAGGGAGCTTTTCAAGAACCTCCTCCCTTCAACCCACCTCTAGAAATGTCAGAAAGTAAAGAGCTTTTTGGATTTATTTTTCTTCATACTGAGAAAACGTAACATCACCTTGTAAAAAATCCACCAGAACACAAGGAACAGCTTAACAACCTTGTAGTCTTAGGGCATGAGGAAACGTTAATGGGAAAATCCCTTTGAAAATGATGTTGCACAATGTCACATGAAAAGGAAATTATTTGGGAAAGTACAGAAAAGGAAGAAGGGAAGGCAACACACACACAAACACATATACATACATTTTCAGATAGATAGACTCGCAAACTTAGTCAAGTATACCTAGCTGTGTATCGCCTGTTTAAAGAGAGACAAAGATGGAACATCTTGAGAAGTGTCCATTGCATGGAAGACGGTTTGACTACCAGCATCTTTAGTCACCTCACTCTCTTGAAGAACTGAGGAGACGAAAGTCACAGTCTCTCGAACCATCCTCCCTGCATCCAACACTTCCCAAGACTTTCCTCTCCTGACTCCACTTAAACACAGAGAATTTGAGATAAAGAGTTAAATCCACTTCTCTGATTGTTGTTTGAGTCAGCCATGAGATACGTCCCATTTCTGGCATGTCATCTAGCAATTTCAAATACCCGAGGAGCTGTAAAAGAGGGGAGCGCTACTTAAGTACCAGAATATGGTGACAATAAAATTGCCACAGTGCCATACAGGGTGCATCGATGTAGTTCTCATCTTCTCTATGTGTCCCTGCCATTAGGTACTACAGATATGCAAGCGTTCCTGACAAGCAGACTCTCTAGTTTTGGCTTAGCATATGTTCAGTCCACAGAGGGTGTGATCAAATAGCCATTTAGCCCACTGTTCACTGCACTGCCTTTTGACAGTGATCTTTCTCTCTCTCTCTCCCTCCCTCTCTCTCTCTCTCTCTCTCACACACACATACAAATCATTCCTCAGAGTGTTCCTACCCGCACCTTTCTGAGGCCCTCTCAGAAGCTTCTATTTTTTTGTGTGGGTAGGGTCAGTCTGGTTTGGTCTGTTTTCAGTGTGTGTGATGTGTGTGTGATCATTGGGAATGCACCAAAATCAACCCTTCCTCTAATTTGCCAATATAATGAAGTGACTTAAAAAGAGAGCCATTTCACAATATTGGCAAATTAATCACTTCATTGGCTCTGTGGATGAGCTGAGGAAGAAAAATAATGTTTTTTAAAGTATGTATTGGGGCAGTGAATATTTCTTGGATCACTTTAAAGACCTACGAGACTAATTGAATGCAAATGTATACAGTATTAGGGCAGCACAGTCTGCCTTCAAAATGCACACTTGCTTTCCATTACTCCTGTTCTGTTTGTCCCTGAACACTGAACCTAAGGTGCAACTACACAGGAAGAAAAATGTGAATTGACCCATTGTGAAGCTGTACCTGGGAATTCAAGTTTTCACCAAGTAAATTCATGTTAACTAACCACACGGGGGGCAGGAAGAAATAGCTTGTAGCTCTTCTGCAGACCTTTCGACATAGCTACAGAAGTACTTTCTTAATAAGCTGTAAACAAGGGCTGAATGGCAATTTCCTCCTCTGATTCTCTCTCTCTCTCTCTCTCTCTCTCTCTCAGTGTCTATATGCACTAGCACAACAGCACTCTGGCACCAAACCTTTTTTAAAAAGAGAATTGGCTTTATTTGCAAAGATCTGGTCTTCCCGGTATTTTAACATTGCCCTTAGCCCATCACACTAGCCACCAGCACCCGTGCACACACTTTCTGCATTGGTTCAAGCAATCACACTTTCCGAACCGACGCAGATGGATCCACTGACAAAAAAAAAGTAGAAGGCCCAGTGGTAGAGGAAAGGACTACAGATTAGGATAAAAAAATCTGGGTTGATATACATTGACTTTTATGTCATGTGGTCAACAGAAAAACAGTAGAATCTCGACTTACGAACGTCCCTACTTGCAAACGATTCGAGTTATGAACAGCTCCATTCGCAAAAAGTTGCTTCAACTTGCGAACAGAGCCTCGACTTACGAACAAAAGAAAAAAAGAAAAAAAACCTTTCGTGCCCTTTCTTTTGACCTAAGTTCATCTTAGGTCAAAAGAAGAAAAAAATAAAAAAAAATTCTTTCCCTAGTGGTAGAGTACGGATTAACCGCCTTTGCATTAGTTCCTATGGGAACTAATGCCTCTACCTACGAACAGAGCCTCAACATACGAATGGAAAACAGCAGGTATGGATTAAATGGTTTTCAATGCATTCCTATAGAAAAGTTTGCCTTGACTTATGAACTTTTCAACGTTCGAACGCTGTTCCAATATGGATTAAGTTTGTAAGTTGAGGTACCACTGAAAAGTGCAAATCAGACTGTCCCACTCCTGTAGCATTTTGCACATGGCAATATGTCAGTGTAGTTGCACCTTAAGTGGGGTGGGCAGGCAGCAACATCTTGTGCCAGAATTTATACATCTATCACTTGAGTAATTGCTAATATTTTAACTAGTAGATAGGAACTGTTTATGTGATACACAGGGCAGCCTCACTCTTTTGCATCTATTCCTTCCTTGCAGAGGCCACTTCTACCCCTCCAGGGGATCATAAGCTCGTGAGACCCATCCCCAGACTCGCAGTTGAAAGACAGAACTTCCCTGAGGCCACCACAGCTGGCTGGGAGATGAGGCCAGAGTTCTTGGGGCAGGGCGGTCCTGTTCTCCATCCTCTGCCTATAGCCAAAACAGAAGGAACAAAAGCTTTCCTGTGTCCTGCTGAAGAGCAGAAACCCCTGCAACAAAAGAAAGGGCCTCAAAGTGTGAGTAACCAAGATGGTTATCTTCCAATAGCCAGAGGAATTCCTTCCCTTACCTACTTTGCAAAGTCAGCTGGATGGGATGGGTACGCAGATATTTTCCCACCCCTCAAGAATCCCATGCCAAGCGACTGCATGAACAACTGAAGATGCCTTCTACTGTGTCCATTGTGTGATCTGGCTGGCTAGGTCCAGTATTCTTTGCTGTGGCTGGTCTTGGCTCTCTAGTCTATCAGGCAGAGGCTTTTCCCAGCTTTATTCACTTTTCATTGGAAATGCCGGACAGAGAACTTCTCCAGCCCAGGATTTTGCCATTAACATTCTGGTCTGCTTTTGGGGATGTCATTCTTTTTATAGCCAGGCCAGGCAATTTTGGCTTTCAGTTTTCCACACAGGCCTATTTTCTGCCTGGTAGATGGCTTTTGCTTCAAGTGCTCAGAACATGGCTTTCTCCACCAGGTTCCTCTTGGCCATTCGACGTACATCCATGCCCCAATACCTGCCCGTGTTTCTTCCACAGGTGTCCTGTATCTCCTCACCTTCAAGCCAGGCCTCTTCCCCAGAAGCCAGCATGGCCTTCCGGGACCTTCCTTTTCACCACGGCAAGGTCCTGCTCAGCCTCGAGGTCTACAATTCTGAGGCTTTTACCAAACAACCAGGACCCTGTACAGTCTCAGCCAACAGCCGTGTTTTTGTAGAGGTAAAGCAGATGTTTTAAATGAAATCTATTCTTAAATTAGCCCAGGTCACGGTGGCTTCTGGACATGTTTACAGACCAGCTGATGTTTCTTTTCTCCTCTAGGCTTCCCTGGCTACCTATGATTTGTGCCTTGGCTTCACCATCCAGCAGTGCTTCATTTCCCCTTCTTCAGATCCCTCAGTGACCTCTCCGTACTTGCTGGTCCAACACGGCTGTGCCGCTGATGCCCATGTGAATTTGTCAGAATCAGAGCAGACTGTCCAGGGCCAGGCCTTGCCTCTAGGATACCAGGAGCGTCAGCGGCTGAGCTTCATACTCCAGCCACGCTTCAATGACTCCATTCAGTTCCTGCACTGCCGCTTGACACTCTGCAGCCGGGAGACTCAGGACCACGGCCAGCCCAAGGGCCCAATCCCCAAGGTCTCTGGCAACTACCAGGTGGCAGGAAAGTGGCCACATCTACTGTGGTAGTACTAAAGACTTTCTGATCCACCAAGATTGGAAAGCCTTGTCGAGAAGTGGTGGGCAATTGTGGCCCTCCAGATGTGTTTGGCTTGTGTCTCTTGTAATGTCTCACTGTTGGCTATGCTGCTTAGGGATGATGAAGATTACAGGTCAGTGGCTCTCAGACTTGGGACCCCAGAAGTTCTTGGACTAAAACTCCTAGAAGCCTTCATCACTAACTGTGCTGGTCAAGATTTCTGGGAGTTGTAGTTCAGGACCATCTGGGGACCCAAGGTTGGGAACCACAGGTGCAGGCCAAAGAACAACAACCCCATAGACACTGAGGGCCACAGTTGCTCAGTCCTACAGTATTCTCTAAAAGGCTGGTTTGTACCAGGGGGGCTTGTTGGCTTCTCTGGCTGTCTCTCTCTCCCCCCAGAGCTCTTTCCTATCACTTGTTTCTTTTACATGGAAGTGCCAGAAACTGAACTTGGGCCCTTCTCTATAAAAAGCACAGACCGTCCCACTGAGCTGCTGCCTTTCCCACAATTGCTGCTCCCAGTGTGGAAGGGCAGTGCCCAGGAGCTGAAGGGGTGTTCCTGGTTACCATGTCAAACTAAGACTCAGAGGAACTGGCTTCTAGTCTGCCTTAGGCCATCAAACCCAGTGAACAATCTTGGGGCCAGCTGCCCCCTCCCCCACCCCAGCCTGATTTCACAAGGTGATTGTGAGGGGAAAGAGAGCCACCTCTGCCTCCTGGAACTCACTGGAGGAAAGGTGGGAAAATAACTGTAATTATTAAAGGAACAGATTCAAAGGGAGACCGGATAAAGGTGACAGTGAACCTCTTGGTATGGGGTAATAACGAGAAAGGCTGCTTGAAATGGATGCCTTGGATTAGCCTGAGAATCTTCAGGGCTCAATTGACAAATGTAGGCTGCTTCAGAAAAAGGAAGTGACATGAACTCAGCCTGTTTCCTGCCACTGGGCTGAGGCCTTCTTTTGAGACATATCTATGTTTCAGTGCCAGTCCAAGGATGAGGTGTGCAAGAGAGAAGAAGGATTGGCCAGCGGCCGCTTCCAGCGCATGGTCACCAAGCCCATCATAGTGACTGTGGAGACGTCACTCAGAGCTGCTGTTCCAAGCCAGAGGACAGGTAGGAAAATTGGCTTCAGTTCTGGAAAGGAGCTGGACAGGGATCGCCGAGCTGGTAACCCCACAGATCCGCCTCCCTGACTCCGAACTGGATGGTGGCATAACTTCTGTTTGGAAGTTCCCTTCTCCTAAATCAGGAAATGACAGAAGAGGGGGGGGGGCACGAAGCTGCATCTGAGTTGAGCGCATCTAAGCCTAGCTCAAACTTGCTGACCACTCGCTTCTCATTCTGTGCCAAGAAACAAAGGAGATAATGCTGAACAGAAATTAGTATGTTTTAAAAATACCTTTTATGTGGTGTATTATGTTATCGTCTTCATGCTCATTTACAAAGGGATGTTTTTAGTACTTAAATATTTGCTGTTAGTTTCCTAGAGAACTCACTAGAGAATGACAGAAAACGAATCTTTTTAAATTGATATAATCATGCACTCTAGTTTTCTGCAAATTCTCTCTGGTCCCTTTTTGTAGATAATTTCCTGGCCAATCAGCAAGGAAAAGTCCTGAAGAATGCCATCTACACAAGGAAGACACAGCCAGTCCCGAGTAAGTGAATTTTCCTCTACTGTCTCCTTAGCCTTCTTTGCCTGAGACTTGGAGAAGGTTACCTTTTCTGGACTGGGACTCTAGATCTAGAGTCTAGGAAAAGTGAATTTGTGAATTCTTCTAGCAGTGTATTTTCATTCTTTACCCTTTTGTTTTCTCTATCTAGGGCTGGAGATGGCGATTGTCTCCATGGGCTGACCAAAAGCGTTTTGGTGCCTGAGTAAGAGCAGTAAATGGCACCCCTCCCCCACTCTAAGTCAAAGCACCTGCTACCTAAAGCCAGCCTGCTTATTTTTATTTCTGTGAGGCTGAGAATGGTGTTACATGAGGCAAGACATCCAACAAGCTTCTCTCTACTTTCCTGGCAGTAAAAGCACAGAAAAAAATGAAGTTAAATAAAGATCAATTTGCTATTCTTTCATGGAAACCTAAACCTGCTGCCTAATGTGATTGTTTCACTCTCCCTGATGCTTTCTCGGAGCAGAAGGGAGTCTTCCTCTCTGTTTCTGAAAGTGGACTGGAGCAGGATCATTTGCCCTGTGACTTCATTTTGTTTCACTTGGTTGTGGGGGTGGTGTGCCATCAAGTCCACTCTGACTTATGGCCACCCTGTGAATGAGTGATTTCTGTTAAGTCCTGTAATTTATAGCCTTGCTCAGCTCTTGCAAACTTAAGGTTCTGGCTTCCTTTATTGAGCCAATCAGTTGAGTAATCTCCAAAATGTCTGTACAGTGGTGCCTCACTTAGCGATGTTAATTCGTTCCGGAAAAAATGCTGCTAAACGATTTCATCACTAAGCAAAATGCAGGTTCCCATTGAAATGCATTGAAGACTGGATAATCTGTTCCAATAGGAACAAATTGCTGTCCTTAAGCGAAAATCGCCATAGGAAACATTGCTAAGCGAAACGCGGTTTCCCAATTGAAATGCATTGAAACCTATTCAATGCATCTCAATGGAGGAAAAAAATACAACAAATTAAAAAAGAGTCAGAACAAAGTCAAATTTGGTTAACAAAGGCTTTATTAAGTGCACTTTATGATTTCAAACATTTTAAGCAGTAAACTTTAACTTTAAGGCCCAGAGTGGTCGGAAGACCAGACGGGCGGGGTATTAAATAA
Organism: Pogona vitticeps; assembly: GCF_051106095.1. Lineage (NCBI taxonomy): Eukaryota > Metazoa > Chordata > Lepidosauria > Squamata > Agamidae > Pogona > Pogona vitticeps. Next base: position 123,073,403 of record NC_135784.1, on the reverse strand, counting down.
ATAAATAAATAAATAAATAAATAAATAAATAAATAACAGAAAAACATTTTAAAAATAGCAAACATGAGGCTGTTTAAACCATTGTTAAGTGAAACAGGGGACCCAAAATATAATCGCTATGCGAAGCATGGTCCCAACCATCGCTAAGCGAAAATTGCCCATAGGTACCATTGCTAAACGAAGCGCAAAACGCTCCGAAAAAGTCATCGCTAAGTGATTTCGTCACTAAACGGAGCGCCCGTTAAGCGAGGCACCACTGTATTTGATCCCCCTCTTTTCCTGCTGCCTTCTACATTTCCCAGCATTATTCTGTTTTTCAGAGAATCCTGTCTTCTCATGATATGCCCAAAATAGGACAGTCTTAGTTTCATCATTTTTCCATATAAACCAGGCTTGGTTTGTTCTTGAATCCACCTGTCTATCTTTTTGTTGGCCCAGGGTATAGGCAAAGCTCTCTGTTAGCACTGTAACTTGTGTGGGTCATTTTTTAAAACTCCAGCTTTCACATTTGTACATAGTAACTGAAAATCCAATAGTGCTGATGAGCTTGACTTTGGTTTTCAGTGATGCATCCTTATACTAGTTACTTCGTAGCCGCTCTGCTGAGTCTCAATCCTTTTCTGATTTCTTGGCTGCAGTGTCCATTGGGTTTGATCAGTTTTACTGAACAGAAAACATAATATTATTTGCCAAATCCCTATTATTTTGTTTGCCTTTCTCTACAGCTGCAGCAGGTCTGGAACTCCCAGCTGTGGTTGGCATAGCCTTTTCTGCCTTCATCATTGGCATGTCCCTCACTGGTGGGATCTGGTTCATTCATTCCCAGACAGGTATGTGTAAGGACCATATATATGGCACATATTGTTCTCCTTCCACCTTAATCTAGAGAACTTTCCCTGAACTCTGTAATAAACTTTATATGCCTGTTCTTTTGGTTGCTGCACAATTAAAATGCATAAGGACAGGCCCCTACACTCAGGAGATTAGCCTAGAATTTGACATAGAGAAGACACCTGATAAAGAAGAGTTGTTCAGTGACATGCATTCAGTACAAAGCCAGAGCTCATAGGGTCAAAATCCTGGTACAGTACTTTCTCAGTAGCACTGATTGTGACTTCATCAGCCATCACCTTCAGGATTCCCTGTTCCCTTCTTGAAATCCTCATAGTGGCTAGAAAAAAAATGTTTTTCAAGGAAATGTGTATTGTTGCCAGCTGTCTCTGTTGTAAAGCAAAGCATTTGAGGGTGGTTTGATCCTGAATGGGCAATTTAGGCTCAATGGATGTACAAAAGGACAGATGGAAAAAAACAGCTAGTATTCACCTTTTGATATAGAATGATCCAGCTGCCTTGCCTGGATGTTTAGGTGGAGCCAGCTATGGAGAGCATGCTGATGAGCACTTGCACATCCACACTGACCACTACACCACCGTGTGTACTCAAGTTTTTAACCCCCCCCCCTCAAGTGGGGGATTGAAGTAGGTGGAAGAGGAAGTCAACAAAACAATGCCCAGGCTCTATGTGGGATCAGAGGATGATACTGTAGCCTTAATGTGACCTATGATGCAACAGCTTTGATGCAGAATAGTATCACTGGTGTGGAAATGCTTAGGCTTTGTTCCATGAATGGGATGTCTAACATATTTGATATTGAGTATATTATGGCCAGTAGAATGCTATAAATAAGTGTCTGTTTTTTGCATAATTATCTATTCAAGATCTGCCCACCCCGCCATGGGGACAGATGTGACAATAAAAGAGCAGTTACAAGACTGATAAAAATGCTCATGTTCATTCATGTTCATGTTTTCTCCAAAACAATGAGATCTAGAAACTGTAGTTTTCAGATTTTAATGCCAGCCTTGAACTCGTAGGTGATGCAGCAATCAGGAGGAGGAGCCAAACTGTCCTGGAGAGAGGTGAGGCTTTTGTAAAACCTCCTGTAGTAGCCAACATTCTGACCCTGTACTTGCTTCTGTCTCTAGTCGGGAAATGATCTGTGCTCCGTTTACAGCATGGGAAACTTTCACACTGGTGTTGTATTTAATTGCTATGGTAAACAGTAATGCGTTTTATTTCACCTTGCATTGAATAATCCACTGGGTAAAATCACATAGAGCGGACACAGTGGTAATTCCGGAGAAAGGGCCAGCCCAATTTACTGCAATGGGCTATCCTGTGCAGAAGGTCCAACTCATGGCAGGAGGATCAGGCCTCTTTCCTAGCAATCTGTAGCCCTTTGTAATTATAGCCACACCACAACTATGGTGCCTCTGAGCTGGTATTGTTTGCTGAGCACTGTAGAGTTATAAGTGTACAGTGATAAACTGATACATACAAATAAGCAGAGAAAGAGTTTGCTTACCTCTAGGAAAGTTAAACCTTGTAGGGATGCTTGCTGTGCAGGCAGGGAAGGAGGAAATAGGCTAGAAGTAGCAGCTCTGCATCTTTTCTATCTTCCAACTTACCAGGTCCTGAAGATGCAACCATTCCAAAGCCTCTAGATGTTTCCTCGGCGCTGACTGCAACTGGCCCTGGACGTGGCTCCCAGCCCTAACAGGTCTCTTATAAGGGCAGGTAGCTGGCTTTAGAAAAGCTTTTATGGGGAAATGAACCTGGGGTGTGGTAATGGCAAAAAGGGGGACAACTGAGGAAAACTGTAAGGCTCAGATCAATTGCACTGACTGAGGGTGCCCTGATCTACATCAAAGTACTAAAAGCTGGCTGAGAAAGTTTGGGGGGCAGATGGCAAGAATGGCCCACTACCTGACTATTAACTCGTCTTACCACTGCAACTTGTGAAATAACCATTTATATATATATTTATATATTGCTGTATATAAATAGTGATTGATTGCATCTCATTCAGCACTGATCCTCTCTCCCCTCCACCCCTTTTGGTGATGCAAAGGAACCAACAGGAAAGAGAAATATGGGCAACTTGGATGAAGGGGCCCCCTTAACAGAATAGCCAGAAAAGCAAAAGAGGAAAAGTGGAAACAGCTTTGCATCCACATCAACCATTTGTTTATTTTGCAGGTTCTAAGAGGTCTTTCGCTTGTGCTCAAGCATCTATGTCAAATGGATCTGTTCACATTCCTCCAAAGCACCTTCGTCTTCAGTCTTTAGCCCCATGTCACACTTGGCTGACTTAATTTTGTGTGGCACTGCATAACTTCAGGGGCTCAAACCTTTAGCTGATATAAGTAATTCTGCTTGGCAGCACTAGTAAGGCTTTTCCACAACTCAGTCTGGGTAGCTGCCTGGGCATTTGTGCTTCTCCCCATTTGGGTTTGGTTCTCTATTTCTAAACTTCTGCTGCAGAAAAATGAACTCTCCTACTCCCGCCTTTTTTTTGTGAAGAAAATTGCATTCCATGGTAATGGGACACATCTGCTGTCCTCCTCACCTTGTGGGGAAACTGTCCACTAACACATTTTGAAAGACTACTTTGGCTCAGGTGTGGTTGGTTCACACACACTGATAATTTGAAATGGTTAAATGCATTTGAACCCATGTTGGCGTAGTCTAGCTTCCAGGCACCTTTGAAGTCAGACCTCTAACTTCCCAAGAGAAAAAAGATGCATTCCAAGAAGCAAGATTAAAATTTAGCAAATTTGGGGATTTCTCTAGTTGGCCTTCTTGCAAAAGATTAACTGTCTAAACAACTGCTATTGCAGAAGGACTTCAGTGTAATGTATCCAGAGTTCACCTTCGCTCATGCAGCTAGATATTCTACATTGAGAGTGGGCACTAATGTTTCACAAAACGGGTCTTTACCACATAGACCTTAGCAGGGTTTGGTATGCTGCCATATGGGGGCATCCTGTAAATATACAGAAATACAGGCCTTTAAGTGGTCACTGTAAACCACAACCTCCACATTTGAGTTTTTTAAAAGTGAAATTCCTGCATGAATGTCCTGGAAAGGAACCTACCGTGCTGTGCAGATATGCACAGCACACCCTGACATGGAGAAACACCTGTTGTCTCAATAATGAGCACTGTCACCACCACCCTGCCATAAGGGCCAAGACACAGAATTATTAAGACAGTGTAAATAGTTTATTTTGGGTTTTTTTGTTTGTTTGTTTGAAATTACAGATATTTTGTACAACAGTATTTGTTTTAAAATGAGCCTGGAGAGAATGAAAAGTTATATTCTGAGGAGCAGAGAAGGGGTACTGGTACATAGGTACACTAAATACATGATTTCAGGAACAGCTGGGGCAGCGAGAAGAGAAAGATACTTTCCAATCTGGAAAGCAAAAAGAGACTGTCACCTGCCTACACATTCCTTCTGGATATAAGCAGCTTGCTGTTTGCTAGCAGTGAGTGGTATAGCTGCACAGAATATGGGACACGCCAATATATAAAGAGAAGATGTAGAGAGGTCCTCTTCTGCCTAGAGAGAACATGGCACAGGTATGAGTCGCGGCAACAGGACAAGTCTGCCACGGAGGCCTCCACGTCTGGTTCTTGGCCCCTTTTGACTCCTGTGCATTCAGAAACGTATGTCTTTCACACATACTTCTCCATGAGGTGGCACAAATGGGGACCATAAAGGTATGGCAAGTAGGCATCACTATTTTCATGCAGGGTGGCTGGCTTATGGAACCTGTGGGCCTGGTACTGCACCATTTGGAATGGTCTGGGCTTTTAGAGTGAACTGTAGAAACCACCACACAAACAACAAAAAGACTCTCTACTTTTACATGCACATCACTGTACTCTGCTTCAGAATTGCTGCTTTGGGATTTCCCCCAGGCATGTCTTCATAGCCTGTCTTATGTTTCTACTGTCCCACGGACAGAGGCTCTTTTACCCCAAGCTTCATAGCCAACTTTTAGTATAATATTTGTGCTGTTACTGTATCTAGAATTGTCGGTTCCAGACACAGTTCCAACTCAAAGCTAAACAGAATGAAATGTAAACTACTTTGGTCTGCTGCACCTAAATAAAACTTTTCTGTGCTACCTTTCTGGTTGGCTCTTCCTTCTTTGCAGAAATCATTCACCTGCCCCACAACATGCTTCCTTTCCACCCTGAGCCTCTCATCATACAACTAACTTTGTGAAACTATTCTTGTCATGGGTAAGGTTAGTATTACCAAAGGCATCCTCCCACCATACACAATTCCAGAAATGTGAGAGTGGGTGGGGCCTTTGCTGGAACAAGTCCTAAGCAAGGTCAGAGCTCCACAAAAATGAGAAGGTTTTTCCTCACCATAATGATGGTATTTCAAAGCAAAGCAAAACAAAAAACTTGCCTTTTAAAACTTTTTAAAACTGACAAAGCATTCTAGGGCCACGACAATGGTTTTTTCCCCTTCAACTTTGTGACATGTATTACTTATGACCACACACTGAAGTAACTTTAATACTGAAGTACAGCTTTGCCTACTAATGTAGCATGTCTCACTTTCAGTCTTTCTTACCTCCCGTTCATCATGCAGGCTCATTTCTCAAAGCAGCACATATGTCTATGTATGTACAAGGCCCATCCACCTCTTAATTTACTTAATTTCTACACCAGTTTAAGGGATGAACAGTGTATGCTAACAATTTTACAGATGCTGATCAATTACTGCCCACCATAGCCAACTAGTTACTAGTTCTATCCAAACAGCTTATTGAAGCTTACATCAAGACAGAAAATGCACCATTACAGGGTAGGTAATGCCAGTAATCTCCATTTTACTTCACTAGTCTTAAAATGCTGATGTCTGTCTGTAATGATTTTGATGAATGTCTAACTAAACTAGAACTAAGGGGAAAGGAGGCAGTTTCTTCTTGCCTCTGGTTCCCATTCTATTCTGTCTGCTGAAACATACAGTATTTTGCATATATTGCCTGGGGCTGGGATGGGAAGAGTCCCTATTTACTGTAATGAACTGGTTGCCACCCTCCACATTATTCCCAGTAGTAAATGCAGCCTCTCCTGCAGAATGTGAGATTCTTACATGAGGAAGAGAACAATTGCAGTCAAGCTGGATAAGGACTTGAAGTCAAGCATCAGAGTTGGGAGATTAACACAGGGGGTGCTCCCAACTCCAATCTCAACACAGCACCATGTTGCTTTCCCTCCATGAAGAAGGAAAATGAGTACTATTAAAGTGGAAATTAAACTATGTCAGTAGCTATCAAAGCTCACAAGAAAGCACTACTCCTGCCTATCCTGCCCAAGAGGACAAATTGGAAGCATACATTGCTGCAACTGTGGGATATGGGCTTTGCCAGATGATCCCATAGGTAGCTTCTTCTCCCTTTTTATGGCATAAGAAAATGGAGCACACTATGGCACACACAGGCTCAGAGAGATTCCCGACGACCCTATGCTGTTAAGAATATCAGGAAAAGATAACGAGAGAGGTCTGTGTAAACTTGTTAGGCTGGAAACTTGCACGCACTGGAAAGTGATCTGGATGTGCAGACACACTTCATTGTGCTTACCAATGGGTTTTACAGTACAGTACTTTGCTGGGCGGGTATGGTTACTCCATAATGCACAGCACTGAGCGGGCTAAAACATTTGGCACTTCTGTTTGGAGCTACTTAAGAATAGCCACAAAGGAAATGTAGGAAATGAAAGGTCACCAGTGTCACTGTCTGTGAGAAAAACTGGTATCATCATTAAAAATCCATTCACAATACTTTGCATAAAGAAGAATTTCAAAAAAACCAAAGCAAAATGGTAGAGACAGCAGAGAGAGAGAGAGAGAGAGAGAGATTGGATGGCTTGGCAGGGCAATTTTATGCCTTACAATTCCATGGAGCTCCTGCTAGGTAAAAGAATCTGGTAAAGCAAAAAATCCCACCTGCCTCAAGACAGAGAGAAAGCCTGATAATGCCCTGGAAGATTCTTGCATATCAAAACAGACCACGCTGGCCCCACATCATTGTCTAACATACAGGACCTGATAGAAGGTTGTTATGCATGCATCTAGTCCCCGAGTTGTACACAGAAGGCTTCAACCTCAGATATATAGTTCCTGCACTGCAAAGCCTCCAAACACATTAGAACAACAGAAAGGCAAATCTGTTGGAGATATTATTGAAATGTACAGAATGACTCGGCAGAGGGGACACATTTTGACACAATGGGTTTATTTTGAAAGAGCTGAAGGCCAGATCTGCCTGAAAAGCAGATCGGCCTCACTCCACTAAGTTCAATGAGGTTAATGTTTTAATTAGTTATAAAATGACCTCATGTCATTCAGTCCACTAAGGCTTATCTCTGGCTAGTATTTATCCAATTGAAGAGGAAGGAAGGCTTGCTTGATTCCACTAAATACCTTGTCTCTGCCAAGGTAAAGTCAGAATTGCCATCTCTCAGCCAGTTCCCTGCTCTAATAGTTTTAATTCTTCCATGGCTCTAAGCAGTTGATGAGTGTTTCGCCAGAAAGGAATTATATTAAAATATTTATTTCATATTACCCATGATGATGTATTTTATTGTATGGTTTTACATTATCCACCAAGAGCCCAAACACAATGGCCACCATCCTGTTGGTTTGCATAGTAAATCAAATGACAGTAGACCCATTACGTCAATGGGGATTTGATGAGTCAGCTCTTCCATACATCCCATTGACTCAAATAGGCCTACTCTAAACTGCAATTTACTTTGGCATAGTAAGTTATAGAGTAATATCATTTGACCCACTCATGTGCAATTTACTATGCTAAGCAACAGGGCTTTGGCCAATGCAAATATTCTTTGCTGGAAAGTGCAGAAGTCAAGGTGTTCATCCCATTATCTCTTGATGCTGCACAGATCAGAAATGAGACAATCCAGAGAAAAACATCAATTTTGAACACTTTTACATGGCCTTCCAGCACTGCAAGTATAGAAGAAGAAGAGTAATTGGACAAAGGTAGTTGTGGCAACTTTTAATAAAACAGATTATACTGCCCTGCAGCCCTGGTCTCAAACCTGGCAACCAAGTGGCAGCAGTAGGACTCAGTGACTACAGTGCAGATGGCGGTTGTTCTGTGACATCGAATGGTTTCTGCCTTAGGACAATCCTAATCAGGTTTTCAAGATATGTAAGAGGTTCAAGGAGTGGTTTATCCCGACCACCTCCCAGGGAATTTCCATGGCTTAGTGAGGGTTTGAGCCCAGGCACCCTCCTGGTCCACTGACAGTACAAAGGCCAAATGTTAAAAATTCCAGTTTAGTCACTCTAGACCTAAAGCGAGGCCTGGATCAGCAAACTGAATAATGCATAAATGGATTTTATATTAAAAACAACCACCGAGCAAGCAGTTGGAATTTGCTTCTATTAAAATGAGCCCATCTTCTCGCATTTACTCCCTTAACTTCCAAAGGAGGTGACTTTAGATTTAGAAGCAGCTGTGATTAAGCGTGTGTTCCCAATATATGATCCTGGAGGCAGCAAGCAAGCAGATGGCTCACATCACACAAACAAATATCACCAGCAGCTAGATTTATGCACAAACTGGCCAACAGTTTCACAAGCCATCCAACAGGGCAAATGTATGTCCACCAATAGGAAGGGAAGGAGAGGAATGACACAAGCACATCAAAGTAACTGTGCAGGCTGAATTCTTGTATGGACAACATACTGTACAGAACTGCTGATCTTGAGGAGGGAGAATGAAGACTCGTGGAGCATATTACAGAAGTTTGGCAACAGCATGTACATATAGAATACACCTATTAAAATGTGAAAGATTATACTGAATTGGAGCATTCCCCCCTGGTATATTTATATAAATAAATAAATATATATACTGTATATAAAAAAATTCAGGACCACTCTATGTGTTGGGCCAGGCAGTGAATGTCTGTCTGACTAGATCTGCAAATGCCAATTTAACCTCACAAGAGGAGACTCTGGAACTGCACTTGAAAATGACCCACAACATTTGCCCTGTTAAGAGGCACACCTAATAACACTTGATGAATTCAGGGAACCCCTTCTTTCAGTCAGGACAAGACATACTGCAAATCCATGCCTAGCAAAGAATCACAGAGACCTCTTTCAGAAAGAGAGGTCTGTATGTCTGATACAGAACAATGTGACTTAATCATGTGCATTTTAGCAATTAGGCAAGCTCCAACAGTATTGTTGGTTTGTAACAGCACAGGGCAAGGAGTGTTGGGTGAAAAGAAGTGAAAAACAAGAAATGATCCCCCTTGCCTAAAGAATTACCACCTCTTCCCAGTTAAGAAACTAACCCATAGACCATATGGCACAAAAGGATCTTGGTAACTATAGATCTCATGTAAGGTAACAGCCAACTATCTTGGCAGGGTCAAAGAGCTGCATCTTCAACACTCCATATACCCCTCCATCCCTTCTCTAGATCTTCTATCCTATTGGGCTTTATCCGTATATATTGAACATGAGAGGCAAACAGCTGCAGAGAGAGGTCAAGCACCGTGTCTTTGCTTGACAAACTGGCCTGTCTACTGGAAGGACTCTTTGGGGTGTGGGTGTGCATGTGTGTATGAAGAAATACCTAGTGAGTTACAAGAACTCATCCTGCAATGTAGACACCTAAACAGCATTATAGTAACAAAGCAGCATTTCCAGCTGAGCTGGGGATCACTGACTTGGAAAGTTCTTGAGTGAGATCACGAATGACTGGTTGTAGATTATGGGGTTTTCTTTGTATTGCTGCTGGTGAGTTCCCTCTTCACTCTAAGTGAAGGCTAGAAGCTAATCTTGTTGTGACCTCCTTTCACAAATTTAGGAGAAAAAAATCTGGTGGAATTGTTTCTTGGAGGAGCGCTACATATATAGATGAACACGTTGTTAGCTTAACATATATACAGTGGTTGTGGCAGGACATTGTTGAGAAGCATTTGCAAGCAATAATCCACAGGAGGAAAGGAGGTTAACCATGGCCCTCCCTCCCAGATTCTCTGCTACAGCCTCCCACCCCGTTAGTGTCAGAAAGCAAACACAGAGCTGTATACCTTATGTTTGCTTTATTTGTACTTCCACTAGGAAAGCCTGGGCATTTTTGTTTTTGATTTTGGAAAGATCAGGCATCTCTCCATCAGGTGTCTCTCCATAAGATGGCTTGTCAATTGACAAGAAAGAATTATTCAAGTTACTTTCTCAAATTTCACAAAACTGAGCCACTTACTCTGTTCCAGTGGATTATGTACCAAATAAGAGCTCAGGGAAGGAACTTACTGATGTATCTTCCCTAAATAAAATATATTTTCCATGCACTTTGATGGGCTGCCAGCTGCCTGAACCAGGCATAGTTCTGCAGGAATAAGTGTTTCGAGAGATGACCACAAAGTGGAATTATAGAAAGCTATGGCATCATCTCACTCAATTTCAAGTGAGGATTTCTGGGTAAACAGCTACTTACCTACCATATGAAGCAAGACAGCACCTAACTGCCGCAGCTGTAGCAGGGCAGAATTAAGCTGCAGGCAAAAGATGCCATCGAAGGTACCATGTGAAACAACTCACACCATGTGAAACACAATTAAATAGAAAAGATGCTTTTGTCATTAGCTATAGAAGCAGTTCTGGCTGCTCCATAATAGCCCTCAAGACTGCTGAACTTAAAGCTTTATGCCAAGAGAGAAGGTTTGGCAAATACACTGTATAAATAAATAATATATGAAGGAACAAAAATATAATTTCTTTCTCTGTCTCTTGCTAGAACAAAATCACCTCTTCGGAAACACACTCTCCACACACACCTTCCTGTCCTTTTCCTAGGTTGAAAATCACAAACAACTGTGGAGACATTCAATTTGTCTCTTCCCTATGCAAAACAACAAGGAAAGAGACACGTATAATTCAAGGGAAGACATGCCCCGCCCATCTTCCCAAGCAGGGCAAGGAAACAGAGATTAATCACTACTAGACGGCATTCTATGGAACCAGTGGACTTGTCGCTGCTACTGTTCCTTCAGAGTTCTTGAGTGTGCAAATCTATGTGCGTGTGAAGGGAGAAAATTAAGATATGGCCAAAGGGCTAGGACGGGTAGTGGGAGATGTGAATGAGGCCAATAGACAGATTTGGATTTTAACAACCAGTGACAACACAGCTGAAAAAGAAAAGGCAGTGCAGACAACAATCGATAGAGATGGTCCGTGTAATTAATGCAGGCCAGCCGAAGAATGCTGTCTTCCTCCCAAGCCATCCCCCATGAGGGAGGGGTGGGACTCCCTGAGTTGGGGCCTCAGTTTTGTTTTGCATGATCGGTCTCTGAACCCTGACCCTCAGGACAGCATGGCCACAGCACCAAAGTGCCTTCTGAGTGAAGCTGGGACGGCCACCTCTCCCCTCATTTGCCCAAGGCCTCTTCAAAGATGATCTCCCCGTTGGGCTCAGCGGCGGAGGCAGGGTCGTCGGGATCGCTATCTGTGGTGCCATCACTCTCCTTCCCAGAGCTCTCTGCACCCCGCAGAAAGTGTGCGTTATGGGGAGATAGTGGGTACAAGACATCCTGCAGGGCACCCACCACCATGGGGCTGGTCAGCAGCTCCTCGTCTGAAGAATGCAGCGAATCGTCATCCACTGCGAGGTGGCTCACAATATGGATACCATCGAAGCCCATTGAGTCCTCAAAAGGTTTTTGTCCCTTCATCAGACGGATCTACGGGAGGCAGAGAAAAAGCCTTACTGCTCTGCAAAGTGGGTACCCACTAAACCCAAATGCAAAGAAAAAAGAAGCCAAGAGGAGCAGAATAAGAGTCCTTCTTGTGTACCTCTGTGTACGGTGCGTGTGTAGGGAAATAATCTGGCCTACACTGCAAATACTGTATTCCGGTAGAATCAAAGGCCAGCTCCAGCCTAGGATTGCATGGATACTCAAACAACAGACACAGCACGCACACTGGATATATCCACTGGAGTGTGCACGAACACCTACTTTCCTAAGGAGGACAGGCCTGGGGTAGGGCTCATCCTGAAATGGTTGTGGGAGAAGCGCCCTCTAATACGCTTTGCTTGGAGCAACAAGGACAGGTTACCCACCTGTAACTGTAGTTCTTTGAGTGGACCTCTGTGACCCTGGGTGATTTGCGCCTGCGCGGAGCCTCATCAGAAGATTCTAGAGCTTCTGCAGTAGCAATAAACACATTTGAATATGCCCCTCCCCACCCATATAAGTACCTTGGCGCCAAGCATCTCCTTTCACTTGCAATGGAGAGACCTTCTTCTTGGAAGGTTTGAGCTAGTATCTTTTTATCCTCTGGCACATTGGTATGTGTACCAGAGTGGTTGTATTTTTAGAGATCTGATCATACAGATCAGCGGTCCCCAACCATTTTGGGACCGCAGACCGGAGGGGCCTCTGAGGAAGGTGAGCCCCCCGTGCGTGCATGCTTTTGGGCGCAAGTGCGCTCTCTCTTGGGTGCATGTGTAAAGTGGTAGGGAGTGTGTGTGCGTGTGTGTGTGTGTGTGTGTGTGTGTGTGCGTGCGTGCGTGCGTGCGTGCGTGCGCCAGGGCCAACATGAGCACTCCCCCACCCATTCGCATATACACAGGAGCATCTGCATGCACGAAAACCCACTCCTTTGCGTGGGCGCTCGGGCGCATGCATGAAGGGTGGGGGAGGGCTTACAACGGCTCTGGCACACACGCGTGTATGCAAAGCAGCTGTGGGGATGGGAGTATGTGCGGAGGGGAAGGTCTGTCTCCATGGCCCGGTTCAGAACAGGCCACGCACCAGCACTGGGCTGTGGACCAGGGCTGATGACCTCTGATATAGATGATCAGCTGTTTCTGTCGATGGTTGGTGGATTTGCAGATCAAGGGATTTAGTCATGCAAATCATAAGCTGGGCATAGGTCTGGAAATCCTCTGCCAGGGACAGCAGGTCGGTATCAATAATGTTCAGCTCTGGAGAGGTAAGTAATACAGATGGAGCCTGCAGCCGAGATCCATGGTCAGAGCCATCAAGGTCGCATCTGGAGTCAATGGACTATCTATCGACTTCAGTGTTGAGAAGCTGAGTTTTGTACTAGTGCCAGTTATGAGTCTGAAAAGATGGAGGTGGCATCTGTCAATGTCGAGGATTGTCAACATCAAAAGATGGTGGTTGATCATCGACGGACCTCGATTGGTAGGGATGGACCTCAGTTTCATAATGGTGCCGGGGTCGATGACTTGGATTTACCGGAGGATGGGAACTATGTTGATGGAATGGAATGGAGCGTGTGTCCATGGACCAGGATGAATATCGAGGATTGTCGATATCAGAGCCTGTGTCTCTGTGGTGTTGAAATGGAGATTGCTGATGCGATGGCATAGCAGTAGAATAAATGGATGCTGACGATGCCAAGCGTGAAGAGTGATTTTCATCATCTACGAGTATTGTAGTAGGAAAGTATTGGGAGGCTGGGGCTGAAATCTGCTCAACCCTCCAAGGTTTTTCCAATATCGAAGTGGAGAGCAGGTTGAGGTATAGTCACCTCTCGGTGATGTGGCCGCTTCGACACTGACGGTTGTCAAGAGGTAGGCCAACAACTAGGTGGTATTATCAGACCGGGTAAAACACCTGGTCGACTAGTCGGTGCAGTTTGTTGAGCAGAGCACTGCAAATGGCAACCCGATGCATGTGCTGAGCATGGGTTTGAACCACACGCGATGAAGCGTGCTGTCGAGATTGTTGATGTTGACGGTTCTGGTTAGGGATCAGTGGGTGATCTGAGGGCATTGAATATGGAATGGTGTTGAGCCGCTCGGGATGGGAATCCTTGGGCGATGGAATAACTGAAGGACTGCTGGAAGAATAGAAGGTTGTGGACTGGGAGGAGAGGACGTTAGTCAGTCGACTCTATCATCCCATTCTGGAGACTGAAAACAGGGTTGATGGGACGGAAGTCTGTCATCATCTGAGAGAGATCCGACCGAAACTGATTCAGAGAGTTGTAGTTGTGGTGGGATGTCTGTAGGCTTAGACTGTTTAGCTCGTTTAAGAGGAACAGGCTCCGGAGCTGGAGCAGCTTCAGTAGGTCTCTGACGTTTAGAAGTTGTTTTTGAAGTCGAGGATTTCGGTATCGAGGGTTTTGATTTGTGTGTTTTCGAGGTCTTAGATGATGCAGATGGAGAATTGGAATGAGCTGGTGTAGCCGATGGATGTTGTTTCAATGATTCAGTTTGGGAAGTGGCCCTACAGGTAAGTTGGGCCATTTGAACTGGTTGTAAGGATTGTTCCCAAAGTCGGAGTTTTAGCCTCGAGAAGCGAGATCGAAGAACTCCATGCTTAAAATTTTTGCAATGGGTACAGGAGAAAGTTTGATGTTGCTCTCCCAAACAGAAAAAGTACTTAGCGTGTCCATCAGAAAGTGGGATCTTATTATTACAGACAACACAGTGTTTAAACGGGCCCAAAGGGGCTATGAATAGGAGAAAATAATTGAGGAGAAAAACCGATGATTTGGGGGCGGGGTTCTGCGGCCGGAAGCCAAGTGAGGGGAAAGGAAAAATCTCTGATGATAATGAGTTTGATCTAATAGTTTAAAAGAAAAAAGATTGATAACAGGAAGGAATCAAGAATAAGCTCTCTTTCTCTTTTACTCACAGAAACAGAATTATGAGGCTTTCAATGCAGCAGTTGAAAGAAACTGAAAGGGGACACTTGGCGCCAAGGTACTTATACGGGTGGGGAAGGGCATATTCTAATGTGTTTATTGCTACTGCAGAAGCTCTAGAATCTTCTGATGAGGCTCCGCGCAGGCGCGAATCACTCAGGGTGTAATTCACAGAGGCCACGAAGAATAACCATCTGTGCTCCTCAGCTTGCAAAAGATTAAAAAAAGTGTTCAAAGGGCCCAGTGCAGCAAGATCCATACTCTGCAGAGAGGTTAGGCTTGTCTATAGATTTGTGAGAGGAAGACAGATCAGAGGGAATCTGTAAGTCACATATATGAACTCTGCTACTTTCATCAAGACTCTAACTCTTATCCAGTGAAATAATCTGCGTATCTGAGAAGGCCTGGTACTAAGAACCTGCGTCCCCTCTATAGTGGTGCCCTGGAACAGTTCTGATTGGCATTTATGCAACACACTGAGTTGATGCACAGCTTAAAAGAGAATGTCTAATCTCCAGCAGGCCCTAGAGGAAACCTACAAGCTGCCATGTCTTCTGCCTGTTCTCTGTTATGAGGGCCCCCACAGAAAGAGGCAGCTGTGACTTGGCAAAGAAGGCTTCCAGGGGCCAACTGAGAAGGCACCAGAAACCAAACAACCTGAATCATTCCCAGATTTCTCCTCTTCCTCACAGCAGTTTAGGCTCACCTCTGCCTTGAGCTCATCAATCTGATCCTTGAGTTCACGGATATACTGGGAAGAGTCAGAATTGTTGAGTTGGCCTTGGATCATACCTTCTTCTCTCTGTATGAAGGACAAAGAGGAGAGGGAATTTTCAAGGGTCATTGGCAGAAAACATTACAATAAAGTTCACTCTTGTCTTACCTAGAATTGCATTTCCTAGATGACACTTGAACTATCTTCTAGTGGTCTTGTCAGAAGGTTTTGGCTCAGCCAAGTAAGCCAACTGCTGTAAATTGCAGTGACAAACTGCTGCTAGTTAAGAAGATGGTACTTGCACCTCTTGTACACCAAGCCACACGACTGGTATGTGCAACAAGAGATACGTTTTGACTTCTCTGCTAGCAGACATTCATTGCAATCATTTACTCCGTTTGACTCACACCGGTGGACATAATAGGATTCTGGTGATAATGCTGAGTTTGCTATGATACCAAAGAGATCACAGAAATTTAACTTCATGGAACTATAATGTCAGTTTTCACGATCCAGTCTTCTTCTGCCTTTCACTACAATCATACACACAATTCCCACTACCATTCAGACTAACCTCAAAGTATAAGTAATCAGAAGAAACAAAAAGTGTGCTTTTTGTAATAACTATTTAAATAAGACACATTTTTATTCTTAATTTTAATCCTTCTTCCCCACCTCACCTCTCAACTGCAGAGGAAGTAGTTACAACTGAAACAAATTTTTGTGGGGCAACTTGCTCCTTTGGCTACGATCTAAGGATCACTGTTAGTTAATGCTGCCAAGCTCCTAACCTGGATCTCCAGCTCAGCAATTCGTTGTCGCATCTCAGCTACAGCAGCCATGCTATCAGCTTCTCGTAAGCGCGCAGCCATCACCTCCTCTTTGCTCTGCAACAGAAAATGGAATCCCATGGCAGAAGCCCAGCAGAGTGCAAGCAGGAAGACCCACCCTCCATGGAGTCCAGGAAAGAACCAACAACTGATCACCTGCAGTGTCTTCTGGCAGCAGAAGGCACTATGTTGCCCATGGTGAATCACTGAATTGTCCAGAATGCTCAGGAACATGGAGAGGGAGAACTCTATTTAGGTAAGACAGTATCTAAAGCCATGGATTCTGGTCTCATCTTACAGTATATCAGTGCCTATAATTCCCAAAGTCCAAAAATTGTTTATTTATCTATTTGTACTACTAAGTGGATTTGGAGCCCTGGCAAACCATAGAATTTCTGTTCCCAATTCCTATTCTCCGAACAATAATCAAATGACATGTATTTGTAGCAGAGGAGAGGGGGAAAACAGCATGTGACAGTGCGAGATATCACACGAGATCTCACCTTGCATTCAGATTCGGCATGCTTGCGCTTGGTCTCACTCAGTTGAGTCTGTAGCCCCTTGTTCTGGGCAGTGAGGTATTGTACCTTTTCGTGCAGCCCAGCACACTCCTGCTCCATCCGGTTTAGATGATTGCTGTGTATCTGATCCTGGAAGACACACATAAAAGCAAACTGATAGCCTGGTACACACATGACGAACACATCTGTGTACCACATGCTTCCCTGCCAACCTTTCAGTTTATTCAACACAGAGACATTCTCCTCCCTTACCTTTTCCATTTCCATTTTCTATAAGAGGTGAAAAAGAAGAAACACAAAGTTCCTAACTGTAGGCACTGATAGGAAAAAGGAGTTCGTGAAGAATTGCCACAATTAAAACACAACAAAACACTTCTGATAACAAGAAGTCATCCAATCACCTGAGTTTCCAATTCGACCACCCTCTGGCGCAGCTCCCGCACCTCAGCCTGTGCCTGCGTCTCACGCAGACGGAGACTCATCAATTCGTCTTGGAGGTCATTCATAGTGTTCTTACGAGGGGAGTCCTTCCACCTTCCTCCTGTTCGGCTTAGATGGGCCTAGAAGGGGAAGGACAGAATGATAAAGGGACAAGCTTGGGAATCAAGCAACGCTCTGCAGGTTACAACAGAACAGACTACTAGACTATGATGCTATTCCAGCACTTGTCAAGAAAGGGAAAGGACCCCCACAGATAATAATAACTTTATTGGATAAAATGACATATCAACATGCTCAAGATTCTGACAAGGACCATTTTCTATTACACAGAAAATAAGATGTACACAAAGCAATATGGGAACATTAGATTCCCTGTTCATTCCTATCTTACATGTCTCTAAGAATGAAGTATATTGTGAATATCAAAAGCATATTAGTAGCAGTGGTAAGAGCATTTTACAACTTTACACATGCATAGTTTGCCATTTTTTGGTTCATCTTTACAGTTTTGTGCTAAGAGATGGAAAACCTGCCAGATTAATTGTTTTTTAAAAAAACCTTTTCATCATTAGGTTCATTCTATTCTATTTCTGCATATTTTTGGATAGGAGTGTATGAACATCAATATATATTTTCACATCCATCAAAAATATCCCTTTTTTGTGTTTTTCCAAAGACACACATTTTTGTACATGTTTTCTAAATATGTAGATTTTCATAAGCCACACAGGTTTGGATGCATTCCCTCTAAGTTACTCATTTTTGTGCATACGTTCCCCACCATATGAATTACAGGTATTTTTTCTTCATAAACTGCACTGCAAAATGAAGAAAAATACGAGTAACATTTTACCCATCACTTTTGTTGCATAGGTCACCAAGTGCTTATTTGACAAGTTCACCTTAAAATGTAATCAAATTAATTTTTCACCTATCCCTTAATATTAAGTCTTCCATCAGCTTTTAATAGCTTCTTTGTCTTTCATCATTTCATTAACAGCAAACTTCTCTTTACCATCTTTACCGAGTAGACATGGTCTAGAGCAGTGGTTCTTAACCTTTGTTACTCGGATGTTTTTGAACTGCAACTCCCAGAAACCCCAGCCAGCACAGTTGGTGGTGAAGGCTTCTGGGAGTTGAAGTCCAAAACTCCTGAGTAACCCAAGGTTAAGAACCAGTGGTCTAGAGGGGCGGGGTATAAATTTAATAAATAAATAAATAAAATACATAAAATATACTCAATAAATAACGTGAAAGTTAAAAGAATGTAGCTGTACATCTATCTTTTTTCAATTTTGTTTATATTTCTTGACTATATAGACTACCCACTGCCTTTAGTACTCTACCTTTACATAGTTGTGATTCCCCTTTCTCCCATGCTGCTTTTAAAATATATCTTTTGGAGGCATTTCTGAAATCCCAGAACACTCTTTTCAATTGTCATGTAGCAAAACCCCAGTTATAGCTATTTAGTTCACAAATGGCAGCACTGGCTGGCAGTAGCTCTCAGGAAACTCAGACAAGGGCTTTTCTTGACCTTATTTGGATATGGTAAGTAAGTACTAAGCCTTGGACCTTTTGCATGCCCTCCACACGTCCTGCCAATGAGTCCTTCCGCTTCATCAATAACTATTTACTGGCTGCTACATATAGAAGTTTAGCCATTTTTGGCAACCCTGATAATTGTTCCCTAATATGTTAAGCTCCCCAAGTCCTTAATCTCTGCTCAACATGTAATAATGGGTTCAATTTACAGGAAGCCAGATTTTGGTTGAACATCAAGAAAACTTTCCTAACTTTTACAGCAGTACAACAATGGAACCAATTACCTCAGGAAGTGATGAGCACTCCAATGCTGGAGGCATTCAAGAGAAAATCATCTATCTGTCACTTTACCTTGATTTAGATTCTTGCACTGAGCTGGGAGTTGGACTTGATGGCCTTCCAACATTATTTTATGATTGCCTTGATTTGTCTAATAACAATTCTACCTTTGTGCCGTGAAGTCAATTTCTGACTAATGACAACTCTTTTCAGGGGTTTCTAGGTAGAGAGTACTCAGATGTGGTTTACCATTCCCTTCTTCTGGGGATGCCATGGGACTGTGCAGCTCACCCAAGGCCACATAGGCTGGCTCTGCTGGGATGCACAGTTGGGAACTGATCTTCCAACCTCTGAGTCTGCAGCCAGATACCTAACTCACTGATGTATCCAGCAAGTTTCCTAGTTAGGCTAGTTAGCTTTTAATTACAAAGACCTCTATTTGCTCAGTTCTAATTTACTGCTTTGCAGTTTTAAAGAAATACATAGTGTGGTGTAGTGGACAGAGTGACGGATTAAGACTCACGAGGCCTTGGTTGTAATCTCTGCTCAGCCAAGGAAACTCACTGGGTATATGGAACTGATAGAACCACTCCTTAAAAGTCTCTCTTACCTTGAAAGCCCCATTAGGGTCATTTTAGGCTGGTTCCAATTTGATAACACAGAACAGGGAGTTTTAAATTACCAGCCCCTGCATTCTGTAAAAATGCATACAGTAGTGCAGCTGGAAAAAGAGTGATGGGATTTATCTGCAGTGACAAGGAAGTGTCAGCTGGACAATCATTCTAGTAAGACCCACCTGCCAGTTGTCATTGAGCTCCTTCACCTGCTGCTGAAGCTCCCTGAAGGACTTCATTGCCTCCGATTCCCGCACCTTCATAGCCTTCAATTCTTCCTGCAGACGTGCCACATTGTTTTCATCTGGAAGCAAGCTGTTCTTCTGCAAAGGAACCAGAGAAGGGAAGATGATGTAAGGATTCTTGCCCAAGCCAACACTCAGACATCCAATATTCTGTCTGCCATGATAAATAAAATGCACCCTTTAAATAAAGCTTGGGCTACAGAGCCTCAGCATGAATACTTCTAATCACTTCTGCAGAGGAAAAATGACTGAAAGATGATGTTTCCCTATTATTTTTTTAAAGCTTTAGATCCCCTGGAATGTGTCTTGCCATGAAGAAGTTAAGATATATCCTGAACACTAAAGCATATCTGCCAGATTAGTAGTAATTGGCAGGAGACGCAGTAGCTCTAGGTAAAATCTGTCTTCCACCGATGGAACAGCTCTGCATAGAGAAGATGACCAAATTTTAGAGAAACCCCCGCCCCAGCTCAAACTCTTCTGTAGCATTCCCTCAAAACTCTGTGCATAGCACTGTCAGAGGGCTGGTGTGTTTGTGAAGGGGAGCCTTCATGCCAGCCCTGCTGTATATGCTTAACTATGGATCCAACCCTATACATTAACATTCTTAAGAACGGCAGCTTTCCGTTTCATTACATAATTTTTTTTTCTCTCTTTAGGAGGCTTCTGATAGTGCAGGTGCTACTGATTTCGATTACTGTCCTGGTTGCCTTCCAGGTAGGCAGGCATTCACATCAGTCCTCTTTAGTGAAATTACCTTCTCCATATCCAGCACTTTGTCCTGCATCTCTTTAAGGGCACTCAGAGTCTCAGACTCCCTGAGGCGTGACTGCTCAAGCTCTGTTTCCAGGTGACTCACAAACTCCTCAGAGTAACGTGGATTTCCCTGAATAAAATGAGTAACAAAGATAAATCAGAACAAGTCTATCAAGTAATAAACATGGTCTCCTTACTCTTTCCTATTTGTTACTGCAAGGAATAGAAAGATTCACAACTGGAAGTCAGAACCATGAATAGCCTTCCAATGTTGCTGTTTGCCTGTTTTAACAGACATAGAGCTATAAGGAAATATGACTTCCATTGCAACAGTACTAAGGGTGTGTGTGTTTAATACATCTTCTACAGGACATCTTCCCAGTCAAAATTTCATTTCCTTCTGTACAGAGTTCTCAATCCCAGGAAGATAATGCAGTTTAGGGAAAGTAACTATAACAAGACAATAGGAGAAATTCTGTTGTTGGAGCTTATTCTGTGTAAGGCTAATGTCATGAGCAGTAAACATTTGTAACTTCTCCCTTTTATCATTTGAAGCCATGGGAGCTACAGGACAAGAGGGGGAAGTATTTAATTACTGAAAATCATTGCCACTGGGATGACTCTACTTGTGACAGCAATTTCCAGTAACTAAACACTTCTCCCTCCTGTCCTGTAAGCCCCACAACTTCTCAATGACAAAAGAGAGTACATGGGACTTTTAGCACAGAAGTCTGAAATGTTTAGTTTCTTTAAAAAATGCCACTACTGATGATGTCATCAGCCTTGCATTGTATAAGTTATAGCAACAAAATTTTAGCTGATGACTCACAGTAAAGGCCTTAAGCATTCTCCGCCTTTATTCACTGGGATTGTGCTTTTTTTAAAGTGTGGAGACTATTTACAGGTCTCTCCTATTATGTGTCATCTGGCTTTCAGTAATTGGCTATAACACAGAGAAGTTAAGACCACTGGCAAAACAGATTGTATAGCCTATAATCAATCTAAACTAGCCTTTTAGATGTGCCAGATTATCATGCCCAACACTCCAGGTCAGCACAGCCAATGATGGGAATTTAGATTAATATATCTGGACAGCATCTTGTTAAGGAAGGCTCTTATCTAGGCCAACATATCAACATTCAACAAATGTGAATATATTAAATCCACGTACTTCACTCAGAAAACTAGAGCAAAAGGGAAAGGGAAAGGCCTACCTTGCTTGCTTGGAATGGTTTCAGAGAAAGCTACCTCCACCAGTCCAAACCCTTCCTTCCTTCCTTCAATTTCTATACCACCCATCAAGCAAATTGCTACTCTGATTGGTGCACAACAGAAATAAGCACAAATGACATAAAACTAATTTATAATATACTAATTCTACTCTCAGTTATCCAGCACTTCCTAAACTCCTGTCCTACAGCCTACTTTATATTGCCCTTTCATTGGTAATGTCACTCCATTACCTGCTGGTCCTGCAGCTGCCGAATGGTGCTTTGTGCCTTCTGCAAGTTCTCTGTTGCTGAGCAGCACTGTTGCCTAACTACTGCTAGCTCCCGCTTGATTATATAGTTTTCTTCAGCCTCCTGTGCACGGGTAACTTGACCCTGAAAAGCAGAGAGAATAGAAGCTATTTTCTGAAGAAAAGCACAAAACATGACACATATAGAATGGGCATTTATTTTATGGCAGTCAGCAAAAAAACAGAGCATTTAAATGACTGCTTGGCATCCTTATTCTCACCAAGGAGTCCTGAAGCATTGCTATGGTACCAGCCATAGCCAAAGAGAAACCATGTCAGTAGACTTTACATTTGTCCCTGCATTTTTAATTGAAGGTTGGCTACCAAGTGATTCAACTTTCCAAAACTGTTATGTGCCATCAGGTCAGAGCTGACTTACAGCGACCCTAATAGGCTTTTCAAGGTAAGTGAGCAGTTTTACTAGTTCCATCCTCCCCACAATGAGTTTCCGTGGCAGAGGGGGGAATTGAACTGAGTCCTAGTCCATCCCCCTATATACTACACCACACAAAACCACCCATGGTAAAGTTCTACACAGAACTAAATTATA
This sequence comes from Pogona vitticeps, assembly GCF_051106095.1. Classification (NCBI taxonomy): domain Eukaryota; kingdom Metazoa; phylum Chordata; class Lepidosauria; order Squamata; family Agamidae; genus Pogona; species Pogona vitticeps. The sequence continues at coordinate 123,050,849 of NC_135784.1, read as the reverse complement.
TACAATGACCTGAAGCAACTGCTCGTTTGAAAATACATTAAAAGCCTTTGGATATACCAAAGCTGGTATTTTATAGGTAGAAGACTAATCCAGAATTTTTATCAATAACATATTATGCTTTGAATAGGACAGCTTTACATATAGAAACTTTACATTTAAGTTGAATTCCCGCACCACTTAGAGAGTGACCAGCTCCCTACCTCTGGTGTACAACGTTTTTACTGTGATTGCCAGCATGCATTTTCATGGTAGGTGGAAGTCCATGTAAGCTATATCACATTCTTTATTTGTGTTATCATCACTATCATACACCCAAATTTGTACATTTAACTCATTAACAGTGTCTAAACATACAAGTTCAACATGGGCCCCTCTGTTTTGCAAAAATCAGGATAGCTTGCAGGGAGAGAGGTTGAGAAACCAAGATTTCTGAGGCCTTCCCATTCCAACTCCATGAAATATATATCTTGTTATTAGGTAAAAACTGTAATTCATAGAAACTGGGATATTTTAGGGATTTTTGTGGCATATGATGTGAAAATATAATATTCATGGTAATTGTCTTTACAAAGAACTTTTTGGGTAGTACTTCCTCAGTCTTACTGTAGATAAAAGGAAAAAAATCCCAGTGATGGGAAAAAAGAGAGAACCAAACTGGAAGCATGAAACTGATTGGGATATTCCTAATGATGACCAGCTACATGCTGTCCTTGGTAGCTCTGCCTTCTCATTACAAATGTGGAATAGTGTCTGGAGGCTGTTTTCTACGAGGACCCATGAGATCCACTATAAACTGCATCAAGTTTCCATAGAAAAACTACAATTAAGCAGAATGTTGCTTCATTTTGTTAAAAGGGTTTTTCTTTTCTTTTCTTTTTGGTTTATAAAAATGACCCCTTGTTTTAGAGGAGAATTGTACTTCTGGAAGTGAGATCCTTCTGGTTTGAGGGAGCATATTTTTAGAAAGTGATGAGGGTGGTCTGCATTTAACCTATGCAATTCCCACTGTGAGTTAAAGAAGGATGGATCAAACTCTCTGGTTTGATCCATTGGTGAGAGTGAAGAGCATATGAGACCTCCCCTCCCTGCTCTAGACAAACTTTTAACACACGAGATCTCATTGTAGAGAACTATTAATATTGCCACATTACTCCTGTTGCTCATTTACAGTTGCTCATTGTGACCATGCTCCCCAGAAGCAGAGATCAGATTTATTCATCAGGTCTTATGTGGATCATTTATTTGTGGTATTTGCATTATGTCTTCTCCCAGAGGAACTCTGAATAGTAGCTTAGATTCACAGCCCTACAGTGTGGTAGTCAGGTTATAATATAACTTGTTCATAGGTATGCGTAAGCGTCATAGGTATGTATAAGAGTAAAGTAGGTCTGAACATTTCCTACATTGTTCCAAGCATGCTACTATGGCCATTGCATTATAGTGCTGTTTCTTCCTGATCCCTGAAAAATATGTGCACCAAACATGTCCCCCCGCATTTTTCCTCATTGCAGAAGGTTTCAAACAACTCCGTCAGATCTTGTAATCAAACCTTTGATGACTGTCTGAGACCCACCAGAGCACCACTGAAACATTCCTATAGTGGTCTGCTATAACTTGTAGAACAAGATGGAACAGAAGGGAGTTCTTCATTGTAAGCATGTGGATGAAAAATGGGAAGCCCCCGTTTTTCATACCACAATGAGATACAGAGAAGAGATGCTTATCCATCATTTTGCCACTAAACATGGATTCCCAAGTCATCCCCTTTTGTAAGCCTAATGTTCAAGAAAAATTGTGACTGGGACAGGATGGGGTACCAAACTAGGGATTCAGTACCAAACTAGGGATTCAGGAATCTGGTACCAAACTAGGGATTCATTTGCCTACCTAGTTTCCAGTATTCTCACAAACACTTAAGCTAACTCTGTGGTTACAACTACAGCCAGCTTTTGTAAGTAAAATAGCACTGGCCAGAGTTGGTTTAGAAGACTGAACACCCAAGGTGGAAAAGATGTTGTAACCCTCTTCATCATGTATCTTTCCACTCCTTAATGCTTTATTGTAAAGCTTCCTTTCCCAGCATTAGGGGAAATGAGTCACCAGAGTCTGTGCCCCTACAGCACAGATGGTCTCCAACCTGGCCTTACTAATAATGCCACACTTGGAGGGAGGAGACCTTCAGCACAAAGTGTTTGAACCTAGTAGATTCCCTGGAGAGATGAACTAGCTACAGTACATTCTTGCTCAGTTCTTCACTGCACCAATCACACTGATTCTTCACTCTGCCTCTGAGCAAGGCATCAGGCTTACCATAGCAGGGCAGCATCTCACTGAATTATCTAGAGAGACCACTGGCACAATGTCCTACTCAGAGTCCTCAGAGAGAGGTACTGGTATAGTTGGTACTGCCCTCCAGGCAACTACATGGGGTAAAATCTACCATTGTTGCTGATCTGCCAGCTAAACCAAGGGCTTTACCCTGCATTGTCAGAGGGGTGGCTTTGGAACTAGGGTAAGCTTTCTGCAAAGTCCAAAAATTTTGATTTCTACATCACTTATGTTGAATGGATCAATGAGATATTTTAAGTTCTTCTGAAGTAACGGAGCTGGCAAAATTCTTTACAGGTGATTGATCCCTCCATGACAATGATAACATATGAGCCATATACGTATACTCAAAACAGCCTCAGGTGATCTCATGGAGCCCAGGATTGTGGCAGAGCAGAATCAACTGTACTGTATTGGCATTGCATCTGTAGAGGACGGATAGACACTATCTTATTTCTTAACCACATGAGAACTGTTGGAGTCTCAGGCAAAACATTCCTATTTCTTCCTAGTACTTAGCATCGAACCAGTACCGAAACCACACACTGCATGGAGTTTGTCCCCTTGGACGATGGCTGAAGTTGAGGAACATCTGAAGCTCTGATAGCTTCTGGTAAAAAAAGAGTCTGTGTTGATTTTTTAATTGGTTCTCGATTTTGCCTATATCTCATGTCTGTCCATGATTCTGAAATGTGCAACACATAAAGAAAGAGGTATGGGAGACAAACACTTTCACTTTATATCAGCATATATTTCTATATTCTCCCAACGCCCACTTCATATACCAAAAGCTGAATATGGCTTCTCACATGGAGGAAGTTGTCTAGTTAAGAATGGATTCTGTTGGTATGTTAATGCAACCCCTCACCTCACCACCTAAATGTAAGGCATCACACAGGCAATATTACGATGTCCCCTCTTGAACCTAGCAACATGGTAAACAAGATCTGATGAAGTATTAGGAAACAAGAGACAGAACTATTGCTTTTGTTAGGAACACTACGCCCAGAAAAAGGGATATCACTGGTTTTTAGGAATCTTTTAATAAACAAATCTTTTAATTAATCACAATAGACAACTTGTTGTCATAGTTTTTTCTCAGTCCCCTTCTTGAAGAGGTGCTATCTTTAGGATAGGATTCGGTGGCTGATATCCTAGGCCTCATCCATCAGAATAAGCACATGCGCCCCACTCCAAACATAGCAGGGCTAATCAACTATGTTTTGTAGTAAGAAAAATAACATCCAAGAAGAGACTCCGTAAGGTCACAAATTCCCGCCTAAAATTACTTAAAATGCATTGCTGGCTTCGCCTTGCTACAGGGTTCTTGCTTATAAAGATGTGATCTCAAGCCACACAGACTTAAGGGCAGATATTATTCCTTACTCTCTGTCTGATAATCTCTTTAACTAACCCGTTAGTCAGCTGGAACTCTTTTTGCTCTACTTGTTACTAATATTGTTATATAATACTCTTCAACCAGATTTTACTGGTTTGTGGATTCATATAAGCCTGAGCACCTTGCTTAACTGCTCCTCTTTTCCCTTATGCTTTCTTCTTCTGTTATGACCCAACCTCCTCACTTTACTTCTTAATCCCTCTGCTTCAGCTCCCCAGTCTGTAGGAATGCCCTAAATCCACTCTAAATTTCACTACCTACTGTGTTTCCCCGAAAATAAGGCAGGGTCTTATATTAATTTTTGCTCCAAAAAACACATTAGGGCTTATTTTCAGGGGATTTTTTCCATGTACAACCTTCTACATTTATTCAAATACAGTCATGTATTGACAGTATTTGCTGCACAATGGTTGATGTTTGGTTGCTGCACAATGGTGGAGGGGGGCTTACACCTAACTGGGGCTTATTTTTGGGGTAGGGCTTATATTACGAGCATCCAGAAAAATCATACTAGGGCTTATTTTCAGGTTACGTCTTATTTTGGGGGAAACAGGGTATATTGTCTCAGGAATACACTCACACAATCACCATGTTAAAATCCTTTAATGCAGTGGTTCCCAACCTTGGATCTTTAGATGTTCTTGAGCAACTATTCCCAGAAATCCTGGCCAGTACAGCTACGGGTACAACTACAATGATGTCATAAGCAATGGAAAATCACCACCGATAAAATGACTCCTTTGAGGACTCTTGGGCACATATGACTTCATCACACTGCATATGAGTCACGTGCACCCCACAATCTTTAATCAGTTGTGATGTGCTGCTGGTGATGATGTCATTCTCCTTGTGCATGGGAACTGTGCAATAGGATTTCAGCCAGTCAGCTTTGCTTTTCTCTATTTTCTGCAGCCAAGGGTGCCTAGTTACTCATACATGTGTTTGGGTTAGATGTATGAATCCACACATACTGGTCATGCAGACAATATGGAACTCAAAGGCAAAGGAACATTCATAACACACTAATAAAGAAAACCTGTACCTTGATACAGTCATGTAGGTGTATGTGTTTTGAAAGTCCATTAACATGTGTTGTAAGGACACTAACACAGGAGGAGGTAAAACAGATTAGCAAAGCAAGAATATATGTAGATCCAATTATTTGCAGCAACTGATGGACTATTTTTTGGTAAAGTATTATTATGTGAAAAGTAATGTCAGATTACAACACAGTGGAACTGCTCTGCTTCAAGTATTATGCCACTATATGTGATTGTGCCACTTTCAAGGTGACCTTCAGACTCTGACTGCAACACCTTATAATTAACTTGACCTGTATTCTGATTGCATACTAAGCCTTCATTTTAGTACCAAGGAATACTCAGGAGTTGTATTTCTGCCTACAGGCATCTCAGGCAATATACAAAATGAACTGTGTTGTTTAAAAACCAAGTCAAAGTAACGACAGCATTCGATGTGATCTAAGAGCAGTTTCAGTTGTTCTGAATCCTCTGCCTCCTCCAAAGTGCTATTTGTTAAGCTGTGATGGCATGAGACTTCTGAAAATGTGCACAACCTTTTAAGAACATCTGAAGACTATTACAGAAGACCTAAGAACCAATGCAAAGTTGTTAGTTTGGATGGAAGTGCCCAGCAAGTTGCCACTAGTTCTTCCGGATTGGAATGAAATGGAATGGAATATCAAGAGGATAGGTGGAAATAAAAAAGGTTGATCCTACCTGAATCAATCTATCTGCCAAGGCAGCACTCTCCTACAGACCCAGAAGAGGGAGATCCAGACAGAGAAGGAAAGATAAAGGAAAGAAAAAAAAGACACAACAGCAAGGTCACACAAGCACTCTACCTATAACTAGAAGCACAGAAGAAAAAGAACAAAGACCCCAATGGAGCCCAAGAATAGAACTTCCATTCCATACCAGTCACAAATCTGCAGTGTGCCACCTCCCTTCTTGGAGTGATGAAGGTAGTGTATAGGGTTACATCAGTCCATCAAAGAAAGAAAACAGGGTTTCTCACAGGAATATCCTGTCATGTATTCAGTTGGACTCAGTCCTGCAACTACTAATATCCTGATTCCCTTTTAGACTGAAAGAGAGACCTCTGTACTTCAGATGCCACGCTTGTGTAGTCCAGAGATTCTACAGAGATGCATGTACATCTCTCAATTGCCAGGATTCCACAGAATAGCTGTCTCTGGGCAATCTTCCAAGATCTCCTCAAGGTAACTATCCCTGCATCTCTTTTTCCACACTACATCAAATTGGGGTTAAGCATTTTCTACCTTTTTCATGTAAAAGTTTAATACTGAGCACAAAAAATGTTATACAAGAAATATGGCACAGCATAGCTGAGCATACAGTTTTAAGATTCAAATGCCATGCAATCAAATCAGTCGAAGGTGAGGATAGCTGGCTACATATCCAGAACATTTATGTTATTTTTGCTCAAGATACTGTGTGTGTTTGTTTCGATCATCAGTGTCATTGAGCCTATACCTTTTGCACATTACTTTTTCTGTCTTAAAGACAAAAGGTTGCAAGGTGTTACCTCTGTGTTATGAATAGTTAACGTAAATACCTAGTGACAGCCAAGTAGTAACGCCTTGACAGCGTATCTTCTACTCCTGGAGTGGCTCTAGAGAAAAATCCCAACCACAGTCCCTCTAGAGGAATGCAACAGGGACTAGTGTTCCCCCCTCTCAGTAGTTTCTACAGGCAATTGAGAGAGATGAGAGGGCAAGGTCTCATTTTTGGTAGTCAAACTAGTCTGGAACCGGAGGAATTGGACTTTCATGCGGTTGGGTACACTCCTCACCTTCTCCAGGGTCTCAATTCGCTGTTTCAGAAGGCGATTCTCAGTACGAAGCCTCTGCAAGCAAGATCAAAATGAGTGTGTGTTCTAACCAGTAAGCGTGTGCTTTTGTTAAATAACAGCCAGCCTATAAAATGATGTTGAAATCTGGGATGCCAAACTGGAGCCATCATGGGCAACAGGCTGCCTGAATAACCAGGAAAACAAAAGTTATACCACATCCACATATGCCCCATAGTTAGGTCTATAGTGCAGTAACAGGGAGTTCCTTAAATGTCTGCAGTACGTAGGTCCCAAATGATCAACTGATCTTCTGACTTATGAGAATGTCTATACAGCAGTGGACATTGCACTTTCATTTTTGAAAAGTATACTGCAAATTAAAGAAAAAAGGGCCTCCTGTACAGCAGGAGTTCTAAATACAGGTATGAAATGATGATATGGGAAGAGTTGTGTGGCCCAAGTATAGACAAAGGAAAATGTCTTGAGGCTTCATCTCTGGAAAAAACACAGGTGATAAGCTGAGGTCATACAGTTTTATCCTGTGTATTACTGAGAAGTGCACAGTGTAAGAACGAGAATGCATGACAGAAGAAGTACCTTGATTTCAATCTGTTCTTCCATCTCCCTGTTCTTGATCGCTGTGTACTCCTTCTCTAGTCTGTAAAACAGGGAGAACACCATTCCTCCTGCTTCAGTTTACATAATAACATGTGAGCATAGCCTGTGGGCCAAATTTATTACGGCGGCAAGAAATTAGTGCTTTTTAAACTCTGACTTGCTACTTTAATATACACGATGGTACATTGGATTAAAAGTTAAACAATCAGGAGGTCATGGGCAAGGGAACCCTGATTCTTCCCAGGTTTGCAATGTTTATTTATCAATTATCCGTCTAAGACAACAAGACTGGGGGAACACATGCCCCCCCCCCGCAAGATGTTGTTGGGTTACCACAAGCTCTCGCCAACACAGCCAATAGCCGGGAATAAGTGTAGCTGTACTACCACAACATCCGACAGGGTTCTACACTAATGGCGTTAAGCCAAGGGAGAGGAACTGCAAACCCAGAGGCCGACTACAACAGGCCGCGGAGGCTCTCTATCCAGCACATTCAGGTTTCCCGTAGAGCTCTTTCTCTCTGAAGGAACTGGAAGACGTATCCATCTCTATTCATTACTGGAAATAACAGCAAGAATTTTCTTCAGTGCTCTCAGGCAGTATTTGCTGGGGCTGAGTCCGGAGGACAAGAGCACCGCCCAAGGGCAGGTGGAGGAGCTTTACATTGAAAACAGGAGAAACTGAGGCCAATACAGAGAAGCATTAGCCCTGCCCCTTATGGTTCTTCATCCCTACTTAGGAACAGTTTTCTCTCTCTAAGTCCCATTCCTGGTACCAGACCATGGAAAATGAACTGCAAGGAGGTAAATTATCACAGGGATGAAAGCTACAATATGAATATGTTTTGTTTGCTGGGCAGAAACACAGAGGATGTAGACAAAGGTGTTATCAGTCTAACATCTCTCACCCACCTTCATCAGATCTAGCTGTCCTAGAGATTCTATTCTGGTTGAGCTTCCCCCCCCGGCCCCGCACTGTAGCTCTTTAATGTTTTGATTATAAAATAAATGTTGTTGGAATGTATTTAAGGCAGGGATTAAAATTTATTTTAGATTTAGTTATCCTATTTTGTTATATTTCAGTGATACAAACTATGGATCTGCAACTATTTTAGGATGATGGATACATTTCACCTTTTGAGAAAGTATTGTGGATGATGTCAAAAATTAGCTACCATGGTGGGCAGAGCCAGCTGCAAACCATCAGTTGTTTCACTCCCAGCTTATCTTTTTTTAAAAAAAATAAACACTGACGTATACTTCAGAATGAAGTGATGGCCACCATTTTTTTTAAATAAGAAAGCCTCTGAGACCAGGCAGAATCATTTTTGGAAACCAAGAGCAAACGACTAGTGTGTCAGTCTGCAGTCTTCTATTCTCCCAGGGTTTTTATTTCTTTTCTTTAAAAAAAATTAAAATAAAGAATAAGGAGAGGCAAAGAGCCTAGTGGCATCCAAAGGAGTGAACTGTAGGTATATATGTACCATTTTGGGAATTACACATAGAATGTGTAACTGTAGAGGGATTTAAACATTAATTAAATGTACATGTTATAAAAAACATGTAAAAGATGGAGGTACTTCTGATCACGAGGTCTTGATAGCCATAAGAGACTGTTTTTAGCCCTAAGAAAATCTTTCTAAGATACTTTTTCATGAGCCTATGAGGCGTTCTAATGAAGCAGGAAAAGGACACAAAATGATGAACTGATCAATCCTATCCAGCTTTACCTAAGCTCCACATCCCACAAAGAATATAAGTTAGTCTGTGCTTTCCAACCTTTCGAAGTTATACAAGGGGAAAGGAAATCTAGAAAACTTACCGTTTCATTTTCTTAGGGTTGTATTTGACCTGATAGGCCTTGAAGATGAGCTTATCAGGACAGCTGTCAAACTGATGAGGAATCACCTTTTGGAAATACTGGGAGAAAGATAATACTGAAGTTAAGCTCCATCTAGGACAGACTCCCAAGTCCGCAAGCTTTTTTCTAATGTCCTGCTTTAATTGTATACACTCTTTCTCACTGAGTTAAGAGGGAGTATGGAAGTAGCTAGGCTTTGGAATGTTCCTCCTGACAATACGTTTGTCACAAGTGTGAAATCATTTAGTTTTATTTCTTGATAGTTGCACAGTCTAGAATTACATCAGCTAGAATTACATCAGATAGTTGCACAGTCTAGAATTACATCAGCTAGGAATAGGAAAGGACACAGAAAGCCTATGGATCACATTCATAAAAATTCATTGAAACATTTTCACAATTTTAACTGTCACCCATCTTGACAGTGTACATATATGTATGTGACAGAAGTTCAAAGGCATCTCAAATCTTTCAACATACACAATAGCTCCTACCACATTAAGTTGTGAGACAGAACACTTTGTGCTTTGCGCATGGATGCATCAGTCTGTGCAACCAGAGAAAAGCAAATCAAGTGACACAATCTCTGCTGCAGTAGAAAGGAGACAGAACAGCTTCATGGCATTCTCAAATACACTCACAGTATCCTCAACAGAATGTGTAACTGTTTGTGTTTCCTGTTGGCAAAAGCTCTCACAAACAGCAAGGAAGATGCCTATTGCTTAAGTAAAGCAACTTAATATACAATGTCGGATTCTCTTCCCATTTGTTAATTCTACTTTGCAGCTTCGAAGAAAACATTTTTTTTCTCAGCCAGTTTACCTGTGACATTAGGAATAGACGATACGATGATAGAGTACCAAGAGGGTTCAAAGAACCATACTGTACTTTATGAGGACAATGGACTGACATATGCAAGTTACATTTGATTCAGGAATAATAAAAATAATTCAGCATAAATCCCTCAGTAGAAACACTGAATGAAAAGTTGCTATTTATTAATTACTGGCCTTTGTTTTTCACCCATCAACATTTTTGCAGGTATTATCTCTGCAGCTCTGAAGGCTTCAATTATAAGAGTTCAACCTAGATACTATTTATTTGGTGAGACAGCTTTGTGCAAGCATAAACCAGCACACCCCTCTTGCCTCCCACTAATCTCTTTATGTCATTTCTAGCATTTATAATATTGCTCAGTTTGTATCTATCTAAGGCAGGGATCTCCAAACTTTTCAGTGTGAGGGCCACATCATATACGCTCCACATCTTTGAGGGCTGAAGGAAGGCATGTGCGTATGCACACATGCCTGCCCGCACATTCGCACGCCCATGCGTGCATGCACCGAGGTTCATTAAAAAGCCAAGGTGGGCCGGATGTGGCCTGTGAGTCGTAGTTTGGAGACTGCTGATCTAGGGAAATAAAGAGATAAACCACTCTTCTCTAATGGGTCTTCCAGAAATGCTATGTATCATTTTTGCTTTATTTCTTTTTGCTCAACCTGCATCATGCTTGTTGACATTTGTTATTTCTGTATCCAAACATGACTGTTGGTTTTCAATTCCTCTGTCTTTTTCCTTTCCTCCTGTCTCCCCCTTCTCCTGCCACATCCCCTTACCTTTGGGGCGCTGTCACTTCATTGTTCTCCATTTCTACACTGTAGTATTGTAAGTATTTTCCCCTTACACTGAGTGGTGCCACACTACTTGGGATGTGAGGTCTACTGTTCTCTACGAGTTTTTTGTGAGCCCTTGCCCTCAGGGAACAACCAGACACAAATTGGAAAAGTTTAGGAAGCGCTGTCCCAAGAAATTGAAGGGTCAGCATTCTCAATCAGTCCCCATTACATTTTTTTCCCCTCAGGATTTTTCAATTCTAAATCCTCAACTCATTTTGTTAAAACAAATTCAGCAATTTTGTTTGTGTGTGTTTTTCTCTCTCATTATCAGCTCCAGCATGGAAACTTGATACTGAAACTCTGCATCTAGTTATAACCAGCAAGTCTACCTCTAAGTCCTCTAGCAGGCTGTAAAGCTTACCTGCGACATCCCCTCCATGTCCAATTGCATCAGTTCAGCTTGGTTGAACTGCAATAGAGCCATCCCTACACGGAATATTATTTCCAATCCCTGTAAGTAACCAGAACTTAGTTAGGTAAAGGTAAAGGTTCCCCTTGACATTTAGTCCAGTCGAGTCTGACTATAGGGCGCGGTGCTCATCACCGTCTCCAAGCCGTAGAGCCACCGTTCGTCTGAAGACAGTTTCTGTTGTCACGTGGCCAGCGCGACTAGGCAGGGAACACCGTTACCTTCCCACCGAGGTGGTCCCTATTTATCTACTCGCATTTTTACATGCTTTCAAACTGCTAGGTTGGCAGGAGCTGGCACAAGAGATGGGAGCTCACTCCGTCGCGTGGATTTGATCATACGGCTGCTGGTCTTCCGACCATGCAGTACAGAGGCTTCTGCGGTTTAACCTGCAGCACCACCATGCCACCACAAAACTTAAGACTCTCCCAAATGAGTTTCTCACAATCTGGAAGAAATGTCAGCGTAGCTTTCTGTGCTGAGAAGATGCACCTAGTAAGAGAATGAGATGCCTTGCCAGTTAAACTCATCTACCTAGCCGCACACACCATCCATAGCATGTCTGGTTCATTTGCTGTCAAGAGTTCAAGGGATGATAAGGCTAGCAAATGCTGCTAGTCAGGATCAGAATGAGGTGCAACATACCTCCAAATACAAATGGCTGCAAACCAGCAGGGACAAGAGTGCTGTCATTATCCTGTCCTGCCTTTCTATGCTACTGGAATGGATGCCTCAGACACTGTATTACACACTAGCACCTTGGACAAGGGAGGGAAAGTAAAACAGAAACTTTCCACAATGTTTTTTACACAAGCAACATCCGATAGTAGTTTTGTTGACTTCCTAGGTGCAGGCTGGCTTGCAATAGCAGAAGGAAAGAGAGAAACATGTGTATGCTCATTCAGATTTTTTTCCCTGCCTTTGAAAGCCTCACACTATGTCTATGCATTCTTCATTCCATACCACATGGTACAGCATGGAACGGTGTTATATTAAAACACAGCCATGAATATATCTTTGACACCTAGTAATGTTTTGTATCTGGCCCATTAATATCTCTACTCCTCTTTAGGCCACTCTAAGCTCTACTTCTCCCTTTATAACAAATACTTTACCTCATACATGAAGATGTCAAATACTCGAGTGGCCACAGGCAAAGGAAAGGTCGTGAGGAAGAGAGTAAGAAACCATGATGATGCATACATAGAAGTAAGAAAGCTTTGGGAACGGAAGTGGATATTCAGTTCAGGCAGTTGCTCCTAAAAAAACACAGGACACAACCTTTAATCTTAATATCCAGCAAACCTCCCAACATCACAGCTAAGACTTTGGGAGTTTCCTAGGCAGGATGATAGACTGTTCAAAACAGGGCTGTAAATGTCATGGGAATAGGCATCCCTAACTGCTTCCCCAAGCAATAAGCTCCTATACGTCAGACAGCTGTAGGAGGCAAGCTGGAATGTTTTCAGAATGTTTTTAAAATTCAAGACTAGTTTTTGACACCTGTCAGGGGCAGTCTTTTACCTGCAGCATGTATTCAAACTGATAGATGCAGAGTCCTAGCTCAGCCATGGTGGGTTTGAACAGCTCCCGTAATCTGTACTCTTGCATCAGCCGTACAAACACACAGAAGGCTTCTTCTTCAGGCATCTAGAACCAAAAATACACTTGCATAAGCCTCTCCAAAGCTCACTGAAAGATAAAAGCAGAATGAGTCTCTACTGAATTACTGAATGCCAAACCCTAAAGCAGGTTTATGTTACTGTCATTATGGATTCCACTTTTTAAAAGCAAAACAAAGCAAAATATGCAACAGAGAAAAGCTACTGCAGCAACAAAATCAACCTTCTACAGGAAGAAGGTTCTTTCAGTTCAAACCACCACATCTCTAATTGAAAGCATCATGGGTATCAGGGTCAGGACAAATTTTTGCATGAGATCTTGGAGTGCTGAGGAAGGAACATCAGTGGACCAGGTGTGACAGTTATCAGGCTCTCATTTATTTTAAAATAAAATCCCAATAGGATTCTGGCAATTAATAGAAATTCTCCTTTTGTTAAAGAAGCCACTTTAATAAAGCAGTGAGAATTGGTTCCCCTTGACATTTAGTCCAGTTGTGTCTGACTCTACGGCGCAGTGCTCATCCCCGTTTCCAAGCCATAGAGCCAGCATTTGTCCGAAGACAGCTTCCATGGTCGTGTGGCCAGCGTGGCTAGACACGGAACGCCATTACTTTCCCACCAAGGTGGTACCTATTTATCTACTCGCATTTACATGCTTTCGAACTGCTAGGTTGGCAGGAGCTGGGACAAGTGATGGGCGCTCACTCCGTCACGTGGATCCGATCTTACGACTGCTGGTCTGCTGACCCTGCAGCACAGAGGCTTCTGTGGTTTAACCTGCAGCGCCACCACGTCCTCAATGAGAGTTGAGCCACAGTATGCTGATGACATGCAGCTTTACATCTCCTTTTCATCTACCTCACTGGATGTTATGTCCCTTCAGTGCTGCCTGGAGACCGTACTGGAATGGATGCAGTCAAATGGATTGAGGCTGAACCCAGACAAGACAGAGTCTTGAGGGTGGGCGGCCCTTCCATTAGAGGCATAGGTAACTCCCTTTCTTTTGGGGGGACGACCCTTGCCGCAAAGAGTGAGGTTCACAGCTTGGGGATATGTCTGGACCCGGCGCTTACCATGGAAACCCAGGTGACTTCCACGGTCCGCTCCACCTATTTTAATCAAAGGCGGATTGCCCAGCTGCGACCGTATCTTGATTGGAGGGGGCTCACTACTCTAGTCCATGCGCTCGTAATCTCGAGATTAGACCACTGTAATGCACTCTATGTGGGGCTGCCTTTGAGGCTGATGCAGAAACTTCAGGTGGTCCAGAATGCGGCAGCCAGGCTTCTTAGTGGGGTGAGAAAACACCAGCACATCTTCCCCACTCTGGCTGCCTTGCACTGGTTGCCCATCCATTTTTGCGTCAACTTCAAAGTGTTAATGATTACATATAAAGCCCTAAACGGTTTGGGACCTCAATATTTGGCAGATTGTATTCTCCCACCCAGATCTACCCGAAACACCCGACACAGCCAGCAGGGACGGCTGAGGGGCCTGACGCCGAGGGAGGCCCGGAGGGAAATAACAAGAAACCAGGCCTTCTCGGCGGTGGCCCCTTGGCTGTGGCACACTCTCCCTACTGAAATTTGGCTGGCACCTTCGCTGGGCATTTTCAAAAGCCAGTTTAAAACTTGGTTATTTAAACAGGCCTTCCCTCCAGTCAATTAAGTTAATTTTTTTCTCCTCTTCTTAAGTCTCGCCATTTTGGAAATTTGTTGTTTAGAATTAATTGTAATAATTGTATTTTTAGATATGTTCTCTTGATCTGTTTTAATTCATGTAAGCCGCCCCGAGTAGACATTGTCTAGAGAGGGGCGGGGTAAAAATCGAATGAATGAATGAATGAATGAATGAATGAATGAATGAATGAATAAATAAATAAATAAATAAATAAATAGTCATATTTACAAGCCCACTCTAAAGTTAAGGTTCAAAGAACTAGATTATAAACTACAAATATACCATCAACTACAATTTTAAAGGATTTAATAGGTCTAGAAATTTCCAAGTAAAGAGGTACACTTGAGCTTGGGCCAAACATTTAATCTCATGTTACACAAACCTGCATGAGGAGCAATCCCACGATGAATGCGCTGCCCTGGCAGTACCCAACCTCACGGTCTACTAAAGAATAAGCCTGAAAGAGATGGAAACTTAAGCAAGAGAAAGCCTAAGTCAGCGTGCCTAAATCTTATAACACAACTATCAAATGCTCTAAGTGAGTTGAAGCACAGTTAGAGGTATACAGCTCTGAGGCAACATTTTGAAACATGGTTTTATTTATTCAACCACCTAGTCAAATAAATCTGAATCCTTATCCTAAGTGTTTTAAACATCAAGAGGAGGAAAGGAATAAGTCTAGAAATGAAGCATGTAGGCTATCATGGGTAGCAAGGTCGAGAGGGCATGGAATATGTCACCTATACAGTGGTGCCTCACTTAGCGATGTTAATCCATTCTGGAAAAAACATCGCTAAGTGATTTAATCACTAAGTGATTTAAAAAAGCCCACAGGAACGTATTAAAACGCATTTAATATGTTCCTATGGGCTAAAAACTTACCTTAAAGCGAAATTCCTCCATAGCGGCGGCCATTTTGGGTGCCTCTACAGTGAGGCAAAACAGCGGCGGCCATTTTTTTGCAGCGGCCATTTTGGAACCGCCAATCAGCTGTTTTAAAAAGTTCACTTTGCCATGATCGCTTCCCCGCGATCATCGCAAAGCGAATTTTAGCCATAGAGGACATCGCTAAGCGATCGCTCCAGCGATGGCCAAAAGTCCATTGCAAAGCGATTTCATCGCTCAACGGAGCGATCGCTAAGCGAGGCACCACTGTATTCCTGTTTATATCAAGGGATTAAGAAGTATTTCAGAGAAAACAAATGTTATGAATTGAATTTCAAAGATAAAAAAGAAAACACAGTAGTGCCCAGCTCAGCAAGTGGATCTGATCTGTTGAAAAACCTCTAGGAATTAGATGTCAGCTCTTCCTTTCCTAGAAGAGGATGTGAGAGATTATGTTGCTCCTGAAAAGGGAAGTAATAGGGGGACTGCACAATACAAAGAGAAAGCAGGCAGATTTTTTATAACTGTAGTAATTAATGAGGCCAATTTGTCATAGCCGCTACTGTATCTATAGACAAGGACAAATTAAACAGCTACAGCTAGCTTTTTATAGAAGTGATATTGGCATTCCACAGCCATTTCTTACAGAGGACCTAAAGAAAGGTATGCACATTCTTCACTAACATGTTTTGGTAGCATCTGAATGATATACACCAAGAGAAGATTCCTAAGCAAAAAGCACAGGACTTCCTGCAGTCCAACACATGCCATAATTCTACAAATGAAAAATAACATTAGTACCTTAAAACTGAACACATTAATATTTTTTTAAAATAGCGTAAAGAGAAACACACAATTTGAAAAAAATCTTCAAAGGAACACATCAGCCCCCAAATTCTGAGGACAGAATGCTTTCATCTTGGCAATGCACAGAATTAAACATACTTTTATAATGATTAGATGTGATTAGCAGCAACTCCTGGCTGTGTATTTCTTACATTTATATTTTGGCTTTTCCATAAAAACTTAGAACATTTATTTTATGCTTAGAAGCTGGGTAGCTTTCAGATGGAATTATCCTAGCTTCAGCATCTGTGTACAGCAGCCTAAGCATTTATCTTTCCACAAATCACACCTACACCTATAAAACCAGCAGCGGGGGATGAACATATAATACAGTATAACCAAACTGTCTCAATTTCTATGTCTTGTTTTCCTCTGGTCTACTTGCACAGAAACAATACAAAAGCAATTTGCATGAGCTTTTCCAAGTTAGGAAATAAAATTATAAACTAACAGAGCAGTTCTATCTCTAGAAGACTACAAACACTGGCCTGTCTTTGTAGCCAACTGAGCAACTGCCACTGGTCTACACTTCAAGCAATAGAGAAGTAGCATCATTGCAAACATAAGAGGAAAGAAAAGTAGAAAAAAGCCTATGTTACTTCTTTCCTTCTCCAAAAATTGGCACGAATGGGATCTGATCTCCTCAGGTTCTCTGCATGGGCTAGAGGACTCAGTGGAGGAGAGAAGTTTTTAATCAAATATCTAGCATAGTGATTTCCTGCTCCTCATCAAGTTTTTTATAAAATTTGCTGAGAATCAGATTCCAGAGCAGACACAGTTAGAGCAAAGAGGGCACTTGCTATCGTCAATTGGCTTTGCTGACTCCAGCTTTCCACGATGCTAAAGAGACTGTTATCTTTCCCTTCATTTATATATGTTTAAAACATATTATGCAGCTGAAAAATTAATTTATCAATATCAAAGCTTAGACACAGAACTGGAAATAGTTTGCATTATGTTATAAAGTGCAAGGACTGGGTTCAGCAATATACAAAACCACAACATTAATAAGGTTAATAAACATTAATCAACATTAATAAGGTTAGAGTAATCTGTAAAGGAACATCACTCTCCCATTACAAAAATCAACCAACTCTTTAAAACAATATAATGGTTCCTATATTTCATCAAAATAAAAGCAGAAGATCATTAGTTTTTATCAGGATTGTCAATACAGCTTTCAACCTGTACTGAGAGTTTCTCAATACAGGAGGAAAGCTGTTTGAAAATTGTGTGTAAATTGGCCAGATCCCACAATCTCAGCCAATTTAAAGGCCCTAGCAATTCATGTTATAGAGCAATTGCCACCTATGATGGTATTCAAGATTTTAAACAAATAATAAGAGTAATATGCACTTGGTACTTCAGCAGGGGTCATGGTGCTGATCACCCATCCCACCCATTTGCAATAGGTTTTCATTTCTGGCAAGAGATAATTTGATTTGGCAATTATGGTGGCAATCTCCCAGTAGCAGCCTCAGGGAGCCCACTACTGTTAAGAGAAAATGTAAACAGTGAAAAGAACTTGTGAACGAAATTGTCATTTAATTAATGGGTTGGTAAATGAAAACAAGAAGCCAAAACAACCTCTACTTCAGGGATTATGAATGCTAATATCGTTACTATAAGAAACTGAACAAAATCCAGGTCAGAAACTACTCCTGTTCTTGGGAGCTAGCAGCATGCAAATAGCTGTGCAGAGAGCCACTTCCTCTAATTGCACAACTTTTGTTTCAATCAGCATGTGGCGACTGCACAGCATTTCTTCTATAGTCAACAGGCTTTCAAGTAAGTGAATGAGGGCAGGGCTGTGGAGACTTCTACATGTCAGTTCCGTTTAGACAGGCAAGATTCACGTGGGCCACATGGGAGCAATAATAACGGGAAAGTAACATTTGGAAAGCATGGTCATCTAGATTCCCTATGAATTTTCAGATATTAAAAAAGCCACGTGTAGCCAAAGAATCAAATGAGATGTCGTCATCAAGGAATGCTTCCTGATGAGAATGACACCTTTTATACATACAAAAACACTCCAAGTTTTATAGAGGAGGACTGGCAGAGAGCCACCACTAGACTGAGAACCACAGAACCTGCAAAGAGAAACAATCCTGCAACAGATCTACCTTTTAGTTGCATTAGCTCACTCCATTTTCTAAATGATATTTAATAATTTCCTGATACAACATTATAAGAATTAGTACATGCATTGGAATGGCTGCTATGTCCCCTTTCAGCCGCCAATAAAGTTGAGAAGCAAGTGGTCTTAGTGCCATATGCCAGACTAGTTGTCAATTAAGAAATGCTATAATCTTCTTTATAAACAAGGGAGATAATAGCAGTGAAAGAAAGAGATGGCATTTCCGAACTCTCTGCAACTAGAAAACCTCTTCTTATGTGTAAGCTGAATAATTTAAATTCATAAAACCCTTATATTTGCGTACAAAAGAACAAATACTGGATACTAGTTTCCAAAGCTTGTTGATCATCAGGGCCTCCTACTTGCCTTCATGACGTTGAAGAGGACCTCTTGGCCCAGACTGTCCTGTCCCTTAAAGAACTCATGTTCAGGATATGTCCTGGCAATGTCCCTCCTGATCAGCTTTTCACAAGGTGAAGACATCTTCAGCAACTCTGAATATTGATTCTTCACAGGCATATCAGTGGCACTGCACAGAAGCTGCCAAACAATGGCTCGGAAGTGATGAGGAATTCCTTTCCTTATTAGCTCCTGAGGAAAAACAAAGCATGACAAATTCCTTTTTAAAGAGGAAATCCTGTAGTGCAATTCCTTATCACAGTTCAACTTCGCACCACAAGAAGAGTGCTAATTCCAAATCTTTGGCATGATCCAGGAGGAACTCAGGTTCACATTGGAAATCGTTTTTTTGATTGTGACTACGACTTCTGTTGAGAAGCAGGATTCACCTTCTAACATGTCAGATTGAGAAACGTACTCAGTAGAGAGAATTTCTGAATTTGAACCTTCTCACATCCTGAATTCTGAGGTCCTTCTGGAAGACCTGGATCAAAAGGTTTGTATTTTGCTCAGTAAAAACTGGTGTGCAAGCTGCGCCACTTCCTTTTGAGGTCTCTGGCCATGGTGACACATGCTTTAGTTATATCTCAGCTGGATTACTGTAACGTTACACTTGCGGCTGCCTTTGGAAAGTGTTTGGAAACTCCAGTAAGTCCAAAATGCCGCAGCCAGATGGCTAACCATGGCTGGTTAACAGGGGATTACATAACCCCTTGTTACAGCACCTCCACTAGCTGCCGATTCATTTCCAGACACAATTCAAAGTGCAGGTTTTAACCTATAAAGCCCTAAATGGCTTGGAACTAAGCTACAGTATCTAAAAGACCATATTTCTCTTTCTCTTCACACAGGTTTTCCTGTAAATGACTGGTTCACCAAGGGGATATTTTAGGAGGCCATGTTTTATTCTGTTGTTTTCTTGTGTTTTTAATTTTGCTATTATTTATGAGTTTTAATATATCTGTTTAAAACTTTAATATTGTAATAATTTATTATTTAGTTTTTAACTTTCTTTCTTTTAATACTGTAAGCTGCCTTGGAGTCTAAGGAGAAAGGCAGCATATAAATATTTAAATAAATAACAATACATTAATCTGAGTTGATAACAGCAGGACATGAAAAAACCACACATGCACCAAGAATAGAATACAATAGGCTGCAATTTTGTTGGTAACAGCTGCCAATAGTCCTGGAGCTAACACAGAGGATGGATCTACCTGAATCAACCCCCCTGCTGGCTACTGGTGAACCAAGTTGACTGGAACTAGGTTTAACCAAGTGGGCATTTAAAACTGTGTCACTGTGGAGTCCCAGGCTAATGGCTCTCTGCCCTGCCCTGCCACATGAAGGGGACTCGACAGGGAAAGTCAAGCATCTGCTGGAGCCCACCTCCTTTTTTGGCTGGATCCATCCTCATGCTTCCAAACTACCCCCAACAAAGCTATCCCAAAGAAAAGGATATCCATTGCTCCACCTTAACACTGCCTAACAACCCCAACTGAAAACCAAGGGAGGGTGGGAGGGAGAAGGCCTGAAACAGAATTAGGCTTAGCATGCCTAATTTGTATCCAGAGTGAAAACCTTTCCACTCAGGTGGATAGTGGTTGCTCCTTCCCAGGCTGCCCGGGTGGGCCAGGAGCTAGTAAAGCCCACAAAAGACTCAAAGGCCTCTCTGGAAAGAAGACTCTGGCCACAGGAAAATGGTGGTCACCATGTGACCCACCTCAGCCATTGCCAGTTGACAAACTGGCCAGGCAGTAAATCAGGGGCCATTGCTATTGGTGCCTGAATGTATATCCTGCTGGGGGAGAGTTCTTGCATCCCACCTAGCTCTCTGCCATTATTTCTCATACATTTTTTCTAAAGCTTTATGTACAAAAATAACACTGGAAAAAATATTTTTTTATTTTCATAAATATTTAGCCTCTGCCAATTCTGCATCCTCTCAGTTTCAACCCCCCTCCCATCATTACATGTTCTAGTCCACAAGTATGAGATGTAGAGCTAGAAAAAGAATTACAGTACTCCATTTTAGAGAGAGTGAAAACAGGCCCACTCTCACTACTATAGACAAACAGACTCCTTACCTTGAGAAGTTTTTCCTTCTTTTTCCGCCATTCTTCCCATTCATTGACAATCCTCCCCCACAAGATCCAAGTATCCTCTTCAAGATGGCTCAAGTTGGATGAGGCAGAAGAGCTGGAGACTAAAGAGGACCCACTGTTCCTTCTGGAGCCATTCATGGAGCGCAGTGATTTGGAATCTGCTTCCAGAAGCCTGGGAAACATTGTCTATAAGTAGCAGCATTCCTACTAGACCCAAAATCAGATTAGATTTTAAATCTCTATAGACGCACCAGTACTAAGTGAGTATACCTTATAAGCAGGTCTCTCCAATTATTTCATTAAAGGGTTAATTTTACAAAAGCACACACATGTGCACAGACTTGGCAATTCTCTTGTACACAAGTGTTGCATGCTAGCACTTATGGGCAGACTTGTATAGCATGAGCAGTGGTGCTATCATAGAGACATAACATTCCTTGAAATATTGAAACAACAGAAAAAACTCAGAACGTTTAGGACTTTTTTAAGATCCTGCCTCTAGTTTGCTAGGGGGCAGGTAAGGGGCAGGAGGGGAGGGCCCCCTGCAGGTCCCCTTCTCCTCCCATCTGCAGCCCAGATGACATCTTCATGCTCCCACCCTCTATCCTTTTGGGAATGGGTCTCTGCTCAGGCGCCCTAGCTAAAGGGGGTGAGTGCAAAGGACGCCCACAGATCCAGGAGGGAGTGCAGCTTGAGAGCTGGTTTCCTGTGGGGGGGGGGGTAAAAGGGGCAGAGAGCTCTCCTGCCTACACTCTGGCCTCAGTATCCATCAATGCCTGCCTTTATTCCTCCCCACACCTCCCATCCCTTTCCTTCTTATCCATCCTCTGTATGTCTTTCTCTTTCCTTCCTTCTTCAGTTCCCTTAGCTCAGTGGTCCCCAACATACTAAGAAATCCTGTGCAGATTCAAATGCATCTTGGCTTCACCATATAACAAAACTTAAAACCTTCCTTCAGAATAAAGGTGATTGTCCAAAGAACTAGAGAATTAAATTATATTCAATTCGGTTTCTTTTACAAATAATTTTAAAGCAAATTCCCTAATAGGTTATGTTATATTTCTGCAGTCTTTTAGTCACATTTTCCATAGTAGCTTATTTGTATACATTTATGCACAAACGCAGTATGTATTTTTATGACTGTTTGGAAATCATGTTCATTATCTCAACAGAATTTGACTCCTTGGAACAGGAGTTCTACTAACTCATCAACACCATATTCTTGGCATTTCACCCACTTCTCACTTTTGATCATCACAGCTGAGGGAGTCAGAATTGCGGGGGGGGGGGGGAGGAGAGTCAGGACCGACGAGGATATTGCTATAACTTGGATCACAAGCCAAGCATTTCAAATAATTCAGTTCTGGATAAGTTACCAAAAATCAGTGCCTTGTCTACTGAATATTTTGCAATTTGATGTTGTGATGCCACCCCATGGCCAATTAGAAAATCAAGAAGCACAATTAACAAATGGAGGATAACTGAGTGTCACTAAAACCTGCAGATCTACATTAACATGATCTGAGAAGTTGTCAAATTGAAAAAGAATCAGAAACAAAAAGCAAACAACAACAACAACAACAGAATTTTGATTACCTACCTATCAGTCTATTTATTGTCTTCTTTGATGTTGCTTACATAAGGAAAGTAGCAACTGGACTAATGCTGAACTACAAAAGACATTCTTTCATTAATATAGAAATGCTTATAGTTGCATTCTGATGCTTTGGTAAACATTTAAATTTACGTGGAACATTTCAACTGCTGTTGTTATGTGTTTTCAAATCACCTCCAACTTATGATAACCCTAATGAATGAGTGATCTCCAAAATGTCCTGTCTTCAATAGCCCTGCTCAGCTGTTGTAAATTCACTCCTGCTGTTGTAAATTCACTGCTGCTTCTTGGGTAGAGTCAATCCATCTCATATTTGGTCTTCTACTTTTCCTGCTACCTTCAAGTTTTCCGAGCATTATTATCTTTTCAAGCAAAGCTTGCCTTCTGATGTGCCCAAAGTATGATAGCCACAGTTTTGTTATTGCTGCCTCCAGAGATAGTTCAGGCTTGATTTGGTCTAGGGCCCACTTGTGATTTTTTGGCAGTCCAAGGTATCTGCAAAGATCTCCTTCAATGCCACATTTCAAATGAATCAATTTTCTTCCTGTTAGCTTTCTTCACTCCAGTTTTCACATCCATACATAGTAATTGCAAATAAAATACAGTGGTGCCCCGTATAGCGAGGTTAATCCGTTCCGGATTAACCTTCGCTATACGAAAACATCGCTGTGCGGGTAAGCAAAGCCTATTGGAACGCATTAAACTTAGTTTAATGCGTTCCAATAAGCGTGGAAACTTACCCCTCCAGCGATGTTTTCGCTCCGGCAGCCATTTTGGAGCCGCCGATCAGCTGTTCGGCGGCTCCAAAATGGCCGCCGGAGGCCCCAATCGTCGCAAAGCGAGTGCGGCGATTGGGGCTGATCCGTATAGCGATCCCCAAAAAGGGATCGCTATACGGATTCTTCGTTAAACGGTGCGCTCGTTAAGTGAGGCACCACTGTAGTGTGAATGATCTTGGCCTTGGTACCCAGTGACACACCCTTGATGATATTTTCTAATTTCTTCATCGCTCCCCTTCTGAGTCCCATTCTTCTTCTGATTTCTTGGCTACAGTCTCCACTTGGATTGTTGATTGTGCCAGGGTATACAAAATATTTAACAATGTCCATTTCCTCATTGTCAATATCAATGTTGTGTAATTCTTCATTAGTCATGATTTTAATGTCTTCTTCATGTTCAACTGCACTCCTGATTTGGCACTTTCTTCTCTCACTTTCATCAGAAATTGTTTCGAGCCATTGCTGTTTTCTGCCAGTAAGATGAGGTCATCTTCATATCTTAAATTGTTCATGTTTCTTCCATCAGTTTTCACTCCTCCTTCATCTGAATCTAGTCTGTCTTTCTGTATATGTTCTGCCTACTGACTGAGCAGACAAGGGGATAAAATGCATCCTTTCTGACAGCTTTGCCTATAGGAAATCATTTTGCCCCTCCATATTCTGTCCTAATGGCAACTTCTTGTTCACAATACAAGTTATGCATCAGGACAATCAAGTACTGAGGCACAACCACCTTCTTTCAGAGCAACCCATAAGTTCTAATGATCCACACAGTCCAATAGTCTGTTGTAGTCTATAAAGCACAGAATAATCTTCTGAAATCCTGTGGTGTGTTCCAATGGATATTTGCAACACAATCTCTTCCTTTTTGGAATCCTACTTGAACATCAGGCATTTCTCACTCCATATAAGATAAAAGCCTTTGTTGGAACCTTAAGCATCACTTGCTTATTCATATCAGAGTTACATAACCTAAAATTATGGACCTATTTGAAATATAGGTACAGTATATCACAGAAGTAAGTACACACCCTCACATTTCATAAATATTTTAGTATATCTTTTCATGTGACAACACTGAAGAAATGACACTTGGCTAAAATGTAAAGCAGTGAGTATACAGCCTGTAAAGGTAAAGGTTCCCCTTGACATTTAGTCCAGTTATGTTCAACTCTAGGGGGCGGTGCTCATTCCCATTTCCAAGCTGTAGAGCCAGTGTTTGTCCTAAGACAGTTACCGTGGTCACGTGGCCAGCGTGACTAGACACAGAACACTGTTACCTTCCCACCAGAGGTGGTACCTATTTATCTACTTGCATTTGCATGCTTTTGAACTGCTAGGTTGGCAGGAGCTGGGATACGCGACGGGAGCTCACACCATCGCGTGGATGCGATCTTACAACTGCAGGTCTTCCGACCTTGCAGCATAGAGGCTTCTGCGGTTTAAAATGACACTTGGCTAAAATGTAAAGCACTGAGTATACAGCTTGTATGTATAACAGCGTATATGTCCTGTCCCCTCAAAATAACGCAACACACAGCCATTAATGTTGAAACCGCTGGCAACAAAATGAGTACACCCCTAAATGACAATGTCCAAATTTGGCCCAAGTAGCTATTTTTCCTCCCTGGTTTCATGAGACCCATTAGTGTCATAAGTCTCAGATGTGAAGGGGGAGCAGGTGTTCTCGCTCTCATTCTCTCAGACTGGTCACAGGAAGTTCCACATGGCACCTCATGGTAATGAACTATCTGAGGATCTGAAAAAACAAATTGTTGCTCTACATAAATGTGACCTAGGCTATAAGAAGATTGCCAAAACCATGAAACTGAGCTGCAGCATGGTGGCCAAGACCATACAGCAGTTTAACAGGACAGGACAGGCCTCGCCATGGTTGACCAAAGAAGCTGAGTGCCCATGCTCAGCATTAGGTTGGCTTTGGGAAATAAATGTATGAGTGCTGCCAGTATTTCTGCAGAGCTTGAAGGGGTGGGAAGTCAGCCTGTCAGTGCTCAGACCATACACCGCACATTGCATCAAATTGGTCTCCAAGGCTGTCATCCCAGAAGGAAGCCTCGTCTAAAAATGATGCACAAGAAAGCCCACATACGGTTTGCTGCAGACACGCAGACTAAGGACATGGATTTCTGGAACCATGTCCTGTGGTTCAATGAGACCAAAATAAACATATTTGGTTCAGATGGTGTCAAGCGTGTGTGGCGGCAACCCGGTGAGGAGTACAAAGACAAGTGTGTCGTGCCTACAGTCAAGCATGGTGGTGGGAGTGTCATGGTCTGGGGCTGCGTGAGTGCTGCCGGCACTGGGGAGCTACAGTTCATTGAGGGAACCATGAATGCCAACATGTACTGTGACATGCTGAAGCAGAGCATGATCCCTTCCCTTCAGAGATTGGGCCACAGGGCAGTATTCCAACATGATAACGACCCCAAACACACCTCCAAAATGACCACTGCCTTGCTAAAGAACCTGAGGGTAAAGGTGATGGACTGGCCAAGCAGGTCCCCACACTTAAACCCTATCAAGCATCTGTGGGGCATCCTGAAACGGAAGGTGGAGGTGTGCAGGGTCTCTAACATCCACCAGTTCTGTGATGTCATCATGGAGGAGTGGAAGAGGACTCCAGTGGCAACCTGTGAAGCTCTGGTGAACTCTATGCCCAAGAGGGTTAAGGCAGTGCTGGAAAATAAGGGTGGCCGCACAAAATATTGACACTTTGGGCCCAATTTGGGCATTGTCATTTAGGGGTGTACTCACTTTTGTTGCCAGAGGTTTAGTCATTAATAGCTGTGTGTTGCATTATTTTGAGGGGACAGGACATTTACACATACAAGCTGTATACTCACTGCTTTACATTGTAGCTGTGTCATTTCTTCAGTGTTGTCACATGAAAAGATATACTAAAATATTTATAAAATGTAAGGGGGTGTACTCACTTCAGTATATCACTTCTGATATACTGTACAATTAAAACAAACTAAAATGTTAAGATAGGCTATTTTTGACTATCAGTGCCTCTTTAGATGAAGAGATGCCTTCTATGTATTAATAGAAATTGTCATCGGATTGGAGCAATAGTCCTATAATTACTATACTCCTTGGCATCTCCTTTCTTGGAGACTGGAATGTATACTGAATGCTTCCAGTCAGTGTGCCACTGTTCTGTTTTCCATATTTGCTGGCATATCCTTGTTAGGATTTTGGCAGATTCAGTCTCTGTGGCTTGAAATAGTTCTATCACTATCCAATTTACTCCTTGCCATTTATTCCTTCCCAGTGCTTTCAGAGCAGCTTTCATTTCACTTTCTAGAACTACAGGTTCTTCATCATGGGAATCCTCTTTAATTGAATCTGTCATTCCTTTTGACACTTCTGTATAGGTCTTCAGTGCACCGTTTCCACCTTCTCTTTATTTTCTCCTGCTCAGATAGTCTGCTTCCCTGTTGATCATTCAGCATTTCTAATCCAGGCTTAAATCTCCTTTTAATTTCTTGGATCTTCTGGGAGAGATCTCTTGTTTTTCCTCTTTTGTGTTCTCCTCTATTTCTTTGCCTTGGTTACTGTAATAGTTCTCTGTGTCACTACATGACATTCGTTGAGAAGCTCCATTCAAGGCTCTGACCCTACTTCTGTCATCTTTAACTTTTGTTTCTTTCCTGTCCTTAAAATTTTTTGTGTTTCTTCTGCTGTCCATCTAGGTTTTTGTTTTCTTTTCACTACAGAAATTGTCTTTTTGCATACTTCCCTAATAATATTTTCTAGTTCATGGTCAATTGAGCTCAATAATGCAGATCTGTTCTTTATCTGAACTTTAAATTAATCAAAAATGTTATTTAAATTATATTTTGGCACAAAGCTTCTTTTAGTGTTATTATTCAGCTCTCTTGTATCTGCTCCCTGTCTTGTTTTGGCAGAGAGAATGCAGCTTCTCCATCTCCTACTTCCAATTTGATTTCTATATCAAACATCTGGTGATATCCACGTGTAACATCATCTATTTAGTTGCTTGAAGCATGTATTTGTGATAAACAGATTATTGGTTTCACATAACTCTATAAGTCATTAACCTACTTTGTTTCTGACTCTTAGGGCAAATTTTCTGACAACATGGGTTATGCTTTGCTTCCTACTTTTGTGTTCCAGGCATCTATGATTATAAGCATGTCTTGTTTTGGTGTGTGAACAATTTGCTCCTGGAGGCTTGCATAAAAACTTTACATTTCATTTTCTTTCGCATCTGCAGTTGGAGGACAGGTGGTTATGTTGATAGTTTCCCCAGAAGTCTGATGGATATTATTCAGCCAATTATTGCATTATAGCCCTTTATTGTCTGTTGCATCTTGCCTCAGTATTAGAGTCACTCCATTCCTTCCAAGTTTTACATTTCCAGAGTAAAACACTTTGTAATTGTCAGTCTGACAATGTCCCACTTTAGCTCACTGACATCAAACACTGCACTGTTTAAATGTTCAATTTCTTCCTTTACAGTTACTAGTTTACTTTGATTTATACTTCTCACATTCCACGTTCCAATTGTGTGTGTTGTGTAGCATCAGATTTTCTTTTCACCTCTGTGTACATCAGCCAATAGACATCCGTTCAGCTTTAATTTAGTTGGATAATTAGCAATATTGCTACTTGTAATCGTCCTTTGATCTTCGCCAGTAGCGGAGTGCATTCTGACCCAGGAGTCTCATCTTCCAGCACTATCTCTTGTTTAATTTTGGATTGTCCTATCATAGGGTTTTCAAATTAAGAAAGGCTCAGCAGTGGTTTATCACTGACTTATTTTGCAACTAATGTGGAACATTCCAACTAGCAGAAGCCAAATTTCAGCTTTAATATTGAAAAATAATCAGCCCTTAAATCAACCCAGATGTATGTATATAAGCTTTCATCTGCTTCATGCATCTGAAGGAGGTAGGTAGTTATCACAAACAGATGGACTTCAAAGTTCTAAAAGCTTTCATTACAATCAAACTCTGTGATAAAGGATCCCAAAAACTGAATTCCTGTTGTTTTGCCTAGTAAGGGTACAGCAACATTAGCAACAGGGAGCAATCTTTTCATGGTTGCTTTGAAATGGTTTGGAATGAAAATTACTACTGCAGCTGCAATTTATTTGACCACATTTTGACGTTAGATCACTGTTTTAGTCTGTTTGGTCACAATGTGCCCCTTCCCTTCTCATTCTCTGTCTCCTGTCTTCTCTTTTGCAATAGCTGTCAGCCAGTTGGGAAACAGGCTGCTTCTGTTTGCTTGTGGGTGGGTATTAATACTGCATTTTTATGCACACAAGAGGGGGTACTGAGTGCCATGTCTCAGCTTTGTGTTTCTCCTTTTTTAAAAAAATATTGTTTTGGTAAGTGGCATAGTGCTGCACTGTTTCATCGCTGAAGAGTCCTAAGCAACCCTTTGGCTCTCTTCATTTCCAAAATACACTTCCATTTTTTAAAAAAATAAACATTAAACCTTACTGTACTATTTATTGTGTTACGTCATCTTCATTGGCAGATGTGTTATGTAATCTTCATTGACAGATGTTGAACAATGTCAACTTTGCAAAACTGGCAGGCAATAAATGTGTGTAAAGGCAAAGCTGCACAGCTAGGATTTCATATTCAGCCCTAAACTTTATAGCAAGTGATGCAGCATAATAATGGAAAAGCTTTAAAAAAAATAAAGAGAAATAAAATTAAAACAAGAATGCCTTTTTTCACTTCAAAATAGGATGGAGGAAAACCAGGGAGCTGGACAGGGGACAGACTGTATTTGTCTTCAGTGTGGAAAGGATTGTCACTCTCGAATTGGCCTTCTCAGCCACACTAGACGCTGTTCCAAGTCCTCCATACAGAGCACATTACCATAGTCTCTCGAGACTGAAGGATGCCTACTACTAGGATGGGGGATGCCATCCACAATCACAGCCAGACCACACCCACATGTACTCATCACCACTGATGTGTAGGAAGAACACACCTCAATCCCACACAAGTCAGACCAAGAAAACCAATTTTTTGGACTGATCCTAATTGTTCCGAATAAACAGTAGGCTCCAACCTCAGACCAGTCTGGGATGGATTCGTCCCCATTAGGCACAGGTCAGAACACACTTACCTGTTTTGTTCTTCCAGCTTTGCTAATAGCTCCAATTCATCTGGACTGAGGTTCTCAGAATCAGATGTAGGGGAGCACGCAGGCATGGAATTGACAGAAGAGAGCGCTTCATGTGAGGAAGAGTCAGGACTGACTGCTGGACTTGCCATTTCAGGCAGTTTTAGAGTAACCGGAATATTCATTCAGAAGATCCTCAGGAACAATTTTCAGGAAGGTCAAAGTTTCATCTGAAAGGTAGAAACACAGTTTTTAAGTAACAGTCTCCTTCTTTCCTTCTA
This sequence comes from Pogona vitticeps, assembly GCF_051106095.1. Classification (NCBI taxonomy): domain Eukaryota; kingdom Metazoa; phylum Chordata; class Lepidosauria; order Squamata; family Agamidae; genus Pogona; species Pogona vitticeps. The sequence continues at coordinate 123,021,240 of NC_135784.1, read as the reverse complement.
AATCTAATGAATGGCAACCTGATCTCACCCCCTTGATAGAACACACCAAAATCCTTCCACTTCAACCTCTTTCAGATATCTGACTCACCACTGCTAGTGGTCAACCTGTTATTCTAAAGCTAACAGTGTTTGGCGGTTTGTTTGTTTGTTTGCATTTGTATCTTATATCTCTGAGGAGCTGAAAGATCATAGTCTTCCAATAAAACTCAGAGAGACCAAGCTGCAAAACTGCAATTTCACTTTCCAAGTTCCCAAGACAAGAGGATGGCTCTTTGGTAACAAAACTCCTTTTCCGTAGAGAATTAAATGCCCCTCCAAGTTTTATTTAAGCATCAGTTAATAACATGCCTGTTTTCACAGGTTCTCAGAGCACAATCAAAATTCATTATATCCAGCTGCCAGTCAGTTTTATTCTATTCATTATAGATTTGTGATCTTATTTGTGTTTTTAAACTTAGTTTTCATGGCCAGAATCCTGTTACTTGTGCCCACCATTATAACTCCTATAGCATAACCTTCAGTGGCAAATTTCTGTCAATGAAATCTGTGCTGCTTTTTCTCATCACACAGTACTATTGTGACTTCACATGTGAAAAGAAAACAAACACCAGTTTCTTAACTGACAACATTTGCTGAAATTTACACCAACACAATTATGTAATAACATCCTAACCAATGTTGCCTAATTTTGCTTGATACTGTTCTGGGTCCTGTACTGTACTGTGAGCTTTCCAAAGGCATCTATGTGGCTATTGCGGGGAACAGAATGCCAGACCAGGCAGTCCTTTGATCTTATTCATCATAATTCTTCTTACTCTTCTAACTTTCTTAGATACAGAACAACTCATACTGGGGATGATTTGGGGCAACAAGATCTCAAAGCAAGACTGTTCTTGAACTTGACATTTCAAGGAATATGAAAATGATGGCTTCTTGGCTCTGTGGAAGATGGTAGTTGAATTGTTAATTAAACTCTGAAGAACTTCTAAGATGTAGCAGAACAGGTGCAAATGATAGCACACTTTCTTTATTGATTTGCCTGTGTTCTACTGTGTGATCTTTCAGACTGCTAACATGCAAGTGACAAACCCCATCAATAGTATCAAGCACTCTTTCTAAATTATCTAATACGGTAATGTAGATGAAAGGGCAAGCTTTCATCTACATTAGCTCACATTTTCGATGTGAAAAAAACTAAGGTTTTTTGAAACAGAGAGGTTATACTACGTTTGCTCTCTTTACTAAGTTTTTATACAGAGCTCACAGGATGTCACTGTTGCTTCTACAATAAAATCTAAAAATGTCTACAGATATTTCATGAAAGAGTTCATTTACTCAGATCCTCTCCTCCAAATTCATACTAAGCTGCTTGAAAATTTCTTTTAAGAAAGTTATTTCTAGTTACATTATGCAGACATACAGCAGTAACATTTCAAAGATTCAACCAATTCAACATTTCTACAATGATATCACTTAGTTTTATGACCAAGGCCCTAATTCCCAGCATACTGTATTGGCTTAAATTCTGCTGCTTATTTTAGTAAGTCACAATTAGAGAAGGCCCACTGAGTCTCTAGGGATTTGGTGAGTCAGCTCCTTCATACACTCATTAATTCAATGGATCTACTCTAGTTATAACTTACTACTCTAAGGAATTATTGTTCTTAATCAGATCAACTGATAAAGAGTTTTCAGAGCATGTCAACACTGCAACCCAAATGCCTGCTGTGTCACGTCTTAGGCTTCACATTGCCTTCATGTGCAAGCATTTACTTCAAACACTATGTCTAGCTTAAACAATATTAATGTGGGACAATTACATCCCATAGCAAAGAACACAAAACAAGCCTGTCCTCAGGTTTTGCTGCATAATTTATTAATCTACCTTCTTGTTAAATACCTTCTTACTCTAAATGTCAGGGATAGAAGGCCGATGAATACGGAGGAAAATGTGCTTGTAAGGCGGCAACAGTAACTATCTCATAAACATTTGCTCTTCTCTAATCAAAATGCAGTATTTCAATATGAACATGGTTTCTTTAGCACCCGCAGACTTCCAGGTGTGTTCATTTTAGATGCTATCTCCAAACTAGGTGAACAGGCAGAAAAACTACAACTGAGATTCAACATTCAATGCACACCAGGAGAAAAAGTTGTAACCACACACACACTGACAGAGTCTTACATGGCAGCTGCTAACCAAGAAATGTCTGTAGGTATATTGAAACTTGTGACATAGAAGTAGCTAGGCTGTAGTGCATTCTACAGTATATCAGAAAATATTTTGGGATCATGGTCTATTATACTAAAATCAATCCAGAAACTGTAAAACTAATTCTATATTAGATTATGTGGAAAGGTGTTGAATGTTTTATAGTTTGTTTTCTAATGATTAACTTATTGTGGTTTCAGTTCTGTTCTATTTAATATTATGATCTGCCTTGAGTCCCCTTATCAGGAGAAAGGCAGCCTACAAACAAGCAAACAAACAAATAAATCAATAATCTTAGCACAGTGAAGCCTCTATACAAATGCATGATCACATTTGAAATACTTCATACAGTTCTAGAAGTTCTAGACATTACAAAAGTGGGTAAAATCTAAAGTCAAGCATGCAGACTTCCATTTATTTAATTGGGCTTCTCCCTTCCTTTCTAGTCACCTATATCCCTTCAATAGCTACCCTAACATATATTTTTTAATTCCTTGTGAAGCTGTGAAAACTACTGCCTATCAAAACATATTATGGCAGTAATTCTATAGAGTGAGTCGGGTGAATTTCATTTTGGTCTGTCCTGAAGCAACTTCCAATAAGCTTTCCTCCAAAGAACAGCTTCTGTCAGCAATGAGGAGTGGGTGACTTCCTTTAACCCTGCACTTCCCTGTGCCTACAAAAGCATGTTACAAGGACCAGAGAGATCTTTTAGAGAAGAGAGACAGGAAAGGAAGGCGAAGTCCCATTAAATAAATGGAAGTCTGCATGCTTGGATTTGGATCTTGCCAAAAAAATTCATCAGATCCAGATTAGCAAAATTCATAGAAAATCACAGTGTTCCCCTAAACATTGAGAGAGTGCAGTAAGAGAACACTGTGGCCTTCATACTCTTCTTCTTTGTTCCTGGCAGTATACTGTTGGCCATGTTGTTAAAACAAGAAGCTAGATTAATCTGGTCCAGCAGGGCTCTTGTGTTATCGTCATTATTTCAACTGCAGAAACAATTATTTTCAAATCTTTCTGAAGTATTCATATTGGGCAAATTAATGTATAGCTTTTAAAACAATTAACCTGAAACAGCTTACCAGAATTAATTGAAAAAAAAACAAGAACAAAGGCAAAATGAACCAAGAACAATATGTAACAGAGTTCTACTTCTTGCTTTCTTTCCCTATCTCAGCTCGCCTTCCCTTATTTAGAGAAGGAGATACAGTCGTGCCCCGCTTAATGATTACCCCGCATTACAACGAATCCGCTTCACGACGATGTTTTTGCGATTGCAAAACAATGTTTTAAATGGTTTTTTTTTGCTTTGTGAAGATCCGTTCCCTGTTTCAGGAACCGATTCTTCGCATTACGACGATCAAAACAGCTGATCGTTGGGTTTTCAAAATGGCCACTGGGTGCTCAAAATGGCTCCCCGCTGTGCTTAGGGACGGATTCCTCGCTATACAGGCACCGAAAATGGCCGCCATATGGAGGATCTTCGCTGGACGGTGAGTTTTTAGCCCATTGGAACGCATTAACCGGGTTTTAATGCGTTTCAATAGGTTTTTTATTTTCGCTTTACAACGTTTTCGCTCTACAGCGATTTCGGTGGAACGAATTAACGTCGTTAAGTGAGGCACCACTGTACAGAACTTTAGTGTGTACTCAACAGAACATGTATCAAATCAACTTCAGCCATTCATTTTTGTTTTCTGCTGTCTGGACATGTTGTGCTCAAAGGAAAAGCACCGTACACTCTCTTCCTATTTCGGATTCTCTGTCTCCAAGTACATAGGGTGAGGTGGTATAGGTTTTGCTTAGGTAAGGGTGTGTGCCAATGATATGCATTCATTGAAGCAAAATAGGAGCAAGATGTGAGTTTTCATTTTAGGTGTGTTATCTCTGAGTTCTGACTCCTGTCCTCTGAAGATGCCAGCCACAGAGAGTGGCGAAACATTAGGAAGAACAACCTTCAGAACACGGCCAAAGGGCCTGAAAAACCTACAACAACCAGTTGGTAACTTTGTTTTTAGCATGTCGATCTGACAAAGCATACAATTTGCTATATCCAAAAAGACTTGCCATCACTGATCCTTTCAACCCAGTGTGACCTTATATCCATTTCTAACTTGTCGAACAGTAGTATAAGATTAACATAAATATTCATCATCAAGATGCTTAAGAATAATAAGAATATTTACAACATTCCTAATTCAAACCCTGATATAATAATAAAAACCGATCTCCTTCAGCACAGAAGTAAAAACCAGGCTGAAACAGAAAATCTTGCTACAGCATCCAGAACCAGAAAAAACACACTTCCCTTGTGATGTTTACACTTGCCCTTAAGGAGCAGATGTATGAGTACTCCTGGATCCATCTCCGCCAACAGAGGCCCAGAAGTGCTTGTACATGGTTACTCTTGTACACTTACATTTGAGTGTAAAAATTGTCTCCAAACAACTAGACAAGGAAAATGCTATAGACCTCTCCTCTATTCGGCCAGTAATAGGTTAATTCAAGCTTCTATAGCAAAGTGGTGCTACACAAGAGACAAAGCCAAGACAGGTTTTTGTTGAGATACATTATCCACAAAGACGCTGCTGCAACAAAGAAAGTTGCAAAAGTGAATAGTATAGATATATACAAAAATCTAATGTACAGGTTGAATTGCAATCACTTTACCCTGTGTTAGCATTCTTGACCTACTTCTGAAAACTTCTGAAAGGAACCCAGCCTGAAACTCAAAACTGGCCTCAAAAGGAAGTTGCATATTTACAACTGAAAACCATTTTGACAGAATCATTATTGCTCCCTTGAATATCATTTGATGTTTTCATGCATCCATATCTAAATGTTTCCAAAAGCACATCACCCACGCAGAACAGGCAGGTATGAGGAACCTGAGAATCACAAGGTTTACAGGAATATGAAAAATCTTAAGGAAAAAAAGTACTGCAAGAAGGAAACCATGCAAAATAGTTCAATTTAACTCAAAAATATGAGAAGTTTTGCTTTGTTTTGTTTGACTGAGTACCCCTCACCCCAAAATGACTGGACGAGAAAGGCAACAAAACTGAGTAGCTGGAAAAAAAGTAAGAACTATTGAGAAGGAATAGAATGAAGATGGAGAACTAAGAACGGGAAACAGAGACATAAAAAGGGACTTATCAACATTTTGATTGGCCATTTCCTATCCACACTTCTGGTCCACACTCACAAAAACATGAGAAGAGCCCTGCTGGATCAGGCCAAGGGCCCATCTAGTCCAGCTTCCTGTATCTCACAGTGGACCCACCAGATGTCTCTGGAAGTACACAAGACAACGAGAGACCTGTCTCCTGATACCCCTTCCCCTGCATCTGGTATTTTGAAGTACCTTCCTTTGAAGCCTGGAGACTGATTATACATCCCCATCATAGCCTGTAACCTGTGATGGACTTTTCCTCCAGAAATCTGTCCAATCTCCTTTTAAAAGGCATCTAGGCCACCACCACATCCTGTGGCAAGGAGTTCTACAGACTAACAACATGCTGGGTAAAGAAATATTTTCTTTTGTCTCTTCTCACTCTCCCAACACTCAATTTGAGTGGCTGTCCCCTGGTTCTAGTATTGTGTGAGAGGGAAAAGAGCTTCCCTCTATCCACTTTATCCATCCCCTGCATAATTTTATATGTCTCAATCATGCCCCCCAGGCACCTTTTCTCAAGAGTCCCAAAGGCTGTAGCCTTTCCTCATAAGGGAGGTCCCCCAGCCCAGTCATCATTCTAGTTGCTCTCTTCTGCACTCAGAAACAATTAGGAATATAATTGCCTTTTGTTCCTGGAATTGAATATAAACATATCCAACTCAATGGCACTTATCCTGTCCAAATTGCTTTCCCCACTAACATCTGAGAACAGAGAAAGAAAATGGAGAGCAGAGACCAATGGAGATGATCATGAAACACTAACTGACTGATGAAGGAAAACAAGTAGTGGGGGGGGGGAGGAAAACCAAAAGAAGGGATAGAATGAAATGGTCAGAACTCTGAAAAAAAAACACTTCACACTGCAATAGTTGTAGGGCCACAGCTGACTGCTTTAGCAGCTCAAACAACCATAAAATGATCAGTCCACCTACAGGGATTCCATTATAGGCTCCTAATGCTCTAGTACTATGAACTCACTATATTAGAACAGATCTGTAAAGGGTGGTTAATTTCAACATCATTTTGTTGTTTAGTCGTTAAGTCATGTCCGACTCTTCGTGACCCCATGGACCACAGCACGCCAGGCCCTCCTATCTTCCACTGCCTCCCAGAGTTGTGTCAAATTCATGTTGGTTGCTTCGCAGACACTGTCCAGCCATCTCATCCTCGGTCATCCCCGTCTCCTCTTGCCTTCACATTTTCCCAACATCAGCGTCTTTTCCAGGGAGTCTTCTCTTCTCATGAGATAGCCAAATTATTGGAGCCTCAGCTTCAGGATCTGTCCTTCCAGTGAGCACTCAGGGTTGATTTCCTTCAAAATGGATAGGTTTGTTCTCCTTGCAGTCCAGGGGACTTTCAAGAGTCTCCTCCCGCACCACAATTCAAAAGCATCAATTCTTTGGCAATCAGCCTTCTTTATGGTCCAGCTCTCACTTCCATACATCGCTACTGGAAAAACCATAGCTTTGACTATGCAGACTTTTGTTGGCAAGGTGATGTCTCTGCTTTTTAAGATGCTGTCGAGGTTTGTCATTGCTTTCCTCCCAAGAAGCAGGCATCTTTTAATTTTGTGCCTGCTGTCGCCATCTGCAGTGATCATGGAGCCCAAGAAAGTAAAATCTGTCACTGCCTCCATATCTTCCCCTTCTATTTGCCAGGAGGTGATGGGACTAGTGGCCATGTTCTTCTTCTTCTTTTTTTAATGTTGAGCTTCAGACCATTTTTTGTGCTCTCCTCTTTCAACCTCATTAAGAGGTTCTTTAATTCCTCCTCACTTTCTGCCATCAGAGTGGTATCATCTGCATATTGGAGGTTGTTGATATTTCTTCTGACAATCTTAATTCCGGTTTGGGATTCATTCAGTCCTGCCTTTCTCATGATGTATTCTACATATAAATAAGCAGGGAGACAACATACAGCCTTGTTGTACTCCTTTCCCAATTTTGAACCAGTTGTTCCATATCCAGTTCTATCTGTTGCTTCCTGTCCCAGATATAGATTTCTCAGGAGATAGATAAGGTGGTCAGGCACTCCCATTTCTTTAAGAACTTGCCATAGTTTGCTGTGGTCCACACAGTCAAAGGCTTTTGCATAGTCAATGAAGCAGAAGTAAATGTTTTTCTGGAACTCTTTGGCTTTCTCCATAATCCAGCTCATGTTAGCAATTTGGTCTCTATTCAACATCATACATTGTATTAAAATTATTGCTGTTCTATGCTCTGGCTCACAAAAGCTTAAGGCACAGTAAGGCCTTAATCCTGTTGTACAAGTTACACTGTGTATGGTTGATGATGTCATCAGCCACATCAATTGTTCAAAAAATAAAATCAGATTTCTTCCCTAAAGATCCTAAGGCTCCTACTGAACCACTTTCATCATCAGGAAGCCGTGGGGGTAGGTGGGACTGGAGGAGGAAGTTTTTAATTTACTGAAATTGATACTGCTGGAAAAGTAATTGGAAATGTTTTATTTCTAAAAAAACTGCTGCTGATGATGACACTGTCAGTCTTATGTAACATAATTTACAGCAACAATATTTCAGTCTAAAGGTGCCCTTCAGAGTAGTACCATGTTAATGGCTGTTACTGCAAGAGATTAATGTGGCTATTTTACTGACATTCCTCTGCCCAAAAATCTGGATGCAGTTATTGCCATAAAGACAACCAAATACCTACTCCATACCAATGACACTGATTCATATTAGACCAAGTTTATGACTACCAACTGGTCTTGTCTCCTGAGGGCAATCAGCTGCAGCCAATCATGTAGAGAAGATTTACACAAGTTGGTTCTTTTCCATTTCTGCCAAGAAACATAAAAGTAAAGTTTTTGTGTCTGCAGGTGGGCTTATAGGCATTTGTGAAGATCTTACATTTTGGAGATCTTATTTTATTATTAATGCTACAATGGAATCTGAAACTGATTTCATTGAGGAAACAGAAAGTGGATACAAATAAGGGTATCCCCAACAGGCTTTCACTTCACTCCTTTATGTATGTACAGTTCTTTGTTGCTAGACTGCCCATGAATCAGGGACCAGATGCTGAAATGAACCCTGTGAACAACCAGAAGCAGCCACTGTGGGATTCGTGCCTTCCAACAGCACAGTGAGATCACAATTTTTAGTTGGAAAAGAGGTGTGGTAGTGGTGCAGGAGCTAAAAAATGGATTTTAAAAAAGTAAGTCCTTCCTTATCTCAGAACAACATGATTAAGTCTTCTCCAAAACAAAAACATTGCTGGTGGCAAAAGTAAATCTTCCTTTTTAAAATCATTCATAAAATGTAACTAAATTATTTTTCTATTTCATTTTGGGCTTTTTTTTTTTAAAGTCAGTATATCGTAATGTATAAATGGCATCAATTCCCTCACCTATTGCTTTGAGACTTCATAGTCATATTATATATGGAAGACTATACAAAATAGCATACAGATAAGACTGAAGTATAGGAAAGAAAGCACTAATGGAAAGAAAATGAATGACATTTTCAGACATTTAAGACTCCCTGCCCTCAATCCACAAAGACTTAGGACCAAAGGTGGGGGGAGAGGGTAGGAAACTTTTTATTTACAAATATGGCTATGTTTGATTACGACTATGTTTGATCCCTATCTAGATGGGGGCTCGCTCACCACTCTGGTCCATGCGCTCATAATCTTGAGGTTAGACCACTGTAATGCTCTCTGCGTGGGGCTACCTTTGAGATCAATGCGGAAACTCCAAATGGTGCAGAATGCGGCGGCCAGACTTCTTAGTGGGGTGAGAAAACATCAGCATTTCACCCCCACTCTGGCTGCCTTACATTGGCTGCCCATTCAGTTCCACATTGATTTCAAAGTTCTAATGCTTACGTATAAAGCCCTAAACGGTTTAGGGCCTCGATATCTGACGGAACGCCTCCTCCCACAAAAATCTACTCATATCACTCGATCTAGCCAGGAGGTGAGGTTGAGGAGCCTAACGCCGATGGAGGCCCGGAAGGAAAAAAAACAAGAAACTGGGCCTTCTCGGCAGTGGCTCCTCACCTTTAGAATAAACTCCCTCCTGAGATTTGTATGGCCCCTTTGCTGGCATTTTCAAAGGCCAACTGAAAACCTGGCTATTTAGGCAAGCCTTCCCTCCAGCCACTTCTTGATTTATTTTGTTCCTCCATCTTGAGTTATTGTCTTTAGAGGCATTATTTTGTTCCTATATTTTAAAATGTTTATTTTATATGTTGTTAGCCGCTCAGAGTAGTCAGTTGACTAAATGAGCGGGGTATAAATTCAATAAATAAATAAATAAATCATCAGATTTGTGCAGCGTAACTTTACCTTACTGGATTTCAGCCAAAGAATGTCTAACTGATATTTTAAACAGCCCAGTGTCTAAAATGATTCTACACACCAGATGCACTACACTTCAGAGAAGAAATCACTTTTCACCTTCAGTTCAACAGTGACATGACTTCTGATTGCTAACACCCAGAGTGGTTAAATATTAAATCTTAAGGGCAACTGAACGCTGAGATTCAAGACAAACATTTATTATTTAACTACAGAATGTTACTTTCTAGGCTCCAAAGTGTGTTACAAAATGTTGAAACACTAGCTCAGGTATAACACTCCTACCAATTTTATTTACTTGGCTATGAAATTATACACCAAGGAATAAATAGGAACAAGTCATCTGCACCTGGGCAAGAAAGGCACTATACTGTATTGGCATCCAATAGATTTTCACTGACAAGTTTTCTGACAGATTTAGCCAATAGCTACTTAATAATAAGGGCAAAGCAATAAAGATAGACACACACACATACACCCGTTCTTGTACAAAATCCTTTTTCAGGGCATGGCACAACAACAGTCTGCACCCATGCATACATTAATTCTTCTTCAGCTGAAAGTATTTGGAAACAGTTCACCCATTGTTTAAGCAGCAACACTGGACTTCAGCTAGAACTAAAAACAACTGTATTATAATATTAGAATCCATCCCACTGGTACTTGATGGTATGCAGGCTAGTGGAACAGCAACGCTTTCTTGACAATTTGACTAATAAATGATGTAGCAAGGCCCTAAATGTAAAAAAATGAATGCAATTTCTAAACTTTGCTGCCCCTGTTCTAATAACCTAACATGCTACTTAGGAGTTTCACGTTATTATTTCTTCCAAGCTCAGAACATAGCTGCAACAAAGAAACATCTTTACAATGTTGGTCATTTTGGACAGAGCACTGGTTACACATGTGTAAACTAATCATCTTCCAATCTTGGGATCACATATTGCAGAGTGAACCAAGAAAAATATGTGTCTTGGAGTTCTAACTTAGTTACTTAAGTCCATGGGAAGTGATTCCGGAAAAACACCTTGCACTGTTAACCACTAAACAATAACCACCTACTTTCTGAGCATATTCAATGTCAATGTCAAAAATATGAATGTCACCATATAACAACCTAAAACCTAACATTCAAAGTAAGAAACATTCAGGTGACAACTGCCAGTATCCCAGCCAAAATCCCAGTTTTGACATCTACATGATTCAGGGCCATGAGATGAATTTGTGCACCACTGAATTGAAAAAGGAACTCTTTAACCAACAGCAGTCTGCCACTGATGATGATGTAATTCCTGTTGCAAATGTGGAGCTATGCAATAGGATACTGGCTAGAATATTGTAGAAAGAATAAGAGTGAAACATCGTTTGGGGTGCATCAGATGGAGAAAGACCATTAGATGGCAGAAGTAAATTCAAGAGACCAGATTGCTTTCAGGGGAAAAAACTGTCCTTCTGATTGATGGACTAGTCTGTGTTTCTTTAACCCATACAAATGTGGAACATTTCCCCCAAACAGTTTCTGTCTCTGGTCTGCCAAGCAGCATTTAACATCAAGGATTCTGTAGCTGTGAAAATAAAGCTGGCCTCGTGTCTTCTAGAACAGGGAAAGTGCCTGCTTTCTAGAACAGGGAAAATACAGTCATATATTTTTGTGTCCATCTTGCAGTGGATCACATAGACTCACTGGGCTTTCATAACTTCTTTCTGGTCCATTAGTGTTACCATTTGTCCACATAAATGAAGTATCTTGAGGACAGAGGTACTTTTGGTATGCAAGCCTCTTTATAATCTTATTCCCTTGGGAGTCTATGTGATCCACTGCAAGAGGGACACAAGAATGGAAGACTGTGCTGGATCACCCTACCTAGTCCAGAACTGTATTCCCACTAGAGGAAGTGTCTGTGTGAAACCCATAGCACCTTTCTCTTCATGATCCTAGCAATCAGCATTAAGAAGAATCATGGCTTTGATACTTGAGGAAATATGTAGCCATTATGAATTAAGTGCGTAGCCTATTGACCTACCCTATCCTATCTATCCCATCGTGAATCTGGATTCAAACCTAAGATCGGCCCCACACATAACGTGTGCGCTCCAGCACGTTGTTATATTCAATCTTAGAGCTTAGCCTGAACTGCCAGGAGCTTTAATGACATACAGAGGTTACACTAATAAATGAAGAGGGTTGCGCAACACCCTGCACATTCATAGCCTATAATAAACAATAAGAATTGACTTGCCTAAAGGAAAGGCACCACTCCTTGGCTAGCATTGAAGGAGAAGTCATTACTTCAGGGGATTAGCAACGAGTACGACACACCTTCAGGCTTTGGGAAAGAAACCTGTCCACTTCCCCAGTTGGATTCCAGGAAAAATAATGTCCCTTTTCCCTTTGGGGATGGGCAGGGGGTTTGTGTTTACCTTTCCTATGGGGCAAGGGGGGGGGGTTAAGCAACTGAGCCCAAGGAAAGCTCTATGATGTAGCTGGGGGGGGTGTTGAGGAGTGCGAGGGACCCGATGTGGATGTAGGCCAGTCGCAACCACAACGTCGGGGCTAGGAAAAGAAGGCCTGGGGTGTGTAACAGGGCTAACTTGGCTCCCTCAGAATAAAAAAAGCGGCAAGGCTCCTCTGCAGATAAGGAAGCTACAAAAAGCAAGGTGTGGGGGGTGACGGAAGGAAAGGGCTCCCCAAGCCCTAACACAAACCCCTCCCTTCTTCCCCCACCGCGCACCCCGAGGGGACCTCTCGCTATTTGGGGGAAGAGATAAAACCAGGCCGCCGGAGGTGCTCAGCGCCGCCCCCCCCCCTCTGGAGGGGTGGAGGTGGGGGGGGTGAGAAGAGAGGCAGCCGGTCTCCTCTTTCGCCTCTAACCTCCTACCTGCCAGGCCGGCCCTGCCATTTCGGCTCCTGCTCCTCAGGGAGGCGGGGGTCCTAAGCCTCCGGGCCCGGCCTCGACGGCCACCGCCTCCCCTTCTAGCAGCAGCAGCACATGCAGCAAGACGGAGGTCACCACGCCGGGAGCCGCAGCGGCCATGGAGGAGGAGGAGGAGGAGAAGGTGGTGGTGGTGGAGGAGGAGGAGGTGGAGATGCTGTTGCGGGTGGCGGCGGTCAAGGAGGAACCCTCCCCGCCTGGACCGGAGCCGCCGCCGCCGCCGCCGCCGCCGCCGCCACGGCTCCCTCCTCCCTCCCCTCCCTTCTCTTCTCCTCTCCTCCCTCCGCCTCCCGCGGCCACCCCAGCAATGGGACTGACAGAGCTGGTCCCGGGCTCCACCCCCTTTCTCCACCCCCTTTCCTCTGACTGGCCATTCCGCTCCGGGCCCTCGGCCCTCGGAGCCCGCCTACCCAGCCACATCCTCCAATCGGGATTGAGGCTTTGCCAAAGGCACCGGATTCCTTTCACCAGCCGCCGCTCATAACACCGTGCTTGGCAAGCCGGGAGACCCGAGAAACAGAGGGTTGCGGCCGCCGCCGCCGCGGCAAGAAAGGAAGGAAGGAAGGCGGCCCTGCCCGGGGCGGGACTAGTAATTCCGTCCGTCTGATTTCGTCCAATAAGGGCGCAGAAAACAAGTAACAGACAGTTCCTTCCACCTATTTGGTTTTTTTTCAAGAGCAAAATACGGGGCAATTGTTCCCGGGATTAATAAGAGGATCCTGAGAGGGAGGGGGGAGCGGCGGTTCGGGTTGCGTATGGAAAGCAGTAGCTCCACCATATAGGTCAGAGGAAAGACAGGCAATACATCTGCGGCGTCCTCTGACGGCCAATAATTTGACAGTGGGAATTAATCAACAGATGCATTTGCAGGAATCTCCCTGAGTGACAAAACGACCAGCCAATGAGATTTAATAAGGGCAGCTCTTCCCCCCCCCCCCGCACATCTTTTCGAGTACAGTAGTCGGCGTTTGGAGCCACGGATTTCTGGGAGGGATGCAGAAATGACCGTGTCCCTTTTTTCTCCTCTGTGTCTCTCCTTTCCGTGCTGAGCCGTGAGCCTTCTACTCGCACCCAAACATCTCCATTGAATCTCGTGTCCTCGACTGGTGTGAGGCTGGAGGAGGGGACTGCCTGGAATTAAGGGTGGTCTCCATGCTTCAAGTACCAAATTTAAACTCGTTCTACCATGGAAACGGGTACCCTGTGCAGTGTAGTGGGAGCTGGGTTCAAATTCTCCTTCAGCTCTGGAAACTTAAGGGGAGGAGTGGAGGAGAGATGGCACTCCTTAAATAACTCATTTACCTTGAAAGCCCTATTACGGTCTTTACAAGTCAGCTCCGACTTGACGGTAAATAACAGGCGCGCACACATGGAAACTATCAGCCTTAAACTGAAAACCAAGGTTACTCTGTTCCTCAATTGCCAGCCTTGATTGATTAAACTTCTGGCCTTGTAGTTTGTTCTTGTATCCAGCCCCATGACCAGCAGCAAATAGCACTCCACTCTCTGCTGCTCTTCACCCCGTTGCATGAATGTACACAATAACCACATATGTAATACGTGACACACACCCTTCTCCAAGTGTTGGCAGGTCCAGAAAATAAAGAGCTTCAAGTTCTGTTTTTCTTGGAAGTGGGAGTACTCTGATTTATTTATTACTATATAAACAAAGGATAGTGGAAGCAAATGCAGCAGGTATCCTATTACCAGGAATTCAAGAGCCAAGAACCGACACAGGTGCTTTCAGTTCAGCTGAATTCTCCTTTATTGCTGAATTCAACAAGTCTTAAACTCTTGTCAGTCCCTGCAAAAATAAAAAAACAACAACAAAGAAACAAAACTAATGCCAACAGTGCTTTGATTAAAACAGTCCCTAGATACCATTGACTAGATAATTGATTTAAGTAGCACAACAATGCACATTTTGACTTCAGATGATATGGCAAGCATTACCATAAGGTGGTTCACGTCTTGCTGGAAAGCTGGCGCCAAATGATGAAAATTAATTGACATGGCATTCAAAAATGGAATGAGGGAAGTTACCAGGCCTGTTCTATGTGGGTTTGTCCTGATTATTCTTCACAATGAAATAATTTGACAGCACAGTCCTGTGGCCATGGAGCCTTACTGGTGGTGCCAAGATAATTGAATATGGAAGCTGCGGTTGTATTATCTGAAGTAGTTTCCTTCTAGAAGCAGTCTGGAAGTTGGGGAGGTGGGATTTGGATTGTAGACTCAGGCACGCAGGAGTGCCTTAACAGCTTTTCCTCACTTCAGATACATCTCCTTACTCCACCCTGCATTACTCCTGGCTGCCAGGACTCATGCAATGGTAATACCATCCACAGAGTAATGTTAAAGTGACAATGACTTACATCTGGAAATCAGCATAAAGCAGATTATTTTTTTTTAAAGCAGCATTGCCCCGCCCCCAGTTTGCTTTTAGGAGAAGAAAAAGACACTAGAGAATTCAGCCACACAGCTTCTGTGTAACACAGAATTTGGCTCACAACAACCCAACAAAATCCTCTCTACCAACAGCTCTCACAGATACACAGGTGAGCCACTGGTGAGGCTACATAGAACAAAAGGCTTCCTCAGTCATGTGAGAGGCTGTCAATGAGCTGAAGAACCTACCAAGCACTTTCATGCTTCACAGTCTCTGACTGGTCCCGGCCTTTGCACTCTTTCAAGAATGTATCCAGGGCTAGAAGCTGGTATCTTTTACACACAGAACCTATGTTCTTCCACTGGGCTCCAGGATGTACCAATATGACTACATCTTTTTTTGGCTGGGTCTGGTTTGGTTTGACCAATACTGTGGCTGTGGAAGTGGGGACAAGCTTCCTAGCCTGTGTTTTCACCTTTCCCTTATTCCTAAAAATGGTGTTTTGCTTTCATTCAAGCATCTCTCCTGCCAGAATTCAAACCCACATGACCTGCTTCCAATTGTGGTTGAATAGACCAGATGGGCAGGATATAAACAAACAAACAAACAAACAAACAAACAAACAAACAAATAAATAAATAAATAAATTCCCATTGTCTAACAAATCTTTTATTTATTTATTTATTTATTTATTTATTTGATTTGATTTGATTTGATTTGATTTGATTTGATTTGATTTGATTTGATTTGATTTGATTTGATTTGATTTATACCCCGCCCATCTGGTCTATATGACCACTCTAGGCGGCTTTTTCATTGCTTTCTGTTCCCCATTTTGTGTGTCCTGGATCGCCTCTGACAAAGAACATATCCACATCAGGTAGGCATTGATCTTTTGGATTTCAGCCCCTTTTCAAGGAAAGCTGGGTGTATTCCCCATATCTCCTCCTCCCCAGGTAAGGAGTGCTAGGCTTGGCCTGATTATCGTTACTTCTTATATGTTCATATGTGTGTGTATGTGTGTTTTAAAAAGCAAAATAAAAGCAAAGAAACCCTAACCTTATTGTTTGTTCTGTGTGTGTGTGTGTGTGTGTGTGTGTGTGTGTGTGTGTGTGTGTGTGTGTGTGTGTGTGTCTGTGTCTGTGTCTGTGTCTGTGTCTGTGTCTGTGTGCGCGCACATCCTGAAGTCCATGCCTATGGATAAGTCTTGAGTAAGCTACGGCTTATAAGGCTCTTGCTGCTGAGGATTCCGTGGTAGTCTGTATGTATTTGATGCAATAACATGACAATAACACCTTTCCTTTACTATGCATTTTTGGCACCAGTAGCAGTCCGTGACTTCAGTTCTGGTGGTGCTGTGAATCCATTCTGGGTTTTAGTCAGTACTTTATAGGAGTTATCCAAGGTGCTGATCCTGCACCTCGTGGCGCAGTGGTTAAATCTCTGTACTGCAGCCAAAACTGTGCTCACAACCTGGGTTTCAATCCCAGGTAGCCGGCTCAAGGTTGACTCAGCCTTCTATCCTTCCGAGGTCGGTAAAATGAGTACCCATCTTGCTGGGGGGGGGGTCAATGTGTAGCCTGCATAATTAACTTGTAAACTGCCCAGAGAGTGCTTGAAGCACTATGGGGTTGTATATAAGCAGCACACTTTGCTTTGCTTTTGTTTTGCTTTTAGGAAGAAGGTCCTCAACTTGGATAGCTCCTGTAAAAGGCAGACCTGGACTAGCTTCACAGCATCCTCAACACGGGAACCATCAGCCACCACTAGTTGCTACCTTTGTTGCATAACTGATGTTGACTGACCCACTCCATGCTGTGACTGGTGTACATTGACAGCCAAGAGATAATCGTTGCTTTGTGTATATCTGGCTGATGATGTTGTCACATTATCTCTAACAGTGACAATTTCTTCTCATTTGTTTCCGCTGAGAGCAAAGGGATCCCAGGACAGTGACATGTTCTGATAGCGGCCTGCCTGCCTGCATGAAATATTTAACAGCTTAATATGCTTATCATATTTGTGTTATCATATAAAATCCAAAATGATGGTGAATGGATGCAATTAAAATTCAAGATTTTATTAATAACAGTACAGCAATGGGCTCTAAGGAATACAATAAATAGAAACAAAAAAAGTAGAAGGTATGACTGAAGGCCAAATTGTTCTGGGCTGGATCATCCTAAACAAGATCACTTTGTGATGTCGCATGTCATTTGGGGCAATCGAGTGGTTTAGGTACACACTGCACCTCAAGCAACCTTATTTAGCCCTTTGCTCTCTTTGAAGTGAAGTGGGTGGGGAGAAAGAAAAAAATAACAAAAAAAATTCCCCCTCCTTGCACCCCCCCTCCTTGGTGGAAGGGTGAGAGGAAGCTTTCAATTTCTAAAAAATTATTCCCAAGAGGCATAACACTGAGTTTGCTTGTTGATCAATCAAGTCAATGTGGATTACAGGGGCCTTTAAAATAAATTGCATCCTCTTCTGTTACCCCTCTGCAGGGAAGCAGTAGGAAGTTTTCAATTTATTAACAGCCAAGGAAAGTGATAGCCAGCCATCTGCTTTGCTTTGATCTTATCCTTCACACATGCCAGAAACAAACCAAAAGTGAGTGATCTTACCTGCAGCAAAACAACAACAATCAGGAGCTGCGAACAGGGACTAAAAAAGGTGCATGGTAGGGACAGGCTGGTTCACAATTCCCCATACATAATATGGTCACCAGAAAAAGGAGTGAACCAGTTTGTTCCCAAAGCAGGTCAAGCCATAGGACAAAGCCCTATTTGACAGCATCCTAAATAAACTTAAAAATAATCAGCAATGCACTGAAGATACAGTGGCTAAATTTCTGTTGTTCAGTGCAGTATGTTGCAAATGGAATAGGCCCACTGAATCAGTGTTGAGTAAAGTCCTCTGTAAGTTCTATTGATTCAGTGGGTGTACTTAGTTGCCATTTACTATGTTAAGCAACAGAATTTCAGACAGTAAATAACAAACAAACATGTATTGGAAACCTGTTGCAATAAAAGACAAATGCCATCTGGGGTTGCATGGAAAGAACCATATGAATGATGCAAAAGCAGAATTTCCTACTGTTTTGCACAAGTTAAACAAACAGGTTAAATATCGTTCCACTGTGTCCGAGTTTGGTAACCACATCTAACAATATAAGCAAGCATGGCCTTCCCTTGGAAGCCTGATTAGCATCAATGCTTCTCTTATTTTGATGCAAATGTAGCATTCTCTGGTTTTATGGAGATAGATAGCTAGATAGCTAGATAGCTAGATAGACACACACACAGATAGACAGAGAGAGAGACAGACAGACAGACAGACAGACAGACAGACAGTCATCAAATCTGCACTGATTCAATGGGACTAATCCAGTTGCAACATACTCAGCTAAACAACAGGATTACAGCCACTGCATCTTCAGTGCCCTGCTGCTGATTTTTAAGCTTTAGAGCTCAATCCCACTGACAATAAAACTCACTGTTATACCCTTTTCTGCTTTTTAAAAAAAGATTTAAATTGCTTGCTTGCCCACCTGACTGCTCGCCTGCCTTGAATTCCCCCATCCCCCACTTGCTTGCCCCCCCTCACCCACCCATTCACCTGTCTGTTTGTAAGACATTGAAAACATAAAGGAATCAGATCCAAGTGTAGTCTCCAAAGCCTTAAAATACACATCCAGATGCAAATATATAACATCCTTGTGGGTATTTACCGTTTTATTATTCCTCCTGCACAAACATAGTGAAATGTTACTACCTAAACCAAAGTGGTAAGGATCTGATCATCCTCCTTGGGAATAGTAGTTCCTGCCTCTCCAGCCCTTTCTAACTGAAATCTTGAATCACAGCCCATTGTTTGGATTCCCTCACCCACTGGGCTAAGCCAACTAGTCCACAGGGGTTACACAAAGTTAAAACTTGGCTCTTTAGCCAGGCTTTTGAGGCCTAATAACCTCTTGACCCTGATTTTATGGGTTTCTAGATTGCTGTACAGTAGGACCACCATAGGGACGTGGTGGTGCTGTGGGTTAAACCGCAGAAGCCTCTGTGCTGCAAGGTTGTAAGATCAGCAGTTCGAATCCATGTGATGGAGTGAGCTCCGGTCACTTGTCCCAGCTCCTGCCGACCTAGCAGTGGAACAGGACTATGAGAACCAATCTCCTGCAGATACTGCAGTTCTACTGCATGTTATTTTATCCTATTGAACGATTTTAAACCATTTTTCATTTTAAAAAACATTTGAGTTTTAGCATCCCTCTCTGAGATCTGTATATGCAGGGGGGATACAAGTATATTTTACTAAACAAATAAAGTATATTTTATTAAATAAATAAATAAATAAATGAGATAGCTAAAGCCCAAGAGACAAAACATTCAGAAGAAAGCCACAAAGATCATTAAATTTTTGCAACGCATAAGCTTGGCTTATCTGGAAAAGAGCAGGAACTGAACATGATGCAACAGCAGTGTTTGAATCTCTTTTAAAAGCTGGCATAAAGAGGAGAGAGAATAAATCTTCTCTACAGTCAGGGGCAGGAGGGTAAGTAAAAGGCTCTAGGCATATCTCTTGTATGGTTCTTGCCAGCACTCATTAACTGACAAGTGTTATGGCTCAGGATACTAATATGTTGAGTAATGGATTATCATTGATCTAACTGGAGCCTGCTGGAAACAAAGTTTGTATATACTAAACTTACAGTAATAAGAAGAAATAAAGAGAGATAAAGAACCAATGTTTGTCCCTGTTGCTGATAGTTGTATCTCATACAAATCTAGAGTGATTAATCAGATAATATAGAATGTGCAACATGGAAAGTAGCCTTAGACCAGGTCAGACAATTTGTCTGTCTAGCCTTCTTGTATTGGCAGCAGCTTCCCAGGACCTCAGGTGGAGGAATTTTCCCCATCACCTGCTCCCTGATGCCTTCCAGTGCTTGGATAAGTTCCTTCTTTGCACTACTAATTCGAGAATCCCCCAGCCAGCCTGAGAGATGCCAGGGAACATCTGCAGGCAAAGCATATGATCCACCAGGGAGCTGTGGTCCCCACCCCCACCCTGTCAGTTGCCAACTTTTGGTTTGAAATATTTTTCCACCTGCCAGGATGCCTGCAGGATTTATTTGTTTCTGCAGGTAAAGTCAAAGCCACAAAGTGGTCTGCTAGCCTAATTTGCAGAGCTAGTGGGCACTACTATGACACAGTGGCTGAAATCCTGTTCCACAAACTTATAGCCTTTTGTGTCGAAGTTAATTTTCTTGACTTAGAGACAAAAGGCTATAAGATAAGAAAAACACATAGACCTTATCTGTTGCATGCCAAGCCATGCAATTCAGTGTGCAACAGATAAGGTCTATGGAGATTTCCTAACTTATAACACTTTGCCTAATTGCACACCAGGATTTAGTTAACACATCTGCCTCTGTACATTAAAGGAATACATCAAATTAGGATTCAAATGAAGCAAGGGCAACCCCCCTTGCCCCCATGTTCATATTGGTATAGCTGAGAGTTAAGGCCTAGCAGAGTTTATAGAGGGAGAGTCCATCTGGTAGACTTCAATACTGTAGAAGCAAAGTTGTTGACAGAAAGGTCCTTTTTAACTTGTGGCTGATGCAGGCAGAGCCTGTGCTCCGATTCTAATGCATGAGGAAGAACACAATGTAAGAAAAACTGCCGCCCCTTTCAGCTGAAACTGCCAAGCCACTGCAATGCTTTGCCAGCATCTACTCTGTCTTTCTCCGGTCAAGAAGAACTTGGGGGGATGCAGAGTTTGCAAGTAACTAGCTTTTTTTCAATGTAACAAGGGGCAACAATGTTATATTTCAAAGGCTATATGGCAAGTCATTTAAAAAACTACTCTTTGGGTTCAGAAACTTATGTTTTCTAGTTACTTTCAAAAGCTACTTTTGAAGGACATTTTAAGACATTTTGGAAAGATTTTTTTTTACAAGTTTATGCTATTTTACTATTGATACAAAGTGACAATGGAAGTATTGTTTTGTTTCATCCTTTGTATTTTTCTAAGTATTGCCATGACACTATATCACAACTTGAATTACAAGAAGATTTTTCCCTGCATTTTTTCTGGGTGCTAGTAAAGGTAAAGCACTGTGTTAACAACATGCCAGGCAACTGGTTCTGTTTTGCAGACACAGTAACAATAATAATGAGGAGAAGCATACAAATGAACTCTGCTGCCTCTCATGCAGAAGAAACAGAGAGAATAAAAACCAGTGATTAAAACATGTAAGTAAAATCAGTTCTTCAAAATGTAAATAAAATGTTTTTATTTAAACCTGATTCTTTAAATTGTTTAAATGTTTTGTCTTTTAAAAAGCCTTATAATAGTTTTGATCTAAAATGTAATATAACTCAAAGATCTTATTATAAAATATGTATTATAAATTCTGCTTGTATTTAATGAGATAGCATAATCATATCATTTTAAAAAGTTTTATTCATAGACTAACCTGTAAATTGATCAAAACCTCAATTTTATGGATTCTGTATGGATTGTTTAGGTGAATCCATCATCGTCTTCTTCATAGAACTGCAGAGCTGTCGCCTCTATTCTTCAGTCTAGTAGACATTAGAAAAATGTGCAAAGAAAATACTTTTTAGCATCAGAATATAGAAAAGAGAAATAACAGAGTGGATCATCTGCTTTCCAACTCTGACTGGTGTTATTGCTATGGTTCCTACCAACCACCCCACTATGATAGAATGCTAGTTCTTTGTTGAAGTCTTATTAATATCCCCATCATTACTTCCAAAAGTTTCCTAGAGTGATGCTGGTTCCTTCAGAGTGGCATTAGTTATAATCCCTCTGCAACTGTGTGCAGAAAAAAGCCAAGTTCTCATCTCTCTCTCACACACACCTGGGCAGGGAAGAGAGTGGATTTAGATTTAATCATTTGATTCCCTCCCCCCAGGGGTGTTCCCCTGCTTGCTTTAGTTTTAATACGTACCCATACTTATTTTCCTCAGTCTTCTTGCCTATGCATACTTTCAGACACAGGGAAGGTTAATGAGCAGAAGATTAGTGAGGTTAAGTAAATCTGGGCAAAGAGCTTGTTACAAATATGTATGATGGAAATATAGAGACTATAATTAAGGTTGTAACAAGCTGTTAAGGACAGGATATTTTGGAGATTGCACATGCCTAGGGTCACCATAAATCAGAGGTGACTTAGTGGCGCTAACTACAACAATAGCAAACAAGAGTACAGTATTTGGAGTGGGTATCATTATTAAATTGAGACTTTCTAAGCAGTGGTTTAAATTGTGATTTTTTCCAAACATAATTTAAATCAAATCCACTCTGAGCAGGAGGAGTGTTAAGAAGTCAAAGTTAAGGTCAACCAACTTGGCTTTTTAGTGGAAATGTGTGGGTATGCAGTTCAAGCATGAACACTACGTGAAAATAGAAGATGCTGATGCATGCTTAAATATTTTGGCAACCAGACATAAATTTTGACTTTCACTTTAAGAAATGTTTGGCAACTGGCTCCAAGGAAAGGAAGGAGGTGGAGATGGAATGATAGGACAGCTTCATTTCCTGTTCCGTTCTCTCAGTTCTTTTTTGCCAGCCTAGTAGCAGTCTACTAAGTCCTCTCTAGGTCAAGTGAACTCATTCTTTTGGTGAACTCATTGACCTAGAATGCAGAAGCCAGAATGCGAGGCTTGCTGCCAACATTTCTGAGCATCAGTTAGCACCCTTGTTTTCACATAGTGCACATGTTCAAATTGCCTGTCCCCTGCCTTTGTGTGTAAGTGCCAACATGGTTCCTAGGCAATGCTGTCATATGCAAACCATAGTGCCCATTTTTAGAATGCTACTGGGGGAGGGGGGATTCAATGGTAATGACTGAAAACAGAGGGGCCAAATCCATTTGTTAGTTCCAATTAAAATAGATTTATTGAGTAAATAGATAACTCAGTGAAGTAGGCATCTGGCTATGGAGCTGGAGGTTGGGAGTTCAATTCCTCACTATGCCTTCCAGGAGAAGGAGCCTGCCTATGTAGCCTTGGGAAAATTGTTTCTCTCCTAAGGTGGGGGCAGAAGGTGACAAACGTGAGAGGTGCTGTGACAAACTACCATCATTATTAACTTTCAGAATGGAAGCTCCTATACTAAGAAAAGCTTGGGAAGTTATGTTTTAAAGTAAGTAAGTTACAGTTACCATTTTGAGCCTCCACCCATTTATTCAAAGTGATTAGATTAGTTATTTAGAGTTGTTTCATTGCTTCTATATGTCATCAAGTTGCCTTTGACGTGACCTCCAAAATGACCTGTTCTTAACAGCCCTGTTCAGCTCTTGAAAACTCAAGGCTGTGGCTTCATTTATGGTGTCAATTAATCTCTTATTTGGTCTTTCTACTTTCCTGCTCTTTCCTTCTTTCCTTTAACGTTTCATAGCACTATTGTCTTTCCCAGCAAATCCTGTCTTCTCATGATGTGCCCCAAGTAGGATAGAATCCGTTTCATCATTTTTTTTGCTTCTACAGAGTTCATGATTTCATCTAGGACTCACTTGTCTTCTTAAGGACTTGGATGAGGTCATGCAAGGAATGTTTATCATATTTGTGGATAACACAAAACTGGATGGAATATCCCATACCCTAGAAGACAGAAACAAAAGTCAAAAATATCTTGATAGGCTTGAGTATTGGGCTGAAAACAACAGAATGGAATTTAACAGGAACAAGTGCAAAGTTCTACACTGAGGGAAAACAAACACATAGTTGCAAGATAGAGGATACTTGGCGCTATAAAACAGAGTGAGAAAGATGTTGGAATTGTTGTTGATCCCAAGCTGAATATGAGCCAACGGTGAGATGGAGCCATGAAAAAGGCAAATGCTGTTTTAGGCTGCATAAACAGAAGCACAGTCTCTAAATCCAGTAAGGACCAGGTCCTCTTAATTCAACATTGGTTAAGCCTAAACTTGAGTGCTGTATCCAGTTCTGGGCACTGCACTTTAAGAAGGATGCAGACAAACTGGATTAAGTTCAGAGGAGGGAAACAAGGATCATCAGGGGCTGGAAACTAAGACTTATGAGGAAAGACTGAAAGAACTGGGAAATGAAGACCGAGGGGAGATGTGATAGCACTTTTCAAATACTCGAAAGATTGTCATACACAGGAGGTACAGGATATGATCCCAAATATCTCAGAATGCAGGACACATAATAATGGGTTCAAGTTACAGGAAGACAGATTTTGGTTGAATATCAAGAAAAACTTAAATATAGTACATGGAGCCAATTACCTCAAGAAGTGGTAGGTGCTCCAACACTGTGGGCATTCAAGAGTAATTTGGACAACCACCTGGCAGATATATTTTTATTTGTATTCCTGCATTGAGCAGGAGGTTAGACTTGATGGTCTTATAAGCCCCTTCCAACTCCATTAGACTTAGGAATCTGGCTATGGAGCCAGAGGTTGGGAGTTCAGTTCCTCCCTGTGCCTCCTTGACAAGGGCTGGACTCAATGATACATAGGGCCCCTTCAAGCTCTGCAGTTGAAGATGATGTTTTATACAAAGAAACTAAAAGCTATGAGCTTGTGATAGAAAACACACATATATTGTAATTATAAAAGAAACCAAAACAGTTACTACACCACAAAAGGAATGAAGTTGTCCCTTGTTATGCTACAACTGTAATTTGACAATGGTTCTTCCGAATAAGGAAAAAATGCCACCCTTGTTGGTCACATCTTGTCCCTCACAAAGAACAGTGCAGTATCCCAATATTCATGTCTAGTTCTTACAATGAAAAGATGCACTTTTGAAAGGTGCTTCTACCCTGGAAATCATGGAAATTCATTAAAAATATTTAAAATCAACCTCTTTGCATATACGTTGGCTTCAGGTGCCATTTTTATGGTTAATGTTGGTATGTTTAATGTTTGTAAGGCAATTAAAACCATAATTAGTAATCAGAATAAAATATGTTTGGAAGCCTCTAATAGGGAAATGAACATCAAGTTGAAAGTGACATGAAGCTAAACTTTGCCCTAGGAACATACGAGAATAAATCGCCAGAACAAAATAAACCATGCTGTAAAGAAGCAAAAATAAAAATAAAAATAAATTAAAAAAACACAAGATGGGACAAGTCACAGAAGGTCACCGAAGATACTAGATCAACCCTCAAATTGTCTGGTTAGCAAGAAAAATTCCATAACAGTGCAGAATCCAGAACTTTAGTGCATACGTTTGCTCCTTCTGGAGCAATCCAATTAGCCTTAATTGCCACAAAAAGGAATTAAGTGCATATTCATATTTGTAATGAGGTACATTTTCTTTTGCTCTCAAACAGAAGCGTGACCATTTCAGTACATTGATGAGGGGGTGATCTAGCCTTACATCTGAAAAATGGGTACTGCACTAGTATGAAAGCCACATTGACAGAATGTAAATAAACATAATTTTCAAAAGCATGCTCTACATGCACAAATCCTTGTTATGCAGACTTTAGTGGTGCAGTGGTAGCCATTAACGATGTCTCTCTTGGCCACTAGAGCAGTGGTCAGGGAACAGGGGTAAATTACCCCAAATGGGGTAAAAATGAAAATCCTGGGGGTAATGAGGGCGGTCGCGGCAGGCGTTTTACCCCAAGGCATTTTATTTCCGACGATGCTGTGTGTAGGCGGGCATTCCGTTGCAGGGAGAGCGAGCCCTGGTGAGGAACTGCACAGGGCACCCTCCTGCCCTCCATCACTTCCAAAGTGGGGGGAAGGCGGCGTACGGGGCCAACTGGACTCTTTTCCCGGCGGAGCCCTGGCTGGGGCTGTCCTGGTGTGCTGGCGAGAAGGCCCCACCCCCCTCACCTGAGCTCATGGCCAGTGGCCCTGTGGCCCTGTGGTGCTGGCCTCCCTTCACCAAGGATGCACTTTCCCAGCAGCATGGCAGCTTCAGACTGGCTGCCTGGGCGGTAGCCACAGGTCCCAGGTGAGCACAGAGGCGGGGGGGGGCGGCGGCTGCAGACGGCAAGAGCCAAGGGGAGGGGTAATGTCGACGTATATAAATTTTTGGTGGGGTAAAAGGTAAAAAAGTTCCCTGACCCCTGCACTAGAGGCAAAGCTGCACTAGTAAGCTTATGCTGCAGATTTGGTCTATCCATCATACCCTCGCACTCACCAACTGGCAGAGCTAGTAGAATGACAGATGCACGACCCGTCAGATACAGTAATGTGTTTTGTCACAACTGTTCCCCATAGTAATTTGTCAGGCACAGAGAGCCTATGATCGCTAACAGAAATGAACAATAAACAAACATAGTGACAGAGAAGGATGCTCAGCTGCAACTAGCTATCATTAATAGCCTGCAGATGGTGCACCATTCTTTCTAGAAACTGTGTAGCTATAGCTCTTGAGCCATTATTGCACATGACCACATTGGGTTACACCCAGATCATCACACAGTGTAACAGGATATGGTGTCGCTTAGTACCCCGTCCCAGTACACTGCCCCCACTTTGTAATCCCTACACAGTTTCTTTAATATAAAAATTAATGGAGATTTAATTATATACTCTTTCAATCATTGTTTTTAAGTGGCAGGGACACTTTCATGTACAGTACAGTTAAGAAATTTCTGGCAGTTAAATAGCAATTCTGTTCTAAATACTGAAACAGTTGCTATTAGTTCTGTTTCTCTGACGTATCTAAATATAGCTCTCTTTAAAATCTGGTATAATTTTAGGTTTTGTATGCTCTTCAATATTAAACCTTATTTGAATGTCATTTAGACTGAAAGTTATTCATGAAGGCAAGACTACACGTAGACTAGAATCCTAGGGGTTATTCAAACTGGCATAAGCAGAATGCCGTGGATCACAGTGGCAAATTGGTGCCGTTTAATGGGTCGTTACTTGTATTCCACATTGTGTACCAAGACATGCATCTGAAATGCAAGCAGCCACTCATTAACCAGCAGTAATTAGCTGTTGTGGTTTATGCCATTGCGTGTACACCAGAATAAATCTGAGATAATGTTAGTACTACACAGATGGAAGGGACCCTATGGATCATGGAGTTCAGCTCCTGTAATGGAGGCACAGTGGGGAATTGAACTCCCAACCTCTGGATCCACAGCCAGAGAACTAATCTACTCAGCTATTCAACATAAATATGAATATTCTAGCTGCAAAGTTGCATTATAGGCAGCTCATGATGTGCACACACGTATACCCATTGTTCAGTCCAGAAGTCACCATTGTGTCAAACACATGATTTAAATGTATTCTCAAAAGCTTTCACGGCTGGGATCTGATGGTTGTTATGGGTTTTCCAGGCTGTTTGGCTGTGTACTGGAGGCTTTTCTTCCTAGCGTTTCACCAGTCTCTGTGGCCAGCATCTTCGGAGGACAGGAGTCAGAACTCTGTCTGTGCTCTGAGCACCTGGGGGAAACCAGGTGGCATTTTCCTATCCTACATTTCTCCCTAAGTATGTAAAAAAAAAACACACAAAAATCCAACACTGTTTCTTTCACTTCAGAATCCAGACATACCTCCCTATGTTTTCTACATCTTTAGCAATCTGTTGCTTCCATTGATCCACACTGTATATTTTCTACCTTTTCCCTCCAAGTTCCCTTGTGCCTTCAACTATGCCTACCAACTCCCAAAATTGGCTACGGTGGACAGCACTGGTTTTGCATTTATTTATTTATTTTACAATTTTTTTTTAAAGCAGGACATTTTAAAGTTACAGAAAGGCAGACAGGCCAACAGATTCATGCTAACAGTTTTATAACCATCTGCCAGATGGGAAAACTACTAAGCTGATGTTTTCTTCAAAGAACAAAGCTTTCTCCGAGAGGCTGAATTAGTATCTTTGCCAAGTCACATCAGGGCAATGGTAGCAATTGTTCTGTGTCCTCAGTTGATACTATTGTTGACCTCCCTCTTCTCACAGATGTATCATATCCATTCATTACTTAAGGGCTTCTACAGAACCACAGTTGTGCAATCAAATTCAGAACATCATAGACCAAGACGGATGCTCATTTTACTGCGTGAGGGAAATCAGCAAACAGTGTCAACCACCAGTGCCTGAAATCAGGTTGCAGGGTACTTACTCGATTATTGTGGTACTGAAGTGGGCAGGAATCCTATCAAAAACTCTCCGTCTCCCTGGGGCTGGCAGTAAAAATAAAATAATGCAATAACAATGTCATTAAATGTCTTTAAAAACCAACCAACCAACCCTACCATGCCCACTTTCTCTTCCTACCCCTCCAGCCTGCTTGCATCCCATACACTACATCTGCTGCACCTTGGGTGGAGGCAATGGCAACAGTCAGCAATACAGAAAGACAGCATGTGAAACACTCATACTTGTCTGAGGGCCGACTGTGCCTCTGTGGCCTGCAGTAAACAAAGGCCACTTTTATGGTAATAAATCTGTTTCCTTTCCAACTGTTCTTTGCCACTTTCCGGACATTGATGGCCTGGCCTTTTGTATTCACTGCTTCAATGGAATCAGCAGAGGTGCAGTTAGAAATGGCCCTCTTCTGGTTACAAAAGGTTATGAGACATGTAGTTGAAGGGAAGCATGAGGATGGTGCTTGGTGGGACATTCTACCAGGACAATTTAAAGAACAAGCAGGTGTTGACACAGCACAGTAGAGATTAGACCACTTCTGTCTCCACTTTGTGGCTTAAAATGATGGGAGAGGCAATCGCCCACTCATCCCACAGAGAATCAGGTCCCTCCACAGGGAATCAAGTATGATCATATGAAAGCCTAATCAGTCAATGGAGGGATCTAAATCATAGACAAAATAGGTGTGCTCCTGACTTTCTAGGTTGTGCAGCAGCACTATTAAGTGTGCAACCCCAAGCAACTACATTTTCCTATGCAGATAATGTTGATCTTAGTCTTACACAGGCTCACATAGAATTCAGGTTGTCGGTGGTGGTGTGGCAGATAGAGAGTGGCATTCTTAAAACATCACTTTCTGCTCCAGATTTTTGGCACACCCAGGGAGTAGAGCAGTTTCCCCACTGTTTCAATGTAAAAAAATTATAAGACTCCCAACATTTACATGTACCCTGTTAGTCAGTGGGCACGCCATCACATGTTCACAATTGCTGAACTCCTTTAGCTTGCATATCCTCTTTCCATGTTTTGTCAAGTGGCACCACCCCTTCTTGAGCATAATAGAGTCATTGGGTGACCCATTCCTATTTGCCATGGTCTGGTGTCACAGATTGCTAGCATTTCTCAGTGAGCGAATTGCAAAGAGATGGAAATAAAGAAACCTCCATCTCTAGCAATATCACCACTGGAAGGCCACTTTGACTCACATTCTCCTGAAGAGAGGACTTTGAGAACTCAAGGTTTGCTTGAGTTAAAAATGCCCACGGTATGTCATCACTGCTAGGTAGAGCTTCCTTTTACAGACTGGAAGGATAAAATTTTTGAGGACACCTGGAATGACAAGCAATGACTATAAAAATCTGCATGATGAAGGTGATTTATTTTCATGGATAGAGACCATGGAGGAGCTGTGCCCAGTCCTGTAGAGAAAGACAACTGTCATGCTCAAAGCATCTTTGTTATCAAGTGGATAGCCTTAATAATATGGGAGCTTGCACCTATGGGATGCTATAAAAATACTGCTCCAACACTGAGTGGGATGGAGAGAGAGTTGGGCAGCTCTCTTGGATAGATCTTTGTAGAAGTCGGCCTGGCTGTGAAACATGTACTCTTATGTGGCACTACGCATTCTGGCAACATGCACCAGGCAAGCATGCTTTGACTATACCATTCCTTACTCTTCCACTCATTGACTGCTCACTTTCTTCATCCATTTTCTATTTATCTTTCATCCATGGCCACATTTGTTTTGTCAGGAACCACATTATCATCTGGACATGCTTGCACAGTCCATTACCTCACTGGAGTCCCTGAAACATGCCTTATTCCAATAGGAAAAAATTAATGAATTCATAAAATCTCACTGTGTCTCCCCAAAGAGTTAAGGGACAGCGTTAGCATCCTTGGGATCCTCCACTGCATTGGTATATGCCTTGATCTCCACATGACTGTTGTTTTGGCAGTGCGCCCTGGCGATGATTTCTTCAAAAGGAAGCACTCATCTATCCAGGTGCTTCTACTGCTTGTGACTGATGGGGCATGCCTTGTTCAGTAGGAGTTTAGGAAGCCCTCTGTTGTGGGAATGGAGAGCTGCCACATTAGGACAGTCTGGTGAAATGTGCATTCAATTGCCTGAAAAAACCAGTGGCAGTGCCTTGCTAGCCACTTTGAAGTGGCCGAGTGGATCAGCACATGAGTGTATGCATTGCACATGTTGTGTATGTATTACCCTACACAATACTTATGGATTGAAAGGAAGTTTCATCTATGACCCTGCAGACGGTGAGATACATGTTATTATTTCCACCCTTGGACTGTTATTGGTAATGACTATGTTAATGTGTGTGAAGACAAGGAGAAGATGGTCCAGATCACGCAGGCAGACTTTCTCTGGGCCAAATGCCAGAAGCATTAAGATAAGCTATATTGTAACATGCCCGGACTTGCTGGTGGTGGAAATTCATATAGTGACACATGTTTCAGCTCTCTAAAGCAATGGACTGATGTTGCTTTGTTTTTACTGTGTAAGACGAAGGCTTCCACTGTCCCTGGTCGTCTGTCTGCCTTGTCCATGTGCCCTCAGTGGACTTTCAAGAGACTCTGGTTCCAGGGCAGGCTGAAGGCACAGAGGTGGACAAGGAGAGACAGAGAAGCAATGGGCCCAGGAGGAGGGTACAGGGGTAGCCAACAGGAAGGAAAGCACAGATGCAGCTGGTGGGAAGGAGAGGGGAATAAAGGGGGACGAAGGGGAGAACTGGCTCTGGAGGAAAAGTCACCCATTTTCTGTGCTCTGGGGGAACTGAGGAGCTGTTTTTCTTCCAGGACCCATGGACCACTTTCACCTAAGGCCAGAGCTTTGTGATCTGGATATCCCACCCCACAATGTCAGGGCTGGCCGGATGGCAGAGAGGATGCTCCAGTACCCCTCAACCAGGGTTCCCCACCCCTGATACAGAAGCAGCGCTTGCAGTGTTGCTCCCAACACCAGAGGCTGGCCCGGGAACACAAGGAGTAGCTGCAACATGAAGGCCAACTGCTGTATGGGTATACTGGCACTCATTGGCCAAAAAAAAAAAAAAAAATTGTTGAGGCCAGTGACTCAACCTCAGCACTTGACTACAAGTGACTCAGGTCTAGTAACTGCAACCAAGGTGGTTGTGGTGGTCTACCTGTTGGTGAAATAAAGTTTGTTGTACAGTGGGGTCTTGACTTAAGAACGGCTTGAGTTAAGAACATTTTGACTTAAGAACCACTCTCATAGGAAAATATTGACTTGACTTACATACTTAGATTTGAGTTAAGAACTGAAAAAAAACCCACGTGGGAGGCAGGGAAAGTGCAAAATGTGAACTTTCAGTTAACTGTTGGCCAGTGAAAAGGGTGCCTGTCTGCTTCCTCACTCCTCCCAGCGTTTAGAGAGTGGATTGGGAGACAGTCTTCGGACTGCCTGGTACTGTTCTGCCTGGACTGTATTTTCCCTGCCTTCCCTGAACCTTTCTTGACCTAAGAAAAAAAGAAACAAAATATCCCCCTCTAGTGGTGGAAGGCAGAATAGCAGCTTCCCATTAGTTTCTATGGACGGAAAAGAGCAGATACGGATCAAATGGTTTTCAATGCATTCCTGTGGGAAATGCAGATTTGACCTGAGAACTTTTTGACTTGAGAACCGCCTTCCAATACGGATTAAGTTCTCAAGTCAAGACCCCACTGTACTTGATAACCAGTCTGCTGTCAATGGAGCCCATGGCAGAGGATATAGTCAGGGGACAGCATGGATCACGCATTATTAATAAAAAGTTCATTTTCAATTAGTAGTGCTGGTTATTCCCTGCTATGGCAGTGCATGGTATGCAGAAATTACAGTGGTCCCCAACTTTTTCCAAACCATGAACTGGTGGGGGGGGTGGGGTCCATGCGTGGGGAGATGCACTCACAGGTGGGTAGGGTGTGCTCGCGTGCATGTGCAGATAAGCGGGGTGGGCAAGGGGGCCCCAGAATGTCTTTGTTCTACACAGTAATCAAAATGAATTAAGAGCTATTAGGGAATGACCATCAATAAAGAGAGCTAGGAAAAGTGACTCCCTTTTGTTTCACTATGATCCTTCAGAGAGAGTGTGTGTGTTTCAATACCAGGCTGACTCACAAGGAGATCACTGGTGATCCTACACCTATCTCTCTGCTTATGTAACAGTAGATAGGACAGCATTACATTTTCTTATTTTTCTGGTGATGCTGTTTTATATCCTGTATGTTTGTGTCTACGTTGGTTTGAATTTGGAACAGTTTTACTATTTTTTCGGAATGTCCCTTTAATTTCTGATTTTTCCTCTTCTTTAGAAATAAATTTTAAAAACCTTTATCACCATGTCTGAAAGTTGAATGAGGAGAGGAGTAGTATTTCTTCCAGTCCTTACTCCTTTTCTAGCTACTGAATAGGTAGAATAGATGTCTATGGGAAATGGGGACATCCATTCTCAAAGGGTTGAGGCTGTTGGTAAATGGTGGCAGGGTACCAAAGTGATCATTATGATATCATGATTTGGGCATATTTTGAACGTAGTCCCCACTATGGGATTATCTTCACACAATCCCACACAATCCCAACTGGGGAAGTATCACCACATGTAAAAATTGGAACTGGAAAGGAGTGGAGCATAAGTGGTTGCTTACCTCCAACCAGATTCTCAGCCATGCTGATGATTTTAAAAACAGTTCTTGAGAAGACAGCTTGATCCTCCGGGACACATTATGCCTTAATGTATTCTGGTACTGTTTTTACAACTTCTTTGCTTTGGTATATCATTCAGTTGATGATCAGAAATGCCGTCAGCGTTGCACCCATAAGTATCAATGTTGTGGTACATGGACCAGAGCAGATTCTATACCTTTCTCTCAACAGGCCACCAGGAATCACACTCAGCCACCTCCTCTAATGAGCTCACTATCAGCCATAATTCACAAGGAAAAAAGAAAGAAAAATTGTATAATAAACAATAAAGCCAGAGATGCAGAGATGAGCAGCAGCATAGGTCCATCGCCTGAACAGGGAGAAAGGTGATACATACATACATACATACATACATACATACATACATACATACATACACACACACACACACACACACACACACACGCACGCACGCACGCACGCACGCACGCACGCACGCACGCACGCACGCACGCACGCACTCGCACACATACATACATACATACATACATACATACATACATACATACATACATACATACATACATACATACATACATACATACATACATATTCACTCAACATACCTGGAAATCAGTTCCAATCTGGAGTATCCCAGAAGAACAACCGTAAGGTCATGGTAGAAAATCTCAGAGCAAAAGGGACCTTAAACTGAGTTTTCTCTGTACGTCATGTGTTGTGCCCAAAGTGACGGTGAAGCAACCATAGGCTGTATTGTTGGTGTAGATCTGGCCAATATATTGTAAGAGACTATTCTTCAGGTTAGTTAAATGCTATTTGTTAAAGGATTGTTATGCTTCACTGCCATTGCCTAGAAGAAGGAAGGAGGCAGAATTACGGTTCACAAGCTCTATGTAATATTGACCAACTTTCCTTCTGGGAAGTAATACAGCCCTCCAGTCCTGATGGATACCAATTATCACTGTTGTGGCACTACAGACTATGGCTTTACATACATCATACATCCAGCTGACCTTAAGTCATAATATACATCTAAGCAATCTGAATAATGCACCTGTAACTATGACTATGGCTTTTTCTTTAATTAAATTAAGTAACTAATTGTTTGAGGCCAGTTTTAATGACATCCACACTCAGCTTGCTCATTCCACCTAAAGGAAGGGCTGGCTTCAACTCTTGATCTTACAAAATAGTGCAGGAAGTATGATTAAATCATTATGACTCATTTATTCCTGCACTAGCACTCTGTGAACTCCTGAGTATAAGAGAAGTCTGAAGAACTGTCACTAATCCAGAACCTGAAAAATCAGTTTTGGATGACAATTCCCATAATCTCCTGGGCAGCATGGCCATGGGAGGGTTCTGAGTTGTAGCAACGGTTCCAAGCTCTGCTGCAGTTCCTGAAAAATTTTGCAACAATAATTCTGTTAGCCACACAAAACATTTTTTAAAATGTGTTTGCTGCAACAAATGGGACTCTTTCTCTCTCCGACTGGCACAAACATTGTATACAGAGGCTGCTTCAAAAAATGGAAATATTGAACACACAATGACTTTTAATTATCAGTCAATCAGTTCTTCTGTGAATGTATAGTAAAAAAAAAAGGTGGGGGCGTCCAGGCATGGTGATGGCTGCTTTGGCAATTTATATATATACAGTATATATTCATATTCAAGGCTGTAGACATCATCAAGATGACAGGAAGCTCTGCTCCAGCCTAAGTCACACAGCAAAAGTACCCTGTTTCCCCGAAAATAAGACCACCTGAAAATAAGCCCTAGTATTATTTTTCAGGATGCTCGTAATGTAAGCCCTATCCCAAAAATAAGCCCCAGTTAAGTGAAACCCTGCCCTCCATCATTGTGCAGCAATCAGAAGAAGATGACATGACAGTATTTAAATAAATGTAGATTGTTGTACATGAAAAAAAAATAAGATATATCCTGAAAATAAGCCCTAATGTGTTTTTTTGGAGCAAAAATTAATATAAGACCCTGTCTTATTTTGGGGGAAACACGGTAGTACATTGTGTTTAAAAGAAGGGGTCCTGTGAAGCATCTGCTCTGATTCGTATTTGTGGCTGAATTGCAAAATTAATGGATGTAGTCTAATCCTACAGTTGAAGTGAGGGGGGTGGGCGAGCCCTACCATTAGGCACTATGAGATGGCAAATGCTCAAGGGGTGGGGGTGGGACAATGATAGGAATTTCCTAGCTATTCCTCTCCGACTCCCCAGCTGTTCCCATATCTTGGAAGGCAGAGCTGCGCATGGTTCCCAAGACCCCTTCCTTCCCTGCCACCTTCAGGTGCAGTAAGAAATGCTATCTCATAATCAGAGTTGGAGGAAAATTCAGCTGCAGATCCAGTCAATGTCTATACACAGAAGAATTCGACAGCATCTTGTCATTTGCCACAGGCAGCAGAACATCTTGGGATGACCCTGGACATGGAAGGTATGGGCTTGTCTACCGCATGGTGTTGTTGTCCCCAGTTGTTCTGGGATTGCTCTAAGTTGTTCTGGTATTTTTTGTTTCAGATTTGAGTAGATCATCCCAGGCATCCAAACACAGGGAGAGCATTTGTTGCTAGATATACTGGGATTCCACCTGTCCACACACATCTGGAATTGCTCCCTGACATCTCACTCCCAACATAGATTGTTCTCCTCTTTTGACCAATCTTTCCTACCCTCACTTTATCTCCCTCCCTCCCTCTTCCCTCCTTCTTTCCTCCTTTCCTTTTTTTTACTTGCCCGCCATTTGCAAATTGTCACAATTTTGCCTCAATGCTTTCTAATTTTATTTTATTTGGATTGTTTTTTTTCATTTTTCTGCTACTGTGAAAAGGCATATTTTTAAAACTTAAAATTTAAAGAAAAAGAGTTGATGATCTTTACTTTCTCCTTTTAGTTTAGTCTCTCCTCCCTTTTTCCCTTGTTTTCGCCCTACCTGCGGTGCCCAAAGCTTTACCTTTTCACTTTTTTTTACATTTTACTTTTAGTTTTCACCTTCATCCTATAGGGCAAAACTGATAATGTGTAAAATAATATAAAAGTTTTTAAAAAGTAAAATTGAGGAACAGCTGATATCTCAAGGAAATCAAACATGAAAGGCATGAAGGAATAGAGACTGACCAGCAGAAAAAAAAATCCCATAAGGAAAAATCAAAGTCAGAGTCGTGGACAGGCAGGGTTGCCATAAAATTCATTTTCTGAATACTTTTTCCCCACTTGGTGTTGCCATCTGAGAAACCCTAACTGGTGGCATGCTTTCCATTCCTTTAGGTTTCACTGTTAGTTGTGATATCAGAAAGGTTGGGCAGGTAATTGCTGGGAGGAAAAGAGCTAATTGTGGTACAAAGGAGTCCAGACTGATAAACCCATAACAGCTAACTAGGAAATATGGTGAACCCAGTGCCAAAGAAAAACCGTTTTGTGGTATTTAGTCAAGCAATAGAATGCATCCAGCAGCTGCAGCAGCTGCCACTCTTTTCGGCATGCACCCTTCACTGTTTTATGTAAAGCGGCCATCACACAGGCAAGGCTTTTCCAGATCCTACACAGCTGCTGGAGCTTATGGAAAACTGAGCACAAACCAATGGTTTTCTCCCCTCCAGCCCATGGGCTGCTGCTGCCATGACTTGGGCCAAAAGAAGGCTCACGAGTGCCTGTGTTAATGTTCCTCTTCCTCCCTGGTTCCAGAGGGCAAGATGGGCTCCAGGGCATGTACGTAGAGGATGTGTCCTCATATGTTTTCTATCAGTGCTGGCCTTTTGGTGTGCCCATGTTGCCCAGGTGCAAGGCATACACTTTCATGCTGAGCTAGTCAGCTATGGCACTAGCTCAGGGAATGGAATGGAATGGGTGCCCAGGCTTTAAAATTACCTCACCTACAGAAGTAAACATTTCACCTCCTCCAGTTTTGCTTGGCCTAAGATCTTCTGGACACCTGGAGAAGCGCAGCAGTTCTCTGAGTCTCCAACCAGAGCTCTAAGACATGTCAACCATATTTGACTAGAGGTTTCAAAACTTATATTTGTGAAAAAGTAAGGATCATTTATTGGATGAAAATTCTGCCTAATCACATATTTGGTATTTTCCAAATCTTGGCTCCAGTCTTATTTTGTAGGGACAAGCGTTCCATTTTTGCTTCCTCCCTCTGCTGTCATTTCTACTCGTCTTTTTGGAACCTAAATGAAAATATAACACCACAGCAGATTTTGACCATGAGGCTAAGGAGACAAAAAGCAACTTCTCCTATGCTACTTCCTGTTTTGTCTTCCCAATAAGTTTCTGTGGCTCAAGATTTGACTCTTTGCAACGTACAGTCATCTGAAAGTACACTTTCTTTGAATTCCATGGTTTTACGTATCAGGACAAAATAGAAACCATCTGGTACTTAGCAGGTCTGAAAATGAAGTAAATACAACCTGAGATTAACAATATCATATGACGTATTACACCGTGTCACGATTTATTTTACAAAAATAAAGACAAAATGGAGAAACCATGTGTAAAAAACCAAGTACACCCTTACAGCTTCCATACGAATTAAGAGGCTAAGTAGCAACCAGGTGCCTCTAACTAAATGCCCTTGAATAAATGACCATTATGCAAGTGTGACCACCTCTATAAAAGCTGATGTTTTAGCAGTTTGCTGGTTTGGAGTAGAGTTGGGGGTATTTGTATACGGATATGAATACCCTGCACAGCTGGAATTAACCATCCACTCATGTGTCCAGCATTGGCAGCAGCTTCACTTATCTTTTCAATCACTCCCAGAGCCCTGCTTGCTTCCTGCTCAGCTAGTGACGCGGAAACCATGAAAGGAGACTCATCCTCCCTCCTCTTGTCTGGAGTGGCTAGCCGAACAGGAAGAGAGCCGGGCTCCAGGAGTGATTGGAAGGATGAGCGAGGCTGCTGGTGGACGTGTGAGTGGACGGTCCAGCCCCAGGGAGTGAACCCTTGTTAACTCCAGCTGCATGTGGATATTTGTATACAAATACCCCCATGTCTAATGTGGAGCATTCAGGTGTGTGTTAACACAATGCCAGGGAGGAAATACATCAGCAATGATAATAGAAAAGCAATTGTTGCTGCCCAACAAGCAGGGAAGGGTTATAAGGCCATTTCCAAAAAACTGAAAGCCTATAATTCTACAGTGAGAAAGATTATTCACAAGTGGAAAACATTCATGACAGTTGCCAATCTTCCCAGGCATGGGCGTATAAGCAAATTCACTCCAAAGTTAGATTGTGCAATGCTCAGAGAAATTGCAAAACACCCAAGACTTACATCTCAGATTCAGTAGGCCTCAGTTACCATGCTAAATGTTAAAATTCATGATAGTACAATTTAGAAAAAGACTGAATAAGTATGGTTTGTTTGGAAGGGTTGCCAGGAGAAAGCTTCTTCTCTCTAAAAGAAAGCAAGGCAACACAGATTAGGTTTGCGAAGTTGCATCTGGACAAACCACAAGACTTCTGGAACAATGTCCTTTGGACAGATGAGAACAAAGTGGAGATGTTTGCTCATAATGTGTAGTGCCACATTTGGCAAAAACCCAACTGTGGCAATCACCCTGCTTTGGCTCATGTAAGAGGTTATTTGCATGCACCAATGGGAGCTGTTGGGAGGCGGAGCCAGAGAAACTAGAAGGGAGGGGTGAGGCAGAGAAGAAGAGTTTGGTCAGTTAGTTTCAGTCAGAGATGGGAGTCTGAAGTGAAAAGTTAGTCAATGAGAGAGTCAGGAGTTAAGGAAGGTAGTTGAGAATGTGGAACTTATAGAGAGTTAAGTGTGAAAAAAGTTATTACCAAACTACTGAATACTTTAAAGCCTTTGAAGAACCTGTTTAGGTGAACTGTAACCAATAAACCTGTTTTGTTCAACTTTACACTCAGCATGGACCTCAGTCTTTCTAATTGAACATTGTTGAAAGAGATCAACTGGTGGCAGCATAAAGGAGGGGACGAGTCGTGGGCCTCAGGCTAGTGAAATAATCTGAGGACATGCAAGGGGCACATCACACCAACACAGCATATCAGCACAAACACCTCATACCAACTGTTAAACATGATGATGATTTGGGCTTCTTTTGCATCCCAGGGCCTGAGCACCTTGCAGTCATTAAATTGACCATTAACTCCTCTGTATACCAAAGTATTCTAAAATCAAATGTGAGGTCATTTTTCTGACAGCTAAAGCTTGGCTGAAATTGGGTCATGCGACAATGAACCCAAGTACACTAACAAATCTACAACAAAATGGCTGGGGGGGGGGGAGAAAGAATCAAGGTATTGCAATGGCCTGGTCAAAGTCCAGACCTCAACTCAATTGAAATGCTGTGGCAGGAACTTAATAAACATCCACAGCTACTTCTGGCTGCCCACCATTCTTCTTCTTTCTCATAGGTGCTAGAGAGCTTGCATAGAGCCTTTCCTTAGGCCAATTATAATGGCATGATGTAACCATTGTCCTATCTGAACTCTGTAACCTATCTGTATACTGTCCACTCTCTGTGAGCTTGTAAGGTTAATAGTGCAGGCACCAATGGGAGCATGGCAGAATTCATTGGGAACCCATTTGGTGTTATTCTGCCTCTTCTGCTAGTCGCCCACCAGGAGCACTGCTGGCAGACATCCCTGTGTGTGGCTTACTTCTTTAATTTCTATCTCTAAGAGACTATTTGCTATCGTTATTATCTGGTGATCATCACAAAACCCATCAGCCTTCTCATTTCGTGACTCCAACACCAGATGATTTTTATTATGTCCTGCTACATAATGCCATACGTATATGTACTTTCTTTTTCACACGACTGTAAGTCAGAAGAACATGCCACTTTACTAGGAAAAACCCAGAAGTGGTGCAATATATTTGGAACAGTAGCATGCAATTCTGCAGAAACTTTTGCTGCCTTGGTGTATGTGCCACTGGATCTACCTCTGGTGGGGCCAGCAGTGGCGGAGTCTCCCAACAATAATTCCATGGGCTCCAGGTTGTGAGAAGAACCAAGAACAGAATTTATTGCAATTAAAGGACCAACAGAAACAAGAACACTGTCCTTAAGTCCCTCCAGGAGCTTCTTGGAGGGTTGAGTTCCCTGTACTAAAACCCCCAGAGCATGTGCTTTCAGGAGGGTCCCCTATTAAAGCCACAGGATGTCCTGAGAGTCCTTGTCTTTGATACCAGGAGGGGAGGATGAATCCCAGCCATGGTCTGAGATTTTTCAAAGACAGACAGTAGAGCCAGGCCGGGGGATGCTGGTGCCTGCTCCTCTGCTCCCCCTGAAGTCTTCTCTGTCTCTTGCACCAGCACTTTCATTGCCAGCACCACCGCTAGGGCAGAGTAGACACCGCTGCTCCTGCTGGGCAACATGTGCACCAAGCTTGTGTCGGAGGTGCAGTAGACTGCTGGAATCCTAGTCCTGGGGTCCCTTGTCTGTGACCTTTCCCTCTATTCAATGAGTGGGTCCCGGGGGCTTCAACCTGGGACTTGTCTTCTCAGTCACTTTCCACCTCGGTCAAGGCAAAGACAAGTCTCTCTCTCT
Organism: Pogona vitticeps; assembly: GCF_051106095.1. Lineage (NCBI taxonomy): Eukaryota > Metazoa > Chordata > Lepidosauria > Squamata > Agamidae > Pogona > Pogona vitticeps. The sequence goes on along the minus strand of NC_135784.1, from coordinate 122,980,836 downwards.
CTCTCTCTCTCTCTCTCTCTCTCTCTCTCTGTCTGTCTCCTTCTCCTCCGAAGCCCCAGAGTACTCCCAGTCTTCTTCAATTATCCCAGCCTCGGCCTCCCCCTCTTCCTCTTGCAGGTGGCTCCCATCAGCCAGCTTCCTCAAATAGCTCTAAAAAGGGATTAGACAGAGCACCAATTTCCAAGAAGAAATCTGTAAGGGAGAATTCTGTCCTACTTGTGCTTTCCTGGAAGCCTCTAGCTGACCATTGTGGTGAATAGAAATCTCATGTAATTGGGTCCTTAGGTAAAAGTCCTGCATGCTGTTGCCTGAGTAAGGTTGTTTCTGCTGAAGCCTACAGCAGCAGTTCTTAAAAAATCATGCTGGAGTTCCCAGTAATGAATGGATGGGAGTAGAAACAGGGAGAACAGGAGCCAAATGGAGTTGGTGCCTCAGTAGGACCAAGACTGGATCCGAACTTCCTGTCTATCCCCACTGCTGGAATGGCTGCTTCTAGTACTCCTTTCAATGTGAAAGGAAAAAAGCTGCCAAGAAAAGAATAAACTCATTTGAAATTGGGTGTTGGAAGACAGCAGTACAGATACAAAGGACCATTAATTTTTTTTTAAAAAAAGGTCCTAGATCTAATAAAGCCTGTACTCTCTAGAAGCTAAAATGACTAAAGTGAGGCCAAGGTACTTACTTGGGACATCTTAAGAGAAGATAAGACCCCAATGGAAAAGACAATAATGCTAGCAAAAGTGGAAGGCAGTAGGAAACAAGGAAGAGTGAGATGGATTGACTCTGACAGCCTTTAATTAGTAAGCCCTGAACAAGGACGCTAATGATAGGACCTTTTGGAGACAATAAATTCAGAGTCACCAAGATCAGGAGCAACTCGATGGTACAAAACAAGAGTATAAAGATGCAGATCAGAGCTTGGAGAGCTCAATTTCTGGACTGTAGCTCCCAGAGTTTGGTAGTCAGACTAGGGAAGTATAATCTTCCAAGTTTCCAAGGTTTGATTCAGATAGATTGGGGGGGGGGGAGAAAGAAAGAGAGGGAGGGAGTTGGCCATTCTAATGTTCCAGGAAGCATTGCCCTTGTGGCCATACTTGGGGCTTTCCATGCAAAGCAACAGATTTGAAGTTGTAAAACCCAAGGTTCTTTCCTAAAATCCACATTGCTAAGCATGCAAAAGTCAGAGAGAAATTCACCCAAACCAGCAGCAGCCAATCAAGTGTTCACAGAGCACCATTGCAACAGCTATGAACTTATCTGTTTCTAGGTAGTCAGAGATGGTATTTATACTTTAATATAAGGACAGGCTGAAATGTATACCTTTTCAAACTTTTTTTTTTGGGGGGGGGGAGGCAGCAACCTATTATAATACCTTGGTTTATTTATAACATTTTTGTAAAAGTACATTTGCATGAGTACCTTGAATATACCGCCAGTCAATTTGATTTGAAGGCCCCAAATACTGTACCACTTTTCTGAAGAGGGCCAAATCTCATATTAACAGTGCATTAAAAACACAGATTGTTTGTTTTGTTAAGAAATAAATGTGGACAATCCCCAACACACAGTCGATAATACGTGGGCACTCTGGCCCACCTCACCATCTACCAGGTCCTCCAGCACTTCAGTCACCCTTTTCCCCCTCAAAATGTAAAAGACTCTGCTAAGCCTTTGTTCAAAGAAAAACTCATTTCATTCTATTATGATATCTCTTGACCTGTCCTGTACAGTCTGTCATTCTGCTGCAGTGTTCCCTGTCCATGCACTTCCAGATATACTAGACCAGAACACTCATCATCCCCTGCTACCGTAGCATATCCATTTCCTCTTGATTCCCCTTACTGAACTTTTTGCTGTCATTGTCACCTTCTCCAGATCTGGATACTTCTTAGAGTTAATGATCATTTTAAATGTTTACTTGCTTTTAATTATTCAAATGTATTTAATTATCTTATAGTTTCACTGTTTTTAAAAAATATTTCACTTATTCTATTTTTAATTTTACTCTCTTTAATATTGTGTGTCACCTTGAGTCCCTTTATGGGGAGAAAGGTGGCATAGAAATAAAACAAACACATGAGGGCAAGGAAGGACAGGACCAATTTGCCCTTCCATAGAAAAGAATGTTGTGTGGTCTGGAAATGGCTACTAGATCTGTGAACCAAAAAGCTAACAAAGGGCCCAGCTGCATTGACTTGAGCCTCGGAAAACTGGTCCCTCTACAAGAGTCCTAGAACTATTTTGAAGTGTGATATTTATTAGTTGCCATCACACAGAGATACACACACTGTGTTCTGACCAAGCTACTTTTTGCTCAGCCTCAGAGGCACAGAGGAGTAAGGCAGCCTCAGCTGCTTCCGGTCTTTGAGGTTACACACTCTCCTTTTATATGCTTGACTGCAAATTCTGCTTCCTGTTCAAGGCTAGTGAACAAACATTTCATTTCACTTTGAATCACTCAAAAGCAACTGTATGCAAAATGAGCCCCTTTTCTCTTCTGAGGTACAGTATAGTGGATGGGAGCATCTCTTTAAGCCTTTTTCAACTTGCGTGTGTTATTAGTACTGCTGCTGGGCACTGACCATATATATTGTCAGTTTCTGCATAGCTGAATGCCTCCTTGGCTACAAGTGCTACTAAGTGTAAAGGTTCCAGAATATGTGCCAGAATGAACTTAAATCGTTTTATGTACATCTGAGTGCATTTTCCCTATGTGCATGTGAGGAAGACTAACAGAGAAGGGCCTCCTCCTTTTCACATCCCCTCTCATTAAAATAAAGTAAAAATTAAGCTTCCGGATGTAAAATCATACAAAGCTATTCACAGCAGCAGATGCACAGGTACCCTGCCCCCCTGTAGCCTGTGCTGTGGTTGTGACACACTGGTAACAACCTTACATAATGAAAGACTAGTTTTAACCATATTTCCCCACAATTTTTGCAAATGAAATCTTGTGGCACTGACTAAGTGCAAGAGTAGCATCTGTTGCAGATAACTGTGCTCAAACAAGTTGCAAAAGGATTTCTCCCTTCTGAATCACCTGTCTGAAAGCTAAACAAACCAGTCTGGTATAAAGCAATGCCTTGATAGGTAAAACTCCTGCTCCCAATAAGTTTTATGAAAGCACAACTGGATCAACTGTTTTTCCATTATCCGTGTTCATTATTTTGACATTTTTCAGATGATGAGGTAACACTATTCCTAATATGACCTCTTTCCATGAGTATTTGGTACATTTTGTTCAGTCCTGCATGTTCTTTTGTTGTTGCTGCTGCACTTCCTCAAATTTATTTTGCTCAGAATTGCTGTGGATTACTGCAAACACAGCAGGTAGCAGAGGAGGAAAAAAGAAGCCTAAATGATTATATCAGTACAAGCAGAGAAAAATAACTTAAGACAGTGAAAATGGATAATTTTTTGGAAACACCAGAAACAAAGGCCCAATATAAGAAACAACAATTTGAAAATAAAGTAAACAGCTGGAAAAATAGACCACTACATGGCAACACCTGAGAAATATTGATGGAAAGCTTGATCATAATTCAACATGGGCATGGCTAAAACTGGGGACCCTTAAGAAGGAAACTGAAGGCTTAATTTTTGCTGCACAAGAACATGCACTCCAAACCAATGTGATGAAATCTAAGATCCAAGGAGTAAGTGCTAACAACAAATGTTGACTCTGCCAAGAAAAAGATGAATGTGTCACACCTCATCTGTGAATGTCCAAAGATTGCACAAACAGATTAATTAGTGCATTGCTCATTATGCAAAAAAATATAACCTGCCAGCCTCCAAAAACCCATGGGAACATCAGGTAAAGAAGGTGTCAGAAAATGAGGAAGTCAAGATCTTGTGGGATTTCTGGATCCAAACAGACAGACACCTTGAAAACAACACGCCAGACATCGTAGTAATAGGATGAAGAAATGTCTGGATCATTGACATTGCAGAGTTGAAAATAAAGAATTGGAAAACTAACAAAATACAGAGACCTGGCAATCGAAACATCTCGCTTGTGGATGAAACACACTTCAGTGGTCTCCATAATCATTGGGGCTTTGGGAATAATATCAAGAAATGTCACACAGTACTGTAAGCAGCTGCAGAACTCAGAAATCACACTATCATAGTTACAAAAACCCAGCAATATTAAGAACAGCATACATACTGTGCCGATATTTAACAGATACTTAGGTTTTTGGTTAAAACTTGTATCTGTTATGTAATACCAGTCAATGTTTTTATAATTTTGATTGACTGTGCCTGCTGTTTTTGAAGAATAATAATATCAAGTCAATTCTGACTTAGAGCAACCTTTTTAAAGGTTTTCCAGGTAGAGAATACTCAGAAGTTGTTTACCATTCCCTTCTTCTGGAGGAGCCCTGGGACTGTGCAGCTTGCCCAAGGCCACATGGGCTGGCTATACAGTATTCACAGGAGGCACCGTGGGGAATCCAACTCCCAACCTCTGGCATCTCAGCCAGATACCTAAGCCACTGAGCTCTCCAGCCAGCAATTTTCTTTAAGGGTTGAATACACAACTGTATGCAACAGAAGCATTAAACACGTTTATAACAAAAATCATCGAGAAACCTGTGTCTCCAAATCATATACAGTAGTTTATATTCACTTAGGACAGGCAGTAGTGAGTGGACAGGAATGAAGTATAAAATAGAGTGTAAAAGTCAAAGAAAAAGATGAGGGTGTTGGCAGAAGAAGATGGTGGGTAAAGATGGTGGTGCTAGAGGCGAAACATCGCTAATACCACCCACTGTGTGCATAGGCAACATGCAGCATCTTGGGCTAAAAGAATCTCAGGCACGTGAGCCACATAACCAGTATGATCTAAAACTATGTAGCACAGGGAGAATGGATCAATATGGAATAATTACTCTGTCTGGTCATAGACTCATAGAACTGTACAGCTGGAATGGACCCTAAGAGTCACTGAGGCCAGTCCTCTGCCAAAGCAGGAAACTCACACCTGAAGTATCGCTGGCAGGTGGCCATCTAAACTCTCTGTCAAAGCCTCCAATGAGGTGAGTAGGCCATGCCCCTGTCAAAACAGCTCTGACTGTCAGAAAGTTCTTTCTAAGCCTGGAAAGATTATCATCCTCCACCCTTCCCACAATGGTTGGAAGACCTGTGGCAATTAGCCTCTTTTGAACAAATATCATAAAGGAAACAACTCTGTGAGGATATCTGTGTAGATACATGAAAGCCCTTCATTGACTCATTGTAAATGCATAAGAGTTTACAGTATTGTGAATGTATACAATACCATACTATTTTGTATTCTAATGACCTTTTGTATGTCTGTTTGTTTTGTTTTGTTCTCTTGGTTCTGTTTTGCTCATTTTAAACTTTTTTTTCTTTTTAGTGTAGTTTAAGTTTATATTGTTATGTTAAACATGCAAAAAAAAATAATAATTTTTTAAAAAAGAAAAGTCTTTCTAAATTTTGACAAAATCTCCCTTGAATCCGTTACTTTGGGTCCTACCCTTTGGCACTGCAGAAAACAAGCTTCCTCTGTTTTCCACATGACAGACCTTCAGATATTAGAAGATGGCTATCATATTGTTCTGTCTTTTCTTCTCCAGGCTAAACATATCCAGCTCCCTTAGCTATTTCTCATGGAGTTTGTTTTTCAGAGGTTTTACCATCCTGGACATCTTCCTGTCAATATCCTTTTAAAACTGTGGTGCCCAAAACTAAACAGAGTATTCCAAGTGAAGTTTGATCAAGGCAGCATAGAGTGGTACTATAACTTCACTTGATCTGGATACTTTTTTGATGCTGTATCACAGTATTGACTCACATTAAGCCTGTAGTCTAGAAAGGCTCCTAAAACATTTTCACAAGTATTGCTGCTAATAGTACTATTGTACTATCACTCATCTTATATTTGTACATTTGGGTTTTCCTGTTTAGATGCAGGATTTTACTCCCACTCCCCTCCCCCCCATTGAAAATATTTTTACTGTATTAGTTTTGACCCAATTCTCCAATGTGTTTTGGTCATCTTTAATCCTGATTCTGTCTTTTGGAGCATTAATTCTTCCTTCTCCTTTGGTGTCATTTACAAATTTGATTAGCATCCCCTCTATGCCCTAATCCAAATTATTTATAAAGATGGTGATCAACACTGGGCCAGGACAAAATCCCTGTGGCACCCCTCTTGTTATTTCTCTCCAGGATGATAAGGGAACACTCTTTGAGGATGGCCTATCTGCTAGCTACACATCTATGTTTCTTAATAGCTCCGCCCCTAGAATGTCACCAGTGTCCTTGTCAAAAGCCTTGTCAAGAGTGTGTCTCTGCTGAAAAAGAGAGATTAGTCTGGCATGAGTTACTATGAAAAACCCATGCTGAGTTCTTGAAATTGCAGTATTCATTCCTGAGTACTCAGGACATGTCCTGAGGTGCATTTAATAGAAATCAGGGCTAACACACACAATAAGGTGAGTGTATAGGTAAGAATCTTGCTTCATGGAAGTCATTTTTGGTATATTGTTGAATATACTGTAGTGACTTTGACATTGTACACTATGCCACCATTCCCAGAACGGGTTTATTGACCTCTGAGGCATCGTTTGATTTTAACCATTTTTATGTAAGTCTGCCTTTGTAAAGGCCCATGGCCAGAAACAATCAAGGTACAATGTGTGTGTATGCGTGTGTGTGTTTTAAAAAAAAATCCTGCACATATTAGTGACGTTTTAAACAGATGTCCCTTCTTGCTACAGCCTGGAATAGTCACTTTACCTTATCAAGGGGATGTTGGAGACTGGGCAGTAGTTGTTAACATCATCAGCCGCTAGGTTGAACTTTTTCCAAATTGGCTTCATGAGTGTCTCCTTGAGTGCAAGGGGAACCTTTCCCTCAAGGAAAGACCCATTAATAATGGCCTCTGCCCACTCAGTTGTTAACGGTCTGGCCGCTTTCAAGAGCTAGGCAAGGCAAGGGTCTAGTGAGGTGGTGGCAGCCCTACAGTGTCAACCTCAACTGATGTCACGGGCTGAAATTGTATTAAGATTACTGTGCAAGATGATGCTTATTACGTCTTGGCACAATCTACTGATAAAGAGGAGAGGTCTAGGTCCTGGCAGATGGCCTCCACTTTGTGTTTTAAAAAGGCCGCAGATTGGTCAACAGGAGATGCTACTGGGAGGCCTGTCACTATGACCAATTCTGGATAATTGTGTACATTGCGGAACAGTTCAACTTCATTTATCCGGCGAATGAAGTAAGATGTTTTTATAACCTTCACTTTGGCCAGATAAATGTTTGATGCGATTTTTGCAGCATTTAAATTAGCTGCCGTCAGGGTCTGTCTCCAAATGCCTTCTAGCCTCCTCCTGTTTTGCTTCAACACCCATAGCTGCCGGTTATACCAAGCAGCTGGCTGGGGTTGGGACTGGAGGGGGCATTTAAGACCGATCATGTCAGCTGCCCTGGTGGCTGCCACATACCATTCATCCACCAGAGCTTCAACAGGAGCGCCAACTAGATCAGCCGGTATCCCCTGCATTGCATCTTGGAATCCAACAGGATTCAATAGTCTGCAGGGGCAGATCATCTTAATGAGTCCCTGCTCCCCACCGGCAGGGGGGGAGTGCCACTGAGAGGTTGCATTTTATTAGGTGGTGGTCCAACCATGACAAGGGGACCAATATCAAGTTGGTCACCATTGGTCCACCCTCTCTCTGATCTGTTGAGAATACCAGCTCTAGTGTATGACCCGCCACGAGGGTAGGGATGTTAACAAGTTGGGACATGTCCAAGGAAGCCAGGGCTTCCAAGAAGTGAAGTGCTGGGCCTGTGGCCCCAACCTTGGCATGGACACTGAAGTCACCCAGAACAAGTAGTCTGGGGGATTTCAGTGCCACTGCTGAGATGAAATCCACCAGCTCCAGAAAGGAGAGTGCTGGATCTGTCCAGGGAGCACGGTAAACTGCTGGATCATGGGGAGCACCATCCCAAATCCATCCCTGGTCCCCACTGCCACATGGAGGGCCTCAAGGCCTGGGATAATCAAGGCAGAGAGCCTGACAACCTCTTAGGTGTTTTTATAAATGATGGTGACTCACCTTCCCCAATCCTCCAGTCTGTCCTGATGGTGGATGGAATATCTGGGTGGGCAGATTAGTGAAAGGTCTACACTGCCCTCTGCACCCACCCAGGTCTCAGTAATGCAAACCAGATCTATTAAATCATCCAGGATTAAGTCCTGAATTAGTTGGGTTTTATCTAGTGTGGATCTGGCATTCAACAAGATTAGGGATAGAGCGGAGGGTTGGCTGAGCAAGTTACCTTGCATCTGGCCTCTGGCATCAAAGCTCGAACAAGGGGCAGGCTTCAGATATCTGGCCTCCATTCTTCTAGGTGTACTTGCTGCTGTGCCAGCGCTATACCTTCCTCTGCCCATTATGACTTTAAAACTCAAGATCGCCAAGGAATCAGGCAAACCGTATTTCATATCCCTCTTCTGTTAAATGAAGGAAATGAGAAAAATGTTATAGAGCAAGACTTTTGTGTATATTTTGAAAAATGGTATTCCTGCAATTAGAAACCAATGTAGGTTTTCTGGTAATGCTGTGGGAATGGAGCTCTTGTGATTTTTTAATGTGCATTTATTACATTTACATACAGCATTTTCTTGAAGGAGCTCAAGAATACCCCTCCCCACTGTTTTCTCATTAAAACAACCACCTTGTGAGATGACTTAAGCTGAGAGATTGCGATTGGCCCAACGTCACCCTGTGAGCTTCATGACTGAGCGGGAGCTCGAACGTAGGACTTCCAGACACTGGCCTCATCACTGTAGTATCTAAGTACACTGAAAAGTACCATTTTACAGTAGTGTACAAATGAAGCACTAGTAGTCGTGATCTGCTGTAGATTTATGTAGATCTGCTAGTACTCATGGCAGCTGTGTGGATTGCAGAATTATAATATTGGAGATGGTTTTGTAATTTTGTACACAATAACCTGCTACGTACTTGATGCAGGATGACAGAATCATTGCTTCTGTCAATTTAGACATTATTGTTGGTAGATCTTCATGTAAATGGTAACGCAGCAGGGCATGTAATAGTAAGAAGCAGCTTATTGGCAGATGCCGGACAAGCTTCAATGACTATTTACATTGTGGTACATGGAGCACTGCTGCTAAAAGAAAGAACAGAAACTAAGGCTAGTCAGGCTAAGTGAACTGAGAACTGGCATATAGTAGTAGCGTGCTTAGAGAGTGAAGCTGAAAGGGAGGAAAGCACAGTCTCCTATTAAAACCAGTGAAGCCAAGAGGTATGGCAATGGAAGCACAATATGGAAACTGGTTGTCAGATCCCGAGACACAAAGTTCCAGCACAGAATTACAACCCAAAGGTAAGGACAGAGATGGGTGGAAGGAATGAGCACAGAAAGAAAAGCATTTGGTGTGTTCCAGCCTTGTAGGTGGGACATTTAGGCTACTCCCTTCAAAATCAATGAACACCACCACCGTAGCTTGTTCAGTCTTTGGGAACAAATAATTTCTTGTGCCACTTTGAAAACAAAGGCACACATTATAATTTGGGCATTCGCTGGACAGAGTCTACTTCCTCAGAGATATTTCTCAATCATCTTTCATTCTAGAATAGGACGAATTTCTGAAGCATGGAGGAGGGAGGCGGGGACAGATACAATTGTTTTTCATAAAGAGGGAAGCACACATATGCTTTCGCTTCACTAAGCATACCCTAGGGTTTTGGTAACAGTATAGAATAATTTTTTAAAAATAATAATTTTCCATTAAGATTTTTTAAAAGTGCTTTTTTAAGGTTTTGGAAATATCCAGTACTGGAAGCGAGATACAGTACTGGGTAGTCCAGTCAGACATGGGCCCAGGCAACAAATCACATGTTGATGCATGTAAGAGTCGTGCATAAGACCTTTCAGACCTAGAAGCCGTCGTTTTCCATGCGGTGATGAGAAGCAGAACAATGAAGAGGAGGGAGAAGCCGTCACTTGGACCTTCCTTGGAATTCCTCAGCTCCCAGTCATCCTCTGCTTTCTGTCTATACCTGACACTTCCTGTGGCTCCAACCATTTTTACAGTGGGAAGTTCCAAGGATGTAATGCTTATTTGGGCTTGGTTCACAGTTGAGTCAAGATAAAGGAGGCTTATTGATGGTGTTGCAACATTTTCATTTATTCATAAATATACTGTTCAAGCATGAGTGGGGGCATGGCTTAAAACAGGTGGATCTTTCTTCAGATATCTTGGGATATAGCCAGATGTTTCTTCTTGGTGTTGTTAATCTCCTACCAGATATTGGATATCATTGTGGCTATTTCCACTTTGTATATGGCTACCGTAAGGCATGATGCTGTACTACAAAGATGTTTATGGAGCCAGAGTCCAACATTTTTAATGTCTTCTTAGTGTCTCTGTAACTGATGTTTATCCATATAGGCTACAACATTCTTACCAAGGAACTGGTAAGGATAGAAAAAGAGAAAGAAAGCGAAAAAGGCATGGTTTCTGCTGGCATATGTCTCAATCTTCTGAAAGAGTTTCTCCTAATCATTCTCAGTGATTTATTGTTAAGAATAATAACTATGTGCCATCAAGCTGGTTCTGACTCAGGGTGACCTTTTCCAGGGGTTTTCAAAGCACAGAATACTCAGAAATGGTTTGCTATACCTTTATTCTGGGGGTCCCCTGAGTCTGTGCAGCTTGCCCAAAGCTACAGAGGCTGGCTCTTCTCTTAGGAGGCACAGCAGATTCCCAACATCTAGCTTCGTATCCAGGTGCCCAATTCACTGGGTGCATTTAGTTTCCCTAAGAAAAAGAGATACTTAGCAATTTAGCAAGATTGTTAAGGGAGAATAAATAGTGTTTCCAAACGCATGATCCCTCTTATCCAAACTTCTAATCTTCTAGCAATAATTGTCTATTCTATACACAGATTTTACAAAACAACACCACTGTTCTGCAATGTTCTCTCCATCACAGGAATCTGAAGCTGCAGTGCATCATGAAAATGCCTCTGTGCTGTGATGCAGGGTTGCAATAACTCCCAGTTGTCCAGATTTTACCTGTGTAGATGGGGCATATTTACTCTACTGGCTGGTGTGGGTCTCCAGATTTCATTTTGAAAAATGTATTTATTTATTTATTGCATTTATATGCCGCCCATCTAGACATAGTCTACTCTGGGTGGCTCACAACTTAGAAGATAAAAACAATTTAAAATATACAGTTTTACATTAAAAAACAAAATGATATAAAATATAATATAAATTTACGATTTTAACAGTTAATTTAAAGCAAAGAGTCCCAAGATGGCAAGAATAAAAGAAGAAAAATAAGAATGACTTAGGGTCTATAGCACTTGTAGAAGTAGAGATATGAAACAAAACATGTATTTATTCTTCTGCCCAATTGTTTGCAAAAATTGAACATGTTATTGCCTTTCATTGAGTTTAGCCAAGAAGTCGCCGCTGTGACTGAAGCTTTTTCAGAGCCTTGCAGAATTAAAATGGAAGTGATTTGATTTTGTATACACATCATATGCAGCCATGCTAATTAGCATTAGTGGGGTTATGATAAAGGCTAGTTTTCCTCAGCAGCTTTTTGCATGCTGTAACTGTACTCTGCCTCCACTAGGAACAGGAAACAAGGGGTAAGCATGTGTACTTTGTATGTGAAAGAAATTCTGAAGTTGACAGACTCGGGTGGGGCCGAGCTCTCCTTTCAGAATCTATCTTTCAGACTGCGATCCATCTGAATGCTCTTCATCTGAGTAAAGATCTGTGGGACTGCCTTGATATTTCATACTTTAAAAAGAAAATGACTTTATGCCAAAAGCGGGAAGCCACCCACACATGTTCAAAGACACACATTTTTGAAAAACGGAAGCCAGGTCTTTTCCTCATAGGATAGGGGCTCTGGAGATGCACTATTTAATTCTGTCATTGCTGTTATTATATCGCAGGTAGGTACTTTATGGAAGAAGCCTTCAGACAATTTCAAACAAACAAGCTAATAACAGCAACAACAGCGAACATTCTACCTGCAAAGGGTTAATATTATGAAATACAAAAATTAGCTATCCGATATAGTTGTACAATTTGTCATAATAAAATACATTTCTATCATTTCAGTAAAACCTCTTTAGAGATAAAAACATTACATGACTCATCTAAACAGACTTTTTTTCTTCGTTCTTCTGACAGAGGCTTCTTTAACAGCAATGAGAGCAACTCTCCGTGTCACAATTTAATTATAGCGCCACTGCTAGTAATAATATTTAGCATTTTAAATGTGTTTTTAAGCACATAAAGCACTTTTGTATGCAAGCTAAGTAATCCTGACTGTAAACCTAACTTTGGATCAGGTTAGTGTGATGGTTGCCATTTGGCAAGAAGGGATGTAGACATGAGGCGAAGCATAGTCACAGTAAGATAATTTTAGCCTCTGTGTTTAATTCTTCCCCCGTAGGCAATACTTTATACTTATTAGGGTATGCTACTCCACTCGTTTCAAAACATTTTTGTAAATCTCTCGTGGTTGGTCTGCTGGTGTATTATGTACGTGGAGTATGCTCTCTAGCTTAGAAACATCTCTCTCTCTCTCTCTCTCTCTCTCTCTCTCTCTCTCTCTCTCTCTCTCTCTCTCTCTCTCTCTCTGGAAATGGATGCTTGCAGCACTTTTCTGTTGTTCATTTGCTTGAACTATGTGTGTCCACCTTGAACAGATGGCAGATCTCTGTGTCTGAAAACCCTCTTTTCAGCTTTGAAACAAGTGCTTGCAACTCTTCCACACTGTTTGGACTCTGGACACGTTATGTGTTTCTGAGTATGACCACTTCCTTCTCTAAAATGAATGCTTGCAACTTAGTTTTTTGCTGATTTAGAAAACACATCAGCAGACTTGATTTTGATGTAGCACCTCAAATTTTGTGAAATTCCCATTCTTAGGAAATAGGTAGCTTTTACGCATCTGAGTCTCCTGCAGCTGTTAAAAGTATAGGAGAGAGAAAAAATACAGTAAAGAAAAGAATAATGAGGTGCATTAAGTGCCTTGATCCACAGGTCACAAATGGTGCTCTCTTGCATTGCATACATTTTTTTTAAAAAAATCCAACCTTCCATTTTCAATCTATAAAGCAATTTTAAAAGCAATGATTTTGTATACGAAGTAAGCAGCAACGGTATTTCTCAGTTCTTCCTTAGCTCATCATATGATTTGCATATGCAAGATTGGGAAGCACATTTGAGTCAAGTACAGTCAGGGGAACTCTAAACAAAGTTGCAGAGATAAACAAAATTGCAGTGCAGTGTTTCATCCAGTTTTCAGCTGTGGATAAAGACATTACTTTCTGGCATCACCAAAGGGTTCAGTGTGTCTCCCACTTGAGCAGGGCTTTGTGGTAGGGGGACTTTAAACTGAGCTGCCAAAGAGTCCTGGCAGTCATAGCTTGGATATCGCAACTGTAGGGTGATTAGAAGAAAATCAAGATCGATTTTACTTTCCAGGCACTTCTGCTGTTATCTCAGTGTATCTCTAATTCATCACCCTACTGAATTGTCAAATAGACAAAAATTTAGTCATTTGCTAATGTCAAGGTTACCCATTAAATAATATTTCATTTCTGCTATGTTTATCATTCTGAATACTGTATTGAAATATAACATGGAACAGTGACAGAGGAGTTCAAGGGAAAAAAGCTATGCAAATCCAATAAGATCCAGTCCTTTGGTAAATATTACACTTACTTACTTACTTACTTACTTACTTACTTACTTACTTACTTACTTACTTACTTACTTACTTACTTACTTACTTATTTGATTTATATACCACCCATCTAGAACATGTGACAAAAGCTGTTCCCACAGCTATAAATACTCAACAGCAACAGAGCATGGACAGAGTTCCTACTGTAGTCCTCTGAAGATGCCAGCCATCATAGGCATCCTTCAGTCTCGAGAGACTATGGTAACATGCTCTGAATCGAGGAGTGTCCTCTCCAGAGCATGAAGCCCGGGTAAGGTAATATGGAGGATAGGCTGTTACCCAAGCAGCAAATCCCCCCTCTCCACGTTGCTGAAATGGTCCAATGGAAAGGCAAGAGCCAATACGACTGGTTCCAGCAACGTTGCAGGAGTTGGCAGAACGACACGAGCTGCCTTCGGGACTCCAGCTCCGGATTTTGCCTCGAGGTTAACTCCTGAAGCCTTTTCCATCGGTGGATATAGCCACAAGGCAGTGGAGGTTTGAAATCGGAGTTTTCCTTCTCCAAGATGGGCTGCCTTCCATGGCTGACGAGCCCCACCTATAGAGTCTCTATGCCAGCCATAGAGACTGGTGAAACGTCAGGAAGAACAACCTTCAGAACACGGCCAAAGAGCCCGAAAAACCCACGACAACCAAAAACAAAACAAGCAAAAGTCTACAAGATATGGTTTGAAAGGATTCCCTTGACATACAGTGGTGCCTCGCTTAACAAGCACCTCGCTGAGTGATGAAATCGCTTAACGAGGCGCTCTGGGCCATCGCTGGAGCATTCGCTCAGTGATGGCCCCTATGGGGATTTTTTGTTTTGCGATATTCGCTAAGCGATTCGCTTAGCGAATATCGCATAACGAAGCAGGGGGAGAACAGCTGATCGGCAGTTCCAAAATGGCCGCTGGAAGGTCCGCGCCGCATTTTCGCTCCCTGCCCTCGCTTACCGAGGGCGCGAAAATGGCGGCACTATGGCAGAACCTCGCTTAACGGTGAGTTTTCAAGCCATAGGAACGCATTGAACAAAGTTCAATGTGTTTCTATGGCTTTTTAAATTCCGTTTAGCGATGTTTCGCTATAGCGAAGGTTAATCCGGAACGGATTAACCTCGCTATGCGAGGCACCACTGTATTTAGAATCATAGTATGTTTTGCAGAGGAGTTGGATTCATGATTGGAAAGAAGTGATTGAGGGTTAAAATCTGTTCAAAAGGAATAGGCTAAACAGGAAAGAAAAGGAGTAGCACTACATGTAAAAGATATATGCATACCTATGAGAAAACCTATGATTTGTAGCATGAAATGCTGGTTGAGAACATTTGTATAAAAATTACAGAAGAGGGAAATGAGAGAGTCATAATGGTGACTCAGACATCCAAGACGTGGATGATGTCCTTCTAGATCAGATAATCAGACCTTGAAATGTAATAGAAGATACTGACTCCTCTGCTACCTACTGGAAGTTAAACCTATTAGAACTCAGAATTAAAGTCTAACCAATTTCTTCATTTTCCAGAAAGTAGAAGAAGCAACAAGAGGATAGCTTATCTTGGGTGTGACCCTTACCAGCAAGGAAAACTGGTCAGCTTCTGAAAAAACAGTGGGCTTACCTGATCCTAAAATTGCAGTGCTCTTACTATGCTAGTGGAGATGGAGTCTGCTAAGAAGAAGTCTGTTATTTGAACATAATATTTTTATTTTTTATTTTATTTTTTTTGGCAGGAATATACGTTTGTGCTGGGGCACCTCCTTTTCCTCTCAAAACAAGTAAGTTGGTATGGTTACTGTCACTGTTTCATGTCCATTCTTGGGCAGGATGTTCACATGCATGGGAACATCTCAATTCCATTTTTTTTCCTGGATAGTACAAATTACTTAAATTCGTTTCATTCTGCTTATGATTTGATTAAGGGACATAAATTGTTTTGAGTGCCTTGGTAGATGATCTCCATCAAGCCCTGAATGAAGGAACTGCGTCCCTGTTAGTTTTGCTTGATCGTCAGAAGTACTATCAGGTTTCAGGAGGATTTATAATACTCACCAAACCTGTTGTCATTAGAATATGATAATTTCTGCTCTTGGTAGCTTCCATGAACTGCCATTTTGCTTTAAAACAAACAAAATTTCTCCCCAAAGGTTTTTTTTTTCTTTCAAAAATTGGAATAGAGTTCAAGCCATTTTGCCATTTGAGACTGATGTGTCCTTTGAAACATTATGGGTACTGAAAATGGTTCTTGGAAATCCCTAGCCTGCCTTTTTCTGTTCCATGGGAAAGCACTGGTGTTGGTTGTTTGAGGTTTAGAGGCTCAGTGATGCCTATAGGATAAGAACACCCAAGAAAATATATAGTCTGGATTAACAATGTTAATAATTTTTCAACTGAAGAAGAATGGGAGAGATGAAAAGATATGGACTAGGAGAACTCTCGGAATCACCTTATAGTAGCATCATCTGGAAACCCATTGTGATATACTAGCAATCTTTTCTTGTGGGAAGAAGATTGTGTTTGAGGTAAAAACAACAACAACAACACCTGATCAAGTGCCCTGTAAAAGCAGCATCCCCAACCCAGTCTTTCAGGGGTTGGTTTAGGGAAAAGTTTGAAAATATAATACCACTCCCTGTTAAACTCCCTTATATTTGTCCCCATGAACTAGAATCTCTGCTCCATTGTTTTCCTGTCAGATATTAAATGTCAGTTCCATACAGTCTCATACAGAAGATTACATTTTTCTTTCTGCAACTCTCCCTTCAGGAACCATAAGCGAAGTTCTAGTCCATATCTTTTCATCTCTTCCATTCTTCTTGGGTTGAACAGTTGTCATTCACCAATTTCCATGACCACTTCTTCCCCATATGACTAAAGGTATAGAAACCACTTTCCAGTTGGACGTTGCAGTATCTGATTGGTGGATTTTCTTTCCCAAATCTTATTGCCCGGGGTTAAGAGGAGTTAGTTCCTGGTAGCCCCTGATTATATACCTTTCTCATGATCCAGAGTAAATTGTGAGGGTGGTGGAAATAATTTAGGAAGTTATTTGTCCCGTTCATCCACATAAGATCTATCCAGTGACTGATTTAACAGGTCTGTTCTGCTTGGGACTAGCATAGGGTCCATTGAATTTGACCTACATGAAACAATAGGGAAGCATTTCATTTCACTCATGAGTGGTTCCATTTCTTTTTCTTCTTTATAGAAGAATTATATTCACCCAATAGTTTGGAGAACGAAAATGATTATGATGATGCCAGTTTTGTGACTCCAAGGGTTCCTCAAAGTCAGAGGGAGTCCTCAGAAAGAGTTATTTCAGCTGTGAAAGAAGCAGGAGTCATGAAAAGCAAGGAAGGTAGGAGGAACGTTGTTGCAGCTTCTAGGCTCATCTGTTTGTCTTCAATAAAGCAAGAAGGATTTCATTCACCATGAATGAGCAGAAGTGGTTCTGAATGGGTCATTAATGACTGCCTGGGGACTTATGAGCTAAGCAGTTTGAAAATCTTGGGCAATCATGCCCTGGCAAAGGACATCATAGACGCCTGAGATTAACCACTGTGGCTAATAGCTCTTGATATAAACTGTCTCCCAAGAAGGAACAAATAAATCCCTCCCAGTCCTGGTTGTCTGTTTACCTTGTTGAATTTACAGAGTTCCATAGGTTAAAACAATCAGGTTAGATTCATACAATTGCTAAAAGGTGAGTGCAACTTTTTAATGTTTAACTAATATGCACAGTATACGTATGCCGAATACAGCTTCATTAATCTTCCTAAGATTGTACCATTCCACATAATTTTACATTTGGGTGGCTTTCCACAACATCTAATGAACTGATATTACAATGTTGCTTAAGATCAAAACAGTTGTGATTTTAAGTAGAAATTGAAGGTAGAAGATTTTTTAAGCAGGAACGGTGTTCGTGTGTGGAGAAGCTAGCCATTTCAGCGCTGTTTTTCAAAGCCAGTCTGTGGAGATATCTCCTTGATTTAAACAAATACAACCTCAGGGAGAAGCTTCAGTGGGAAACTGGAGTAATCCCGAAGTAGATCAGGGCTCCAAGGCTTGCTTTGTTTACAAAAAGAGAGGTGACCAGCTGTAACTATGTATTTAAAACGTGTGTTTAAAGTCACAAGTACGTAATTTGATTTTTACTTACCAATCTTCTAGTTGAAAAGATTTAACTTAGAAACTTTTTTAAATGCTTTGTTTGCTAAAGTTAATTCTTTATTGAAATTTCAGTCTAACAAACATACCCTATTCCAGGCTAGGAAAAAACATATCAGACCTCTGGATTTCTCTGAATCTGATACTGTTTTCCCAAGTCCCGAATGCCTCTCAAGCTACCTAGTCATAATGGACATTTTAATTTTTTCTTTCTTTCTAGAAAAGCTGACTGTCTCTCCTGAACCTGTTCCTCTAGGAAGTTTTATGTAACTCTTATAAGAGGAAGGTGGTGAATTCCTCTCTGCTTTTCACTCTTAAAAAGAAAACTTGATCTCTGGGGTTATTTAATCTAGCCTTCTGCACCCCTCTGAGTAGCCATCTTTCTCAAAACAGATCTTTGGGTACATTCTCCCCTGTAAGATTGTAATGGACTTTAGAGTAGGGACAGGCAACATTGAGGACTGTGTGATTTACTTCCCTCTAGTCTTGTACTGCAGTGGGAGGGCCACCAATAGAACCCAGAGGCAAAATGGTGGCTTGCAGGGTAGAATGATAGGTTGGTTCAGAAGATGGTGCAACAAACTCCTGCATCACAGGTCCCATGCACTGAGATGAACTACATATGCAAACAGAAAAAGTTGTAACTACTTTACTGCATATTACACACTTCAATGAACTCATCTGGGAGCAGGGAAAGCTGATTGGTTGCTGGGAAGAAATTTTTTACAATCTACTGCAGATCCAAATCTATCTCTAGGTCATGATATATGCAAAGATCCTCCTTTAGATCATCACCAGTGCTTGTCACTGTTCAACAGACTGTTGATTCCTCATTTGATATCCTAAGTCTAGAATTATACAAATTGGTTAACTGCTGCTTCTCATTATATTCTCTAATTCTCCATAGTTTTTAAATGTTAATATATAAAATTCAGCATTTAAAAATACGTATAAGTTCTAATCTTTTGTTACATTGGATGGGGAGACTGAAAAATGAAAGATTATTGTCTAGATAATGTTTGTTACATTACTCTAGCACTTCTTCATTTCTAATGATCTGTTCCTCCTAATAAATGTTTTAATGGCTGCACATTAAATACTTCTTGTCTCCTTTTCCACAGATCCTTCTGTCTCTAAGTCTACAGAAAGGAAAGACCAAAGAAGTCTTCATGTGATCATTCTCTATGTCCTAGTAGCTGTATGCTTTGTGATGTGGGCAGGTCTCTTGTCTCTGTTCCTGTTGAAGTGTAAGTGATTCACTTCAGGCAAAACTAAGGCTATTTAAATGATAGTGTCAGGCACAACAGGGATTAGAACTGAAAACCTACAACAGCTTGGTGGACAGATGCCCCCTGTGTTGAGCTGCCAAATGGGAGCTCCTTCCTGACAGACCAACCACTGGGTCTCCTCAACAGCCTCTGACCCTAACCAGCTTTATCCTCTACCACTGCCTATAAATGGAAAGCCACATACATATGGCTCTGTTTTGATAGCTGCTTCTAATTTATGGGGGAAATGTTAAAAATATTTTGCTGCTCCCCCATTTTTAAAAATTATACATTTTGCTACTTCACCTTCTAAGCTTCTCTGACTTGAGAAATAGTGAGAAAGATCCTGCGCTGATGGTTGTTGTAGGTTTTCCCGGCTGTTTGTCCATGTTCTAGAGGTTTTTCTTTGAGAATACCCTGCACTGAGTTAACATTTGCTATATTTCAATGAATCTGTGTTACCGGATAGGTTTTTAGGAACAAAGCTTTTGCCCAGACTAAAGTTTGTTCAACATGATAGCCATCAAATGATCTGCAGGGAGATTGGGGCTCAAATTAAAGTTTATTCCAGCAGCATAAGAAAGGGGAGAAGAACCATGTTTTTGTTTCATTTTTCTTCTTCAGACACAGCAATATCAGAGGAGCTACATACTTTGAAAACCAACTATTCAGAGAAGCTGATCAGAGGTAGGCATGATGGTTCACAGTATTTATTTATTTATTTACAATATTTGTACCCCACCTTTCTTCTTGAAAAGGACCCAAGGCAGCTTACAACAATGAAAGACAATATTTAAAGTTGAAAACAATGAGTATAAAACAGTGGTTAACATCATTAAAATATGATATTTAAAACTGTAAACAATGAATAAGGAAGCATCTTACATAATTAGCAGGCAATATTAAGAAACAGATCAATAAGTATAATTTTTTTAAAATGTCACTCTGAGAAATAGAAAACACAGATATTTCGTATTACACAAGTAATACAAAATACCCAGTCAAAATAGAAATACATTACAATCTATCAAAAAATCACACAGAAGTAGCTAGTTACTGAGGGAAGGCTTGCTTGGAGAGAAAGGTTTTTGCCTGCTTGCAGTAGATGCCATTTCCTTGCAAAAGCATAAAGGAAAAAAAGTTTTAAAAACCCACACCCCACATCCTTAATTGGGAGGAAGGTGGCAGGAAAGAAAGATGCCACCTATTGGATTTGGGCAAGATGTTTTAGATGATATTACCTGGTGTGGAGTAACTTGACATTTCATCCACCTCACAAAAGCCTTGTGCTTCTTACACTGGCAAGTGTGACATGGTGGTCCATTCATCCAGTGTCACTGCCTGAGGGGAACCACTTCACTTTGGCTGACGGGAGGGCTGCTCTTGAGTATGTGGAATGAAGGACAAGAGCACATGATCAAAAGCAAGCAACACCTGCAACATGGGAGTGAAGGACATTATTTCCAGCATGCCATGATTA
The DNA here is from genome assembly GCF_051106095.1 of Pogona vitticeps. NCBI lineage: Eukaryota > Metazoa > Chordata > Lepidosauria > Squamata > Agamidae > Pogona > Pogona vitticeps. Next base: position 122,960,153 of record NC_135784.1, on the reverse strand, counting down.
CTCTGCTCTTATTGCTAGTCTTGGTCCCATAATATTAAGGATGATTTACTCCATTCAGAAAACTGCTCCTTCAGGAAATCTTGGCAGGGAGCGGGGGAGAAGGGCAGTGTTATTTTAAAATGTGTTAAGTATTCAGGCTACAGAGTGATTCATTCTTTCATTGCTGCTACGGGAAGTCCAAATCAGTTTACACAATTCAATCAGCAGGGTTATTACTGTGTGGCAATAGTGGCAACCTGAACACCCCCATCTGACTGAACTTTGTGGACATTTCGATTTGCCTTTCAGTGAAGAAGTATGAGGATTATATAGGAAAAATGCAAATTGTTTTGGAAATGATTCCAAGCAACAACTACTATAAACTTAAGGAGATCGCAGGTAAGGCACAACTGGGAAAGTTCTGTATTTGGGTGATTTGAGAAGCAAGGAGGATCCCTATGACTGCCTTTCAATCTGCAAGTTTCCCCTGCAGAACAGTGTAGGAACAACCAGCAGGAGGAGTCAACCTACATTACATTCTGAGTAGCTGCAAAATTGTAGGTTGCATGTCTGGGCTTCCTATCTCCAACCCAGGACAGTTGTAAAGAAAAAGAGCAAGATGGAGCCTTTAGGAGTGGAATGACAAGGAGTGATAGAGAGGTAATACAGGAACAGAAAATAAACCTATGAATATGAGGAGGAAGCTGACCTGGAGAAATCACTGTGTCACTGACCAAGCTTTGGTATTTGAATGGGTTACCATCTCAGGATGTGGGGAAACCCATCCCGTCGTTCCCCCCCCCCGTGCATTTGCCCAGTAGAGTGCAACTAGTTTGAGGCTTGACAAATGTTGTCCCTGCCAAGGCAGGCAGTGAAGTGTAGATGTCAACACAGGACAATTACCAGAATGATTAGTTAGGGATACAATATGTCTTGACTTTTGCATTTGTGGCCCTTCTAGAGAGATCAGAATACTTTAGCCAGTCTCTGCAGACATATACTGTATAGCCGTAAGATCAGAATGGAGAATGTATTGCTCCAACCTGCTTTCAGAGTATTTACGAAACAGTGCCCCTGGGGTTCAATGTTGCTTAGTGGCCAAAAGTGAGCTGCAAAACATGTAAATTTCCCATAGTTTTTGGAACCCAGGGGATTTATTTCCCCAGCCCACCTCACCTAATTGCCAGCAATTTCTGTGTACTTCTGTAGCCTCTGTAAAGTGTTAATAAAGTTTTTTATCGCATTGACTTCTCAGCATCACTCTGTGACAATGGAAACTCCTCTGTCTTTACTTCGTGCCCCCGAGGCTGGGAGAAGGAAGAGGAAAATTGCTATTACTTTTCAAAAGAGAAGAAAAACTGGACTGACGCTCAGTGGGACTGTATTAATCGGCAGTCTCATTTGGTCAGCATTTGGACTGATCAGGAACAAGTGAGTCCCTTTCCTTAAACCATGATGCAGCATCTTTTTGGGTGAGGCGTATGACTGTGGCATTCTTGCATTTCCACTGCTGTTTGGAGAAGTAGGAAAAATGAAGAAGACTGGTTTTAAAGGAATGCTTGAGAACGGTGGGACATAAATGTTTTGTTTTAAAAGTAATTTTTTAAAAGCCACTGTTATTTTTCCTGATGAACTCTCAGCCATCAAAATTATTTGTTATTATTCTGCTAGCAATAAAAGTGTGACACCACCATGCTGCATGCACTGTTGAGGTCTGCAGATAAGCTCATGAATGCAGAAGGCCATTTTGGGCTCAGTGTTGCTTGACAATGTTTTCTCATCAGTACTCAGAATGACTGTAATACAAGGAGTTATATTATACACAGATTACTGCAATAGATTGGGTGCCTTCAAATACCATAGTTGTCATTTGGTCTAAACGACAGCATCAAGATTGCTGACTTGCCAATATCATTGTATCATATCAGTAATCTGCTATTCAAACTGCCTGCGGCTCAATTTTTAGGCTCAATTCAAAATGTTGATGCTAACCTTGAAGACCCTTAGCATCTCTTGGTCACTTTTTTTACAGTTTGCTTCCTCCTGCATATACTTTCCTGGACTTCAAGGTCTTCTCCACTTGCCCTTGTCAAATGAGTAGCTGTAAGGGATGAGCAGCAAAAAAAGCCTTCATAGTAGAGGCACCTTGGTGTCTCATACTTGTCCGACAGCTATGCCAGTGGTTCTTAACCTTTGTTACTCGGATGCTTTTGAACTGCAACTCCCAGAAACCCCAGTCAGGACAGCTGGTGGTGAAGGCTTCTGGGAGTTGCAGTCCAAAACTCCTGAGTAACCCAAGGTTAAGAACCAGTGAGCTACACCATAGTCTTTTCCGCTGGCAGGTGAAGCCTTTTAAATTCCCCTAGGCTTCTCAATTTGTGTATTGCTGATTGAGAATCTGCCCACAGCTGTGATTTTGACTGACAATGAACAAATTTGTTTTCCTTTTTAGATCATCTCTATCTGTACCATTATCTGTAGCTGGTTTCATGCTGCTTACTTGCTTACTTTTGTTTTGGATGTCATGCTTATTGGGTTTTTTAAATACCATAAGGCTTTAAAATTTGCTTGCAGCTGGCCAGAGTTAAGTTTGGCCATACTCAACATAGCACTTGGTAAACAAACAAACAAACAAACAAACAAACAAACAAACAAACAAACAAACAAACAAACAAACAAACAAGGTAGGAGCTTTCTTCCTAATAAATATTCAGGATTTTGGTTGAAATAAGTACAATCTATTATACTAGGGGTGTTTTCCCCCTCTTCCAGGGCTTTGTAAAAGATAGACTGAACAATGAGATTCATTGGCTGGGTATGACTGACCTTGAAGAAGAAGGAAAATGGAGATGGGCAGAAGGTGACCTGCTGGTATCAACAGCGTGAGTACATTTTGGGTAACAATTTTGGAGACTTTTTGAGTTTGACAGTTTATATTTTCCAGAAGCTTCAATAGGTGAAAGTAACCTTTGAGATATAACCATAGACAAGGGATATTTAAAAAACACTGGCTAAATACTTCACAGAACAATGAATTGACCATTAGGGCACAAACACCCCTTCCAATGCTGCTTATATTTCAAAATCTGGGCAGTAAAGCAGCAACCGTTTTGTCCATGTTGTATAATTTATGTTGAGCCATTTGTATTTAAAGCATTATTTTGCACAAAAAAAACCCTGACTTCTTCTTTCTTTTTGTAAATGCCACAAAATGCCTTGTCCTGTTGTGGTGTGAGAAGAATATTTTTGCAGCTTCTCTCCCACTTCCCTCCAAGGATTTATAGCCCCACCCTATGCTAGATAATTTTCAGTTCAATGGAAAAACAGACTCCAGGATGGTAACATAGTCAGCTTTTTAGATGCCAATTGCACTCACCTCTGTACAATTACATGGGAAGCTCTCTTCTAGAATAATGTGAATAGCATGGATAAATTCTTGGTGCTTTATGAATACATCTTTACAAGGTCAATTTCAGACAAAGCTTTTATGCTACCTTAACTTTTCTATATCCACTGTCTTTTAAACCTGCCTGCAAGTGCCATTATTATCAGTTAGCAAGCTGGAATTAAGTAGCTTCTCTTAACAAGAAAAATATGAATTTTCCTTTCAAAGGTGTGATGAGTTAGAAGCATGGAGAAGACATGATTATTTTGGCACACACTGGGAAAAGAGCGGGAAGGAGGCTTGCTATTTTTAAAGTGTTTTTTTTTTTAAAAAATAGCAACTCTGATTTCTATGGCTGATGGGTGTATGTGTGTGCTCATAGCACCAGCAACAAACCTTGTATTTGTATTAAAACAAGGAGGAAAGGGGGAAGGGCTGATTATAAAGGGCAGTTTTTAGATCTGGGCAAGGCTACAACTGTACAGTAGTTCAAACCCCAAAAAATGCAAGGTAAAAAGAAGGGGGCAGATTTCATCCTTTCTTTACAGACAAGAAAGTTTAAAAACAAAAGAACTGCAGAACATCTTGAGAGAACTGCAAATGCAATAGGGGAAAAAAGATGGAATACAGGTGAACAGAAGAAAAAGAAACGGTCCTTTCCCTGCTTCTTACCTGTGTCCTGTCTCACTGCTATGCATAGAACACAACAGAATGCACCTCCATACAACAGAATTATGTGGAAAGGTAGTTATAGCTCGGGTTGCAATTTACATTGGAAAATCAATGATTGGAATCCTATTAGTGCTTGCATACAGTTTACATAGTAATTGCAGCTAACTGATTATGTATGGGGCCATGTCTTGGTTTTGCCATCAGACATGTGACCAGGCTCACAACCCATATGAGCATCATCAGTTTTCCCCCAGCATGTCATTCATATCGTATGTGAACACCAGTAAGATTCTGGCCAAGGATTTCACGATGCTAGAGTCCTTTATCTGAAAGGTTTCCAAACAATGCAACAGACATCCAATGCTTAAAATACAATCCATCAGGATGAGGTCTGAGGTCTTTCAGTATACTCTTCCCGGGAAGGTTCAAGAAATGGCAGTGAAGAGTTAAACAGAGAGTTATAGTTACTCAGATAATGATTCTGTACTTATGTACAAAAAACAAGCAGACTTCCTTGCAAGATCTTATATGAAGAATAAATTGTTCTGAACTTGGCTCATTCATTTGTAACTTAGCCAGAATAAGTCTATTTGTTACTCTAATGCAATGGAGAAAATGACAAGCAACATTAACATTGTGCAGAATTTGGAGCAAATATTGTCATTCTGACTAATTGGAAGGTTTCTTGGCATCTACAAACATTTTAAATGCATCTAAATTGATTAATAATGGTGAATGCTCTTTTGCTATTACTAACCAAGCGTCTTCCAAGGATAAACTGTATGTGATTAGATGTGCATACAGTATTGCTTCTGAAGATGCCCATTAATTTGTTTAAGACTGCCCGCAGCATGCCCCCTGTCTTGTGACAAGTGCTATCACACATTCCTAGCCAGTTTAAGTCAGAAGAGAGAAAACACTGCCCACAATATCGAACATATTTGCTCAGGAGCAGGAGAGTCTGCTAGCCAAGCTTTCAGTTTCCTGTCCACTAAACCTCAGACCACTGTTTCCTCTTCAATTTTCCTTAGCTGTTAGCTTTAAATCTGGAATGTAAGTCAAGCCGTCCAGGGCAATGGAGAAAGAAATCTTCTTTTGATTGGGCCCTGTGCTTAATTTTTTTGAGGAAAAGAAACTTAATTTCCAAAAAAAAAAAAAAACACCAACTACAACCCCCCCCCCACACACACACCCCTTAAGTTATGCTAGAAACTGTAGAAGAGAATGTAGAGGTCACCATGGCCAACTGAGTGCACAGCTAGTCAAAGGAGTCAGAATGTAAAAGGATGTTAGTGGGGTTTTGTGACACCAGGGATTTGACCAGTTAGATCCTCTCACCTTCGGGATTCAGGGGATAGGTTAAGGGGAGAAAAGCGAGTGGGATTAATTAAAAATTGCTCTATTTCTGGCAGACTTAATACATCAAAAGACTTCCCATTTTTGGATTGAGAAATTTCAAGAAAGACATGAGCCAGTAAATATGCAGCAACGTATGCTAGCTTTCTTGGCCAAAGATGTGATAATTTCAAAGGCCCCACATGGGAGGAAGGCTTTGCATCCATTGTTCTTACTAGAGGACAAAAGCTGACTTTCATAGGAATCGTGGAGAGCTGCAGTGTGAATGCCCTGTATTGTTTGTATTTATTTCTGGAAGCATCTGCCTGCCTTCTTAATTTTACCTAAACCCCCAGATGGGTTCCATATGCTGTTCCCTATAGTCATGGCCATTTATAACAACCTGGTACTGTAAAAGAACTGAGGGATGTGGGGGATAAGCTATTAGGCAGTGGTACAGCACATGTTTTGCACCACGGAGGGAGCCATGTTAAATCCCTGTAATCTTCAAGAAGGGCTGGAGAAACCCTTGCCCAAAATCCTATTTAGGAGCACTGCCAGAATGTGCTAGGCCACAACCTTGGCACTGGCTGGCAGGCAATGTTTTTTTCCTGGAGTTGGGGCAGCTCCAATGGCTCCTTTTTCCCTGCATGGCAAGAGGCTGCCCCAACTTTAATGCTATCAGTAGCAGCAGGAAGCTTTCCAGCACTGGTCAACCTGTGGACTCTCTTCCAGAATTTGCATTAAAGAAGGACATGTCATTCAGGCAGTTCCATGCCTGTCTTCAGATAATCTGCAGTTTCCGCCCTAGAGAGACTAGCATACTGTATACCTATGATTAGCAGACAGATTGTGGCCATACACAGTTACCAAAATTAATTTTATAGGTTTGACTAAGCCCTATTTACATCTCCATTTCTTCAGTAAGTTTTTTTTAAAAAATCGTTATCAACAACAGTTGCTATCAAGTCAACTCTGACTTATGGCGAGCCTTTTCCAGGGTTTTCCAGGTAGGAAATACTCAGAAATGGTTCCCCATTCCCTTCTTCTGAGGATGCCCTGGGACAGTCCAGCTTGCCCAAGGCCACCCAGGCTGGCTTTACTTCACAGGGGACACAGGTGGGGAGTCAAAGTCCCAACCTCTGCACCTGCAGCCAGATGCCTAAACCACGGGGCTATCCAGTATTATTATTATTGCAACTCTTTGGGTCAATGTCAGCAAAATAAGCATATATTTCTCCAATGTTCTTTTTATTTTAAGTAATAACAAGGGAGGTTTGGTGTGTTTTTTCTTTCTTTCTTTTTTAATTGACAAAATCTCTCCAAGATTTTAAAGGTTCTAAGATTACTCCAAATTGGATTGTTTTGAATGAGGTCACATGAGATTTACTATCATTTTGTAATATTTGCACATATTTACAAATATGCTATATTCTTAGTTAGAAATACATTCACAGCACGAGTACCTAAAAAAATATGAGTCAACTTGTCTGGCTAATTCAGGGATGCAAATAAATCCACAGCTCTGCCCTTTTCTTAGACTACCTCAGCTGTGGATCCAAGCTTTCTATATGGATACACAGATCTTGAATTAGCACATTCTGGAGAGAAGGCATATACTATCAAGTAGATGGTAGTCTTTACATCTGCTCAAGCCTATCAATTGACCTATCAGTGGCTGTGCCTAAGCCAGGTAGCATGACTCGGTGGCAGGTTTCAGGGCCTCTGACCCAATCTTCCAGAACCAAGAACCACAAAGCTTATCGAAACGCTCTTGGGTAATTATCCTGAGCAATCCCTCATTTTAACCTTATACTGTCCATAAAAAGATAGCATATCGCAAGTGTTTCATCAAACTTTTCTCCTTCAGAAGCAGTTGATGCTTATTAAAACGAATGATGAATTTGCTTTCATGGGTTTGTTTTAATGTTTTTTTGTTTTTGTTGTTTTTGTATCCACTATTGCTTTAAATTTATTTATTTATTTATTTATTCCATTTATACCCCGCCTATCTGGTCATATTGACCACTCTAGGTGGCTTACAACACAAAACACAAAATACAAAACCAATGTATAGATAAAAGGAATTTGTACACAATTAAAAATTCTGTAAGATGGAAAAGGGAAAACATAATAAAGAAAGTAAGGGAGAGGTCAGGGATTAACTGGGAGGGGAGGCCTGCCTAAACATCCATGTTTTCAGTTCTTTCTTAAAAATACCCAGTGAGGGAGCCGTGTGAACTTCTGGAGGCAGGTTCCAGAGGCGAGGAGCCACCACCGAAAAGGCCCGGTTTCTTGTTTTTTCCTTCCGAGCCTCCCTCGGCGTCAGGCTCCTCAGCCTCACCTCCTGACTCGCACGGGTGACACGGGTAGAACTGGGTGGGAGTAAGCATTCTGCCAAGTATCGAGGCCCCAAACCGTTTAGGGCTTTATACGTAAGCATCAGAACTTTGAAGTCGACGTGGAACCGGATGGGCAGCCAGTGCAGCGAGGCCAGAATAGGAGAGATGTGATGGTATTTTCTTACTCCACTAAGGAGTGTGGCTGGCGCGTTCTGCACCACCTGGAGTTTCTGCATCAACTTCAAAGGTAGCCCCATGTAGAGCGTGTTACATTGGTCTAATCTCGAGATTACGAGCGCATGCACCAAAGTAGTGAGGGCCCCCACATCAAGATAGGGCCGCAGCCGGGCTATCCGCCAAAGGTGGAAAAAGGCGGTACGGACCACCGACGCCACCTGTGTTTCCATGGTGAGCGTCGGGTCCAGATGTACCCCCATGCTGTGAACCCCATTCTTGGCAGCAAGGGTCACCCCCCCAAATGAGAGAGAGTCACCCATGCCACCAATAGTGGGGGAACCCACCCTCAGAACTTCTGTCTTGTCCGGGTTCAGCCTCAGCCCATTCTCCTGCATCCATTCCAGTACGGTCCCCAGGCAGCGCTGAAGAGACAGGACGGCATCACCTGCAGTTGGAAGACAGGATATGTAGAGCTGCACATCATCCGCTTACTGATGACACGAAGCCCCACACTCCCTGATGACCCCGCCCAGCGGCCTCATATAGATGTTGAACACCATTGGGGAGATAATCAACCCCTGTGGAACCCCACAATTGAGACTCCACGGGGCCGAGACACTCTCCCCAAGCTGTACTCTCTGGGACGGTCCTCCAAGAAACAACGGAGCCAGGCAAGCACCAGGCCACCAATTCCAAAGTCAAAGAGCCTCCCCAGGAGGATACCGTGGTCAACGGTATCAAAGTCCGCTGAGATGTCGAGGAGGACCAACAGAGATGTTTTTCCCGTCAGCCTCCCTCAACAGGTCATCGAACAGGGCGACCAATGCCGTCTCTGAACCGTGGCGCGGCCTGAAGCCCGACTGAAATGGATCCAGGGCATCCGTTTCCTCCAAGAGAGCCTGAAGCTGGTCCGCCACCACCCTCTCCACCACTTTGCTCATGAAAGAAACATTGGCGACGGGCCTATAATTGCCAATTTTGTCCACCGCCAAACTAGGTTTCTTTCTCATGGGCCTAATGAGTGTTTCCTTGAGGGCAGAAGGAAACCTGCCCTCAAGGAAAGACCCATTTATTATTGCAGTGGCCCATTGTGTTGTTTTCGGCCTGGCTGCTTTGATTAGCCAGGCCAGGCAGGAGTCCAAGGAGGGGGTGGTGGCTCAGCAGCGGTCAAGCACCCTGGCCACAGAGTCAGGCGTGACAGGCTGAAAGGAGTCAAGGGTTACCGGGCAAGACGGAGCGCTGGACATCTCTGCTCGACTCACTGTGTTCAAAAAAGGAGAGAGGTCCCGGCGGATGGCCTCCACTTTAGATTTTAAAAAGGCTGCAAACTGGTCAGGCAAAAAACTAGGGGGAGGCCTATCACCCAGTCCAGTTCCGGATAGGTCGCGCACTATACGGAATAGCTCCACCTGCTGGTTGGACGCTTTGCTTATCTGGTTAGCGAAGTAAGATCGACAAGCAGCCTTTACCTTAGACAGGTAAAGGTTAGTTGCGACCTTAACAGCTATCCAATTATAATCCGCCGGGCACTTCCTCCACCTACGCTCTAGCCTTCTCCTGTGTCGCTTCATCGCTCGAAGCTCCTGGTTAAACCAGGGCGCCGGGCGAGTTCTGTGCCAGAGAGGGCGTTTGGGCGCGATCGTGTCTACAGCCCTGGTGGCAGCAGTAGACCAGCTGTCAACCAGAGCATTGACAGAAGCGCTAGCCAGGTCAGCCGTAACATCTCTCATGGGATCCTGGAATCCAACCAGATCCAGTAGCCTTTGAGGGCGGATCATAGAAATAGGTCCCTGCTCCCTGTGAGGGGGGAGAGCCACGGAGACGTTACATTTTACCAGGTGGTGATCTGACCATGACAAGGGGAGCGACACGAGGTTGATCACCACCAGACCACACTTGCTCCAATTGGTGGAAAAGACCAGGTCCAACGTATGGCCACCCACATGGGTGGGGCCATTGACATGTTGGGACATGTTCAAGGAAGCCATGGTTTCCAGAAACTCAAGAGCTGGCCCAGTAACCTCTGACCCTGCATGCACATTGAAATCACCCAAGACCAAAAGCCTCGGGGATCCCAACAATGCCGCGGAGACAAAGCCGGCCAGCTACGGAAGGGAAGTGGCTGGGTTACAGAGAGCGCGATAACGCAGCAAAATCCCAATTCCATCCCTGGCCCCTTAAAGAGGAAGTTTCACTTATGGTAGATTGTAGTCCCACCTTCTCTAATTCTTTCTTAGTTTTCTTCCCAGATCAAGTCAAAGTCCTCCACCCTAGGCTCCACTCAGATAAACTCATTGAACCATTTGTCGAATAAACACATGCATAAATCTCACTGATTCAATAGGATTACTTTAATTGGGACAAGAATTTATTTATTTATTTATTTATTGAATTTATATCCCGCCTATCTAGTCAGTTACGACCACTCTAGTACAACATAAAATATATAAATACATGAATTATTATAAATAAACAGCTGCAACAAGATGGAAAACAGAGTGACTCACAGTAAAGAGAGAAAAGGAAAACATCAGGGCTTGACTGGAAGGGATTAGCTGTGGTTGGCTTAAGGGAAGGCCTGCCGAAACGTCCACGTTTTCAGTTGTTTCTTAAAGATGCCCAGCGAGGGAGCTGCGCAAATCTCAGGAGGCAAGTTGTTCCAGAGGCGAGGAGCCACCGCCGAGAAGGCCCGGTTTCTTGTTTTTTCCTTCCGGGCCTCCCTCGGCGTCAGGCTCCTCAGCCTCACCTCCTGGCTCACACGAGTGACACGGGTAGAACTTGGTGGGAGTAGGCGTTCCGCCAAGTATCGGATTGGATTGGATTGGATGTATTTATTTACTTTATTTTATTTATAGGTTGCTATTTTCTCCATAGGAGACTCAAGAGGGCTGACATAGTTGATTAAAACCACACAATAATCACCATTAAAAACCCTGTAAGATACAGCACCAAAAAACTATTGAACATGTTATGTTAAAAATTGCCATAAAAACTCTTTTTAAAACAGTTTTTAAAATCTCTAAATTAAACGTATAGCTTAAAAGCCTGCTGATAAAAGAAGGGCAAGAGCGGGCCGGGGCAACCTGGCTTCTTGGGGCAGTAGCTTTGATTCTATCCTCAAGATCAAGCTTGTGAGGGTGGTGAGGCTGAGAGAAGGGCCTCCCAAGGAGATCTTAAAAGCTAAAGAAACTCATGTGGGGGTAATAAGCCCCTCAGACAGCCTGGACCAAGCCATATACGGCTATATAGGTCATAACCAGCACTTTGAATTGGATGTGGAAACAGACTGGCAAGCAGTGAAGCTGCTGTAATAGGAGAGTTACACAGTATGCTCCCTATAACCAGTGACAGTCAGCAGTCCAGGTGAAGCATTTTCAGAACGCTCTTCAAAGACTGCCCCACCTAGAATGTATTGTAGTAATCCAGACAGGAAGTAACAAATGCATGTATCACCTGCACAGCAAAATCAGACAATTCAACTGTCTTAGGCCACTGAGTTTGGTTTATTAGACTCCTTAATGGAATTTGTTAAATTCAATTCAAGCTATCGGATTTAAGCTACTGGCTGAATAGAAGGTTGACATGGCCAGAACATAGGGGAGAGCTTCTTCATTGGTGTATGTTGATAACACTTATTCTCTGATTTTGTTTCTAGCTTTTGGAAAATAAGAGAGCCAAAGAAAGGTGCCGGCAAGAACTGCGGTATCATGCACCCCCATGGGACATGGGGTTCTGATGTGTGTTCCCTTCCTTATCGCTGGATTTGTAAAAATAAGCTGATTTGCTGAAACATTTCTTGGGCCACCTGCTCCTGGAGCAAGATTGTACATAAACTGGTTTGCTTTCTCCCACCTCCCTGCAACCTTGCCATGAAACACAGTTCCCTGGCAATTTGATAGAAAATTATGTATTTTATCACCGAGGAACAGTCCTGAGGTATTTTGAACTGTGAAGCATAATCCACTTGAGCTTATGAGAAAGCTCACCAGCCAGTTGTGTGACATGCAAAACAATCATTTATGTAGCTACTCCACTTTCCCAGCACAGGAGACTATACAACTGTCCCCAGAAAACACACAGATGTGTGTGAGAAAACACCTTACTGGCACAGACTGACTGGATACATGACTTAAGTGCACCTGAACTTCCAAGTAAGCACGAAGGGAAGATGGTGCTGGTGCTACTGGAAGGATCTCCCCCCCCCGAGCAGTTTTAGTAGGTCAGTTGTTTTCAGGAAAAAGAGATGGCTGACAGGGCAACCATGGCTGAACCCTAGGATGCAAAAATTAGAAGGCATAGCCATGGCAATTGCCTTGTCTTCTGCTGATCCTCCCCAGAAGAGTCAAACTAAAGGCAGGCAGGCAGGCCTGCAGGCCTGGGTCATCCACATGCAGTGAGAAGCAAACCGCTGTGTGGGATCACCCCATTGAGCCTTGGCCAGCACCACCACTAACCTGCCTCCACCCCATTGTAACCCCCTGGGAGTAGGAAAAAGAAAGGAAAAACAAACCTCCAGCAATGTAGGCCACTGGAGGGAAAGGAAAAGGCAGCTGCTGCACTTCCTGATTGCTGGTTTCAAGCTGGTGGTGGTGGTGGGGTGTTTCCTGAAAATCAGGTTTGAGGGGAAGGGCAGTTTCCAAGTTGACCTGTTCAGAGCACAAGTCAGCTCAGAAATGATCCTTCCTTCTCAGACCTCAGCTTGAGACAGCAATCAAAGGACAATGAGGTGCTCAGGAGGTTGGTGAGTGGGATGCTGCCTGGTGTCCAGTTGCAATGGCATAACTGCCAGGTCAACAACTTGTGGCCAAATACAGTCTCTGTTTTGGGACCATGTATAAATATTTGCCAAGTAAGGTAAAGGTAAAGGTTCCCCTTGACATTTAGTTAGTCGTGTCTGACCCTAGGGGGCGGTACTGATCTCTGTTTCCAAGCCATAGAGCCAGCGTTTGTCCGAAGACAGTTTCTGTGATCACATGGCCAGCACGACTAGACACATAACGCCGTTACCTTCCCACTGAAGTGGTCCCTATTTATCAACTCGCATTTTTACATGCTTTCAAACTGCTAGGTTGGCAGGAGCTGGGACAAGCGACGGGAGCTCACTCCATCGCGTGGATTCGATCTTACGACTGCTGGTCTTCTGACCCTGCAGCACACAAAGGCTTCTGCTGGTCTTCTAACCCGCAGCACCACCACGTAGTCCCACTCATTTCTGAGAAAGTGAACTTGTCCACAAAAGTTTACATCAAAATATAGCAGTTAGTCTTTAAGGCAGCACAACATTTTTGTCTTCTTTATTCCCCCCCCCCCTTTGGTTTTGCTTGATATGCTAGCACAGAGTAACACACCTCTTCTAAAACTGTTGCATGGAAAACTTGGGCTGCACAGCTGCCAATATTTAGCTTGTCAGTTCTGAAAGGGATCAGCAGAGGACAGGGCAGTCACCAGAGCCATGGCTTTTAAATTTGGAGTTGGTCTTTTTTTTTTGTGGCCTCAGGCACTAATATAACTAGTTATGACTCTGATGGGTAGGGTGGGAAGGCTAACACCAACCTTTCTCTATAAACATGGCCCTGATCCTGTTCCCTGCCTGCCCATCTTAAATTGATGCACACATTCAACATACTGGTCAGAATCCTGTTGGCTATGTACTCTGGTATAAGTGGAGTTGTGCAAATCTCAATGGCAAACTGCCACTAGTTAATGAGTCTGCTTCTATTTCTCATAATTCTCTAAGCCACATGACATGTGACAAGGAAAACAGGTAATGAGTCATTAAGTAGCAGCAATTCAACAATGAGAATTACACCATTGCACTTATGCCAGGGCAAACAACCAATAGGATTCTGGCTGTTGTCTAGTTTGACTCTTCCCTTTGGGAGGAGTATGGCAGAGCTTAAAATCCCACTGCTACAGAAAAGTGAGCTTTCTACTACAGCATAAAGCCAGGTATTGTGTATGTATATTTGTTCCCATGTTGGGAAAAGTCAGCAGATATACTGTACTATAGGGAGAAACAAAAAAATGAAAGGGGCCTCTGCTATGCCAGGTGCTTTATGCTCATAGTCATTTCAAAATCTGGCATACAATTAGTAGATGTTCTTTTTTTAAGGTGATGCAAACAGAAGCAGTAATTACGCTTGAGAAAGAGAGGGTGAATAATTTTGCTAGGCTAAGCATGTGCAACAATTTTGCTGCTGCACAAAAAGCAGTGCAGTCATGAGAGATCAGCTACTGCTAATGCTTTTACGAGAGAAGAAGCAATGTTACTTTTGAAAACTGCTTTGTTCAACTTTCTGCATAATTCCAAAAGGAAGATATGTCACTTACTTGGATTTTCTTATCATACAGTTTAACTTGATTTTGCTTATAAGTGCATGTGTTTTCAAACTAAGCTCATTCCGAATGGCATAACTGAGTAGTTTGTTGTTCATAATGTTGTACTGGATTTTTAGAAATTCTGATTAGTTACCTTTCATTAAAAAAGTAGCTTTGTAATAATCTACGCCTGACTTTGAGAAATAATACTCTTATTTAAAGAAAGCTCATGCTAAAACGTATCAAGCACGGAGCAATCTCATCTGTCCATAGGATTCAGAAAAGGGTCCTGCTGCATTCCAAAGTAAGAGTACACATCGAGTAATTGGGATTTACTTCTAAGTTGACAGCATGTAACATTGTGTTTGTTGGTAGTTATGAACAGATAACACATTTGGCTGACCCGGTGACAGGATTACATGGGTGTGTCACCCAATTTATCTTCTAAGGCTTTTGGAACATGGTGCTGAAAGGGTATGGGGCTTACTAAGATTCACACCCAAACTATTGTCTAGAATAAAGTATTTTACTGCTTCAGCACAAACAGCCTTCCCGTGCTTTGCTTCTGAGTAGGCTTACTTGGTCACTATTCTTTGCCCCGTGCAGATGCCTGCAGCTAAACTTTCTTCCTTTATTCCATTTCCATGGCTGACTGAACACACTCCCTGCATGACGAGCCACCTCTCTCAGCCCACGTTCCAGCTTTGTCACAGGGGGGCAGGGGGACAATGTCTCTGGCTCCAGAGTAGCTATTGCAAATGTCCTTTCTGCCTTTTTCTGTCTTAAAATACTGTCTGTCTTTGTCCAATCCTTCCATTGCAAAGATGGTGTGGAGGAAAGGAGAGAGGTTTTTAAATGCACTTTGTTGGTTGATGCATTAGCACTACATACTAGGAAATACTGTAACACTGAAACATCACCCAGTATGAGGCCGTACAAAATAGAAATCCAGAGTTTGAGGAGTGGCAGAAAGGTGTGACAGCTCATGGGAAAGGTGGAAGCAGTATAATGTAAAATAACAGGAACACTGTCCAGATATTGGAAGACACCTGCCCCCCCACATGAACCTTCCCTGGCCTTCAGTTAACCAGAGGGACGCAGCTCATGCGGCCATTGCAATGATTTTATATTCTGGTATTTTTAATACTTCCAGTGGTTGATTTTCAGTTTTAACTAATACAGTATATGAACATGCCGGTTTCACCAATTATCAAAAGGCTCTACCTTTCTCTTTTTGTTTTCTGGGTGGTGCATATTCACTCTTCCTCCATCTCTTGGTTTAAAAGGCAGCCTCCTTTAAAGGTGGAATCCAGATGGGCATTAGTGTACACTGTGCTTTGCAGTATTGTACCAGATGGGTGGTTTTGAATTACTTCCAGGCATGTACATAACACACAGCTTATTTTTGTTTTTTTCCACTGTCATTGTTCATGCTTTCCTGACTTTTTTCCCCAGGTTGCAAAGAAGCTGGCATGCAAAAGTTTCTCAGGATAATGTGATCGGCAGTCCCATACGTGTAGAATCAAACCAATTTGTTTTGCTTTGGGGGTATGTGTGTCATCCTCAGGTGTTGTTATGATGTATGAAGTGACAACACGGCTGTTGATGTTTTCCATCTTTTTAACCCCTCCTACTCCCCCATCTCATTTTCCCAATTCTTTCCAAGTCCTTGAAGCTGGATATCTGATGATTATTGACATAATGCCGCACCAGACATTTCTACCCAGTCTATCAATAATATTAAGAAGTGCTACATGGTACATCCTCTTGCAAGAGAAAGGACAGGCTTACATTCAGGGACACAGGATGGGCACATTAACCATTATTCTCTGTTAATGTTGATAGTTTTGGATCCACTGAGCTTTAGCCTTTAACTTTTTGTCTTGACCCTTGAATGTATCTGTGGAAATGGGCAGCTGTCTTTCAGGCTGTGATTTAGTGGTGGTGCCACAGCAGAAGACTGGTGATGGGAGGGATTTAATTGCTAATATATCTAAGAATGTGCATGTTTTTTGATTTCTTACACAAATCCCACCTTCCCACAATTATTGGTCTGTGCTTCCCACTTTTTTTTTGCATCATGTTCATTTTTTTTCAATTAAGCGTTTGGCACTTTCTGTTTCTTGTCATCATGGCTTTAAAGTTGCAAGGGACCAACGAGTCTGTGTTGTTGTTTTTTAAAAAAAGAGAGTTCTGTGGGAAATGTATGGAAGCTTCACCAGAAATGTACAGAAAGTATGGATGTGTGTAATATTGCTCCCTGAGGACATATACTTGAATTCCCATTGCAATTTTCATACCTTCCCTTGTATCCTGTTCCCTCTCGCACAATGCCCTGCACAACACAACGAGGAAATGCCTATCAGACTAGGGCAAGGGAAAAAAGTTGGCCGGGTGCTGCAGCCAGAGTCCGCTAGGGGCAGGACAAGGGGTATGTTTGCCAGCGGGGATGGGGGTGGGGAGGGATGGTGGAATACTGCACTGGGGATTAGTGGTAGCATTAATTTACAGAGATAAACAGAATGACCAGAAAAGTAGTTTTCGACAGAGATGCCAGAAATAATTAAATCAGCTCATATTTTGTTCTTTCCCACTGAATTAATGAAAATGGACCTTTGTCTTGATTAATCCTGATTTCATAAATTTCCAAAAGAAAGACTTCACTTGCATTATGGGCTTTGCACAATATTTTGACATATCTTTTGAATAACAACAAAACAAGATGAACAAAAGAAAACCAAACAAACACTGCGACACATGCAGGTGAGCGCACACCCCCACCCTAATACCACAAAAATGTAGTAATACTGCCACCGAGTGGCTGGCTTTTTAAAAGCAAAAATTTCCAAATCTGATTAATTTAATCTGATTTGTATTAATTTAAAAGTGGACTCAGCTCGTTACACAGAGATGTCCCTTTGTTATGATGGTTCTGCAGATAGCTACATTGTGTTCCTTTACACATATTTATTTCATATAATGTTCGTTTTTCACTCCACCTACACCAACCGTTGATGGATGGGAAAATATGTTTTATTTCCTATGAGAGCACAACAATGTGTCCCCCTATCAGAATCTCCAGCGCAAGTTTGCTTGATCTTAGTACATATACTCTGCTACTATCATAATCTGTTTCATTAGCCCATTCCCACAAGAAACTAGGCGTCATATATTGCAAACCACTGAACTGTCTAGCAGTTCTAAAACAAGGGATCTGTTTTGTATTTTTGAATTCCCCAATCTGTAAGGAGACAAGGAAGAGCCAGATTAACCAACTCATGGCTGTTTGATGGTCCTCATATCTACACCACAGTCTTACCTGCTTTGGTACAGTGGAAAGAACAATTTGCACCCATACCTGAAGGTGGCAGGTGTGACCTTGATTATACTAACTGGTTCAAGGATAATATGATTCCTAGAGAACAACCAAACAAGAGTGTTGTAAAGTTGAGAGCAGGAATGATTTTATGTGTAAGGTATTACACATGAAATCATTCCTGCTCTCAACTTTACAGTACATACAACAACTTTACAGTAGTTATAACAACTTTACAGTACGTAGAAGGCTGAGCAACGTCTTCAGAAAAGGGCATTATTATTACTTGCCCCTTTTGGGAACAGCCTGTGAGATTCCCATCACATCCCTGCAGAAAAGGATTGAGAAGACTGTAAGGACATCAGTGAAGATGATGAATCTTGGATGACCATGCAGGGTCAGCTCAGGAAGTTTTAATGGGAGAGAGCAGGACACAGCTCCTATTCATCCAGCTAAGCCTGGTTCAGGAGCAGAATGTGCCACCCACCACTCCTTCCTTCTTTTCACTGTCCTTTTGGGATGGTAATGAAAGGCTTTGCCAGTTCTCAGGAAGCTGTGGGAATAAGATCCTGTTCGGCTTCTCTGCCATCTGCCTAAGAATATGTGGCAACAGTGAAATGCGACTTGGTTTTTTTAAGCTAAGAAAGAAGGGTGCTGCCCGATCCTAACGCTGATAAAATGGATTGAAACATCTATTTCATTTCTTCTCAAAGCTCAGCGCAAAAGTGACTCTAAGACAGTGGAGAAGATAGTTCCTTTTGTTTTGTTTTATTTAAAATATTTTTAATGCACCTTTCTCCTTAAAAAGGACTCAAGGTGACTTGCATCATTAAAAAAAGACAATATCTGAAAGTTAAAAACAGGAAGTATACAAATATTTAAAAGAATTAAACCAATATTACATTAAAAATGGTAAACAAAATCAATACTAAAGTCACATTTAAAAACAAGGCACAACAATCCATTTACCCCACCCACACCCACCCCAGACAGCCATTCACTAAAGAAAAGCCTGTCTGAAAAGAAAGCCTGTCTTTGTCTGCTTCCAGGACAGCAAAGATGAGGCCAGCTTGGCCTCCAGTGGGAGGGAGTTCCAAAGTCTGGAAGCAGCAACAGAGAAAGCCCCTCTCCTGTATCCCTAACAAATGTGCCTGTGAGAGTGGTGGGAACAAGAGAACAGACTTCCCTGATGATCTTAACACTGGAGCCATCTCATAATGGGAGAGATGGTCTTTGAGACATCTTGGACTCAAGCTGTTTAGGGCTTTTTAAGGTTAAAACCAGCACTTTGAATTATGCCCAGAAATGGATTACCAACCAGTGGAGTTTCTGTAATGGTGGCAGTGGGGAGGTGTTATGTGATACTTGCAACCAGCCCCGATTAGCAATCTGACTGCAGTGTTTTGGACCCACGGAAGGTTCCAAGCTCTTTCCAAAGGCAGTCCCACATAGAGCACATTATAGTAATCCAGCAAGGATATGACTAAGGAATGTGTCACTGGATCAGATCAGATCTCTCCAGGAATGGGCACAGCTGTCACACTAGTTTTAATTGTGCAAATGCACTCCTGGCTGCCATTGAAAACCTGGGCATCCAGGCTAAGAGATGAATCCAGGAGAACATTCAAGCTGCACACCTGTGTTTTCATAGGGAGTGTAACCCCATTCAGCACAGGCTGCATCTCTGATCCTTGATCTGCCTTTTGACTGACCAGGAGCACGTCCGTCTTGTCTGGATGAAGGTTCAATTTATTCACCCTCTTCCATCCACCAGATATTCATCTAGCACAATTCCATAATATTCATTCTGAATTAAGTCCCACCAAGTTAACTGAGCATCAGTAAGTGACTATATGGACTAGCTTATAGGTTCCAAAGGGACAAAAACACTGGGATAATACACATTTTGGAGCCTGCCCTTTTTTCTTTTAATTCTGGTATCATGCCTTCCTTCCTTCCTTCCCGAACATACTTAAGGACCCAAAAGTCATAGGGAACTGAGAATGTTAAATAGATAGCTTGTGGGACAAGTCAGCATGATGTGCTGCAGTTTACCAGTTCAGAGTTTTTCTTTACCTTCGGGCCCAAGAAAGTCTCTGACAGGACTTTTGTTTGTTCCCTAACATTGTTTTCTTGGAGGTCTAGATAGCAAATTCTAATTAAATCTCAAGGAAATACATTCCCTTCCCCAAAAAAGCTACAGTACTTTAGAAATTCCTTCTTTTCTGCACCCCTGAAATAAGCAGGATTCATTCAAGCTAAACAATCACTTTCTTGTTACTATTTCACAAGATCCTTTTGACACTTATAAATGCTTCAGTGAATGCTGGAACACACACACACACACACACACAGACACAGACACAGACACAGACACACACACACACACACACACTTCTGTTTGCCTCTCTCTGAGATTTCGATCTTCTAGAATTATGATTATAGACTTGTACAGGATTCCTCTACCAGCTTATCCCACATGTCCTACCACCTACAGTGGGGTCTTGACTTGAGAACTTAATCCATATTGGAAGGCGGTTCTCAAGTCAAAAAGTCTGTAGGTCAAGTCTCCATTGACCTACAGTGCATTGAAAACCGATTAATCCCATAACAGGCCGTTTTTGTTCCATTTTGGTTTTTTTCTGGTCTGTAAGTCAAATCTCAGTCTGCAAGTCAAACCTAAATTTTGCGGCCAGAGAAGTCTGTAACTCAAAAAGTCTGTAAGTCAAGCCGTCTGTAAGTCAAGGGTCCACTGTAGTTCAATTCAGTCTGTGGTCACAGCCCAGCCTGGAACAGGGCGTGCTGCCACCTTCAGGGGGAAGGAGGAAGAGGCAATGAGTGTTTGGGTCCATGTGCCTTTCAGCCAGACATAGGTGGCCTGTGTTCCAAGCAGGGCAACTCCCCACCCCACCCTTCTGGGACAACCCTCCTCTCCCCGTTCAGGCCAAAAGTTATTACTATGTAAAGGGAACAAAGGAGGCAGGCTGGCACTTTTTTAAAATGAGGCAGACAGTTGAAAGACAGAGAGCTCCACAATCTAAGAAACTGAGCCTTTTTAGAAAGCTGTATCTCCACGGAGATCTGATGTGGACGACTAATTTTAGACACCGAATTTGATTCTCTCTGTTAGAATGTTTAAGATGTTTCGTTTTTCGTCATTTAGTCATTTAGTCATTTAGTCATGTCCGACTCTTCGTGACCCCATGGACCAGAGCACACCAGGCCCTGCTGTCTTCCACTGCCTCCCGGAGTTGTGTCAAATTCATTCTGGTAGCTTTGATCACGCTGTCCATCCATCTCATCCTCTGTCATCCCCTTCTCCTCTTGCCCTCACACTTTCCCAACATCAGGGTCATTTCCAGGGAGTCTTCTCTTCTCATGAGATGGCCAAAGTACTGGAGCCTCAGCTTCAGGATCAGTCCTTAGCTATGCTCAATCTGTATATTTGTAAATACATTCAAATTTTGCAAACTACCACAAGTGTTTTTCTCCCAAAGGAAACTGAACCTCGGAAAGTGCTGTGCCCTTGGAACTTCCCACCACTTGGAAAACCAGGATGAGCTTAACAGAGTAATACAACAGCTGTTACATCAGACTCATATTTGTTTAAATTCCTTTACAGCTTTAGGAGGAATATGAATGGGTTCCTGCAATTTATTAGCCTTTGATAATCTGGGTTTTCCCCCCTAAAACCAGTTCTTGAATCTAGATATTTCACTTAGTACTATCTCAATATGTTCAAAAGTCTGAAAACAGCAACTTCACTGTGACAATCTTGTTTCTTTCTTCTGCTTTACATTTTCTCTCCCCTCATTCTCCCTGTCTTCTGAAAAGTATTCTGCCATTTACATGGTATTATAATGGCTTTACTAATTTTCTGTGTCCTAGAAATGAAATCTGAAGCCTACTACATCTGAAGTGACTCATTTTGAAATTTGCTTTAAACAGAATAATCTGGCGTGTACATTTAGCCACATTTTTGGAACTAATGTTTCTCCTGTGCCACTCTCATCTTTGTAATACCCAGCCAGCCAAAGACCTCTCCAGAGTTGAAAGCTAGCTTATGTTTCTGATATTTTGTGGCCTAATTAAGGTATTATTTGTCCTTCTCTTTGGATTGTCTAGCTTTTGCTTCTGATGACGTCAGTATTTAAAGCATGGATTAGAGATTGGAAAACTTCCAAAAATTCTCCTCAGATTTTCTTTCTTTCTTTCTCTCTTTCTTTTGAAAACCTGAGGCTAATTTGAGGTTTTATTTGAAACACCTTTCCCCCTCTCCCAAAGGTACTAATAGGATTACTACAGGCACAGGGGGTGGGATTCAATGCAGGGCATGTATGTCAAAAGCCATTTCCCTTTGTAAGAGATGACTGTCAGTTTCCACTGCAATTTCATTCAACCACAATCTAGTCTATTTCTTGCCTCTGCAGGAATTAATGGTACTACCTTCTGGGTTTTATTTTTCCCCACTCTTCAATAAGAGCTAATAGTAACATTAGGGGACGAAAGGAGGTTAGGTCTCAGTCCCCAACTCCTGGTTTTGTTCCTTCAAACTCTTCCTTGCCCACCCCTCAGGTCCATACAAACTGCTGGGGTGAAAAGACAGAAGCTTAGAATTGTAGAGCTGGAAGGGACCTCAAAGATCATGGAGTCCAACACCCTGCCCAAGCAAGAAATCTACAGCTAAAGCACCCCAACAGGTGGCTGTTTAAGCACTGTTTAAAAGTCTCCAATTGAGGAGGGTCCACCATCCTGCCAGGCTGTCCATTCCACTCTCAAACAGTTCAGAATGTCAAGAAATTCTTCCTAATCTTTAGTTGAAATGTGTTCTAATTTGAATCCATTGCCTTGGATCCTATCCTCTGGAGCTATAAGAAATGAAGATTGTGTGTCTCTCTCGATTCATTTTGGGGCAGAAATTCTTTTCTCAAGTGCTTAAATTTTGAAAGAATCTCAGTGTCACGGTCCCGGGGGTTACAACAGCAGAGTCCGATAAGTCAGTCCTATGTCAGGAATTTAGGGAATGCAGAGCCGATATCCAAATACCAAAGCCAACTCACACAACTCACACAACATAGTCCAGGGTCAGAGTCCAAAGCTAAGGGTCCAGGGAACAAGGTACAAGACAGTCAGGAGCATGGATGGAAGGCAGAGATTTGACTTGTTGCTCCCACGGATTTTCAGCTGCCTGAGAGCTGCTTATATAGTAAAAACAGCCCTTGAACTGCTGGAAGCCTTTTCATCCTGTCAGAACTCAGGACTATTTGAGCGGATGTTTCTGTGGGCAGCCTTCAAGCAATCCTCTGACTTTTTCGTCATAAGTCTTCCCCTCAGCCTGGCCCTCAGCCTGTCTACTGGGGGAGGAGAACCTGGAGGTAATTCAGGTGTTTGTATTTCTGATTGCTCAGCATTCTCCTCAGCTACAGTTAACCCTTCAGGTTCCAGATCTTCGGCTGCACTCATGACACTCAAGTACTTTCACATATACTTTGGAAAGAAAGGTGTAAGGCCTGAGTTCAGTTTGGACTGGGGACTTTTGAACCACTTGTCCCATCCTCACTGCAAGTTTCAATTCCTTGGCTGCATTGCTGGGCCATCCATCACTGCTATGGATTAAAGAGAGCAATAGCCTTTCACCGTTTTCAGATAGATTCTCTGGAGTGCTGAGATCACTTGGAGCAGAAATAGTGAACTGTGGAAAGAGAGAGAAACCCCCTCAAAAGTCAGGCAGACATAGCTAAAGAGATATCAAGGATGAAGAGCTGGTGAGTGGGAACCTGTAGGTGATCACGGAACAAAAGGAAGTCACTTAGCCATAGAGAAAGTACAAAGAAGAGTCGACAACAGATGTCCGAGCCAGCGGAGCCTCAGGCAACGCCTTGAGAACTCTTTTTATTAGCTTCGCATGATTACATAGTGTGTTGTGAGAATTCAGACAGGATACGAGTTACCTAATCGCCACTGGGATTGGCTGAGGAAACTCTTTGATCCTATGTTCTAGCTTTAAGCAAAAGGGCAGAATGAGGGGTTACCCTGCCCGCTGGGAGCTGCCACTTCCTGCCAGGAGTGTGTGCACATCACTGAAACAGAATGTAGCTAACAACCGTTAAGCAGGAGTTTCCCACAGGAACCCATACAACTATTTTTAATCTGAATTCAAAACAACTATTCATAAATTACTTCTCATTTGATGGATCCCATCTACTACTTGTGCTGAAACAAGTGGCCAAAATACAGGTGGACAGACGGATCAGCGACACCTCTTGCCTTGCAAAGGGTACAGTGTTACAGAGGTTTAACATAACCTGTATGTTTAATGTACTGATTATTTAAGTTGTTCCATGGAATTGGAGAGAAAATAAGAATTTATTCTACTGAAAGAATGAAGAAGTGGGGCTGATCTTTATTAGGGATGGGACTTTTGTATATTTTGGACTCCCCCTCCCAGAATCCCTCCAGGCAAAGTTCTGGGACAAGGAGCCCAAAAACAGGAGGTTGCAGACCAGCTCTCTCAAGCTCTAAGATGCAACCATCTGTGTGCTTTGGTGCCCCTTTGAAAATGAGGGAACTCACATGGCACTCTGGGAGTTGCGCTGCTACCTGGGACTCACTCGGGTTCAAGGGAGGGTTAGGTCTGTGGGAGGCACCTTGTATAGCTCTTAATGGACATCAAGACTACCACTTCTATAAACCTTTGTGAGTCCCAGATAGCACTACAACTCCCAGGATGTTCCAGAGCAGTTTCTTTATTTTTCAAAGGAGCACCTGGAAGGAGGAAGAGCTGCTTTGATTTCTGATATGTCAACCCCACCCCACCCCCCAAATTCTGCTTGGAAGATTCTGGCTGTATACTGGAAACCGGAGTCTTTTTTTTTAAAGTCCCAGCCCTCCTATTTATGCCATATTTAAGTAGACTTATTATACCATATTTAGGCTGACTGCCAAAGAATTTATGCTTTTGAATTGTGGTGCTGGAGGAGACTCTTGAGAGTCCCCTGGACTGCAAGGAGAACAAACCTATCCATTCTGAAGGAAATCAACCCTGAGTGTTCACTGGAAGGACAGATTCTGAAGCTGAGGCTCCAGTACTTTGGCCATCTCATGAGAAGAGAAGACTCCCTGGAAAAGACCCTGATGTTAGGAAAGTGTGAAGGCAAGAGGAGAAGGGGATGACAGAGGATGAGATGGTTGGACAGTGTCATCGAAGCTACCAACATGAATTTGATACAACTATGGGAGACAGTGGAAGACAGGAGGGCCTGGTATGCTCTGGTCCATGGGGTCATGAAGAGTCAGACATGACTTAATGATCAAACAGCAACAAAATCTATTTTATATTAAGGCATTCTGTCTTGGGGAGAATTAGAAAAATACCTAAGAATGTACTGGATACCATGGAAGCAGTCTTGTTGCCTGCAGTTGTGGAACTTGGGCCCTGTTCGCAGCTTAGCTAGAGTAGGGCAGTGTTTGGCCACCTGCAGACAGAATCTAGTCTGCCAGATCCTTATCTCTTATAAAAGCATGATCTTCAAATTTTTTGACTCCAACTATTAGAATTCTCCAAGAATTTCCCTGGCAGAATTTCAGGAGTTTCAGCTTGCAGACGCACACTTCCAGATGCTTTTTTTGCTTATCTGGAGAAGGGACTGTCTCCATAGTCTCCTCAAGCCTGTACTTCTTATTGAGTATGTATTTTAAAAAGAGAGAGGAAGCTGCTATAGTGTTTCCTGAGAGTTGTAGGCTCACTGCCCAATAATTTCTGTAGATAGCGCCTCCCAAAGAACTGCGATCCACAGGAAGCATCATGGCAGCTTCCTTTTTTTAATTTGCATTAACAACAGGCAGCACAATCCAGAGGAGGCCATGTACAGTAGTATCATTTCCCTGGAAAATTATTGGAGAATTCTGCAGGCTGAAGTCCAAAAAGAAAGAAAGAGCATAACCGTAGTTTTTCACCCTATCCCTTCATGCTATCCTAAGCTGTGTAGAGGACAGAGGCTTGTCAAAGATAAATCAGCCCTGGTGCTCCATAAATTGTGAAAATCACCCTGCTGGAAAACATCTGCAATGTAGCATCTGAAGGCCCCAAAGAGATTTCTGATCAGTTAAAAAGCGTGGTGTAAACCGAAGACTCTGTAAGATCTCCAGCCACAATGCCTGTTCTATGTCTACTGGTATTAAGAGCCACTGAAGACAAAGCTCTGTCCATGGTACTGGTTAATCATGATTCTTAAACCATTGGATGAAAAAAGGCGGGTATTCTTTTTCTGATGGTGGCTGCGAGTGCTTCCAGGTGGAGCTCTTCTGACTGCTAAACCATCACCACCACCACCCCCACTATCTTTTCTTTTTGCAGCTTTTCTGTCTTTCTTCTTCCTTAATGGATGCTTTTCTGGTAAGAAAATATTTGGAACAAACTGGAGTATATGGAAGGGATATAAATCAAAGACCTCCTGCATGATATTTCAGGAATAAAGTTATGCAGACTTCACCTGAATGTTACAGAATGTTATAGAGAAAAGACTAAGCCACAGGCCAATTAGGAAGAAAACTATGTTAACAGATATGGAATAAGACAAATAGGGAATGATGCAACAGAATGTGGATTAGTTGCAGGAAAGACCCACAAGCTAAAGCAGTAAATTCTGCTGTTTTCTCTTAATAATTTTTCCTTGCATAAACTTTGTGCATACAGTATGTGTATATTTTCTAATATAATGTTTTCCATGTCTGTTTGTTCAGATGTACGCCTCAGTGGAGGAAAAGCAATATAACAGAAAGTTGCCTATGATAACCACAGGACTATCAGTGCTGTCGGTACCATATAAAATTGCACTGGAACAGACATCAAATTAATTAGACTTCTGATTTACCCCTCTTTAACAACAGATAAATGAAAGAAGTTCAAAGTAACCCAGGAGGGGCACAGTTAAAGGGGGGGTAACACTCCACATTCTGTGCTTTAGAGTACATGAGATTATTTAATCAGAACAGAGATGTTTCTTCCTATCATAGAAAAGTAATCACAACAAAGGAGACTAAACTTAAAATTGTGTACATTTTGTTCACTTGACAAACTGAAACCTCCATTCTGAAGCCACATACGGATGTATTTAGTTCTTGTTTGGTTTAAAATGCAAAATACATGCTGCTGATATTTTTGAAACTAGGATAAGACGTGATGGACTGACTTGACTGAGCGAGGAAGCGACACCTGTTTGTTCCTCACCCCCCCCACCTCTATTCAGCTTGATGCCACGTTGGAGCTGGAGACAGCTGAAAAACCTGTCTACCCAACAAAAGGCTTCGCTTGTGTTATATAACAGAGACTGACTCCGTGCATTTTCCCCTCCACAGGACCAATTTATTTCCCTTCAAACATGGCGAGGCTCCTAAAAAGGCAAGTCGCTGGGCAAACACCGGTTCTAGCAACAAATGTTCTTGCAAAACCTTTTTTGTTGTTGTTGTTTAAATGAAAAATTAATCGTAGACGTATTCAAAAGCAGGCCTTTCAATTTTGCGACGAAATCTTTCAGTCCCGCTACGTCCATCACCTGCCACCCCACCCCCGCCCCCCAAAATCTTCGCCCTGCTGCCTCCTGAACGAAAACCTATGTGGTAATTCTCAGCTGCCTAGTGAAGAGGAAGCCCCACCGAATTCCCCGCGGGAAGGGGGCGGACGCGAGCCGGAGCGTGATTGCCGCGGCCGCCTGCAGTGGCTGAGCCAGACGCTGCGTGCAACAAGTCGAGCCGCCGGGGCTTGTTCGGACCTCCGCCTTCGCCCTCTCCTCTCTCACTGTTGTCACAGACCGACGGACAGGGACGGACACGTCGTGGACGTTACAGACCTCTTCCCCCCACCTCCCCCGCTCCCGCTGCCCCCCCGAGGGCTTCATGTTCCGACGACAGCGCCTGTTCCTCAGCTCAGCGAGGGGATCCCAATTCCTCCCGCTTACGGCAGGCGGGAAAGCCTGGAAGGGGGCGCCCCTCTCTTTTCAAGGCTTTGCTGCCCTCCTTGCCCCCCCCCATGGGCAAACCTAGCCGCAGCCCTCGTTGCGGTCGTTTCCCTTTCTATATCCCCCTTTAAAACAACAACAACAACAACAACTTTGCCCATTTCCCGCTGCATGGAGAGAAACGGCGGGGAGGGCACTCACTCACTCCTCGCTCCCGCAGCTGCTGAGGGGGGGGGCCAACCTTCTCCTCCTTCCCTCCCTCGCGCCCCGCTCTTCCAGTGGGTCCAGCCCCGCCTCGGGGCCCCCGCCAGCTGCAGTGTGTAATTACCGTTTTGGATTTGTTGTCGGCCTAAATAATTGAAGGCGGGCTCCTCCTGTCAGGGTTTTTTCTTTATTTCGTTAATAACCACGTGCGGGGGGGAGGGAGGGAAGGAGGGGGGACCCGGAGAGGAGGGGAAAAAATTGAAAAGGCGGGAGGGGAAACAGAAGGAGGAGGAAGGGGGAGAGATAAATTATTGGCGGCGTAGCCAAAGCGGGAAGAGAAGGAGAGGGAGGGAGGGTCGGTGGGTCGGAGCCTCGGTGCAGCCTTCGGGGCGGGTGACCTGGCGTGGCCCTGGCAGAACCTTTCCCGCCTCCTCTGTCCAGGAGCGAGGGAGAGGAGACGGGCGGGCGCCATGTGCTGGTCGCCGTAAGCGCAGTGGGCTCCCTCCTGCTCGTGCGGCTGCCGCTTGCCGTCCTCCCTCATTCCCTCCTTCCCTCCCTTCCGCCCAGGAGAGAGGGGGTGGGCACAGGGTGCCCCCTCCGCCCCATTCCCGCCTCCTCCTGGGAACGGCTCCCTCCTCCTCCTCCTCTCTCCCTCCTTCGCTCTCGGCTCTTTCGCTGCCAAACTGGCGTCCAGGGGACCACCATGCCCTGAGGCTGGCTCCGAGTTGCACCCCCGTCAGCCGCCCTTCCTCCTTCCCGCTCCCTTCCCTCCTGGCCCCTCCAGGCAATCCCGGATGGTGAGATGCCTGTTTTAGATGCTCTGGCAGGATACTTGGCAGAGGACGATGCCGGGCTCAGCTGGTAGCGTTAACTCCTCGCTCTTTGCCAGCCAGGATCTCTGAGGAGGTACAGGTGAGTGTGGGGTAAGGCACGGAAGTGGGTGCGTGGGGGGGGGGGGGCTCCCCTGCCGCCTTGATGTGGGATGGAGAGAGACTCGGGAACGGTGCTTCGTGGTCGAATCATTTGCCTTTGGAGACTTCCAGAGAAGGGAGGCTTAGGGGTGCATCTGTGTGAGGGGCAGACAGCCCAGATGCTTCGTAGCGGGAGGCCGCAATCTGTGATCTGCTACAATTTTTTAATGTTAATTTATATGTAATGTATGTGTGTGTGTGTGTAGGTCGTTTCTGCTGAGTGAGATGCCGTGATTTTGCCAGTTGCTTGTGTCTGATTAGATAAAAACCTGGATGGAGGCTTTGAACCCTGATGGCACTCTTGGGTTGTTCCACTGTATCTTTGCTCTCCTCTGCTGGGTACATCTCCATTTTGCGTTGCAAGCAGGAAATCCTCTCCTCCTGTAGGTGGACATCTCACTTGACATCTACCAAGACTTTGCTGGAAGGGAGGCACAAAAATGTGGGGAGAGCCCCCCCCCTCCCAGCTTGCTAGCCTTGGCTAACTTCTCAGACTTTTCATGCCCCCCCCATGAGCATATTTGTATGCAAAGTCCCTTGTGTTTGATTAAGACTGAAGCCTAAAATCAAGCTGCTGGAGTCCCATAAACTAGATGGAGCCCCCCTAGAATACTTGGGTGATTTCTAAGTTCCCATTTCCCAATAAATTTGGAAAATGTGTATATGGTCTCCCTGCCAACCTGGGCTGGTGGCTGTCTGGCTTGCAAGGAACCCCAGGCAGGTGGTCTGTGAGATGGTGAATTATTTTTGTCTCACTCTCTGCTCCAAGGAACAGATGCCTCTTCCAGCAGGCACAGTGCATGCATGGCATGCCATTTCCAAGTGCCCCTTAGGTCCCTGGCTTCTGCTTAACAAGAACAGCCAGTGCTTAGGGCCAGGGAACTGCCAGCTCAAAAGTCTCCCACTGAATAGATTGCTTTGCCCTTTGACATAGTGAGATGGGCCAATCTTCAGGGAGGCAGAAGCTGGAGGGGTCTTGACATGGGTCAGAGTGACTTATAGCTTTATAGTTAGAAGGATGGTGTGTGTGTGTGTGTGTGTGTGTGTGAGAGAGAGAGAGAGAGACAGAGAGAGAGAGGGACGGGACGGAGAGGATGGGCACCATGTTTGCAGACCTACCGTTCTTCCCATCTCACCAGTGATTTGATGGTACATGAAAACTAGTAATCTCTGGACAGACTAGTCACTGGTTATCAAGGAGAAGGGGTCAAAAGCTGATGCAGAGATTGTTTCTGTGGCATATTGGCATGAACAGTAGTAGATTGCCCAGAATTGATGCTCCAAAATGAAGATCCCTAAAGTCACATTTGTAGTCCCCAGATGGTCCCTGCAAAGAAAAAGAAAACACACACTAAACAAAAATATCATTTGGACCTACCTAGAAGGCCTCTGGAGCTCTAGTGTTGCAATAAAATAAGAGGCAGCTTTAAGATATCCAAACCCCAGGAAAATGAAACCAGATGCGGGGTTCTAGCAATGTTCATTTCTGATCCCCCCTTTTTCCGGGGGGGGGGGATAATTTTATTCTTTTTCAGGGCTGGTATAGCCCTTAGTGGGTGCTGGTGTGCAAACTTATCGTTGGGACCTCCTGAATTTCCCCCTTCTAGTCTTTGGATGTCAGATGTGAAATCCCTGGTCCAAATCTTGTGCCAGCCATGTACCATCAGACAAACCACTAGTCTCTCAGCTTCAACCTCTCATTTAGTTTATGGAGGTGCTGGTCTAACTTAAAGAGTTAAAAGTAAATCTTATAATGTATGTAAAGTGCTTTGCTTGTTTGAAATGAGGAATCTGTACATTGATATTACAAGCGAGAGGTCTGCAAGGATGTACATAATGTCTCAAACTTCTCCTCTAATATGATCACTGGGAGGAATGTAGTGGTGACTAGAAAACAGCCCCTATATTACAGTAGTCAGAAAGAGCAAAAAGTGTGTTGAGCTCTTTTCCCCTGCTCTACTGCTAGCACCCAGACTGAAAACTAAGATGCTATAGGCCAGAGAAGTTTCTAGTGTTGGCTGCGTAGCAAGGTGCTCTACCAGCTAATGTAGTACAGTATAGAGAGTGGGAGGGCTACGATACTGTATTGGCAAATTTGGAGCTGGAATGCAATAAATGTACGTGTAGCAGTCTTGAATCATGAACGATCACTAGAGTACTGTAGATTGTTCAGGGGATGTTGGGGACTGGATGTGCAGCACAAGTACAATGAAGATGGGGAATGTGGTCATCTAGAAATTTTTGAACTACAGCTCTCATCATCTTTCTCCATTGGATGTGCTTGTTAGGACTGACAGAAGTTGTAGTCCAACATCATATGTAAGGGCATACCTTCTGCAGCTCTGATGAATACCTGACTCTTAACCTGTGTAAAAACAGACGTATCCCATGTACATTTGTGCTGCCTGGATAAGTTCCTGTTTGTCTTTGTTAAAGGGAGTGGAGAAACTGGTCTGTTCAACACTGGCATGGCTTTTTAATTGTTATTAATATCCTGGTAGACCAGAACATTTTATTGACTCATTGAGCAATACTGGGCAATAATAACTGGAAATATGACTGGTGTGTAGTATGTTGGAGTGGATAAACTGTTACAGTGTTTTGAAGTGTTGGTTAAATTCCTCTAGTGGCACAGTGGGAGTGCAGAGATTTACCTAGCAGAATAGTTTTAAGTTCTCCAGAGTATTCCACCCATTTTCTCGTTAACTGGTACTTACAATCTCAGTCGCTCACTCTGAGACATTAGTAACAGAAAGAATAAAACCCTTTTTCTTTACTTACAGTTGTGAACAGATCAAACAGCAAAATAACAGAGTGCTTTTAGCAATAGATTCCAACAGACTCTCAAGAGGGAAAAAGCACTGAGCAGAGAGCTGTCTTTGATTTCAGAGGCAGGAGGGAACAATTGATTAGTGCTGGATAGACTGACAGTAACCCCAGCCCTGAAAGTGTCCCTCCCAGGCACACCTTCTCCAGGCAGCATGCGAAGCTGTAAAAACTCTAACATGAACAAACAGAGAAAATCCATGTTCAAGTTCCTGCTTGGCCATATAAGGATGAATTTGAGGAAGGCACTGTCACTCACCCAAACCTGGTTCAAAGTGGTTATGACTGTAAGTTTAAATGTGCACACAGAAGTACTTAAAGTAACCAATAATTTAGTTAGGATTATTAGATTAGATTAGGCATCCTTCAGTCTCAAGAGACTATAGTAATCTCCTCTATATGGAGGACTTGGAACTAGTGTGGCTGAGAAAGCCAATTCGAGAGTGACAATCTCTTCCAAACTGAAGACAAATACAGTCTGTCCCATGTCCAGATCCCTGATTTTGTTTGTTTCAGGTCTGCCTCTTTGCCTCGGCCTGCTGGACAAGGGTCCAGCAGGCCAAGGGAGACCACAGCTGCGATACAAGGATATCTGCAAGTGGGATCTGAAGGCCTTAGGAATGGACCTCAACAGATGGGAAACCCTGACATCTGAGCGTTCAGCCTGGAGGCAGGCGGTGCATCATGGCCTCTCCCAATTTGAAGAGACCCAATTAGGATGACAGCTTCATATTTCTCCGTCTCCAGCATTAAGTTTTTAGGAAGGAAAAACATTGAAATGGAACAGTTTCAAAAAGAGCGGGATGCATTTTAGATATTACGTTCTGACTGCATTTCAGAAAAAGAGAGAGAGAAGAAAATTTGAACTTCTTTGGAGGACTTTTTGACACAGAGATCTGAAGATCCTGTCTTTTAACTGCAGCTGGAGGAAAGTACATGTCTAGCACTAAGAGAGATTAGTA
This sequence comes from Pogona vitticeps, assembly GCF_051106095.1. Taxonomy (NCBI): domain Eukaryota; kingdom Metazoa; phylum Chordata; class Lepidosauria; order Squamata; family Agamidae; genus Pogona; species Pogona vitticeps. The sequence goes on along the minus strand of NC_135784.1, from coordinate 122,927,710 downwards.
GTGATATGATATAATTTTAGAACTTCAGAACTGGAAGGGACCCTATGGATCATTGACACCTGTCTCTGTCAGGGAGGTACAGTGGGGGATGGAACTCCCAACCTCTGACTCTGCAGCCTTATACCTAAACCACTGAGCTATCCAGCAGTTCTATATCTCAAAGGACTAGGACTCTTTGTCTGGTAATTAGTATCAGCTATGGCAAGAGGAGAAGGGGATGACAGAGGACGAGATGGTTGGACAGTGTCATCGAAGCTACCAACATGAATTTGACTGAACTCCGGGAGGCAGTAGAAGACAGGAGGGCCTGGCGTGCTCTGTTCCATGGGGTCACGAAGAGTCGGACACGACATGACGGCTAAACAACAATGAGCTAGATGCTGTGTGAAACAGTCACTGCTTGATGAGCTAACCAACATGTTAAAAGGAACAGCGTAGGGCAGCCTCCCCCAAGTCAGTGCCCCCCCCGTTGTTTTGAACTTCAGCTCCCATTAACCCCAGCCAGTGTGGCCAGTGATTAACAATTATGGCAGTTGTGACTCAAAATATCTGGAGAGCACTAGGTGGTGGAGGCTGGGCTTGAAAAAGGGATGGTAAGCATACGGCAAAAGAGAGATACCTAGTAGGGGCATGGCAAAGAAAAACTGCCTTACTTCAATAATATTTTTACTGATGAAATGGCAGACTTTTGGGGAGGCATTTCAAGGAGGAAGAGGAGGTTTGATGCTTTGAAAAGGATCCAGGAAACTGATTTCCAGGTATCTCCAGGAGTAGAAATATGCAGTATGCCAGGCCCTCATGGTTCGCTTTTGCTCTATAATCTCATTCAGAATCAATTTCACTTCAGGGAATCTTTCCTTTTAGGACATAATTGTACCAAGGGCTAGTGAGATGCTGCTGTGGACTGACAAGGTATTATGAGCAGTATAACAATGGAACCAATTACCTCAGGAGGTGGCAAGTGTTCCAACACTGGAGGCATTCAAGGGAAACGTAGAAAACCACCTGGCAGATATCCTTTGATTTGTATTCCTGCATTGAACAGGAGGTTGGACTTGATGACCTTATAGGCCCCTTCCATTCTGTGATTCTCTGTAAAGAATACAGGTTGTGAAGCAAGATACATGGTTGTGGAGAAACCCCAGTAGGTAATATTCTGCATGGGATGTATCTTGTGGGACTGCTACCAGGAGATCCAAGATGTAATACTTTATCTTAGTAGGATGGCAGGGAGGAGCAGGATGATCATTCAAATCACTGGCTTCCACTGGAAGGCCTTTTAGGAGTCCAGGGTGTGTAAGGATAGCTATCTACTACATAAATACAATTAATTGGTATTTATGTGGAGGCTGGGAGAAGTCATGAGCCCAACCATTTGTATATTAAACCTAGTTATCTTCTGGAATGAATTAATAGGTGGATGCTAGTCTGACATGATGAGCTACCTTTAGTTTTCTTTAAGTGCACTTAGAATGAGGAATAGGTAAAATGGAGCTCATGTACACTTTAATATTCATGGTACTGGACTGTTTAGTCCCATGTATGACTGACTCTATGTAGAATTGGCCCTTCTATTCTATGTAGAATAGGCAGTGTATGATTGAGCATATGTAGAACCAGCCTTTCCACAGTATAGACAGTCCTGGAAGGTAACTTGGAATAGTACTTTGCAACTAGGTTTCTGCTTTTCGCATATCAGCAGATGGAAAAGATGGACAGAGTTCAGGCCTGAAGGTTTGCCCCCCCCTTTTTTTCCTCCTCCTCCTCTACAAATTCTGAGTCGTGCACAAAAATAGAGGTGAAGAAAGCAGAGTCAGTTAAGTACTACTACATCCTATGAATTATATACTTCAGCAGCACCTATGACTTATCTGTAGATCTGGGATTCTGCAGAGCTGCAACATTGATCCAAAGTAACCAATAAACCCTTTTGTGTTACAAGTTATAAACATGCTGAGGTTGAGAGCTAAGCAGTTAGAACAACAGAAAATGTGAAAGAGCACTTTTCTTTCCCTTGCTTTTGTTAAAGTCACAAAACTGGAGATCTACTGCCAATTATTGGAAACCTTGATCCTGTCCTGTATCCTGCCTGCTCCCGCTGTGGTGCCAAGGTCTAACAGCGATGCCTCAGGATAAGGTGCTGTTGTAGTGGCCATATACCATGTCCCAGCCATGGTCTGAAACAATAGTTCTTGGCAGAATACATATGCCACAAGAGAACTATAGTAGCATGGCAACATTTTACAGTTGCAACTTGTTGAGTCTCGTTAGTAAAAACAGAGACAAGGCTTGAACGTTAAGCTAGGGATTAGTAGCAAACCACTAGGGACAAGTGTGGGAAAAGAAGCCTTGGGGCCATTGGTGTATGCCACAACTATATTATTATTATTATTATTATTATTATTATTATTATTATTATTATTATTATTATTATTATTATTATTATTATTATTATTATTATTATTATTATTATTATTATTATTATTACTACTACTACTACTACTACTACTACCACTACCACTACCACTACCACTACCACTACCACTACTGCCACCAGGTACTGTATTCTGAAACCTAGTATACAAAATTAACAATATATACTTGTTTCATAATCTATTTCTTAACAACGTGTACAGGAACATTTGTACAGACTTGACTAACGTCCATGTGCACACACACAACCACACACACAAAGTGCTTAACTGTTGTGTTCCTTTTTGAGGCATGTCTCACAAATCAGTGGTGCCAACAGGGAATTTTAGACCCTGGGCACCATAGTCTTACAGAGGGCTCCCCCTTTACAGCCACAATGTAATAGGCCAGTTGTGGAACACACATCACTCATTTCTCTTCTGCTCTCTTCAGCCTGCCACTGCTGCTCCTCCATGCTTTGTAACTGATTCTACATTCCTGATATGTTACAGCAGAAAACCCAGGCAAGCAAGAATCTGTTTGCCAATCTTGATTAAAAAAACACAAAAACCTCTGAGCACATGTGCTTTCACGTTTTAATTTCACTTAAATCATAGCCCCACTCTGATTTTCAGAAATATTAGGAACAGGAATAAAATGGAGTTTGTTTCTGCTGCAAAACACTTATGCAGGAATAATCACATTTTTAACAGAAAACAAATATGTGTCTCTGTGTCTATAAAAGGAAAATAATAAAAAGAGGATCTGTAACCATACACATGCCTGCCCGCCTGCCCACTGACTATAAACAGTTTTAAAGGAAGCACTGGCAGTCCTGGTGCTGACCCCAGGCCCACACCCCTGTTGCTTTCTGGACTGGTTATTTGGTGGCTCCAGGCTGCAGGACTGTTTGGCGCTGAGGTTCAGCTGCACCATTGCGCCCACCTGGAACCTAGAGCCTGGATGGAGAACTCTGCCCCCTGCCAGTGTTTGTACAGTGACCACAACTCATCATTGTTGGTAATGCTGGCTACGGGTTGCAGTCTAGCAATACTAGGAATGCCACAGTTCCCAGCTCTGACTAGAGTCTCCATTTTGTCCTGGATCATTTGTACTGCTGTTTTCTGACCTAATTAAATCACAAGGAGCAGCTTACTGCTGGTACAAAAAGAGCAGGAAGTTCAAAATTCATCAACGTCTCTGATTTCTGAATTGCTATCCTAATTCCAGGGCAATTCTGAATTACTCGGTCTGAAGTCCTGGTGAGAAAAATAGTTTGTTGCTTAATTACCACTACCAACTAGAAATATTGTACAACTTTATTCTTTGTGGCCAAAGGCCTTTACAACATACAATGCAAGAGGAATTTTCCAATTTAAAAACAGGTAATTAAAATGGCTCATTGAGGTGCTTATCAGCAGTCCAATTGTACCATCCATTAAAATGAACATCCAGACTCTCTGATCAGACTAATGGCAAGTCTATAATATTGTGGTCCTTAAAAAAATAGGAATGCAAATTCTTGTCTGCCAACACAAATTGTGTTACAGCATATGTGATAGATAACTGATTATTAGCGAGCAGTCCTAATACTGCTTCCTAAGAGGTACAGTTGTTGTATCACTGGAAAATGGGTGAAAGAAATTTTTCTCCAGGACCCTCATATAGGAGACAGAACAATAAATAATGAACTATATCTTCAGTCTGATTACAGCCAAAACACATTTACGTTCTATACTGGAATTCCTAGGCATCTCCCTTCAGGACATGCAAAGGGCCTCTGTTGGAACTGAAGTTCTATAAAAGCTCTATGGAGCTCTGGAAAGGTTAGTGCCTCAAGATAATATGGCTTTGCGTGATTAAAAGTTTAGGATACCGAATAGAGAATTATGACTTGACTATAGCAGCCCTGCCTTGTTGCTCCTGAAAATACAGCTACAGTTAAAGGTAAAGGTTCCCCTTGACAATTTGTCCAGTCGTGTCCGACTCTAGGGGGCGGTGCTCATCTCCGTTTCCAATCCGTAGAGCCAGCGTTTGCCCATAGACAGTTTCCATGGTCAGGTGGTGAGCGTGACTAGACACGGAACACCATTACCTTCCCACTGTGGTGGTACCTATTTATCTACTCGTGTTTTGCATTTTGCATGCTTTCGAACCACTAGGTTGGTGGGAGAAAATACAGCTAGAATGGGTAATTTCTGGTGTAATTGGGTCAGCAATCTCAAAAGCTTTCTGGGAGAAGCCTCTCTCTATAGGCCTCCAGAATTTCGGTTCATTGCCCCCCAATAAGGGAATGGCATAGGATTTCCAGTTACTAACAAAGAAGGACTTACTTTCCTCTCTGCAAAAGACTTCATATTCTGATGGTGTTGCAGAAAAAGAGGTGGTCTCACCAGTGCAGGTATGTTTCGCCTGTCTTGTCAGTTTACTTAGCTCCTTTTTCCTACAGTTGCATCCTTATCAAACCAGCACCATGTAGCACCAGGGATTTTTTTTTTCTGAATGGGTGTTCTTATGTGCCCTCAACTCACTTCAGACTTATGGTGATCCTGTGAATGAATGAGCTGCCTCCAAGAGGCCCTGTCCTCAACTGCCCTGCTCAGCTTATGTAGACTCAAGCCTGTGGCTTCCTTTAGGGAGTCAGTCCATCTTGTATTTGGTCTTCTTCTTTTTTCCCTGTTGCCTTCAACCTTTCTCATCTCAGCAAATATTGTCTTTTAATGATGGTTCCCTTTTTAAGGCTATAGTAAAATATTTTAAATAAATAAATAAATAAATATTGTCTTTTCCAAAGAATCCTACCTTCTCATGGTGTGCCCAAAGTAGGATAGCCTCAGTTTCAACATTTTTGTCTAAAGAGATAGTTCGGGCTTGATTTGATCTAGGACCCACTTGTTCATATTTCTGGTACTCCCAAGGTATCTTCAAAGCTGTCCTTCAGTACCATATTTCAAATGAATCATTTTCTCCCTGCCAGCTTTCTTGACGGTCCAGCTTTCATACCCATACATGGTGATCAGAAATACAAGAGTGTGGATGATCCTGACCTTGGTCTCCAGGGGCACATCTGGAATTGGTAGGATTCCAGTAAGGCCTAAGTACACATATTACATCTGGATATATTTCACAAATATTCTTAGTCCCATTAAGAGCATGCTGTTGTAACTCTTGAAGTTCACCTGCTCCCAACATATTTGCTGAAATTTTAAGATCATTCTAAGGGGTGGTGGTGGTGGTCAATTTTATTTCTCCATTCTGCAATATTTTAGGATAGGAGATTCAGAGGTTGAATATGTTTCTCCTCTGCCAGCAGTCAGTCCTGAGAGGGAGCTGCCAAAGGAGCATGTCTGTTGCCCAAATGCCACTCGGAATCAGGTTCAGTATTGGTTTCAACTTGGCTCAGCAAATAACTCTTCCTTTTAAATGCGTGCTGAAATTTGGACTGGAGAGGTCCTAATTAGAGATGGTCATAAATGGTATAAACAGGTATAGCATGGTTTGACACCCTGCCCCCTTCCAGTGGGTGTCCACTCGGAAGCAGCACCCTGGCTTCCCTGCCTTGCTTCCTCCAGCACTGCCTCTGAGTGGGTGCCACTACAGGCATTTATATTTGCTAATTTGTGTGTAACAAGTTTCATAGTTTAACCTTTGCCTTTGAATGGGTTATATGCATTCTCCATTTGAATGATATTGCTATACCATCAAATTTATATATCGGGCTCCAAATTAGTGGGCATCCTTGCTGAGTGCAAGACTCAGATGCACTATGCCTCTGTATATATTAGGCTTTGCAAGATACATACAGAAGCATGTTTATATCCATTAGGGGAACCCAATAATCTCCCAATATATCTAGAATATCCCATAATATTTCTAAGTTGGATATCTATGCATTATTTGGCAATCTCCACGACCAGTTCAAAATGGTAATGTGGCACTCAAAATTAGTTGATGGGACTGTAGCCTGTGGTGGCACACCAATATCAGGACCTGTTTTCCCTTAAAAGTGTGGTTGGATATGGTTCATCTGTGTGCTTTTTCTGCATGTTGGCAGTACAGGTAGAGGCTGGAAGTAGGTTTCTTTCAGAGTGTCATACTTCCATTTGTCTATAAGTATTAAATCTGGGTTCGAAAGGGTTAAATTGAAGTCTTCAATAACAGTTCTTAAGTCACAAATTAGAGTCTCTAAAGTCTTCTGAGAATTAGTGGCCAAGTCATGCATTATTTTTTTCAGATGCCATATAAAATATAGGTCCTTTAAAGCTGGGCAAATATCTTTCTGTCTTGTTTCTGATATAGCCATCACATTTCCTGCCTGATAGTCTCCCAGGGCCCGGGATGGTGGTGGTGCTTCTTTTTAAAATTCCCAGCTCTGTCAAGGTGATAATAGATTGTTGTGTTGATTTCAAACCAGACGTTTCTTGTTTTAGAGAGAGTAGCTTATCAAATCTGTTTTGGTTTGCTTGTGCTGAGAGAAAGCATTGATCATGTAGATGAGTATAAATATTTCTTGTATGCTCACTGTCAATTCCAAGGGATATTTCTGCCAATTTCTCTGTGGCATTATTCTTGCATCCAAAGACTGAAGAGTTTGAATGTTTATGAGGTGAATCTATTAGAATAATTGAAGCCCTTTCTAGGAATCCTGGGTCCACATGACCAGTTGCCAATCATATTTCCAAGCTGAAGTTCGCCTAGCACCTTGGGGGTTCACTTCATTGCTCATGCCTGAGTCGTCCAGAATAGCTGGAGTGCTTGAGGCAGTTGCCTCATGTTGCCTTTGTCCATGGGGGTTGGAATTCCCATGCTGTATAGCTTATAAAGGAGCCTAAATAAATAAACTAAATAAATGAATACAGTAGAATCTAAGGAACCACAGAAGTCTCTGATTGATTTTTGGGATAGGCTCCTAAGAGCTTTGTTTACCTGAGCATGGATTTTCTGGGCCCTAGTAACAACCGTGGGTGGGGTCTATAAATTTCACTTGACTTGCAGCTCCTGTTAGAGTAAAACCAGGAGCAGCTAGTCAAAGGAAGGAAGGAAGGAAATTGTCAAGGAATACCAGTTTTCGTATGGACCTTCAGATGACCTCTCTCTTCCCAATGCTCTTAGTACTCTTACTACCCAGAGTCAGTGGCAAATGAATAAACAATCCGACCCATTATGGAATAAAAACTATTCCCAACCAGCCCCTATTATTCACTTGTGTAGAATGTAAACTTGAAGGGTTGTCAAGGTTATCAAGGTTTGAGGCCTTCAGTAAGTCTCAGCAGAACCATTGTACCCAACTGAGGACTGAAGAGGCCAGGAGAACTCAATCCAGACTTGGGTGAGGACAGCTGTTGTGTAAACAAACCACATATTTCTCTCTCAACAAGCAAACAACCCTCTTCTTCAAGACCAACATAATTAAACTCAGTAACTCAGCCTTAATTTGGATGGCAACATCCACCAGCAGTCTAAAAAATAAGCTCCATGCCTTCCAAACTGCGGCAGATAAAATCCATTTTTTAAAAAAAAAAGTTCATAAAGGAGTTAGTGCGGCTGAGTTAATAATTCAGGAGCAATGTTCAGACAGCAACAACCCTTCAACAACAAAGCCCCCTGCAAGCAGCTTCACTTCTTCACAAAGCTAAAATACTGTTTTATGCTGAATAAATTTGAGTTTGTAACCATTCCTTAGCTCCTTGATTCAACTGTCAACAGTTGTCTTCTCAGCCTCAGCATCCTCCATGCTCTTCCTTCAAAAAAGAAAAAAAAACACCTCCCCACAACCAAGATTATCAGGTGGTGCTCGATAATTAAGTAGTTAAAAATTGAAAATGCTGCTGCCAAACCCTCCAAGGCCTTGAACCTCCCTAGTGCTTAGCCTAATGAAGTGGAATTTTCACTGCAAAATCTTGCAATTTGTTTTTTTTTTAAGTAGTCCTATAAAAGGTATCACTTACTCTTACCTTTGTGTAACCTTAAGAACCACATGGCTTTTTCTAATTCTTTTTTAACCTCTCTGTTTCTCTCTCACATTCTCAGGCTCAGTAAATCACTTTGCAATCTCACTGAATGAAGTGAGCTTTTAATAAAGCAATAAAAGCTTTTAAAAAGGCTTTTAAAAGGCAAAAAAGATTAAGACAGGGATTGGAGCTCAGCACAAACACTGCTCCTCCCTGAGACTGGGACCACAAACCTCCAGTAAATACATGAGGAGTAATTGAGATAGCTATTGAGAATAAGAACCTCTATCCAAAGTTTATGTGTAGAATCCACTGGAACTCAGAACCCCTAAACTATGTAGTTTAAACTCAGAACACCTGGTTTATTAGTGGGTTGGCCGAGATTAGCTCCCTATTCGGTTTTGCACACCATACCAGTTGTAGAAGTCACATCATAACTTTTTCGTTGTTTTATCCATACATAGGTGATGATTAAACAACAGAGTGGGTGGGGACCTCCTGAAATTTGGGAGTGAGGTGCACCCCCTCCCCCACACACTTTTGTTCTTTGTTAAAGATTCCTTCATGGTAGCATGAAGTTGTTTTATTAACTAAAAGCCGGAGAGTATATCACAGGATTTCTTCTTGCTCCTCTCATCTTCAGCTAGGTAGCAAGTCATTTCTATATGTAACATACATAGATTCCCAGCAGTGGCTTCCTCTTTTAGAACTCTTTAAAAATGTATCTGCTTTTGATTTCCTATCACAAAATTTGTTTATGTGGGAAGGAAGACAACCAGTTGATTTGTTTTCATGCAGGCACTATGATACATTTCCACCATCCCTTTCTGAATGACAACATTTGTAGCCTTAGTATCAGATCTAGTCATGGTGGTTCTTCACGAAAAATGGCTCCCTAGACTTTACTTCCTCTTAAGAAGATTATGAAAGATAGACATTTTAATATTCTTTTCATATTCCCTTCTTTCTTTGCACCAGCTCTTAGCTTTACCTGTTACATTGTTCAGTAGGATATAATTTATATACTCTGGCTGCTACATGTAAAACTCCAGTAATCCCTGCCAAGTCTTGACTTTATTTGGCAACTGCTATCACATATCATCCCTTCATGGATTGCTGCCTTGTCGTGGCAAAGGGGCTTGAGTAATTCAGAGAAGCTATGGGTTATGCCGTGCAGGTACACCCAAGATGGACAGGTCATAGTGGAGAGTTCTGAATAAATGCAATCTACCTGGAGCAGGAACTGGCAAGCCATTCCAATATCTTTGCCAACAAAACTCCATGGACAGAAAGAAAAGGCTAAAAGATATGATGCTGGAAGATGAGCCCCTCAGGTCGGAAGTCATCCAACATGCTACTGAGGAAGAGAAGAGGACAAGTACAAGTAGCTCCAGAGCTAATGAAGTGGTTGGGCCAAAGCCGAAAGGATGCTCAGCTGCGGACACACCTGGAAGTGAAAGGAAAGTCCAATGCTGCAAAGAAAAATACTGCATAGGAACCTGGAATGTAAGATCTATGAACCTTGGTATGCTGGATGTGGTCAAACAGGAAATGGAAAAATAAACATTGAAATCCTGGGCGTCAGTAAACTAAAATGTATGGGAATAGGAGAATTCAGTTCAGACGATTATCATATCTACTATTGTGGGCAAGAATCCCATAGAAGAAATGGAGTAGCCCTCATAGCCAACAAAAGAGTGGGAAAAGCTGTACTGGGATAAAATCTCAAAAATGATAGAATGATTTCAATATGAATCTGAGGCAGACCTTTCAACATCATTGATGCTGAAGAGGCTGAAATTGACCAATTCTTTGAAGACACAACACCTTCTAGAACTGACACCAAAGAAAGATGTTCTTGTCATTATAGGGGACTGTAATGCTAAAGTAGGGAATCAAGAGATAAACGGACCAACAGGTAAGTTTGGCCTTGGAGTTAAAAACAAAGCAGGGCAAAGACTAATAGAGTTTTGTCAAGACAACAAGCTGGTCATCACAAACACTCTTTTCCAACAACACAAGAGGCGACTCTACACATGGACATCACCAGATGGGCAATACCAATAACAGATTGATTATGTTCTCTGCATCCAAAGATGGAGAAGCTCTATACAGTCAGCAAAAACAAGACATGGAACTGATTGTGGCTCTAATCATCAGCTTCTTCTAGCAAAACTCAAGCTTATACTGAAGAAAGTAGGAAAAACCACTGGGCTAGTCAGGTATAATCTAAACCAAATCCCTTATGAATACACAGTGGAAGTGAAGAACATATTTAAGTAACTAGATTTGGTGGACAGAGTGCCTGAAGAACTATGGAGGGAGGCCCGTAACATTGTACAGGAGGCAGAAAGATTTGGATATCCTGGACAACCCAGATAGTGTGGTTGCTGACCTTGAGCCAGACATCCTGGAGAGTGAAGTCAAGTGGGCCTTAAAAAGCATGGCTAACAACAAGGCCAGTGGAGGTGATGACATTCCAATTGAAGTATTTAAAATCTTAAAAGGTGATGCTGTTAAGGTGCTATACTCAATATGCCAGCAAGTTTGGAAAACTCAGCAGTGGCCAGAGGATTGGAAAAGATCAGTCTACATCCCAATCCCAAAGAAGGGCAGTGCCAAAGAGTGCTCCAACTACCGTACGATTGCACTCATTTCACACACTAGTAAAGTTATGCTCAAAATCCTCCAAGGCAGGCTTCAGCAGTATGTGGACCAAGAACTCCTAGAAGTACAAGCTGGATTTCGAAGAGGCAGAGGAACTAGAGACCAAATAGCTAACATGCGTTGGATTATGGAGAAAGCCAGAGAGTTCCAGAAAAACATCTACTACTGCTACATTGATTACACAAAAGCCTTTGACTGTGTGGACCACAACAAACTATGGCAAGTCCTTAAAGAAGTGGGAGTGCCTGACCACCTTATCTATCTCCTGAGAAACCTATATGTGGGACAGGAAGCAACAGTTAGAACTGGATATGGAACAACTGATTGGTTAAAAATTGGGAAAGGAGTATGACAAGGCTGTATATTGTCTCCTTGCTTATTTAACTTATATGCAGAAAGTGAGGAGGAATTAAAGAACTTCTTAATGAGAGTGAAAGAGGAGAGCACAAAAATGGTCTGAAGCTCAACATTAAAAAAACCCTAATATCATGGCCACTGGTCCCATCACCTCCTGGGAAATAGAAGGGGAAGATATGGAGGCAGTGACAGATTTTACTTTCTTGGGCTCCATGATCACTGCAGGTGGTGAAAGCAGCCACCAAATTAAAGGACACCTGCGTCTTGGGAGGAAAGCAATGACAAACCTAGACAGCATCTTAAAAAGCACAGACCTCACCTTGCCAACAAAGGTCCGCATAGTCAAAGCTATGGTTTTTCCAGTAGCGATGTATGGAAGTGAGAGCTGGACCATAAAGAAAGCTGCCCGCCGAAGAATTGATGCTTTTGAATTGTGGTGCTGGAGGAGACTCTTGAGAGTCCCCTGGACTGCAAAGACAACAAAACTATCCATTTTGAAGGGAATCAACCCTGAGTGCTCACTGGAAGGACAGATCCTGAAGCTGAGGCTCCAATACTTTGGCCATCTCATGAGGAGAGAAGGCTCCCTGGAAAAGACCCTAATGTTGGGAAAGTGTGAGGGCAAGAGGAGAAGGGGACGACAGAGGATAAGATGGATGTACAGTGTCATCAAATCTATCAACATGAATTTGACCCAACTCCGGGAGGCAGTGGAAGACAGGAGGGCCTGGCGTGCTCTGGTCCATGTGGTCATGAAGAGTTGGACATGACTAAGCAACAAAGAATATCACATATCAGGTCAATGCTTTTAGTTTATTTTTCCCCTTAAAGTTGATCTAATAAATGTTTCAGTTTGATATGGAATTTGGGTTTGAGACTTCATTTATTGATCAACATAGTTGTTTCTATGCAACCCTGTCTTAATTGCCCTCTTTCTCTGTCCAGTTCCTATTTAGCAAGCAGCTCACTCTCCAAACCTAGATAGATATAATCTAATCGCCTCCTCTTTTTTATGTCAATGCCATATAATCTCATGTATTCTATAAAAAAACATGTATTTTTTTTAATTTAAAGTTTGGGCTAGGTTCAGCAATTAATAACTCCTTGGTACAGTGTTTTCATGGTACACCTTAACTCTTGTCTCAAGATATTAACTTGTATCAATCATAAAAGCAAAAACAGAAATATTGTGACACTTTTAAGACTGAGAATATAGCAGATATCAGGGTATTAACATATATAATTTGCAGATTGGATGCAATATGTGGTAACACACACAAAATGGAAGACATGGCAGGAGCCATGAACAGACAAACAGAAAATCAAAATAGAAGGGTAAGGATGTGTCTCATCAAGTCAAGGAGCCACAAACAGGTTTTAGCAGTGTGGTCGACAGTGTTTTGGGGAGTGAAGGCTATTGTTGCCTTCATTACACTGCCTTTGGACTATTCAAATCTGTTTTATGTGAAGGTACCTGTTCAAAAATTTTAGATGTGTCAAAATGTTGCAAATGATGAGGGCGTCTGAATTGGGCACAGTTCTAAGTGCTAGGTTTGAAGTACTGAGGCTAACACAATTTAGGACCAGTTATGAGCCTGCCCGGTTCAAAGATATCTGTGAGAGGCCCTTCTGTCTGTCTCACTACTGACTCCTTTTGGAATAAATCTAGTGTGGTCCTCTGATGTGATTGTTCCTGAGTTCTGGATTTCCTTGTAAAGCGAGGCCAGGCTAGCTTCCTCTTGGAGGACATTCTGCTGGCAAACAAAGGTACTGTACTTTAATTATATAGGTCTCTAGACCCATAAACTGAATATGTCACCAGCGATTTCACAGCATTTAAAAATTGTTTTTGCTTTTTTGTATTTTGGTTTCTGTTGTTCAGTGGTAGCTACTTTGAACGCTGGTGGAAACATGAATTTCAGATATAATTTAGAGAATCTCTGTCTTCAACAGGAAACTGTAGGAGACATGAATAATAATAAAAAATATTCTAAAATAATATGCTTCTCTGGATAGTCCTTGGATTTCTTTAAGTCGATTCAGCATATAGTAATGCAAAAAGGAGCTATCTGGCTTTCAGTTTAACAGTTATATGTGCATCTCAACAATTTCTTCTTAATTGCTTTTCTCTCAGTAGCCAACATCTTTGCTATCAAGCTCAGGGCTTGTCAGCACATGGCAATTGGAATGGGTTGGAGCAAGCTAAATAGGGTTGCTAGAGGTCAGGTCTGGTATGCCATTTGGATCCTCAAGCAACCCTGTTTAGTCTGGCTCCTTCCACTGTTAATTTGCCATTTTGTGAGGTTCAGAATATTGGCCAAATAAGCTCTTCTTCTGTGCCTCAACAGAGATGCAGAAGAACTAAAAAAAACCCAACCCTCTAGATTCTATTTTAGACTCTATTAGGACAGTGCAGATGTGCTGTATCACTTTTAAAGAAATTAAATATAGAAAACTTTCTCCTGGGAAGAGACAGGAAAGGGCAATGAGGGGCATTTTCTCTCTCTTTTCTTTTACTTGTCTTTAAGATCTGGTTGAGAACTTGCTCATACCTGAATCTGCTCTGGATTTTAGGACAGGTATAGCTAAGACTTGTTTCTTTATTAAATGAGAGACCTGGAGGCATGCATTTTCTCCTATTCTCTGCCTTAGTAAGTGGGACAGTTGGAAAGTATTCCAGCCTCCTTGGTAGCACAGAGATTGCATCTGAATGATTACATATCTACTGACAATCTTACAGTGTGGAAAGTTATGTTCCTCTTAGTTGCGCTGTAAGCTACAGAAGCATTTGATACACTTCATGATGGATTAATATTATTACAGCAACTTGAGTTCATTGCTGGTGTGATGAAAGCTGCCAATCAATGCTTTGAGTCATACCTCCAAGATCGTAGCTAATTGGTGATGATGAATCGCTATGCGTCATTCCCAAGACGCGTGAAATGCAATGTCCCTCCTGTTGTTCAACATATAAATACAGCTGCGTGGGGATTTCAAGGCTAAGCGCAGGGTTGAGTATCATCAGTATGCTGATGATAACACAACTGTATGTTTGTTGCCCCATGAGCAATCTGAGCTCTGTCAGCTCTGTCTCTTCCCTGGAGAAATGCCGGAATGAACTATCCAGCTGAATGCATCAGAACTAACTTGCACTCAGGCTGGGAAGGAATGGGGTGATGTTGGGTAGGAAGGGCTGCCCAATGTCAGCCTCTCACGTATGTCAGGCTCTCAGTTATTGCAAAGAGACAGTGAAGGAAATTTGAGCGTGTGCTGTGACTGCGGTGCAAAAAGTGGACCCTGCAACAAACTGTTGTGTGGAGTGCTTTTTTGTGGATACCAACCAGACTTGTCCTCTAAATATTAAGGGTAGGTGATCTCAGTGGAGCTGAGTACTGTTCCCCCCCCCCCCCAGATCTGGTGTCAGGCCAAGAGCTCTGCTTTCAAGGGCAAGGAGCTGCAAGCTAATGAGTGTATTTCCTTTAAGGTCACTGCAGTGGATTTTTGTTAGGTGGGAAATAGGTTTAACTTAAAACAAATGCTTTATTAAGCTGAAGAAACCCTTGTACAGTATTCCAATTTTTTTATTTTGGTTTAGAAAACTAATTTTTGAGGTTATGGCGAGGCCAAGGGGTTCTGGGCAGCCCTCATAAACAGGGCAGAATTGTGCCCCACGACTGCTAGAAGACACAAAGAAACTTGTTTAAGAAAAAAACATTAAAAACCTTTTTTTTAAAGGTATAGGGGTCTTGAATGCTGCACACTTCACATGTTGTTCTGCCCACACCCCACCTTCTCTCCTCCTCCTGGCTTTCTATTTTGCCTGCCCTCTTCAGTGGACACGGAACAGGCCTCATTTTCATCAGGCTGTTGAAGGAAGGGATGCTTTCTTTAATCCCCACAAATCTTTTGTTTTGGCAGTTATTTATTCTTGTAAATCTTAGGGTTCCACCAAGCATGTCGATACTAATGTTTTTTCATAGCTCTGTTTTTTCTATAATCTTATAAAAACAGGCACTCAACTAGAATGACTTTTGCAAGGAATTTGGGGATTTTTTAAAAAATAAACTTTCATGTTTAGTTACACCTCTATTTTCCCTAAGCTAGCTTTCCAAAGTGATTGCTGTCTTGGTGATTCAAAGACTTGATTTTTGTAATTCTTTTCACAGTGTTTTTGTACTGCTTGCACATTATTCAGAATGAACCTGTCACATTACATAGTATTTTAAAAATAAATACATCATGATGCACTTCACTAACAAGCTATGTGGGAAACAAACCTAATTCAACGATACATATTTGGGGGAAAGCAGGGAAGATGAGACAGATCCATCACCACTCCATCACTAACTGTGCCTGGAACTCATTCATGGTATGAAAATCTCAGTGGTGACCAACAGTGCAGAGTGCTTTGATTTAGCAACTTTATTGGAAGTCATACACAGCTGGTTTATTCCTCTAATGTTTAGCCAAGAAGCTACAGTGATGATCCAGATTATGGTAACAAATACTGGTAAATGTATGTTTTCTTATTTAGCTTTTCTTTATCTTTAGCTGAATTCTCTTCTTGGAAGCACTGTTCAATACAGAAGAGTTTTAGCTCTTTTATCTCCTATCATGCACTACCATCTTTTCAGTCTGTTTCTGACACTACATTCAGACTTTAATTTTTTAAATGGAAACTAAAGAGCAGAAGATATTTATTGCAATCATGTTTAATCTAATTGTGAGAAAGTCAACTATTTCTTCTATACAAAGTATAGCTTCATTTCCAGAAACTGCTCAAGAAGCATAGATGTCCTAAATCAAATATATTTTGCCCTTATTTCCTCTTAACCAAGATCTTTATGCCACCACCTTCAGCTGCCTCAATGTTTTTTGTGCCCTCATGTGTCTGTCTGTTTGTTCAGTCTCCTTGCTTCCTCTTATGTCTGGACCTCATCTCTCTTAACACCTATCTAGTGCCGCATTACTCTCTTCCCTTAAAACTACACCCTTGGACTTAACCCTTGGTCCTCACCTCGTGTATGAAATACAGTATTTGATGGAGTAAATGCGACTGCATTTAATTCTGTTCTTCCATATTTAAAAACCACAAGATAGAAAAATAATAATGTTCAGTTTGGAACATGTAAAGAACTGTCACTATGGATAGCACAAGAAGGTTATAATGCTGGATCTGAGCTTTTGAACTGCACCAAATTAATAGGTGTTGAAAAGAAAACAATGTGTATTATGAGCAGCTGGTGTGTATTTTTGGTATCTATCTTCCTCAGTCCACTGTAAAAGCCCTTTCCTTTAACTCTTAGTATCCTGCCTTCTGTGTGGACCTTTTGTGATGCTTTGCCTCCCCCCCCCCCCCCGATTTTCTTTCTTCAGGTGTTCTTTATGGGTGAATATACACATGGCATAGAAGCTGCTAAAGATTGGCTTTGAATATGTGTCAGGTACTTATACCTTATGCTGCTGCTGAAATCCAGATAACACTGTTTGCTTAGGTTTTATTAATGCTAGTTCTATCATCCTAACTTCAGATCTTTTTCCTGGGCTGCAGCAGCTGTTATGTTGCTATTATCATCTATGTATTTCTCATTCCCTTCCTTAAACATAGGCACGGTTTCAAAGAGTGAGCAGGAAATTTATTCTGCTGATAGTAGAGTCTGGGAAACACAGTATGGAACTGAAGGCCTTTCATTTCTGTAATGCAAGCATTCTATAATGTAATTTTTAAAATAATAAATTGATCCAAATGTGAAAGAAAAATCACTCATGTAAACAGAACAAAAGTCTCTTAAGAGGGGCTGCACAAATAGTGCATGTTATAGCAACCTGACGTATATTTAATTGTTGTATTCTTGAGGGCTTTCACGGACAGGATCTGATGGTTGTTGTGGGTTTTTCAGGCTCTTTGGCCGTGTTCTGAAGGTTGTTCTTCCTAATGTTTCGCCAGTCTCAGTGGCAGGCATCTTCAGAGGACAGGAGTCAGAACTCTCTCTGTGCTCTGGTGCAGTTTGTTTGGATAGTTGAGTATTTATAGCTGTGGGATCAGCTTTTGTCCTTTTCAGGAAATGGTTGATTGTGATCAGCATGTTTTTTGTTGTGGGTGTAAGGGGGAGAGATTATCTGTCACTGTGATTGATCGGTATTGTTAGCTGGTCTTTTGTGTGCAATGATCCCTGGTCCTTGTAGCTGGGTAAAGTTTGTTGACCTTTTTCAGGCTATATTTTTCAGTGCTGGGAGCCAGGCTTTGTTGAGTTTTAAACTTACTTTTTTGTTGATGCTCTGCTGGTTTTTGTGGATTTCAATGGCTTCCCTGTGCAGTCTAACTTAATGATTGCTGGTGTTGTCTAGTACTCCTGTGTTTTGTTCTTTTTATCTCTTGACCCCCTACTTTAGGATTCCAATCCCCTATAATGGGAAGAACATATTTCTTTGGTTTTAGTTCTAGAAAGTGTTGTAAGTCTTCATAGAATTGGTCAATTTTGGCCTCTTCAGCATCGGTGGTTGGTTCTTAAACTTGGATTACTGTGATGTTGAAAGGCCTGCCTTGGATTTGTATTGACATCATTCTATCATTTTTGAGATTATATCCCATTACAGTTTTTCCCACTCTTTTGTTGACTATGAGGGCTACTCCATTCCTTCTACGGGATTCTTGCCCACAATAGTAGATATGATAATCATCTGAATTGAATTCACCCATTCCCGTCCATTTTAGTTCACTGACACCCAGGATGTCAATGTTTATTCTTGCCATCTCCTGTTTGACCACATCCAACTTACCAAGGTTCATAGATCTTACATTCCAGGTTCCTATCCAGTATTTTTCTTTGCAGCATTGGACTTTCCTTTCACTTCCAGTCACATCTACCACTGCGTGCTGTCAGCTTTGGCCCAACCACTTCATTAGCTCTGGAGCTACTTGTACTTGTCCTTTTCTTTTCCTCAGTAGCATGTTGGACTCCTTCCAACCTGAGGGGCTCATCTTCCAGCGTCATATCTTTTAGCCTTTTCTTTCTGTCCATGGGGTTTTCTTGGCAAAGATACTGGAGCGGCTTGCCAGTTCCTCCTCCAGGTGGATCGCGTTTAGTCAGAACTCTCCACTATGACCTGTCCATCTTTGGTGTCCCTGCATGGCATAGCCCATAGCTTCTCTGAATTACTGAAACCCCTTTGCCACAACAAGGCAGCAATCCATGAAGGGGGGCAGCAATACATGAAGGGATTTCTATTATTTCTATTACTTTTCTATTATTTCACAATTCAAATCATATTTGTCTATATTATTTGCCATAAGGAGTTTTAGAAATAGTAACAATATACAGTATATGATTCTTCATGGTCCCCATGAATGCACATTAATGGGTTAGTCTTCTGCACTTGAGCTATTGTTGGAACCTTCTAGAGCTAAAAAATCAAGAGATAGTTAGAGACCCCACATTGCCTCTTTGTGCCTCTAACAGTCAACCTTCAGTTCTGTTTGCTGCTGCTTTGAACAAGCCTTTGAGCTCAAAGCCCGGGAAACTGAAATATTCAGCTCTGAAGTCCTCGGCACCAAAAACTCCAGCTGCCCTGTCAAAGTCTTCAGAGAAGAAAAAGAAATGTGCAACCAACCATCAACGCCTTTGCAGGAACGGGCCCGCCCAAAACCTTTGCCTCCTTGAGATGGAGCCTAGTTGCATGTCACCCAAGCTCAGCCCATCATGGAGACTATTTCCCTCCCATTCAACGACGACGTCCTTCGACCAGAAGATCACCCTCCTTCTTCTGCTTTTAGCCACTCTCCGGACTGGGCTCTGGCCCACCCACTGACTCAGGTGCAGTTGTCTCCTTCTCCAGCCTCCTCTGCTTTGCAGTTGGCATTCCCTCACCACTTGGTGGCCTGGCAACCTGTAGAGACCTGTTCATATCCTGAGGCCCCACCAACCTGGGCTCCAGCTCTGGATCCCTATCTGGCTTATTGACACCAGATTTTCCAACCAGGTGATGGCTCTCAGGATCATGAGTGGTCTGAAACTGAAGCATCTGCAGTTTACTATCACCCTGACTACCTGGGTGAACACTCTGGTACATGTCAAGGAATGCCATGGGCCTCCCCCAGCAGGTACCACACCTCCTTTCCAGGGTTGGTTGCTTTTCACTGAGATCACAGTACTTCCTGAGGCTATTACTACCTGGAGTGTCCAGGCTCCCTGAATGCTCCGCCTCAGCACCTAAGAAAGCCTTCATCCACCACTGTGAGGCTTGCACTCCTTGAGCCTGAGCCGGCTCCTTTGCTACCCACTACAGTCGTGCCCCGCTAGACGATTACCCTGCTCTACAACGAATCCGCTTTACGTTGACTTTTTTGCAATCGCTTTTGCGATCACAAAACAATGTTTTAAACGGGGTTTTTTCACTGTGTGATGATCGGTTCCCTGCTTCGGGAACCGATTTTCGCTTTACGGCGATCAGCAAACAGCTGATCGTCGGGTTTCAAAATGGCCACCGGCTGAGGAAAATGGCCCCCCGTTGTTTTCTAGGATGGATTCCTCGCTTTACAGGCACCGAAAATGGCTGCCGTATGGAGGATCTTCGCTGGACGAGCAGGTATTCAGCCCATTGAAACGCATTGAACAGTTTTCAGTGCGTTTCAATGGGTTTTTTTAATTTTGTTTGACGACATTTTTGCTCTACAGCGATTTCGCTGGAATGAATTAATGTCAAGTGAGGCACCACTGTATTTCTACTTGCTAAGCCCTTGCTAAGCCTCAAGTACCAACATCCAGGTTTTGAAGGACTTCTACCTCAGGAACTGAAGCATTGTAGCCTCCACCACAACAGTGCTCTGAAATTGAAGAGCCATTGACTCTGGAACTGAGGCATCAATGCCTTCATCATGATGAACAGATGCCTCCTCCACCACCACTGGAGCCAGAAGTCCCCACTCAGGTCTGAGTGTTGATTCCAACACAGCATCACCACTCTTCTGCAATGACCCACCAACCCGAACCCAATTACCCATTTTCAGCTGCTTCTCTACCGGTACTGCCTGCTCACCACCCGCTGGGACCGACCCAGCAAGATCAGAGCCAGTCTTTGGATTTGGATGACTCCCCCAATTCCAATGCAGCCTCAGTCTCGTTGGCTTGTACCCCTCGGTCTTGATTAGTATTCCAGAGTCAGATGCTGCTGACCCTCATCCTCCCTCTCCTGACCTTCAGACTTACCGTATTTGGAACTTACCCTATGCATAGTATAGGCATCCTTCAGTCTCAAGAGACTATGGTAACATGCTCTGTATCGAGGAGTGTCCTCTCCAGAGCATGAAGCCTGGGTAAAGTAATATGGAGGATAGGCTGTTACCCAAGCAGCAGATTCCCCCCTCTCCACGTTGCTGAAATGGTCCAATGGAAAGGCAAGAGCCAATACAACTGGTTCCAGCAATGTCGCAAGAGTTGGCCGAACAACAGGAACTGCCTTCGGGACTCCAGTTCCGGATTTTGCCTCTAGGTTAACTACTGTCTAGCAAAAGTATTTGAGCTCGAAGTTCAGATCCCTCCACTGCAGCACTCTGATCCTTATTGTGATCAGATAGACAAGGCTAACACTATCCCAGTTCAGCTTGCTATGATGCTCTGCCTCGTGAATGTTGCTAAAGGACTTTGGGACAAACCTTCTACTTAGTGTCTCTGGCTTCTAGGCAGTTGGAGAGTTATTACAAATTTTTCGACACAGCGATGAACTTCCTGGTCAAGCACCTTATACCCAACTCTATCGTAGTTGATGCCTCCCAGACAAAGTCTAAGGGACACTAGGCTTCAACTCCTAATAACAGGGAGGGATGGAAACTGGAGGCAGTGGGTAGGAAAGTTTACTCCACTGCCTCCACTGCAAATCGCTAATTGTCAGAGTGTAATGGGAGCATATAGTAGACCCCTTGAAAGTCAGCCACAACCCTTTCTGGACAAACTACCATAAGCTTGTCATGCACTAGCCAATCATGTGCACCAAGAAGCTCTTGGGGTCACTACTCAGCAAATGTGAGCTGCATGCCATGCCATGGAGTGTGCCGCATGCCAGGTATCAGCAGTGGTCTCCCTCCACTGCCATGCCTGGCTATGTTTTGTGTGCCTACCTGATCATGCTAGGGCCTGTATAGAAGATTTTCCCTTTAATAGTGGTGGCTTGTTCAGCATGAAAACTGATTACACTATGGAAGACCTACAGAAGACAAGGAATGCAGCCAAGCGTCTGGAATATATCCCCAATCCACTCAATGACAATTTTGCTACCCTTACAGATGCCCTATGCCATATCAACCTATGCAACCAATGCAACGGACACCCCCAAGACATCTCATTCTAAATATTGTCAGCCAACCGCCACCAACTGTAAGGTGAAACAGTCTTTCTGATCTCCTTCTGCTAAAGTTCCTGCAGACTCCCCACCCAATCTTTTGCCCTTCCTCCCTCAGTGGCAACTCAGAACATTTGACATTGGGTTCTGTCTATAATTCAGCATGGATACATGATAGAATTTCACCCATAACCCCACTCAAAATATTCAAACCCACACCATGGTTCCCAACTCTATACCTCAAAATATCTACTCTCCTCAGCAAAGACACCATAGAACTAGTCACCCCATCTGACAACCAGCACAGTTTTTTTCTCCTGCTACTTTACTGTCCTCAAAAAGGACAGGGGCCTCCTCCATCCTCGACCTTCACAACATCAACAGTTCACAGCCTCCAAATTTCCATGAGCACCTTAGAGACCATCTTCCCACTTCTCCAATGGGGAGACTGGTTCTTTGTCATTGGTTTGCGGGATGCCTATTTTCATATCCACATCCATCTGAACCACATACATTTTCTCTTCTTCTCCCTTGGCTCCTTAGCCTTATGTTTCAAGATGTTTCCCTTCACCCTCTTTACCACCCCACATGTTTTTACAAAGTGCATGGCACTAGTGTGGCAGCCTGCTTGTGCATGCAAGGCGTCAACATCTATCCATACATCAACGACTGGTTGCTGGTCACACCCTCCTGACACAGAGCCAAGCAGGATGTGTCTTTTACTTTCTGGATTCTGCAGAACCTTGATCTTTGGATCAACCGTCAAAAGTCCATCCTTCACCCATGCAGAAAAGTTCCTTTTATCCGAGCCATGTCAGACTCCCATTTAGGCCGTGCTTCCCTCCCTGTGGAGAGGACAACACAAGATTACTGCCCTGGTCACTGCTTTCTCCCTGAATGTGCTTTTCACAGCCATGAAAGCACGGAAGCTGCTGGGCCTCATGGCATCCACGACCTCTGTTGTTCCACATGCCTGGCTGCATATGAGGTCTCTCCAGGCTTGGTTCCTCTCTCAGTTCAACCCCCTCAAGGACCCTCAGACCAAGCTTCTCCATATCACCCCGGAACTCATCTCCAAACTAGAGTGGTGGTCCCAGGTCACCAACACCAGCTTGGGGCGCTTTTCCCCCCCATTCCATCTGAAGCTTCAACTTACAACTAATGCCAGCCTCTCAGGGTGGGGAGCCCACTGTGTGGGTCTTCAGGTGCACAGTTGTTTGGCATTTTTGGATGGGGGTTGACACATAAACGAGCTGGAGCTCTTAGCTATTTTTGATGCCCTCAAAGCTTTCCTATTCCTTCTCAAACAGAATGTATTTCTGGTAGTCACAGACAATACGACTGCCATATATTACATCAACAGGCAAAGTGATACTCACTCCCTACATCTCCTCTACATAGTGGTTCTTCTTTGGGAATGGTGCTTGGATTACCACATTTCCCCACCCTTTGCTACTCCTACCAGGAGTAGACAATGCCCTGGTTGATCCTCTGATGGGATCAACTGGACACGGCCATCTTCCGCTCCATCACTGTTTGCTGGGACCTTCCAGAAGTCAACCTCTTTGCTACCTACCAGAATACAAAATGCAACCTTTTTGTTCAAGGGGACCAAACTCTCTAGCTGTAAGGGAAAGACTCTTCTATCCCCCCCCCCCGCTGCTCCCACTACTCACACAGAGTGATATGTCAAACTGTGTTGAGACAAGACCAACACCATCTTGATCACCCCCTGGTAACCTCAACAGGCCTGGTTTGTGCCTCCCCATTAGAGTTGCAAAAGTTATCTTCACCTCCTCCAGTCCCTTCACATCCTCTCTCAGAGCAATGGCCGGATCCTCCATTGCGTTGATAGCCTGGAGGCCTTCCCCACGTTGCTAGAAATTCTCCAGGGCTCAGGCAGATGTTTCTATACATATAAATGGCAGACATTAACCTTCTCCAAAGGTTTCTTCCCGCTCTAACTGCCTCTCCACCTTGTATGTGATTTCCTCCTCGCCTTAAAGAAAGATGGGTTCTGCTTTTCAACTACCAAAGTTCATCTCTCAGCCATTGTGGCCAATCAGCCCCAGGATTCTCTGGTGTCCCTCTTTTTACGCCATCCTACAATTAAGCAATTCCTCAAAGAGGTCCACAATCTCTTTGCGAATGTCTGCCCTCCCCCTCCTCAGTGGTCCCTTACTTTGGTTCTTCTCGGTCTCATTCAGCCTCCCTTTGAACCACAGGCAACTACTCAGCTGTGTTTCCAAACACTGAAGATGGACTTCCTCGTGGCCATCATGAGGAGAGCTGGAGAACTTGCTGCACTCCACCACAATCTCCCTTTTCTTCAGTTCTGCAAAAACAAGGTGGTTGCGTATCTGGACATTTCTTCATTCTGAAAGTGCATGCTTTCTTCCATCTTTCCCAGTCTATTGTTTTACCTGTTTTTTCCCCATCTCCTTCCTTTTCTCTGGAGAGATCTCTGCACTCTTTTGATGTCAGTCACACGCTAGCCTTCTGTTCTGCCAGGATGCGGCCTTTTCACAAGACTAACAGACACTTTGTAACCTACAGACAGGGTTCAGCAGGTTCTCCTGTCTTGTCTTAGAGACTGGCCATCTTTACTCGACTACAAGTCCCAATTTCTTCCAATATCTTCACAGGAATAAGATCCATTGCTTTTTGTTTATTAACTGTCATTGCTCTTAATTCAAACTCTACATTGTCTGCTACTAATGCCAATGGTGGTGATGTTACCAGAGGGACATGCATAAATTTTATATCTCTCCCACAAACTAAGCATGTTAGGAGTTCTGAGTTCCATACTCCCTATGTGCAAACTGACCCTCAGAATTCCTAAATGCAAACCTGGATCCCTTTAAGGTTATTGTAGGTACACAAAGTACAGACTGTGGGCCACATGCAGGAGCGGTCTTTAATTTGTGTTCCAGAAAGTCTTTTCCTTGCAAGGTTAAAACCTTGTTGAGAACTTAGCCACACAGTAATATGAATATCCTGGTTCATACATCATCTTCATCTTCGTCTTAGAATTGCAGAGCTGGAAAGGGACCCTATGGAGTCTAGTTCCTGTCAAGGAGGCACAGTGGGGAATCAAACTCATAACCAATGCCTATGCCACTGAGCGAATGGGAAAAGCATAGCAGTGGAATTAGCATGCTCAAGAAACACAGAAATGGCTGTTAACTTTCATCCTCTATTTCCCTTAGTTTCACCATCCAAGGTTTGTGTCGTTGCCCATAGTTGTTAGGGCCATTGCAGAAAGTTGGGATATGTCTTTCGTCTTTCATTTTTACAAAATGAAAGGCTATCAAAATGTAAAAATGTTTTCCCTTTCTAATAGATATTGTCTTCCTGTGATGCTTGGAAAGTAGAACAATAGAAGCTAGAATATAGGGATAGAATAATTTTATACTTTGGTGTGCACTACATGTAGCGCTTGGCCAGGCTATATGGCTCTTGTAACCCTCCGGAGTTTACTGAATATTCAGGAGGGGCTGCTTGTCTCCAGCCTCTTGTCTCCATCTGTTCCTCCTAAGCCTTTGTTATCTGAGAGAAAGTAACCATGAAGGCCCCATACTCACAATGCCCAGATTAAAATGTGAACCCTGTTTTCCTGCATTTGGCTTTCTTACAGGAAGAGCTGATGCAACTAACATAGTGGCTTAAATTAATTAGTCAGACCAAACTGTCGACTTTTCTTGAGGCGCACTTGTGTGCTTTGGTCATTGCTGTATCTGCTTGGTGCACGAGTGCGTGAAGACAGGAAGTGGCAATAGTGACCCAAGGGTGCTTATGTCCTTCTAGAATGTAAAGGCAATGAGAGGCCAAGGCTGTCCAGATGATAACAAGAGTGACATTGTTTAGCGCTACGCTGCCTCCGGTTTACATTGAACAAATAAGGGAAGGTTCTCAGAAGTGGCATTTATGGCAATTTGTTGTTAGCAACTGTTGGCTTTTAGTGCTTGCAACCTGCAAGAAGGTTTAGAGCTGTGTTGCAAACATCATCAGGAATGCTATTGATCCAGCGATTGCTGTTTCAGTTAATCAACCACTCTTGTCCCTCAGTGGTATGATGGGCCGAGTGTTTGACTTAAGACTCTAGAGACCTGGGTTTAAATTCATGCCTGGCCATGGAAACTCACAGGAGGGGAGATGGCACTGGTCGAACTGTTCTTCAGATTTCTCATGTTATCTTGGAAACCCTATTAGGATTGCTATAGATCACCTGACTGCTGGGAATTGATATTACTTGTTCTGGACTCTCAGAGTGTGTGGCATTTGACAGAGTAAATGTAAGAAGCTGAGAAGAGCCTCGTGGCGCAGTGGTTAAAACGCTGTACTGTAGCTAAAACTGTGCTCACGACCTGGGGTTCAAATCCCAGGTAGCCAGCTCAAGTTTGACTCAGCCTTCCATCCTTCCGAGGTCGGTAAAATGAGTACCCAGCTTGCTGGGGGGGGGGGGGGGCAATGTGTAGCCTGTATAATTAAAAATTGTAAACCGCCCGGAGAGTGCTTGTAGCGCTATGGGGTGGTATATAAGTCCAATAAATAAATAAAATAAATAAATTTTTACTCCAGTTTGCCAAAAGTTGAACGCAAAATGAAAGATATGAAACAAAGGATTTACCCATAAAGATTGCAAGGAGATTCTAAGGAATTATAGGTGCTACAACTATCAGTTAGTTCCAAATTACTTCTTATGTGGCTCTATGATATTCTTTCCTTCCAGCATTGTTTGCGTTTGCTCAGACATTTTAGTAGAAGAGAAGGGAAGATTGGCTGCTTTTCCACTAAAATGGGATTGAAGGAATCCAGATAAAGCAGACTGTTTTCACCCCCTCCCTCTTTTTTTCCTTGAGTGTTTCTAAATGATTTTTTTTTAAAAGTTGTATATTTAAGTTTGGAAACAGTGGTCCAAGTCCAATGTAATCTTAGGCATGTTTGAGGCCAATAACTTTAAATTGTCAGTTATCATTCTTAACCATATGTCTGTTTACTTTACATTGCGTGATAGACACGTGTTTTCTCTGTTGACCTTCTTTATATAGGAGATATTTGTGCCAGAATACAAGACAGCCAGACATTCTTCTCCAGAGGGTTGGCAGGACTAAACTTGCCATGCAGTAGAAGGACACTGTTATGTCTGGTGGCAAATTCTGAGCATCACAAAAAGTTGAACATTGACATTCTCTTGGTGCACAATCTGGTCTGAGAGTTAAACATGCACTGTAAATCTCTTATGTTCAGATGCATGGGCTTTACGGGGACTGACTGTGGTGAGATCATACTTACATATTACACATAGGTTTATATTAATGGGAACTGAGGGAGAAGAAGGGATAGGAAATCGTTGTGACTTGCTGCCATACCATCAAAAGACATTTTACTGCTTCAGATGAGCAGAAAGAGATTAATTAATTAGCAGTGCCAATGATCTTATATGAACATGCCTAATGTGATGGTGGACCTGTCATCAGGGAAGCATGGGCTATTCATTGTAGCTGGACTAGTGTCTTCTATGGAAGATTCTTTTGCAGCGTAATAGAATAAGAGTACTGTAGAAGGGAGTGCCAGAGAAAGAAGGCCACAAGGAATACATGGGCAAAAGATAAACAGTGGAGGGAGAGAGTTAATAACATTGTTAAAGGCAGCTAGAAGGAGAAGCTTACGTTGGTTACAAAAGGGAAACACATTCTAGGGATTGTACAGTAGTAGCCTTGATCAAGTAAATTCATAAAGTATAAAGCAGATAAGAACAATCATGAGCCCTCAAACCAATTCTGACTTATGTCCATCCTTATGGGGGGGGGAGCACCCTGGGACTATGCACTTTGTCCATAGCCACACAAACTGGCTGTATTCACAGGAGGCACAGTGGGGAATTGAACTCCTAACCCAGATGCTTAACTCACTGAGCTATTCAGATATAACAAAAGTAAAGAAGACCACAGAGAACATGGTTGCAGAGGATAGTTACAATGTCTTTGTCAAGGTTGCAGGTACATTGAACCCCAGCATCACAGAACTAGAATGTAAAGCAGGAAGATACTAAGAGAGGGAAGGGGGAAACACTAGTATTTTGAAACATATTGTGTGGGGTATATACAAATCATAGTGCAAATAATAAACAATCTCTAGGTTTGTTCAGATGAACCCATGATGCAGCCAGGGTTGCAGAGGAGAAGTCTCTTAGAAACATCAATAAATGCACTCAAACATTCAAATATGAATGCTTTATAAATTCAAAACCAGCATTGTTGTCCCTCTCACCCCCATTTTAAGATAAAGGGCTGTGTGTGTGTCCACGTGTCTGTGTAAATACTCAGTTTCAAGGTTTCTTTTTTATTAGCATGAATGTAAAACACCCATTCCCCCCAATTCAGGTAGTGACGTGTGCACCGCCTGGTTGTTTGGGACTATATATACAATGGGATGGGGAAGCAGTGGAGGGAAAGATAAGGTGGGTACCTGGAATAGGGGAAAAAAAAGAAGGAGTAAATGGAGAAACGACAGGCAGGAAAGAGTTCCCTGGATGGATGGAGTCTGAGTGAATGACACATGAGAGAGACACTAGAAAAAAGTCAGGAAAAGCAGATGGAATTCTTGAGAAGATTTTTAAAATCAGTAAAGGAGGAGAGGGGTAGAAAAATGACAGAGGAGGTTCAGAGAGGAGTAGCATGATGAAGAAATTGTGTATGAGAAAGAGATGGGGTCTAAGCCCTAAATGCCAAGTCACACAAAACAGCAAAATGCGTGTTTCACAGAATGCAAACAGGCAATGCTCTGAGAAACGCACAAGCAAAACATATGCCCACAGGACACACCTGCCAAAAAGCAAACAAGCCTCAACATAGACAGATGCACAGAGAAAGTAGCACACAGCACTCCAAAACAAACAAATGGACAAAACCAGCTAAAGCACCACAATAAAATCAAAAGCAGACAAAGTACACAGAAACATTGACCACAGTCAAAATACTCCTTTGCTCTGCACCATTCTGCCTAGCCTCCAAGGATGGTCCCTACCTTCTTCTACAACCAACCCCAAATGCTTTCCCAACCTGCAGAGGTGCTCCCCACCCCAACCCCCCATTTATCTTTATTTCCTAGGCTCCCATCCAAATAAAGTGGTTTCCTAGGTTTGCCCATTCGTTTTATTTTGTGGGCTCCAAGGCAATCCTTGGAAGTAAAGCTAGTGTTGTATCCTGTATGTCACTCAGCAGTACTCGTGCACACCATATGTTCTTTCTTTTAAAAAAATCAGTACGGAAATGTAAAAAAAAAATAGGGGAGGACGATGCCAACATAGATACCTGAAATCACACGGGCACCAACCACCGTATGTTTGGGAGCTTGTGATTAGATTATCCTATAGTACACTATTTTATATTGTTTATCAAGTAACTATGTTTCTGAATGTTTTGTTCCATCAATAAATATCTTTACTGATTTATAGTTTCGAACGTTAGTCTTACCCAACATGCTGGCTGTGAGTTACATGGTGAATGGGAGAATGCTTCATTGTCAATTTATAGGTGGTAGCAGTTAGTTTTTTGGGGGGATATTAGCGAGTTTCAGGACTCAGCAGACAGCCTTGGTCATGCCTGCAAGAGGTTTCAGGGCCCTAGTATGTCACAAAAGCCTTGAAAGTATTGTGGAGAAAAAGCAACAGGACTTGGCAACTGACTGAATTTAAGGGAGAAAAAAGAGGGGGGGGAATCAAAGATTTGCTAATGTTTCTGGCAGTGTATGAGATGAGATGTCAACAAGCTCATTTTTTTTTGCATGGTTAGAGCAGCAAAGATTTTGATACGTGCTTTTAAAAATTAATTTTCTTTAAATAATTTTTTTCTTTACTGTTTTTCCTGGAAAGGGAGACATATATAGAAGAAGGCTAAGGATAGGGTCTGTGTGGCTCTCAAAGGTGCTGAATTATTGCTGAGCATCCATAATTTCTGGAGAATAGGAATGTAGAAATCCTCAAATCACTCCTACAATGGTGAACTTAAAGTTGGCAAATGCCATTTTTCGGTTGTGTCCCAAATGCAATATCTAAGAAATAAGATGGGAGGTATTGGTATGTTCAGAAGAATGCTGATGTTTGCATTAAGTACCAGCCGCCCAGAGTAGTCAATGAAACCAGTTCCCCCCCCCCCCAAGAATTTACTCCTTCTGATGTTTTTTTAAAATTATTTCTTGGTGGTGAGAGCGTCCTCTAGTGGCAATACATATCCTGACAATTGTGCTGCAATGTGCCCCAGGGAAGATGTTATAATATTCTGTCTTCCCTATTTTATTTTATTAGTCGTATAGAAAGATAAGACAAAGTTTTGAGGATTGATGTTGGGTTTATACTGGCATTGGAAATCCCCTCAGGGCCTCATTATCTTTTGTTTATTTTTAGTTTCTGTACAAAATCTCCCAAGGGGCACAAACAGACTGGAAAAAGAACCAGAGTCTAGTTGCCATTTATCTCTGAAGGCAAAACCCAGCATCCTCTTGGCCCTCCCATTCTGACCTCACTGCTCCTTCCCCCTCCCTCTTATTATAAATTGTGCAGGCTAATCACATAGGAGTGCCCAGTGGCTGAAGGAAAGGTTGGAAGTGTCCACTTACCATTATTCCATCCGGGGCAAGCTTATTGAAGAAGTATCTGCCAAGACAGTATCACTTCACCACAGGGAAAAATGGTGGCTGCTTGCTCCATTGCTTGAAGACCTCCAACCAACCTGGTTTGATTTTAGAAGCTAATCAGGGCTGAGCCTAGTTAATACTTGGACAGTAGATCACCACAGAATAGTAGGGAATCTCCAGGCTGGGCTAGAAGGCAAGAATCCTGCCTGGAACCAAGGAGAGGTACTGCCAGTCAGAGTGTAATCTTATTGAACTAGAAGGGCCAGTGTTCTGATCAATATATGTAAAGGTAAAGGTTCCCCTTGACATTTTTAGTCCAGTCGTGTCCGACTCTAGGGGGCGGTGCTCATCCCGTTTTTCAAGCCATAGAGCCAGCGCTTGTCGGAAGACAGTTTCCGTTGTCACGTGGCCAGCATGACTAGGGAGCACCGTTTTACCTTCCCACCAAGATGGTACCTATTTATCTACTCGCGTTTACATGCTTTCGAACTGCTAGGTTGGCGAGGAGCTGGGACAAAGTGACGGGAGCTCACTCCATTGCGTGGATTCGATCTTACGACTGCTGGTCTTCTGACCCTGCAGCTGACAGAGGCTTCTGCGGTTTATCCCACCAATATAAGCAGCTTCCAATTCTCCTAAATTGTGCTGCTGTCGAATTATGGGTATCTTTTAAAGCAATAAAGATTTTAATTCAGTAAAGGAATCCATGGACTTGAGCTTGGAAGACCCAAGCAGGGCTATTAATGGTAAGGCCCTCTGCTAATTCATAGGATGACTATAGAGTAAATAGGATGTGGCCTGATAGCACAGAGCAGCCCCATCTTGTAAGCAGCCAAAGATTTGATGGGGTTGTTCTGAGTGAGTTGATAATAAAAAGATATGTCTATGCCATCATGCAACAATTACACCAAGCTCATCTGTTTCATCAATCTTCCCTTTCTGTTCCCATCTCACAGCTACTCCCTGGAAGCCAGCCAGGCAGAAACCTCTGGGATCGACACCAAATTCCCATGGATGGCGAGGCGTGCTGTGGTCCGATCATCTCTGTTGTCCCCTCCAAGCTACTATGAAGCCGTGCATGATGGCCGTGGGCCTACCAGCCCCGAGTACCCGTTCCTTGGCAGCTGGTACCACTATATGGGTCAGGAGCCTCTCTCATACAAGCGTCGTGGAGGAGTGGTGGATCACCGTGACATCATCATGGCCCATCAGGCTCACAAGATCCACAACACACCGCAGGCACAACGCAAGGAGTGGGAGTGAGTATATTCAAGCTTTCCTGTTTGACTTGTATCCGTGGACTGGGACCTTTTTCTTTCAAAAAGGTCACAATCCACAGTGCTTACTACAGATTCCCTCCTTTTCCTTTCCCCTGCCCCAAAGCGCTTTCTGGCTGTCCTTACCAGACCTCAGAAATGCCAGGACTTTGTACCACACCTCACAGAATCCTCCAGCCAACATGGCTACAGGCTGTGCGGGCTGGAGGATTCTGGAGGAAATGTGGTCCAAAGATAAGTTATCCATATGGAATGATCCCAATAGGAAGTGTTTCAATTGTCAGTTACTAAACTCTCTCTCTCTGTAATATCAAAGTCCTGCCTGCCTCTGAATCCTCCTAACTTACTTCAGTGTCTCTTCCTCCTACCTGTCTCTCCTTGATGTCTTCATTGTTCCACCAATTCCACTTAAGCTACACTTACATCCATCTCGTCTGGTTTTAATGTTGGCCCTGTTCCTGAGGCAGGTGCACAGCTATCACTGTGGGTTTTCAAACTGTCCTACTGCTTGGCTTGAAAGCTAGTCAAATTTTCTTTGCTTCTTTTCTGACATTCTGAATCTCCAGGGGTCCTGGTGAGTGAATCTGTCTCTGATTCTCCATCAGGGATTAAAAACCTATTTTCTCCATCAGGGACCCTGTTTATTTTCAAGAAAACATAACAAGGTTGTAGTACAATAACCTCACAAAAAAAACAAACAAACCAGTTTCTGCATGCTAACATAAGACAGTGACAGCACCATCCTATACATGTCTAGTCATACTACTCAGTCTACTTCCATTAAATTCAGAAAGGTTTGTAGGCATTCTTCAGTCTCGAGAGACTATGTTAACGTGCTCTGAATAGAGGTCTTGGAACAGCATCTAGTGTGGCTGAGAAGGCCAATACAAGGATGACAATCCCTTCCACACTGAAGACAAATACAATCTGTCCCCTGTCTAGCTCCCTGATTTTGCTTGTTTCGGGACTGCCTCTTTGCCTCAGGCAGCTGAACAAGGGCCTCTTCAAATTGGGAGAGGCCATGCTGCACCGCCTGCCTCCAGGCTGAACACTCAGATGTCAAAGTTTCCCATCTTGGCCTCCCTTATTAAAATGATTCATAAGTTGTTGGATTCATAAGTTGTTAGAGCTCTTCAGCAGAATGGGCAACAGCAGCTGCATCATCAGCGAAGAGGAACTCCTGCATGGATTTCAGAAAGGTTTACTCTCTGGAAAAAAAGGTATAAGCTGACATTACACATGCAAACCCCACATTTAAGACTCCAAACATCATTTCCCAATTTTTCAAAGACATGTTTCAAATATGTCCATGGGCAGGTTGTAAAATTGCACAGGCAACTAGGCTTTCGAAGAAAGGTTCCAATGATTCACAAGCCAACAGGGGCTGCTGTATGTTTCTGATGACATAAGCTCTGTAAGAATATTTATCACAATAAGACTGTTAGTCTGTAAGGTACCACAAGACTGTCTGATTTTATTTCCTCCAGTCATAATAGGAATTTGATGAAGACCCTTTTATAGGAAATATACTTGATTATGCCTTAAAGCAAGGTGAGCCAAGTCTCCCCAGGCTGTGTTTGTGGCCCTAGGGCCCCCTCCTAATTTTCTAGCAAAAGAAAAAAAGAAGAAGAAAAAAGGAAAAAAAGGAAAGGGAAAAAAAGGAAAGAGAAGGGAAAAAAGGTGAATTGCAGCTCCAGAAAGCTCCATGAGTAGTGCTTTACCTCCTTAACACCTAAAATATTACTTTCTCACAACTGGAAAATGAGCTTTGAGACACTTTGAGTTTCGTTATTTTGAGTTGTATGGAATTTGTGGAGGTCTTACGTATAGATAACATTTTGTCACATTTTCTTTAATTTCCTTTGTGGTTATTATTTGTAGGCTTTATATTCTCCCTTTCCTGGACAGGAAAGCAACCAGACTTTTGAGAGATTGGGTGTGGGAGACAGAGTGCATCATGGTCTCAGGCATACCTCTCTAGAATATACAGTATCGAAATTATTGCTCTATTCCAAAAGGAACTTGAAGGGCTGCCAGACACTGGGAGGTGCTTTACAAGACTATTTATGCATGTGTTAATTTGAAATTTTAAAAAGCAAAGTTTGCTGCTTATATACTGCCCCATAGTGCTTGAAGCTTTTTCTGGGCAGTTTACAATTTAATTATGTAGGCTACACATTGTCCCCCCGCTCACCCATTGAGCTGGATATTCAATTTACTGACCTCGGAAGGATGGAAGGCTAAGTGAACCTCAAGCTGGCTACCTGGGATTGAACCAGGGTCATGAGCAGAGTTTTGGCTGCAGTACTGCAGTTTAACCACTCCATCACAAGGCTCCTCAATATTAATAGATTGCAGTGGAACAGAAATTTTCACAATGTGGCTTGTAAAAAAAAAGTTATAGAATGAAAACAAGGAAAACAGGATCACAAACAGCAAGTTAAAAATTACATAAAAGCAACCATAAAACTCTTTGGAACTTAAAGCATGTGGAAAAGAACATGATAATTTCATCAGGGAGCTCTTAGAAACCTGTAAAAGCGGCGGTTCCCAACCTTGCGTAACCCATGTGTTCTTGGACTGCAATTCCCAGAAGCCTTCACTCCAAGCTATGCTGGCCAGGGTGTCTGGGAATTGCAGTCCAAGAACACTTGGGTTACCCAAGGTTAGAAACCACTGCGTTAAAGGATTCCTTCCTGATGTAGGGCTCCCCTCTTTGACCCAGATTAGCCATTTATTAAGACGGCGGTAACACCCTACCAGAAATAAGTATAGTTTGATTTGTTGGCCCTGATCTTGCCACTAGTGATTGGTGATCAAGCCATCATGAAAGGTAGAGCCCATGTTCCTCCTGAAAGCCAAGGCATGTAAACCAATGTTGTGAAGACATGAGTAAGGCAAGGGGGAGCTTGACTCTATCTCCAAGTTGATATTGACACTGGTGCTCCTTTTGACACCCCCACATGCCCTCATTTTTCTTTCCAAGCCACTTCTCCCTTCCTTTCCCCCCCCCCTTTTTTGCTGCCTCATAAGAAATTCCAGCTTGTTGCCTTGGAAACACTGATATCTCTAGCAAAGGACTATAGTTTTAGCCAGCTTGCCTGGGGATAGGAAGGCTCAGAAAGGGACACTTACCCATCCACTTCTTGCTGGGGAAAGAGAGATGGGGAAAATGCACTGAAATATGGGACTCAGCTGACTGTGGAGAGCTGCAGTGACAACATTTGTGGGACTAGGCTGCAGTTGGCGCTCTACACAGAGTCGCATACCAGGTTGGCTGGCTTGCCTTATGTGTGGGTGGGAATACACTGGGAGCATGGATGGCAAATTAGCAAATAGAGCTTTCTTCTCTGTTTCCATTTAATGTTTCAGCCGGGGGAATTCCCTGAATAACTTCCTACTCAGATCTGAAATAGAAAGTGTTACCCAAATTTGCAAATCAAAAATAGCCTGGGGGACATCTAAAATGTTTGAGCAACTGATGCTCGAATGAGGTGGTGATCAGCTTAGGTAATATATTGATCTAGTTCATTGAAGGGAGGCAGAGCATGAGTATATTTGTGTTTGTTGTATGTTGCCTTAGATCCCACAGAATGGCATTCTCCATTTTTTCCCCATCAGTAAGAGAGGATGCTCCTTTTCTATTTGAAAGTGTCAGAAAAGAAACAGCAGACACCTGTCCTTGTCCAAAATACTAGAAGAATGTACAAACAGAGGAGGCTTATAATCTTACTTACCACAAATGCTGTATCCGTGGCATTCCTCATCTGTGCTTCCAGCAGCATTTGCTCTGGTGGCAAACCTCACTTTTCATGTAAGCCTTGATGAATTCCATCTGGCTCGGGGTTATTTTTTTTTTATGGCAAAGGCATAATTTGTCAATTTGTTAGAAGGAGTTCGTTGAGTGTGATGTGCATGTTATGTTCTGGTACTTAAATATCACAGTAACAAATTGCAGAATGCCAGTTGCTTAATTAAGCAAAAATATAGAATGGGAAAAGGATTACATGGAAAGTTCCCAAATGCCATGTGAATTCCCTTTGAATGTACTTACTGACATTTGTTATATTTATTGAATTTAGCACTGCTACAGAAATGTGTATTTGGTTTCCTACTTGGATTGAGGTGGGAATACAAAGGGTCCCAAGAAAACAAGGACCAATCCATTATCTCTGAACTGAAAATAGTCTTGTAGGTCCCCCAGTTATCTTGCTGGATATGCTTAGCATGCCAGGGTTTGACCTGCCTGGGGTCAAGGTAGACTGGATGCTATTGCTACTGCCAATTCAGAAGCACCAGGGCTCCAACCTAGGCTGATGATATCAATGCTGCTGTCCAGTGCCCTTGCCTGAATGTCCAGTGTGAAAGGAGGGGGAATCCCAGACCCTCTGTGATCAGTTTCTAGAATCTGGGAAACCCATCTAGAAACTCAGTGAAATCTGATGAAGGATCCTTGCATATCTCCCACTTGGTTCCTTCCCCGAAAGACATACAAAGTGGCATGATGCTGAAGCATTCCTAGGATAGTTCTCCTGATGGTTTTTTTTAATCTGCAAAGGTGTCTGAGATGAAAACCTGCAAAATCAAATGTGTTTTTTTATGAGTTATATTCTCATTTTTGAAAGGCAACACATTAGAGAATCTTACACTGAAATGAATCCCAGATAGTAAAATCTATTCTATTTCTGCCTTTTAAAAATCTCAACCTTCTCTATGACAAACTATATTTGGAATTGGGCAGGAATCATAACATTCACAGAAGTGTTTGGTTGCCTCATAGATCTCAGACCCACACATTAAAACAGATCCCCATTGGTTGATTGCTTGTTTTTAAGTCTACAAAGCTGATGGAACTTATATACCTGACACCTGCTGTCTTTTACAGTTATTCTAATTGGTACTTAATTTCCATTGTCTGTTGCCCCCCTTTT
The DNA here is from genome assembly GCF_051106095.1 of Pogona vitticeps. NCBI lineage: Eukaryota > Metazoa > Chordata > Lepidosauria > Squamata > Agamidae > Pogona > Pogona vitticeps. The sequence goes on along the minus strand of NC_135784.1, from coordinate 122,891,143 downwards.
TTGCATTCTATGACTGTGCTGTCTTTTTATAAAGTTCTGTTAGTCATGACTCTTGTATCAAGTATGTGAATGCTTTGTAAAAAATATCAGAACATTAAACTATGTTATTATCTTCTTCTAGATCAAAATTAAATGCTATGAAGTACCCATGGCCAATATTACTTCCTTCCCACTCCATACTTGTGTCCAGAATTCTGTTGGTGATTTGTGTAAGTTAAATTGTGCAGCTCTTCATGGTGAATTGTTGCAAACTAACACGTTGCCCATAACATTATGGGGCGTACACCAGATTAGTTGCAACAGGCACATACCTGGTAATGTGCCTTGTGCCTTCTTTATTCATAGCACATTTGCTGCTATGAGTTATGCCATTTAACTTATGTACACATAAATCACCAACAGTGTTCTGGGCAACAACCAGTAAAATTACCACTGCATTGCATGTAAATTTCTTCACCTCTGCATGTGGCAACCTGTGAAATGGAGAAGAGGATACAAGGAATGTCTCCATGCAGTGATATGGCATCCTGCATTGCCAGAGATTACTTGGGAAGAGAAGAGGATGAAATTCACCACTGTAACTTCAAGAGCAGCCATGCGCCTTTTGTAGCATTTAGTTCTGGCCATATTTTCCCCTTAAAGTCTTGCTATTTTTCCTTTGGGCTGGAATAAGTGACAGTGTCTTTTTATGTTTGGTGCTTGTGCGTTTTCTTTTCTTGTTGAGATATGCAGCTCAGAAATACATTTCTTTTGTTCTGATGTCCTTATTCCTCCCCCTTTCAACAGCCTGCTCTGAGATTGCTTTTCCTAGGCTGGCTGCAGTCTTTGTGTTGTCAGACAATTCCTCCTTATTCATCATTATCTGTTCAAAAATAGCCAGTCCTGAGCTTCTGCATACATCTGCTGAAAATGTTCCAGATTCCCCCCCCCCACCTTACCCTTGCATTTACCTAATCATGAAAATAAATCCGTTTCAGACCCTCATGCTTATGGCATGAATGTCCTCAGAGAGGAAGACGAGACAGGAAACATATTTGAGATGTTGGGGACCATGCCTTATTCTCCTTTTTTTGCCTGAAGGCATGAGGGCTAAGGCCTGAGGCAGGTGGCCATGATATTAATTTGGTTGTGTGAATGTGCTGAGAGAGACTCTCTATCGGGTGTTTCCTTTTTTGACAGATATAATTCTTGTTTCAGGGCAATTTCATGCAAGCCCATTGGGTGGCACTTGTGTTCTCTCTCACAGATTTATTCAGCAATCTAGCCTCCTGTTGGTACAGGAGGCCATTAAGCTACCGATAGAGTCTTTCAGCTATTCCTGAGACAAGGTTAACATGGTCACTTTATGGTGAGGTCACAGACTCTTCAATTCTACTCCCAGAAGGGGGCAAAGGTTCACTTTAGCTGGCCGGCCACAGAGAGTTTGGTTGTGTATACTATAAGTCCATATGTTTCATTGGTTTATTTATATTTGTGAAAGAGTATACAACCTATCCTCTTCCTTGAATAAACAGAGCAACCACTCTCTATAGTATAAAATGTTGTCAGATCTATCAGAGGGAAATAGTACTATGGATGCCTTCAGAACCAGTGAAATAATAATGTATAAATTAGCATGGTCGGAAAAGATGAAGGTAAAGTTTTACTAGTAATATCTCCATAAACAGTATTCATAGAACACTCATTTGTTCAGATGAGGGGGCATGCCATCTTGGGGGAGACATAAGGAAATGTCGAGGGAGGTACAAGACTCTACAAGAACTCTACCCAGCCACAAGGACCAGGGATCATTGCACACAAAAGACCAGCTAAAGACACCCATCAACCACAGTGACAGATAATCTTTCCCCCTTATAACAACAATACATCCACAACAAAACCATGCTGATCACACTATCTCCAAAAAAGGACAAAAGCTGTTCCCACAGCTATAAATACTCAACTATCCAACAATCATCAACAGGGCATGGACAGAGTTCCTACTCCTGTCCTCTGAAGATGCCAGCCACAGAGACTGGTGAAACATTAGGAAGAACAACCTTCAGAACATGGCCAAAAAGCCCAAAAAACCCACAACAACCATTAGATCCCGGTTGTGAAAGCCTTCGCGAATACATTTAGAAGTTTCCCTGCAAACAGGGTCCCTCATTGAGTAAGGTCCATGATCACCAAGAGATTTCATAGCACACTTAATAAAGCATTTGTGAAAATTTTATTCAAGACTTTTGTGTGGTAGTAATAGCATATGCACTGATTTTTTGAGTGGGGCTGGTGTGTCAGACTCCTACCTCATAGCCTTCATGTGTTTTGAGTACGTTCCTTAATAGGGCTAAAGAAGGTGAAAGATCCCTTCCCAAGGTTCTGTGAAAGGCAAGAATGATCCACAGATGGAAGCTGGATTGTTTGTACAGTAGATCATGATCTGAGTGAGCAATTGGGTTGACTGTGTGACGTGAGCAATAACGATGACTGAATAAGTAGTAAGATGCACCGGAGTTTCAGCTTGACTTTCTATCTGTGATACCACATCCCCTGTACTTTTGCACAAGAATAAATCATTTCCATCTGCTTGCTAATGTTTTCTTAGTCCTATAGATAAGGCCAAATTTGTCCTTATCTATAGTTGTTCTCATTAATAACTTTATTAATTGTGTTAGGCTGGAAAATTGTATTAGGTTGGTGATTTTCCCAATGCTTTATGGCTGTGTCTGGATGTTTGAGCAGACCAACATCAATCCATAGGATATATTAAGTGCCTTCCTCTTCCTCTTCCTCCTCCTTCTCCCCCCCCCCCCCCGGTATTTCCACTACAAAGTAGTGCTCGGTGCAGTTTATGGTCTTCATAACACAATGAAAACAATTAAAACCAGACTTAACCATAAAATCACTGAAATCAAATAAAACTAGCCCAGCAACAACAGCAAATAATAATGTGCTGTCAAGTCAGTTCTGACTTATGACAATCCTTCCAATAAAAGGTATCACTCTTACATTGGTATAAACAAATGAAATGCATGAAAGATAAGATTCAGGATCTTGATGATGGTGGAGCCATTAGCTTTGAATGGGAGGGTGGGGCATGAATGTTTCCTAAAAGCATTTTACCTGAGGAAGCTCTTTGTGATAATTAATCTATGTAGCACAGTCAGTCTTCCCATTCATACAGTTGCATAAAATGCTGGTTGTTTCAGCAGGGATATTTAATGAGCTGCAGGACTCAGTGCTTCTTTTCATCTTGATCTGTAGTTCTTAAATGAGGTCAGAACCTTCTACCAAGTCGTGGTGACTCAGTGGTTCCTCAACTAGTCAACAGTGAGGGACAATGAAGCATGGGGAGCACAGGAAGCTGCCTTATCAGTCATTCCAGTGATCCCTTTATCCTAATATTGCCTACTCTGGCTGCCAGCGCCTCCCAAGAGTCTCAGAGTGATATCATTCACATGATCTGCTACCAAATCCTTTTTCAACTCGTGATGGAAGGATTGAACTTTGCATCTTCTGCATGCAAACACATGTGGGTTTCCCTCTAGTCTTAAAGTTTGGAGTCAACAGATATGTCCTGAATGGGGGTGAGTGTTTTGTGACTGGTCTGCCCTGGAAAATGAGTTGAGGAACATCACTACCTAACGTAGAACAGTACAAAGCAGACTGGCTTTTTTGTTCAGCCATTTGACAACTTGTGGTTTGGACACCCTGTATCAGTTCTCCAGCTTGCACTGATGTAGTCTGGTATCCCTTTAGAGCGGTCGTCCCCAACCTTGGGCCTCCAGATGTTCTTGGACTACAACTCCCACAAGCCCACACCACCACCTCTGCTGGCCAGGTTTTCTGGGAGTTGAAGTTCAAGAACATCTGGAGGCCCAAGGCTGGGGCCTCCACTGCTCTAGAGCACACCAAAGAACAAACCCAGAGGCCTGTTCTGTCATGGCACATGCCCTCTGTACCCATTTCAGCTGCCTTTCAGCTGGAGAATTCCTGGTGGCTGACAGGGAACTGGTTCCATCCCTTTCAGCAGCACAGCTATCACAGCAGCTGTCAGTCTGTCGCACTGAATACTCCAAAGAGGCTACATCAGACTTGGTGCCCCTAGAGCAATACTTAAGTGGTCCATAGAAATTAACTTGTGGAGAGATTTTGCCCAGGAACCTTTAGAAAGAGAGTCTCAGCACATACAGCAGAAAGTCTGTATTAACCAGGAATGCTTGTATGCAGAAGGGAGGGACAGCCATATGTGGTTTTTTTATGCACAAAGAAGACAAGGCAGAATTTATTTCCTTATATTTAAGCTTGTCACAGGTGACCTGGATGTCACAGGTCTTTACTTCCCCTCATTCCCTGAATAAATTATGCCATGTTAAATTTTGCCAGTGAGAAGGTGGAACTTTGAATAACATTGCCGCTAAGCAGCTAAGTTGGTCCATAGACATTCACATACTTGGCTAGCCCTGCAGGTAAATTTCTTTAACAAGATTTCATCTCCCTCTTTAAATAGGAAAAAGTTAATCAAAACAGAGAAAGCACACTCTCCCCTCCCCCGCTACCCCAATACTCTGCTTTAAAGATAAGATGACATCTTACATGCTTAGATACATGAAAGTGGCTGATTTTCTTTCATTCTTTCTTGTTTTAATATTGAACTTAAGGCTCCTTGCCACCTAAATCGGAGGAAGCTGTTCCGGCTCTAAACCAGTGTTTTGCATCAGTAATGGACTAGATGAGGGTGAATAAACTAAAACCTAATCCAGACATGACAGGGCTGCTCCTGGTCAAGCAAAAGGCTGATCAAGGAATAGGACTGTGGCCTGTACTGTACTACCCCTGAAAACACAGGCCCGCAGCTTGGGGGTGCTGCTGGATTCATCCCTGAGCCTGGATGCCCAGGTTTCGGCAGCGGTGAGGAGTGCCTTTTGCACAGTTAAAACAATTTCTGGAGATATCTGATCTGGCCACTGTCACACATGCCCCAGTTACTTCGTGGCTGGATTACTGTAACTCTAAGTGGGGCTGCCTGCGGAAAGTGTCAGGAAACTTCAGTGGGTCCAAACTGCAGCCGCCAGATTGCTGACTGGGGCTGGTTACAGGGATCACATAACCGCCCTGTTACAGAAGCTCCACTGGCTGTTGATCAATTTCTGGGCACAATTCAAAGTGCTGGTTCTTCTCTTCAGGCCAGCTTTCCCTCAGTGGCTGGCTACATGATGATTTGTTAAACATGGCTGCTCTGACTGGGTCTTTAGTACTATTTCAGTTTACCATCTCTCAGAGTGGTATTTGTTCCTTTTTAATATTTGCATACTTATTGTTTTAACTTTAATATTGTGTTTTAATGTTGTAAGCAGTCTCTTTGTACTCATTGTTCTTCGCTTAACATATTGTCTTTTAATGATGTAAACCACTGTTGCATACTCATTGTTTTCAGCTATAAATATTGTCTTTCAAAGATGTAAGCCGCCTTGGGTCCTTTTTAAGGACAAAAATTGGAGTAAAAATGTTTCAAATAAATAAATAAGGCTCCTTGGGCAAGGTGGAATTTGGAGTGAAAGAATGCCAACGGAGGGAAGGCATGCTTCTTTCTGCTTCTCGCTTTTCTGCTCAAAAGTAAATACCTTCAAGCAGCTTTTCAAATAAATGTTTACTATACTGTTATGTACACACAGTCATGTGTGGCATGACCAGAGTGAGTGGTCAGTCCATTTGCTGCTTAGCTGAGCAATGGCCCAAACATACAGCATGTGTTCTCTGAACATATGCTTTTTTTTTTCTTAAAAACTGTTGAGCCAAACCCTCAAATAGCAAGTATAAATGCCTTCCTGGAATTAGGGAGGGCTATGCTTGTGAGTGCGCACTACAAAACACAAGCCTTTAGGTCATGCATTAACCCCTGGGAGAAGGGGACCCAAGGTGGGGCAGAGAGTGGGGAAAGAGACAGGTAATTCACTTCAATACCAATTGCTTATCATAGGCCTGGATGGAATGGAGATATGCCTATAGAACCATACTGAGTCTCAGTAGGAATTTCTACAAGATTATTTATTCTTAATTACTGCATATCATCACAACACATGAGTATTGGGATTCAGCCCATGTTGGCCCCATGATGAGACAATGAACGGTGTAGGTTCCATGCCATCACAGTCCAATATGTAATGACAGTGCAAGGTTGCCTGTTATGGGTATATCTTTTCCTATCCAAAAGGTTTGGTTATAACTTCCCGTTCCTCAATAAATTCTAGCCAGGGAAGGGAAGGGAGAGAGCAATTTTAAAACTGCATTGTGCAATTACCATATAGACACATAAAGAGGAAGTCAGAGACCTTTCCCCCATGTGGGATTGCCCTCTATTACATTTAATGACTAAAATCGCATATACTGTACATGTGAAGCATGTACAGTACTACTTAGCCATGTTCATCTGCCTATTTAGATACTGTATAGGGAAAGGAATGTATATGGTTGTTGTGGGGTTTTCGGGCTCTTTGGCCGTGTTCCGACGGTTGTTCTTCCTAACGTTTTCGCCAGTCTCTGTGGCCGGCATCTTCAGAGGATGGGAGTCAGAACTCTCTGTGTGCTCTGGTGCAGTTTGTTTGGATAGTTGAGTTGCAAAATGTCCACTGAATTGTGGCTGAGAGAGGCTGCATGGTCTACAGTGGGAAGAACTTGACCGACCCCTGACCTGTGTTCGATGTTCTGAAGGTTAGAATCAAGCTCTTAAGTGATGGTGGCAGGCCTGTTTCTTTCAACAGGATTGATTCTCAGTTAGACATATTGTATGTACTTATATACCTGATACAAAAGGGGTAGGACGATGAGGCATGGGCAGTTCAGCCCATTTTAGTGCATCTTTTCCCTTTGCTGAGGCACAACATTGGCACATGGCACTTGTGCGAAGCTCGTGTTGTATCTCACACAGACGCGGATGGAAATTTGACAAGATTTGGAAGATTTTTTTTTCTCTAGACAACTCCAAAAAGTCACATGTTCCTGTTAACTGGTACAGCCTTGTGGTAGCTCTTTGGCCTGTGTTGCCTGCACTGTAAATCAGGGATCTGTGCTGGTATAGAATCTCTGGGGTGAAGAGGGGAAAGAACCATGCCATATGCTAAACTGCAGTTTAGTGTATGGGAAAACAACAGAGAAGGTAGGCATTCTTTCAACTGGGGTATAAATTAGCACTGGGCTTGCTTGGGCCTCCTGGCAGAGCCTGCCATGGATGGTAACCTTATGCCTTGGTTGATTGATTGTCCTCATGTTACAAGTTATACCTGATAGCTGTACCTATCCATCATTCACCTTTCCCACAATGCTAAAGGATAGAGGCAAATGAAAATGGTGTCAACCCCCCAGTGCCAGATTTATGCATAAGCTAAGCAAGCTACAGCTTGGGGCCTCATTCTCAAGGGACTTTAAGTGTATGTGCATCTGCATGCATAAGCCCTAAAGTTTCCACCTCTAAATCTGTGGCACAATTTACACAATTGTGTATTTATGAAGTACAATTGAATTTGTAGTTACTCTTGGACTCATTCAGCACAGTTTGAACTATAGCAGTAGAAAGAAAACTAACAAGAGCTGCCTCCTCTTATCAGTTACAAGAAAGATTTGTACTCATATTTTGGGTAGCCTTGCCCAAAACACCCCAAATTGGCCTCATCTCCAGGAGAGGGCACTCGTGTTTGGTGGTAACGACACTTACTAGGAGCATTACTCCAAACACTGCTGGGTGACACTATGCAGCAGGGTTGGATCAAGATGTGCTCTGAGGTCCTAAGCTGTACTGTATTTAAAAGGTCTCATAACACTACCAAAGCCAAAACAAAACACTTTATTTGCCTTTTTGTGTACCCACCACCTACCTCAATATATGTAACAATATGATAAGATGACAAGATAAAATGAGCTTACAATAAGCATTGTGAACCAACACTTCATCAACAAGGAGCAAGAGTGGCTTTGGACAACTGTATGGTGGCAGGCTTTGGACAACAGCATTAATTCAGTCCCTGGTTTTATCCTATTGATTAATTGCCATTCCCATTGATATTGCTGAGTTACTCCGTTTCAATAAACATGACCTTCAAAGCATATTTCAGGGTACACTGAGCACCCTTGAAAGCTAATAAGGGGCTCCCCAATTAATAGGGGAGTAATCATGTAGACTGTGTCCCTGAAATTGTTTGTCCTATATTGCTTGATTGCCTTCTGCAGTGTGCAACCTTAAAGGGATGTAAAGGACATTCTGATTTGCACACACTGTTCAAGCAGAACAACACTTTGGTCGTATATAGTAGTTCTGACTAGTACCCTATATGAGCTAAGTAGGCACCTTAGAACTGTATCAAGGGGGATTCTGTAACAAACTGCTGGGGTCTCTCAACAGTGTGGAAAAGGTTCCCCCAAACTGGAACGATTCAAAACCCTTGCTCTAAAGGATCTGTTTAGGTTGGCATTCTCTGGGGCATGGATGTTTTTGCTTGTCATTTACTGTGCACCTCCTACACTTACAAGGTTTCTGGGCGCATCTGTCATATAAATAATAGTACAGAGTTGGAATGGCAGTAGAGGGATTATTGAAAATGCCAACTCAGTACATTTCAATGGTGAAAAAATGGATTAAAACACTGGAAGATAACTTATATGTACTGAGTCAGACCATGGCTCCCTCTCCCCTGACTGGCAGTAGCCTGCCAGCATTTAAGGCAGGAGTTTTTCAAGCCTTATTTGGTGGTGCTGGGATGTGAATATGGGATGTTCTGCGTGCAAACCACTGAGCTACTGTTAGGTGCCACAGGAAACAATAAGGCACTTGTTGATTAGATGAGCTTAGAATATGCAGGATGAGAGTCTTCTGAACATTGAGAACTCTCATCCTGCATTGTACTTTTATGGGAGTAGCTCTGCTGGTTTATACAGAAACATGGACCCAGATTGGTAAATTCATTTCATAGAATCATAACACCAGAATAATCTGTGAAGACCAAATATCCACTCATTTTCTGTGTCAAATCGGCAGGAAGCAGCTACATATTGTCTGAGCAAGGTGCAAGTCTGTCCTCTCCTTAAACACTTCCAGGCAAGGACAGCCAACCATTTCCTAACACGGTTTTGTTGGTGAATTATAGCTCTCGTGGTTAGTAGATCTCTCCTAAAATATGTCTGAATCCTGCTGCTCTTTCATTTCTATCCCTTAGTCCTAATTCTTGACTCTAGATAAACAAAGAACAAGTGTGTACTGTCTTCTGTATTATAGCCTTTCAGGTATTTAAATTTCTCTTTTGAGCCAGGGTGGTGTAGTAGATAGGGTGTCAGAGCAGAATGCAGGAGATTGGGGTTCAAGTCCCCGCTTGGCATGGAAATTCACCATGGAGTGGCTGACAGTGAGAAACTACTCCTTGAACAAAAAACCCTGCCATAAGTTAACTTACGACGACAACAACAAATTGTTTCTTCTGCTTACCCTTCAACTCATGTGAAACCAGGCTTTACTGGCTTTTAAAATACAGGGCATATTGGTTTTACTCTCAGCTAAGTATTCTTTTGTCCTTTCTCAAAACCAGGGACTGCTTTTTTCCCCCTAAGTATCATTTCCGGTTGCCTGTTCACCTCCCATGAATGAATTTTTGATAAACAAAAATGGAATGTATAAGGTCCAGTTCCATGTTTAACATCATGCCCAATCTGGTTCTGATTCCAAAGCTCTCATACTCTATTTGACTAAAGATGTTCCTGTGTTCCTGCAAGCCCCGTTCTCTGAGGATGTCAGGAATGGCATGGCAAAAGTACTGTAAATGGGAGCAGCTGTTTCTCATTTATTTCAACTGAAACAGCATCTTCAATTCAAAGGAAAGGCTGTTTCATTCAGTGCATGATTAATCTTTGAAACTCAATTGGTTGGGTGCAGATTTAGTCAGAACAGATCTCTTGAAATGAATGGGACTCAAGTCCCACTGAGTTCAAGAGGTCCGTTCTCAGTATAACTAAATTTTGATCCAAACCCTTGCTATTGGTGCCTGCAAAGGTAAAAACTAAATTATAGATTTTGCTGTCTTGTTGAATATAAAGGTTAGTATTATATTTAGAACTGTACACATTGGATGTATCTTTGGATTATCAGAGGTCTGTTGGTGCTCTTCACCAATGAATAAGCTCACATACCATGGTCAAGCGAACATGATCACACGGGGAAGTTTTTCTCTGGGCGTTGATGATATAGTAGTACGTAGTCCATTTGATAGACTGTTAATTTTGTTTATGAAGGCACTGGCACCAAACCTGATCCCCTGTGATTTTATGCAAATAGGGTCCTAAACAGATTGACTGGAAAGAATGCCTATAGATATTCACGGAGTGCATTGTCAAGCCACTCCAGTATCTTTGCCAAGAAAGCCCCATGACCAGAAACAAAAGGAAAGAAGAAGCTGGTAGGTAAAAGTGAGAGAGAATGGAAGACAACATCAGCCTGTGTGCCATAGTGAGGCAACCTGCTATTTCTGAGGGCAAAATGTACAATAGGAGGAAACAGCCTCAGAGTTCCACTGCCTTCTCCTGTGCTTCCCCCAGCACAGCGGCAGGAGGGCTGGATGTCAACATGACAGAGGTGCCCCCCCAGGCAGTGGTGTGAAAAATCAACACGACAAGCCCGTCACATTTTTGCTCATCACTCCTGGAAGTGCAGTCACTCTGATCTTGTCTCCCGCCCTTTGCCACTCATGGCTCAGGAGGCATGAAGCCTTATATTACGGGAAACAAAAATAAAACAGGAAATTCTGTTAGGACTTTGGTCTTGAAGGAAGGAAAGTAGTTTAGTCTTATTTAAAACTCCATCTAGATTTTGATGTAGGGGAGAAAATCAAGAGAAGAGAAAGGGATCGAGGGATCTCAAGGAGTAGGAAAACCACCCCTGCACCCTAGAAGAGAACTTTCCCCAGTGATATTTACAGAAACCCTCAGCTCTTTACCACCTTCACCCCCCACTACTACTGTTATTTTCAATTTAAACAAACACACACACACAGAGAAAGAGAGAGAGAGAATGTCTGAAAATCCTGACTTCCTGATTTACTCCACCCCCCACCTTACCCCCCCCCCATTTGTTCTCAATGGGATACAAGTGAAGAAGGAGAAGGGTTTCAGCCCTCCACCTGAGCTACAGTGTTTTTGTTTTGTTTTGTTTTCATTCCTGTAGTGCCTAGTCAGGGTCTCCAGTGGGTTGAAGGGTTGTGGAAGGAACAGAATTTACTTGGTGCATCTGTGAGGCACATTCTGTTTTTCTGGTCCACTCCTTTTTGTTATAAATTGGCCTTCACTGGACCAGGTCTCAGACTTCCCAGCCTGCCTCCAATGGTTTAAGTTTAATCACTGCTGTGGATTTAATTCAGTTGCTCCATAACAGTGCATGGCATGAATTTTGCCCATGGGCATGATTAGCCTATCTCACATAGTTTTCACTTCCCTCAGAGGCAACCCCATGTTCTGCCTTTCTGTCTTTTGTCATTGTTTATAGTGAGGCTTAAAGAAGAGAACTGGGCTGGATCCATTTTATGAAGAGTGAGGCATGCGTGCATCTGCTCCCATGCACTCTTGGGTGTGAGGTTTTCCAAGCAAAGGCCCAAGTGGAGAGGGGGAGACTGTCTTGTTGGCCTGACCTCTGATTGCAGAAAGGACTCAAAGAGCGGCCCAATCCTGCTGGGCTTCCCATATTCTGCCACCTTGGAGATTTCATTGTGAGAGACTGAAATCAGGGATTGCTTCAAATGTATCTCTGAATGAGGATCTCTTCCATGCATTTGACATTATCTTCAGTGGGGTGTTCATCTGAACAGGCATCTGAATGTTCGTCCCCATCCACTTCCTGATACTGTACATCTATTCAGGCATAACTACAGTACATGCAACTGGAACTGGATAAGGGCTAGGGAATGTTGGCTTGATTGCTTCGGCATCCTGGAAAGTCATTTAGAAGGGCATGCTTTGGGGATGTGAGTGCAAAAATGTTGAAATTATGTTGCCCTTCCCCTTGTGTTCTTCCTAGTCTGTTCGATTGCTTTAGTTGACAGGTGGGTTGCTTGCATGCAAATGTACCACTCACATCTCCAGGAGATGTGCCATGCATAGCCATGTGCAGTTCACATCCCTCTCCACTCAGAGTTAACATGATGTCCCTGACAGACCGAAATATTGAACATTATCCTGCTTCTAACTCAGCATCAGTATGCCACAGCCCTTCTCAACAGGCAGGAGTGTTTCCTTGCTGTAAGAAAGGTCCGTGTACTTGTCCAACTTCTGCTATCTAACTCACACCTATCCAACAAATCCCAGCCTTGGAGAGAGAGCTTCTGGCTCTGACAATAATCTCTTCCTTGAGCTTCGGTCATTTTGGAGGCTCAGTGAATAACTGGGACTTCTTCTCCCTGTGACCAGTGGAGCACCCAGAGAAAGCTGTGAATCCCTGTTTCTACACTATAACCGATGTAACATAAGTACTCAGAACACACATACAATCTTTCAGAGTACAGCTGCATAATTATTACCATTGGTGTACTTTTAGTGATGTACTAAAAGTACACCAATGGTTCTACCAGTGTTTCTTGGCTACACATAAGAGATCCTGCTAGGCTTGGCACCTGGAAATCATTTTAATATACATGGTTAGGGTTTGGATCTTTTATGCCAAAGCTGTCAAATGACCTTCTCATTTACACAAAGCCCTGTGTCTTGACTGACAGCCAATGAGATGCAGTGAACAGAGTTTAATCCTAGGACTCAGGTGACCTGAATTCAAAACCTTGGTTGTCCATGAAAACTCAGCAGGAGCTGGTAGTGGTAAACCATTTCTTGAACGTCACCATAAGTTGGAAGTAATATGATAGTACATAACAATATAGCAGCTGTGCACTGTTGAGGATATTAATCACTATTTCAGTTCTGGGCTCAGGCTTGTTCCATTTGGATTAACTTTTTGCCAATTCCTGGATGCATGCCTCGTAACACCCTAATTTGTGTGCCTTCACATGCCCCAGTCTTGGAATTTCCAGCTTCATTTTGGTTCTTTGTCTCAGTTTATTTATTTGTTTACAGTAACAGGGTAGCAAGATGGTCCCAACCAAGATGGCTCTTTACTGACCTGGTTTGATACTTCTTCTAGAAGCTACTAAGCCATTTCCATCCCCTGACAGCTTGCAGTTAAGAGTAGCTGAGCTCAGCAGTCTGGCAGTGAGTCTGAGACCTCAGCAAGCACATTGTAAGCAAGACAGGAGTCCGTTTTGTTGTGGACAAGCTTGTGGTCCCTTGTGCAGTCAAGAGCTGTGAAGCTCATCTTCTTACTAATGTAAACAGATTCAATGCTGTTTCAGCATGCCATGAATAAAGAAAGAAAAATAGCATTCTAACTATGCTCATAGCAGATTCTTCACCTTGGTTTGAACCCAGCTTTGTGCCTTGTGTTACAGGCAAACATAGAATCAAGTCGGACACTGGACTGGTGCATTACTTCCTATACCAAAGATTTATCTCAGTCTTTAGTCATGCACCTCTCTTTGCACATAAAATGTGCTGTCTGATGTTAGTTTTTAAAATTCACCATTTATCTGTTTAACCTTTACCTTGCTTTAAAAAAAGTCACAAACATGTTAGAACAGTTGTTAAACTCTGAGGATAAGAAGAACTGTTTTTGTTATACGATGACTATTACAAGGTAGGAATGGGTGTCCATCATAGTAGATATTTTCCTAGTTTAAACTAAGAAGCCCATAGAACTCCCCCAGCAAGAAAGCTTATCCCGGGACATAAATTGTGTAGGAAGGCAGTGGTTTTCTAGATTGCCTGCACCACTCCTAAAATGTGTAATTACTGTTCCAGTTTTTAAAAACAATGTATGCTCCTGCCTACAGTGTATTAAAATCCATAGAGTCGACAGCCAAAGTTTATTTTTGTCAACCAAAGAACCTTCCAGCTGCATCTTCAGATTTTTACCCAGCATCTGGACAGACGGTAATCTTATTCTACCGACTTTCCTCTGTTCACAAGTAACAAAATTCCGTTGGGAAGTTCCTCAGATCAGGTGCTGGTAACCTATGGCTCTTGCATGTTGTTAGATCACATTTCCCGTTATTTGTCATCATTGGCTATGCCACTGGGCCAATGAGAGTTGGTGTTCAATGAGATCTGCAGCAGCACCTGTGGCCACCATTGCAACACTAAGAGACAGTGTAGGTTTTCAGCTTGTGGTCTGAACAGGGGAGACTAAATTTTTGGAGTGAAGCATTTCCCCTGAGTGGGCTACATCAATACTGAGTGTTAAAAAAAATACAAGAAAATGGCGCTATGTAGCATTTGATCATTTCTTATGTGCAGTATAATACTAATGTAGACCCTAGAAAAGGAATTTAAAAAGAGAACCTCTTGGTTTTAAAAAGTAGTGGAGTAATTGGTCAACAAAACTGGAAGACCCTTTGGTCCACTGGTAATTGGGAATGACCAGTTTTGCTGGTTAAGTCATAGGCTTGAGATGGAGTGGCAGACACGTTGGTTCATCCATAGAGCTGTGACACTGGGTTTATGCTTTCTCCAGGAAATGCTCTTATACTGTGAGAAGCATCTAAATCATGCTGAAAATTATGGATCTACAGATATCTTACCACCTGTGCCTAGGACAAGCTCTGAAATGCTGGATCAATTAGTTTTCCAAAAGTATAATTTCCTGGTTGTCTGGAATTTTTAAAAATAACAAGCTTTTAATTTTCAGAAATACAATTGATGAACCATTATGAGAGTATAAAAGCAGGCTATAGTAAATGAACACACACACAAATCCCAAAAGCTGCTTCTTTCAGACTCACTTTGCTTTGTACTGTTCCATGGCGTACTATGTAGGAAGGTGTATCTAGTACATTTCAAGTGCCTGGGATATCACTTGTCCACTAATGCCCACTAAGTAAGCTCCATTAATTATAAGGATTACATGTGCCTTAGAGAGATAACTATCTCTTCCTTTTGAATAGCATTGGTGCAACCATATGCTATCATGCCAATCGTTTTCTTATATAGAGATGTTAATCTCTGTCCATGAAGAAAACAACAAAAATTGAAGCTGCTCCACATATTCATCTGGAGGTAGCAGCAAGTTGAAAGCCACAGGTAACCAGATTGCTATCTGGCTTTCTTGTCATTCATTGGTATCTTAACAACTTCCCATGCCAATGGGAGTGCTTGGTGATTGATCTCTCTGTTCATGACGACCAGCACCATCTCAACTGTACTTATGAGAATGGATTCTCTTCATAGTTTGCCAGAAGAAGCTGAAATTGAGAACCACCAGAGGGCAGGTCTCCCAAAGTAAGCTACTCCTGATGGTAGATAGCTTACAATCAGCAAATATGGTTTAGTTTTACTGTATTTCATTTATTAATTTTTACCCCACCTTTTTCCATGTAGAGGGCATCAAGGTAGCTTACAACTGGTTTTAAATACGCACATTAAAATAATTACAGATATAAATGTCATATTATTTAAAAATTAATTAAGCACATTAAACATATTACAATACATTAATTATTAGGAGGCACAAAATAAAACCCTGATAAAATCAGTTGAAAACACACATTTAAACAAGAAAAAAGAACAACTATCCCTTGAAAATCCATTCCTCGGCAGCAGTTTACATATTAGCAGCCTTTCTGAAAATAAAGATTTTTGTCTTCTGGTGGAAGGACAAAAGGAAACGAATCTCGCCTGGGAGCAGCCACCAAAAAGACCCTCTCCCTTGATCACACCTCAGGTGTGCCTCTGAGGGCAGTGGGAACAAGAGAAAGGCTTCCCTTGAAGATTTTAAAGCTATTGGAGGGTAGAACAGAGAGATACCTTTATTCAAATAGCTGGGACTCAAGTCCTTTAGAGCTCTATAGGTTAAAACCAGCACTTTGAATTGTGTTTGGAAGTGGATTGATAGCCAATGAAACTGGTGCAACAAGGAGTTTCTGTTCTCCCTGTACCCTTCTCCAGTCACAAGCCTCGGTGCAGCATCCTGGATCTGCTAATATTTCTGAACATTTTCCAAAGGCATCTCCATGTACACCACATTACGGTACCTAAGGCATGTATCACTGTGATAAGAGGAGAGGAAAAAGTGCTAAGCATATGCAGACTCATTGTGTAAGTTGGCCCTAACACACTGCATTGGGTGCTGGTCTCTGAAATTCAGCCCCTGACTGCAGAAGACAGTGTTTATTCAGTGACTGCACCAACAACTAGAAATTTTTTGGGCTCTGGGAGGAACACACAGAGAGAACAAAAAAACACCTGGGTGAGTGGTCTGAAGCATTTTCAATGACATTCTTGCTTTTGTGGGTGTGGATGACCATTTGGTCTTCTCAGAAATTTGACTAATTAATTTCACAGGTGAGTAGGAGACAAGCGCTTGCTCATAAGGAAGTCTGTTTGTAGGTGACCAGAATCTGCTAGCTTCAGGTTGTAAATGCAATCTGGCAGATTTAAGGCAGAGCCAGGAACTCATGGATTCTAATCTCTGCTAGCAGAGTGTGTGAAATCCGGGGCATTAAAAGCTAGTGCTCTAGGGAAAAGCAGCTTTCTTGTATTTCTTTCTGTTCCTAAAGAAATGATTGAAAAATACAGGGAACATATTAACATTGCGGCAACATCCTTTTTCCCTAAGTGGATGTTGCAGCTGCTTAGATTCTCAGGCCCTGTTTTATGAAAAACACAAGCACTTAATGCAGAATGTTACGTAGTCCCTCTGGTTATCAGCTGCTGCTCCCCTTCATACTTTGGAATATATGAATGTGATCATGGGTGCAGTGTTAACAGGAAAGAAAAATTGTGACTGTTTTCTTGGTAGCAAGAAATAGTGAGGGTTCTCGCGAGGTGCGAGTGCTTTATGATGCCCCTGCACAGCTTTATAGATGGCCACTCGAAACCCAGTATTTTGAAAATGTTGTACAAACAGCTAATGTAGGCACATGACAGACATGCATGTATTTATTTGTTTGTTTGTTTGTTTGTTTAACTTATATGCCGCCCACACTACCCAAAGGTCTCTGGGTAATTTGTTTACAACAAATTAAATATAATACTGTAAAAAGATAAAAAGATAAAATAATTAAAATACTATTAAAATACAATACTCTAAAAATTGCCATCAGGACTCACAGTTGATATTATTTCAATTTAAATTCTTTTGGAACAGGAACATTTTGACCTGGCGCCGAAACTTCATCAATGTTGGTGCCAGACGAATCTTCCTCAGGATGGCATTCCATAGTCTGGGGGCAGCTGCCAAAAAGGCCCTTTCTGTCTTACCTCCTTGAGGGATGGCTCTTTTAAAAGGGTCCCCTGGCTAGATCTTAACTGTCAGGTAGGTTCATATGGAAAGAGGCGGTCCTTCAGGTATCCAGGGCCCAAGCCGTTTAGGGCTTTATATGTCAAAACAAGCACTTAGAATTGGGCCCAGGCAGCAACTGATAGCCAATATAATTTAAACAGAATCAGCTTGATATGTTCCCTAGCGGCCGCACCACTCACCAGCCGCGCAGCTCGATTCTGGACCAGTTGCAGTTGCCGGACTGTCTTCAAAGGCAGCCCCACGCAGAGCACATTGCAGTAATCTATGCGGGATGTTACCAGTGCGTGTGTAGCTGTCATGAGACTCCGCTCGTCCAGGTAGGGCCATAGCTGGTATAATTTCCGCAGCTGAAGGAAGGCGCCCCGGCAAACGAGTCCACCTGGGCTTCCAGAGTTAGACTGAGTGTCGTCAGCATATTGCTGACTCCTCAGCCCAAACCTCCTGATGACCTCTCCCAGCGGTTCCATGTAGATATTAAACAGCATGGGTATCGAGCCCTGAGGAACCCCCTGACATAAACGCCATGGGGCGGAGCAACTGTCCCCCAGCACCACCCTCTGGACACGGTCAGCCAGGAAGGAGCAGAACCACCGTAAAGTGGTGCCCCCAACTCCCAACCCAGCCAGCCTGTCCAAAAGGACACCATGGTCAATGGTGTTGAAACCCGCTAAGAGGTCCAGGAGTATCAACAGGGTCACACTCCCCCTGTCTCTCTCCCAGTAAAGGTCACTGTACAGGGCGACCAAGGCAGAGAGCTAAGAGAGAGCGAAGACTGGCCAGGATCCCTGTCATTTGTGCACATGCTAGGAAAGATGCTTTTTCTACATCAGGTAACTGAAGTGTAGTGAAGGAACCCATACAAGACAACCCTTTGTATGTTTATTTAGAAGTTCAGTGGGACTTACTCCCAAGTGAGTGAACACAGAACTGCAGTGTAACATTAGTTTTCCTTTTCCCAGAGACCAACAAGTATAGCAAAAGCAGGCTCTGTCCTAACAGAATCATTATTTCAAGCCACTGCATTTTAAGAGTACATCCAGGTGGCAGCTTGCCATGCTCTTGGTTTAGTGCTTGTTGACTAAACTGGAATTGCAGGCAGAAGAAAACAAAATACTGTAGGTGTATTGAAAATGTAGACATACGTTATGGTTTCAAAACACTAATTTCCTCCATATATGCTGTGTTGGCCCCCTAAGAGACATTGCCAGTGTTGTGGGCATGCATGGATAGGTGAAGGAAAGTATCACCATGAATTGATATTTTGGGTGTACATGAGCTCAGAATAGATAAGAGATACACACTTTTTCCTTTTCATTATCCCTGTAAGAACATTCTTTTATACAGTTGCAGACCAGACAGGCTATGATTCGTTAGCATTAAAACAAGGAGTTGGGATGGTTGCTTTAAACAGTGCATTCCTGATGAGACACTATTTTCTATATCTTTGTTTCTGTTTGTAGGGTTGGCAGTGTGGCTGAGTGGATTGGTACAGAGCGTCATTTTGAGGTTTTTACTTCAGTTACAAAAATGTTCAAGAGCCACTCTGCTGAAGGCCAGTTTTTCATTGTGCCCACAGGCTAGAATTTGAAAAGTAGGCAGCAGTAGAAAATCAGTAACAGACCACTTCATGCTTCTGTCGCTTGAGCTGATTTTGTTGGCAGAAGCTCTTGCCTTTGGATGTGGTGAGAAATAAGAAACTGGATCGTGATCCTTGGCACTTGATAATCATAATGGATGGCTTATACTCTCTGTGCCTATCATTCGGAAGGGATCTTCTCATTAGGCATGAATACTGTGGGAACTGTAGGAATGCAAACCTCAGGATTGTTTCCCTTTTAAGATAAATAAATTAGTTTTGTTTAATTAAAATCAGTCTGCAGTATGATGTCCTATTTACTAACCGTTACTAGAGAAAATGCTGTTCACAGGCCTAGGATGTTCATTTGTCCAGAGGACCTTTAAGTATGTACACACACAGGGTTTCTCTCTCTGCTGGCTTTCGGATTCTTCAAACAATTGAGAAACAGAGGCTGTGACTATACTGTCCATTTGCTGTAGTTTGAATCACAACTTGTATTACAGCTGAATTCACAGTCAGTGATCACACAGGGGCTGCAGATTGATTTGGGAATTCATTGTTCACTGAAATACCATGCAAAGAAATGCCTCCCATCTTTACAAAGATAAATCAACTATCACATGTAGAAAAGTCTGTTCAAATGGTTTGGGCTTGAAGAAACAAGCAGCCCTCCATGGCAGAGGCAAAAAAAGCCACATGAGCAGCTAAAAGGACCAGACTGGTTCAAATTGACCTTTACATCATGTGATTAAAATAATTACCTTGAACCCACCCATATTATAATTGCTGCAAATCCCACAGTATTTGATCATGTAGCCAGAGAGAGTGCCTGGTAAGCAATGGGGTGGTGGGTACTAAGCAGAGAGGAAAATAGAACAAGCATGAAAATGGACCAGGAAAAAATAAAAAAGAATGGAGAGAGAGAGAAATTAAGAGAAGGTGCACCAGGTAGGGTGGGAAATGGAGATTCTAACCTATGTGAAACTGGGCCCTTTTTAAACAAACAGATATGGTCAGTGAACTTGGGGATTGCGTTCTGAGTGGAGAGCCAAAACAATGCTATTGACAAGCAAAAAAAAAGTGTAGTAGACCACTCCCTCCAAAAAAGCATAGTGAGAACTGTGTAAGTATGCTTCCTAACCACAACACTGGACGTTTCTGGCATGGGAGGATAATATCAGGAGTGTGGTTAGGGAAGGCAAATAGAATGGAGCATTGTGAAAGAATGCACACATGGCAGCCTGGAACTCCAGACAAGGGCATCCCGAAAAACAGCATTTTGCTGTAGATCTCTGCTGTTTGTTGCTATTGTCTAGGTCCAAGCAAGTGTGCTGTTAAATGCTTTCCTTTCTTCTATACTTGTATTTTCTCTTATTTTCCATAAGGCAGACTAATGCATTCTATAAGACAGTTCATCTTCAAGAATGGATTAGGAAAAGGCCAGTCTGTTTATTCTCCTTTCTCTTGGGTTTTTTTTAACCTCACATCACAAAATGATTTATAAATTATTAATTAGTGGTCTTTGGTATTACTATGTGTGATCTACAAGCTGTTTGTAGAGTTTCCCATCCAGAAATAAGACATAGAAAATGTGAAAGATCAAAAAGTCCTAACAGCATTATATTGCTCTTTAAACTGCATTAGCTAATTAGTGCTCATTTAATTGGAAGAGCCTCAAATAACAGAAACAGAGAGTCTGATTATTGAAAAGGATTATAACTTTCAAAAAGATTCTTACTGGGTTTCATGAACTCAGTTTTTGACCTTAGTTATTACATTATGCATATAGTTTTTAATGTTAGTGAATATTTAAATAATAAATTCGACACAGCGAAATTCTTTAGATTTTAGAAAGTTAGTAACTTTCCACCTTATTTTGCATGAGCAGACATTTGGTAGACAGTGTATTGTTGAGAGGTACTGTACTTCTTTATTCAATTACTCAATGTTTCTTTTATTAATATTAGTAGATTTATTTTATGAAAAAATGAGTAAATGATTAATTCCTCCCATATGGTGAAAAAGAGGTAATGATCAGCATAAACATAGCACATACACCTTTGAACAGCTGTATGTGGAAAACAATCAAATTCAGAATGTTTTGCAGGAATCATCCATGTGGCTGTTGATAATTGGTGATAAATAGATACTTGAAATCCACCTTCAGATTCCATGGGCAGCAATTTGCGGTTCTGCCTAATAAAATAATTCGCACCTAGTTCTTGTTCTGTGTCAGTGCCCTAACATTTCTTACCTTTTAATGTTTTCCCTTACAATATAATGAATAATCTCAGCTATTCACAGATTAGCATCTCTACAGTTTTCTTGCTCTTTCTTTTAGGGGTTTTTTGTTATGGGTCTTTTTAAGGAGAAAGGTGGGATACAAATATTTTAAATAAATAAATAGCCAGGAATTCATAACTCTGTCCATGGACGGCTTAGGTTGAATCTGTGGATCACCACTTGATCATGCGCAGGTGTTCATCTGAGAACAAGTCTTGCTGAATCTTACAGAAAACATGATAATCAGAATAGATATTAGGTGAGTCTTCACAGATATTTCACATAATAGAGTCTGCAGTTTTTTGTATAAAACTTGGCATAATGCACACAAATGTGCCATCTGATGTTGTGTAATAAATTTAGAAAATATACTGTGTTAAATGTAACAATTTTGAAAGAAGTAGCCGTCACAGTTTGTCTCAGCATGTTGAGCAGAAAAAAGAAAAAAAACTGTAGTACTTTAAAGACTAACCATTTTATTTCAGTGTCAGCTTTTGTTAATCAAAGTCCACTTCCTCAGACACAAGAGTGCAAATACCCAACCTTTATATTGATACAAATCCCCATGACCAAGACAATAGCTGTAGGACAGGTGGACTTGGTTCTCAGAGGAATGCTAAGAGATGTTTTTAGGACACAAGTCAAAGTCTGTCAAGGGAGGCATCTGTTTTATACCCATAAGGTACTGTATTACAGAAAGCTGGGTTATTAATATATGTAGTGTGCTAAATAGCCTTGTTCTCTACTGAGGCCCTTAGAGATGCACTAGAACTTGTTTATATAGCTAGTTTCTGCTGTCTGCCTCTCAAGCCTCCCTTTGTAATTCATTCCCCCCCCTACACTAACCACTTTGAGATCCATAACAGAGTGTCCTAGAAAGTTGAAGTATTCCCAGACTAGTTTCTCTGTGTTCCCATTTCTGATGTCAGATTTGTTCCTATTCATTATTTTGCACAGAAATTGTCCTGTTTGTCCTATGTAGAGAGCAGGGGGGCATTGTAGGCAGAAAGTGGCATAAATCACATTACAGGATTAACAAGTAAATCCACCCAGATGCTGTGGCTGACATTGTTGGGAACCTTGATGGCTCTGCCAGTCGGGCACAAATAGCATTGACCTTTGTTTCAGGGTTTTGTTTCTACCTCCATCTCCATATTGTATTGCATGTTGTTTGTCAATAGTTGTTTAAGGTGAGGATCTGTCTGAAGGCAAGTACTGTACTGTACACCTCTGCTGTCAAAGCCTAGAAGAGGGAAGTATTGTTGTCTACAATGGGCTGCAGGCCCTTGATGATATGCTTTATGAGCTGCTAACTGAAGTGATTAACAGCTTGATGGTCCCATTTCTGTGGTAACCTACTGCTGTTGTTGCATTGTTATTTGCATCCTCACTTGGTCATGGGGATATATGTAAATATAAAAGCCATGTATTTCCATTCTGGGATTTGAAGAAATGGACTTGATCCACAAAAGCTCACCCTAAAATAATTAGTCTTTAAAGTGTTATAATACTTTATTTGTTTTTCTCTTTTGTTTTACCAATGCATTAAATGTATATCCATACATTTATTTGTACTGATCTCAATTGTACCAAATTATTAACAATTGTAAAAATATATTCCAAAATCACACTATAGAAGTCACATTTTTATTCCATAATTTAATTAAGCACAAAGTGCATAGTTTTCTATACAAGCCAAAGTAACAAGCTTGATTTTTATATCATGAGACAAACTGCATCCATTTTGTATGTCATCTCTGCCCTACTGCTGCCACAGGGTGTCTATTTATGGTGCTTCCAGGTGAGACATTAATTCCCAGAAAGCCATGATTTATTCACTCCCTTTTAATGGGGCACCTACAGGACACAATCATCCAACCATTGTTTACTTATAGTTTCTTCAGGATTCTTTCCCCTTTTTTGAGACTATAGGGAATCTTAGTTTTTCATAAAGAATGAGAAGGTAGCCCAATTTCCACAAAATACACCTGTGAAGAGAAGAAAAACATGTGGCTGAAGGAATGGATCTATTCATAACATGGTTGGTGATCCCCTTAATATTTGCTTACAGTGTCAGTATCTTCCACCATTACTTTTTAATGACAGTTTGCTTGCTTGGAGATGCTGTTGAGGGAAAGCACAGCAGAAGATGGCTGGAAAAGCTTTTTTGTGTGTGTGCTTTCAAGTGCTTTCTGTAATAAAGCGGAGCACAAAGCACAGAATTGCAGAACTATACAGCTGGAAGGGACCCCAACGGTCATCATATTCAATCCCTGCCAAAGTGGGAAATCAACAGCTAAAGCATTTGTGACAGATAGCCACCCAGCCTGTCTTTAAAAACCTGCAGTGACAGGGAGTTTATCTCCATTCCATTGTCAATTGGAGACCGGTATGTGTATTTCCAAGTCAAGACCTTCATTCGTGGTGTCACCATTAGCAACTGAGATGAGACTTCTGACAAGATCCTTTGCAGGTCTCCCTTAAAAGTGGCACTAATCTTTGAAAAAAGCAGACACCTAGAAGCAAAGGAATATACCCAGATAT
Organism: Pogona vitticeps; assembly: GCF_051106095.1. NCBI lineage: Eukaryota > Metazoa > Chordata > Lepidosauria > Squamata > Agamidae > Pogona > Pogona vitticeps. The sequence goes on along the minus strand of NC_135784.1, from coordinate 122,867,384 downwards.
GCATTCAACACTACATCTAAATCAAGGCCATGGTTTCTGTGACTGTGGAAAATACAACATGGATCCCATTCAGTCTGATTTGTATGCAATATATGCTTCCAGGAATCCATCTCCCACTCTGGAATGTGATAATTATAAGCAAAATAGAACACACAAATTATATGTGACATGATGGGGGTGTTGCTTTCCTCAGCTTTGTTTGTTAGCAAACAAGCTTCAGCATATATATCAGATTTGGAGTGGTTGCTCACTACTTGGCAGCTGCGTTCCTCTCTCCTACTCCTTCCTTCCATAGCCTGTTAAACGAGATTCTCTTTGGGATCTTCTAGATTGCCCCCATTCTTCGGAATTTTAGCAATAACTCCTAATTTCTCTTCCTCCTCCTCCTTTCTTTGCCAGTCTGAAACAAAATCTTGATGACTTATAATGGTGGCTTCCTGCTTTCCTCTAAAGAGATTTATTTTTGCCAAGCAGCTGTTTAGAGAGACCAAGAGACCAAGGGAGCAGGTAGGAAGACAGTGGTTGTGGTAATGTTTTTTTTAAAAAAAGTGATGAGGGAGGAAAACAGTCAGATGGGAATTATAGTTCCATCCTGAAGAGGCTGAAGCAAGTTGGTGGCTGGCCACTAGGAATGCTGCTTGTTGGGAGGTCTATTCTAGATCCCATTTCCTGTTCAGTTGCTAGAGGAGTAGAGCAAAATTATGTTCATGATTAAAACAAAAACTCAGAAACTACTCCCTCTCACATACATTTCCATTCAAAATGCACCTTTCTCCTTGCAGTGTACATGAGCTTTGCAGATTTCCATTCAGAACATAATGCCCTGTTTGGTGCCACATGGAATCATAGTTTTAATTCCGCTTCCAGCCGATTCTGGAACACAGACATTTCAGTAGCATTAAAAGTCCATAGTCTAGAAACAACCTTATTATTGCCATTGTGGAATAAATAGATTCCTGGAGATAGCTCTTTAAGATAGAGGCAAATGTTGTCCAGCCCTTATCCGAATATGCAAAGCAAATTAAGTTTGTGTCCCCTGTGGTCTATGTCAGACCTGTGTGTATGAATTAACTCTTAAGTCACCATTATTCCTGCCTCAGTGGAGTGCCATCTGCAAAAGCTTGCATGAAATAAAGCTGTTTAGTCTTTAAGGTGTCACAGAACTCTTCATTGTTCTAATTCCTCCCAGATTTCCAGGCATAATAATATAATAAAACTGAAGGCTGTAGTATAGACCATGGCTTTATATTTCGGAATTCCTTTTGAGAGGAGCCTATACTATGTGAGAAAAGTAGGATTGCCCTTTTGAACTTTCTTTTTCCTGTAAATGGGTTAGCAGTATTGTCATAGCAATGCAACTTCAGCTTCTTATTCTCTCATTATATTCCATCACATCTAGGGCAAAATTTAGTTGATTTACATTTTATCTGTACTTTCATATTTAGCAGAGTGTATGAGCAAGAGCCTATTGAGCTTCTTCCACTAAGTAGAAAGTCCAGGTTTGTGCTGCTTGTGCTACGAAGTGAATTGCATTGAGAAAACTCAACTTCCTCTTCAGAGAATCACAGTATCATAGACTAATAGAGTTGGAAGGGGCATGTAAGGCTGTCTAGTCGAAACCCCTGCTCAATTCTCTGACTGATTTTTCCTTCTGATATTCAACTGAAATCTGGCTTCCTGTAACTTGCTCGTATTATCATGTGTCCTGCACTCTGGGATGATCAAGAACAGATCCTGCCCCTCCTCTGCATGACTACCTTCCAAGTATTTGAAAAGTGCTATCATATCTTTCCTCAGTTCAGTCTTTCTTCATAGGGCTTGGTTTCCAGCCCCCTGATCATCCTTGTCACCCTCCTTTGAATCTATTCTAGTTTGTCTGCATCCTTCTTGAAGTGCAGCGTCCAGAACTGCAAAATTGTATCTTGGATCCCTCCTACTGCAATCCATGAAAATGTCAAAAAAAAACTTGTGCAACAGTCAGCTGTGTGGGATGGGTGTGACACAATAATATCCTGACTGATATTCTTAAATTCATGCCCTACCATTAAGCTTTATCAGTCTAAGGTTTTTGAATTGTAAGTGGAAATGCTAATGTGAAACTAGGCAGACGTGTTTAGATGTTAGCTAGTTCTAGAGTGCACACATATTTGCACTTCTAGGAAGGCTTTCTTTCTGCACTTTGTGGTAGGTGGGGGGTAGTTATTGGCAAATGTGGTACCAAACTGAAACAGAAAAAACGATTCCTTCTCTCTTTTTTAAAAGTGACATCACAAGTCTAATGTAAGATGTGTTACAACATGTTCTTTATGGAAGTCCATGAATTCAGCTAAGGAGCTTGCCAGTGGAATTATCTTTCATGGAGATCTTACGAACTTTTCATGGGACTTGCTTCAGAGCAAGTGCATTTGGAATCAGGATATAAAACAGAGAGATACCTATGTGAGCCTGGAAAATTGTTGATTGGAAAATGAATTGTTAATGCTCTTCTTGACAGGAAGAAAATGGAGAAAGCAGAAAAAGAGCAAGTGGTTGCAGTGAATGTTCTTTGATTGAGTTGCTGCAAAAGCATGTGCAGGCCAAGGGTGAAAAAAAATCACAGAAAGAAAAACAGGTTACTGCCATGCCTTCTATGTGGGGTTACTCTCGATGATGACACAGATACTACAGCAAGTGCAATATGCCGCAGGAAGACTGTTAGCAGGAACACCCACGTGACACTGTTTTCATGGGCTGCCAACATTTTTCCAGTCTGACTTCAAGGTGTTGGTAATGCCTTTTAAAGTCCTAATTTCCTTGGGAGCTAGATATTTTAGGGAACACCTTTCATCATGTATACTTTCCTGATCTTTAAGTTCTGCTGGAGACCTACTCCTCTGCCCCACCATTGAAAGAAAGATACTACTGTATATGGAGAGGGTGGAAGATAGCTTCTTTTGGCAGTAACTCCTGGTTGCAGAATGCCCTCCTCATGGAAGCCAACTAGTGCTGACATTGCCTTTCTTTTAACCTGGTTCTTCACCCATCTTGTATTGGTTACAGTATTTCTCTTTTCCTGCTGCCTTTCCCAGCATTATTTTCCTTCAACCTTTTCCAGCATTATTGTCTTTTTCCAAATAATCCTGCCTTCTCATTATGTGCCCAAAGTAGGACAGTGCATTTATAATTCAAAAACTCAAATGAGGAAACCAGCACTTTCACATAATGCTGTAGGAGACTGGGAAGTAGTCATTGTGTTACTAGTTTAACAATGGAACCTATGGGGAATTGGGAACTACAGGTCTGTTTAAAAACTTCAAACCACAGGTAAATGATTTGAAAATATAGTTAGTGTTTGATTAGCATATAGAAATAAAAAACCTTACTAAGGGCCAATCATCATGACTTTTGAAATGGGAAATCCTTCCCTGTTAACCTTTTTGAATTCTTTGAGAATAACAAAGAATCACTTTTGATTCTTTGTTATTCTCAAAGAATAACAAAGAATCACTTCAGACCGGTACCTACATAAAAACTCCAACCACCACCCACAGCAAAAAAGAGGCATACAGTGGTGCCTCGCATAACGATTTTAATTGGTTAAAAAAATGTTATGTGAAACATGGTTATGCGAAACACCATTTTCCATAGGAATGCATTGGAAACCGGTTAATCCGTTCCAATAGGCACGGATTGCCGTCCTTAAGCGAAAAAACCCATAGGAAACATCGTTAAACGATACAGTGTTTCCTCCATTGGAATGTATTGAAGCCGACTCAATACATTTCAATGGCTTTGCGAAGTCAATTTTTGCAAAATTAAGTGTGTCATAAAAGGGTCAAAAATGGTTTTAAATGCTTGGATTAGCTTCTGCACCCTCTAAAACGGATACAAAAGTTAATTTGGCTTTGATCTGACTTTTCTTTAATTTATGGTGAATTTTTTCCCCCCAACTTTTGACAGCTGTCAAAATCTGACAGCTCCATTGTTTCCTATGGGGGAAGAAAAAATTCACAATAAATTAACGAAGACTCAGCAACTGTTCTAAATGCTTGGGTTCGTTAGAGCACTGGTTCTTAACCTTGGGTTACTCAGGAGTTTTGGACTGCAACTCCCAGAAGCCTTCACCACCAACTGTGCTGGCTGGGGTTTTTGCAGTTCAAAAACATCCGAGTAACAAAGGTTAAGAACCACTGCGTTAGAGGACCCCCTAAGTCATGTGCAAACCTGATTTGGCTTTGATCTGAACTTTTGTTAATTTATGGTGAATTGTTTTCTCCCCCATAGGAAAGCATGGAGCTGTCAGATTTTGACAGGTCCATAGGTTCCTATGGGCCGGAAAAAAAAATTCACCATAAATTAACGAAAAGTCAGATCAAAGCCAAATCAGGATTGCACATGACTTAGGGGGTCCTCTAACGAATCCAAGCGTTTAGAACCGTTTTTGACCCTTCTGAAACACTTTTTAAATTGAAAAAAGAAACATTGTTAAGTGAAGCAGGGGACCTAAAATCGCATTCGTTATGCGAAGCATGGTCCCAAACTTTGCTAAGCAAAAATCGCCCATAGGAAACATCGTTATACGGTGCATATTATTTTCTTAAAAAACACATCGTTATGCGAATTCATCACTAAACAAGGCAATCGTTAAGCGAGGCACCACTGTAATCAAAACACTGGTAGACTGGGCAAATCGGAACTGTGAAGCTCAGTTTCTCAGCACTGAACTCAGTCATCTGAACTGGGCCCTACAGGCAAATGGCTACTCCAAAAATGAAATCACAAGAGCCATCAAACCTAGAAAATAACACCGAACTGAAGAAGAAAAACAGCCACCCACAAATAAAGTATTTCTGCCATACAGCAAAAGGGCCACGGACCGCATGGGGAAACTTTTGAAGAAACACAACGTACAAACAGTATTCAAGCCCACCACAAAGATACAACAAATGTTACTGTCAGCAAAGGACAGAAGGGACCTCCTCACCACCGCAGGAGTATACCGGATACCTTGCAGTTGTGGCCAGGTATATATTGGAACCACAAAATGAAGCATCCACACCAGAATCAAAGAACATGAGAGACACTGCAGACTAAAACAACCAGAAAAATCTGCAGTAGCTGAACATGCCCTGAAACAAACTGGACATGAAATTCTATTTCAAAATACTGAAATACTGGACAACACCAGCAATCATTACGTCAGACTGCACAGGGAAGCCATTGAAATCCACAAGCACCAGCACAGTTTCAACAAAAAAGAGGAAAGTATGAAGCTCAACAAAACTTGGCTCCAGCTATCAAACATACTACAGTACGTGCAAAAGGTCAACAAACTCTACCCACCCACAAGGACAGGGGATCACTACACACAAAAGACCAGCTAATGGCACCCATCAACCACAGGAACAGATAATCTCTTCCCCTTAGCACAGCAATACACCCACAACAATACACACTAATCACCCATCTAGAGGAAAAGACAAAAGCCTATCTCACAGCCATAAACACTGCACTCCCAAGCCAACTACACCAGAGTACAGGTTGCTGTCCTCTGAAGATGCCAGCCACAGAGACTGGCGAAACGTCAGGAAGAACAACCTCCAGAACATGGCCAAAGAGACCGAAAAACCCAGAACAACCATTAGATCCCGGCCGTGAAAGCCTTCGTGAATAAATCACTTCTGAGTTTAGATAACCTGACTGGAAGAAATGCTGGAGGAGAAGGCCATTCTCCTATTCATTAGTTTGCCTGTTTGTGATGCCATCTGGCAGTAAGAGAAGAGGATTAAAATTGACACTATTTACTCTGCAAAAGCAGAGATCGCCAGGTTTCTGTCTTCTACAGTGTGTATGTTTGGAAGTGCCATTTTGTTCCTACTTGTAAGTAGAAAAAGCTAGCTTTGTGGGTTCAGCAGGCTGCTTCCCTTTCATCAGGCAACAGCAGCTCAGTGCTTTGCCTGTTCCCAGCTGGTTTTCTTGGAAGATAGCCTTGGTGTATTCAGTTGTCTTGAGTGAGTGGATAATATATTTGTCCTCATTTCACTTTTCATTTGACTTTTGCATTGCAAATTCTAGTGCTGATAAAGTAATCTTAGTATACTGAATTATGAAGCATTCACAAATAGCAAAGAAATATCTTTAATAAGACCAGCTACTATTCACAGTGCCATCTTAATAATAAAGTGTTCTGGGTGTTTTTATCTCATTCTAAGAAACCAATATTAGCAACTGTATGTGGGGTTTTTTTTAAGTTGCTTTCATGTCTACACAAGAAATAAAATCTGAGGACTCATAGACTAGAGGCATTGCAGCCTGTGCATATATTTTGAGATTAAGAAATGGTAGCATTTACCTGCTAGCTATATTATAAATTCTGAACCTCTGTCCCTTAGGGACCTCTTTTCATCATGCCAGATGCAGTCAATCTGAGCACATGCTGCACTTGTTTTCTATTTTAAAAAAAAGATGCCAGGGGTCTAAGTTTATTTTGAATTGGTACCCTCCAGTGGATGTGACACCCAATGTGGAGTAGTGGATAGAGTGGTGGACTAGGATTCAGGAGACCTACGTAAGTTTCAATCCCTGTTCAACCACGGAAACTTACTGAGAGGTGGCAGTGATACATCCATCCTTAAATATCGCACATACCTTGAAAAACCTTATTAGTATTGTACATAATAAGTTAGATGGGATTTGATGGCACATAACAATGTAAGAATCTCCCAATCTACAAGGTCTTTTCCCTAATGGTTACTTTCAGATACTCTGCTTTCAGAACTCAACTGGATTCCAACAGGAATGAATGTGTATCCATCGTAATCAGCGAAACCAACCCAAATAAAAATGTCTCGTCATGTTCTCGGAACAAATACACTTATTTGTTTTAAATTGCTTGTAACTCATTCTGACTGCAAAAAGCAGTGGGAAATGAAAAAAATATCTGCCTAGGAAACATCTGTGAGTGACACAGATATCATCTCACTGACGTTGGGTAGGAACAATTTCTTAGGAAATGGATATTTAATCTTTAGGCCAATTTTGCAAACATTTATTTCATTTATAAGTAGTTATGACCCATATCACTGGTATATCCCAGGCAACAAGGATTAGGAGCATACATTGCTATGGATAAATGTTTGCATATTAACTTTTGAAATTGGGTCAAAGCATATAAAATTAATTTTACCCACAAAGACAAAACTGGCAGTCTATATTTGGTCCAAAATCTGAATTGAAGCTGCAGTCCTGCGTACTCTTGCCTAGAAGAAAGCCTTGTTTAAGGAAATCAGACTTCAAAGATGTGCATGTTTGTGATTGCCATCTCAGTCCCAAATCCCACAACAGAGGGCTTGGCAGAAACCTCAGTTCCTGTTGAGATTCCTCACCCCCACCCCAACTCCTCCTTGGACATAATCCCTTGCCAGATAACAAGCCAAATTCAGCAAAGCTTTGAGAGCCATCTCCAATGAAATATCACAAGAAATGGCAGCAGAAGATGCAAATAATAGGGAGAACATGTATGGCGATACCCAAGGGATGCCAGCCATGGTTTCAGTGAATTCCTGCCACTAAATGAACACAGGTCATGGAACTTAAACTTCTTGTTCTTTTGGATTAAGGAGATGCTCCCCCACTGTGGAAATGTGGAAATTCATTTACCAGAAACAACATGAACTGTCCCATGCTCTTCTCTCCCCTTCCCATGCTACACTTTTGTAGAGAACCGCACTGGATTTGGAGTCCTGCACACTGCATCTTTTGGTTTCACACACAGTTTCATATCTCTGAGCCATAATTAGTGTCTTCTGATTCTCTGACGTAAAGAAGTGCTTCAGTCAGAACAATGGGGCATTTCACAATTACGGAAACGGGGCTTATGGGGTTTCCCCCCTTTTTTCTAAGAGATTAAGATTTCTTTTGAGGGAAAGACTTGTATAGCTGCTTTCTTTAAACTATTTTTTTCCCAGTATAAATACATAGACGATTGATGTATTGATTTTTTTAAAACAGAAACCACAAAAAGTGCATACAGTACAATGCAATATTTAGAAGTAATTTTTAATGGTTGAAATACTTTTTCAAAAATTTAATTTTTAAATTGTATTTATTACATTTAATGGCTGAAATCCTGTTGGTACAACTATACATGCAAAAGGCTTATGATGTCATCATCGGAAGGCAATTTTTGGAAATTAAACACTTCTTATTTCTGTCCCACTTCTGCTCTGCAATCCCTTTCATTGTGTGGAAACCATGGGAACCAGAAGATACAAGGAGGAAGTCTTTTAATTACTGAAAATTGCTGTTGCTGGATGACATTACCCAGTGGTGTCAATTTTTTTTTAGTAATTAAAGGCTTTCCCTTCTCATCCCATGGCTCCCACAGTTTTCATACCATGAAAAGGACTACCCAGGGACCATGGGACAGAAATGGGAAGTGTTCAGTTTCTGATAATCAGTTGCTGCCAAGGACATCATAAACCTTCCACGTATGTAGTTATTCCAACAGGATTTCATCCCTAGTTTTAACCTGATTTAATGCTTTTAGTATAATCTTTCACATTACCGTGCCCTCTACTTAAAAGGTCACAAGGTGAACAGTTGCTCCTTCATTGTGAAAGGTTATTTGACATGCTAATTCCTTTGACATCTTATTGAAAGGATGCAGAGGGGTAGTGGTGGACTCTCATCTATCAGGAGTGAAAAAAGTCAAGCGTAAATTGGGATTGAAAAATTAGAATGCTGAGTCTGATTGGTTACTACAGAATAAAATGTGCCACCTTAATTAATTTAAATGCAATGTCCAGTGCCTAATATGATACATGAGGGTTTTTTTTGGGGGGGGGGGGGAGACAAAACACATGTCCTATCTTTTCATTTTTCTTCATTTTAAATAAAATGTCTGTGAAAACACAGCACAATTGTATATGTATTGATCTATAAATAAGTCCCACTGAATTCATTTGTCCAATAAATGGGTATAGGGCTGCATCATTCCTATTAGGATCATTTCTCAAGCAGAGATGTTTTTAGATCTCCAGTGTATCCTTTGAATGCCCAGTTGGTGCAGTGGATAGCTTGATGGGCTAGGACTCCAGAGTCTTGGGTTTGAATCCCCACTCAGCCATGGAAACTCCCCAGGAGAGTGGAACTGGTTAAACCATTCCTTTAATATCTCACTTACCTTGAAAGCCCTATTAGGATTGCCATAAGTTGGTTTTGACTTGATTACACATAACAAAACTATGTGTATCTTTTGCACCCAGCCTGCCCAGTTTTTAGACGTAGATATATGGTACTTAAAAAAAAAAGACGTCATGTTGTGTGATAGTAAGGAAAACACTGCCTCCCTGCATGGGCAGGGTATCAGATCCATTTTAGAGCATAATTATCCATTAATTTTTCCATCAGGTAGTTTCTTCAGTGCAGAAAGCTATAGGAATTATTTTAGTTCATGCCCATGAGTTTAAACTATTATCTTTAATAAATCATCTTTATTTCCGTATTATATTTCTTGTTTTTTACCTGAAAAAAATCCCAGTGTGTGGCATATTTATAAGGTATTGAATATACAGTAAACCCTTTCTATCTGGCTCTGTGTGTGTGTGTGGGGGGGTCCATTCAGTTTTAACTTATGGCAAACCTTTTCAGGGTTTTCCAGGTAGAGAATGCACAGAAATGGTTTACCTTTCCTTTCTTCTGAGGGATGTCTATGTCCTGGGACTGTGCAGCTTGCCCATGGCTGCACAGGCCGGCTCTTCTCCCAGGAGGCACAGTGGGGAATTGAACTCCAAACCTCTGGTTTCACAGCCAGATACCTAAACCACTCAGATATCCAGCCAGCTTCCCATCTGTCTCTACTGGTACAAAATATTTTTAAATATAGTTTCCACTTACAGATCAGTGTAAGTGAGATATATCATGAATGATTACAGCACATCATGATACAGCTAGTAAGTGTGGAGAAAGAAGTTTGATGAAGATCAGTAACAAACATAACTATTTGAGCCATAAGGTCCCATGTTTTAGGATAGACATCAGTTCTCAACCTGACAGTTCCGCTATTCCAAGCCAACAACTGTGTTATGGGATGTGTAGTCCATCTCAAAAAAGTGCCAAATTTAAAACAACAAAAAGAGCACTTTTGAAGGACTTAATAATAAATGTGTCACTAAGTTTCAGTGATTGGCTCTGTGTGTGTCATTGCCTGTAAATCCCACTGTTTATTCCAAAACTATGTGATCAGCAAATTTCTGCTTATCGAGTGAATCAAAATGTTTTCATCACTCAACAGTATAAGAACAGCCAATTAATCTCCTAACTCCTAACATTTAACATTAACAAATTGATGAATGTAATGCCCTCACTGCTGCTGTTGCAGGTTTCCTATCTGCAGTTCTGAAATTGTCCCCTGCTTCTCGCTCCTAATTTGTGAAATCTGTGTAATTTCACTTTTTCTATTTTGCTTGTGTGGCTGTAACTTGTAAATGCCATTAAAGGTTTCAGAACACACATTAACAAATTAATTATTTATTTAATGGAATTGCCAGTGAACACAATAAAGTGTGAAGGAGGCCCTTTGTAGTGGTGGCTCTTTATTTATGGAATTCCTACCCTAGAGTAATCTTGTTGGTCCCTTTTTATTTTATTTTTCATGAACGTTGAAGATATTTTCCTTCCAAATTGTTTATGGTTTGAGGGTTGGCTTAATTATTGCTTTTAGTTGATCATTAGTCAATTGATCAATTAAGTACCGTAATTGACCAATTACAGTTTTGACAGTTTTAGTTGGCTTATTGCTTTATTGAACGTTTTATTCTACGTTTATGTTATGGCAGAAGTGGACAGGCAGAGGCTCAGACAAGTCCCCCAAACCCCTTGGATCAATGGCAACACATCAGTTTAATTTTTCAAAACTTCAGCTCAAAACGTGCACGTGTGCTGGCCAGGGGGCAATTTTGCCAATTGTACCATGCTTGGGGAACTCCCAGCCCTTTTATTCCCCACACCCTGGAACTTTTTTCTGTTTTCTAAACATTTCACCACTAGAGGGCATGTGTGAGCCTTTTCAGTTAAAAAAATCTTTTTAAAAAGAAAAATGCATTGGGATGGGTGGTTTGTGGTAGTTGGTGTGGCCCTGCAGCTTCCAGGATGGGCATGGGCAGTCCTTAGACCTCTGGAAGTTGCCCAGCCCTGTGTCATGGTGACAAATTTTGCTGGTTAGTCTTCATGCTGCCTTTAGGTGTCTCCATCCTGAAAACGGTGTAGAGATGTTTAAAATTACTGAATTTTAAAATCTGAAATCTTTTGCCTGACATTTATTCTAACAAATGCTTAGCTGTGCGAAAACCATCTTGTGGGTATGGGTAGGCACTGCTTCCCCATTTTCCCCCATTTGCCATAGTTGGAAATATTTTTCAAAGCAACATCTCCACTCTTGAAATAACTAATTGCCACAGTGAGACTAAACAACTGTTCTGCAATCTGCATATATACATGAGATGCAATCTCAAGGTGCACTGCATGTTGCCACAGAAGCAGGTAGAAATTTAGATATGCTAAATGAATAAAGAAATTCAATTTGTTGCTTTAGCATACAGGCAAATTACATAATAAAAACAACATAACAGGATACAGTACAATATAACAAAATCTGAATTAAATTTCTGTTCAGATTTTAAAATTTAAGATTTGAAATGCATCATACATATCAAAGGATAAACATTAATATACTGTAGTTAGTGGATTTGATATAGTAATTCAGTGACAAATTATCCGGAGTAAAAATAATCTGTCAGCTTGGTTACAGCAGAGGATGCAGACTTTCTGTTTATAAGCATGGTGACAAACCTTGCCATTTGAAATGTGGCAAACTTGTCCTTATCTGAAGCTAACACTCAGTAAGTTTGTCTTGGTCAGACCTTCTGGGAATTTCTTCCAAAACAGATCTCAGTAGCTGTGCATGCTCTGTTGTGAACAAGGGACTGGAAAGTGTGACATGTACCAAATTCTCCATTGATTTTTGATCACAGGAGCAGACTCTTTCACTATATGGAATTCCTTCACACTTGCCTTCAAAAACAGCAAGTGGCAGCATATCTAAACATACCTTACTAAAGGCTTTTCTGACCAGGGTTCATTCAAATAAAATGAAAGAGTCAAAGGTGGAGGAGAGATCCTTTTATAAAAGAGTGCAATTCTTGATATGCCTAATAAGTCTGCATCAGAGGTTTTGAACACAGTGGTTTTGAACACAGAGATTTAATAGTCTTTGCTTTAATGTGGGTTTTGCTGGAGAGAAACTGAGGTGCCTCATGTACTTCTCTGAAAAACTAAGTCTAGCAACAATATTCAGAATGAATATTTTCCATCAACAAAGTTTCATCTCCTTGTGTGGTAATGTTACAAAGTCTGAAGGGGCACAGGAAAAAAATTCAACCAGTAATTAATTGTGGCTTTGGTTTGTTGGTTTGTTTCTTGTTTTGACTTACATACTACCCCACAGTGTTCTACTCTCTGATCATTTTATAACATAATTGTGCAAACAATAACTTGCCTCCCCCCACAAGCGAGCTGGGTACTCATTTTGTTGACCTCAGAAGGATGGAAGGCTGAGTCAACCTTGAGCCAACTGCTTGCACCTGTACTGCAGTTTAACTGCTGCACCATGGAGTTCAGTGGTTAAACTGTAATATGACATTACTATAGTTTTGCTAATTGTAACCACTCTTGAATGTTCACCTTAACGTGGTAAGGTGGCTGGATGTGTCAGAAAACTCAGAACAAAGAAGGCTAGATTCCATTTTGAGTCTAGAATCTTAGTCGGTCACCCAACATAGAATGGGCAAAGCTGAGACACTACTAGACTAAAATGCAGCTGCCCTTGTCAGCAATTAATGGTTGCATCAATGAAAGAGAATAAGAAAATAGGAAAGCCTATCCTGACATCATGGAAAGCTTATCAACATTACCATCTTTCAAGTCTATGCTCCAACTACAGATGCTGAAGAATAAGTTGAAAGCTTTTATGGAAGTGTCCAATAGGATATTGATTACACACTAAATTAGGACATGCTATTGAGCACAGGTGACTGAAATGCAAAAGCAGAAGATAAAGCAGAACCAAACTATTGCTGAAGAATTTGGCCTAGGAATAGAGTGAACTAGGACAACAAGGAATTCTGTGGAGCCAGCAATTTGTATATTGCAAATATATGCTTCAGGCAACCTAACAGACGTTGTTCACATGAAGCATCTCTCTCCAAGATCTGCAAACTGGGCCACCTGATTATCTCAGGCTGTATTGTTATATGTGCCCACCTTAAGGGACACCTGGAAAATGTCCACCGGGAACAAGGCTTTCTCAGTGGAGGCCACAATATTATGGAATACCATCAGATGCGTGCCAAGCTCCCTCCCTGCTGTCCTTCAGGAAGCAAGTGAAAACAGTGCTATTTAATCATAGAATCATAGAATAATTGAGTTGGAAGGGCTCGATGCAGGAATCCATATCAAAGTATAGATTAGCCTTTCAGGTCCATCCTCCCCACAAAAGAGACTTTTTTGACCCATTTTGTGTAAATTTAATTGACCTGTTGTCACCATCTGTGGCAGGGTTACTGTGAGATATTAGTTTATGGTTATTATGTTTGTTGTCTTATTTTGTTATTGTTACTTTTATTTTTATGCATCATTTGTGTTCAATATGTGTTCCTTTGTAAGCTGTCCAGAATACAGTGGTGCCTCACATAGCGAGGTTAATCCGTTCCGGATTAACCTTCGCTATGCGAAAACATCGCTAAACGGGAATAAAAAAGCCATAGAAACGCATTGAACTTCGTTCAATGCGTTCCTATGGCTTTAAAACTCACCGTTAAGCGATGTTTTTCCATAGCGCCGCCATTTTCGCGCCCTCGGTAAGCGAGGGCAGGGCGCGAAAATGCGGCGCGGACCTTCCGGCGGCCATTTTGGAACTGCCGATCAGCTGTTCTCCCCGCTTCGTTCTGCGAAAATCGCTAAGCGAATTGCTTAGCGATCATCGCAAAGCGAAAAAACGCTATAGGGGCCATCGCTGAGCGAACGCTCCAGCGATGGCCCGGACCCCCTCGCTATGCGAATTCATCGCATAGCGAAGCACTCGCTAAGCGAGGCACCACTGTATTGATTTGCTACTAGATGGGCGGGATATAGATCCAACAAATGATGACGATGATCATAATCCTAACCAAGTGATTTGGACATATTATATTTATCACAAAAATTTGGAGACCAGAAAGGTAAAGATTCCCCTTTACATTTAGTCCAGTCATGTCTGACTCTAGGGTGCGGTGCTCATCCCCGTTTCCAAGCTGTAGAGCTAGCATTTGTCCATAGACAGTTTCCATGGTCACGTGGCCAGAGCGACTAGACACGGAGTGCTATTACCTTCCCATCATAAATAGTGGTACCTATTTATCTACTTGCATTTGCATGCTTTTGAACTGCTAGGTTGGCAGGAGCTGGGACAAGCGACGGGAGCTCACTTCATCACATGGATTCGATCTTAGGACTGCTGGTCTTCTGACCCTGCAGCACAGAGCCTTCTGCAGTTTAATCTGGAGACCATGGATTACTGCAAATACAGCAGGTAGTAGAGGAGGGAAAAAGAAGCCTAAATGATTGCATTAGTACAAGGAAAGAAAAATTACTTAAGGCAGTAAAATTGGAGAATATTTTGAAAATAACAGAAACAAAGGCCCAGTATAAGAAACAACAATCTGAAAAAGAGTTAAACAGTTAGAAACCACCACACAGACAACATCTGGGAAGTATTGCTGGAAGGCATGACAATAATTCAACGTGAGCATCTCTAAAACTGGGGACCATTAAGAAAGAAGTCAAAGGTTTGATTTTTGCTGCACAAGAACATGCATTCCAAACTAATGTTATGAAAGCTAAGATTCAAGGAATTAGTGCTAACAAAAAAAAGATCGACTCTGCCAAGAAAAAGATGGTCATTCCTCATCTGTGAATGCCCAAAGATTGCACAAACAGATTACAAAATTAGATTATCATATCTAATTTTGCATTAAATTAATGCATTGGTCGTTATGCCAAAAAAAAAAAAAAAAACCACCCCATGGGAACATCAGATAGAGAAGGTATTATAAAATGAAGTCAAGATTGTGTGATTTCTGGATCCAAACAGACAAACACCTTGAACATAACACGTATTAGTAATAGAAGGAAGAAATGTCTGGATCATTGACATTGCAGTTTCAGAAGATGCCAGAGTTGAAGCTGAAGAATTGTAAAAATTAACAAAATACAGAGATCTCACAATTGAATAATTTCACTTGTGGATGAAACATATCTCAGTGGTCCCCACTGCCATTGGGGCTATAGGAACAATTTTTTTACATAGTATTATAAGCAGTTGCAGGTTCCAGAAATAATATTGTCAGAGCTACAAAACCCAGCAATATTAGGAACAGCATATATAGTATGTTGATATCTAACAGATACTTAGGGTTTCAGCGCCAGGTCAAAACCTTCCTGTTTCAGAAGGCTTTTAATTGAAATCAAATCAACTGTGGGTCCTGATGGCAATTTTTAGAGTATATATTTTAATTGTATTTTAATTGTTTTATCTTTTTACTGTGTTTAAATTGTTGTAAGCCGCCCAGAGACCTTTGGGTAGTGTGGGTAGCATATAAGCTAAATAAATAAATAAATAAATAAATAAATAAATAAATAAATAAATAAATAAATAAATAAATAAATAAATAAATAAATAAATAAAAGTCAGTGTTTTTATAATTTTGATTGTTTGTGTCTGGAATTTAATAATAATAATTCTGTATTATTATTATTGGCTGTCTGATTGTATTCTTGGGAGAAAGGTGGCATATAAATATTTTTAATAAATAATAAATAAATAATGATTCATTGAGAAAGAGACTGAATTCATCAGAGTCCTAACAAAAACATGTCAACAAATGTGGAAAACAAAATGAATCATAACTAGAAGCGTTCAGTATATATTCCTCTTGCAAAGAACTGTGATGCTAAAGAGTGCAGGAGTGATTGGGCTGTTGCAGTAACTTCCCCACACAACCAAAGTCATGAATTTCATGATGTATGTGAAAACATAACCCTAATACTGACAATCAAGGCCAGTATGTTGTGGTTGACAGAATGTTGGACTAGGACTCAGGAGACTTGGGTTCAAATCCCCTCTTGGCTGCGGAGGTGGCAAGGCTAAAAGCACTCCTTAAATATCTGACATACCTTGAAAACCCTTTAAAGTTCACTGTAAGTCAGAAGTGACTTGTCAGCACATAACACACAATGTTGACAATGAAGAAATCAAAATTGTTAAAGATTTTCTGTACCTCAGTTCTGTCCTCAGTCCAAATGGAGACTGCAGCCAAGAGGTCAGAAGAAGGCTTGAGACATGAAAGAGCAGCTAACAGTATTAAGGAATCAGAAAAGACCCTGAAGTGTAAGGATATATTGCTGGTAGCAAAGATCATCCAAACTATGTATTTTGTTCCTGATTAGTATGTATGGGTGTAAAAGCTGTAAAATGAAAAAAAAATGCTGACAGGGAAAAAAGACATTGAAAATGTTGTGTTGGGCTACACTTTTATGTGTACCCATGGAGTATCAGAAAGACAAACGAGCCCCATGGTACAGTGGTTCAACTGTACCATGGGGCCAACTGTACCACTGGCTGCATTGCAGTCAAGCCTGTGTTCACAACCTCAATTCAATCTTTAATAGGTAGCACTATGGGTTGATATCTAAGTCAAAACAAGAAGAGGGTTCTAAATCAAGTCTATAAACTCTCATTAGAAGTCAGAATGACTATGAGACTATAGCACTTTGGACATATCATACAAAAGACAAGACTCCCTGGGAAAGACGGTAGGGACAGGAAAAGTTGAAGGCCATAGGAAAAATTGAAGGCAGTAGGAAATGAGGAAGTCTTGAACAAGAACTCAGTTGACAAACCAATGACCTTTAATTTTCATGACCCGAGCAGGGTTGTTAATAATCGGAACTTTTGGAGGTCATTAGTTGATAAGTGTGCCAAGAAGCAGAAGTGGCCACATGGCCAGTAATAAGAACAGCCACAAGAGTGCTGACTTCCCTTTTGATGTAAGCTTACTGTGACAGTAGAGCAGATATGTTCATGGTATGAAGGAAGAAAGCGTAGCAGGGAAAGTGAATTACTTTCATGGCTGTGATCCCAAACACCACCACCCAGCATGGGCTTGGTGGGCAAACCCTCCTCTATCTCTGTATCCATTGACTCCACACAGTCTGGCTTACTCAGCAAGGACAGGGTTTATTGGTACAGGGAAGTGAGAAGTAACCGACACAGGAGTTTGCCCCACTTCTTCTGATACTCCTGGGGGCAAAGTTATCTGCACTGGTCCTGAAAATACTGCAGTCTGGTCTGGGTTCCAAGTTAACTCCACGGGGGCCTGTGAGATCTTGGGCTCCTTCATAGAGAGTCTCCATGGGGGAACCAAAGATCAAAGCTCTGCAGAGGGATGGCTTATAATGCCTGCAGCCTGGGCAGGGCTTGAGTCTCACTGGAGCTGGCTGCTATGCCGGCTTTCGAACCGTCGCCTTTGGAGGGAAGGTGTGGGGCCCACTTAGCCTGGCTTGGTCTGTCAGTGTTGTGGCAAGAAGCCAATGGCTGAGCTGACGTGAAGCTGGACGAGGGCTCCCTTCCAGGGTTCTCTTCATAAATGCAGTCCTAATCTTCTTCAGCTCCCCAAACCATCTCAGTGCTCAGCGTCTCTTTTTTAGCTCCTCCTGCGTGTCTCTTCAAGCCCCTTCCTCCTCCAGATCAAAGACCTCCCCCACCAAGCACAGGCAGTCCCTTGTCTTCCTCAGAACCTCCTCCAGTCTCCCCAGAAGCCTCTTTTATGGCTCCTTCATCCTTCCCCAGGTGGCCTCCTCCTCCCAAACTGGTTAGTCCTGACTTGCATATGCCTCAGACCCAGCACTAACTAGGTCTGAGAACCCTTCTCGGGGGGCCTGGAGTGGGGGCTGACAGTCTGCCCAGGGGCACCAATGGCGACTTCCTCACAGTTCCTCCCTACTTGTTTCTGTTATATTGTAAAATGTAATAAACTCTGAATTGAAAAGCTAGAGCAATTAAATTTCCTAAGTCTAATGCAGCAGTTGCTATCTCCCCTATGGGGAAAGAAGACTCTGCCAAATGCTTATATAAATTGATGTGATGAGATTCCTGAATTGCCCATAACCTAGAACGTTTTTTTAAACTGCCAAGAGTGAAGAGTAAAAAAATCCTCAAGTGGTCAAGTTCTCCAATGGGAATCCTCCCAGGGGGTGATGGCAGACCGGTCCATGGGCTGATGGACCATTAGTCCAACACATCTAGAGGACAACAGGTCAGGAAATCCTATTGGATGTATAACACCTGTTTGGTCCTTAGTTGGGGCCCTGCATCTTGGGAGATAGTACTAATCAGGCCCAAGCCTCAGCCTCTGAAATCAGACAAGATTAGGTACACTTTGAGTGGTATGATGGAGGGAATGTGCTTGTTCTTAGACGTTCTCTGTGGCATATCTGCAGAGTGTTTTTACCATGCAGAAGTTTTGCCTGACCTGCACCCTACACAACCTAGGTGCATAACATCTGCTGATTTACAATCAAGAGCACTGGGGGAGGGAGGCTATAAGAGCTAATAATGTTGGCTTTCACTGCCAGGCTAGATGGAAGCACAACTCTGCTCCAGCACAGAGTACGTGGGAATCTACTTATTCTGCATGTTTGCAGTCTGACTGTATTTCTCTGATGGGGCAGAGTAATCTGTTCCATTATGACCCCTGCCCCCACCCACCCGCCCCGCATTGGGTGCTGTGACAGACATAAAACAGATTTTCCAATAAATAAATAATTCACTATGCAGAGGGTTTATATTTTGCTTCCTCTGATGTTCACCCAGAGGAACCCCTTTGTCGCCTTCTTATCTCCCCTGGCCCGCTGCAAGAGAAGGGCCACAGGCAACAATCTCAGACGTGGCTGATTGTGCTGCTTATTTCCTCATTTCTCAAGCCTTTTAGCTAGGTACTTTAGACCATTTCTTAAGATATTGGTGACTTAAGGACTATATTTAGACAGCCTCAGATCTGCTGGCATGGGACAAAAGCATTACCCTCAAACAAAGGAACCTGGTGACGTCAAGGCTGGTGGGAATGAAAAGGGAGAATAGAAAATAGGTTAGGGACTCAAGCAAGCTAGGCTCTTACGCATTCTCTCTCTCTCTCTCTCTCTCTCTCTCTCTCTCTCTCTCTCTCTCTGTGTGTGTGTGTGTGTGTGTGTGCGTGCGTGCGTGCGTGCGTGCGTGCGTGTGTGTACAGAGCCTTGGCTCAATGAGCTGCAGCAGGCCTGGATATTTAGGATGATATAGGGTATTTAAATGATTACACAGGAGGACTTTTGTATGCTTGCCATAAAAGTCTGGGCTTCGTTTTTTTCCCTTCTGACAGTCATATGTGGGGACTGCCAGATGAGGCAGAAGAGATGTCTGAGAAAGTGGACTTGTCCATGAAAGCTCACATTAAAATATAGCATTTATTCTTTAAGGTGCCACAACATTTTTGTCTTAATTTTTAATTTTTCCTTTGTTAGCATGGACTAAAATGGTTACCGCTTCTAAAACTGGCAAAAGAGGGAATACTAAATGGCCCTTCCAGTTCTATGCCCTGTTTCTGAAAGGGGACAGTATTAAATGCTTCAAAGCCATAGATAGTGACTAGAGATTGGGACGAAACTCGAAAATGGGCTTCGTCTTGGCAACCCATGAATTGCCCCCCCCCGTGGCCCGACAGACTATGAATCAATTTGTCAGTTCATGGAGTTAATTTTTTTTGTTTTTTTAGCCAGCCCATGGCTAAATATATTAAAAAACCCCGGCCCCTGCAGCCTTCGTATGGCGCGGGGTCATAGGCAGCATAGGTCCCCAGCCCTGCTGCCTTTGCAAAAACTGTGGCTGGTAGTTAGCTTTGATCCCTTCCCTCCTCTTCCTATAGCCACTTGGGCATAGAAAGAGGCGGGAAGCCTGATAGACGAAGCGATGAATATAAAAGGGTTATATTCATGGCTTCATATTTGTTGGGGTCTTTGGACCTCAAGAATATGAGGCAACGAATATTTGACAAATCAGCGATATTCGTTGAATATTGCAATTCATTTTTATATTCGTCTCCATGTCTAATAGTGACCATGGAGGGGGTCCACCTGACCAGTCATATCCTTCAGGCCTAATCCTCAGTACATTGTTAGATCTTGCTGAGGCTTTGGTTTCATTAACTTAGACATTTCCCTATTGACTAAATCACTTTCATTTTTTCCAATTGTATGCATTTTAGCTCTTTGCATTTTAAAGTGTGCACAGTTCTGTGCATACACACTTTATTTCTCCAAACTGTTCTATAAGCCTTGCAAATGTGCGAAGTCTAGAGGTGAGGTGTTTCTTCACACAAATGAGTCTTGGGAGATGCAAAAGTGCAGCTTTCTTTAAGTAAAATACAGTGATTTTTTTTTACTTCCCAGCCTGAACCTACTGCCATTCATGTTTCACTCAGTAACTCTGAGTGGTAATAGCGGGTTGGTGGGTAGGTGTCAGAGTTGCATTATTGGGCTATGTGCTCGATCACTTCCAAACTGTTATAATGCTTACATGATCCTACCCTCTTCCATAACAAAGATTTTCTTTGTTTTGGTGCTCATGTTATGGAAAACTCTCCCCAGAGAGCCTGTCAGAGCCACAACTTTGTTATTTGTTTTTGTTAAAGATGAGTTAGATTTTTTCTGTTCAAACAGGTAATTTGATGTGTCTGTGGGTGGGTGGATGCATTTACGTATCTGCTGCATTATATTGTTTGTACTTTATGTATGCTAATGCTCTTATTATTCTGTTAGCTGCTACGAGATTCCTTTTAGAGTCAGAAAAGCAAAACATACATTATCATGTAAATGAATGAATTAGTTAACCAGTGGAAGTGCCTACAGACAGGTAACAAAGACAGAGCAGTTCCATTGGTGAGCCTTCATTACTTGACATTCATTTAGACAAATGTGTTGAAGAACATCACCATTCTATCACCCACATGGTTAGTTGTAGAAGGACATTTTAGAGCCATGTTTATATGCATGCTATGTGTGTTTAATAGACTAATAAGGAGCAGGTCTGAATTTATGCTTCTGAATTAAGACCTTCAAGATTCTAGCCCCAAAATAATAATAATCCCAAACTGTACTGAAAGGTGGGGTGAGAATAAGACAAGCAGTGACTAGTCGTACACGTGCTTGCTTGATTAATTATTTAGTTACCATATTTTTTCGTGTATAAGACGCCCCCATGCATAAGACACCCACCCACTTTTCTAACCCAAAATTAAGAAATATAAGTGGGGCTTAGCAAGTGTAGGGGGAAAGGGATCAAAGCACTGCAGGATCACTTTGATGCCTGCTTTCTCCCTTCGTGCTAAGGCCCGCTTAGCAAAAGGAGGGGGGGAAGGGATCAAAGCAATCCCGTGACTGCATGATTGTTTTGATCCCTTTCCCCTTATACAGCCATGGGATTGCTTTGATCCTTTCCCCCTACACTTGCTAAGCTCCATGGGATTTAGTAAGCAGAGGGGAAAGCAAGGATCAAAGCTATCCTGCAGCGCTTTAATCTCTGCTTTCCTTTTGCTAAGGCTTAGCAAGTGGAGGGGAAAGCAGGGATCAAAACCCTGCAGGATCACTTTGATCCTTGCTTTCCTCTCCACTTGTTTTTTTTCTTTACTCAGTTTACTTCTGTGTATAAGACAACCCTCAATTTTTAGTCTGGAGATTTTAGACAAAAGTATAGTCTTATAGATGGAAAAATACAGTATTTGATTTGTATGCTGCTTTTCTCCAGCCAAAATGGCAAGAAACAGACAGTTAACAATGACTTGGAGAAACCAACACAGTTAAAAATAAAAGGCAAATTAGTAAAGAATATGAGACAAATTTTAAAAAGATTCAAACTCAATCAGTAAGGAAACACACAAACTGGGAGCAAGTTCTGCTGCAGTGTCAAAACTCTTACCCTTATGGGCATGAAGCCAGCTTTAATCTCAGGGACACTCTGGATCCATTTCAGTCGGGTTTCAGGCCGGGTTTTGGTATGGAGACTGCCCTGGTCACCCTGTACAATGACCTTTGCTAGGAGAGAGACAGGCGGAGTGTGACCCTGTTGATATTCCTGCACCTCTCAGCAGCTTTCGACACCATCGACTATGGTGTTCTTCTAGATAGGCTGGCTGGGTTGGGAGTTGGGGGCACCACTTTATGGTGGTTCTGCTCCTTCCTGGCTGACTGTGTCCAGAGGGTGGTGCTGGGGGACAGTAGCTCTGTCCCATGGCGTTTATGTCATGGGGTTCTTCAGGGCTCAATACTGTCCCCCATGCTGTTTAACATCTACATGAAACTGCTGAGAGAGGTCATCAGGAGGTTTGGGCTGAGGAGTCAGCAATATGCTGACGATACTCAGCTCTACCTCTCGTTTTCCACCAATGCAGGTGAGGTGGTTTCTGTGCTGAACTCGTGTCTGGACCTGACAATGGACTGGATGAGGGTTAATAAATTGAAACTCAATCCAGACAAGACGGAAGTGCTGTTAGTGGGTGCTTCACCGTACAGGTTGGAGGGCCTTTTCCCTGCCCTGAATGGGGTTACACTCCCCCTAAGGGACAGGGTCCGCAGCCTGGAGGTGCTCCTGGACCCCGGTCTGGCCCTGGAGGCCCAGGTGTACTCAGTGGCCAGGGGCGTCTTCCTTCAGCTGCGTAAATTGTACCATCTACGGCCCTACCTGGACGAGCGGAGTCTCATGACAGTTACACATGCACTGGTAACATTTCATATAGATTACTGCAATGCACTCTACGTGGGGCTGCCTTTGAAGATGGTCCGGCTACTGCAACTGGTCCAGAATTGAGCTGCGCAGCTGGTGAGTGGTGGGGCCGCTAGGGAACATATGAAGCCGATTCTGTTTAAGTTACATTGGCTACCAGTTGCTGCCCGGGCCCAATTCTAAGTGCTTGTTTTGACATATAAAGCCCTAAACGGCTTGGGCCCTGGATACCTGAAGGACCACCTCTTTCCATATGAACCTACCTGGCAGTTAAGATCTAGCCAAGGGGCCCTTTTGAAAGAGCCGTCCCTCAAGGAGGTAAGAGGGATGGCTTGTAGACAAAGGGCCTTTTCGGCAGCCGCCCCCAGACTATGGAACGCCATCCCAATTGAGATTCATCTGGCGCTGACACTGATGACATTTCGGCGCCAGCTCAAAACTTCCCTGTTCCAGAAGGCTTTTAATTGAAATAATATCAACTGTGGGTCCTGATGGCAAATTTTAAAGTATATATTTTAATTGTATTTTAATTGTTGTATCTTTTTATTGTATTTTAATTGTTGTAAGCTGCCCAGAGACTTTTTGATAGAGTGGGCAGCATATACGATAAGTTAAACAAACAAACAAACAAACAATTCCCAGAAAGACTAAAGACCACAAACATCTCTTACTCTATGGCATGGGTTCCCAATAGAAACGGGCATGAACCACAGTTCGGTGGTTCAGCCCAGTTCAGTGCCATGCTGAAACAGGTGTTGTGTGGGCACTGTGCACTCCCCTCTCCCACCTCTTCTGTGCAGTTGCCCATTCCCCAGACATTGCATGCTTCCTTCCCTGCCTCCCAAGCATCTGCCCACTCATGGATCCCAGCACATGCTTCCCTCCTCTGCCTCCTCAGGTGGCTGCCCATTTGAAGGCAATGCTGCAGGCTTCCCTGCCCCGCCCTGCTGCCTTGTCTGAGTGAGCAGTAATCACTCAGGTTAGACTGTGAGTGGGCAGTCTAACCTGTATGTTGTGACCTCTGGGGGGGGGGTGTCACAAAGTGTTTTCTGGTAGGTCACCACAATTTTTGGAGGAAAACTCGCACTCCGCTTCCCAGTCCTCTCCTGCACCCCTACCTCTGCTCTCACTTGTATCTGCCCTTAGTCACGTTCTCTTCATTCCCCACTGTGGGGCTCTTGGGCCTGCTGGCTGCGTAGGGTTTTTTTTAAAAAAAATGCATCAAACATGGCTCCCCAGCTCTGGTGGCTGGCTGGCTTGGGTGGGGAACTGGGACAGGGAGGAGCAGGAGGCGGGACCCTGCCACAGCCCCTGCCGGCCAGACTAGCTGCAATGGGACTTGAGAGGCAAGGAGGCAGCACCAGGCTCGAGTGGGAGTGGGAGAAATGGTGGTGGTGGTGATGGTGGTGGTGGTGAATGAGAAGGCCACCAACACCACTAAAGAAATTTCTCCCCCTTCTTGTCTCAGCTGTGCATCGCCACACTCAAGGGAGAACATCTGAAAAGGAGGAGGTGGCAGAACCAGTGACTGAATGGTGATGGCTCCCTTTCTGAGGGAAAACCCACCCTCCCCCAGTGAAACTTAATTTTAACACATTATTGTTACCACCACCTCCCAGAGCCCGTTATGGGACTGTCAAAAGGTGTGTGTATGAGTGGCTTTAATGAACACTCAGGCACGAATTGTGAAGCTGGTTGTCCAGATGCAAGTATAAACCATTGCATTAAATATTGGTATAGAATTATTTCTTTAAAAATGTATTTTAACATGCCTTCCTTACCCCATTGAAAATGCCTTTCCTCCACTGCCGCCGCCATCTTGAAAGGCCCAGCTCAGCCCAGCAGTCTTTGCAAGTGACCTCACCTCTCAGCTGAGAGGCAGGTACATGTGTAAAGGCCACTGGGCTGGCTGATAGGCCAGCTAACAATTTTTTTTTTAAAAAAATATTATTCTTATTATTATTAGTTTGCTGTGCTATCAGCAGGCAGAGGGCTTTTGTGCCTGTCCCCACCTCTCAGCTAAGAGGCAGGGGCATGCACAGAGGTTCCCTAGCCAGCTGACAGGCCAGCTAACTAAACAATAAAAAATAATAATTGCAGAGACGAGCTGGCCTGTGGGAGCTGGCGTCCTCTCAGATAACAGTGACTGTGGAGGAAGATGCAACAAGAGGAAAAGGTAGGGAGGCAACATGGGCAGCGGGAAGGTGGTGGGGAGCAGGCTGTGTGGGTGGGGAGGGAGCTGGGTTTTTTTGGTTTGGTTTTGTTTTTTAGACAGCCACTGGGCTGTCTTTAAAAAAAATCCCTGAGCAAATCAGCGGCGCGATTTGAGAAAAATTCATAAATTTGTGGTTTATGGCTCATGGACTTCCATGAACCACCAACCACCATTTTGGTAGGATCACTAGGAGCCATCTCCTCAAGTACAAACTCCTTCACAAGGCCTATTTGGTCTGTGAGCCACAAATTGTCTACCCTTTTCTGAGAGAGAGTTCATCTATATGCTGGGTGTTTCATGTTACTCAAGAAATCCTTAGTGGATTCTACCTTCAACACTTCATTTTTTGCTAGCCCTTATGCAGTACCAGTACTTCAATACCCTATCTCCATATAATGCCACTATTATCCACATCATAGTAACTTCTCATATAGATGACTGTGAAGGACAAACAGAATATTATACATGCAAATTCACTGAAAGTGTTAGATGGTGTGGAAACTAGCTTTTGGACATGTTAGACCTGTTAGGGGTAGCTCATGGTCCAAGCAGGGCTTCTCACCCTGAACTGGTGAGGTGAGGCCAGATCCTCTCCTTGGCCCATGAGGCTGCTGGTATCTGTGTGGAACCTGGCATTCGAAATAGTGAACAAGAAAGTATCATTAATAAAAAGAACGTTTCATTAGAGAGAACTGCATTGCAGGGGAGATGGGATGTTCTGCCGCTGGCTGCATGACTTGAGAGAGGAAGAGATACCGGGGAGGAAGTGAAGTCAAGCCAAAGAGGTAGCAACCCCCTATCTCTCTGTGGCCTTCTTTAGGCACATAGTGACTTGAGCAAGAATGGCTGTGCATTTCTCCACTTCCAACAAAATAAAGCCTCAACAGTATTTTTAATACATCAAGAACCCAAGAGTGAAAAACAGCAGGAGCAGCAGGGTGGGTTGCTGAACACACAAACGGCTGATAGTAAAGTGGTTGAGCCCATGCACACAGCATTGACTTCTTTGCTCTACCCATACACATAATTCAACCAAATCTATGTTTCATTAATGCACAGTAGTGTGGGCAAGTGCAATCCACTTTCAGCAGTTTTCAAAGAGATCAGTCTACTAATTTGTTTCCATATAGGAAAAGAAGAGTCTTGTGATACCTTTAAGACTAACAGCTTTAGTTTTTCACGAGTCTTTGTGAATTATAATCAAATTTGACAGATCTGTGAGGCAAAATATTCAAGCCACAGGTTTATATGCACACAAATTATCCTTTGAAGACACTGATGATGCTGAAAATCCATACGAGCTCCCTTTTCATCTTTGGAAGGTTTGTCACCGGTGCTGAGTTGCAACTAGCACTGTTCAGTAAAACAGTATTATTAAGATATCCTGAAATATTCCTTTGCATTCCAAATACCCGCCTTGGCAGATGAGGCTGCTGGGACCTGTGTGGAACCTGGCATTGGAAAGAGTGAACAAAAGACTATATGAGTTCAGTCCCACTTTCAACTTCCCCCTCCCGCTTCCCTTCCCCACCTGCCAAGCAAACTAGGGTGGATGTGTCTATGGGTGAGTGGGTGCTGGGGAGGGGATTGCTTCCCCACCACCACACAAAAAAACAAACTCCTGAATTTATTTATTGTTCAATGTACACAAACTGATGCACTGTGTTGTAATTGCATGTGCTTATCAAAATGGAGCTTTACCCTTCTCTGGAAAATGTGCAGTGGATGCTTAGAATTCAGCCCCCTGAAATCACCAAAATCCAATTTGGCTAACCACTATAACAAAAGAGACTCTTTTTTCAGACGTAAAGGTTTCCCTTGACTTTTAGTCCAGTCGGGTCTGACTCTAGGGTGCGGTGCTAATCCCTGTTTCCAAGCCATAGAGCCAGCGTTTGTCCTTAGACAGTTTCCGTGGTCACGTGGCCAGCGTGACTAGACACGGAATGCCATTACCTTCCCACCGAGGTGGTACCTATTTATCTACTCACATTTTTACATGCTTTTGAACTGCTAGGTTGGCAAGAGGTGGGACAAGCAACAGGAGCTCACTCCGTCATATGGATGCGATCTTATGACTGCTGGTCTTCTGGACTTGCAGCACAGAGGCTTCTGCGGTTTAACCCCGCAGTGCCACCGCATCCCTTTTTCAGAGACCTCCCCCCTTTAAGTCTAGAAATGCCACTACTGGCCATTTTATAATTGCCTCTTTCTAAACAAAGGCTGGAGTACATATTGCATTTGTTATGTGGCCACCCCTGAAAACAGCCCATGCATGAAGTCCTCTGCACAGTGTTGCCAACTGTGTGTGGCAGGGATTGGGAATATGTATCCCTTCATATGTTCTTAGCCTGCAGTCCACATAATCTCTCACCATTGGCTGCACTGACCGAGACTGATGGGAGCTGAAGACTAACAACAATATTGTAATAAATATGTCCCATATAATAGAGGGAAACCACAGGATGAATGTTGTTGACGATATTTTTCCAGAGAAGTCCAATTCCAAACAGATACTGTTTAAGAAAATAGCCAGAGGAGAAAGGTGATGTAATAGAAATGGTCACCACACACAAAAAGCCACTAAAAGTGCAATTCTGTATGTGTCTACGCAGGAATAAGTCAGACTGGTTACACTATGGAAATAAATCAGGAGCTGGTTTGGAAGTCAATTTAAAGTAGAGAGTAATTATATGGTTTTTTGGCCTGTTTGTGCATCCTCTTCTGACAACTTTTAATCCGTTTGTAAGCAATGTAGTACACTGTGTGATGGGGCTACACAAGTTTTTAAAACTGTTACATTTCTAAGCAAATTGGCACTGCAGGCCCCAGCTTCCCATGTTTTGCCTTCCTGAGGCTTTGTATTCCTAGATTGAAATGCCTGCATCAAAAAACTAAACTGTAACCCCATGCTGCCCTGGCGACAAGGAGATGCACTAGTTGCTAGTGTGCTATCCTAGAGCAACTTCTGAGGATTTTTCCTGTATTCGCGAAGGCTTTCACAGCCGGGATATAATGGTTGTTGTGGGTTTTTCGGGCTCTTTGGCCGTGTTCTGAAGGTTGTTCTTCCTAACCTTTCACCAGTCTCTGTGGCCGGCATCTTCAGAGGACAGCACTCTCTGAGCAGAGCACAGGTTGCTGTCCTCTGAAGATGCCGGCCACAGAGACTGGTGAAAGGTTAGGAAGAACAACCTTCAGAACACGGCCAAAGAGCCCAAAAAACCCACAACAATGATTTTTCCTGTGCCCACCAGTCTCTGTCTCTCATGACCACTCACACCACTACAACCAGAAACTCACTTCCTGAATTGAGGTCACATGAGCAGCAAGGTTAAAAGTTGTATTCTTCTGCTGTAGTGTTACTTTTAATATTTTTTTTTTGTTTTATTTTAATTTTGAAACTGGAATAGCACTAGGTCAGTCTCTGTTACACATACAACAACATTATAACAGATCAGACTGAAAGGTTTCCTTGCAGTGGAGAACCCATGATCCTGGCATCCAAGTATTGACAAACCCTGCAGACACAATTTATTCCAACAAAGGCAAGCAGAAATGCCAAAATGAGTTAAAATAAATTGTATCCACAATTGAGTTAAAATAAATAACCCCCTCACGGCTGTTTAAAATGCCTCACTTTCTAACCAAAAAATGCATTTTTAGCTGTACATCCTGTAGGCAGAGATTTTTAAATAGATTTCAAGTGTGCTAAACCCAATGCAAAACCTGGAGTACTGTGACATGTAAACGTGCCCTGGGTTCAATAAGGCTTACTCCCAAGCCAGTGGGTATGTGATTGCAGTCTAAATCACGCTCCATTACAGCCATGTCTGAGTGTCAATCTATTTAAATGCAGTGGCTCATCACCAGCAGACCTTTCACTGCAAAACAAATAGTTTGTGGTGGCATGGGGAAGATTCCTGTAATATTCAGAGGAATTTGCTACTCCTGAATGTTAATACATTAACTTTGTAGCCTGGGGGCTATACGCTTATTTTCACTCTGTGTTTCCACTCTTGCACGTTTTCATACTTTAATGAGTACACTGACTTTTTCATGCATACCTAACACTTGTATGCACTACACTTTGCATCCACTTATTCTACGACATAACATCTGCCCTTTACTAGAAGCTCTTCCTCTCTGTCCTTCCCAGTCTTCCTGGTTGCCAGTTGCTACTCACACAGACAGACACACACATGTGTGTATGTGTGTGCATGCGCGCACGTGCGTGCATGTGTAAAGCCCATCTCAACCTGGTCTTTATACTAGATGAGGGCATCTATGTGTAGAGGGGGTGTAATTTTCAGGTTACTGCTTTTCAGTAGACAGGTCTGAGCTTACACCAGAGAATCGACATCAGTTTAATCTGCCAAGGTGTGGGCTACTGAGCGATGTCATTTGTATGCAGGTTTTCCATACCCCATCAAGCTCTCTCTCTCTCTCTCTCTCTCTCTCTCCCTGTGTCTCCATCCTTCTTTCCCAGTAGAAAAAAAACCAACTGGGTTTGGTTGGGCTGTAGCCCTTGCTATTGGTTCTAGGCCATCATGTGTCGAGCCTGGCTGAGGTTTTGGGATGCTCTGTGCTTGCATTAAATCGATCCACTGCTGCACATTAGAGCTCAACCTGCCAGTGAATCAGACCTTTTCTTTCTTTTCTTTTTTTCCCCATTTCTCTCCCTGCCTCCCTCCCTCCCTGCCTCCCTCCCTGCTTTCCCCCTCCCTTCCTAACACCAGTCTTATTTTAGCTTACCCAGGAGGAGGAGGAGGAGGAGGAGAAGGAGGAATACAGGGCAGGAAAAAATACTAGACATTGCAGCAACCAGGGAACCCTTATGAGTAGATGGTGGATGGCAACTACTTCTCTTGTCTCTTTCATTTTTGGATTTTACAGGATTTCTTTGCTGCATTCAACCCCAAGATGAGGCAAACCTGACATACATGCTGTCTTTTTGTGTGTGTGTGTGTGTCTGCCTCTCTCTCTCTCTCTCTCTTACACACACACACATTCATACACGCAATCACACCCGGGGAAAAAAGGCAGAAAGAGAGACCGCTGGATAGCAAGAAGGGGGCACAGCCTACATCTTCAGCAGCTCAGCAAGAGCCAAAGCCTTTTTCCTTTTCAGATCTTGGACAGTATTGAAGACAACAAGATGAAGCTCCAGTGAAAGCAAACCTTGGGAGGGGGGGATTTTGTTTTGATTTTCAGGCTGGTTTGTTTGTTTGTTTTTTGGTGTGTGTTTGGGGAGGGGTATTTTTCTGCCTTTTTGTTTGTGTGTAAAATTCTCATTTTTCTCCTCACCGATGCATTATTTTTATTTCTTTATTTGTGAAATGGGAGGGCATGTACTGATTTCGTAAATCTTGCAGAAAAAATATATTTTTTGTATATATTTTTTCTTTTGAGTGCAAACAGATGGCAAGCTATCCAGCGCAGAGGAAGCTTGTATTTTCTCCACCAAATTGCACTGCAAATACCTAGACAGGGAAGCTAATTTGGATGGTGTATTTTTTAAAAAATTTCAATTCCCCCCCCCTCCGGCTTTGAAAAGAGTGGCAGGAGCGAGGAATTGGTGCATTCAATTTCTTTAATTGCATTTTTTTTCCTCCCTCGGTGGGGAGGAGGTGCTGCTGTCGCTACATTTAATTGTCATTCCCCCTCCTCTGGGCAGTGGCAACACATTTTTTTTTAATTTTGTAAATGAAATATTTTTAACCAACAGTACATTGAGTCTTTTTCATTGCAATTAATTTTAAGGGGCAGTTTGGTGCATTGTTTTTCACCCCTAACTGCAACCCACAATTTGGGTGGGATCTTTTTTTTTCCCCCTTCTTTCTTTCTTTCTTTCCCCTTGTGGGGTGTGTCTCCCCTCTCTCCACGTTTGCAACCTTTTTGGGGTAGAGGGTGGGGAAGGGATTTTGTTCATCGCTTCCATCCTCTGCAAAGGGAGGCAAGAGTGACCATGTCCAGGATCTCTGCTGCTTTTCCCGGCCGTGCTCCAGCCTGAGGGCCCCCTCCCTCTGCTGCAAGCTCCCCTAGCAGCATCCGACAGCAGCAGCCGATGGGATGTGATGAGTTTCTTCTTCTCTCCGGCAGCGTCCTCAGCGGCATAACCCCCAGCCCTTTGCTCTTTGCAGGATGGCTCGGTTTGGAGATGAGGTGCCAGCCCGCTATGGGGCAGGAGGTGCAGGGGGAACTGGTTCTGGAGCGGCAGGCAGTGGAGGTGGCCGGGGTGCTGGGGGTGTCCGGCAGGGGGGCCCCCCAGGGGCCCAGAGGATATACAAACAGTCGATGGCCCAGCGAGCCCGCACCATGGCACTCTACAACCCCATTCCTGTCCGGCAGAACTGTCTGACTCTCAACCGCTCCCTCTTCCTCTTCAGTGAGGACAACGTGGTGAGGAAATACGCCAAAAAGATCACCGAATGGCCATATCCTTTCTGCAGGGGCTGCGAGGACCGATGCCTAGGCCGCAGGAACCAGTGAAACTTGGGAAAGGGGGCTGCCAGAAAACCTGTTCCCACTTTTGGCTCCTGCATGTCTGTTCCCCCCTATATGCATGAAACCCCCACCTGCAAATGCCCCCCCACCCCACCCCAGGCATCCTTCCTGCTCAACAACTGCATCTCCATGCTGTCCATTTGCCACATCTTTATCATTCCTGCATGTCTTCCCCACCTAGCCATCTTGTCTCTGCAAAGACACTCTTCCCCACCCCCATCTCGTTCCATCAAGCTGTCACTCAGACACATGGATGCAGCAACCCCTGGCACTACCAGCTCTTCCGTTGCTCTGAGCCCCGGGGCTATGAGGCTTAGTACCCCCTTCCTCCCCTTTGGCCACATGGCTTTCTGCTCATCTTACTACACATGAGTTTGTCAGTTGTCTCATGGATCTGTCATTTTCTTGATGCATGCTCCTACTGTGCAGGGGCCAGCCAGTTTCCACTAAACCAAGCATTTGCTGTTTTCTCCCCACCCTACCTCAACCCCCCCACCCCACCCCTTTACCTCTGATACCTGTTGACGAGCTGCTCTCACAAACCAATTTTCTTTACCCATAAAAAGAGTGGAAAGGAAGGATGGCAGGACAGATCACACCAAGTTTCATTTGCTGTTGCTCGGTGTTTTGGAGATTGCAGTTGTTAGCCATGCTGTCATTTCCCCTTCGCCACACAGGGGGGTGCCTGTAGGCCCAAATTGTCATGTAAGTTTTGGACAGTTAGCAGTCAGCCTCATTACCAGAGGTGTAGTGTTGAAAATCCTTCTCCACCCTACCCCACCCCACCGCACCCAACACTGTATCTATCTAGCTAGGGGCATAGAAAAGGAGGGGCTTTATTACCCATTATCAAGCAATATGGGATCTGGAACCAATTTATCCTGGTCTTTAGAGGAGCACATGGTGAGGAAAGAGCAGCCTAATGGCCACCCCGTAAGCTGATTGCAGCCTAAAGGGCGGCAGGAGTAAAAATCAAGATGAGGGATAGAGAGAACCAGAAATGCATATCATACAGTTAGGTTACCTGTTGTCCCCACCAGGAGACAATGTCCCTCTTCATTCACAAGCCTGTTGTTAAGGATCGAATGAGTCTGAATACTTGAGATCCCAGATATGTCCAGAGAGCATATAAAGTATTTTGATAACAGCATAAGGTGTGAAGAGATGTAAGACTTCAGGCTGTCACTGCTTGGCTTTGCCTGTTGGAAGGGGGGACTTTTCTCCCAGAGCTGATTTCCTCTGGTGATGGGGGCAAAATGCAAGATTTCCAGCCTCTGCATCCAACACTCCAACTTGGTATGTAAACATATATATTGCTTTCTACTATAATTATTTGATAGCTCCTGTGCATTTTGAATGAAAACCACCTTGCATATCTGCATTTACAGTGTAATACACCTTTGGGCCTCTGTCTCTGAACAGAAGGTATACTTATTCAACTCTGATGGAGAAAAAAATGTTTTAACTGCTGAGAGTCAGGACTGATGACTGATTGCAATGAAAAATAGTATTCTGGAAGAAAGAGAGACACACACTGTGTGTGTGTGTTTGTTTGTGTGTGTGTGTGTGTTTGTGTGTGTGTGTGTGTGTGTGTAGAAATGTCTTTTTAAAGTGTAGTGTTGTTGTCTTGTATTTTAATGATACAAGTCTGTCGTTTGTGCAATATTGGTGCACAAAATTGAAGAAAGCAATGTACATTTTGTTTATAGGAAAGTGACAATAGACAAAGTCTCCTGAAATCTGTAGGTTGATGCAAGTGTAACAAGTCAGGTTCTATGGCAGATTATTTCCTTATTCTACAAAAGAGGTTTCCAAGTGCTTTTCTTAACATGGTCTAGTAAGCTATTCACTTTAGAAAGGTAGATTACTGAGCATGTGCACTGCAGATCTTTGATGATAATAGAAGTGAGGGAAAAATGGTAGAGTGAATGGGTGGGTACAGATGTGTGACAGGGAGATGGAGACAGAAGCTGTTAAATGTCATTCTACCCACTACATTTTTAGAAATACTGTACTGAGAATCTGTTGGACAATCAATTTATTTGTTGGCATTGTTTCAAATGGTTTTGCGGCATTCTTTTTTGTTTTAGGGGGAATAAAGCAATACGTTTGAGGAGGCTAGTGGTGGTGAGAGGTCTGATCCTGGTGACGGTGTATCAAGTTATCATTCCTCTTGTAATCTTTGCTCAGTCAGTCATACTGTCTTTTCAAACTCTTTTTATGTCTGGAGAATGGGAACAATAATGAGCAACTCCACCAGGTGGGATTGTTGTGAGTGCAATGCCTTTCATAGAATAAAAATGCAGTAAGCAGTGGCTACAACCTGTGAGCCCTTCGAGCACATGAACACCCCCCCCATTGGCACTTACAGTAGATTGAGCTCTATGAGCACACATAGCTTTCCGGTAGCCCTGCCATAGCCTTCAGCATGAGGACTGAGTGCCTTGTCTCATACACAGGACTGTCTCATTGGATCACAGCCATTATTAATGGAAATCCTAGGCACCCTCTACACACAGACAGAACAATCCAATCCTGACTCCATTGTTTGTTGGCCTTTCTTCCAGTATTCTGCCACATCCTTCCAGCACACCATTGAATTCTAGGCTGGGACCAACACGGTGGGACAAATCTGGTCTGCCAGAGGTTCCTGTCTGCCTACCCTTAGGTGCCAGTCAAGGAAGCAAAAAAAAAAAAAGAGAGAGAGAGAGAGAGAGAGAGAGAGAGTTGCATTGGTTTCTGTAGCAGAAATGGCATTTGGAGAAATGCAGTTTTGGAGTCTTAGCTTACCCGCCCACCCCTCCTCAAAGTGACCCTCCAGAAATAATAGTTATTTTGAGGGTTTTACAATGACTACAAAATGCGGTTTGGTTTGAGGCAGAGTTATACAGATGAAGTGGTGGAATTATGGGGACAGGGGCTGTCTCAGTTCCAAGTGTTTTCCAGGGTAAAGTAAACAGGCTGGTCTGGGATATGGATGACAGGAGACAAATCCCACTTGGTCAAGAGGTAGGTTAGTGCCCCATTAGAATGGCCGCAGTTCATTGCCATAAGAAAAAGTAGCATACTTATTTGGGGATTCTGCTATATCAAGGGAAGATGCCCGTCTGGACAGTGTAGAAAGGAAGTTGTTCTGCTGAAAGCAGAACTAGGACTGCAAGGAAGAAGCCTTCACCGTTTGACACTCTGCCCCACCTTACTTTCCATTTCTTCCTGCAAAATCAGCTCTTGTATCCAGTAGCAGGGAGGGAAAAAAAGTGTGGAATTAATATTTGGGAGGTACTGTATGTCTTACATCCTGTTTTTCAAAATAATAATAATTCCCAAACTGGCTTGGAATAGGACAACAAAAACATTGGAAGTACTATTTTCAAACACGAAACAGTGAAACTGCATTAAAACCTGAAGAAATCATTTTAAAACTGCGGACATCAATTATAAGGGGCTCTTCTGGTTAGGTTTTCAAAGATCATCTAAAAATAGGGAGTAGGGTCTTGACATATTTGCTTGGGCTGGTGTCCCAGCTTTCCTGAATATTGTGTCTGGTTTACTGCCTCTATCCCCTACCCCTTTTCTCTCTGTCCATCTGTCCGTCTGCTGGGGCAATGACTGGAATGAGGGAAATTGTACCTTATGGAGGTCCTAGTTCCATCCCAGGTAACAGGATGGAGCCAGGTTCAGAAAAGCCGGCTTGGCTCCAAACTTTGCTTCCGATTGTGACAAAAAACCTGAGCGACAGATAATGGGGGTATAGACTGAGAAATATGGAAGTGGGCATGACCAGAGTGAATGGAAAAAGACTAGAACTTTCCATTCTGTTCCAGTCTTCCATTGATGAATATTTATTTATTTATTTAAACTTATATAACCTTTCGCCCCCACCATTAATGCAAACACTCTCTGACACATTCACAACATGTCAAATCACATTAAAATGAACAATGCAATAGTATATAATAAATACCATAAAATAAATAAAACTCAGCCATTAACTTTTAGAAACCCTGCATTTAAATAGAATTAAATGCATTTAAATCAAATTTGGGTATGTCAGGTCAGTAGTTAAAACACTAATAGAAGGCAGCTTTAAAAAATTATGTTTTTACTCATTGCTTGAAAGCTGGGAGGGATGCCACCTGACAAACCTCTGTTGGAAGCTTGTTCCAAGGGAAGGCGCCACAACAGAGAAAGTATAGTTTTTAGTATGAGCTCCTTTGGTCTCCGTAGGTGTCACCATTTTTAACATCACGGACTGCAGTAGATATTGCTTCTATAAGCACAGGGTGGAGTGGGTGAGATGGGAAATAATAACTTTTGAGTAACTATTAATAAGAGACAGTGGATTCATATATAAGGTTTCAAAATTTTGTTTTGCAACCAGATCCTCAGTGTTGCCACTATATTTCGGTTTTCAGAAAATTTATGTCAGGGTGGGGAATGTTTCATCCTTCCGATGATTTGGACTGCAGTTCTTTACCTCTGGCCATGCTGGATATGGCTGGTGGGAATTATTGCTAAAACAGCTGACGGGCCCAAAGTTCCATGGCTCAATGTGGTTTGGGGTTCTGTCTGAGAATCTTCTCATGTTTTGAAAACATGCCTGAAAATCCAGGTGTAAGTGAGGCTACAGTTGTTGGGCAGAGGAAAAAAACGTACCGTTCTGCAATTTGCCTTGTCTTAAAATGTTCTCATTCCTAGAGCAGATGGAAGGTGGCTGGAATGTTTGCTGATAACATCATTATAGGTAAATTGAAAAGGGGAGGGAAACTGTGGCTTCCAGCTGTTTCCCTTCTACTAGGAAGCCATAACATTGCTTCATTTCCAAAGATATGGTCGCCTGGTTGAATACTGCATCTCTCCACCAACAGTCTGTATCTTTTATGGAAGTACAGATCATATGCACTGTTGGTGATCTAGTTGTTTCTCGAAACAAGGGAGGTGGCTTGTGGAAAAGCTGTAGCACATCACACAAACCCTTGTGGAACTTCTCAAGGCTGACAGTGGTGGGAAAGTTCTGTCCTGTGGAGATCACAGAGAAGGATGGGCTGGATGTATTTGAGAAAGAAGTTGCAAGAAGGTAACCTGACGACTCCTGTGTTTTTTTGCTTCCAATTGAGGTGTTTTCTTTGCGAAGACACATATAATCAGGAAATAATGCCCATCCTTTTGCTGGGGGTGGGGCTGGGGGAATTTTACCTGCCAAGAAAGATGAATCACTCATACTTCATGTAATATGGCATGTGTAAGAGACCAATGTTTAATGTACCCTTCTCATCAGATGCTTCAGACTACAGCTTCCATCAGTCCCAGCCTTGATGGCTGATAGGTCAATGTGATGGAGCTCCTGGTTCAAAACATCTAGAGGATGCTAGACTGGGGGAAGTTGAATGTCCTGGCCTTAGACTGGGAATAGACTTGAAACAAAGTAGGTTTGAGGCCTCGACCATCAAGGATTTCCTCTGCTCTGAACCCACTGAAATGAGCTCTAAGAGCCATTTCCTTTAGAAAGTAACTTTCTGATAGACTGTGCTATGTATTACGTTTGGAAGAACCATACCAGTTCTTTAGGCTGCTATTAGCACTTCATTTTTTCCAAAAAAGCAGCTTATGTAATAGATTTAGAATGAGGTTGTGTGGGGCCGACATTAACTACACCGATACAGTAGATACAATACTGGCAGTATATATGCTCTACAGGCAGATGGGCACAAATTTAAAAAAACAACAACAACAACCCTGAATGCTACCTGTTTAATTGGTGGAATTGGCCCATTATGTGAGTTGTTTGCACACTGTGGTTATAGAAGCAATATCTGTTGCGGCGCAAGATTGCTAGATGGCATTTCAAAGTGTGGGTATGCTTTCTGCACTATGGCTTGCTTACTCAATGCAATGGAATCCTTTCCCAAGCCAAATCCCACAAAACCAATGCAATTTATGGTTTCAAGTCCTCTGATAATAATCTGTGTGAACATAAACGGAGGTTTGGTTGCCTTAAATCTGCAGGTCCAGTTTTCTAGAACCCCTGATGCTAATGATGAGAACACTGTGTAGAAACTGGCCAGAATGCTAACAGTCTCATGGGATTAATGGTAGGTTTGAGGTAGTCATGTTTTTCTCTACGTGTCAGGAAAGGCTGTTTTATTTTTTCGGATCAGTTTAAGGGTAGTTTACATTGTCGGGTAGTAATCATTTTTTTCTCTTTATTTCTTACAGAATATAGAAATGTCTTGCTGCATAATGTTTGGTGTTTATGGTTGCTTGTTTGGTGTAAGGGAAGTACATTGGGTAGCTTGTTCACAAGCAGGTGGAGCCTTTACTTCTGGAGCCCCTTCTTGTGTCTCTGTTGCAATCTAGTTTTGTCACTCAGTTCCTCCTCTGCCTGTTCAGTCAACTTGCATTATATCTAAAGAGGAGAAAGCAAAGCATTTCCTCCCATTAAAGCAACAAGGAGGGGGCTTGAGAGAGCTTTGTCTTGTCCTTGTGTGCTTGGCGGTGGACTCCTTTCAGAAAGTTGTCTTTCTTTCTGCTTCTGTCTACCTCCCACCTTCACGCAGTAAGCAATGACAGCTCTTCATATCTGTCTTGACTCATTTAGGAGTTTCCAGGCATGATCTGTCCCTTTCTGTTGCAGGTCACTCCTGGCTCAGCCTCTTCATAGTGCTGTAGTCTGCATAATTAAAAGTTGGACCAGAGATCAAAATCTGAGAGAGTGCACATTAGGCAGTTTTAGTCTTTCAAGCTGCTGCAGTGGAAATAGAGAACAGAATTGCTGTGGGGTAGCATAGGATGCGATTCGTGAGACAGACCCCTTTAACTCAGCCTGTGGAGTGTTAAGAATCTACAGAACCTGCTTTTCTATCTTCTACTCTAACATCTCTGACGGGCAGTTAGTTGCCAGAAGATGTTGGTATAGCTCAACAGACGTGGTGTGTGTCTCTCTGTGTGTGTTTATAGACAGTGGTGAATGGACTAAGTTTGTTGCACCACATGGTAGCTAGAAGGGAGTTCAATACAATCAGCTACCAGATCATGTAGATTTCATTCTGGAATTAGAGATGTTATTGTTGAGGGTAAGAGTAAATTGAGGATAGGTATGTGTCTAATAGACATTTTTTTTCCTGTAGAGATGCATGCATATTACACTGAATATACCAGTCTAATTTAATTATACTAATCTATTAGTCTGTTTCTTGGACTTCCAGTATGCTATGT
Source organism: Pogona vitticeps (assembly GCF_051106095.1). Lineage (NCBI taxonomy): Eukaryota > Metazoa > Chordata > Lepidosauria > Squamata > Agamidae > Pogona > Pogona vitticeps. The sequence continues at coordinate 122,828,568 of NC_135784.1, read as the reverse complement.
TAAATAAGCACTGAGAAAAAAATAGGTAGGATGAGTGATTCGGGGGGGACAGAGATTATTCCAGGGTGCTAGCATTTTCTCCTATGAATATTTTAATTTTTTTAGTGGAATAGCCATTGGGTTCAGGAGATCATGTCAAGTTGGGTAGATAAACTTTTCCTGTAACAATTTTCTTTTACAGCAGGTTGGGTAAGGTTTCACCCACCAAGTGTATTCAACTACAGATCCCACAGTCCTTTACAATTTGTTCTGATTATGAGACATGTAGGCCAAAACATCTGGAGAACAAAAATTCCCCTAACTCTGTTTTAGAAGAAGCCCAGAAAGCTGAGATGTGAGAGTAAAGGGGTTCAAGAGCACAGTATTTTTCTAAGCTCAGATTTTCTGTCAAAGCTAAATTCTTCTACCGGTAGCTGCTTCAGGTATTATTAACAAAGAAGCTCAGCAGGTTGAACACACAATGGCGTCCTCATTCAGCTGGTGGCACTTCTTTTCATGTTTATGAGCTTGTGCACCTGAACACAAGGAAGATGCCCCCTTTGAATGTTAGAAGTACAGGCACTCAAGGGTAGAAGAGTATATATGCAAATAGTTGTTTTTCTTCAGAAATGTATGAATCCTCTCTGAAACAGGCTTACACAGAACCCTGTTAATAATGGAGTTCATATCCATGTTAATATACGTTCTCAGTAAAACAGAAACAGGTAATGCAAGTTGAGTGGGAGAGAGAAGTACAGAAGCTAATCCCCCACCTCAGTTGTCCTTCCTTCATCATTATTGGGTTCAGATTTTCTACTAACTGCAGTATTGTATTGATATATAAATACATTTCTTCCTCTTGCTGCATTTCAAACTGTGTGCTATAGGAACACAAATAAATACCTATTGACTAATGTCCATGATATTGTTGGTAGTAACTGATACACTGTTCCCCTTCTGATGTTTTTTAAAAAGAAAATATTATTTAAAATTACCCTCCTTTCAGTTCCATATCTCAAAGGAATCCCAAGTGTGAGGGTGAATCCTTTGAATATTGTTCTACTGTGTCCCCTGTGGGGAGGAATTGTCTATAAAATGTCAAATTTTGAATTTTGTTAATATTGGTCATTTTTGAACATTTATTCCAACCAATCAGGCAGTATATTGTGCAGCCAATGTCCATTACAAAGATCAGTGAAACAATACATTTTGAAAATAATTATTGGAAGAAATACCATGAGTTGTATGGCTTTTCCTGCATTTTCTATAAATTTCACTAGTTTTAAAATTATGCTATAAGATAAATCACATTTTTTCAGTAATTTGTGATCTAGCATTATCCTGGTATTGTTTCCTTTTCAATGGTTTTTGATACCTCCAAGCTTTTCCAAATTGTTCTTTCTTTTTGCTACATTCCATCAACACCCCACCTGATATTCTAATTTGACCTCTCATACATAAAAAACCCTACATCTTGCATAGCATTTCCCATCCTTTTGTTAAAAGGATAAGGTCACTGTCCTACCATTTCAGAATGTAGTATTTTTGGGGGGAGCTATTTGCTTGCCAAAGTGGGTAGAACTAGCAGAGACTAGCATAAGACTGTTTAAAAGAATACGAGGGTTTGCAGCATAACAATATGCATGCTCAATCAAAAAATAAACCCCATTGGCTGAAAGGTGTTTAAAATTGTAGTCTAAAAAGTAAATTAGAGATGCAGTGTATTTTCCATGACAGTGGGATACTGTTTTATGTCAACTGCATTGGATTTCAAATCTCTCTCTCTCTCTCTCTCTCTCCATAAAAAAAGATTTTTCATGCCTTCCAACGTCTGTGTTTTCTGGTTGTTCTGGGTTTTTCGGGCTCTTTGGCCGTGTTCTGAAGGTTGTTCTCCCTGACGTTTCGCCAGTCTCTGTGGCCGGCATCTTCAGAGGACAGCAACCTGTACTCTGGTGTAGTTGGCTTGGGAGTGCTTATTTTCCTTCTTTCCTTCCTCTTTTTGGGGGAAGAGGGTGTTGTATGCTGTTTGTTTCACACTTAATTCCAAATGGATATACTCTTCTGTTCCATTTTCTGAGAACTTGTAGTAAGCCTGTTGTAAACCTTTTAAACGTGAACAATTTTGTATTGTCTGGATATTTTGCTATACTATCTTTTCTCTTTTTGGAGTAAGCGAGACATTCCCAGTTGTTTGGGGTACTCCTCAGTGTAAGAATTTCCTCGTTTTTTTTTTCACCTAGTGAGAAGACTGACACATCCATTCTGAGCACTTCATTTGCTTTAGCAAATATATTCATTGAAAGTTTTATGAGGGAGAAAAATCTGCTTAAATGTAAGATAATCCTTGCCCAGATATTTATAGGACCTGCTAAATAATGTCAATATATTTTTTTTCCACACAAATTAGGATGCCGCTTTGAAATACAAGTTTTCCCATATTATTTGCTAGTTTTCCTGATATTTTTGAAGTTATTGGACTTCAAGTTATTGAAGTTATACTTATTGGACTGTAACATTCAAGATTACTTCTTTTGCATTTAAGAAAAGAAATCTATCTTTGTATTAGCCTTTTCCCTAGCCTTCTTTTTAGGTGACTGATTTTAATAGTATTTTACATATCCGGATTAGTTCAGCATTATTATATCAGATCCTTCAACACTCTTGGATTATTAGCACATTATTTTCCACACAGCTTTCTAATTCTTATTTTAAACTTTCTCTGACTTTTTAATCGCTTCAAAATTATTGTTCTGTCCGATATGCCACTTTCTAAGGGTGTATATGCATTGCAATTAAACTTCCTTCCATCTGATGCCACTTTAATTCTTTCTACTTTATATGTGATATTGACATGACATGAATTTGGTCCTTAACATCTGAATTGGGTTCTGCGTTCATATGCATTTAGGTTATTCGAGGGGCACTTGGGCACTTGTACTTTGGAATGTCTGGTTATGATTTTAAGCATCTATCCCCTTTAAAATCCTCCTTCTACCCTCCACTGAGAAATATGAAATTATATACCTCGTCTACTTTATGTTTCTTGTGGGCTGTAGAAAAATAAAGGAAAAAGTGGGGGAAGAATTCTTGCATCCTGACAAGATGCCTATTTGCACCTGATTTTGTTGGTTTTTAAAATAAATATTTCCTAGTGATGCCTATCATCAAGTTAAACTTCTCCCCAAGTCTTCCTGTTTGAATGAAAAAGGAACATGGACAAGAACAATGGCCCTGAGAGAGTGGATTTGTGGAACTTCTTTCCAGATATCTTTTGAGGGTGATAGGGCAATTTGAAAATTATAAATTTAGTAGTTATAATTTTAATCTCCCTTTGTCCAAAAGCAGTGGATATCATCATAACTTCAAATGTTGATCTAAGTTGAGTGAGTTCTAGGTGCTAGCAAGGTAGACTGACATAGCCGGGTGCAAGATGGATGAATGTTACACATGATGAAATATGTGGTATTAAAAAAAATACAGAAGTAGATATACAGAGGGGTTTTTTTCTATAAATATGCTAAGTGCCATCATGTTCTAAGCTAGTAGCTCCCCAGCATTTGTTTTCTCTTTCCTGGCTTTAATGTCATTGATGGCTCCTTGTATACCTTGATAGCCCAATGTCTTTACCAGATTCCCAGCTGAGTTCCTGCTTTTGATGTAGTTAAGTATTTTTCTTTTTAAAAAGAATCCTTGTTGTTAGCATCTCAGCCCTCAACTTCTCAAATTTTGGCTAGCATATGTATCTCATTACAGTTTTGCATCTAAGGGCTCTTCCAGACCAAACATTTGTTCTTCTTAAAGTACCAGGCTCTACACTGATTTTCTCAATGTTTTGCCTGCCCTTCACATGATGCTTCTCCTGGCTAGCTTAGTACAGTGGCTTTTTCTGTGACCTTCCATACTTTTCCTCCTGAAAGCATGGTTTATATTCAGTCTCACTTTATTCTGAGGCCAGAGTTTATGGCACATCCCATTGGAGTTCACATCTAGTCAGAGCCTCCCAGACAAAAGCTTTCAGTGAATGCTGAAGTAAGCCAAAACAAAGCTCCAGAAGGGAAATTGATTTCTTTTAGATATTTAAAATTTTGTTTTACAGATTTCCTAAAAAGAAGTGTTTTTCTTACAGAGAAGCAGATTTTTACAGGAAAGTTTGATAAACTTGGTAAACCACATGCTCCTTCGTGACTAAGCATAAGAAAGGATGTGTATGGAATTTGCTCCACCTGGATGAATGCTTACTTGCAAGAGGTAATGCCCTAAGCTATTCAGAATTGATTCACATTAAAGGATGTCGGTCGCTCAGTATTTTGAGAGCTTTGGTTTGACAAATTTGTGGATACAAACAAATTGCACTTTTCTGGATGTTATTCAGTAATAAGAGTTTTAATTCTGTGGTCTATATGTACAAAGACATATTACAGTACTGTATATGGTTCCCCTCCCATGAAAAATAGGGAGTCCATGTTTTGTGAATGCACATCTGGCTTTCATTTTAGTAAGCTATTGTATTTTTCTATGACATCCTATGTGGATTAGTAACCTAGCTTCGATTTTATCATTGTTGCCATTGTTTGGAAGTACAAGACGGAGACTTCCATCATGATTTTGGGCCTCCATTGCCAATGGTCTACATCAGTTTATTCTCTTGGTCAGTATGTTTTAGATATTATTGCTCCTGTTAAAATAGCTGATGTATATGAATAATACATGATGGCTCCTACTGGTGAACATCTTTATTAAGTTATAGCAGTCTTTTAAAAAAATAATATAATTGGGGGTAGAAAAGTGATCATGTTTAGATTTATATTTAATATGAAATCAACAGGTCAGGAGTTGTGGCAAGAAGGGAGAAAGCAAAATCAAAACTGGGCACAATTGAAATAACTCCAAAATTGACAGTCTTTCTATAAAAACAGTGTATTTGTCAGTCCAGTCATGTTCTCATGAGCAAACTATGTGTAAGTAAGCTTGGTGTATGGCACTTTCGCAAGAGGATTTTTGTTTGATTCTCTTATTAAAGTAAAAGTGTGAGTTAAAATTTTAAGATTTGAAAAAAGGAAAGAATTCTTCAAATAAGTAGCATATTAAAAGTGCTTGTTTCAGGACAAGTTATAGAAACAAACATAAGAAGAGGCTCTGGATGCTCATATATAAAACCATGATTCCATATGTATACACACCCTAGGTTTTCTTCCTGCACATACAGAATTAATGACTAATATAGAAATTATACACACAGGCAGACAGATGTATTTATGTTTTCCTTTGATTTAGAGGTACATTCAGGAACATATTGGCCATTTTGTGTTCATTTTCCATGGTAATGCTTGAATACAAGCTGGCAAAAAGATGGGCTATTTAGAAAAACTGGATCAAAAATTCATATAAAAGTTGATCTCAACCTAGGAGTATAATAATACTTCTGGACATTATGTCCAGGGCTGTTCTTCCTGACTGTATGGTTCTCATTTTAAATTTGCAGGCAATGAAATAAGCAATGACCCTTGTCTCCTGGGCGATGTCACTAGTGCCTGGTACATTTCCATATGGGTGTCAATGAATTAAATGTGAAGAGGCATTGAGGTTATGTCAACCAGGTGACCAACCTTGCTCCAGAGAGACATATTCTGTCATTGAGTCTCTGGAAAAAAAAATCTACTTTGAAAATACCAGCCTTCTCTATTCTCTAATTAAGTATAAATATTGAACTCATTGTGAAAATTCCAGCTCTCCCTCATCCCCCACTTTCCTAAGTTTTTATTTTTTCCTCCAAGTCACTCACAGGCTTATTTAGAAAATTGGGTCAAATCATGCCCTTCTCACATCTCAGCCTCCGTGAGAAATGGTGCACTGTAAAAGTGATGGTGCAAAATCTAGCTGCTACATAATGGATGGAGTGGGTAGCCTTTCAATAAGGGCATAGCTTTCTTTCACTGTTAGCCATGCTCATATCTCTCATCCCACCTTTGAAAATCCTTGGATGTTGCAGATGGAAGAGTAGGAGATGATGGGTTCTCAGTCTGCAGAAAGGGGATGGATAGGCATGAAGTCTGAAACCAGCTGTTTCAGAGAGGGGTCCATTTTGCTAGCACTACTTCAGCCATGAATCTTGCTCAAATCACAAATCAAGTATGAAAGCTATCAAAGGAAATTTTGTATGTTTTGCTTGGTTCAGCTGCCACGTGAATCCCTTATTTACAAGCTCAGCGCTGGTATTAGTTTCATAATATGACATGGAAAAGGTATTTTCTCACTCTTTGTTCATCATGTCACAGGCATTATCAGGTAGAGGCCTTTAGCATCTGTGTTACTATATACTACAAGTACGTAAAACTACAGTAGCTTACTGGCTAGAGTAACTAGCATTCCCCCAAGAACAACATATTGAATTAGGAAACTATGATGTCCCGAGAGGAGTAGGATTTGTTTCACGGATTATTTCGGAATTCCATTCAGGATTCTATGCAACAAACAGACACCCATTGCACAACAGGAGTGGCAGTTGATGTTATTTACTATATGAACTGTTGACTATTTGTTTATTTCCAATGTAGAGGCTTTGAGTGTTGTTGCTTGTAGAGCCAAAATATCATCACACACACAGGAGGAAGAAATCAGTAGGTTAAGCCCAAGGTTTGTAGAAATTTTTGAGGAGGAAAAAGAAACAAAGGAGGCAGACCTCCTAAAAAGAACAGCTACTGAGGACTGACCATCTCCGTGGTCCCAGAATGCTGACTGTTGTGGGGAGATGATAGAAAACTGGGGAAAGAGGACAGAATGGATGGACTGAAGTCCTGAACAGCAGCCCCTCCTGCAGCTTTTCATTGCAGGTCTCTCTTGTCAGATTAAGAATAATGTTTCCTAGTCCCTTCACTTGGTATCTGTTCCTCATATGCAACACATACATCTGGAGAGGGCTAGATGAACATAGGATTAAATGAACATAGGAAGCTGTTTTACTCCAGGCCAGGCATTTGCCTCTCTTGCTCAGTTCTTTCTGCTCTGATTGGCTGTCCAGTGTCTCAGGTGGAGAAATCTTTCCCATCAGTTTCTGTGTTGAATTGGATGCCAGGAACTGAAACTGGGAGCTACTTCATTCAATGCATGTACTCTTATCAGCAAGCTACAGTCCCTGCCTTTATTTCTGTTGATTCCTGAAGGGAAGGGTGTTTGTATTTTGTTTGGCTTATCAGTCTTGAGGCAGTGCATAGAGACCCTTACCAGCTAGTCTGGTTAAAGGGCTGGGCTTTTTTTGGTAGAAGTGTACACATTTTGGTTTCTCTGAGCTATGAAATAGGCTTATTCCTTTCACAGTGTATCTTCCAGAATGACTATCTTCCTCCACACATTTCCTATTGTATTTCTGACCCTAAATGTTTCCGTAGAAACATCTTTAAATATACTCTGCTGTAGTTGGCCAACAGACTAACCAATCTGACTGTCAGTTTCAGAACCTCTGCTGTCAAGTGCCAAGAGATTCAAAGTCTATCATTCCAAATTTTGAATGTTTGCAGGGCACCTTTCCTCACTGTTGAGTACTGACAGCATGACTCCTCATACAGTACATTTGAGAATTAAGCTAAAAGGTCCCATACTGAAATGATGATATATGGCAGAGTTGGTCAATATCAGAGGACCTGGGAGCTACATTCCAGCCCCCCCCCCAATGATCCACCAAGGGTGCACTAACTCCCCAGATGACCAAATAGTACCACCACCACCCCAAAAAAATCAAAACCAAATGTTGCTAAAGTCGACATCTGGTTCCATTTCTTCTAGGTTTGAGGCTTTGGCCTCACTTTTTATTTTATTTTATTTTTGCAAAATGGGAGTGGAAAATGACATTTTCTTGCAGATTTCTTTTTGACAATGATATGTGCAAGGAGTACAAAAACAGCTTTGAGAACCCACACTTTGCCCTCCTGAATATATAGGCTGAGTCCTGGTCACATTAATTTTAGAAATAAGAGTAGGACGAGGAGTACGGTATTTAGTAAAGGGAGTTAATCGTATGACAAAAAGGAGGCAGAAGCTTTTAGACGTCAGGAAGGTTTTCACAGTGTAATCACCCTGCATTGTTGCATATGGTTTAACACTTTTGCTTGAATCATCTCTGTTTCCTCTGTGGGTACTCTTTCAGAAGCACACCTGCTCCCGCTGGTTGCCTACAACATTACACTGCAGGCATCAAGCAAGGAAAGAAAAAAGAGAAAGTTAATGAGTAGATGTCACAGATGATGATTTGGCATTGCCCTCTGTTTGTTGACCATTTAATTCTGGAGGTTCACCCACAGCATACAACTTGTGTTGATTTAAGGTTTAGCTTAAATATATCCACATCAAAAGTGTGATTTGAATCATCTGCACATCAATATGGTATTAGAATAACTGACAACATAGATGGTTTATTCCAGCTGATATCATTGCAAGAGTTATATTTAGTATATATGCAGAGCTTGGAAACTTTACTATTGGGGACTTCTGTTCTTAGAGTCCCCTGGTGAGCATGGGAGTTGTAATGAAAGGAAGCAACATTTTTAGTGTTGTTAATAATTCTGGTAAAGATGGTATAGCAAGATGGCTAAACCACTTTTTCTTCTTTTAAATTACATTTTAAATTTGTTTTTGTTCTCTTTTCCTTTGCTTTGCTTTTTTTTTGGCACAGGCCACAAGGGCATAGAATTACCTGCATCTAAAGCTCCAAGCATTAAGTGGATATAGCAACAGAAGGTCAGAGGGTTCTGTATCGCCCAGACACTAATACTGTATTGCAGACCTAGGTGGCGGGCCTTGCTTTTGCTTCCCAGCAACCTGAAGCAAGATGTCAAAAAGATCTTTTCTATCTAATATCTTTTTTTTTTTTTTTTTTGGTCTAAAGTATCACCATTCCTGGCACTCTTTTTTGTGGAGTGCAATTCTGAGTTATCATGCAAGATGCTGGGCAAATTGATGGGGTTTTTTGGTGTGTGTGTTTCCTGTATGGCTTGTTGATCTGTGCTTTTCTCCAGTGTTTCTACTGAAAATAGGAGATGTAAACTGGAGTACTAGAAAATGTAGCAGTCGCTTTGGGCAAATGCATCAAGCAGACAGTGGTTTTGTATGACAGCAGCATGTGCCTGCTCTGATTGGGTCTGCATGCACAGTTCATGATATCCAGAGGAGCCCCAGAGACTGGTGTGGAGGGAAGAGGAGATTTTTGTGACTCCAGTCCATGTTCCTGTGCACCTCTGTCTCGTCAGTCAGCTTGCAACAACTCCTGAGCTGGTGGGGGAGGGGATGGAATGTAAAAGTTCTATTTCAAGCAAGACAGGAACATGAGGCATTTGTGCTTCCTGTTCTCTTTGCATCAATGTGACATCTGAAGCTGCTTTCATTGTCTGCTTTGTGGGCGGTCGAGCAGGGACTGAATGAGCACTCCTGGCTAGCACCCATATTGATCCCCCAGTGGAGATGCGTTTTGGTGTGTGTGTTTTCTTAAGCCCCACTTATGCCCTTCTACTCTTCTTTTCCTCTTGGCTTCCTGTTTCAGGCAAGGCTCTTGAAATAGCATCCCTTAGATGTACCTTTTCTGGCAGAAGGGGACAGAGAGAAAGAAAGATGTCTGAAGGAGGATGTTATAAATTCTGTGGGGGAGAAGGAGAACAGAGGTAGTCAATAGTAAGAGTTTGTATCAACTTTGGCAACACTCCTGCTTGTGCATTTTCAACTTCGAGAAGCTGTCTGGCACAGGATACTAATAAGAGGACTGTCAGATTAGGATGCTGCTGACACCTCGTTGTTGCTGTGGTCTGTTTGTATGATTTTGTGAGCCAGTGGGATTTTGCGTTCTTTCTCTTCAATTCTTGCCCTAACACAGTGTGTGGACAAAGTCCAGCTCATTCCAACATATCAGTTGTTCAGCTTCCCACCTCCAAAGGCTCTTCTGAGAGCCATCGTTATCATCCATGACTGTTTGTCTGGTGTCCCTTCAGATCTGATGACAAATGCAGGTGCTGGGAAGAAAGACTATATTATTATTAATCATTCATGAATCATCCTTGGGCAAGGGTGCAATGAGGTGGATCCTCAGCCATTGTTCCCTGAAGCAAGCAAGGTTTGTGAACAGTTGCTTTGCCAAAGAGAGCTCTGTGCCCAAATGGGGCTGCGGTATGGACAGGAAATAATAGCTAGTCACCCTTTCTTCTAATCCATTGTTCTGACTGTTGTGCCTTAGCAGGACCTTCCTGCTAAGGACAGTGACAAGCAGTGAGGTACAGAATTCATTTCAGAATGCATTTCACACCTGATGTGTAAATGGCTCCATTGCAAAATGGAACCAGTGCTCTCTGAATTTATGGTGTGGTGACCTTTTTTGGTGTGCGTGTGTTTTCTTTTTCTCTGTGTTACAAGCTGGCTATATATCACACACTCCTGCTGACTGAACTTATGTGGGGCAGAGGAGAGGTGTTGTGTGTTTGTGTTTAAGAACAAGTGAATAGAGACACAAGCTTGGTGTCAGTAACTCTAGTTTATGCATCAGGGCTGTCTAATTTATTTGAAATCTGCTTGACCCTTTCCCTTGTTCTACGTCCTTCTCCTAAACAGTTTAATGGTGGTCCCAGGAAGAGTTTTCTAGGGGGGAAATGTTTTGGAATGGATTTATCTGCTGTGGTGGACTGATCCTGTAAGTCTATGCCTGTCCTCTTATTCTTATCTTGAGAGGAAGAGAGAAGTGGGTTGTAGTAGAGATGGACTGGAGACCATTAGTTCCATTCCAAAAGTGGAATGTTGAGATTAACTTTAGGAAGAGACTACAGCATGTACACTCTTCCATCTTGTCCTTTGTCTCAAGCAGTACAGTATGTTGGAGCTTACCCTAAGCAGTCTGGTTTTATAAGCCATGAAAAAAAATTGGTTGTAAATGGACTTTTTCAAAGGTCAACTCCAAGTCTGGAGCTATGTTTTAAAACAAATGAGAGTAATGCTAGAAAAACCATTTCCTGAAATCAGTGCCAGCTGCAGGAGGAGAATCAAGTTGAATCAGTTGGAGTAGGAACTTGGTGGCTGTGTGTTCGGTTCAGTTGACTTAGGGTGCTGGTGGAGAAATAGCTTGTGTTTTAGACTACTCGTGTGGTCTGGGACAAGCTATTTTCTGGAAATCATATGGCACACAGGAAATCATAAACCAGGCCAACCTTGCTCCATGCCCAAGATGGACCTTTTTGGTCCAGCGGTGGGTGGGGTTACTCTTTTTGGGGGCCAGTCTGGAGCGATTCCTGTAGGGTCACTTTAAGGGAGATTTCTCTCAGTAAAGCAACTCCTTCCAGACACAATACTTTCTTATTGTCCCATCACATCCTGAGATCCTTGTGCTGATTTTCTCCATTTGTTACTAGTGATCATTTACTGATTACCACAAACATTGAAACACTATGGTATGCTAGGTTTGTTTTGTGTGGCTTTTTCCAGTAACTGTTAATTCTGCTTCATTACCTGAAGTACATGAGGCAGACGATCTTTAGGAAATCTTTCTGTCCTGATGGCCCCAAGCTTTATGGGCATTCTCATAAAGTGGCTGAAACCTGAGTGACTATTTGGGTGAGGAAAGGAAAGCCAGTGGAATTTGAGTGAAAGAAAGAGAGGCTTACTGGGAGGTGGATAACTACACACAAGAAAGAGAGAGAGGAAAAAATAATTTTTACTGGAGGCCACAGAGCTATCCAGCATGCTGCCAAGTCAATTCTGACTTATGATGAACCTTTCCAGGGTTTTCTAGGTAGAAAATATACAGAAGTTGTTTATCTTGCTTTCCTCTGGGATGCCCTGGGACTATGCGCTTACCTATGGCTATACAGGCTAGGTCTTCTCCCAGGAAGTGCAATGGGAAATCAGATTCCTATCCTCTGGCCAGAAACCTAAATTACTGAGCTATCCAGTCAGTGTTGATGCAAAGAAAACCATTAACAAAATACCCTGCTTGAGAGAGAGAGAACACAAATACAGAGAATAAGGTGGCAAGAAACATGGTATGGGCAGAGAGGTGGAGAGCATTATAAATTAGTAACCAAAGAAAATTGGAAAGGAGAGAGACAGAAAAAAAAGACTCACCAGGTATGATGAGATGTAACAAACTTACATAGTATTGACCACACAGAAAAAGCCAGTAGAGAGTTTTTCTTTCTTTGCCCTGTTCTAACTGGGAAAGGATCTTGTGATAAAAGTCCTATTCTGACCAATTGCATATGGACAGAAACAAGTATTATAATTAAACTGCCAGTAAAGGAGATAAATCTTTAAAGGATGGTGGTGTTTGAGTGTCACAGGAGGAGGTTCTGTCACCTCCCAGAATTTGCCTATTACCTTGTTTTATTTTGTGACTGGTCTTCAAGACTTAGGTAAAGGTAAAGGTTCCCCTTGACATTTTAGTCAGTCGTGTTCGACTTTAGGGGGCGGTGCTCATCCCTGTTTCCAAGCCATAGAGCCAGTGTTTGTCCGAAGACAGTTTCCGTTATCACGTGGCCTGCGTGACTATACATGGAACGCGTTTACCTTCCCACCGAGATGGTACCTACCGTATTTTTCGCTCCATAAGACGCACCTTTCCATAAGACGCACCAATTTTTTAGGAGAAGAAAACAGGAAAATATAATCTGTTTTCTTCGCTCCATAAGACACACAGACTTTCCACACCCCTGTTTTGTGGGAAAAAAGTGAGTCTTATGGTGCAAAAAATACAGTATTTATCTACTCGCATTTACATGCTTTCGAACTGCTAGGTTGGCGAGGAGCTGGGACAAAACGATGGGAGCTCACTCCGTCGCGTGGATTTGATCTTACAACTGCTGGTCTTCTGACCCTGCAGCACACAAAGGCTTCTGTGGTTTAGCCCGCAGTGCCACCACGTCCCTGGTTTCAAGACTTAAGCACAGGGTTATTTTGAAATGTGATCTCTCATTTCCGATAGGAAAGTAGGACTGAATCAGGTATTTCTAACAATAATGTGCTAACGATGTAATCTGTGTTTCTGCTCTTAATTGTTCTGAATGTAGTTAAGGATAACTGTGGAATATGAACATGAAAAATAGGCAACGGCATAGTGGCTAAGAAGGCAACAATTGGGTCCCTTATTTTATTTTCAAATCTACATATTTCTACCTCTGGTGTTTCCTGTTAATGGAGAATATACATGAGAGACAGGAAGCAAAATGTAGACCAGGAAAGCAAGATTACAGGGAATACAACATACCAGGTACTTAAAAAAAGGAAGAACGCAGCATTCCTATTATATATAATAAGAATATATATAGGGTGGGGGTCTTGATCTAATTTTTCCAACTTTAATAGGAATGCTACATCCCTTCTTTTTCTAAATATCTGTTTTTTGCTGTCATACTCAAGCTGGCTGAAGAGTCTGTAAGTCCGCAAGAAAGCATAGCGCTAAGGATAGCTCACAGTGAGCTATCGTCCTCAGACAATAGTTTGAGCCAAACTGAGACCTCTTATACTGCTGGCTCAGGGCTACTTCCTCTGGGCTTCATCCCTTCTCTCCAAGTCGGATGCCGTAAAGGGACAGCTATCTTGTCCCTCTTATATAGAGACATGAACTGAGCTGTCCAGGGTTTGTTGTCTGGCAAGAAGGTACTCCTGTATCTACCAGTTTATAGGTTATGTAAGCATTCCTATTTGAGTGACCATTGGGGCATTGCTACAAGCATGTTTGCTTCTCACATCATGAGACAGCCTAGAGGCTTTCTGGAATAGAGATTGGTAAACTTGCTGTTTTGGCTACGACTCTCAGAATGTCAGTGGCTATAAAGGCTAGGTAGATTATTGTAGCTGCAGTCCAAAAAAAATAACTTCTTTAAAATCTGAACACAACTTCTCTGCCGGTCTGTTTTTCATTCTTGATCTTTACTACTGAGTTATTTGTAGTTACTCTCATTCTGCTTCAGCCCACCATCCCCCTCTTATTAATTGACCTTAACGTATGTTGCTTCCTGAATAGCCTGTTGGCATCTTGGCTCAGCCATATTTCCAATTCTGTAACCTCAGCACCCAGTTCTTGTGAACAGTGAGACAGCGGAAAGCGAGACCTGGTGATTCTCCCCCACCACCCCACCCTAATTTTTTTTTTTTTAGTGTCACTGTGGGTTTCTTGTTTCAGCACAGCAAAGGTGTGTGCCCTCTGGTTAATCCCAGCAGTAGTGACTGTGTAGTACTCCCCAGGGTCATGCTGTAAACGAAGAGCTTTGATCTCAGTTGGGCTTCTCTGAGCTGAATATTTCATCATGGAGGAATCTAGGCTGCAGCTCTATGATAGTGAAATTAATGAGAGGAGGAGGTGGCATGCATGAACAGCAGAAGCGTTAGCTAAGCTCCCCGCCACTTTGTGGTTTCCACTACTTTTTTTTTAACCAGTCCATCTTTCACTTCCTTGCTCAGTCTGTTCCTTTTCCTTTTCTTCCATCTCTCCCTTTCTTCCACTTTCCCGCATTTTTCTTTTCCCTCCCCAAGTCCTCCTCTGGGGAACAGAGCCATTTTTCTGCACAAGCCAGCTGTCACTCTCCATCCTCTTGAGCACATGTCCTCATTGCCTCTATGGCTTTGAAATAGAACGTGCTGCTTATATACCACCCCATGGTGCTTAAAGCTCTCTCTGGGCAGTTTACAATTTAATTATGCAGGTTACACAATGCCCTCCACCTCCCCACCCACACCCTAGTGAGCTGACTACTCAGTTTACCAACCCCAGTAGGATAAAAGGTTGAGTGAGCCTGGGATCAAATTCAGGTTATGAGCAGAGTCTTCAGTGCAATAGTGCAGTTTAACCAGTACACCGTGTTGCCCATCTCAACAGAATTCTCTGTTAAGAGAGGTTTCCTTTGCCCTCACCTCCTTTTGTGCCTGTGGTGTGGGCCAGTGCTATTTTCTGTAAAGCATCTTTCAGATTTTCAAGGGAGGTTAGCCTACACCATTCCTGGTCTGCGCATGTCCCTTTGCTGTGTATGAAATGGGGTCAGAACTGTGTGGTGCTTAGAAAAGGACATGCAAGGTGACAACATATTCTTAGGGGAGAAGAACAAGTGTATGTGTTTTTCTTTAAAGCTGAAAAAGCTAGGCCCAGCTTTCTCCTCTCTAGAGGCATTAGCTGATACAATAAGCCCGCAACTTTCTGTTATGCATAGGACACTTAGGCTGTTTTCATAAGCATGGTGCTTTTACATGTCTGACATCCAAATTTCCAATGTGAAACATCGGTTAGATAGACTATACATTTGATTTTAAAATGTTGTTTCTCTCGCATTCTTCTCACATTCACAGTATTCACAGGCAACCTTTAATAAGTCTCAAAGTCATTCTTGAGCATCACTTGTGAATATGCCCTTGTTCTGCTTCCTGCTTTTAACAGCAATTCTGTGTAAGAGATTAGCAGCTGTCCTTCCCTATCTGGAATACAGCTGCATCTCAGTAACAGGCACGTGATCCTTGCAGTGCAGCATTGCTTTGAATTTGTTACGCCACACCCCAAAATGCCTGCATCTCAGCGCCAGTGGGTAAGCAAGAACTTTCTAAGTGGTGCAGCTGCACTAACTTTGAAACTCAGTGAGATAATAACAAGAGGAGAAGTAGGGCCAGTTGCAAGTCGGACACTGGAGACTGTACTTGTTTCTTTCCAGTTTGTTGTGACTATTTACCAATAAAGGCCAAAGAACTGTAGCATGAAGGCTCAATGCAGTGACTCACTCTCTCTTGGTGACTAGTACTGTACAATAGAAGGAGGAGGCACAGGCAAGGTTGGAGGGCAGAAAGGAGCTTGGGTTAGCAGCTGAAAGCTACACCATGAGGAACCTTGTGGCACAGAGGTTAAACTGCAGTACTGCAACCAAAACCTGCTCACGACCTGGGTTCAGTCCCAGGTGACTGATTTGAGATTCACTCAGCCTTCCATCCTTCTGAGGTCAGTAAATTGAGTTACCCATCTTGCGGGGCAGAGGCAATATGTAGCCTGCGTAATTAAATTGTAAACCGCCCAGAGAGTGCTTTAAGCACTATAGGACTGTATATAAGCAGCTTGCTAGCTTTGCTTTACACCAGATATACAACCGTGAAGAACCACAGAGGAAAAGTGACAAAGAGATATAGCATTCATGTGGAGATATTATATGGGTCATGGGTTCTCAGATGTAAAGTAAGAGAGCAGGGACATTGAATGAGTTCAGAGCTTGGACCACCTTCTTCTTTCCACATCTGTTTCAAAGATATTCCACATCAACGTTGAGAGAGGGACTGGGTAATCTTTTTTCGTAATTCTCTTGAATCTAATATTTGAAATTACCCTGAGGGCTGCATTAGATCAAGTCAAGGACCACATTTAGCCCCAGCACCATAGGCTGCTCTTCCCTAGATCAGAGGAAACGGAAGCTAGGAATCAGACTGCAAATGTGAGCTAAACTTGCTTTTCAACCATGTTTATTTTGTAGCTGGAGCAAAGGAGTGGGACAAGAAGACTGGGGAAACAGTTCAGAGGGAGGGAGAGAGAATGAAAATGGAAATGTGGAAAGCTGGGAGCTATAGAACCGAGGTGTAATGTGCAGATGGTTTGGGATAACCCACAAGATAATCTGGCCTGATCTGGAGAAGCAGGGTCTCAGGCAGGTTGGAAGATGATCATTCAGTTTCCCAGTTGCCCTCTGGCAAGTTCTCTGCTGTTGGAGCTATGCTACTGCAATCACTGCTGAGCCAACCTTCTGCCTGAAGCTGTGCAATTGCAGTAATGCCTTGGCTGGAACACTGCGTCTGCCATGTTCCCAATCCTGCTTGCTCATGTGCTGAATAATGTGCGCAAGAAGCTGGCAGCCAACTCTCTTTTCCTTGGCCAAGAAGGCTCAGGGGACTGCAGGGTCAGAGAGAGCAAAGAAAGAAGGACTTTTAAATTGGTCTGCTTTCATGTGTGGGCATATGTTTTTGATTCTGTGGTCAGGCTTGAGGTAACACAACTGCCTGGGGAAGCATGCAGCGACCTGGTGTTTTGTTAGCCAAACACAAAGAGGGACAAGATTTTTAGAGGTGCAACTCTCAGTATCTCAAATCCCCTGCATCCTACTATGTATGAGCTCTCAGATGTCCCCTCAACAGCTGACAAGGCTGAATGTGTGCTGGGGTGCAGAGTCTGAACTTAAGGCAGCCATGAAAGGTGTGTGTGTGTGTGTGTGTGTGTGTGTGTGTGTGTGTGTGTGTGTGTGGAAATAGACAGGGCTCCTTTATGTTTAATTGTGTGGAAGAGAAAATTTTAGTAGCTGTAGCTTGTCATAGCCTGTCCTCTTTTTCATGTGTAGGCTCCCTACTGAGCTTGGTGCTGCTGTACACATGCTCGGTCCCTGTAAAGGGGTGCCTAAGATTGTGTTTCTTCAACCTATTCCTCCCACCCAGATAGTTTAGGGAGAGGGGAGAGAAGAAGGTATGCCAAAAAGCAGGAGCTCCAGCTTCTTATTCCCAGTTGCTTTTACTGCATTTTATGTATTCCATTGCTATATTGCTTTAAACATTTTTATCATATAAGCTATGCTTATAAGGCTTGCCCTAAAATGTAGAATAGAGGTATATAAAATAAAAATTAATCAGTTAAAGGAAGTAGGCTCTGACTGACTAAGGCAATGCAGCCAAGCCTTGTCGCCATGAAAACATTAACAGTGCTCACAGTGTGATGCAGAAGGAGGGCAGTATGCTGCTTGGCTTCCTTCCGCATGGTTAAGGTGTGGCTTCTCTCCTTTGTGAAAGCTGTTAAGGCCCTCTCAGAAATGATTGTATTAGGGTCCCAGAATTCACCAGCCAGCATACTCACTGACTATAGGAACTGTAGTTCTAAAAAGTAGATTCCCCACAAGCACTGCCTTACAAGAAGAGAGAATACAAATGTGTAGGATGCATAGAAAACTATACAAGGTGCTCCTGCTTTGGAAGCCACTGGTGCAGATCACAGACCCCCCCATGTTCTTGGCTCTCATCCCTCTGTGAAAGCACTTCCTGTGTAGGAAATTGAAACCTTGCCCAGTTGCTGTCATGGGGCTCAAAGCATTGATTTCAGCAGGATTTGTGCTGGGGGTGGGGGGTGTGGGGAGGATCACAGTGATGATACCGATGTACATATCAGCATTCTGCTCTTCCCATTGAGGGACTAGGAGGATGGGGGAGAAAACAGCCATAGAGTCTGTGGAGATTTCATAGAGCAAATGCATTTTTGATGTTTTTCTTTGTTGTTCCTATTCTGAAACTCATTTGGTTTTGGCCAGATCTGTAGCCCAATGTTGCTCTAGAGGAGGACAAGTATAAATCATTGGTCCACTGGCAGTAAAAACAATCCATTCTGCAGAGGAAGCCTATTATAAAACCACAGTAGTGGAATCTCCCATTGTCTGTGGTTCCAGCTTCCAGCAAACCTGGGTTTGAAAGGCAACGAGAGAGCAGAATGATTCTTCCTTTGAGATTACTGCACAATAGCCTACATGCCTACATTCCATAAGCATGTCCAGAGATGTATATGTACAAGCTGCTTCCTATTATCCTGTTGCCATTCTAAGAAAAGAATGAATGCTGTTTTGAACCTCATCTTTAAGTCTGACTTTTATGTCAAAGTGTGTGAGAGATTATTATTTCCTTGTTGCGGCTAGTTGCTGCTTCCTCATCCAGATCCACCATCCAATGATCAACACTTGAATCCTGAATGTAAGAACTGCCTTGCTGTAGCAAGCCAAAAGGCCACCTAATAATCTAGTGTTCTGTCACAGTTACTGTCTCTGCATGTTCACAGGCAGGGAATCCTTGCATTCTTTTACTCCTAGCATCTGATATTCAAAGGTAGGCTGCCTCTGGGCATGGAAGCTCCATTTAGCTTTGATGCTTAATATCAACTGATTAGTCACATCTCTGTGAATTTGTCAGATTCATCTTCAGTGTCTACCTTGTGCCATTTTGTTTGTGTCACTTGGGCGTCAGAGGCTCTTTACTGATGTAACAATGTCACCCGCATCTCATAGTTCTTTTAAGACACAAGCTCAGACTGAATAGCATTTCAGAGAGCAGGAGGGGTTGGGGAAAGAGAGCTGCTTTGCAGCGAGATGCTGTAGGGTCCTGCTGTATTGATTAAGCTCCTGGGACTGCTGCCAGTTGCCTCTAGGATTAAATCGATACAGTTTGCAAAAGTAAAAGCTTCTCCTCGCTGGAGACATAAAATATTGGAGTTTATTTTTTTAATGATAAAACTTACAGCCAGTGACTCTTCCCAGTACTGTGCCAGAAATGAGGGTGAAGTGGGGATTTGAGAATGGAGAGCAGGGTGTTATCAGTAAAGGCGTGATGGCATTAAACACCCCGAAGGGTCAAACAGTCATATTGCAGAGCCACAGGGCAGCACAGGAAGAGAGTCAAATTTCTGTCTGAAGATCATCTAGTTTGCTATGCCAAGGCTTACAAGTGTCGCCCACTACATGGGAAAGGGGAGATTTCTTGTCACTTAACACTAGTGGTAAGAAAATAATTCTGTGCCAGGGTCTGTAGCAGTACAGCTTGCTTGCTAACTCTGATCTCTTCCTTACAGTAAACTGAATACTGTTGAATTAGCTTTTGTTCTTGCTGTTTGAGTACCTTTGGTAGGGTTTTTTGGGGGGGTGGGAGGTTTTTTTTTTGGAATTCGCTTTGTTCTACTGGTCATAGGGGAACTTAAGTCAGGTAATGATGATGAATAGGCACAGAATGTGTTTGGGCATGAATTGAAGACCACTTTGCATTGCATTCCCTACCATCACCGGGTTTTACACAAGCAGAAGTGACTTGTGCTCGTTCCTCTGGGGGCTGGGCTGAAGGAGAGAAAAATGGAAATCTTAACACATGGATGACACTTAAATGTTTTTGACAATCTGTTCATAATGAGGTGGTCTAGTGAATAGAAGGATGGACTAGGACTCTGAAAAACAGGGTTTGAATCCCACTTGGTCATCAAAACTCCCTGGGGGTGTGGAACTGGTAAAACGACTTAAATATCTCACCTATAAGTTGGTTCTGACTTGGCAGCACAGAACACACACATTCAAAATAATCCTGGGGTAGAGTATCTGTAATAATCATCTTGCATGTTTTCTTCCTTTGGATATTCAAAGGCATTCATGACTTCAAAACCAAAAATCAGGAAAGCATTATGTAAATTAGCCTTAGTGTCATGGCATTGTGCTTTGCACTGGAAAGGGTGTGTGATCTGCTTTGATCAGCTTTGCATAACACGGCAATGAAAATTCCCAAGTGTTTTTAGTTCTATATACTGCTGCTCAGGTTGCTATTTAATATAAACCTGGAGAATTCACAGTTGTAGAGATTTTATGAAGCTTATTTCATTCAAGCTGCACTAGAGATTCATAAATAGAAATGGGGAAATGATGATTTCCAAGGGGTTTAGTGGCACATTTAAGAATACCTGTAAGAAAAGCTTCTTCATACTGAGCCAGAGATCTAGCTTGGTGTTATCTACAGACTGTCTGACTGAATCCAGGAGCAACACAATGGGCTCATTCCTCTGAGATGCAGGTCTCCTCCACTGTGTGCATGTATAAATAAATTCAAATGGTGGCGGTGTGTGTATGCTTAGATTGAGACAGTGGTCTTGTGGGAAGGACAGTTAATCTTTTCTTTCCCCTGCCATTTCCCCCAATTAGAAATCGACCCATTAAGCTGCTAGTTGCCCTCTGGGGCAAACAAGTGCAACATTATTATCTGTGTCATTCTATAATCTTCATGCTTGAAATGCTTGAAATAGTTTCAGTGGAAACTTTTGATTGGGTAAATGCCATGAAAAGAAAGGGCTAAACCAGAGTCCCACACTCTATTGCCCAAACGCCACTCAACTGGTTGCTCGTAACACTTTGAAACACCATGGGAGACTCATGGGTCTCTCACATCATGTCTGTTTTGGCCCCATAGTGAACCTAACCAGAAACTACCCAGCTTAATGCCTGTGAGTCGTGAGTGGTGTCAGATCAGCTCTAAGGTCTTTTGTTCTTCTCCTGTCCGAGATCTTCAACTGGAGCTGTGAACACTAAGCTTATGAGTTTTTACATGTGAAGCTTTTACACACAATAGCTCACAACAGTAAAAACGTACTACTGTGGATGATTGCACAGAAAGTATGGCTCCAATGGCTTCCTTGAAGCCTTCCCCCAACCCCATTCCTCTTGCTATTGAGCTGGCTTTTCCTCCAGTGCCTTCCTCCCCATCAGCAGCTGAGTCAAGTGTCGCCCTGGTGGATTGGTTGACAGACACTGCCCTGCAAAACCAAGAAAGGCTTCATTTTTTCCCCTCTCAGGGTTCCGGCTTGAGCAGAGGTGAGTGGCTCAGTGAGGAGCTGGCCAGTGTGCTGAAAACAGGTTTGGCACCAAGCAGCTGCCCTTGCTACACAGCCGTTTCTCAACTTTGCCACCTGTGAGAACAGAAGCTAGGCTGCTGCTCTCACTCCCTTTGCTTGCCTTTCTCACTCTGCCATGAATAATCGCTCTGCCATATGGGGGGAAAAGTTAGAGCCTGTTTTCAAGAAGGAGCAGTCTTTGTTTCTCTCTGTTATAACACAAGTAGGGCATATTGGTTGGGTTCTTTATGCACTCTGTTTAGTGGTCTACTGCTAAAGCAGAAATATGGGAAGAATTTATCTCTTTATTTAAGGGGTAAAAATGAATCACTGAGTGGATCACAGGGACAGCACTATTTATGTTGGTCTGGCTGTTACCTTAATGTACTGCACTTTAGGTTCGTGGGCCAATGTGTGCTTAATCTGAAGGTTTTTCAGGAGCAGATGCACTTTGGGAGAACCCAGTCATCTCCCAAAGCCAGATTATGAGTGCCCTGGGTAATTTCACATGCTAATTTTACACACTAAACAAGACAAAAATGGACCTGCCATCATAGTGGCCAATTGTGTCTCCCTGGCAAATGAAGCTATGCTGGATTCATATTTGCAAATGTTCATTGCATTAGATCTTTCCATTTTAATTGCTTAGAAAAATAAGATGTAAAGAAACTTGTCCTAGGGCCGTGATGATGTCCTCAATAGAATGTCCTCCCAGTTACACCTTTACTTCCCATTTTCAAACTGTGCTGCAGAAGCAAAATGTATAGGCTTCTTCTGCATGTGTGTTTTCAACCTTTTATTGTACAAAGGTGGCCACCTGTATCAGAGGTGGAGAATATGCCACCCTGCGTGTGGTACTGGGGATGGCTTAAGGTGGCAAAGGGCCATTTACCTTCCCACCTTTGGAGAACTCTCCACAAAATGCAGACACAGACAAAACATGTGTTGTCGTGTCGTGTCCCTATGTTTTAAGGGCCCCACATGTTTTCTTTTTGGAAGGATTTCTAAATTTTTACATTGTGAAGCATTTGTTGATGTAATGTCCTTCCCTTCGTCAATAGTTATGAGGCCATGCTTCTTCTTTTGAGAGTAGACTCTTGTGAGAGATTAAGTGTGCTGCTGGGGACAGAGAATCTCCTGGGAATTCTGAAATCAGCAGGAGAAAGGGGCGATGTTAAACTGAAGAGTACTCCGGTGCCTATAGAGCGCAATGCCCGGCCACCTGTTCCAACCACCATGCCTAAGCTTTCGGGCTCGATCCCCGCCCTGTCCTTTCTTTCCAACACAGGGCTCCCTACAGCATCACACCTGCCTGCAGTTCATGCCCCGTGGCGGTTGGATATAGCCCGAAAAGTTGGGTCTCGGTGTTCAGAATCTGCAGTTCAAGTCCCGCAATCCATCCTCCACATACTGCTCCGCCGCTGCCCCCACCTGTGCTATCCCGAGGGCCCCCCACCCTCACCCTCAAATCTCTCTGGCGCACCGAATAGCCTCGGCAAGGGCTGAGCGAAACGAGGCAGGTGGGCTCGGGGCGCGGGCGCGGAGCTGAGTGCCTGCTCCGGAGCCAGGCCTTCTCTCGCCGCCTTGCTGCTCCAGAAGCTGGCGGGTGTATGTGTGTGTGTGTGTGTGTGTGTGCGTGCGAGGCTCCCCTTCCCCCCCATCCCTCCGCGTCCCCAGCTCACACTCAGGCCCTTCCCCCGCCTCCCCTCCCCCGCTCTCCCTGCCTCCGTCGGATCCGCTGATTCAGGCCTCTTTCCGCGCAAGCCAATCAATGGGCGGGAAGGGCCTGCAGCGGGCTCTGTGGCTCAGCCGCTGACGGTGCGCGCTCGCTCGCTCGCTCTGCTGCTGCTGCTGCTGCTGCGAGGCCGGCGGCGGCGGCGGCGGCGGCGCGCACTGCAGTCTCCGCTCCTCCTGCCCACCCCGAGAACTGGGCCGGCCCCAGCGGCACGTTTCCGCTCCTGCTCCACTTTGGAGAGGCTGCCTGTGGCTGCTCCGGGCGAGGAGCGCCTTGGCCGCCGCCGCTGCAGCAGCTTGGACGCTGCGCTTGGCTCGGCGGGGCGAGGAAGGAAGGAAGGAAGAAAGAAGAAGGGGCGGTTGCCCACGCGAGGCGGGGGCCGAGGAGGCAGGGAAGGGAGCAAAATGGAGGGACTTTGGACCGGGAAAGGAAGACCGACCTTGGTGCGGGGACGGCCCCAGAGGTGTTTGTTCAGTATTTGATTAAGGGAAAAACTAACCAGGTTCAAGAGGAGGCCCAGATCTCGCTGAATGTCAGCCCCTTGGCATGGCTGGGGAAACGTGTTTCCTGTGTGTGCCCTCTCTCTGGAGACAGGCTCTTCTGCATATGCTCAGAAACCCTCTTCTCCAGCCAGTATTCTCTGTGTATATACACACACACGTCCTAGGGCCATGTTACACTTTTGTGTGTGTGTGTGTGTGTTTCTCAGGCTAAATACGGCTCTGGCTCATTGGAATTCTATGCCCAGTTTCTGAAATATATACAGTACCCATTTATAATACTGCTCGGTTTATTTCAGTAGTTCAAATCTCAGTTCTTTTTTGAATTCAGGACAGTTGGATCACTTGGTGTAGGGTAAACATTCACCAACTTTAAAAAGACATTTAGGAATCACACCTCTTTCTTTAATAAATACCAGAGTAACAGAGAACTAAGAGAAATACAAAAAATGTGAATGACTACTTTGGAATTCCTAGAAAGGAATAACAGGTGCAATTCCAAAATGTAAATCTGCCACCCATAGGAATACCTACAGCTTTTTAGGAATGCTTAGCCGTACATGTTAGTAATTTTAAAATCTCTTCGTAAGGTCTTATCAGACAAGGAATGTTGGCACAATTGGCATTGTGCCATTTTAAGCCTTAAGGGGTGTTGGTAGCTGCTGTGTTAGTTTACTATGGCAAAACCAAAACCAAGGGCTCTTCCTTTCAAAATGCTGCAAGACTCATAATTATATAAGATCTGTGCATGTGTGGGGAGAAGTTCCTGTGTATGGGAAAGGATGTACAGCTGTCTTTGATGTTCTCAAAATTAAATTGCAAAAAAGGGGGTATTTTAATGTGCAGGTTCAGTGTTGGGCTCCTGATTTTCTTCAAATAAATCAGCAGACTTCCTCAGTTTGGAAATCGGAGTAACATTTATTGGATTGTTTAACCCCCCTCCAACAGCTTCTTAGATGGGGGCTTCTATTCTTCAACTTTGAATGGATTACACCCCTGAACGTTCGAAGGACCTGGCCAGTCCAGTGAAAAGTCTGTGTTCAATAATTGTCCTGTCTCCCCTTCCAGTTGGGAGGCTGTGTCCTCATCCTGGTCATCTGTCCAGACCTGGTCTCGTAAAGGGGAGTCCTCCGGACAGAGCCTTCCAATGGTCACCTCCTCTGCAGCTCCATCACCCTCTATTCCAATCTTTCTCTTCTCTCTCTCTCTCTCTCTCTCTCTCTCTTCCCCTTCTCTTCCCTCAGCTTCCTCCTCCACTCTTTCATCTCTCACTCTCCCCAGAGAGTGAGAGTGGGGTTACTGTCACTTCTCCTTCTGGCATCCGCCTCCTCCTTTGGGACCCTTAACTTTTCAACCTTCCCAGTCCATGAATCTTCTAACCAGATCCACTCTCAACCACGAGGCAGATCCCTGCCCCCCCCACTTCTTATATCCACCAGCCCTGCCTCCACCCCCACCCGGGGCTTCCGTTCTATTCCCGCCAAAACAGTCCCGGCTTCTTTAACCATCATTTCCTTCATCTTCTCTTCTTCTCCCCTGGTTCTGTTCCAGGTGGTTTTATTTTCCTGGGAGGGGGAATAGGAGGTGTTTGGACTTCCTTGTCGGCAGAGGGCGGGAGGGACAGCACTCCCATGAGAGGAATCTTACTCTCACCTTCAGTCTTACATTTAAGACCATGCACTGTATTTGTGTTGATTTCTTGTACTTTTCAACAATGTATTGATGCTTCTCCTTTTGAAGACCAATCACTTGTGTTTTGAAACGTGGCCTTCATTGCTCTTTGTTACTTTCCCTGATTGTTGCTCTTGGCCAAAGGCTGACAGTCCTTACAGCTTCCACTAGTGTTGCACCTACAGGGAGGAGATTCCGTAATGCCTCTTCTGCAGTGCAGCTGTGCTCGGACTCTAAATAGATCTCCCTGGAAGGAGAGGATTTCAGGATACCCCAGTAAACCACAACCTTGCCACCAACCCCACGGAGCCTGCCTTCATGGCAAAACTTCCCGATACCAATAACCCCAGTTGTATCACCAGAGGATACTCCACAATGGTTGCTTGAGTTCCCAGCCAGATGCACCAAATGCACTGAGCACAGAAGGAGAAGATCAACTTCAAATTCAGAAGCTGGACTCAGAATCATGTAAGGAGGAGAGGAAGGCTATTTCATATTTCCAGATTTCCTATAGGTGCCCTTCCTGGTGCAGAGCCATCCACTAAGTATCTCCATTCTCAGTAGGTGCAAGACCAAACCATTCCACACAGATATGCAAATGAGACTTCTACTATAGGAGGATTAAATTGGGCAGGTAGGCATAGTTGTTTCCCTATCCAGCAGGTCACAAGAACCAAATAACTAATAATGAAATCCTGGCCGGGAACCACAGGACCTTAAATGAATCCAGGGACCCATGTGCAGAACAAACAACATTCCAAGCAAATCCCCACCCAGGGATTCAATACATATTTCAGTGTGACAGGCACCAACCATAGATACAGATCCACTCTCCCTGAATATCCATCCTGATTCCGATTGCTTCTTCCAATCCGCCCTACCCCCACCCCACCCAGGGTGTCTGCGCTGTTAAAAATTGTATGTATCAGGGAGAAGCAGTAGATACAAGGTTTCTCAGGACGAATGCAGCAGATCGGGAAAATGGAAAATGCAGCAGGTCCAGCTTTTTGCATCATAGGGCTGCTGTCAGAGGAGAAGATGCTCTGGCTTCTGAAATTCCACCTTCCTGTCAGGGAAAGAGGGCAACCCTGTACAGAGATGAGAACAATTGCATTTTGTCTACTTACCACTCAGCTAAAGAATGCACTATCTTAGTTATAAACCAGCAAAATGTCACTATTAAAATGCACTTCTTTACTCTCTCCAGAAAGGCATCAAAAAATGCCTCTTCTGGAGGTGACGTAGGCCCTCCACCTGAATCCCTACATTGATAGCAAACAACAGCAGAGCATCATGTAATTTCCCAGTGCTTCTGTGGTACAAAATCACCTTCTCCATCCTTTAAAAGGGTTAGATAAAAAGTTGCAATTGCCCCTTTCTTTCCATAGTAGATGTGAATGTTAGGAATCCATTTCACCCCATACCTTCAAATCATCACATTCACTTTCATTCATTTTTACCCCATCTTTCTCCTTGAAAAGGACCCAACATTGAAAGACCATAGTTGAAGTTGGAAACAATGAGTATACAACAGTAGTTAACATCATTAAAAGATAATATTTAAAGCTAAATAGAACGAGTAAAGAGGCATCTAAAACCATTTAAAGGCAATATAAAAGCCAAGAACAATAAATATACATTAAAAATGCCACTATGACAAATTAAAAATACAAAAACGGAGAACACAAATAGTACGAAAAATCTAGTCAAAGCAGTAGTGCATAACAATCGATGCAAGCACGCATGTGCGCACACACACACACACACACACACACACACACACACACACACACACACACACACACACACACACCTTGCCTGAAGAGAAAGGCCTTTCCTTGCTTATGAAAGGACAGCAGAAATGGTGCCAGCCTGGCCTCCTGTGGGAAGGAGTTCCAAAGTCTGGGAGCAGCAACAGAGAAGGCCCTCTCTTGTGTTCCCATCAGAACCGCATGTCAGGGTGGCAGGACCAAGAGAAAAACCTCCCTTGATGATCTTAACACCCAAACAGGCTCATAATGGGAGATACGGTCTTTGAGATTGCTTGGACCCAAGCCATTTAGGGCTTCATAGATTAAAACCAGCATTTTGAATTGAACCTGAAAGCTAACCTGCAGCCAGTGGAGGTGCTGTAACAGGGCAGTTATGTGATCCCTGTAAGCAGCCCCAGTCAGCAATCTGGTGGCTACATTTTGGGTCCTTTGAAGATTCCAGACACTTTCCATCGGCAGCCCCGCAAAGAGAGACAGTGGCAGTAGCTAGTCTGTCCAGTAGCTCACCCGGGTTGGATTCAGTATTTCTCTCTTTAACTACAAGCCTCTTTTACAGAATATTTTATGAATAATTTCCTTTTTTAATGTACATTTGGTCATGCCATGTTTTAAAGCTTGAACTCTTCGTGTTATTTTAAACTCTCTTTTTATTTTATGTTTATTGTGTTAAACCTTGGAAAGAATTGTTACTCTGAAAAGAGAATAGAAGGGAATATGGTAACTTGTATATATAATAATGGCATCAAAGACACTAGTGATTCCGTGCTGTGTTTGCCACCAACCAAAACTGGTTTATTTGCAAATTAATCACACTGGAAAAGTTGCCATTCATCCTGGAAAGCTGCTTTCAATGTGGTTGTGCTGCTATATGGACGTCAACTTGTGTTTTGTTGTTGTTTCAGTCCTAGGATCAGTGTATACTGTACATGAGGCATGTCTGTACACTTGCTTTTGCAGGTAAAGGTCACCTTGTATGAAGGGGGAAATGCAGATTAACGTGGTTTGTCATGGTCTCTAGCGTATGTGTTTGTGGGTTGACAAAAGAGCAGGACTGGAGCATGCAGTTCTGCCCCTGCCTCTTTCTTCCAGTCTTGCAGAGATCTACACAGACTGAATGTCTCTGGACACAGCTAGTTCTCAGGAAAATCATGTATCTGTATCTTGAGGAAAGGGGCGGGGGAGAGTCAGGAGTGAATTCATAGCAAGAGCAGGACTTCTGTTTCTAGCTCGGCTGCCTCAGGGCCATGGTGTGGCACTGAGCCAATGGTTTTCCTCCTGCGAAACAGTGACAGTGGCACTGACCCTCCTAATGTTACTCTAAATGATGTTTAAAGAGGTTGAGGGCAAGTATGAATAATCTAGACTCAGAACTGTAAGGCTCTCACATACGGCGAGTGTAAGGATGAAACAACTACAGATCACTGAAGCTGTCTTTCTTTATGAGTATTAGTTGGGAATTCTTCATTTGAGATACTGATCTTTCTTTATAGGTAGGTAAGTAGGTGTTCAAG
The DNA here is from genome assembly GCF_051106095.1 of Pogona vitticeps. Taxonomy (NCBI): domain Eukaryota; kingdom Metazoa; phylum Chordata; class Lepidosauria; order Squamata; family Agamidae; genus Pogona; species Pogona vitticeps. The sequence continues at coordinate 122,800,033 of NC_135784.1, read as the reverse complement.
CCAATGCAGGCTGAGCAGAAGGTCATCCAGGAGACTGTATGTCCCAACAGTCCCATTCACATTTCAGTTAAGTTGAATAAAAATGGTGAGGTTTGGCTATACACTCAACTTGTTGTCACCTCTACTTGCTCCATAAATGTATGAACACCTGTAAACAAAGGTGGTGGTGGTTGCTATTGTGTGCCATCAAGAAGACATACAGCAAATTTAATAGGGCTTTCGAGGTAATTTAGGTATTTAAGGAATGGCTTTACCAGCTCCACAGCCCCAGTGAGGATTCGAACGCAGGCCTCCTAGTCTGTCACTCTATTCACTATACCCACACTGGGTATCTCAAACAAAAGTAGAGGTTTCAAATAAAGATCTGAGTAATCAAAATGGACCATCACTACTCCAGTTTATACGCTTGCTTACCTCAAATCATTAATAACTCTAGAGAATTTAAGATTCAAACTCTCTCTACACAAGAACTTCTCATATTGGTATATATTAGTACTCAGAACATGAAAGAAAGGAGCAGTTTTAAATAGTTATTTTAAGGCACAGTGTTATGTGAAGATGTTCCGAGCTGGATATATATAGATATAGATATAGATAGATACACGCTAGAGTGAACAAATGGTAATACAGTATAGGAAACAGTTGTGTGCAGAACTGCAAGGCCATCTTTTCCCCCCCTCTGTGCTTTTTGTGCTTTTTGCAGCAAAAATGTTAACATATTGTGAGAATAGACAATGTTTCATCTCAGCATGTTCTGCAAATGGTATTCATTGATAAACCTTGGTGGGTTTTGAAAAGGATGGCCAGAGTTTCAGGTCAGAACTGGGAAGAGGCTGCATTATTTGATTCCCCTGAGGGTATATTGAAAAGTGTTCATATCTATTTGTGTGTAACTGATAACACATTGGGGTAAGTGCCAGAATAAGTGTGGTGATTGCATACAGAAGTAGTGTGATAACAGTTCTGTAATACATATTCCCGTATATAATGACAATGTGTTAACATTTATATTTTGGGTTAAAAATAATAAGTGACAAGACCGTTAGCCTGCAGAAGAACACTCCCTGTGGCCTCCCTAGACAATTAAGGTATTCTAGAAATGACATTTCCTATTCGAATTAAGTGATGAAGTCAATTTGTAGTTGCTCCCAGGAAAATTATGTGCATCACTATTAAATATTAAGTGTGGCTTGAAATTAATGTTGAAAAAAAACACAAGAACAGGTAAAATGATTGTTAACTTAGAAAAGAGCTCTGACTAAGTGTCACCTGTCTGGTTTTGCCTCTGAACGAATGTGTTCCTGGAAGATGTGAGACAAGGGTTTGTAATTTAGTTAGTCCTGACAACTATGTTACACAAATACTGCAAAAATTCAGAAATTTGCAATTTTTTATTTAATTTATTTCTGCGCATCACTAAAAACGTGAAGGCCTGGAAAAAGGAGCACAACTTTCAACAACTCCTTGGAAAAAACAAGTTTCTTCTTGGTCTCCCCATCTCTATGCATCGGGTGGTTTATGTTTCCATTAATGAGGTGAATACAACACGATGGCCAAGGAACAAACTTCTTTAGTATCTGGACATGTGTGCCTCTTAATGCTTGAATAAGGAACGGTGGGCTCCAGAATGTAAAGTCCAGCAAATCTTGAAAGGACTTTTTTCCACACAAGATTCTTCAAAGTGTATGCAAAAGAATAAAACCAAAAGATGCACTCCCAAACAGATCAGGTCTGTTCATCAGGGAGCAAGGATGGCTGCAATCAAGTGTATACTCATGGCATACCTAGGCTGGCTGCCATGTAAATGTTTTCAATCAGATGAAAATAATTACATTGACTAGAATTGAGATCCATTTTAAGATAACTCCCCTACACAGTTTCCTTATTTATCTGTTTATGGATTGCCTGATAAACAACATTCATTGGATGGTGTGTGTCTAATCCATTGTAGATTATATAAGTGTGAAAAGAGGGGGAATATTGGGGGTATTCTGTTTTGACCACACCTAGAAGACTCACCCATGTGCGGAATTTTCCTTAATGTTACCTCACTCCTTTTGAATACATGATTTTAGCAACTATCATAGCAAACTGCATCGTCCTTGCTCTGGAACAGCATTTGCCTGATAATGACAAGACGCCAATGTCAGAACGATTGGTGAGTAGGCCTCTTTTCCTCTTAGACAGATATTCATGTGGCAAAGCCAAGCATCTGAAGAAATGTTTTAAAGGGCTGCCCTCTGTCAAAATCCTCTGCCATTCCATAAGATTTGTGTTGTCTAATCCAGTGCTTTCCAGGTGTGTTGGAGTACAACTCTCACCATCCCAGTCCAGCATAGCCATTGGCCATTTAGCTGAAAGAGATGGGTACACCGTCCGGAGGGACTGAGGTTTGGGAGAGGCTGCTGTAAGGCATTCTAAACCTGCCCTGTGCCTTGTCAGAAATAAATTTTAAAGCAACAGTTGCCAACTTAAACATTCTTGGTATGTGGGAATGGAACCATTATTGTCAGAATCCAGCTGTTTCTGGTGATTTCAGGAGCAGCTCATAACGATGCCAAGATACTCCCTGAAACATAAAAGCAGCCCATTTATCTAACATGTGCTGATAGAAAAACTATCAGTAGAGTAGATTTACCCTTGTGTATCTGACAACCATCCAGAAAGCTTTTTACAGCTTGTCATTGCTGTTTTACTGAGTAGTTGTCAGTCTTACGTGTAATGGGACTGCAGTGATGTGTCATACAATCAGGAAATGTACAGTACTAAATATTAGTGGGGGTTAGAATCTACACATAACTGCTCTTATGAGCAACAGGCCTTATCCTATATATGTGTGCAATGAAGTGGAGTTCCCCTGATTTTGATGGGACAGACCTAGGTAATATACACAGGGCTGAACTTTACTGTGTAATTCTTCTGTGTTTTTACCCAGAAGTAAGCCTGACTAAATTCAGTGAGATTTATCCTAGGTAAATGTGTCTAGCAGGCGTGAATGAAGTGCAGCCTTTCAGGTACTTTTTGGACTGCAACACCTAGAATTCTTTACCATTGGCTATGTTGCTCAAGGCTGATGGAAATTGTAGTCCAGCAACATCCGGAGGGCTGTATTTTGTCCACCACTGCTATATAGAACTGCACTTTGGCTGCATTAATAGCAGCCTGGATCAGGTAACATATTCTGCAAATGATGAAGTTTCACTCTGGAGTATCTGCGGTACTAACCTACTTCGTGTTTAGATACTATACTGGGAAGGCGAAACATATTCATACCTCAGAAGAAGGCCACAGAATGCAGTCGTTTGGTGACAGTGACAGGTTCATTTTTCAGTCTAGCTGACCTCATTGGATTTTTTTGGAATAAAATGAGGAGAGGGAACCGCATATGTCACCTTGAGCTCATGGGAAGAGGACCAGGATAGAGATGTGATTAGTTAAATAATAAATAACCTTTCTTCCCTGCATTCCTCCTTAGGATGACACAGAACCATACTTCATTGGAATATTTTGTTTTGAGGCTGGAATTAAAATTATTGCCTTAGGATTTGCTTTCCACAAAGGCTCCTACCTAAGGAATGGCTGGAACGTGATGGACTTTGTGGTGGTTCTCACAGGGTGAGTAGCTGCTTTTTAATCCGCTGTCAATTCATCTTTTTATTTTCAGTTGCATCAGCAGAGGGTTCTCCATTGCCTTTTTCTGAACAGTACATCGAAGGCCAATAATTCGTAGGAAATTAAGGCACTCAGAAGTGCCTTATGACATTAACAACAAAAACAAATTTCCGTCTCCTAGAAACAGTTCTGTTTAGTGGTTGTTGGGCAATGCGGGGACCAAGAAGTAGATCTCAGTGCATAGATTCTGTTCTCTGATATGCAAGAAAAAGGAAATTTAGCTGGAAACAACATGAATATGCTTGACATGAGGGCCTATATGTATGCCTTATTTGGATACATAGTGTAGGGTGAAGTAATTTTTTTAACCTGCAGCAAGATCTAAGTTGTATCAGTTACACATATAATTGTTCACCTGTTAGCCCTGCCTTTCCAGTGATGGTCCAGTCAGAGTACCAATTTTCAAATCAAATGCACAATATACGGTATGAATCCACATACAGTATATGTTTCTATAGATATACGACAGAAGAAAAGGAGGAAAAGCATTGCAAAGAAACCGCAAAACCGCGAAAAAAGAAAAATATCTCAAAAGAATCAGTATTTATGATTCACGAATGCCCAACAAGTATCAGGAATCTTCCTTGCTAGCCTGTGGAAGCTTCTACAACTTGCCTTTGTTTAATTTGCTTACTATTTATTTTGGGTAGGTATACCCCAAAAACATCAACAGAGCCACCCTTGTTCACACAGAAGGCTTATCTAATCCAGCATTCTGTCTACATAGTGGCCAGTCTGTTGCCTATGGAAAACTTGCAAGCCAGATGTGAAGGCAAAAGCACTCTTTCAGGTTCCCCAGCAACTGACATACACAGGCATGCTACGTACAGGCATATTGGAGGTGATGTATTGGAGGTCTCAGATTCCTTTCCATCCTTCAGTTAATTTTTTCCTGATTCAGACTCAATCATGCTGTGTATTTTTACAGCCTGATTTTTAAAAAAATAAAAAATGTGTTTCCCCCTGAATATTATGAGGATGCTTTCAGATTTCTTCTGCCCCTTACTTGCTTAAGAGGCTTCTTTGTTTTTACCCTTAGAACATGCAACAGAAGGTCTAGATTGTTTCTGCTCTTTATCATCAATCTGTCCTTGTCCCACAGATTGCCTATTCTATGGCTAGGAGGATTATATAAAATATTTTAATGTGTGTATAATTTTTGGGCACCACAGTGGATTTTATGGATGGCAGATGAACATGGCATTCTGGATCTATGTGTAACAGGTACACATGTCCTTGCAATTCTCTAGCCTGTCCTACCTGCTCCCTGCTGCTTTCCAGCTTGCTGTCAGTTCCTAAAATGGGAACAATACTTTTGTCTACCAAAAGAAAGACTCAGTTTGGTGGTGGAGTGTTCTCAGCATCAATGGAAAGCATCTTGTTCACAATTTATCTTCCCCATGCCTTGTTGCTCTTGCCCCTTTCCCTTCTCCCAGTACTTCAATGTCAGTACCTGACATCCTTTACTTCTAGCCTTTCATCTGGTGGCTTGTTGCCTTGGTTAATATTTCTTCTGGACTGATTGTAAAAGGGATTGTAGCCCTGATGAAAATCCCTTTACGTCTCCATTTGGGTAACCTATATCATCTCTGAATTAAGTTTCTAAACATCTTCTGTTAAGTTTTGGCCTCTGTATCTCAGTATGAAAAGAAACTCTTTCATCAAAAACAACAACAATACTCAGACCGAGTTCCCACTCCATCTGTGAAATCTGTTGGGTAGCTTTCAGCAGATCTAAAACCTAATTCACAAGAGGTTCTTGAGATGGTAGAAAATTGAAAGATTTTTTAATTTTAAGAAAGCATTCATTTTTCACAGCACAGTTTACTGTACAATGAAATATGCTATAATGATGCTAAACAATAATGTTACAAATGATATCATGAGCTAGCATTCAAGCTGAAGGTCCCATTACACAAAAGTGCTGGCTTGTTCTAAGGTTGCTTTCTCTCCTTTCTTCATATTGCCCAGGGATCAATTCATAGGGTACCTGGAGCAAGTTTTTCAGATGTGGCTTTTGTCCTAGAGTGAAAAGCAAGGCACTCAGAAAATCCCAAGAAATCAGTAATGTCCTTACTTCTGTAATTATGCTGTCTGCCTGTTTTATTTAGCACCTTGATCTCTGGGTGCTTTTTAAAAAAACATACATTGGGATTCTAGAATTGCAATGGTTTGATGATTTTGAAGTACCTTGTAGGCTTAAAAATACAGTACATCTTTTGGATGCCATGTTACTAGGACACTGATTGCTTGGGGAAGGTTGTCATTAGGCAGTCATCCAGAGATTTGAAACTGGAAAGTCTAAGCCCACTGGTTTTGATTGGACTAAAGTGTACTTACCTCTTGCTATGGATTACACTTATCATTGCACTGAGCATAGATGGCTTGTGAGCATTGTCGGGATGGTTGTGTTTTGTCCTGAAATCTTCAGACGAGAGGGCCCATGTCTCCAACTGCTAACCACTTTTAGAGCTGAATCTGTTACAGTCTCCATTGTGTATAGGAACAGAAATAATTTCTCATGACATTCTCACAAGTTAGCCCCTTGTGGGCCAGTTATTCAGTCTACCTGCTTTCTTCAGAACCTTGTCCAGTAAATGAGCAGTCCCTGAGGATGGGCAAGCATGAAGGAAATATGCTGAAGTATGCATGTTGCATATATGGTTTTGCAGTCTCTGTGGTTGTGAAGTGGGGGAAAGTGTAGCTGAAGTTGTGGAGAGTAATAGTGATCTGTTCAGATATAGATAGAAGCGGCATGTGTGAACTGCCTTGTTCACTTTTCATTTTATCCCATGGCATTTTAACTGGGAACAGTCATCACTGTCCAACTCCAGATGTGTAGGTTTATTAAATTGCTTCCTGCCTTTCCAAGGCTTGTCTGACTGCTCATTGCAGAGAGAATATCAAATTGTGTCCATGTCTTCTGGAGCATTTTGGATGGGTTCTTGGTGGTTCACTGTGCCTTTATATTCAGTGCTACAGTGAAATTTATTGTAGAAGGCTTCAACAAAAGAGGTATGACTGTAATGCTATGCTTTAAAAGAATGCAGTGTGTTTAATCTTGTGTATTCAGAGCAGAGTGAAAGGCAGAATAAGAAGGTTAAGAGGCAACATGCATGTTATAAGGAATGTGCAACTGCTACCAAGAGCTGCTAACCTCTAGCTAGCAGCAGAAGACACTGATTGTCTTAGCACACGGTGTTTTCCCACATCATCTTAGATAGGTTTACAGCTAGCATCTAGTTGGTGAATGTGTTGAGATTGTGGGCACACAGATCATGCAAAGGTTAGTTCACACAACCCCAAAAAACGTGTGGCTGAATGTTTTGAAATGTAAGGATTCTAGTCTTCCTTATGCGGCTTCTACAGGAAAGCATAAGAGGATCTTCCTGCTTACTAACAAGGTGCCAGTGCAACAGCACTGAAGTCTCACTCATATATTCTAGGTTCTCTCACTTTCTGATCCACGTGTTCAGGTAACCTTCCCAGACTGCACCACTTCAGGGGGAGGATTTTACTGTGCTTGAATGATGCCCCCTTCATTGCTCTATTCAAAGCCCTGAAGAGTATCTTCCCATATACACCCAGAAGGGGTTCCAAATTGCTGCTTCTCCCTGCCTGCTGCCTCCCTAGCAGCATGTGGCTCATTAGTATGCCTGGCAGTATTTGCTTCTTGATTAGGGAGTCCTCCCTGCACTATTACTTAAAGGAGCTTTCCAGACGTGCCCTGAATGCCAAGCAAGCCTCAGCCTGCCTGCTGAGCCTGAATGGTGAATGGGCTGGGAGGGGGAGCGGGAACCACCTCAGCTGAGAAGGAGTGAGAAGGCAGACGATCAGGCCTCAGATTGAAAGGACAAAGTGTAAGAGCAGCATGCTTGGATGCAGGTGTATGTGTGCTGGAATTTCCCTGAGCATTCACCTGCTTCACTGTTGGGTATGTTCACATCCTCATATAATTCGCTTCTAGGTCTGTAGCTGCATTTAAGTAAAGTGCGCACAGGAAGACACATATATAATAAACTCTGAGAAGACAAGATCACTGGAAATATTTCCTGATCATTGTTACGCTTTTGCGCACTAAGAGCTACAGAAACAACCAGACACTGTGGCTCACAAAGGGGAATTTAATGCCATAGTTCCCAGGGATTACCTATAGCCAAATGACTCTCTAGGTGAAGGATGGGCAACCTGCAGCCCTCCAGATGTTGCTGGACTGCAACTCTCATAACTGTATCATTGGCTTAGGACTGAGGAGAGTTGTAGACCACAGCTGTGAATGGATTGCAATGCATGAGGAACTGAGAAGGAGAAGGAGAGAGGAGAGAAAAAGTGGAAGCCAAAGACAGATAAGAAATTAGAAAAAAATGAAAGTTGGTTCCTTATTTTAGACTAATATTAAAGACAGATATGGAGGTTGCTGCCTTAGGCATTTACCCACCTGTTGTTCATGCTACTTTTAGAATACTGATGAACAGATTGTGTCAGATTTCTAAGCATCTAATTCTGCAAAAATGCCTAGTATTATTCTAACCCTGTGGGAATGGAAAGCAGAAATTAGTTTGAAGAACATTGTTACAGAATATTGGAGATAATTTTTCAGCATTTAGAACTAGGAGTTCTTTAATTGAATCTTGATGGGCTTATTGTTTTTAAAATTGTTTTATTTTAATTTTTATTATTGTTATTAATAATATACAATCCTCTGATCACGTAACAAAAAAGAAAATAATAATAATTACCTATAAAGACAGTTAAACTTCCAATAATTTTCTTATTTATAATATACTAATAACATTTAAACATTTATATATGTTCTACTTCTACAGAATATTGGAGATGATTTTTCATCATTTACAACCAGAAGGAGTTCTTTCATTGAATATTGATGGGCTTATCATTTAAAAAATTGTTAATAGGGATGTTGTGTTGGGATAATATATCATCTACGAGCATTGGGTTGTTAATATAGCTGTTGATCTCTTGTATATGAAGGAGCCACTGAGAGAGGGACAACATGGTCAAAGGAAATACTGAAGGGAGGTATGGTCTCTGTGAGACACTTAAGAAAGTAAAGCTTTGTTTCCTGTTCAAGTTTAGATTTCTGATATCTATAGCTCACACTTGACTGCTCATCTTCAAAGGAATTAGGGACACAAAGGTCACATTTACTGGTAGATTCACTATTGGAAGCGATAAGTGAAGTTTGGATGGTTTGTACTATCAGTAAGCAGAGAGTGAGTCTCTGAATGCAAGGATTGACGATTGGCCAGGTAAGAACATATAGAACAAGTGTAAAATGCACTTTGTTACAATGGAAATAAAGAAAATAGACCACTTGCACTTACACGTTTTTTCATGAAGATTTTCATGGATTTCAGTTTTAAAGAATGAAATGCAGAATATGATCCAAAAGATTATGCTACCCTTTGTTTCTTTAAGATATTTATTGTTATTTGTTCAATATATCCCACCCTTCTTCATAAAAGCCCAGGACAGCCACTAGTCCTCAAGAAGACACACAATTAAACTGCAGATATCTAGAACCACAAATTATACATGTCTACAATTACTAATGTTTACTGACAAAAGCAATATGAACAAACAGCAGTGAAAGGTGAATCAAAACTTAGTTATTCCCCCTAAAGCTGGTGCAAATACTGTAGATACTTTTTTTAAACCATTGTGGGGGCAACCAGATGTGTTAATAGAATATGATTCCACAGTCAATGTACCACTAACTGCTTTATCTTCCTTTGCCTCTGGAAAGCTTGAAGGTGCTTCCAATAAAGATGAAACCAAAGGGCGGTAATAGTAACAAACAATACAACATCAATAGTTATCACAAAATATTACCATTAAATCTCACTAAAGAAATCAGTAAAATTAGGTGGCCAAATATAACTGGAATATGAGAAATTTGCATTATATCCTGAAAGATTTGCAAAAAGAGAGGAAAAACACTGAAACAGGTTGAGAGATATTCCACAGAATTGGTGAAGCTGCAGTGAAGAACATGCTCATTGCTGCTGATATCCTGACTTCTGTGGTAGGCACATGGAACAGGTCTGACCTGCAGAAAAGAAGTGGCACTGGGATTTAGAAATGGATCCATATCTTACATATGCAATTGATTACATTTAAAAGGCAAAAGAGCATGTGTGCTTGTTATTGCTTGTATGCTTCTAGTACTTAAGTCAATTATGGAGTTAAACAGTAGTAAACAAGTTTGGATGTCTTATTTGACTACCTTTGACCAGTCTTTCTCCTTTCTCATGGTTAGATTTTTTCCTAAATTTTCTAGTCAATGCCGATGTATTGATTTATTCATTGCATTTAAAAAATAATTTAAGAAATTTACAGTCTGTTTTTTTTTAATCCAAATACTTTTCGAGGAAGTAGACAGAAAATTTAAAAATAATATTTAAAGTGCACGCCATAATTAACATTAAAGTAATAAATAAAGTGTAACAAACAAAAACAAGAATAAAAGGCATCTCATTTCAAACCAGATCTATCAGAAGATCTAAAAGCAGAGCCACTGGGAACAATTTAAAACTATGCAAATACTAATCAAGTCTGTTAATTAAAAGTAGACTGAATGTTTTTTGATGGAATTCTGGTACTTTCCAAAATAAAATAGGGAGGAAACTGTGTCTGCCCTCAGAGGGAGCTCCATAGTGATCAGGGCCTACATCCTTTTTCCATCAGCCTGAGGTAGCAGCGAAGCTATGATTTGGCCATTATGCCCAATGTGGCTGACTATAGGCAACTTCACAGAAAATGTACTTGGTGGAATATTAACTTGCACTGGCCATCAGATCAGACTCACTTCCAAATTCTAGTAGAATCACTTCAGAAACCTTCCCATTGTCACGTTCTTGGATTGCAGAAACAGAACGTTTGTCCCTTAGCCCATTCCTGACAAACGTGCAGGTGTGTGCACTCTTATGGACACAGGTGGTGGATTGTGTCAATGACATGAGTCCTGTTGCCAAGGCAACCAACATGAATGAGCATAGGAAGGTAACTGTAGAGACTTTGAATGAGAAATGGCCAGTTGCTATGGAGATCCAATAAATGGGAAAGGCCCCTCTGCCTGTCAGAAGCAGGATCATCCACAGGCGACAGTACTTCAGCAGGTGGGAGAGCAATGGACTGACTCAAAGATATCTCACTTGGAGTAAAACGATTGGGACCAAATGGGTGTATGTTCAGCATGAAGTCACTTGGATCCTTACAAGATCAGACCAATAACCAAAAATATGATTGGAAGATTTATTCAGTGTATGCACATGGAATCAGGTGCACAATGGGGCAGTGTATGTAGCCACAGGCTGCATCGAGTAAATCATAATTGTGCTAAAATAGTAGGAAAAAAAGAAAATTAAACAGGAAATTCAATACCAGTAGTAAGGAAGGAATGGTAGAAAAGGGAACAAAGTGTCACGTTGGCATAGTTCAATCTACGGTATTTCTGCAGCAGGTCACTTTCACTATACCTGTTAATTCTGTTTAATTCTAATTTCTGCTTCAGTTTGTAACTTTTAATACCCCCTCAAAATACACATTTTAGTTGTATTTAAATGTGTATTTTTGTATATGCAAGCTGCACAAACTGTTTTGCATCCGACATGTGAAATCCACTGGAATCAACTAAGCTGTGGTTTGCATGTTACTCCAAAATATGTGCAGTAGGTCAGGCAATTTCATATAGGAATTCATATTAAGTTTTGAATTCTTAGCTGTATTTCATATCAAGAAGTAAACTGAATTATGTCAAGTTAGCACTCCTGCATCTGTCAGGTCAAGGTCAGTGTGGATGCTGTTTACATAACAGAAGCAGACAGAGAGAACAAAACAGGAAGCTCTCTAATACTGAGTCAGATCTTTGATCAGTCTAACCTAGCACTGTCAGCTCTGACTGGGAGTGGCAAGATCCTTCCCTAGCCTTGCCTGGAAGTCCATAGCATTCCTTGGTGGTCTCCTGTCCAATTAACAACCTGTCATTTTTAGTTTCTAAAAACCATGCAAGATTGGGTGTGTTCCTGTTGGCTGAATGGAAACTGTACAGTGGTTTGGTTTGTAGTGAATAACTTGGTTCAGTTGACTGATGTGTTATCAGGAATCGTCTGACCTCATTTTATGTTCACTTCCATAAGTGCTGAAAAGTTACACTGATTTCTAGAAAATTTTCACACTGACTGCAAATGTATTATTATTTTGTCATTACTGTTCTCTGTACCATTTTCCTTCTACTTTCTTGCCTTCGGCCTCAACTACCAATACCTGTCGGATATGGCTAGGACCCATGTCAATTTTCTCAATTGCATCCCCATGTTATGATGATATTATGAGTACTCTGACAAAGTGTTGTGGATTATTTGAGGATGTGACTACACTGATAAATACTCTTAGATTTGCTCCACAGTTAGCATGGATGAAGTTGAAGTATTTTTCAATAATCCCATGATGCAAGACCAATGTGAATCAGCCCACTGTTTTTGCTTCTGATCCGAAGTTTTCCCCCCTGCTGCTGGGGGCTTCTACTTTTTGAAAGCTGGAATGATTCAAATGGTGTTTTTCCTGTGTGATATTTTTTTTCATTCTACGAAAGGATGGGGGGGTTAACTCTGGGTGTTATGGCAATGTATTAAGTTGGAGCATGATGTTTTGAGGGAGTAGAAACACTTACCTCTGTGATCTTTCTCCTTTGTCCCCCTGAAGAATATTAATTTTTTAAAAACTGCCAAGTTTAGCACCAGATCACCTTATCAGTGCTCTGATTTATTGGTTTAGCACTAGATCACCTCTGCACAGATATAAAAATAACAGGAAAGCTTGGGATCACCAGGCCAGCAATAGCAAAGGAAGGGGGCTGGGGGCACATATCAATTTGTATCTGACTGAGAGTCAGTTTGGTCACTGGCACTGAAACAATCTGAGGTTTTCGTATCATCTAAACTGAATACAGTGGTACCTCGACTTATGAACTTAATATATATTGGAACAGCGTTCGTATGTCGAAAAGTTTGTAAGTCGAGGCAAACTTTTCCATAGGAATGCATTGAAAACCATTTAATCTGTACCTGCTGTTTTTTGTTCTTATGTCGAGGCGCCGTTCTGAAGTCGAAGTATTAGATCCCATAGTTTTAAAACAGTGGTTTGTAACCTTTTTGAAAGAAACACCCCGTTGAGCCATTGAGGAAGTTGTCATTGCCCCCCTCCCCATGGTGATATTTATTTATTTATTTATTTATTTATTTATTTATTTATTTATTTATTTATTTATTTATTTATTTATTTATTTATTCAAGAAAGACACTTAAATCCAATGAGCCCTGAAAATAAAATTCAATTGCAAGAAAATGAAATTCCTGGAAAAAAAGTAACATTTAATGATTTAATTACAAGCGAATTTTAAGACGCAAAAAGAAATATAAAAAGGGCATAAAAACAAACCACAATGCAAGAAATAAAATTTCAAGTTGAAAACTCTGAAATTAAATTAAGATTTGAGGAAAATATATATTCGTGCACACTATAAAGAGAGTTAAAAAGACACAAAGAAAATTTTTACAGAAAAATTAGAGCAACAAAATATATATATACACAAAAAGTTTACACGAAGAGCACAAAAAAATTGAAACCATAAAAATGAGAAACCAAAATACAGTATCGAACTGGAGTACACGTTTCAAAAGTACAATACTAAGAGACACACAAAATGTTTTACAGAGCACAACAAGAATTCAAAAACGAAGCAAACATCGTCACACTGTATAAGAACAAAGGAGATGGGTGACTGCAATAACTACCATGGTATCTCTCTGCTCAGTGTTGTAGAGAAGCTGCTTGCCTGTGTTGTGCTGAAGAGGCTCCAGGTCCTGGCAGAGAGAGTCTATCCAGAATCACAGTGTGGATTTCGAGATAATAGATCCACCACTGACATGGTGTTCTCCCTCAGACAGTTGCAGGAAAAATGCAGGGAACAACAACAGCCACTCTTTGTGGCCTTCATAGATCTTACAAAGGCCTTTGATTTGGTTAGCAGGGATGGCCTTTTTAAAATACTGTCCAAGATTGGATGTCCATCTCGTCTCCTTAACATCATCAGATCCTTCCATGAGGGAATGAAAGGCACTGTAGTTTTTGACGGCTCAGCATCAGATCCCTTTGACATCCGAAGCGGAGTGAAACAGGGCTGTGTCCTCACACCAACCCTTTTCGGGATCTTTTTTGCTGTCATGTTGAAGCATTCCTTTGGAACTGCAACAGAAGGTGTCTATCTCTGGACTAGATCAGCCGGAAAGCTCTTTAATCTCTCTAGACTGAGAGCAAGGACTAAAGTCCAACTGAAATGCATACGGGACTTCTTCTTCGCAGATGATGCAGCCATTGTTGCCCACTCTGCTGAAGACCTCCAGCAATTCATGAATCGTTTCAGCAAGGCCTGCCAAGACTTTGGACTAACAATCAGCCTGAAGAAAACACAAGTCATGGGCCAGGGCGTGGACTCACCTCCCTCTATTACCATCTTCACACAAGAACTGGAAGTTGTTCATGATTTTGTGTACCTCGGCTCAACGATCTCTGATGTCGAGCTGGATAAACACATTGGCAAAGCAGCTACCATGTTCTCTAGACTCACAAAGAGAGTATGGCTCAATAAGAAGCTGACAACACATACCAAGATCCAGGTCTATAGAGCCTGTGTCCTGAGCACACTCTGCAGTGAGTCCTGGGCCCTTTGTGCACAGCAGGAGAGGAAGCTGAACACCTTCCATATGCGTTGCCTCCGACGGATTTTTGGTATCACCTGGCAGGACAAAGTTCCAAACAGAGTAGTCCTAGAATGAACTGGAATTTTTAGCATGTGGTGGTGCTGTGGGCTAAACCGCAGAAGCCTGTGCTGCAGGGTCAGAAGACCAAGCAGTCGTAAGATCGAATCCACGTGACGGAGTGAGCGCCCATTGCTTGTCCCAGCTCCCGCCAACCTAGCGGTTCGAAAGCATGCAAATGCGAGTAGATAAATAGGTACCATATCGGTGGGAAGGTAAACAGCATTCCGTGTCTAAGTCACACTGGCCATGTGACCACGGAAAAATTGTCTTCAGACAAACGCTGGCTCTATGGCTTGAAGAGCAGGATGAGCGCCGCCCCCTAGAGTTGGACACGACTGGACAAAAAAAAAATTGTCAAGGGGAACCTTTATACATTACTGAAACAGCGACATCTACGTTGGCTTGGGCACGTCGTGAGAATGGCTGATGGTCAGATTTCAAAGGATCTCTTGTATGGAGAACTAGTGCAGGGAAATCTCCCCAGAGGGAGACCACAGCTGCGATACAAGGACATCTGCAAGCAGGATCTGAAGGCCTTAGGAATAGACCTCAAGAGATGGGAAACCCTGACATTTGAGTGTTCAGCCTGGAGGCAGGTGTTGCATCATGGCCTCGCCCAGTTTGAAGAGACCCTTGTCCGTCAGACTGAGGCAAAGAGGAAGTCACAAAAGCAGCAAAACCAGGGAGCTGGACAGGGGACAGATTGGATTTGTCTTCAGTGTGGAAGAGATTGTCACTCTCGAATCGGCCTCCTCAGCCACACTAGACGCTGTTCCAAGTCCTCAATACAGAGCACGTCACCATAGTCTTTCAAGACTGAAGGATGCCTAACTAACTAACTAAAGTTCCCATAGGAACTAATGCAAAGCCAGTTAATCTGTACTCTACCGCTAAGGGGCAGAATTTGTTTTTATTTTTTATTCTTTTGACCTAAGATGAACATAGGTCAAAAAAACGGCAGGAAAGGATTTTTTTAGTTCACAAGTCAAGGCTCCATTCACAAATCGAAGCAACATTTTGCGAATGGAGCCGTGATTCACTACAAGCCAAACCACTGTACAACTGTAAAAGAGAATGCAGATCAAGCTGCAGCAAAGCCAAATTACTCCAATTCAGCTTGCTAGTGTAGTCACCCCCTGAGTCAATCAAAGTAAATACAATGAAGACCAGCCTGAGAGCGACAAAGATGATGATGAAGAAGAAAAATTGCACAAGGAACTAACAGTGGTCTCTAACACATACCAAACAGCATAAGTACCATACACATATGTGGCAAATCTGGGTGTTTTAATAAAAATAGATGGCTCCATACGAATTGGAGAATAATTGGCATAGCCTTATCCCCTTCTCTCTGATCCATTTGCTTGTGAGAAAGGGAGTGAATCTCAACACACGAAGGCAGATGTTACTTTGCTTTGTTGTCAATACTCACCATCTTAAAAACATTTTCTTCCCCTTTTCATGCTCTGCCATCAGCCTGTGTATGTATGTACGTGTATGTGCACAGGGACATCTTTCTTGCAGGCATGTAGGCATGCTCATAGGATAAGCCATCTACCAGAAAGCAGAACCCCCTGTTCTCTCAGAGGTTATTTGACCTTGAAAATGATTTCACTCTCAATATATGTCGAATGATGTTTGTTTATTCAGTACTTTCTTGCTCTGACCACAGAGGCCAGTGGGGTTCTGTCCAGCTCCTACTGGGTGAGAAGTTGCTTGTCATTCACCTTGGCCCAAATTCTGAGTATAGACTTGAGTCTTCTGTCCACAATTCATTCACCCAGTGAACATAGTTTGAAGCAGATGAAAAAGCCTGGCCACGATTCTGAAATATGTCCTTCTACCTTTGTTCTCCCATAACTCCTCTTTCTATTTCTGTATTGTACATGAGTGGTAATTGTTCAGCCATGTACTTCTCTTCTCTATATTTTCCTCCACACTACATAGAGCATTTTTGTTACATTTGGGGAATTAAGGAACATTAAAAATAACAGCTGGTGTTGCACAATGTGCAATCATGCCCTGTTTGTTGTACATTTTGTTAATTGTTCACCATGAGTAGTGGAGCTGAATTTGGGCATTTCTGCTACAAAGGGGTGGGGGGAGAAAGGCTCCTCCTTGCACAAATCTCTAGTTTTGAACTCTGGGGATAGGTGCTTGAATTATACAGTTGCCATGCAAACATCTTTCCTATGGTAAGAGAAGTGGAATTATGTAACTATTCCTCCCCTTTAATGATTGGTCCGAAGCAACATAAATCTGGATTACATCATCCCTGCACTGATTTCAAAAGTATTTTAGTGTGAAATATGCTGAACAAATTTAAAGTGGATACATTAAACAGCATTTCAGGTGCATAGCACAGATCCCTCATGTGCCACCAATCTGTTGTTAACATAATACTGCAAATAAGCCCCAAGGCATGAGATTTCATTTATCTCTCATCTCTCTGCAATTCAAAGACCATGATCTTTTATTGCAAGTTTCCATAATGTATTTAATCTCAGCTGGCCTACCTCTGCACATTTACTGCAGTTCTGAATCTCTAGCCAAGACAGCCTAGCCTTTATGCTGTATGTATTTCTAGAAATCCAGATCTCGGTTTATAGCAATGCGGTGTGTAATCTATGTCATAAGGAGTCTTCACTTAACTTCACCTTCCTTTCCTACCTCCTCAACTCATCTTATATTCTGTCCCGATTTTTACCTCCGGCTCCGGAATGGTAGAAATGTTGTGGCTGTGGACCAGAGGAGGAAAAAACCAAAGGTTTGGACTCCAAATAAACTCACCTTGACTCTCTTCCCCACAAATTTTATAAGGGTCAATAAGGTGTAAAAAAAGACAAGGCCAAAGTGATTCTGTGGGAGGGAACTGGACAACTGTCCCCAATCCTGTTTTTTAGATCAAAGGAGAGAGGAAGGGTTATCATCTCTCCCTCCACTGTTGGGGAGGGAGCAGGAAGGGGAATGGAGAAGACAGAAAATGGGGTGTGGGAGGTCTGGAGAGTGGCCAGCGCAGTGCACTCTAACAAAGTGTGGACATCCTTTCCTCGTGCCATCCTGCCAAACAACTCTTGTCACCCTGCCAGCCCTGTGTCGTTCTGCTAGCCTGCTGGAAAGCTGTCTTCCCCAGGTGCAGGCTGGCATCTGCCTGCATCCCCTGCTGTTAAGGAGGCTTCCCAAAAGTATGAGGGAAGTACACGTACACTGTCTTTGCCCAATTTTTTTTTAGAGTTTAGGAAAATATAAACAGGGATTTTGACCTTCTAATGTTCGGTTTGGTTTTGATTTTGGGTTAGGTTTTGCTTGGTTTGGTTTTGGTTTTTATTTTGGGTTTGTTTTGTTTTGTTTCAGTTTGGTTTGGTTTGGAGAGAGGGAGAGATTTCTAGCCTCGAGGGAGACTCAATCCTCCTTGTCACTGTTATTGAGGCCTCTAAAATAGCAATGATTGGATATTGTGCTTATATCTCCTCAAGGGCAGGCCCGCAGAAGGCAGCTGCTCATGGTTTGTTTATTTTTTGAGAATAACACAAGAATAGGACCACAAATAATGTAATACCTGTTTAGAGACCCAGTGCCAAGATTAGGAGGAAGCAGCATAGTAGTATGTTAGTATAATCTGTACATGTGCACAAGGCATCTGTCTGCATACATGAAAATAATACTAAATGTAAGGATCTAGGGCAAAAAGAATTGCCATCCCATATACACTCATTTCTAGTGTTCATTCAGAAGAACCAGAGGCCAACAAGTTAGATGTGTGTTTATTTTACAGCATGACTGGAGGTCTGTTTCTCTATCAGCACCAGCTTCGTGGAAGCCATAGTTTGGAACGGAATTTCACACAGTGTATTTCCATATGATCTCAAAACTGAACTGCCATCTCTGCAACACCAGATGAAATTAGCAAGAACTGTTCAACTCTGGGCTTTTAAGACAGAGAAGTATAGATAGGACCATGGTATTCGCAGTAGATCCATTCCAAACAACCCCCCCCCCGATACTGACAACCTGCAGATATGAAAAACCTACATATATAGCATAGTCTCTGGATTTAATATTTTCAGGCAGTGGATAACTGAAATCACAGGTACTAATCTTGTGGATATGGCGGCCCTACAGTATACAGTATAGGAGCTGATAGGAGCCATAGTTACTATAAAGAGCAAACAAGATAATTTGTTTTTTTTTCTGCAGCAGACTTACTTGGCTACCTTTCTAAAAGTAATTAAAAGCTCACCTTTTTGATTTACACAATTAATACTTTGCAGAAATCTGATATCTCTAATGCTAGAAAAGTTAACCCGTTTAGAGTAGAAGTAGGTAAAATGTAGACCTGCACATGTTCCACTCCAATATCCCTCAGCCCCAGACAGCACAGTGAATTGATGGGGATGATGGCAGTTGTGATTCAACAACATCTGGAGGACTCATTGGACTCACTTTTGCTTTCCCTGATTGAAAACAAAGCCAAAAGCAAGATGAACATGCCTCTGGGAAGTGCACTGTTTTCTTCTACACAGCTTACACAATTGGTGTGCTTGAAAGTGGCTCATTTCATCAGTGCATAATGTGTCAACTCTTATTTTCCTGAAGACTTCTGTGTCTTCAAAAGTTACATATTAAGCTGAAATTCATGGGGGGGGGGGAGAATGAGGCTTTTTCTATTACTACATCTGCATTCTGGAGAAAAACTTCACATCCTGTATTTCTGCTTGCCATGCACCTTTTCAAAGCACAGAAGCTCTGCCAGGAGAGAAGCGGGGGTGGGGGGGGGAAGGTCCTAGGTTGCCTGACTCATTTTCCACATGAAGTAGTTTGCAGTGGCAGCCAAAACAGAGCTTGTGAGGAGTGAATCAGGTGGCCTCTTCGCTCCCAAGCAGAGGCCTGCTATAGACTCGGGAAGAGTGGTGGGTTGAGAGCATTAAAATGGGCCTGATTTTAGGTACTCCTGAATATTTTAGTCCTATTGTGTATATGCTTCATTAGGACTCATTTCTGGCCCTGTCTGCAAACATGGGCCAAATGGCATAGGAAGTTAAATTTACTTGTTTGAACTTTCTATTTACAGCTATGGGAAGACATCAGGAATACAAGTACGGAGGTGTGGGAATTCTGTCCTTCCTCCACCACCCTCCTGCCAATCCCCCCAATCTCCCACTGAGACAGAAATGCCTGTTAGTGCTATAATAAGAAGACATACGCAGCTTCCGACGGTATTCACTCATACATAAATCTTAAGTAAATCCTGTTGCTTACAGTAAGACTTGTTTCAAGTAGGTGTGCTTAGGACCATAGACATGAGCTGATAACCTTTGGTTCTGGATTGCTGAACCAGAGAACACTACCTGTATCAACTAAGAATGGCTTTAATTTGACCTTGATACAGAGCCACCACTGCTTCATTTGTAATGTTATATAGCACTGTTAATAGGCAAAGAGCTTTTAAAATGCCCCCATTGTTAGTCCCTTATGGTTATGAGATCTCTTGTTCCATGAATGTAATACAGTATCTTCAAGATAATAAGCTAGGTATAACATAAAGTAGTCAATTTCTTACTTGAGATACATGTGAATATATAATTCAGGAGTGCCTCCTTTCTTTTTCTTGCTGAAGGATATGACAGCAGCTTCACCCATAGCTTTTTTAGAGCAAGCTATTTAACACCAGTCCTGCTATAAATATTCTCGTGGTGATCATATTTTAAAGACATATATAGTCTTTGTAGCCTTGATAACTGTGTCATTAAAAATAGAAAGAACCAGTTGGTGGCTTGTGAATCAAATCAAGATTTGTTTTTGGCTGGCTTAAAGGGGTTTTTAGTGTAGCAACACCTCAGATTGCATGGCTTTCTTGCTGTTTATATCTCAACTGAGTTTGACAATACATTGTTGGCAGTCAGCCTTCTTTTTTTAAAAAAAAAGTAACAAGGATGGGGCTCTGTAGATTTCATAGTTTTGTCCTTTCCCTGCTGCTTTTTGTCATAGTTCTACTTTCCTCTCTAATCAGATTAGAGTATTTTACCCAGATATCAGATCCTAAACTGTGCAGTCACAGACAGGGCAAGCATCATCATCATCATTATCATCAGCAACAGCAACAACAATGAGAATGTGCCATCAAGTTACAGTAATTCTGACTTCTGGCGACCTAGGTTTACTGAGTATAAAGCAATTCAAACGGGTCTATCAGTCCTCCCTGAGAGAACTCTGGAACCATGCACTTTTCCCAAAGTGTGCAGGCTGGCTTTTCTTGCAGGAGAGACAGTGGGGAACTGCGCTCCTGATCCCTGGGGCTCCAACCCACTGAGCTGTCTGGCTTCCTTAGCAGCCACACAGTTATCGCACAGGTTTGGCTTCTCCCAGATACTCCAGAGATTACACATGCTGCCTAGCTGATGTGCTTTAAAGCATAGAAAGAGAAGACCTCACAGAGGCCCACTATCAGAATGGTTTCTGTTTCTAAACTGCACACTTGTACTGAAAGGACAGTAACATTGTTCCTCGTGGAGTGGCAGCCATGCTAACAAAGGGGGCTGGCTCTCCATTCTTACTATAGCCGTCCAACTCATTCTGTTCTCCCTGTTTTGTATCTGACAGACAAACTCTGTGATCAAAGCTGGAAGCAATGTATTTTCCTTTCTTTATACTAAGCACAGGGAACCGGAATTAGTCCCCCCCCCCCCGGTGTGGGGGATATGGAGAAATGGTGGAGACTTTAACCTATGCAGCAGTACATGGAACGGAGAAATGGCAGAGCACCATTACATGGCAAGGGTGTCCATAGGAATATATCCTGGGCATATATGTTACCACAATTCAAATACCACTATGAAACAATGATCAGGATCCTGTTGCCCTTCAGTTTCCAGAACAGGGATCCCTTTTGTCCTTGGGAAGCATTTGGAAGCCACAAAACAAGAGGACTGGGACTGGCAGTGGCAATTTTCCAACATAAGAGCCACCCATGCCGCTGCCCCCCGCCCCCCGCACGCCAATTCTGTTTCTCCAAAAGGCTTCTGGTATCTCTAGGGATCCCCAGAGCTGGGGCAAGGAAAAATAAGAAATGTTTAATTCCCCCAAATGGCCATCATCCGAGTTGCATGTTGTAAAGTTGTGCAACAGGACGCCAGCCAAGATATCTGCCTGTTTACAACACATTGAAATAGCAAGGCTTACATTTTGTATTTTATAATAATAAATACATTCAGGTTTCAAGGGGCAGATGGCTCTCCTGCCCTCATATGCTGCATTCTAGGAAATTAAGAACTGCTGTGATGTGCGAGCTGGCTTTTACATACATAACTTTTTTGTCCAAGCTGTATGAGCCCCAATGGATGCTTGTCATGCATTTGGTAATAGGTTGGTAAATTTCACATTGTACACTATAGAATAAATGTGGAAATAAACCCAGTATGAACTTTGAATTTTCTTTTTCTGCATCTTTTTAATGGAAAGAGTAGTTTCAGTTTAGAAACTATAGACTAATCTCCATCCTATTCTGCTCTGGGACATGAGAATGCAGTACGTGCTCCAGAGTAAGTTCTATCTTGAAGTATGGAGCCACACATTTCATAGAGGGAACAAGAGACCATCTGCCGGCCACAGCCCACTGGGTGAGAGGCAGTGGAACTGTGGTTGGGCCCCTGTTGGATGCCAGCTCTTTCTCAAGGGAGCTGGCTCAACCTTCCCCTGTGCTGGCAGGATCAGGCCCTGCTGCTCCCGGCTGCCTCATCCCCTACCAACACCGGCCACCTGGCCCAGGGGGAGAGAAAGGTTTTAACCGGAGCTTCCTTTGGGACCTGACCGGACGAGCGTGCCTGCTGATAGAGGGAACAAGAGACCATCTGCCGGCCACAGCCCACTGGGTGAGAGGCAGTGGAACTGTGGTTGGGCCCCTGTTGGATGCCAGCTCTTTCTCAAGGGAGTTGGCTCAACCTTCCCCTGTGCTGGCAGGATCAGGCCCTGCTGCTCCCGGCTGCCTCATCCCCTACCAACACCGGCCACCTGGCCCAGGGGGAGAGAAAGGTTTTAACCGGAGCTTCCTTTGGGACCTGACCGGACGAGCGTGCCTGCTGATAGAGGGAACAAGAGACCATCTGCCGGCCACAGCCCACTGGGTGAGAGGCAGTGGAACTGTGGTTGGGCCCCTGTTGGATGCCAGCTCTTTCTCAAGGGAGCTGGCTCAACCTTCCCCTGTGCTGGCAGGATCAGGCCCTGCTGCTCCCGGCTGCCTCATCCCCTACCAACACCGGCCACCTGGCCCAGGGGGAGAGAAAGGTTTTAACCGGAGCTTCCTTTGGGACCTGACCGGACGAGCGTGCCTGCTGATAGAGGGAACAAGAGACCATCTGCCGGCCACAGCCCACTGGGTGAGAGGCAGTGGAACTGTGGTTGGGCCCCTGTTGGATGCCAGCTCTTTCTCAAGGGAGCTGGCTCAACCTTCCCCTGTGCTGGCAGGATCAGGCCCTGCTGCTCCCGGCTGCCTCATCCCCTACCAACACCGGCCACCTGGCCCAGGGGGAGAGAAAGGTTTTAACCGGAGCTTCCTTTGGGACCTGACCGGACGAGCGTGCCTGCTGATAGAGGGAACAAGAGACCATCTGCCGGCCACAGCCCACTGGGTGAGAGGCAGTGGAACTGTGGTCGGGCCCCTGTTGGATGCCAGCCCTTTCTCAAGGGAGCTGGCTCAACCTTCCCCTGTGCCTGCAGGATCAGGCCCTGCTGCTCCTGGCTGCCTCATCCCCCTCTCAACATGAGCTACATGGCTGGGAGGGAGAGAAGGGGCTTTAGAAAAGTTTTATTTTATATATGTTTTAAATGTTTTTAAATTGTTATTAATTGCCATCAATGAAGAAGAGACCCACAGTGGATCTAATGGAACAGGAAGGGGGGAGGGTGTTGGAGGGGGCAGCCATTGAGGTGGTGCTGGGTAGGGGAAGGAATGGCGGTGGGGGTAGGACATGCCCGCGTAGGAGAAGAGAGGTTAGATATCTTACATCTATCCCCTCTTCTAGTTCTACCCCCAACCAGATGGTATCAGGCGACCATATCAGCAAACCCTCGAGCCACACGGTGCTGTTGATGAACGCCAGGTCAGTACAAAATAAAACTGCCCTCATCCATGATGTAATTCTGGATGAGGGGTCTGACCTGGCGTGCATTACTGAGACCTGGGTGGGAGAGGAGGGTGGTGTTCCCCTCTCCCAGCTATGTCCGCCTGGGTACTCAGTCCAGCACCAGGGTCGCTCGGAGGGTCGGGGAGGGGGAGTTGCTATAGTCTATAGGAGTTCTATCTCCTTGACCAGGCTTCCTGTCCCTTTGAGAGGAGGTCTCGAGGGCCTGTATTGTGTGTTGGGCTCGCGAGACAGGTTAGGGATTCTGTTGGTGTACCGCCCACCCTGCTGCGTACCAACAGTCTCCCTGCCTGAGCTGACAGAGGTAGTCTCGGACCTGATGTTGAGGACTCCCAGGCTGTTGGTGCTGGGGGACTTCAACATCCATGCCGAGGCTGCCTTGACTGGGGCGGCTCAGGACTTCATGGCCACCATGACAACCATGGGGCTGTCTCAATGTGTCATCAGTCCGACGCATGAGAAGGGCCACACCTTGGACCTGGTTTTCTCAACGGGACTGGAAGATGGTGGTTTGGATGTGGAGGGGCTGGTCGTGACCCCATTGTCATGGTCAGACCACTTCCTGGTCAAGTTCAGTCTATTAGCGTCTTCTTCCCTCTGCAAGGGTGGGGGATCTATTAAGATGATCCGCCCTTGGAGACTAATGGATCCAGATGGATTCCTGAATGCTCTGGGGGATTATCCGTCTGATATGGTCGGCGCTCCTGTCGAAGCTCAGGTCACCCTATGGAATAGGGAGATGACCCGGGCGGTTGACACGATTGCGCCTAAGCGTCCTCTCCCTGCTCGCCGAGCCCAGACAGCTCCCTGGTATACTTCTGAACTGCGGGCGATGAAGCGAGAGGGGAGACGGCTGGAGCGCAGGTGGAGGAAATCCCGCTGGGAGTCCGATCGAACACGACTTAGAGCCCATTATCGGGCCTATTTCGTGGCAATACGGCTGGCGAAACGGCAATATTTCTCCAGCCGTATTGCTTCCTCAGAATGTCGTCCAGCAGAGCTGTTTCGGGTGGTCCGGGATCTTCTTCAACCGGGAAATCCGGTGGAGGTCCCGGACTGCTCATCAGCTCGCTGTGATGAGTTTGCCATACATTTTGAGGGAAAAATCGCTCAGATTCGCAGTGGGTTGGACTCCACAGTTACTGCAGAATCAGAGGATGTGTCCAGTGCGCCGTGCTTAGGTCCAGTATTAATGGATGAGTTTCAATTGTTGAGACCTGATGATGTGGACAGGGTGCTTGGATCTGTCCGTTCTACCACCACTCCGCTCGACCCTTGCCCATCCTGGCTAATTGGAAGATCAGCCAGGGGGGTTCGCACCTGGGTCCAGGAGGCCGTGAATGCCTCTCTGAGAGAGGGAGTGGTCCCTACCGCCTTGAAAGAGGCGGTGATTCGACCACTCCTTAAAAAGCCTAACCTGGACCCAAGGCTGGTGGTTAACTACCGACCAGTGGCAAACCTCCCTTATTTGGGCAAGGTGTTGGAGCGGATTGTGGCCGGGCAACTCCAGGCGCTGCTGGATGAAACGGATTTTCTGGATCCATTTCAATCGGGTTTCAGGCCGGGTTTTGGTACAGAGACTGCCTTGGTCGCCCTGTACGATGACCTTTGCCGGGAGAGAGACAGGGGGAGTGTGACCCTGTTGATACTCCTGGACCTCTCAGCGGCTTTCGACACCATCGACCATGGTGTCCTTCTGGATAGGCTGGCTGGGTTGGGAGTTGGGGGCACTGTTTTACAGTGGTTCCGCTCCTTCCTGGCTGACCGTGTCCAGAGGGTGGTGCTGGGGGACAGTTGCTCTGCCCCATGGCATTTATGTCATGGGGTTCCTCAGGGCTCAATACTGTCCCCCATGCTGTTCAACATCTACATGAAACCGCTGGGAGAGGTCATCAGGAGGTTTGGGCTGAGGAGTCAGCAATATGCTGACGATACTCAGCTCTACCTCTCGTTTTCCACCAATCCAGGTGAGGCAGTTTCTGTGCTGAACTCGTGTCTGGACCTGATAATGGACTGGATGAGGGTTAATAAATTGAAACTCAATCCAGACAAGACGGAAGTGCTGTTAGTGGGTGCTTCGCCGGACAGGCTGGAGGGCCATTTCCCTGCCCTGAATGGGGTTGCACTCCCCCTAAGGGACAGGGTCCGCAGCTTGGGGGTGCTCCTGGACCCCAGTCTAACACTGGAAGCCCAGGTGGACTCGGTGGCCAGGGGCGCCTTCCTTCAGCTGCGGAAATTATACCAGCTACGGCCCTACCTGGACGAGCGGAGTCTCATGACAGTCACACATGCACTGGTAACATCCCGCATAGATTACTGCAATGCGCTTTACGTGGGGCTGCCTTTGAAGACGGTCCGGCGATTGCAACTGGTCCAGAATCGAGCTGCGCGGCTGGTGAGTGGTGCAGCTGCCACGGAACATATCAAGCCGATTCTGTATAAGTTACATTGGCTACCAGTTGCTGCCCGGGCCCAATTCAAAGTGCTTGTTTTGACATATAAAGCCCTAAACGGCTTGGGCCCTGGATACCTGAAGGACCGCCTCCTTCCATATGAACCTACCCGGCAGTTAAGATCTAGCCAGGGGGCCCTTTTGAAAGAGCCGTCCCTTAAGGAGGTAAGAGGGACGGCTTGTAGACAAAGGGCCTTTTCGGCAGCTGCCCCCAGACTATGGAATGCCCTCCCGACTGAGATTCGTCTGGCGCCGACGCTGATGACATTTCGGCGCCAGGTCAAAACCTTCCTGTTCCAGAAGGCTTTTAACTGAAATAATATTAGCTGTGGGTCTGATGGCAATTTTAATTGTATTTTAATTGTATTTTAATTATTTTATCTTTTGCTGTATTGAATTTTAATTATTGTAAGCCGCCCAGAGACCTCTGGGTAGTTTGGGCGGCATATAAATTGAATAAATAAATAAATAAATAAATAAATAAATAAAGGGCTTACGTCAGTTCAAAGCTAGGGGCATCTCTGTCTTTGTCTGTGGCTGTGACATATAGCCTTTCTCTCTCCCTTCTGCTGATTCACATGGCCAGAGCAGATAAGTGGTTCCTAATCAGAGTTCCTCATTGAGTCCATCTGACTCAGCTTTTAATTACCATAAGAAAAAGATAGGGACACAGCGAGAATAACTTGTAATGCCACAGCCAAGGAGTCTCATTACAACACAATTACTATCCTTTAAAACACAGTCACTTTTAAGTTGGGAAGAGGGAAGAAGTCGGGGAAAGATTGCTTAACCAAAAATCCTTGAGTGGATATTGCTAAAAGGATTGCTGCATCTTTCTGAAACGGGGCAGGGGTGCGGATCCTTCTGTCTTTACCTCTTGCTGACAACAATACCATCCAGAAAGTATTGCTACAAAAGTGACAAGATTATAATAATGATCATCATTTTATTTGAACCAATCATAGGCAAAATTCCTGGGATTTTTCCCAGATTTTGGGAAGGAGAGGTGGATTAGATTATGTCAAATTTGGGATAGAAATCATTTATAGGGAATTATGACTGCAAGCTTTGAACAAAAAGAATGTGAGCAAAAGAGGTTATGATATCCCAATAAAGAAAGTCTGAACGTTACTTTAAGCAAGGCATTGCTTTTTTTTTAATGTGTTAAAGGCAAGGGAAGGTTTTGTTTATTAATGTATATTCTTCATTTACAGCCTAAGAAGGATTTTAGGTGGCTAACAACTGTCTAAACCAATACCAATAAAATTCTACAGCAATAAAAACAAAAAAATAAACCAATTTAGCAAAATAAAAAACAAATATCATGTTCTCAGAATACATTTTATTGAAATGAGCACATAAACAATATGATCTTTATTTTATGCCTAAAGCACAGCTAGATATCCTATATTATAGCAGAGAGTTGGTTTACACAGATCATTTCCCTTGCATTGCATTGAGGTTTGCATTTGCTGCCACAACATTGCCACATGTGCCCTCAGACTGCAACACATTTTCTTGAAGGGCTCCTTGGGTTGCCGGCTTGTGCTTCAGTCTTACTCCATATTCTTGCTGACATGAAGTTGAGTTGCTGCTTACCCACCTTCTGCATGGGAGCAGCTGGAGATGGTCTGAAGCACACATACAACATTACCATAAGAATTGGTATGATTGTCGCAACTGGCAAAATCATTGCTGGTAATACTTTGGTATTAGCCACCATTATAAACTGTATTATATTTAGTTCACACAAGTGCTATATCACCATTACTGTATATGGCTGTGTGTATGTATGGGTGTGTTATATTGATAATAGTCAGTCTAGGCTGTTCATTAGGGAGCAGGTTATAATTTTTCCCTCATAGTCAGAAGAGACTTTTTCAAGCTTATGATCTACAGATCGTATACTGCATTATTTCATTTTCATGGTGTACTTAAGGGGTATACTTCTTTGCTAGTTTGCTTGTTTGTTTTTTCTATAGAGGTGAATACAAGCCCTGGCACAGTGATTTTTATGAGAAGATTAATTATAAGAAGAAATGTAAACCCAGTTTCCTCAGATTTTATCGCTTTATTTTAATTTACTCTCACTGAAGTCACTTCTTACAAAAGTATTTTAGAAATAAGAGATGCTATTGCATACAAATGTTGTTTCATGCATACTTTGAAGTCAAAACTTTTTTAAAAAAAGAGGAAGCTATATACTTTTAGTAGGATACTGACATTCAAGCTGATAAGAGAATTTGTCTTCTTTAGTCATTTTGAAGAGGGACTCTTTATATGTTTAACTTCTGCACATAAAACTCCTGTTAGGAGCACACAGGTAAAGACAGTCTATTTGATGAATAACTTCCCCACTCTTTCAGTGCAATTAATGCTTACAAATGGAGTGCTGCTAAACTCATAATTATGTATGTTATTTGGGGTACAAAATCAAGGTGTGATAATTATTCCTGATTATCAATCCAGTGCACTGCAAATATACTGTATACTGATCTTGTATATACTCAATGATGGTTTTAATGGACATATGATTTCTTTAGCATGCTTTGTGAAGCCCAGGTTTGCTTCCCAGCAGCTGCAGCCTGGATTTTGAGTATCTTCATTGGGAAAGCCACATTATAAACACTTTCTCTTTCTCTTGCAGCATCTTGGCAACAGTTGGCACCGAATTTGACCTGCGGACTCTGCGGGCAGTTCGTGTGCTCAGGCCACTAAAGTTAGTGTCGGGAATCCCAAGTGAGTTAATCCTCAGTTCATGACTTGCAGCTGGTCTGCAACCTTCTTGAAGTGCCATGCTTTGAAGTATCAGCCTTAACCTATAATCAAAGCCAGACAGCTTCTCATTTTGCAGCATTTATCTAAAGCTTTCCTGCAATTTCACTACCCATCCATGCCATCACCTATGGGGAAATTTTAACTCTTCTTCACAGTTTTCATGGGCCTAGATAATGGGTCTTCTCTCCCCTTGTTAAATCCAGCATGCCATCCTAGTACAGACAGAGTCATTGGAGAAAGCTCCATTGAACAGAATATGACATAACTTTAGTATACATAGCATTGCTCTGCCAATCTGTCATTCCTGCGCCTTCCACATTCAGAAACCAGATCTTTAGTCAGGATTGTGGTTTCACTATACAGTGGTGCCTCGCTAGACGATGATAGTCCGTTCCACTGAAATCGCTGTTTAGCGAAATCATTGTCTAGCAAAAAGCATTTCCCCATTGGAATGCATTGAAACCTGTTTAATACATTCCAATGGGGAAGAATCATCGTTGTCTAGCGAAGATCAGCCATAGGAAAGCCGCTTTGCGAACTGCCAGTCAGCTGTTTAAATCGCTGTCTTGCGAAGCTTAGGTCCCGAAAACATCTGTTTTGTGAGCGTGGAGGGAGCTGTCAAAATTGTCATCTAGTGAAAATCATTTTGCGAAGCAGGGACCAAACATTGTCCAGCGAAATTCCCCCATAAGACTCACTGTTTTGTGAATCGCTATAGCGATTGCAAAAAGTCAATGTCTAGCAAAAAAACTATCATGCGGGGTAACTGTCTAGCGAGGCACCATTGTATATATTTCCAGTGTTTTTGTACATTGAGAGAAATGCCTAGGAAGTCTCTGTTGTCCTGAGTCTATTTAAATTTTGGGAATTTTAAAATAGGGAGAGTAAGAACCTTACATTAATGGAAGGCATTCTAATACAGAATGGTTGTCAAAATGAACTTTGGAGGTTTAGTCTGTCTAAATTCTTCACCTGGGAATATCAAGTTACTTGATATTCAAAGTGGTGTTTCAAAGTGGTGTTTGCCAAATATCAGCTGTTCCACTCTTCCCTCTTACTGGATCCTTTTGATCTAGCTCCTCTCCTTATAGATCATATCACCAGTAGAAGAAGGAAACACAAATAATATTCACACACTTTGTGTAAACAATGAGGAACATGCTTCCTTTCAATATCCTGTCTCTGGCATTTCTGGATTCTATAAATGAAGTGGGAATTCTATGTTTGAAAGATGATATGAGATTTTGTGTAGGACAGAGAGAAGAATATCAGTCATTCTTTAATCCAGTTGATAATTCAGTAGTGTATGCTGTTTCCATGCTAGTAGATCCCTTGTATGTGGATCATTCTCTGCTCTCTGTCTTTTTCCTGCAGGTTTACAAGTCGTCCTTAAGTCCATCATGAAGGCCATGATACCTCTGCTACAAATTGGCCTCCTCCTATTTTTTGCAATCCTTATTTTTGCAATCATAGGGTTAGAATTTTATATGGGGAAATTTCACACCGCCTGCAAGGATATTCATACAGGTAAGTAAACAGCATCTCTGTTTCTTTCTGTTGCCTCTTCTTTCCCTCCACTCCAAATCAGATGGTGTGCAGTGTTTTCAAGCTGGATAGGAAGCTTTGGACAGGGGAGATATTTTGGCTGCTTAGATGAGCCTGGCTGGGGATGTTCACGTCTAGGGTTATTTATTAGAAATATTTGTGTACTGCTTCTTATTTGCATGAATTCCAGAATAGGTTCGTGAGAAATATAACCAGGTTCCATACTGTATATCAGTTAATTGTTGTGTCTGTTGAATGATGATGTTTGCCCTGTTTTGCATATATATATATATATGGTATATATCTATACACACACACACACTGCCCCGTTAGTGCCAAAACACTTTTCTGGGCAGTTAACAGACAGTTAAAACAAACTACACAAAAGTAAATATAACCTAAATAACAAAAATATGGTCTATATGTAACTATGATGATGTTCACCCTGTTTTGCATTTATATATACATACATAGTATATACTAGGTACCATATATATATGTTATCTAGTATATATGTACATATGGTGTGTGTGTTTGTATACATATACATATACATACATACACACACACATACACAAATATACTACACACACACATATACTATATACCATATATATGGTATATAGTATATAGTATGTATATATAAATGCAAAACTGATCCCTATAATGTTTCTGACATTTTATAGAGAATTATTTCCATAACTTTTTTTTAAAAAACCTGTTAATTTTAACAGTTTGAAGCAGTGTTCAAACAAGTAAAGATCCATGCTGTGCTTCTTGAACCAGAAAGGCAAGATGTAGTTCTGAATTAGCATGCAATTCATAGTACATCTGTAAAATGGCTTCCAAAGCAGCATGAAGTTGGGCCTGGGCTGTATGTTGGGTGCTAAGGAGTTTGGATCCAGCCTGTTTTCAAGATATGCCTATAATCAGAGTCTGGGAAACAGATTTCCTGGTTTCTTTTTCTGGCAGTGCCAACAGTGCAATCTATGCCATTACCAGCTCGCTTGGCTTTTTCATACTTTACCTCTCAAGGAGTGGGTGAGCCAGCTTTTGACCCCTCCAATTTTTTTACATGAACCATCTTCACATAAAGCCTTTCTGGGACTGTTGTTGTCCTGCCAGTTGCCCTGAGTTCATTTGCCAAGCAGATTAGACTTAGGACTTGACACTTAAATTTACCAAAGTGACCCCAGCAATGTAGACACTGTGCAGAATTACAGGGGCACTGTGTGAAATTTAAATAGCTTCAAGGAATCCATCACAAGCCAAAGAGCACCAGGAGCTCACAGGTCTCATTGCCAAATAGGCCCAACTGAAGCCTGTTGCCATAGGAAACAGGTCACCTGTGTTTATGGCGCTCTCACTGCTCGAGCCAGCCCTCCATGTACCTATTCTCAGAACCAGAGATGTAGGACTTCTGCTATACTTAGAATGTCATATACTGTACTTAATTGTATTTGTATGTGAGTTTATTGTGTCACATGGTTTTTGTCTGTTGTTTCATATGGATTGTGTATATTTTATTGTCTGTTGCTTAACTTCCTAAGTCATAATTAAAGTAGAACCCATGAATCAGTGAAACCTAGGGAGTTGATCCAGCAAATCCCCAGCAATGGGTCTACTCTAGTTGTAACTTACTACGCTAAGCAACAGGATTTCAGCCTTTGCATGGTGTTGTAGTTTTCCTCCTAGACAGCCTCCAAATAAATGGGTACCATTTATAGAGTCTGCGGTTTATTTGGAGCAGCAAGCAACTAGAGTCAGAGTTGTGTGTTTGCCTTTTATATTTTCTCTGTTCTTGGTGTATGCAATTATCTATCCTGTGTGTTCTCAGTGTGGATACCTCAAACAAGAGAGGGGGTCCACAGTGTTGCTAATATATATATATATATGAATTTATTTTTTTTCTTTGACAAGGTGAACTTTTTCAGCTGTGTTCTGAATCTCTGCATTGGAACCCAGACTCATCTGTTCTAGGAATACATCTGATTGAGCATGGTTCATATCTAAACATACACGTTGAGAAATGCCTTCTTTGGTGTGACTGACATAATATACAGATGTACTTTAAAAAAGTAGTGTGAGCCCCACTAACAATGGCAGCTTTGGCGCGAGCTCCTTCCATCCCTGATTTCATAGGAGACACAGTAGAGACTTCAATAACAATGGAATTTATTAAAACAGGGTCAAGAGAAACACATCCAGCTCAAGGAGCTTCTTTCAGAAAAGTTCCTATAAGTGTCCTTTAGACTAGAGTCCAAGAGTCCCTTGGTTCAGTCTCTTTCCCCTCCTTTCTAAACAGATCTAGTCCTGTTGTCCACCACATTGCCATCTGCAACAGAGAGAATTTATATGCCCACCCAATGAAGGCAGCAATGGCAGTCCCAGTTCTGTCTGGTGATTCATTGCCCCTCAACTAGGTGTTTCCTTTCAGCTCTTTTCTTTTTCCTCCACTGTCCTGGCTGGGTTGTACCCAGTTCTCCCAGTCTGAGCTTTCTGCTGCCAATGTGTTCACTCCCAGTGTTCCATTCCCCACCCCAGTAAATGGATTTGGGGAGAAGCTAAGGATTGAGGTTTCTCTTCTCACAGTACTCTTAGTTGTACGATAACCCCAGTCCAGGGATTTTCTTTGTATAGGTACTCCCAGTCTCCTGGGGGGTTCTGGTTCTTCCAGGGGTTGTGCCCCTACTTGGTAGACTTCCTGGGGTTCCCCTAAGGCAGATCCTCAATCTTTCTCCTTTTCAATGCCTCCACTATCACATCTGCATGGCGTTCTGCCATCTGCTGTGCTTCTTCTCTCTCCGCCTCCTTCTCCTGATCATCCTTTCCACCTCCAGAGCCTGCTTTATACCTCCTACCTCCCAGAGACCAGTTGCCCCTCTTCCTCTTGGAGGCATTCCTCTTTACATGGGTCCTTTTGGAGTCACCTCCCCAGGGATGTCAGTGGGTGTTCTAGATTTCTGGGCCTCGGGTTCTCTGGGTTGCACCAATACCCACTTGGCCCAGTGCACATCTCCCCGTTCTGTTAATGAGCTAGTGGTCTCAAATTCTCCCAGCTCAGAGGAAAGAGCAGGCACCCCACCCATTGGGGTCCCAGTGGTGGTTTCTTCCTTCTCATACTTAGTATAAAACACTTTTCATATGCTTTCCTTATTTGGCCAATTTGATAAGGAATCTGCTTGTAGAGCCCTCATTGGCTAACAACTTGTAGTATCATGAAGAACCTATCCACCAACCTACATATCTTGAAAGCAAGTGATTGCGTAATTTAACAAGAACAATCATATTCAAAATCATTGGGGTACTCAGTGTGGTGTAGTGGATATAGTAACAGACTAAGACTCAAAAATCCCTGGTTTGAATCTCTGCTCAGTTCCACTGGTGAAACCACTCCTTATATCACTTTGGAAGCCCTATTAAAGTCACGATAAGTCAGTTCCAACTTGAAAGCGCATAACAATAAACAGGGTCATTGCTTAATTCAGAAGTGGGAATCTGGGATCCTGGGGGGCCCCTGCATCTCTTGAGGTCTTTTATGGATCTTAAACTTCTCTTGAAACCCTATCCTTGGGGGGGGGAATTAAACTAAAAATTGTGATTTCTTTTCCCAGAAGACTGTGGTGCCACGATTTTGCACTTAAACAAGACACCAGCCCTATGTGTGCTTTATTCTTCCCTCTCCCCAAATCCCAAAGGAATTTTATTTAAAAAAATGGAGTTCTGTCTGTTTCCAGTTTTTTTTGGGGGGGGGATCTTCTGCAGTCCATGGTTGGCCCTGTGGTCAAAATTGGCCCCTAGATTTCTGGAGCTTTTGCCTGCTCCCAGTTTAAATCTACATGGTTTCTCATAAATATGAGAAGACAGATCTGGATCAGGTAGTCTGTATAATTTGAAGAACAAAGATGGAAGGCAACTGAGCTTTCCTTGCAGGGCCAAAATGCTTTTTTAGAAAATGCCTATAAACACCCTGGGAAAGGTTACTACATGTAGGGGGGAAATGCATTTGTCATTTGTGTGAACCCTTGAAAACCCTAAGTAATGATCCTGGAGGAAGTGGCTTCTTAAACTACAAGCACTGCTCTTAATAAGTGAGTGACAACATTTTTCCTGTCTCCTATATGTACTTACCTGCTCCTGTTATTTTGTCTGCAACAGTCATACTACCAGCCCTCTGTTCCCTCCTTCCCAGATGAAATCACACAAGAAGCTCCATGTGGAACAGAAGCACCATCACGCCTCTGCCCTAATGGGACCAGGTGTGCAGAATACTGGCAAGGACCCAACTATGGGATCACTCAGTTTGACAACATTCTGTTTGCTGTGCTGACTGTCTTCCAGTGTATCACCATGGAAGGGTGGACTGACCTCCTGTATGATGTGAGTATCACACATAGCACACATCCTGGTGCTATGATAGAGTGCCTCTGAACTTTTCTGGCCCAGGACCAGAGAGATCCGGGATCATAATTGCTAACTATAAACAGTGCATAATAGTAAAAATGGTTAAATTATGTTTTTGTCTGCAAAATCTATTGACGTCAGGAGAAACGGGCCTTTTTGGTGGCAGTTCAAAACATTGATAGCTCTGTGTGGAAAGAGATAGGCATTGCCCTAACGCTACAGGAAGAACATCTTATATTTTTATGTGGGAGAAAAGAATGTGAATCTAGACATAGAGAGTTAGACTACATTCCTCACTCATTTCTGGGCTACATGTATTGTCGTACCTTTTCTTCCTTCATGCTTCACTTTCTTCACCAGTATGCTGCCTTTTCCTGAGCAGTAGCAAATTAATGTTTGCATCATCTTTTCAGACAAGTGTTAAAGGTGTAGCTAAACTAAAACTGTGAATGGATCATAGCATTCCTCTATTCCAGTGTGTAGCAAATTGTGCTGAACATGACTGGGGGCTTCAGTGGTGAAATTACTCAACAACCAAATCCAGTGGGTTGTGCTTGTTTAATCAGATCATGCCCTCGGCTGGGCTGGGACACAAAGTAGTGATATGGGGGAACTGGTGGTGGAGAACCTTAGACAAAATTGCAATTACTGAGGATACCTAATTGTCCCTTCCTCTTATTATGTTTCAGCTTTTCAGTTAAGAGTTCAATAAATGTCAAATCCTTTCTGCTCTCCCTTTAGTGCTTAGTACATGGATGCTATGTGTTTAAGGAACAAAGTATGACAGCTGAATAACCGTGAAGAAAGGGTCATCTTTGTGTATTTTTCTCTCCATCACAATGGGAAGCAGAGAGATAACTGGGGCGTGTGTATGTGCGACTTTTGTATTCACACTAGTTATATGCAACCCACATCTTCTTCATAGGTGGGTGACATGCTGAGAACGAGGTGGGGAAGTGTGTTGGTTCTTCCGGATCTCTTGATGGCATTTGATATCATTGACCATAGTTTTCTTCTGGGTCACCTAACTGGGATCGGACTTGAAGGCACTTCCTTGCACTGGTTCCAGTCCTTCCAGAAGGTGATGCTGGGGGATTCCTGTTTGACGCCCTGGCTTTTGGTCTACAGTGTCCCTCAGGGTTCTGTTTCGTCCTCCAGGCTATTTGATGCCTACATGAACCTTCTGGGAGAGGTTGTCCAGAGTTTTGGGGTTCGGTGCCATCAGTGATGGCATCCAACCTGTTTGCATGTAATCCCGAGTAAGCTGTCTTAGATTTAAATCAGTGCTTGATATTTGTAATAGACTGGATGAAGGCAAACAAACTGAAACTTAATTCTGGCAAGACAGAGGTCCTAGCAAGATCAAGGCATAGGGATCCGTTCCATATTAGATGAGGTTTGCGATCTCCCTGAAGACTCAAGTTCATAGCTTGGGTGTATTTCTGGATTTATCCCGGAGGCTGACTTCCCAAGATTCAGCAATGGCCAGGAGTGCCTTTGCACAGTTAAAGCAAGCGCACCAACTGTGATGGCTCTTTGAAATATGTGATTTGGTTATAGAGACACATGCCTTAGTTACATCCTGTTTAGATTACTGTAATGTGCTCTACCTGGAGCTGCCTTTACAGATGGTTCAGAAACTTCACTTGGTTCAAAATGCTTCAGCCAGACTGCTGAGTTACAAGGATCACATCACTCCCCTGTTACAACAGCTTCACTGATTGCCATTCTGTTTCTGAGCCCTGTACAAAGTGCTGGTTCTGTCCAATGAAGCCCTACATGGCTTCAGGCTGTCTGAAGGAATGTACCTTCCCATATAATCTATTCTGATCCTTGAGATCATTGGGATAAAGCCTTTTCTCAGTGCCATCACCATCTTGTGCACATTCGCTGAAGACCCAAGAACAGGGTATTTTTTGGGTGACTGCTCTTGACATGTGGAACTCCTTTTCAATTTGTTTTTTTAACTTCTAAAAATGTCCTTGCAGGATTCTGTTTTTCAGTAGGGGGGTGCAGCATATTTTTATCAGGTAGTTTAAATATATATTTAATTTGTTTTAACTAATAATGTTTTAGTAATCTGTTGGTTTAACTGCATTTTAATGTTAATATTATAATCTGTGATTGTAAATATCCATGGAGTTTTAGTTGCAAGCTGCCTTGTGTCATTTTATTGGAAGAAGGGCAAAGTATAAATTAACTAAAATGACTAACTAAATAATGACCTCCTAATCTTATATTAGCAGCAGGCTTCTTGTAAAATAAAATTAAAGTCCCTCAAATAGTAATCATCACCTGCTACCGTTCCACATGGGATTTCTTTTTAAATCTTAACAGATTTGAATATGCCTCAATTTGCCATAAAAACCAGAACACTTGTTTATCAATAGAAAATTGCACATAGATAGGAACAACATGTCAAACCCATAAGCATATGTCTGTAGTTAATAAAATTCATGTATCCGTGTACCTGTAGTTTATAATTAGATTTATCAGGACTACAAAACATAAAGGTTTTCTATGTCAAAGAGGTAGGGTACATTTTTGGCCAAACTACAGTTCCAAGAGACCTTTTCGTAATGCCAAACTGCAGTGTGGCATTGGGTTCAGTATCAAGAGCTCATTCAAACTGCACATTCAGTGGTACAGATCATCTAGACAGACAAGTTCATCTTCTCTGATTCTGGCTCTGAGACTGGAGCCATGAGACACTGGGGCAATTTAGGATGCATACAGGATTTTAAACAAAGGAGAGAGATACAAGAGGGAAAGATCATTTTTCATGCTGCTACAGTGCAGATTCTGACAATAACTTTGAACTGAATTTTGGGGGAGGGCAGTGTCAATGATGGCTGCTGAAGTGTCATTTTATGGTACTTTTGGAATATAAAATGGTAACTTTAAGAACCTTAGGAGACAGGTTGAGCATTGTTGATTTTGAGCCCCTGATTCAAAATTCATTCCAATACAGTACATCCAAATAGATGAAATACGTCCTCTCTTTTTTTTTCCTGAAATTCTGATTGGAAGAAAACAAAAATCTCCCAAAGGAAACAAATTTTCCTGAACTGTTTTTGTAGTATAAGCAACCACAAAGGAACCCACATAAAAATTGCTATTACTGATTCCCAAATGGTGTTTTACATGTTTAAAACTGAAAGCTTGTGGTGTCGGCATGAGTACTAGAAGTCTTGTTGTATAGACCTCTTCCTTTGGACCATTTCCTAGAAGGTAAGGAATTTTGCACTGCATATACTCTCAGAGCTCTGAAAACAAGATAGGGACAAGCAGGAGATCTAGAACTGTCCATTTACAGAGCAGATCTTGAAAGCAAATTCAGAAGTATCAAGAATGACAAAGAACCAAGGGCTATGATGCAACACCCAAACAAGATGGCCATCTACCCAGATAACTCCAGATTAAATGATCTAAAAATGGTTTTACCCACTAGAAATTGAACAATCTACCCTCCACAGAAACTAAATTCTACTTCTTCATCGTGGTCTTCTGTGAATGCACACAGAAGGGTTAATCCAGCGCCAGGGTTGGTCCTCTCGGAACATTCTCGAGCTACAAGAAAAAAGTAACAAATGTAAGGCTGCCTGTATTGCGCATTTTCCGCCCACCCTAGCCTCAGTTCCATTTTTCCGCCTAGCGATTTGGAACCTCTCCTTCAAGCTCTGTGTTTCTTATAATTCTGTTAGTCAAATTTTCGTGTTTCTGACCTGGACTGGACTTTGGATTGTTGAATTGCTATTCCCCTTGGACGCGGACTGTTTTCGGACTTCATTTCGGATTTTCCTTAGCTAATTCGGCTGCCTCGGTTTTTCCCCGCCTTTTTTCCACTCTACCTAACGGCTGGCTTATGCCTTCAGGCCCCTTCAGCCGCTGCGTGGCCTGCTCTAGGAAGATCCTACATCAAGATCCGCACGACCGCTGCCTTTTTTGTTTAGGTGCAGCTCACCTCACCAAGTCTTGCAAGCACTGCAAGACTTTTACTAAGGCAGCGCTAAAGGCGAGACAGCAGCACCTTAATTACTATCTGTGGGAGTCGACCCTATCAGCCACCAGGCCTTCGGACTCTGAAATGGTTTCCCCTTCGGCAACCGGGTCCATCAAAGCCCTCGTCCAAGCAGGCTAAAGCGGCCCCGACTAAAAAATCAGCTGCTAAAGCGAAAGCGGACGCCGCTTCGAAACCTGCAAAGCCAAGTAAGGCGAAACCTCAGACTAAGGCTAAGGAGTCTGCAGTTCTGCTTCCTCCCGTCTCTGAGTCCCTGCCATCTCCTATCTTGGAGGACTCGTCGAGGGACAAGGGATACTTGTCGGAGACAGCACCTTCTCTGCCTCCTCGACAAGCCGAGCCGGTTATGCCATTGGGCATTCCCTCTCCAACTCCGAGTCAGCTCGTAGGTGTCACCACGGGCTTGACTTCGGCCCCGCAGAGCCCATCTGTTCATAGGCGGGGATCTCCAGCTCCGTCGACCCCGACGTCTTCTTCGAGGTCGAGATCACCGCACGGGAAGCGCTCTTCGAAAAAGGAGCACGTGTCACCGACCCGACGCCGAAGCAAGCATTGGCGTCAGAAGCGCTCCCCATCTTCTTCTGACTCGGAGATGTCGCGTCGAGGCCGACGTCATCGGCGTCAACATCGCTGTTCTTCCACCAGCTCCTCGTAGACGTCGACCGATCGACGCCGTCGACGCAAGCGGGCCAAATATATCTATGTGTCATCATCATCTGACTCATCTCTGCCGCGTCATCGACGTCAGCGTCAACGAATCGGGACCGAAAAACCAAACGAGCCTCGACCTCAGCAGGTTCCAGTCTCTCCACCTGCGATTCCTCCTAGTGCTCCAGTGACAGCACCACAACCTTCGACGTCGGTGGTAGTGGTCCCCACAGATCCCGACGAAGTTTCATCAGTCTTGTCATCTAACTCGGACCAGGAATTGCCTGCGCAGCCTGGCCAGGGTGCCCTTCCAGAGGGAGAGACAGTAGGCTCTGACATAGGCGATGCCAACGTGTCTTCACCCTCCAAGGACTTTTCGTCTTATTCCCAGATGTTATCACGCTTGGCAAAGACTCTGAAGTTGGAGGTGGATCAACCTGCTCCTGCCACTGAGGACCTGATTTTCGGTGATATTAACCAAGAGAGGTCTGCTCCTCCTAGTTTGACCTTTGTCCCTGTCATCATGGACATCATAAAGGAATATTGGGGACAGCCGTCTGACACGCCTTCTTTGCCTCACAGAACTGAGAACTTTTATCGAGTACATGGATCGGATACCACCCGATCCCTAATTCCCTGATTGTTGAGACCAGTTGCACAAAGCCCACTGGGAAATCTCATGTCACTCCTACCAATAAGGAGGGTAAGAAGTTGGAAATTATTGGTCGGAAAATTTATTCCCTGGTCGCCTTTCTCTTAACTAAAGTTAATTAATTATCAAGCTGCTCTAGGAGCATACCAGAAACAGCTCTGGTTAAAGATCTTGCCTGGCCTCAAGCTTATTCCACAAGAAGTCAGGCAGACTTTTCTTAACTTTTATGAGGAGGCCCAGACTGCCTCAAAGCATCAGAGGCTCTCAACCAGGCACGCTACAGAAGTTGCTGCTAGAATCCTCATGTCTGCTATCACTATCCGCAGACATGCTTGGCTACGAGCTGCTGACATACTGGAAGATGTCAAAACCAAGGTAGAAAGCCTCTCCTTTGATGCCACCGGTTTGTTTAATGAGAAGACCGATGCTCATCTGGAAGAACTCCATAAGGCCAAGAAGACGGCCAAGTCTTATTCTATCCAACCTCAGCCTCGTTATGGCAGGTTTTGGTGGCGCAGGTCCTACGCCCAGTATCAACAGTCATCTCAGCAGTTTAAATCCTGTAAGAGCTTACCTCAACAAAGATCTTCCCAGGCTTCTTCTTCCGCTCCTAGTTACAGATCTCAAGATTTACAACGCCGGCAGTCCTTCAAAGCACCTGCCAAGAAGTCCAAGCGTTATCTTTGACTCGCCCAACAACGGTTTATCAGACTCAAACGTTACAAGACTTCTACCTTTTCTCTCAAACTGGCGCACCGTCACAAACGACTTGTGGGTCTTGCACATCATCGAGCACGGCTACAAGCTGGAATTTACAGAGTTACCTCCACTAGGGTATATACAGTATGTCACACCTCTTTCGACATCGCTCTAGAGGACGAAATTACATCACTCTTACAAAAACATGCCATTCAACCCGTACCCATGACAGACCTAAGAAACGGGTTCTACTCCAGATATTTCGCCGTGTCAAAGAAGGGCGGAGGCATAAGGCCCATACTAGATCTCAGGCTACTAAATACTTACCTTCGTCCTCGATGTTTTCGCATGGTGACTGGAGTCAATCTTGCCCCTGTTGAAGAAACACAATTGGTTCGTGGTCATAGAACTCAAGGACGCTTATTTTCACATCTCCATCCACCCACATCATCGCAAATACCTCAGGTTTCTGTTTCAGGGCACCATTTACCAGTTTCTGGCTTTGCCGTTCGGGCTCTCAAAAGCTCCCAGGACCTTCACGAAGGTGATGGCACCAGTGGCGGCTTACCTACGTCTTCGGGGCGTTCACATCTACCCTTACATAGACGATTGGCTGCTGGTGTCTCGGTCCCAGAAACAAGCTCTCAGGGACGTCCACTTGGTCCTTCGATTGCTCCCAAGGCTGGGCCTTACCTTGAATATTGAAAAGTCTCATCTCACACCATCCAAAGTGGTCCATTACATAGGTGCCCGCTTGGATGCCAACAAGGCCAGGATTTTCCTGCCCAGAGAACGGATACGAAAAATTCAGAAAGCTGTGCGAAAGTTTCGACCAAAGGCCCACGTGACAGCGAAGCACGTGCAACATCTTTTAGGTCTTATGGCCTCCACAATGCCTGCAGTGTCTCACACACGGCTCAAACTCAGATCTCTTCAGTCACGGTTCCTCACCCTGTTCAATTCCATAACAGACAGCCAACGCAAGTGACTCCGGGTAACTCCGGAGCTTGCCAGCCAGCTAACATGGTGGTCCCACTCCCCAAACCTGACCATAGGCAGACCCTTCAAACCATTGCAGCTGACAGTCCAGGTAACTACAGATGCCAGCCCAATCGGCTGGGGACCACACTGTGCCCTACACACAGTACATGCTCTCTGGTCCACTCAAGAACTCAACTTGCACATAAATCATCTGAAACTGATAGCGGTCATAAAGGCTCTACGAGCGTTCCTCCCCATGGTGCGAGGTCGTGGTGTGCAGCTGATAACAGACAACACCACGACCATGTACTACATAAACAAGCGGGGGGGACTCACTCACAATCGCTGCTATACCTCACTGTTCACCTCTGGGAGTGGTGCTGTCTACACCACATCTTTCCTGTAGCTATACATGTCTCAACAACAGAAAATACCCTCACAGATCATCTCAGCCGCCTTCCTTATCAGACACACGAGTGGGAACTCAATCCACGGGTGTTTCAGGAACTATGTCATCTATGGGGAACCCCCATAGTAGACATTTTTGCCTCTCGCCTGAACGCCAAGTGCACAGTTTATGCATCCAGAGCGGGGCTGGGCTGCGGATCTTTAGGAGATGCATTCATGATCCGTTGGAATTGGACACTCATGTACATGTTTCCTCCTCTTCCACTAATTCAGAGGGTGTTAGTGAAGTTGCGTCAATCGAGAGCGAGCGCAATATTCATAGCCCCTTATTGGCCGCGTCAGGTGTGGTTTCCTACCTTGATGAGCATGTCCTCCGAGTTCAAGAGACTACCCTCACTACCGGATCTCTTGACCCAGGATGCAGGCTCCATCTTCCATCCAGACGTGGAGACCCTTCATCTAACCGCGTGGAGGATCTCCCAGAGATCAAAGAGGTCTTAAACCAGTCCAAGAAGCCGTCTACCACTTTGTTGTATAAGAACAAATGGAAAGGTTTCATCAAGATTACGGAGTCCAGGGGTCTAGTTCCATCCCCTGTCTCTCTTTCTACATTGTTGTTATATTTGCGATACTTGTTTGACTTTGGGTTGTCGTTA
The DNA here is from genome assembly GCF_051106095.1 of Pogona vitticeps. NCBI lineage: Eukaryota > Metazoa > Chordata > Lepidosauria > Squamata > Agamidae > Pogona > Pogona vitticeps. The sequence goes on along the minus strand of NC_135784.1, from coordinate 122,757,139 downwards.
TCTACTATTAAGGTCTATCTGGCTGCCGTCATCTCCTTTCAGCCGAAAGATTCTGGTTCGTCTCGTCTTTTCTCCCATCCGACGGTCAAAGCCTTCCTCAAAGGACTCACTAACTTGAGGCCCCCAGTTAAACCACCAGTCCCACAGTGGTCCCTCCAGTTGGTTTTACACTCACTTACACATCCGCCATTCGAGCCAATGGCTACCTGCGATCTCAAGTTGCTATCATTCAAAACCCTCTTTTTGGTAGCGATTACCTCAGCTAGAAGGGTTAGTGAACTTGCAGCTCTCCGTTCTGACCAACCATTCTTACAGTTCTTTAAAGAAAAGGTTCAGTTATACCCAGATGTCTCCTTTCTTCCTAAGGTGGTGTCTGATTTTCACCTGAATCAGCCTCTGTCTCTCCCTGTTTTGTTTCCTCAACCTACTACAGATGTTGAGCGCATGCTCCACACCCTGGATGTGAAAAGAGCACCGGCCTTTTATGTCTCTAGAACAAGTGAATTTAGGACTTCTAACCGACTTTTCATTTGTCATTATGGTCACAAGAAGGGTTCTCCAGCATCGCGTTCTACACTGTCAAAGTGGATTGTTAGCACTATCACTCTGGCTTACGAACTCCAACACAGATCTCTCCCAGAAGGATTACGCGCTCATTCCACCAGAGTGGTTGCTTCTTCCACTGCCCTGTTGCGAGGTGTCGACGTGCCGGACATCTGCAGATCCGCCACGTGGTCCAATGTGTCAACTTTTGTTACCCACTACAGGCTGGACCTCAGGGCCAGACGGGAGACAACATTTGGAAGAGCGGTGCTGACATCTGTCCTACAGTGACATCCCACCATCCAGTGAGCGAGCTTGCTAATCACCCTTTTGTGTGCATTCACAGAAGACCACGATGAAGAAAGAGAGGTTACTTACCTGTAACCATGGTTCTTCGAGTGGTCATTCTGTGAATTCACATAATCCCACCCGGCCTCCCCTCTATCTGTCACTGATAGCGTCTACGGATTGATTTGACGTCTGTGGCAGATAAATGGAACTGAGGCTAGGGTGGGCGGAGCATGCACAATACAGGCAGCCTGTTACTTGTTACTTTTTTCTTGTAGCTCGAGAATGTTCCGAGAAGACCAACGCTGGCGCTGGATTAACCCTTTTGTGTGAATTCACAGAATGACCACTCGAAGAACCATGGTTACAGGTAAGTAACCTCTCTTTATGAATGCTGCCAGGATTCTGTGGAACAAAAGAAAAGGATCTAACAGCATATATGATTAAGAGGCCACTTCTCTAGTTCTGACAATGGTAACAACAAAGGCCCTCCAATAGAAAAGCAAGGTAAGGCTGGAAAAAGGAAGAACTTTTCACAAAATGAACTTATAAATGAAATGAAAACTGGCTGGAACACAACACTAAAACCGCTGGAAGCTTCAGCCTCACAATTAGCAGAGAAACTAAATGACACTGCAAAAAGTGAAGCCCTTGACAAAGGAATTAGGCGTCAATCACAGATCAAAGTGCTTGCCAAAGCCACCCAAGAATTACAGTTAAAGGTGGAAGCCCTTGAAAATTGGAATAGAAGATGGAATTTGAGGGTGAAAGGAATCCCTGAGCCAGAATTTAAAGGAGGCACAGTAGCTTGGTTTCCAGCCTGGGTCCCTTACCTACAAATTACTGAGTATGATTTGCAACTGGTGCACTGAGCCCTAGATCTTAGGCCAAAGCCACAAGCCAAGCCAAGCCGAGAGACATTATTATGTGTTTTGCATGTTGGTGTATATTGCCAAAGAAAAAGTCCTAGCTGAGCTTTCTAAAATGTGAAATATCAACTTTCAGGGAGCACCAGGTCTTCCAGGACATTCGTACAGATATACTACAAAAACGGAGTGTTCCAGCACCATGCAACAAAATTGAGAGAAGCCTCAATAAAATACCATTGGGAATTTCCCTTTCACTTGCTGGTGCAGCAAAATGATAAATCTTTATTTGCCTGTAACCATACAGAAGGAAGATGGCTGTTAGAAGCAATAGGAATAGATGTCTCCTCAATTCCAATTTGTCACAAAACAAACATCATCAATTCCATATCTCCAGGCAATTCACTATGGAAAATCAAGAAAAAGGATCTGAAGAAGGAACTGAAGCTCTGACAGAAGGGCATTTGTCCCAATACTTGGTCCATGCAGGGATGGGTTGGTTTGCTCTTTTTTTTTTTCCAGGCGATCACATGATGCAATCACTGGACCAAACTATTAGGTTTAAAAAAACGAGTCAACATTAGGTTTAAAATATGCATGGGCAGCATGATCTTTATTATAATATACCTAATGAAACATGGGGGGGGGGACTGCATACAAAAACCATTCAAGTCTATTTCAACAAATGTTAGAGAGACCACTCTTAAAATTATTTACAGATGGTACTAACTCCTCTTAAATTGTCATATGCTACCAAGAAATTCACTAAACTGTGTTGGAGGGGATGTGGAAGATAGGATTTTTTAATACATGTGGTGGTCAAGTTCCCCAAATCAAAATCTTATGGGACAATGTATTGAAAGAAATTTCAAATATTATTCAATATTCACCATAGAAAGCAGCAAAACAAATTCATTGGTAGCAGTATTTAGCATGTTTAAAATAATAGCAAAAATTTGCTACATAAAAGCATAATAACCTTTTTGCTGGTGGTAGCTAGACAGATGTTGGCCAGACATTGGAATGATGGGAAGTACCTAATAATGAACTGTTGGGTTAGATGGCTATTGGATATAGCTCTGTCTGGAGAAATTAACTCAAGAATTCCCCCAAGCAAGACAACTTTAAAAATTGCAGCATCAATGTGACTTGGTTTTCTTTTATTTCACTTATTGCAAAAAAAGATGATGAAAACACAAAACCTCTGAGCACACACTGTAAGACATGGAATAACCTTTTAGGTTGAACTATTCCATTAATTCATAATTTATGCATCTGAGTGGCCTCCATGGCCCCTCAATTACGATGCAGAGAGGGTTTGCAGGCTCCTTTATTAGAGCAACACAATGGTAATTGAGTCAATGTGGCTCAGTAACAAAACTTAAGTACTTCTATGAACACTAGGGAGTTAACTGCACTCCCAAATAGTCCAAGTCAGCAGGACCAGCCCACAACAGTCCTCTACTGGGAGGAGAGGAGCCATGCCTCCTCTACCAGTTCCAATACAGTACTCCCTGCAGGGGAGCCAAACATGAAGTGCCACAACAAAGATGCTGGAGGCTGGCACTCCACTGTCTCTGGAGTAGCCTAGCCTGGGCACCTTCTCTTGCTACTCCCTTATAGCCACGGTTGGTAGCAGCCGCTCCATACATGTGGTGCTCTTCCTTGGAGGTATGGCCAAAGTCGATACGGATGTGGCTGGGCTTGCCTGAGTAATGAGGTGCAGAAGGAAGTGGAATAGGAGGAGGAACAGCTGGCTAGTGCTGGATATGCTGCCCATGGAATCATCGTTGTGGAGCTGTTTGGTCCTGGCCCTTCCTCTGTTGGCGTCGCGCTGTGTGCTGGTTCTCTCACTGCTTTGCCTCTTGCCATCTCACCTCATGCCAGTATACTCAGGCAGCTTCCTCCTGTGCATAAAGAACTCCTCCCAAGGCCCAGCGTCAGGGTCCTGGTGATGAATCGTCCCCCAGCCAGCCATTAAGTGCCTCCTGGGCCTCCTCCCAGTCAACGGTGTGTACTCCCAAGAGTCCTCCTCTTCCTCCTCACTCTCCTCCTTAAATCCCCAGCCCTCCCTCCATGCTCACATGTCGCCTCCAAGGCATCATCTCTGTCGCTGCTGCCAATGCCCTACTCCACAGATGAACTGTGCATTGGGAATCTCGCCTTTACTCTCAGGGCGGTGGAAAGCCCACTGTCATCAGAAGGGGGATCAGGACCAGTCCCACAATGCATTACAATAACTGTGTTAAATTATTTTTCTTACACTGACAAGGGAATGCTTTTTTGATGCTGTTTGTTACTTTTTTTAAATTCAGTATTGGGTGCAAACTGTAAAAGTCACCATTCAATGGAAAGGTTGTGATTATTATGCTTAGCTATCACCTATATAAAATTGGGATGGGGGAGGGGTTAAAAAAGATAAAGAAAATTGATTGAAAAAGAGCCTCACTTCTGATCAAAAGCAAAAAAGAAACATAGGAAACATATACCATATTGTAGAAAGGACAGAGTTCTCCACATGGATTGTAAAAATCCTTTAAAAGGACTGCAGCACTAGCAAGAGGCAAATGATGGGTGTGACATGTGGAGGGAAACTGGCTGACTGCCAGAGGATCACTGTAATGGATGCAGCATTGATCAGTCATGTAAATGACAATTGATGAAACTGGGCATGCTGAATCTGTGTTTTGAGAAGTCTGAGGGATGTTGGGGTCAAAGGGATAAGCCCAGATTTCAAATCTTGAGGGAGAAGAGAAAAGACTCGGGAGACAAAAACAATTCTTCATGTTGTGGTAGTGTCAAAGGGACAGTTGTCGGAACACCTAAACAATGTGCATGCTAGTCCTCTCATAATGTATAGTCCAGATGATCAGTACATTCCCATTGTGCCTCCAAAAGGCCATTGCCCTCACAGCAGGTGCCACTACGGAATCTTGGGTGAAGGATAATAAATATTATTGAAGGTTTTTATATTTTATATTTGTATTGTGTAATCATAGCACTTCATTCAGGTTTCTACAGTCTCTTGAAGAAACCATTTGAAAGGAGAACAGATCATACAAGAGCTAAGTGGCTAGTAAATGACAGGAAAACAAGCATAGACAAAAGGAATCTTAAACAGCAAGAATGCAGTGCCTGAGGGATCAGATTTGAAAACTCTCATATATATCCCTCTGACCACCTCAAATTCAGGAATCAAGGCTCTATAGCAAAATTGTCATTAGTGCTCACCATCCCCTCCTCTGCATTGTTTGTGGAAAGACAGTAAATAATAAATTTATTGAGTGATCTCTATGATACAGTATAGCATGTTTTGGTTGTTCTGGGTTTTTCGGGCTCTTTGGCCATGTTCTGAAGGTTGTTCTTCCTAACGTTTCGCCAGTCTCTGTGGCCGGCATCTTCAGAGGACAGCAACCTGTGCTCTGGTGTAGTTGGCTTGGGAGTGCAGTATTTATGGCTGTGAGATAGGCTTTTGTCTTTTTCTGTAGATGGGTGATTAGTATGTATTGTTGTGGGTGTATTGTTGTGCTAAGGAGAAGAGATTATCTGTTCCTGTGGTTGGTGTCATTAGCTGGTCTTTTATGTGTAGTGATCCCCTGTCCTTGTGGCTCCCAGGGAGTGTGGGGCATTGTGTTATCAGTATGCTGATGACACTCAGCTCTACATCTCCTTTCCACCAACTGCAGGTGATGCTGTTCTGTCCCTTCAGCGCTGCCTGGGGGCTGTACTGCAATGGATGCAGGAAAATGGGCTGAGACTGAACCCGGACAAGACGGAGGTTCTGAGGATGGGTGCCCCCACCATCGGTGGCTTGGGTGACTCCCTCTCGTTTGGGGGGTGACCCTTGCCACAAAGAGAGGGGTCCGCAGTCTGGGGATTCATCTGGACCTGGTGCTCACCATGGAGACTCAGGTGGCGTCGGTGGTCCGCACCGCCTTTTTCCACCTGTGGCGGATAGCCCGGCTGCAGCCCTATCTCAATGTGGGGGCGCTCACTACCTCGGTTCACGCGCTCGTAATCTCGAAATTAGACCAATGTAATGCACTCTACATGGGGCTGCCTTTGAGGTTGACGCGGAAATTCCAGGTGGTGCAGAATGCGGCAGCCAGGCTCCTTAGCAGAGCGAGAAAATATCATCACTTTTCTCCTATTTTGGCCGTGCTGCATTGGCTGCCCATTCGGTTCCGCGTGGACTTCAAAATTCTAATGCTTACATATAAAACCCTAAACGGTTTAGGGCCTCAATAACTGGAGGAACGCTTACTCCCACCTCGTTCTACCCGTGTCACTTGTGCGAGTCAGGAGGTGAGGCTGAGGAGCCTGACGCCGAGGGAGGCCCGGAAGGAAAAAACAAGAAACCGGGCCTTATCGGCGGTGGCTCCTCGGCTCTGGAACAACCTGCCTCCGGAGATTCACACAGCTCCCTCGCTGGGTATTTTTAAAAAATAACTGAAAACATGGATGTTTCCCCTTCTCTTTCTATTATGATCTATGATGTCTTCTCTCCATCTTCCAGAATCTTTCTTATTGTGTAAAATTTTGTTTTTATATATACATATTTGTTCATGTATTTGTGTTGTAAGCCGCCTAGAGTGGTCGCAATGACTAGATAGGCAGGGTATGAATGGAATGAATGGAATGAATGAATGAATGAATGAATGAATGAATGAATGAATAAATAAATAAATAAATAAATAAATAAATAAATAAATAAATAAATAAATAAATAAATAAATAAATAAATAAATAAATAAATAAATAAATAAATTGAATCTTGCTCTAAAATATTAGTGACAAGGTAGGATCCTCCACAGTACCAAAAGGAACGAGAGTACCTTAGGGTGTGTAGAGAGCTGCTGGAAAAGAACGGTTTTCTCCAACAGTGGCAAGTGACTAGAGAGCTGCTACTCCTGCCCACTTCAGACCACTCAGTAACAGCCTCTTGAGGCATCTGTATCACTCTACTTTGCATAAGCCTTGCTAGGCACAGTAACCTGGAGTAATTTAAAGAATAAGCATAAGGAGAATTCCGCTGGGTCAGACTAAATGCCCTGTACAGCATTATATTTCCAATGGTGAATGGCCAAATGCTTCTAGGAATTCCACAAATTAGGCAATGAAGGAAATACCACTCTGCTATTGGAATTGGACAACCCTGGCAACTGATAGCACATTGCCTCTGAACATGGAGAGGTCCCGCAGTATCAACAGCGGACATTTCCAGTTCCCGTTGCATGTCATCCACCTAAGGTGGCCAAAGCCATCTTCATCTCATAACCAGAAATGAAGCTAGACTGAAATGAATCTAGAGATAATCCATTCCATCCATTAATACTGTATTTGGAATCTGTAGAATTCAGTAATATTATATGATGGAAGAATATAAGTCTTGATATTAGAGCACATTTATTAAGCTGGTCCCGATGATCCTTTTTAGGGAGCAGTGTACAAAGGGGGGTGGCAGCCTGGAACTGACATTCTTCAAGAGTATGGGCATTGGGAAAAGTGTGCCAGACCAATTACTGTTCATTTCTTCACTCCACCTGAGTGACAATTTCCCTTTACTTTTTATAAGAATTGGTTCCTACATTTGCTATTTTTTTCTCGTTTCTTTCTGTAAACATGATTGGAAGGCCTGTAGTGTTTTTTAAATGTTTGCACAGCAGTGATAAAGTATTGACATTGTATAAATAGTATATTAATGATAGATCCCATGTTAAAGCTAATAGTGAACAAAAAGCTCCAGAGCTACTGCTGTGTAGTATTATGTATGCTTGCTCATATTGTTGGTAGTTTAGTTTGGTTGCATAAGTTGGAGGCCGTAAATGTATGCATAATACAATGAGAAATAATTGTGTATGAGACTGCAACAGATGAGCACCAGTACTGCTCATCAGAGGACCTGGCTATTTAAACCCCAACAGCTTGTATCTGGGGGCCCCCCGACAGCTTACATTTGGAAAATAGGCAGCTGTCTTTTACCAGCTAACAGACCCCAGGTCCATTTAGCTTCTTATGGCCTACACTGAAAACAGTAACTTTTCAGTGCTTTAGATAGAAGATGGGAACCTTTCCTTCATTTCCCTAAAGATGCAAGGGATTGCACTAGGTTCTTCTGCATGTAAAACATTTGGCAGGCCTCCAGCGCTGAATTTATTCCCCTTCCTATTCTACGAAATTCTGTCCCTCAATTTACAAATCATTCACCCATTCATTACATTATGAGCTCTTTGTGGGCAACACCAGATTCATGTTCAGTTCAACATGGTCTGGAAAAAAACAATCCATGCTCTGGTCTTCAGACTTAAAAAACGACAACAGTTGCCCCCAAAATTACACTTCTTTTGAAAGTTCCTGCTGTAGATGCTGCCGAAGTGGCTTTTCCAGTTTGGAGACATGTGCCTTGCTTCTCTGAGGGTATATGGATGTAGCATTACTACAGTTCAAAATGTGGCAGTGGTTTTGGTACTGCATGTTGATTCAGCTTTGGATGCGTATGTAGATATGTGAGAACTAATCAGCCAAAAGGAAACCAGACAATGTGTAGCAGGATAAGTAGCAAACTCCAGACTTGATCTCCACCTGAATAAGGGTACACAATTAGATACAGTATCTGATTCTCCCAGTGCTCATTTGACAACATTTGAACCCAGAACTTCTCCAACCATGACGTATTTTCTCCATTTCCAGAACTCCATGTAGAATCATATCACCACGAGTGGGGAAACACTAATAATTATGACCTGTTGCTGCAACACAGGGTATGGAAGACAGGGAGCATTTTACTTTTGCCCACAAACCCTAGCTGGCACCAATGACAAAAGTCTCCAACGTACAGCTATTCAAAATAACTAGCAGAGCTGCTGTAAGGGTCTATATCAGTGATGGCAAACCTGTGGCATGTGTGCCACAACTGGCACGCAGAGCCCTCTCTGTGGGCACGTGAGTCAGAAGTCGCTAGATTGCTACCCCTGGCAGCCAAATTTGAGGAGGAGGCTGCAGCTGTGGTGCTAGTGCCTTGACAGGCGGGCCAGGACCTTGAGCAGCTGGTGCTGGCGGTGGCGGGTGGGCCAAACTATAGACAGTGCTGGGGTTGAGCACAACTGGAGGCGGATCCAGAGGGGGGTCTGGAGGCACCTCGTGCCCGAAATTCCTTCTTCTGCCGCCGCCACTTCCACTTCTGGTGCCACCACCATCTGCTAGGTTGTTGTTGTTTTTTTCCAGTTTGGGCATTCAGGCTCAAAAAGGTTCACCATCACTGGTCTATATAATGCACAGTGTCCTCGGTCTGAGCTCTCCATAGCACCTTGGTGGTTGAAATATCTGGAGGTGGTAATGTGAATAGTTAGGGGGGAAGGTCAAATGCCCCTCACCTTTTCTTATAGTGCTGGCAGCCCAATTTACTGAAACACTTTGCTTTGCTTTGGTTTTTTACATATAACACCCTCCCATCAGGATCTTGATAAACTCTGATTTTGTGATCCAGAGTCTCTCCCACTCTCCTGTCCAGGGATCTTGTACCCAGATCTATTCCCAACCTGGGGGCAATCCCCTCTCTTCTCTTTTTATCTCCGCCATCCCCGCCTCAATCTCCACCCTCTTTTTCCTACCCGTTCCCGCCAAATGTTCTTCCATTTGAACGGCTATCGTTAGCCTGCGCATTTTGACTTCTAAATCCTGCCTATCGGTACCTTGAGCAACAATAAATAGAAGTAATTGTTTGCTGTATGACTTTATCAGCCTGTCACATTGTTGTGGAGGAAAATTGGCCCACTCTCCTTTATAACATTGTGGTCATTTGTTTATGCACAGCTCTCTTTTGTTCCCACCATAGCATTTCAATATGGTTGAGATTTTGACAGGGCTATTGCAACTTGATTCTTTTATTTGTCAGCCATTCTGTTGTAGATTTGCTGGTGTGCTTGGGATAATTGTCCTATTGCATGTCCCAGTTTTGGCCAAGCTTTAGCTATCAAGCATATGGTCTCACATTTGACTCTAGAATACTTTGGTATACAGAGGAGTTCATGGTCGACTCAATGATTGCAAGGTGTCCAGGCCCTGCGGCTGCAAAACAAGCTCAAATTATCTCCCCTTCATCACTGTGCTTGACAGTTGGTATGAGGTATTTGTACTGATATGCTGTGCTTGGTTTTCACCACACATGACACTGTGCATTGTGGCCAAACATCTTCACTTTGGTCTCGACTGTCCAGAAGTCTTGTGGTTTGTCCAGATGCAACTTTGCAAACCAAAGCCACGCTGCCACGTTCTTAGAGAGAAGAGACTTTCTCTTGGCAACGCTTTCAAACAAACTACGTTTGTTGTCTTTTTCTAATTGTACTTTCATGAGTTTTAACATTTAGCATGGTAACTGAGGCCTGTAGAGTCTGAGATGTGTCTTTTGGAATTTTTGCAATTTCTCTGAGCATTCCACAATCTGACCTTGGAGTGAATTTACTCAGACATCCACTCCTGGGAAGATTGGCAACTGTCTTGAATGTCTCCGCTTGTGAATAATCTTTCCCCCTGTAGAATGATGGACTTTCCATTGTTTGGAAATGACCTTCCAACCCTTCCCAGATTGATGGGCAGCAACAATTGCTTCTCTACAAGCATTGCTGATACATTTCCTCCTTGGCATTGTGTTAAATCACACACCTGAATGCTCCAGATTAGCAAACTTTGGCTTTATTTGACCAAGTGGTCACACTTGCATGATGATGGGTTACTAAAGGGCATTTGATTAGCAGCACCTGGCTGTTACTTAGCCTCTTAATACCTATGGAATCAGTAAGGGTGTACTTAGTTTTTTACACATGGTTTCTCCATTTTGTCTTTATTTTTGTAAAATAAATGATGACATGGTGTAATATGTCATGTGTTGTTCTTCATCTGAGGTTGTATTTACAAAATTTTCACACTTGCTAAGGACCAGATGATTTTTATTATGTCCTAATACGTAAAGCATAAAATTCAGAGAGGGTGTACTTTGCAGTGGGAATTACAGAAATTGTACTTTTGATGCTGCCCAGAAATGCAATCATTTATGTGGTGCTTAAGAATCCAGACATGGGATTGGGGTAGTCAAGCAGCTAATAAGCCTCAGTACACAGTTGGACAGCTGGGGCTAGCTTGGTGAATCATACCTAGGGCTCTAGGGCCAGCCTGCAAAGCTTGTGAACTACCAAGCCTAGGGTCTAGAGTTGAGAATAGAAAATCAGGCATTGATATGATCATAGTTGCATAACAAATATATCCAACAGGAGTTCGGTCACTATTGTTGGAAATAAGTGGAGTAAAAGCTCTGTATCTTCTTATCTTCCAAACCAAGACCCCAAAAGACTCAATGAGGAGCAACGGGTATGACAGGATAAAAATACTGAACAATCAGTTTGAATTAGCACAATACTCAAGTCTGTGCTAGGGGCTGCCGAACTGGCAGACTCAGCCTGCAAAAAAAATTCACTTTAAAATTGAAACAACATAGCCTACAGGATCCTGAACGAATGAGATGCCTGTTAGGGAAATGGGAAGTGAAAAAGAGAGAGAGCACTTTCAAATTATACATTGGCATCATTTTTCTCAGCAGCATTTGATTTGATAGATATATCTGAGAATGGAGAGGCAATGGGAAGACCCTCTATACGCTCCCCCTTGGCTCATTCACTAACACACAATTGTAGAAAGAGAAATTGGAACATTCAGTTTCTCTCCCCCCCCCCCCTCTGTGTGTGTGTGTGTGTAGTTATCTGCTTTGCAGGCATCTTGCTTTCATGCACTTCCTAACTTGTAGTCTGCAGAAGTCTACACAGTGGGCTAGGTTATACTGATCGATCACTTGTGACATATTCATCCTGAGTACTTCCCTGCATTGTTTTGAACCCAGTTGTTGCTGCTGCTGTTATGTGCTGTCAAGTTGCCTTTGTCTAATGGTAACCCTACGTATGAGGGGCCACCAAGTCTTGCCTCCATTGTTTCAGTCAAACTTATTTGGTTTTTTCCCCCTGAAAATTCTTGTACAAGCTGCAGCACTATAACTATGCCTTTTCTTAAAAATAAGCAGTATCAGAAAATCAGTAAGTAAAATATTTTTAAATGTGCATAGTGTTTTATTATCAAATTCTTATTACAGTTCAAAGAATTAGCAATACTTTGCTCCCAAGTTCACAAGACGCACAATGCTTTGGACATTTAGGCTGCAATACTATATTCACTGTGTGAATTTTAATGTTGTGAGCTGCTTTGGGTCCCTTGTTGGGAGAAATGTGGCATATAAACAAAACTAATAATAACAATAATATATGTCAATAGTTGAGGATGATAGGAGTTTAAGTCCAGTAATATATTGCAAACTGTACATTTCTCACTCCTGCTACACACACTTACCTAGTCCCCTTGAGCTTAAGAGGAAGACTTCAGAACATGGCCAAAGAGCCCAAAAAACCCACAACAACCATCAGATACCGGCCGTGAAAGCCTTCGAGAATACTTCTGAATAAACATTACAGTAGTATTTAATATTTCCTAATGGTAGTGCACTGGGTTGGCTACTTGGATCATGTTTGTGCATCTTGTTGTTGTTTGAACATGGTTTATAAATGATGTAATCACAAAGGTAACTCTGAGTAAATCTTAGAGTCTGTAGTGCATTGTTGCTTTAAATTACTTTCAGAATAGGAATAAATTCTTTTGTTGACAGGAGGGAGGTCTTGCTTTTTGTTATCTAGGTAGAAATGGTATCCTATTTAAAGGGAAAAAATCTACTTCAGTGTTGGATTGCCTTGCTTCTTCACAATTTTGCCAGAGTGTTCTCAGTTCACTTTTCCTGCACCCACCTTGCCCTCTTTTCTCAGAGTCTTGTGCCTTTGTGAAGGTGCCCTGGATAGCTAACCAGAACATCTTTCATTTGTAGCCTCTTGGGAAAGCAAACTATCCAAAAAGGTTTCATTACTCTCCTGTGCTCATCTTGCTGTCCTCACATTTAGGTCTCCTACCAGCTATTTAAAAGCTATTGTTATCTGTTCTTCCCCAAGTCATTCCTGTACCTAAAAATGAAACAAAGGAAGAACGTATGCATATTTCCAATGAGGAATAGGGCATTGATGATCTACTCCAAGGTTCAAATTCTTTGCTAGTGCCAATTCACACAAGCATATCCATTGCTTAAGGAATTCGGCATGAAGTAATGATGATTTCTCTGATGTCTTAATTGCACTGATGTCTTAATTGTGTATTGCTCTCTGTGTTTACTCTCTATGTGCATATACACAACTTCACACCTGGCACATCATCAGTTTAATATCAATCAATACATGCTAGCTTTGGTGCCCAGATACCACCTCCCCACCCCTGAGCTCCTAGTCAGGCTGGAAAATTCCAAAAGCATGTTTGGGCTTATTGATGTCTTTGGGTACCAACTCATTTCCTTGGCACTTCAGTTAGGGATAGTGAAAGCTTTTTTCTTTTTCTTTTTTTAGTTAAGAGAGTGTGGGGAGTCAAGATAAGGATATAAGAAACAGAGAGAGAAATTGGGCAAATTTAAAAGTAAGTGGAAGAAAATACGAACTAGGAGAGGGAGGTACAGAAATGTCTGTGAAGAGTGGATGAATAGGAAAAGATGGGGGAAAGATAGGAGTATTGTGACAACTGTAGTGGTGCAGGAGAGAAGATCATGAGATATAAGAATACACAGAGCCTTCTGCGATGAGGAAGATGAAGTTTGCTGAAAGAATGGACACAGAAACTGAAAAATAGATCAGCAGATACTTCAGTAAAAGAAGCAAAAGAGAGAGGGCAGCTATGAGATGAGGTCCAGAATAGTAGCAATGGAAGCAGGAGAATTTGTTATAACACGTGCTGTGGTTTTAAATAGCTGGTAGGAGACCTGAGTATGTACATATCTATATGTTTGTCATATCCTTATCCCATCGTTACTCCAGTGATCTCAAAATTACATATGTAGTTCAAACCCTCATTTTATTATAACAGCGCTTCTTACATGGTCAGAGTGTCATTTGAATTTTCTTTCTGGTCTCACTCACACAATCCATTGGTGTCTCAGGGCTCATCTACATTGGCTGTTTTAGAGCAGGCTGATATGGGCTAAACTGGATTGTTTGGAGTTGGGTGGAGGTTCATGGATTTGGCTGCAAGCAATCTCTTGACTGATATTTTCAGAAAAAATTATATATCCCTTGACAGCCAGGGAGGCTTGCTTTGGTCCATTCCCAGCAATTCTAAATGCTGAAAACAGACCAAAACAAAGTGATCCTACCTGCCCCCAAAATGGATACGCCTCTGACAAGGGCTCAGAAAAGGTAGATTGGACTACTCTGGGGATGGTTTGGTTTGCTCCAGCGAATACATCATATGATCACCAAAAACCAAAAAAAAACACAAACCAACCTGTCCTTGCAGCAGACCAAACAGTAGGACAATTTCCTGTCTGATGGAGCCTTCAGTCTCCTGTGTCCTATCCACCCCCTGAAATTTTAGGATTCTGTTCATTTGGTTTTTGTATGTGTAACAAAATTGATGGGCTTAGAAGTATTATTTTTAATGTCATTTATCCTGAAAACTCCAACAAAGAGAAAGCAGATGTGTGAGGCTTGCACTTGTATTAAGTCAACACTAGTGCCAGTTAAGTCTCTGGTGGAGAATGAGGTCTGGCATAAGAACATCTCAAGTGGATGCAAATTCCTTTTTTGTGCAAGTCACCTGGCAGCTCAGCATACTTGGTGGCTGGAGTTCGCAAACTACCACATTGCACAAGATGGTTTTGTTCCTCAGTCTATATTTAGTTGAGAGAAATGGGGACAGAGAGTTGTTAGTGGTTCACGTACCTGCAATCCATACAAAGCAGCTTCTTATAGTCCCCTCCAGCCGGTGCTGAGTAGCCGGGCTTCACAAAAGAGTAAGTTCCATTAGCATGTTCCTTAGGGCAAACCAGTGACCCATTTCTAATGTTGGCTTTCAAGGCACAGAGGAGAGACAAACTACCTTCTGCTTTAAAATGATCTGCATAGAAGCAGGGCATGTTTAGAATTCTATAGTAAGAGGTACTTGATACAAAGATATGGAGCAGGGAATAAACTGTTTTGTTGATGGTATTAGTAAGGTAGAAAGGAGATATGGGCTGAAATCCAATAGTAAATTGTAACTTGAGGAGCCCAATGAATCAAGGGAACTTATGGAGGATTTGACTCACTAGATTCCCTCTGATCAATGGGCCTCGTCTAGTTGCAGTTTATTACTGGATTTCATCCACTGAAGCAAAAGAATGGCTTATTGGGAATCAAGAACTTTGGTTCTGGATAGCGTGATGTACAAGAGTTGAATAAAAAGCCTGAAAAGTCAGGATTTCCAGTTTTTTGTTCCAGTTGTTAAAAGGAAGTATAAATATAGCACAGCCATCATCAGGTGAGAACTATACTTCAAGCTCATTCTTTACAGACCACACCAGTTCAGCTCTGGTGTAAAGGTAGTTACTCAGTTGTGCAAGCAGAGGAACCAGTTTTGTGTTTCCATCATACCTCTTATTTGTTTTAAGATAGTGATGAAATGTCACTGCCCACTGGTTAACTGGAAATAGAATAACAGACCTAAAAGCCAAATCTCTTGAAAATACTACCTTACACTGTCTACTATCTGGCCAGCACTGCTATTTTAGATGCTTTGCATGAAGATGCTGGTAGTTGAACCTGTGCTCTTCCATATGTAATATACAGTATGTGCTGTGTTGTTGAGCTATAGACTCTGTCATTCAACTTCTAACAAAATAACAGAGTGTATGCTTTAATTATTGGCCAGTCTCCAATATTCCATTTTTGGGCAAGGTTTTAGAGCAGATGCTGGCTTCTCATCTCTTGTAGCCCAGTTTGAGGCCTCGTTATGGGACAGAGATGGCTGTAGTTGCCTTGATAGATGACATACATTGGGAATTAGAGCCGGGAGGGTACTGTTGGTTCTGGTGGACTTCTCAGCAACTTTCAGCACCATGTATTCTTATGAACTATCTTGCAGTGGCACCAGTCCTTCCTGAAGAAATGAACTCAGAAAAGAGTCCTGAAAGATTACTATTTGGTGCCTTGGCCTTTGGCTTATGGTGCCCCTTGGGGTTCTGTTTTGTTTCCCATGTGTTTTAATATTTATATGAAAATGCTGGGAGAGGTTGTCTGGAGTTTTGGAGTTTGACGCCACCAGTATTCTGATGACACCCAACTCTAACTCAATTTTCCTTCTAATTCCAAGGAAGCCATTTCTGTTCTAAACTGGTGTCTGGCATCAGCAATGGACTGGATAAAGGCAAACGGATGAGACTTAATCCTAACAAGATGTTTCTGCTTTCTTCAACCACTCTTCTTTACTATATTCAAAAACTGATTTGTGACGATATATACAAATATGCATTTGTCGAATAACTGCTGCTGTTAGTGCACTACTCACTTTTCAGTTTATTAGTGCTTAAGATATCACTCACAGTAATTGTGAGATGAACCAGAGAACCCCATACAGCCCAATCTTTTTTATGCTCACAACAGAAGGCTTTCTGTGTCAGAGAACTCAGGAGGCATCAAACTGTTTTGTTTTTAACACTGGAGATTTGGTTGAGAGATTGGAGATACAGTAACTGTTTTGAAGTAAAGGAATGATGTGGGAATGTCTGGTTCCTCCCACACTTAAGGGTCTATATTTTTTCGTGATGTTGGAGGGCAGTATGCTAGTAGGTAGGTGGATTGGCTAACTGGTTCGTTGGTGGATAGGTGGTAGGCTGGTGGGCTTACCCTCAGGTTAGTAGTTTGCCCATACCTGCATTTGTAAGTTGACTTCTTGTAGAGCATTGTTCATTTTGCTTTCCTTAGGGCATATAATGAATGTGTTGATTATTTCTGTGCAAATTGTGCCCCATGTCTTTGGCATCTAGTGATTGCACCCTCTCTCTCTCTCTCTCTCTCTCTCTCTCTCTTTCTTTCTTTCTTTCTCTCTCTCTCTCTTTCCTGCAGAGCAATGATGCCTCAGGGAGTGCTTGGAATTGGCTGTATTTCATCCCTCTCATCATAATTGGATCCTTTTTTATGCTCAACCTTGTACTGGGGGTGCTTTCTGGGTAAGTATATAGCATTCCTGCCCTAGACAGAAGGTTAACACACAAAGCCTACAGTTGTTACTTTCATCCTGCAAAAAAGTGCCATTTTAAAGTAATTGCAGCCCTGATTTCTGGATTCATTACTGCTGTTCTTTCTCATGCTGTCACTCATAGACCATGATTGCACACAACAGCAAACCACTGTTCTATAGACTTATGGCATGTAATGGCAAGGGAATAGGCTGATAATGCACACTGACCAACAGCAGTTGCTGTTATACTCCTGTTCTATGAGAACCTTTAACACGGAGACCTTGCTTTATCTACAGAGAGTTTGCCAAAGAAAGGGAGCGGGTGGAGAACCGACGAGCGTTTCTGAAGTTGAGACGACAGCAGCAGATTGAACGTGAACTCAATGGCTACATGGAGTGGATCTCCAAAGCAGGTCTGTAATTTTCTGTGCTTTTGGTCATATGTATCTTTTCTTCTTCCTTTCTGGACTTCCCTATTTTTAGCCCTGGAATCATTGTTAAAGATTTTATCCTTTAGTTTTAGTACTATATGTTTTCTTTATTATTATTCTGCATTGCTCTTCATTGTAATCACCAACACTTTAACTGCTGCAGGATTCTGCACTAGGCCCACGATCATTCATCATCTTTATAAGTGATGTACAAAGAAGTGAAGGGGGTGTTTATCAAATCTGTGGATGATACCAAATTTGGGAACTAATATATTAAAAGGCAAAAGCCTACGCTAATAAAAATAATTTGAACTTGTAAGTGTAAAGTTCTGCATTGGAGTAGGTGGGAAAATCAGCTGCTTAGTTGATAAGTATACACATGGAAAGGTTCTAGGGGTATTAATGAGCAAGAGGCCTAAAAAGCTAACATGTAACAAAAGCTTAATGTTCAAATCATGGAAAGTAGGGGTACCACATGGTTCTGCTCTGGTCATGCTGAATATTTGCTGTGACAAGTTATTTAAGAAAAATACTGACAAACTCGAACAGTTTTAGAGGAAGATGACAAATATTGTGAAGGCATGCAGACCAAGTCCTATGAGAAAAGTAGAAAGAGGCACATATAGTCTGGAAAGGGATGGTTTAAGAGATTAAGAGCCATTTTCAAATATTTGAAGAGTTTGTCATGTAGATGATGGATCAGTATTGTTTTCTGTTGCTCCAGAAGGTAGGAACCGAAGTATCAGGTTCAAATTACAGAGAGGTAAGGTAAAGGTTCCCCTTGACATTTAGTCCAGTCATGTCCAACTCTAGAGGGCAGTGCTCATCCTCGTTTCCAAGCCATAGAGCCAGCATTGTCTGAAGACAATCTTCCATGGTCATGTGGTCAGCACAACTAGACACGGAATGCTGTTTCCTTCCCACCGTGGTGGTACCTATTTATTTACTCGCATTTTTACATGCTTTCGAACTGCTAGGTTAGCAGGAGCTGGGACAAAGCTATGGGAGCTCACTTTGTCGTGTGGATTCAATCTTACGACTGCTGGTCTTGTGACCTTGCAGCACAGAGGCTTTTGTGGTTTAACCCGCAGCACCACCACGGCTTTAAATTACAGAGAAGCAGATTTCAAACAAGCACGGGGAATCTCCAGTCCTATGATCAGTTCAACAGTGGAACGTATTGTCTTAGCTGGCAGCATACTCTCTTTTGTTTAAGGTTTTTTTTGGTTGTATCACCATATCAGATGACATCAATAATAGCAAAAAAAAAGGTGAACTTCAGTAGGACAAAAAGGGTGAGAATGCCATTTTGTTTGTTTTTTCTATAGGGTACCTTTCTGATAGTGTTATAAATAGAATTAAAAACAAAATAAACTATACATTAAATTTAACAATTCAACAACAACAGCAATTAAAATACACTGAATGATTAAAACATTTAAAACTTTAAATGCAACCTACCCAACTAAAAACGCCATTCAAGGACTCAGTTATCAATATTAAAAGCCTGGCTGAAGAGGTGAGTCTTCAACTGTGGGCAGAAGAATAAAAGGAGGGGACAACCTAACCTCCTGAGGGAAAGTATTCCATCATCTGGGAGATGCCACAGAGAAGGCGCTTTCTTGTGTCCCCATCAAACATGCCTGTGATAGCAGTGTGACTGAGAGGAGGGTCTCTGCTGAAGATCTTAAGAGCCAAGAGGCCTATTACGGTCCTTCAGGTTAAAAAAAAAAGTGTGCTGCTTATATACTGCCCCATAGCGCTTCAAGCACTCTCTGGGCGGTTTACAAGTAGTCTGGACCCAAGCCGGATAGGGCTTTATAGGTTAAAAACAGCACATTGAATTGGGTCTGGAAACAGATTGGTAGCCAGTGAAGTTATTGTAGCAGGGGTGTTATATGTATGCTCCCTATAACTGACATCTGCTCCCTATAGCTACATTTTGAACCAGTGAAAGTTTCCAGACCATCTTCAAAGGCAAACCCATGTATAGAGCATGTTACAGTAATTCAAGTGGGATGTAACTAAGGCATGTACCACTGTAGTCAAATCAGATATCTCAAGGAACGGGCACAGCTGGTGCACCAGTTTTAACTATGCAAATACACTCCTGGCCATCACCCAATCCTGCTTATCCAGGCTCAGGGATGAATCCAGGAGTACATTCAAGCTGAGGACCTGCATTTTGAGAGGGAGTGTAACTCCATCCAGCACAGATTGCATCTCTGTTCATTCATCTGCCTTCTGAATGTCCAAGACCAGCTCAGCTCTGTCTTGTCTGGATTAATTTTCAGTTTGTTCACCATCATCTAGTCCAGTGGTTCTTAACCTTTTTGAAAGAAACGCCCCCTTATGCCATTGAGGAAGTTACCATCGCCCCCCTCCCCGCGGTGATATCTTATTTATTTATTTATTTATTTATTTATTTATTTATTTATTTATTTATTTAAGACACTTAAATCCAATGACCCCTGAAAACAAAATTCAATTCCAAGAAAATGAAATGCCCCCCAAAAGTAACATTTAATGATTTAGTTGCAAGCAAACCCTGGAGGACACCATAAGCCAAGGGCCTGAGTATCAAACAGCAATCCCCCAGTACCACCTTGTAAGTTCTCCCTTCCAAGAAGGACCTGAGCTACTGCAAAACAGTGCCTCCAAGTCCCATTCCACAGAGATAGCCCAGAAGGATACCACTGTCCATGGTACTGAAACTTGCTGAAAGGTCCAGTAGAACCAACAGGGACACACACACAGCCTGTCCAGTTCCCAGCATATGTCATCCACCAGGGCAACAAAAGGTGTCTCAATCCTATAGCCAGGCCTGAATCCAGATCGTAATGGGTCTAGATAATCTGCTTCGTCCAGGAATCCTTGGAACCGAGAAACCACAACACTACCTTGCCCAGAAATCAAATGTTTGAGATTGGCTGATAGTTGTCCAGTAAAGAGGGATTCAAGGACAGCTTTTTCATGAGTCTTATTACTGCTACCTTTAAACAAGCTTGGATCCTACCCTGCTGCCAGGAGGCATTCAGCACTCCCCTTAACCACTTGACCATTGTGGGTGATCACGGACCAAAGGAAGGCTAATTGCCTTAGAGAGAGAACAAAGGAGTCGACAGTGGATGTCCGAGCCAGTGGAGCCTACAGGCAATGCCCTGAGAGCTCTTTTATTTACTTAGCATGATTACATAGTATGTTATGAGAGAGACAGATAGGATACTAGTCACCTAATCATAACTAGGATTGGCTAAAATAACTCTTTGACCTTATGCTCTACCTCTAAGCGAAAGGGCAGAATAAAGGGCTACCCCACCTGCTGGCAGCTGCCGCTTCCTGCCAGGAGTGTATGCACGTCACCAGAAGAGAATGCAGCTACAGCTTTTAAGCAGAAGTTTCCCACAGACCATTCCCCCTCTCACTGCATTTATAAGCCAGGAGATCTAGCACACATGTGGTGGTGTTCATCTCTCCAAGAATCCTGTTCACATCCTCAGGCTGCACCAACTGACATGTATCCATTATAAGGGGCCAAACAGGGGCCAAATGTGCATGCATAGAACTTGTATTAACTACAGCATAAAAATCAGAGTGGATCCGAGACTTTGCCTGCAAAGCGCCATGCAAATTCTTCACTGCAGTTTACTGAGTGATCAACATCCTGTTCTTTTGGTGGGACATGTATTAAGGCCTTGACTACTTGAAACAACTCTACTGGATGACTCTGTGCAGATGCAATGGCAGCAGAAAATAATCCTTTCTCCTTTCTCCTTTGTTAATATTTTCATATTAACAAAATACATAAAACAAAATACGAAAAAACTTAAACAAACTCCCTTTACATTTACATAGACAAAGAGTTCGGTACAGGCTTGTTACGTAATTGCTAAGCATCTAATTTCTGTAATTACTACTATTTGCTGCTAGTTCATGTACAGAGAGTAAGGATAAATATATTTCTCTTTGTGGATGGTGGATTAATGGATTTTGTCTGTTGATGGACAAGAAGTACATTAAGGTTCCTTCTAGTCCTGTGGTTCTATCTTTAACCCCAGTGGCTTTGAACCAGTGATCTCCTCATCAGGAATTCCCAAATTTTTACTTGAGTTGTGTATTTAGCCTAGTTTTGGATTGGAGTAAAGACAGATTTACCAAAATGTACTTCAGATATGTCACCACCACCACCACCAAAAAAGCAGGCAACAAGGACTGGTGTTTTCTTATTTTCTGGGAATTGACTTTTTCTGATCTTAAACATCCCAGTTTGCTGTTTTGGTGTTAAGATCTTATTTGGCTGGCACTGAAGGAACATTTGGGACTTTGAAAAGTTTTAATCTGAAAAATACTTGGTTTTGAAATGATGCTAGTGATATATTTATTTTTGCTTGGTTTGATTTTATTTATATATTAGTGCAATGCACTATTCTGGGTGGTTCACAACATAATAAAATAAACAAACACGTAGCAATAAATGTGTAACTAAACAGTAAAAAGAGTATGTGTTTTCAGAAAGATTTTATATTATTTATGTGACTTCATGTATATGAGAAGAATACCCATGCAGCTCCTCCAGTCAAATTAGAAGTTCCAGAGAGTTGTTTCAAATCAGAATGAGAAATCCTCATTGCCTGCAACAGCTGGATTGTCATAAGTTGTCCATCTCTGAATAGCTAACCTTGTCTTGTCTGACTCATATAGTCCACTTGCCCTTGTCTAGGTCAGTGCCACTCTTAGTTTGTATATTTCTTTCAGAAGAAGTTATCCTTGCAGAAGATGACATAGAAGGAGAGCCTCGTCACCCTTTTGATGGTAAGCCATCAACTTCTGCAAAGTATGCCATGTGTAGTAGCAAGCTCACAGCCGTATTGTCATAGGTTTGACCTGTGTTCCTGAAATATTGCCTAAGAATTTAGCTGTGGGAATGTAGTCATGGTGGTTAATTGTTACCACTCATATAAAGAATCCTGGCTCATTCTCAGAGTAGAGTAGTCTCATGGGAAGTTGATGAGTGTGCACAGTATTCTTATCTGCACAAAATGTGGCTTAGATATTGAATTTGATAAACCCAGATGCAAATTATAGTGGCTCAGAGATACATATTTTAAGTCCTCTCTAAATCACACACAGACTTTTTCACCCTGCAAGGTTCCAGACATATACCTGTTCTCACAATTATTCCTCTGAAATCCTGCAGAAGGTAACCATGTTTTCAGGAGTGGGTATGTCCATATGTGCATGATTTGAAATGGAGAGGTGAAACCATTAAATTTCTTTCCTCCACATCAGAGAATCAGAGAACTGTAGCGCTGGAAGGGACTCCCAGAGTCATCCACTCCAGTTCCCTTGCCAATGCAAGAAATCTACAGCTAAAGCATCCCTGATTGCAGGCCATCCAACTTCTGTTTAAAAATCTCCAGTGAAGGAGATGTGTGTCTTCTTCTTTTTAATATTCCTCCAAAACTGTTCTTCTATGAACAAAGAACTGATTTGGCAAAATGAGTTAGAGTTTATGAAAGATTATACCAAATTAAACTTGTTACTCTTTAAGGCACTGTAATTTTTGCTGGAACTTACTAAGATGGTCACCCGATAGAAATTTGGAAAATAATAACTGATATTTATACATAACATTTAGACTCTCAGCACATAATGATGGGCTAGTGTCTGGTGCAGTGAACTGGGTACATAAACCCCTTCCACTTTCTTCCAGCTAAGTGAAGGGGGAAAGAATCTAGGCTGTAATCATAAATATTCAGTCAGAGCTTGAAAACATTATTTTTTGGGGTCCCAGAGTGCTGTGTAGGAGATTCTAGGAGTAAGTTCCAAAAAGGAATTTTTCCAAGCTGAGCAAACACTTTTGGGTCAGATGAATCTAATCAAGGGGCCTGAAGGATAATGTCTGTCTTTCTTGTCATGTTCCTCTTGTTGGAGCTCTTCGGAGAGCCACAATCAAGAAGAGCAAGACAGACCTGCTGAACCCAGATGAAGCAGATGACCCGTTGGCTGACATCTCCTCAGTGGGTAAGTCAAGTAAGCATGGCAGGGGGTGCTTCTCGTGAGTGGATACAGTACTTTCCCACCTTTTCAAGCACAGGACCTACTTTTCACCCAAACAAAGTTACTTTGGGGGGCTACATTGGCCAGTGTTCCTGCTGGTGGGGAATTCTAAAATCTTAAAAAGTAACTTTTCACAGCTTTATATCAGGTGCCCCACTTATTAATTTTTGCCATATATTTGTGTGGTGCTGTTGCTATTTTTTTTTTCAGTCCATCATAGGTCAAGATAGACATTGTGGTGGATCCCATTCCAAGTTCTGACTGACTGGCTGAAAACCAGTGTGTTAGTAGACTTCAGCAAATGCCTGCTTGGATAACTGCAGTTCTGCTGGAGACCTGATCTTGTTTTTAACACTGCTCTTTATACCAGGAAGCAATTACTGTGCTCACTGACATTCTTGGTTGCAAGTGAAGGGAGCAATTGCTAGTACTGAGAAAATGATCCCAAAATGCAATGTCAGCACAGTATTATCCCCCACTGGCATCCGTTGTGTTATTTCTGGGACTTAGTATTGCAGAATGGCAAGTGCTAGGAGTGAACAGTAAGCCGCCACAATATAACTTTTTGTACATGCTTGAGTGCAGTGTCGCTGCATTGGAGAGAGTATGCTGGACAAGGGAGGTTCTCGTTTTATATTTAAGAGGGGTTATCTGGATTTCTCTAGTACTCAATACTTAGTGAGCTGCAAATAAAGAGCATATGCCCATTTTCTTCAAGTTGATGATGCCACACCATTTAAAGAGTGATGAGCCTTCCTTTTGCCAGAGGTCTCAAGGCTGTATCTGCCTCTTGAGAGTCAGGATGAGCTCTTATTGGCCATGAGATGCAGGGCTGGAGGGTTTTTTTTTTTTTAAGGAACTTCAGCTGTTGTTGTCAGAGATAATGGACTGGGTGGACTAACACAGGTTGAGCTCACTTGGTGTGATCTGTGTTCCCTTTTCCTGATGTATTTTTCTCCTTTGCAGGTTCACCCTTTGCTCGAGCCAGCATCAAAAGTGCCAAGCTGGAAAACGCCACTTTCTTTCACAAAAAGGAGCGGAGGTTGCGTTTCTATATCCGTCGAATTGTCAAAACTCAGGCCTTTTACTGGACAGTCCTCAGTCTGGTAGCTCTCAACACTTTGTGTGTTGCTATAGTACACTACAACCAGCCAGATTGGCTATCTAACTTCCTCTGTGAGTATTGGAGTGCCTGTGCTCTTATTGAAGAAAGACACCTGGGGTGAGGAGGAGACACACTTGCAATCTGACGTTCTGCCACCACCCAGGGGGGCAGTGACAGGGAGGGCCACCTCAACCATAGGCTCCATGAAGCCAAGACTCTCACTACTGAAGTGATAAGCCTTCCTTTTGCCAGAGGTCTCAAGGACTCTAGCCACCTAGAGTGGTCGCAAGACTAGATAGGCGGGATATATAAATAAGTACATGCATGCATGCATGCATGCATGCATGCATACATACATACATACACACACACACACACACACATACATACACACACACACACACACACACACATACATACATACATACATACATACATACATACATACATACATACATACATACATACATACATACATACATACATACATACATACTACTGGATCTTGACTTTATTAATGTGCGGGATCAGAGTACAAGGTTGGGCAGCTGGTGCACCCTGTCCTGGCAGTCTGCAGGGGGGTGGAGTTAGCTCCACTAGTGCCCTGGTAAGTCCAGTCCTTGCCTGAGCCTAGGTTCCTGTGCCTGGGCTGGTAGAGTCGCCAGTCCATGCTTAGGATCTAATTTTTATTTTATGTTTTTAAGCAAATGGTGGTGGTGAAGAAGCAACTGTAGCATCAGTCAGTCCAGTCTGGTGCTTTTAATTAATTATTATTTTTAAATTATTTATTTATTTAAAATATTTTTTTCTCCATCTTTCTCCTTAAAAGGACCCAAGGCAGCTTACATAATTTAAAAAATAATATTTAAAGTTGAAAACAGTACCAATATTTAAAAAAATCAAACAAATACCACTCTGAGAAATGGTAAACAAAAGAAATACTAAAAGCACACTCAAAGTAGTAAGGCATTTAAAAATCCCACTCAGGCAAGCCAGTCACTGAGGGAAAGCTTGCCTGAAGAGAAAGGTCTTTGCCTGCTTGCGGAAGCGGATTGCCCATTCCACTATTAAGGAAATATTTTTATGAATACAACCTGGTATTTAAAGAATATTAGAGGTGGGTGAATTAAGGGGCAGTTCATTGCTAACCTTCTAGTCATTAGAAACATTGGGAAGAAATAAAAGAAGCAGAAGCTGCAAAGTAAAAAAAAAAGTTTGAATTAAATTTGCAAGATAACTTACTTGTAAGCAAGCGTTATAACAGAGTTGGCAGCAAGGAAAATAATTGATGGATAACATACCAGTTTACAAAGTGGTGTACGGAGCCTCTATTTTCATTCAGCATCCAAACAGAAGAGTTGAAGATGAAGCCATCAAGGATATATCTTGTTGCCAAGTCTGTTTCATATTTTTTCAGAAAAGGCAAAGCACTTTTGCAGATAGACCTAAGGGCATTAAGGTAAATGGTGTGTTCTTCAATAATATAAGATACACCTATGACTCAGTCCTGATAGCCAGAAGCTCAGATGACCTTTAAATAGTTTTAGATTATGTCATGAATGTAAGAACATGGAAATATCAATCACTGCTGAAAAAAACAGAACATTTGTGAGAAGTAGAGATAACATCAATATAAACATTATGAGTAACAACTGGTGTAGATCAAGTAGACGGGTATTGTATTTGGGACATTTAGTTAACAACCATATAGACTGCAGTATAGAAATAAAGTGAAGAATTGAGATAGGTAGGATAAGCTTTATGAAGTTGAATAAAGTGTTGTGTAATAAACACCTTAATATATCTTTTAGCCTGAGAATGTTAAAATATTATATATGGTCAACCCTCCTATATGGATGTGAGGTCTAAATTATTTAGAATAATCACTTTTGAAATGTGGACATAAAGAAGACTCCTTCACATTGCATGGACTGAAAGAATAAAGAATGAAGAGGTGGTTAATTGAAAAAGAAAACAAAAGAAAATAAAGTTATTAGGCAATGGAAGCGCCCATATCTTGGACACATATTGTAATGATAAATATAATATGCTGTAGTATATAACTGAAGGGAGGATTGAGGATACACATGGAAGAGATAGAAGTTTGATTTCTTGAATGAGTAACATCAGAGACTGGCTAGGATACCTCACTCCTGGGCTACATTTTCAGTTTTAGTAGAATAGTTGCTGGCTCTGTGAACCTTCAGCTCGGTTGTAGGTTTTTGCTTTGCTTTTGGTTTTGTTTGTTCCAATATTTCCTTTACTGTACAAGGTTGAGACAGCACTATCATTCTTTTGGGAACCTCTTTCTTACCTTGGCCACAGCTTTTTTAAAAAATTACATATTATGGGCTATTGCTCCTGCAATCCTGCAACTAGTGTGGTTGCTAGCTATGATAGCGGGGAAGTTCTCTGAGTTCTGTTTTTAAAAAAAGTAACTTTTCAAAGTGATCTTAACACTTGCTTCTGCTAATGATGGTTGTTAGCTCATAGGTAGTAAAAATCCAAGACTACAATGAGGCACAGATGAAGGATTATAGATTAAGTAATCATTTATAGTCTGAAGAGTATGTAACATTCTGTTTGCCAGTAGTCTGTATTTGTTTCTAGTAGGAGTCAACACTTTTTCAAGCACATAAAGATCGTAAACAGAGATGGACATGGGTATTTCTTTTCATTTATTCAGTCTAAAGGATCAAAAAGTGTTGGTTTATAAACAGAGATAGTTTCCCTCCACAATCTGACATGTATCTCTTTGTCCTTTCTGTCTTTGTTTTTCATTTCAGACTATGCAGAATTCATTTTCTTAGGGCTCTTTATGTCCGAAATGTTTATAAAAATGTATGGGCTTGGAACGCGGCCTTACTTTCACTCATCCTTCAACTGCTTCGATTGTGCTGTAAGTCTTTTCAATTTAACAGGGCTCCTGTTCTTGCCTGTGTTGCTAACAGGATGCTGTCTAGCTACATGCTCCAAATGCTCCCTAGCAGGGAGCTGGAGGCATACTAGCAGGGAAAACAAACCAACTGTCTTTGCTCTGCATGCTGTGGGAAAGTCTCTTATATTCATAGAATAGAAACATTGTGTTCCCAGAGCATGCTAAAACTACCTTTCCCCGTAGCGCTCATGGAATAAGACCTTGACAATTAGTAATAAATGCAGGATGCACTGACACTGTTGGTGTCTGGCTTTATCGTCTCATTGTTAACTGACCTTCAAATATTGGAAGGTACCTTCCATATGATCGGGAGCTGCACTGTATAATTGTGATGTAATTTTGCACACTGAATATGCTCCCATGTTAAAGCTAGGATTATCCCCTCTTGACATTTGAGCTTGAACTGCTTGATTATATTTGAACCTTACTAGACAAGATGATAGATCAAGAAACCCAATAAACTTCAACATGTTGAACAAACAATGTGTGTACCTGGCTTAGATCTTGAATATTTCAGGAGTTAATTAATTAAGAAGATAGCAAATCCAGTGTTCTCATATGGGGTAGTTGCAGAAATACTTTCATCTATAGCAAGTTCATGAGTTAGGGTTGTGTAATTTTTATTATTATTCTAAGAGACGTGCTGACTTTTCGGCCCTCATAACTTCATGCTGTCCTTGGTTTTCAAACATTGATCCAAAATGTGGGACTGTGCCTTGTGCTTGGTTGGATTCTTTGACCCCTCTAATCCACCTTTGTCTGTCCCAACTGGCAGCAGTTCTCCAGGGTTTGAGTCATTTAGCTGCTGCCTGGTCTATTCGGCTAGAGATGCCAGGGACTGAAGCAGGGTCTCTCTACATGCAAAGCTTGTACTCTGGCAATGAGCAACAGCCCCTTCCCTAATGTTAATGTGCACTGCTAGATGGATAATTAAGCCACTGAGTGACTCCATGACCCTTGGTATGTCTTGCACAGAGTATATAAAATGCATGTGCCTAAACTTGCTGCCTTGCCTTGGTTTTTGACAGGTTATCATTGGGAGCATCTTTGAGGTGATTTGGGCTGTAGTAAAGCCTGGCACCTCCTTTGGGATCAGCGTCTTACGAGCTCTCAGGTTACTGCGCATTTTCAAAGTCACAAAGTAAGTATTTTTGTACCTTGATTTTAAGAGTGTCATATGTGCATGTGTTTAACATATACCTACTTGTGCATGTGTGTGCTTGTCTGAATGTGTAGCTTATTAGTATATGTATGAACCTACATGTTATTGAACAGACGTATGTAGAATTTGTCCTGAAGTATTGTAAAAACAAAGAGTAATTGGGCAGCAATTAATATGAGGTTTCTACATCTTGCTGAATGAAAGGAATTTTGGAACAATTTTTGGTATTTGCAGGATGACTTGCAGGGTCTTTCTTTCACACCTAAATCTGCCAGAGATGGCAACAACTTGCTGGGGATGTGTGGACAGAAAAACTGAAATGGATGCAAACATCAGACAAATGAAAGAGACAATTAATTTTTTTAAACCAGTTCAATAGCTCACTTCCTTTTTATATAGTTCCCAACCCGTGAAACAATAAAAATGAGTTCATATGTGAGTTTCGTCTCCAGCAAAGTACAACTACAAAGTTACATTTTCTTGTAAAATGAAATCTCTATTAGAGGACTACCAATAAACTTTAAAAAACATAATTAGTTTGTAATTAATTGTGTAACAGGTGAGCTGTGGGTACTGATAGGTTTCTTAATTTAATGCAGTTTTACAAGTTTTGTTCAGTAATAAATTATGGCAAAGATGTATCTAATTTTAATAAATGCTTAGATTATGATATTTTTAAAAAATGTATATGCCGCCCACACTACCCAAAGGTCTCTGGGTGGCTTACAACATTTAAAATACAATAAAATTTAGAACAATTAAAATACAATTAAAATATATGTTAAAATTGCCATCAGACCCACAGCTAATATTATTTCAATTAAAATTTCTAATGACAACTGAATTTTGATAAGGTGTGATAATAATTATAATATCCTAACCCTATTCTATTAAACCTAGTGGCTACTGTTCCAAAACAAACATACATAAAACAGTGCAGACAGAGATGACACTTAAAAAAATCAAAACAAAACAAAACAATGGATTAAATATTACATATGGACTGGGGGAAGAAAACTGAGAGGACAAATTAGCCAGTCGTTACTGCCAGTCAGGGGCTGATAAGTATTTAGAGTTTGAGGAGCACATTATGAAAGATATTTACCTGGTGCCAATGAAAAACATATTCATCTCCACCCCCACCTCATGGAACAAGATTAAAAAACAGTGGATAGTTTGGAAGATTGATTCTCACTAAGGAAGTTCATACACATTTCCTAAATTTTATGTTTGAGATGCTGAAAAGGCCTCTGATAGTGTAAGATGGAAACATTTAATCCAATCCTAACTTCATTCAGATTTCAATGGCTTCCCTGTGTAGGCTAACATAATGATTGCTGGTGTTTTCCAGTACTTTATGCTAGCCTACACATGGAAGCCATTGAAATCCACAAACACCAGCAGAGCTTCAACAAAAAAGAAGAAAGTCTGAAACTCAACAAAGCCTGGCCCCCAGCACTGAAAAATGCAGCCTGCAAAAGATCAACGAACTCTCCCAGCCGCAAGGACTGGTGATCACTGCACACAAAAGACTAGCTAACAACTCCCATCAATCACAGTGACAGATCATCTCCTCCCTTATCACAACAATACACCCATAACAAAAAACACCCTGATCACCATAATCACCCAGTCACCTGAAAGAGACAAAAAGCTGATGTCACAGCTACAAATACTCAACTGTCCCTCATACTACACTAGAACACAGACAGAGTTCTAACTCCTGTCCTCTGAAGATGACAGCCACAGAGACTGGTGAAATGTTAGGAAGAAAAACCTTCGGAACACGGCCAAAGAGCCCGAAAAACCTATAACAACCATAAGATATTTAACCTTTCTTTCTTTCTTTCACTAATGTTTACTAAACAGACATAATGGTCAAGATCCTGTAGTGCAGATATGCAAATAGTGTAAATTTTGGAGTGAATTATCATAAGTTAAGAAGTTTCTATAGACTGTGGGCAAAGTCCTGTTGATGTAAGGTGCTGGCATAAACTGTATCTGGCCCCAGAAATAATTAATTTGAACAAATTGAAAGTTTCCTATCTCCACCACCCCCCCTTTCAGGTTCTGAGGCTCCTTTTTTTTCCCTGGGAAAGCCTTCAAAGCCTCGGGACAAGAAGGGGGAACCTTTAATAAGGTCCCAATCCTGCCAGTGACAATAAAGCTTTTTTTAAAAAAAAACCCTACTAAATGTTCCCCTCACCACCACCCCACTTCCAAAGTCTTCTCCAGAGCCTCAGAACCAGAAAGGGGGCAGTGGGAATAGGAAGCTTTCAATTAATTTAAGTTAATTATTTCTGCTGTTGCATCCAATTTATGCCAACATAACTTGTGTAGAGGGTTTGGCCATTATCTGTTGCTTAGTAAGTTGTGTGGCTCAGCATGTAATGGATAAAGTCTACAGAAAACTTGCGGCAATTTGTTTCTAAAAGTGAGAGCATTCGCCATTTGAAATCCACACAACAGGATTCCAGCAAATTAGTGAGGCAAACCTCTTTAATCTTACGCCTGTTTTTCCAAAGGGTTCAACTCTTGTATTTTTTTTTAAATGAACAGAGTTGACAGTTGTTAACCTACAGCTGAAATTAACTAGCATGTATGTTTTAAATCTAACATATTGTTTCTAAGCTCTGTGACATATATTGTCATCTGTCTAATTAAAACTGAAGAATCTGTTGAAGAAATGAAACATCTTATTATAGAAATTGGGAGAACACTGAGGTCTAAAATCAACATATCAAAGATGTGATATATTAGGCTTAAGCATTCCACCACTATCCCCAAGAAAACGAATTGCTCCAGAGAGTTCTTAAGAAAAAAAATAATTGTATACCCCAACACAAGAATCATTATTTTTTGGAAAGAGATGAGGGCATATGATATGCATGTATATATTTCTCATCAATATGTTACATCTTAATTATTATATATACTATAATAATAATTATATATATATAAAATTATATATATAAGCCGCCCAGAGACCTTTGGGTAGTGTGGGCGGCATATAAATTAAATTAATAATAATAATAATAATAATAATAATAATAATAATAATAATAATAATAATAATAATAATAATAATAATAATAATAATAATAATAATAATAATAATAATAATAATAATAATAATAATAATATATAAAATATCTTAAATTTCATCTTAATTATTATAATATGCCCCCATCTCTTTCTAATTTTTTTTAAAAAGTCATTATCTGTGCTATTTTAAAACAAGAACAAAAAGAATTAACAAAAACTTTTTTGAACGTGTTGTACTTAAAAATTGTCATTCCCATCCATAATATTGAGGATATGCCAGAAAATCTTACTTTGTGATAATTATTATAAATTACAGATATTTTTTGTAATCAGCTGAAACTGACTAATTTACAGTCTCATATCCTGACAGTCTGCATCAGGCCTGAATGAACATTCAGTTTTGTTACATATCCCCTAGAATGAATGTTTCTGGCCCTAGAACAGGGGTTCCCAGCCGTGGGTACCTCAGGTGGTCTTGGACTGCAACTCCCAGCAACTCTGGCCGGCACGTCAGATGATGGTAAAGGCTTGTGAGAATTGCAGGTCCAAAAACATTTTGGTTACCCAAGGTTGGGAACCACTGTCCTAGAAGACAGATTTTTACCACATGCTCACATATGGATTCCCTTGGCAGGTACTGGGCTTCCCTACGAAACCTAGTTGTATCTCTGCTGAACTCCATGAAGTCCATCATCAGCCTCTTGTTCCTTCTCTTCCTGTTCATAGTCGTCTTTGCCCTTTTGGGAATGCAACTCTTTGGGGGCCAGTAAGTACTGGGAAAAAGAGGAGGGGGTTTGTGACCATTAGGCCATATTTCTAGCTCAAACACTAATTCTATAGAGCTGTAGTCAGATGTCAGTGATATTGCTCCATTTACTGTAATCAGTTTACCAGGCCAGGAACAAATCTTCAATCCTTCCTAGCCCATCCCTCTTTATTCTCTTGTGTTTCCTTCAGTGCTGTTATCATAGATTGTTAAACCATAGTTTCTCGTGATATCCAAATCACAAAACTGTATATCGGGTGCTATTTATGGACCGTGAAGGATATCAAATAGCTATCAGACCTTAGTTTATATCTTAGTTTAAATCCAACTTGCTGCCTTTTTCAGACAGATCAGCCTCCTGAAAAAGCTACCTCTTTTTATGTATTGGTACAACTAACTCCACAATTTCACATTATCATGACCAGCTGGACTTGCAGTGCCTTTAGCAAAGGAAGCTAGATTGGTCTGAAAGCTAAATACTGTACTGTAATAGAAAACCAAGTTGAAATAAGTTTGAATCTGTGACTAACACTTCTGTTTCTGTTGGATTGGTGTTTTTCCTACACAGGTTCAATTTTGATGAGGGAACCCCTCCAACCAACTTCGACACTTTCCCAGCAGCAATAATGACGGTATTTCAGGTATAACGATTTGCAGGAAAGAGATTGCTTTTACTGCCCTATTTGCCTTTTTGCCCTTTGGTTAAATCTCTTGTATGGAGACAGCAGCAGTTAAGAGTTATGTACAGTATTGATGCAGAAGGCCAAGAAGGCCAAATAGCACTTGTCCATCTCTTATTCTTATTATGGGCACAATTTCCTATTAATTTGGGTTGGTTGGAGATCAAGTTACATGAAGAAAGGATGACATAATTATTCAGAGACTATGACAGCTTGTTTTGGGGTGAATGCTGGATGTCATGTTTTTTAAGTAGTAAGAAAGGCACAGTTGTATTACTGTGAGTCACTTCCTGCATTTTGTGGTTCCACATTACAGCTAAGGCTACCCCTTAGGACTGGTCTGCCCATTGTTTATGGTTGAGCAGACCAATCCTATGTATAGTCACTCCAGTTTGTTCTGACTGCCTCTTGCATTCATCCAAATAGAGATATATTAATCACTGTAAGACAATGGCCAGAATTCTCTTGTGTAAAGTTAACGCCTGTTCAAACTGATGATGACATCAGCTGCAGGCTTTTATTGGGCATTAAAAGTTTTCTATTCCACCCTACTAGGTTCTGAGGCTCCCTCGGGATTCCTTTTGACCCAGGGAAGACTTTGGGAGCCTTGGGATGGGGAAGGAAGCCTGTAGTGCCTGAAAATCACTGCTGTTGGTACCGCTGCTGGGGCTGGGGTTGGCAACAGCAATTTCCAGGTATTAAAAGCTTCTCTCCCTATCCCAAGGCTTCCAAAAGGCTTTCCTGGGTCAAAAGGGATCCCGAGAGAGCCTTAGAACCTGGGAGAATGAAACAGGAAACTCTTAATGGCCCATAAAAGCTCAGAGCCGATGACATCATCAGTTTGCATGGGTGTAAGTTAACGCAAGAGGATTTTGACCATTATACTAAGCAGTTATACACAGTTTTCATTATCTACGTCAGTGGTTCTTAACCTTGGGTTACTCAGGTGTTTTTGAACTGCAACTCCCAGAAATCCCAGCCAGCACAGCTGGTGGTGAAGGCTTCTGGGAGTTGCTGTCCCTAAACACCTGAGTAACCCAAGGTTAAGAACCACTGATCTACATCTATGAAGAACTTTGTTTTAAACGTGGAAATACTTTCTTAATGCATGGCATACTTTTATATAAGTTCCTTCCTTTTCACTGTAAGAGAGAAGCAAGTGCTTCATGTTGCATTCCTTTTGGTTTGTCCCCCTTTGCAAAATATTTGCATATTTTGTATCTATGTGTTGCCTTGAGCTCTTTTGAAAAGACATTCTAGA
Organism: Pogona vitticeps; assembly: GCF_051106095.1. NCBI lineage: Eukaryota > Metazoa > Chordata > Lepidosauria > Squamata > Agamidae > Pogona > Pogona vitticeps. Next base: position 122,722,874 of record NC_135784.1, on the reverse strand, counting down.
GGTACTGGAAATAAATACAGTTATTAAGGGATAAACGTTTGTCTCAAAGTACAATTCTGGGCATGGAGTGCTAATTAGTTTCATAACAGAGAGTGCCATGCTAAGTTATCTACTTCCTTTATTGGGCTGTGGCCAGTGGCATCCACCCACATGCAGAGCAGGCATGACAAACAAAATGATTTCCCTCGTTGGAGTGGATCTCCACTTGCATGTTATTCAACAATGCACAAGATGTTAGAGTAGTAGACTCCACTGAATAACTGTCATAATCTCCTGTTGTTAGAGGAAGTATGATCTCTCCTGTTTGGTGAATATTAAATTCCTATTACAACATTATGAAGATTGAGGAGCTTTATATATTTTGTATCTGGAATTCCAAGTGATACATTGAGTTTTTCAGATCTTGACTGGTGAAGACTGGAATGAAGTGATGTATCACGGTATCCAATCTCAGGGCGGCGTTGATAAAGGAATGATGTTCTCAATCTATTTCATTGTTCTGACCTTGTTTGGTAACTGTATCCTTTGCTAAGAAATACATTGTTCTTATATAAATAAGGGACTGGACACTGAACTCTGAATGTGGAGGTAATAACCAGTAGTTGCAACTGCAAGAAGTAGCTGGCAGCCAGGATTCCTTGGTCATTCTTCCAGCTTGATTGTTGATAATGTTCAGAAATGGGAAAAGTTACCTTTCTGGACTTCAACCCCCCCATAACCTGTTGCAGTGGCTGAGCTCTCTTAAAGGGGTCCCTCACATGACCGTGCCCCGGCTATCTGGCACACTCATCCTGTCACAAGGAGAAACCTCATCCTATCAGGATCCAGATAATGCAGTTGAAGAGGTCAGCAGCCGTTATTTGCAACAAAAGTTTATTGCAAGGCAGCTTAATCTCCTTCTAAGATATGAAATCAGAGTCATCCAGGATACTACTTTTGAAGACAGTTGTAGAAGAGAATGAACTCTTTGGTAGGGAAGGAATAATTAGGTCTGTACAGCTAAATATAACATTTTGCAAGGAACTCTTGTAAGTTATCTGCCACCTAATCAATCCTTGCAGGAAAAGATCTGCAAAGAAAATCAAGCAATTGGATGATTTTTTTGATATGAAAGTAGATTGGACCTAGAGTTGCTTTTAGTTGTTCCTTGACTCTCATCCTTTAGACACTCTGCTCAATGTATTCTTGGCTATCGCTGTGGATAATCTGGCCAATGCACAGGAGCTCACCAAGGTCGGCCTGCATTTGTAGCAGTAGAATACAAGAGATATGGAATGTTTGCTTATTGAAAGCAAATTATCTGGGGTGGAAAAAAGAGGGGCTACTTTATCTACTAAACAGGATAGTGAGTGAATTATTTTCTAAGTCAGAGCTGGTATTGTTATACTAGATGAAGTGATGATAAGGTAGGTAATGTTTTGAAACCAGGACAATTTGTGCCCAATAGTTCCCAGTAAACCTCTCTTGGGATGGGGTTACTGGTTCCAGCTTTGCTGTATTGATGCTTCAGGTATTCTGCAAGTGGCCTGTAGAATTTCAAACACTATGTACCAATGTCTGATAGAATCCAAACCAGCAGCTACAGTGTTTAATCACCAACTTATTCCTGAAAGTAACTTCTGTCTCACTTCCAGTTTAGTTTTACAGTCACTGGGGAGAATCTGCCCTCTAGGTTCATATTAGGTTTCTGATTCTTATGTCTTGTAGGAAAATTTAATGCTCTATTTTTCATTAAAAGTATGTTTGGTTTGTACGGTACCCCATCTCTTCACTGTAAGCATATTCTGCTAATCCAAGAGGAAATTCAATTTCTTTCCCTCAATGGATAAAGAATCAAAGGGCAACTTTGATTATAGCTAGTTTAATGTTGCTGCCTTCTTTTTCCTTCAGGGAGAATAGGTGATTTCAAGGTATATAGGTCTGTTTCATGACACTAGGGAATGGTAATAAATTTCAACAGCGGGGTTCAGCCAGTGATAGCTTTCCTCTTCATACATGGGTTTAACAGGATGAACAAGAAGAAGAAGAAGCAGCCAACCAGAAACTTGCCCTGCAGAAGGCAAAGGAAGTAGCAGAAGTGAGTCCTCTGTCTGCAGCCAACATGTCAATAGCAGTGTAAGTGCAGTATTGATTGACCATCTCCCAGGCAACTTCCACGTGGATCCTCTTATCTTAAAGAAAAAAAGAAAAAAGAAAGAGCAAGTTAGGTTTGCATGCAGTTCTGGATCTCAAGGAATGGTCATCAGGGGCTGAGAGACAACACTAGGGCCTTGTAAGCACTGGAAAAAAACTCACTTGTACAGGAGTAAGAAAAGTATTTATTTGTTTGTTTGTTTGTTTGTTTGTTTGTTTACAATATTTTTACCTTGCCTTTCTCCTGAAAAAGGACCCAAGGCAGCTTACTTAATTGAAAGACAGTATTTAAAGCTGAAAACAATGAGTATACAAAGGTGGCTCACATCATTAAAAGACAATATTTAAAGCTAAGAACAATGAGTATAAAAAGGCAGCTTACTTCATTAAAAGACAAGATTAAAGCAAAAAACAATAAGTATACAAATAATGAAAGGGAACTAAAAACTACCACTCTGAAAAAATGGTAAATGCAAGTAGTACTGAAGTCCCATTTGGAGCAGTAATGCATAACAATCCATGTGAAAGTCAGCCGTGTAGCCAGTCACTCGTGTAAGCAGTCATTGAGAGAAAGCCTGCCTGAAGAGAAAGGTCTTTGCCTGCTTGCAGAAGCACAGCAAAGATAGGGCCAGTCTGGCCTCCTGTGGAAGGAAGTTCCAAAGTACAGAAAGTAGAAGTAATGCACCTTTCTGAGAAATTACTTTTGCAAGCAGTTCCATGTTGTAGCAACAAGCTAGAATAGAGATATACTTTTGTCTCTACTGGCCATGGCTGTAATTTACCTCTTCTCAAAGGAATGAGTGGCTGGCTGTTACTCATTATTAGGAAGTTTGGCTTGAGTAATGAGAACAGGGAAGGAGATAGGGTGGCTCATTTTGTGCTGCTGCATCTCCTGCCTCTCTGTGTAAATAAAATGTTGTGCAGTGGATAAGGAGCAGGTGGGATGGCCAGAAAAGACAGTATTCTCAGGATGATTTGGAAGCATCTTTTACATTTTTGCATTTCTTTTTCATCTCTGTCCCCATCTTTGCCTTTTCAGTCCCCCAAACTGTACTGCATAGCAAATCAGCTTGTTTATTCTCTCAGTTGAATAAAAAAGGGGACTAGGGATTAGCTAACACTTCAGGGTGAGAGAGCTGAGTTGTTGTTTAAAGCTACAGTCATCTACTGTCATTTATACTGAGAGCAGTAAATCACACTCCCACTAAATTCAATGGGATTTATTTCTGTACAGACTTTGGGGTGTGACTACATTGACAGATAATGTGGGAAGTGCTCCAGGATTGGGATGGTCTGATTTGCATTATTATGTGA